>NW_027491099.1:0-1478750 GCF_021521415.1 Bidens hawaiensis
TTTGTTTCCTTCTTACAAAAAGAGATATATCCCATCAGCCTTCGTTGATTGTCCATCATACATTCTTGAGTCATACGGTCATCAGACATTTTATTTTCATATAAATGAAGTAGACTCAGAACCATATTCATCTGTTAAGCAAGTGTCATGGCAAGAAACGAAGCTGGGATAGGTTGAACAGGACCTTGAGGTCGGTTAAGCCTCAAAAATGAAAAGTCCATTGGTTGTGGAGGCAGCATAGTCGGTGTAGGAGAAACCACCGATTTAGCAGTTGTAGGCCTTGGTATTGTAGATAAAACAGTTTGAGGAATCATACCAAGCCTAGGATCCGACATAAGCGTGGTCGTCAAAGTGAGTTCCAGGATGCTAGTAGTTAGCGCCACCGCCGGTCTTTGAATAATGGACGACGTTGGAGGCTAAACTCCAAAATAAATGCCAGCATTAGCCGACACTCGTCGCTTAGACGATCCTTCAGTAGCTAACTCTTTTCCTTTTCTCTTGCGTTGAGCGGCAATTGTAGCAGCTAAAGCCGCTTCAACTGCAACTTGTTGTTCAATAATAGCATCATCACCATCATCACCATTACCACCATCACCACCATATTCACCACCATCACCACCACCATCATTCTCACATGGTCCCTCCTCACGCTCAAAATCCGAATCATCATAGATCCAGCGATCATTGTCAGGACATACATAATCTGGATTCACCAGATGACCAATCAAACGTTTGGTCTGAGGAGGATCCTTCTGGTAAATTGTCATACGTCGTACAATATCAGCCGTCATGTGATCTAGTGGTAACACATCATCCACCAATGTTTGATCAATCACTATATTAGGGATCAAATCTTGAATAATTAATTGGATGAACCGAGGATACATTAGAAATCTCTTTCGTTGAACCGTCTGAAGACACTGTTCTTTAAGATGATAGAAAATCATCTCTGAAAAGTTAAGCGGTTTGTTCAGTATCAACGTGACGAAAGCCGACTGTAACATTATCCAACATTCATCAAAACCACTTTTGCGACCTCCCAAGCAATGAATCAGCACATGCAGTAGATACTTATAAGTTGGGCACAATTCATTCTTGTTGTACATAGAATCTGTTGGGTTTCTATGGAATTTATAAACTTAGTTAACCATTTAACTAGTCACAATTAAGGCGGAAGCGTGATGTTTACAAACTAAACATATGTATCCATGTTTATATATATGTTACAAGTTTATAAAATGTGTACATGAACAACCTAATTTATTCATGTTATAAGATTACCAATAATCTATTTACTAGAAACCCGAAACAAGGATCAAATGATACGGAAAAGCTAAACTATCAAAGCTTGTAAACACTTACATTCTTAACCCTTTAAGAGTTTAGTTGGTGGTTGAAGAAGATGATGATGTTGATGCTAGACTTTCAAAGGGAAAATCCTCAAACGGAATGTACCCCGAGCCTCCAACACACACCGAGCTATGTTAGGAAGTTTGAACACGAAAAACCGAGACCCGAGCCTTCTTTTCTTCCTTGGCCGTAAACAAGAAGAAAGAAAAAGAGTGTTGTGGTTTTTGTTTACTTGAAAGTGTTATGATAATGTATCTTGATCTTGATCTTTTATCATTACACACCATCATCCAACATGGTGTTAGGTTTTTGGTTAAGTTCACACTCAACCTTTTCATGACAAAATATTGACCAAGACATGGGGTGTGGGGCCCACCCAAAACCGGCCCCAATTATTATATTTTTTTTTATTTTTTTTATTTTTTTTTATTTTATTTATTTTATAAAGTATAAAATAAATATATAAACACCCCATCTTTTATAAACCATTTTACAAAAGAACACATAGTTAAATAATCATTCCAATAATAATTATTTGAATAAATAAATTAACCAATTAATTTATTTAACACTTTCAAGTAATTATTCAGAAACCCGTTTTTCTGAATGTGTCGTGTTCTGTATTTGTCTTATAGATCTTATCTTAACAAATACATAATTGGTGTGTGTCTAACTCGTTATTGGGTATGACCCGACTTGGATCAAACACGGCTAGCCACATTAACCTAATTATGTGTCTCGGGCATATGGTATTCCAACAATCTCCCACTTGCACGAGACTCATAGGAAGTTAATGCTAATGGTGAATACCGCCTAACAACAGGTCACCACCCCTAGTGTGTTTGACTGAGTGCCATTCAATAACATCATCCCCTTCAAGTCCATACTTGATATGATATAGGTAAGTCTTATCATTACATCCCTTTGTTACTAGATGTCCTGTCAAATCGAAGAGACACAGATTGATCATTCTCTCATTGATTTAACTTAACAGGCCTTAGACATCTAAACTCTCAACACATAAGAGGAACAAATCCCATCTTGACTGCATACATCCTTGTTGACATCTCGTATGATATCTGAGCTCTTTCTTTTACGTCATCGTGTTACCGAAAAACAAAGAAGAGAGTCAAGTTATCAGACTTGATGAAAAACAGGATCCAATATGCATCTCAGGTCAAAGGACACAATGATACTCGCCTTTACTCAAGGATTACTTATGATCAGTTGCACTAACTCCATGCAGTGATCCTTGATAGCGGATCATGTCCAATATTTGTATCCCACAAATATTTATGAACCTTGGTGGCAAACCTATGCCTTATATTCATCACATGAATATCAACCAATCCGGGTTCATAATAGTCTTACCTTCATACTTGTTCCCACAAGCATGATCGACTACGGACGTTTAGAACAACATAAGTTATTCATGGATTAAACATGCAAATATAGAACATAACTCATTGAATAATTAAACATAATTAATTTTCATGAGATACCCATTACATTCGTTCTTATACAAACACTAAACACAGATTAAATCCACTCACTAGAATACCGAAGTCCTAATGCACAAACATGACCCTCATGCTTTGGCCTATCGAGGAGCTTCGTGAGTGGGTCCGCAATATTTTGATCGGTATGAACTTTATGAATACATATCTTCTTCTTTTCAACTTCATCCCTTATGTAGTTGAATCTGCGCTCAATGTGCCTCGTTTTCTGATGAGCACGAGGCTCCTTGATCTGTGCAATAGCACCCTCATTGTCACAGAATATCTCTAGGGGCTCCTGAATGGTAGAGATAATCCCTAGATCCATGATGAACTTTTTCATCCATGCAGCCTCTTGGGCTGCCATTGAAGCGGCGATGTACTCAGATTCTGTAGTGGATAACGCGACAACATCCTGCTTCGAACTCTTCCAAGAGACAGCGCCTCCATTCAAAATGAAGACATATCCCGACTGTGACCGAGAATCATCTCGGTCAGTTTGAAAACTCGCATCCACGTAACCCTTTACGACGAGTTCCTCCTCACCAGACCCATATATTAAAAACATATCCTTAGTCCTTCTAAGGTATTTTAATATATTCTTGACAGCCATCCAATGACTGTCACCTGGGTTGTGCTGGTATCTACTCGTTATGCTTAAAGCATACGAGACGTCCGGTCTGGTGCACATCATTGCATACATAATAGATCCTATTGCCGAAGCATAAGGAACATGCTTCATCCTATCCTGCTCTTCCTTAGAGCTAGGACTTTGGGATGAGCTTAACACGGTTCCTCTAGGAATAGGTACCAAACCTTTCTTAGAGTTTTCCATCCTGAACCTTTTCAGGATTTTATCAATGTACGCACTTTGATTGAGTCCGATCAATTTCCTTTGTCTATCCCTATAGACCTTTATTCCCAAGATATATGTCGCTTCTCCAAGATCCTTAATTGAGAAACGACTACTTAACCACGCTTTAACGTTTTCCATACTTGGTATATCATTTCCAAATAAAAGTATATCATCGACATACAAAATAAGGAAAATGATTATACTCCCACTAGCCCATTTATACACACACGCCTCATCACCGTTTTGGACGAAACCAAACGCTTTGATTTCTTCATTAAAACGATGATTCCACATCCGTGATGCTTGTTTCAACCCGTAGATTGATTTCCTTAACTTACAAACTTTATCAGGATTAGATGGATCAACAAAACCTTCAGGCTGAACCATATGGACATCTTCCTCAAGATATCCATTAAGAAAAGCGGTCTTGACATCCATTTGCCATATCTCATAATCAAAATGAGCTGCAATGGCAAATAATATCCTGATCGACTTAAGCATCGCGACCGGCGAGAATGTTTCATCATAATCAATCCCTTGAGTTTGCGTGAAACCTTTTGCTACAAGTCGTGCTTTGTAAGTATCTAAATTTCCATGCATATCGGTCTTCCTTTTGAAGACCCACTTACATCCAACCAGTTTGGAGTTAAGTGGACGATCAACCAATTCCCAAACTTGATTATCGTGCATGGATTGCATCTCGGCGCTCATGGCTTCAAGCCACTTGTCACAATCAGGTTGTGACATAGCATCTTTATAGGAGATCGGTTCATCCGAATCGACTAAGTAACAATCATCCACAAGAAATCCATATTTCTTGGGAGGTCGACTAATCCTATTAGATCTGCGAGCAACGTGTGTATGATCAACCATTTGATCATCTTCAACATCCTCGTGTTGAAAGCTAGTATCAACCAACTGTGTATCATCCAGTGATTCTTGAACCTCTTCAAGTTCCACTCTCTTTTCACTAGGTCCTTCCATAAGGAACCTAGTTTCTAAGAAGTATCCTTTGCGTGAAACAAACACTTTTTGTTCACTAGGATCATAGAATATATATCCTATATCATCCTTTGGGTATCCTATGAAGATACACCTGATGGATCGAGCCTCAAGCTTATTTGGGGTGTCACGTTTAACATAAACTATGCATCCCCATACCCTTAAATATGAAAAGGATGGAACCTTTCCATGCCACACTTCATAGGGTATTCGATCCACCTTTTTGGTCGGGGCCATATTCAAAATACGAGCCGCTGTAACTAGCGCATATCCCCAAAATGATGGTGGTAGTGAGCTTCGTGCCATCATTGACCGAACCATGTCCAACAGTGTTCTATTTCTCCTCTCGGATACTCCGTTATGTTGAGGAGTTCCAGGAGGAGTGAGCTGTGAAATAATTCCACAATCTCTAAGATGACTTTGAAAGGCATCACTTAGGTATTCGCCTCCTCTATCGGAGCGGAGTACCTTGATTGTTCGGTCGAGCTGATTTTGTACTTCATTTTGAAATTCCTTGAACATTTCAAAGGCTTCATGTTTGTGTTTCATTAGATACACATACCCATATCGACTAAAATCGTCGGTAAAGGTAATGAAGTACCGTTCACTATTCCTACTAGTTGGCTTGAAAGGTCCGCATACATCCGTATGTATGATACCCAACAAGTCCTTAGCCCTTTCATTTGTACCTTTGAAAGGCTCTTTGGTCATCTTGCCTTGAATACAAGATTCACACTCATCAAACGAACCTAACTCGTTTGTTTTCAAAAGACCTTTCTTTTGGAGAGTGTTTATACGATTCTTGTTTATGTGTCCAAGGCGACAATGCCAAATGTAGGAATCACTCAAATCCTTTTTGAGTCTTTTAGTAGAAGTTTGATACAATGAGCTATTTGAGGTATTATCATGAACCAATTCATAAATACCGTTGTTTGGTACAGCTTTAAAATAAAAGATACCATTAGATGATACATGCATTTCTGATCTTACAAATTTAAAGTCAAAGTTACATTGTCTAAGAAGGTGCACAGAAATAATGTTCCTAGTCAAACTAGGAGCATACAAAACATTTTTCAAAACAACTTCCAAACCACTTGGAAGCGATAAAGTGAAGTCTCCTCTAGCGACCACGTGCACCCTTGCACCGTTGCCCATGAAAAGATTCACTTCGCCCTTCTTTAAGTCTTCATTCCTTTTGAACCCCTGCAACCAATTGCAAATATGAGTTCCACATCCGGTATCCAATACCCATGTGTTAGAAGAAATAAGATTTAGCTCAACATTAATCATAAAGACATTACCCGAGGTATGCGCCACATTCCTCTTGTCTTTTAGCTCTTTTAGGTAGACCGGACAATTGCGTTTCCAGTGTCCGGTCTCCCCACAACCAAAACAAGGATCATCCTTATGACCCTTCGGTTCCATAACCTTTTGTTTCTTTGCCATAACCGGTGATTTGCCCTTACCCTTAAGATGCAGAGGTGGACCCTTTCTTTTTGCTACCTTAGCCTTAGGATTGGGTTGAGATCGATTCTTGGATCTGCCTTCATTGATCGCAAACATGGGTAAAACCCTTTTACCCATGCTCGCCTCGGCTGTCTTAAGCATTGAGTGAAGTTCTCCAATGGTTTTGTCCCAGCCGTTCATGTTATAATTTAACACGAAAGTGTCGAACCTTTTCGACAAAGAGTTAAGGATCAAATCCGTTGCAAACTCTTTTGAGATGGGACAATTGAGTTTGGCGAGGCGATCAATGTAACTTTTCATCTTAAGTACATAAGTTGAAACTGGTTGATTATCATCCATTCTACATGCATGCAAGGCTCGAACTGTTTCGAACCTTTCAACTCTTGATTGCTTAAGGAACATTTCCTTAAGTTGAGTAATCATGTCGTACGCATTATGGTTTTCGAAATCCTTTTGGATTTCGGGAACCATAGTCGCCAACATGAGGCATGACACTTGAATGGAATCTTCCGTGAGTTTGACCCAATTCATATATTCGACCTCACTTCCCTCTTCCGGTTCTTCGGGGATAGGTGTTTCCAAAACATGATATAATTTTTCTTGTTTTAGAACAATCCTTAAATTTCGGAACCAATCCGAAAAGTTATTGTGGTTAAGACGGTCTTTAGCGAGAATAGATCGGAGAGAGACATTTTGGACGTTAGGGATTATGTTGTCGTCGACGTGTGCGGCCATCTGCAGAATTTTAATTAAGTTCATTTTAGTGTTTTACCTTTTTAATTATTAATACCCTTTTATATATATACCAAATATAATTAATAATTAAAATCTAGAATCCAACGATAAACCCGACTCCGGTTAGGTGACCTTTTTCCCATTGTCGATTTATCAAGGTAGTTATTCATAACAATTGCAAACCCTTTTGCAACTTCTAGAGTTTATGGGACCGGTTCGAAATCATATTTCGTGTCGGCATGTTTATCCCATCAACACCTATTAGACCCCATGTTTGGGTGACCCTCTTCACATGGTTCTAATTTAAGTCGTCCTACTTGTATCAACTTGTAATATTAACATACAAACGGTTAGGTGACCTTTTTCCCATTTATATGCCAATATTACCTTAAAATATTAATTTACTCTTACGCGGTTAGGTGACCTTTTTCCCACTAAGAGCTTACTAATATGTTAAGCGTTATACAAAAGGATGGTGTTTAACTTATTATCCTTAATTTTAAAAGGGATTTTTAGTTTTAATAATTCTAGTTGTAAAACTTTAAATCATGTACTAACATGCATTTAGTAACATGATATTTTGAAACCATTTTCAAAATTCTAATTTATAATAAAACCATTTTATTATGGGCGTGAGACGGCTAGTTAATAAATCCATTTTATTAAACTATGTGTCACGTAATTACCGATAATTATTAGAACCCATTTTATGCTTTGTTAATTAATTCTATGTGACGAAGTTGATATCCTAATATCTAACAACCACACAATCAAACAATCAATTAACAAGCATACACAATTATACTAGACACGAGCCACTAAGTTAGACCACACTTGTTAGCCGAAACAAGTGTGTGTCTTAGGTCCAATCCTAAGGGACACATGACACATGGATGTTGTAGCTCCCACTCGATCCCGCATCCAAATGCTTCGAGCATCTTCTTCAACCCCGTTGTGATCCATTGGGCTTGAACTTGGGCCTTAGCTTCCATAAGCTTCCATTTGGGCTCAATTGGTGGGCTTAGGTCCTTTTGGGCTTGAATCCCTTTAATGGGCTTGTGAGACCCATTATCACCATACCCGGCCCAATTAGGCCCAAACTTCCAATTTTGCAATCTTCTTTAATTTTACAAAATCAAATGTCCTAATACATTTTTTCTATAAAATAAAGATATTACAAATAACCTATTTATTACATACCCATATGAATAAATAATTACAAAATAGCCCCTAATTAATTATTACAAACCGAAACTTTGAATAATTAACTACAATCACAACATCAACCACAAACAAACATCCACTTTGGTCTACGGCTCGGTCTAGTTTTAACAAACATAACCCGTTATGTTTTAGGAACCCGTTCCAAAACCCCTTGACTTTATCGGGCCTAGCCCAACCCATTTGGGCTTGACCCAATAACTAGATTATGGGCTTCGGCCCACATGTGCAAAACACATGGGCTTCGGCCCAATTAAAAAACTCATGGGCTCGGCCCATTTAACCAAAAATGGGCTTCGGCCCATATAGCTTTTCCCTTTAATTTCCGGTTAGCCCAATAACCATGTTAAAGTGGGCTTCGGCCCAAATTCACCCGAATTGGGCTTCGGCCCATTTACTCGGTTTTAATTTTTTTTTTTTTTTTTTTTTTTTTTGAACAAAGCCAAAAAAAAAAATAACAAGATTAAATACAAAAAAAAATCATGCATGTTAATTTTTGTATAAAATCTTTCAAGGGGAAAAAATATAAAACCGAGAACCCGAAGCTTAGTTTCCCGTATCCCGGCTCTTGATGCCATTTGTTGGGTTTCTATGGAATTTATAAACTTAGTTAACCATTTAACTAGTCACAATTAAGGCGGAAGCGTGATGTTTACAAACTAAACATATGTATCCATGTTTATATATATGTTACAAGTTTATAAAATGTGTACATGAACAACCTAATTTATTCATGTTATAAGATTACCAATAATCTATTTACTAGAAACCCGAAACAAGGATCAAATGATACGGAAAAGCTAAACTATCAAAGCTTGTAAACACTTACATTCTTAACCCTTTAAGAGTTTAGTTGGTGGTTGAAGAAGATGATGATGTTGATGCTAGACTTTCAAAGGGAAAATCCTCAAACGGAATGTACCCCGAGCCTCCAACACACACCGAGCTATGTTAGGAAGTTTGAACACGAAAAACCGAGACCCGAGCCTTCTTTTCTTCCTTGGCCGTAAACAAGAAGAAAGAAAAAGAGTGTTGTGGTTTTTGTTTACTTGAAAGTGTTATGATAATGTATCTTGATCTTGATCTTTTATCATTACACACCATCATCCAACATGGTGTTAGGTTTTTGGTTAAGTTCACACTCAACCTTTTCATGACAAAATATTGACCAAGACATGGGGTGTGGGGCCCACCCAAAACCGGCCCCAATTATTATATTTTTTTTTTTTTTTTTATTTTTTTTTATTTTATTTATTTTATAAAGTATAAAATAAATATATAAACACCCCATCTTTTATAAACCATTTTACAAAAGAACACATAGTTAAATAATCATTCCAATAATAATTATTTGAATAAATAAATTAACCAATTAATTTATTTAACACTTTCAAGTAATTATTCAGAAACCCGTTTTTCTGAATGTGTCGTGTTCTGTATTTGTCTTATAGATCTTATCTTAACAAATACATAATTGGTGTGTGTCTAACTCGTTATTGGGTATGACCCGACTTGGATCAAACACGGCTAGCCACATTAACCTAATTATGTGTCTCGGGCATATGGTATTCCAACAGAATCTTCAATGTTACCGCCATAAAATACACGACGAAACAAACCCTTGATCAAGCTCTTATCAAATTCACAACGATTGTCAGTGTTATCTCCAAATCGAAGCACTCGTCGGATCACATCAGTATCAACAATAATTGGCGTTTGGTTGATTGTAGCTTCAATATGGTTATCAACTTCAACATACTTGGCCGTATTCCAGAATTGACGAATAATGCTTAGATAAACTTTCGGCCGAGCAGTCACATCAAAATGTATAATCGAACGTCTAATGAATGTTAGTAAATTCCCGAATACCACTTCATCAGCAAAGTTTGTATCGAAAAAGGAACAAACATTACGCCTTTTGTCGTACGGAAGCATAGGTAACTCTTGTTCTTCCTGTTGTTGTTGATCAGCAACCAGGGGATCTTGGTCCATGTTATCGGCCATAGTTCTAAATAAACAACGTCGAGAATCGGTAATAATTAATATATATATATATATGTATATATAAGGTTGTAAAATTTAAGTACTTAAAAAGTACAATAATTTTAAAAAAAATGTCATTCGTTAAAACAGGCTTATTCCTTAAATTGTTATAACAAATCATCTGTTTCGCTATCAAGTAAATAAATAATAAAAGAGAACTAGAGAATTACTTATGAAAAGTTAACAAACTACCATCTAGTTCATTATCATTAACGAAGACAAATCTGATTCGTGATTATAATGATTCGCTATCCTAATTCGTTTGAATTGCGTAACGAATTGGACACGAATTAGTTCCAATTCGTTAAGCATAACGAATGGCCAAATAAGCTTAATCTTTGACTCAATTGGTCAAGGAAAAAATTACCAAGAACTTCAAAAGTCAAAGTCACAATCAGAACTCAAAGCAAATAAAATCAACAATACAAAGCTAAACCAACGACCACAAAGGATCTCGGAATCGTATTGCGATTTCAATGATACTAGTTTGATGTTCCAAAACATAAAAAAAGGAGGTTAAATTAAGGTTTACAAAAACCTCTCAAAACCCTGTGATAAAATCACAAAATTAACCTATCAAACCAGCATTAAATTTGACGAAATGTATTGCGATTCGATCATCTATACCTTAGGATCACTAATATATGATCAGACAGAGGTTTAAAGAAGGTCGAGTTTTCTGGAAAAATTGGCCAGGGTAACAGTACACTAAGGGAAGAAAAAGACAATGAATAGTAAACCGATTCGTATGCACGCCGTCCTATATAGTCTGACAAGGCATATTTTTCGATGTAACGAATCAGCCGATTCGTTTGAATTTTGAATTAACGAATCAGATGATTCGTTATCTGAACTTAACACGTGGCATAGCGAATTAGATTCAATTCGTGTCTAGTTCGTTAAATATGTATAACGAATTAAGTCTCATTCGTTACAGAGTGGCGGAAGCGAATTAGGGTAACGAATTAGGATGTAATTCGTTGAAAATGACCTAATTCGTTATTTATAAATTAACGAATTACCTTTTATTTAATTTTAAACGAATAAAATAATTAAATAAATGAATTAAATATTTATATAAAACAATTTTAACTTAAATGAATTACCGAGGTCCCATATCTCGTTAATCGAATACGTTAATGCGTTTCACGTTTTGAAACATATAATTTAAAATGAATTTAAATAATATCAAATGTTAGTGCACGGATTTGGTGTCCGTAGCGATCGAATAAGTTAAAAACTAATTTGTTTAATAAAATGTAAAATATTAACAAAAGAAAATATCTGAAAATGAAAAACATAGAATACAAAATATTTTTGTGTTTTTGTATGGTTTTTCAAAAGTAGTACATATTTTTGGATTTTTGTTGAGTTTGAGCAGAGAATCATATTGACTGAATTGCCCTTCCATCACAGTGTTATATTTCAGCGATATTATGACTGGCGTTAAGTCGGTCATTGATATTGTTGTCCACTTAAATCTTAAAACAAGCCTTCAAGCATTTCTGTGATATGATTAATTATTCAATTAGCGCACAGAATATCAGAAACTACCAGCCTCTAATCTCGGTTCAACCTTAATTTGATTCTTGCCAAATCACCCCAACTTGACTTAAACCATTATAGTGTTGATCAAAATTTTGAAGATTTTAGAACTTTTGAGCAATGCATCAAGTTTCCTTTACTGTGAATGAGTATGCACGAGTCCATCTGTCGGCTTGCATACATTGTATCCCCTGGGGTCCGTTTCTTATTGATATTGAGACGCGCAAGGGAGGAACAGATGTATGACTAATAGCATATTTTGATCAAGTCAGTAATTTAGATTGTACAAAGTAAAACGGTGATCAAGTTTAATGACTTTGGGTTTGCTCTAAAAGCGAGTGAAATATTCATGCTTATGAATACCTAGATGATTAAGCCGCATAAAAACTCACAGTGTCCAGAATCCTAACGTTTGTTATTTGCTATATTATATTTTTGGGTGATCACAACTATAAGGCTTGAGTATAACCGGTTATTACATTTCTGCCATCTTCACCGCGATTTTTGCTTGAGACTAACACCTCTTTCAATTTGGCTTTTCTTTATGTTTATATCTCATATTTTACTCTAACAACTTGTTTAAGACCTATCAATGCACCAATGATTAAGCACTCAGTCCTTTAAGCTTATTTCTTGCTGGATTTGGGGTCAAACAATTAATGTACTATCATTTTCTCTTTTTGCTTCAAAAACTTAAAATTTTGAGGAGCACTAAAAAAAAAAAAAAATTAATCGCCCACAAGTATATAGATTAATTGGCTATCCTATCAATCTACAAGTAGATAACAGGACTAAAACATATCAGCATGCTCCACAAACTTAAATAACCGACATAATTTTCAGCGAGAAAATAATGTAAAAAGCATAACGAACGCCCCAATTACTTTCCAATGTAAGGTAAATGGCTATCCCGAATATTCATAAGAAATTATCAGAACCAAACATATACAAGTATATGTCCTTCAAATAGGAGTAATTGACATATTTTTCAGCGAACGTAAGAAAAAAAAAACTTTTTGGATTTTCTCTTTACATACTTAAAACACAATCTTTTTGTCTTTTTCGGATTTTTCTATATAAACCAGAAATTCACAATCTTTTTGAATTTTCAAATTTTCTTATAAATAAAACTAAAATTTTCACAATCTTTTTGTTTTTTCAATTTTTTTTAAGATGTTTTTGAATTTTTCAAATTTTAAAACATAAAGACATGAAAACACACTATATTTTTAATTTTTAAATTTTTCAATGTTTTGGGTTTTATTTATACAAACGAAAAGCACAATCTTTTTGTATTTTCTATTTCACCCCCTAAAAACCAAAATCAAAATAAAATTTAAATTGAAAATAAACTGAAAATAAAGATAGTTATCCTAGTTTCAGGATATTAGCAAGGGTCTTTAAGCCATTTAAACCAAACAAAAATTGAAAAAGCGTTTTGTCAAATGCTTTGGTAAATAAATAAGCTTTTTGAAATTCGGTATGTACTTTCTCAATTTCAATTAATTTCTTTTCAAAGCAATCCCTTATGAAATGATATCGAATTTTGATATGTTTCATTTTAGAGTGTTGTACGGGATTTTTGGTGATGCTAATAGCAGCAGAATTATCAATTAGAATGGGAGTAGTAAGAAAGTTCAAACCGTAGTCGCGAAGATGTTGTATCCACAAAACCTGGGAACAGCAACTCGAGGCTGCAACATACTTAGCTTCGGCAGTTGAAGTGGAGACCGTTGTCTGCTTCTTACAATGCCAGGAAGCAAGCCGGCTTCCTAAGAATTGACATCCTGCTGTGGTAGACTTGAAGTTAATCTTGCATCCTCCATAGTCTGAGTCAGAATAAGCGGTAAGATCAAATGTATCGTCCTTTGGGTACCGTAACCCGGTGTCTAGATTTCCCTCAAATATTGAAGAATACGTTTGACCGCTGCCAGGTGAGTCACTCGGGGACTAGCTTAATACCTAGCACATAAACAAACAACAAACACTATGTCGGGTCGAGAAGCAGTAAGATACATCAAGGAACCAATCATATCTCGATATAGGGTAAGGATCGACGGTATCTCCAATTCATCCGGTGATAAACTGTGACCCACGGGAGAGGAGTAGAAGGGGTTTTTCCGGAAGTAATATTGAATTGGCTCAAGACGTCGTTCACGTATTTAGTATGGTGAATGAAAATTCCTTTCGCAGACTGATGAACCTGCAACCCTAAAAAGAAGTTCATCTCTCCCATCGAACTTATCTCGAACTTGGTTTGCATTGACTTCTCGAATTCCATAAACAACGTGTCGTTTGTTGACCCAAATATTAGGTTATCAACGTAAATCTGAACGAGAAGAAGATCATCACCAATGTTTTTGTAAAATAAAGTGCAGTCAACAGTTCCACATTTGAAACCATTATCCGTCAGATGGTCGACGAGCGTGCCATACCAAGCTCTCGGGGCTTGATGTAGACCATATAATGCCTTGTTTAAGCGATAAACTTGGTCAGGATAATCAAGGATTTCAAAACCCGGAGACTGTAAAAAAAACACTTCCTCGTGTAATTCACCATTGAGAAACGCACTTTTAACATCCATTTGATAGACTTTTATGTTCTTGTAAGCTGCGTAGGCTAGAAAGATTCGTTTGGACTCCAATCTTGCAACCGGAGCATATACTTCAGTGTAGTCAATACCCTCTTGCTGATGATAACCTTGCACCACTAATCGTGCCTTGTTTCTCACGATCACCCCACGATCTTCTTTCTTACATTTATATACCCACTTAGTCGGAATCGCCTTCTTGACTCTAGCAGGTTTGCCGATAAGATCCCAAACACCCAAACATGCAAATTTTTGTAATTCTTATTGCATGGCTTCTACCCAAGAAGGATCTTGAAGTGCCATACGAGGAATCGTTGGCTCAACTTGGGATAGAAAGCAAGTGAATTTAGCAAGATTTACAATTCCAGACGAATGTAAATCTGCATAAGCACACAATACATTATTTTCACTTGACGAAGCAACTTGATGACGTGTTTGAACTCCCACATCAAGTTCTCCAATAATGTTTTCTTTCGGATGATAATTATGAATCCTAAGAGTGGGATTCTCAGGAACAACAACATTTTCAAATAAATTAGTGTAATGTTCTTCCAGCTCGTGAGATGAAACATCACTATCAATTCAATAACTTGATCAAAAACTGGAGTATCATCAGAAGAAGTAGATGCATTATCAAAGTGAACTGGAGAATCATTATCAGGATCTTCAGTTGGAGCAAACTTGAAAAATCTTGGAATTACCAGTTGTTCTTCAAAGTAAGCAAGAACCAAGTCTTCATCTGGTTGATCAGTTGTTGGAGTAAATGAATTAAATAAACCATCATAGTCAAACATCTAGTCAGGACCTTTACCTTGAGGAGGTGTGGTGTACTTTTGATAGTCCACATGGTACCATTCCTCAACACAACCAAACGTGAAGTTAAATACCCTATTCGTAGGAGAAGCATAACCCAAGAAATACCCTTCAATGGCTTTTTCATCAAACTTACCCACATCCTTCTTCAACATCGTATAAGGACACCCAAAAGGTTCCAAGTACTTTAAGTTAGGATTTCGATTATTCAACAACTCATAACTTGTCTTCTTGAGTCTCTTAACAATTAGAACCCTATTGAGTGTATAACAAGCAGCATTCACCGCCTCATTCCAAAACTGGACAGGAAGCTTTGAATCGGCAAGCATAGTTCTAGCAGCTTCAATCAACATTCTGTTCTTTCGCTCAGCTACACCGTTTTGTTGTGGTACGTATGGGGCACTGTATTCTCGATGAATTTTTTTTTTTAAACAAAAGAAATCCAATACAGTATTCTTAAATTCAGTACCATTGACTTGGAATTTTCCTCACTTTCTGTTTGTATAGTGATTCGATCTTAGTGATTAAATTTTAAACAAGAACAGGTGTTTGGTCTTTTGAACTTATAAATAAGACCCATGAGTATCTTGAATAATCATCGGTAACTACCAGGAAATACCAATCTCCAGAGATACTTGCACGATTCACTGGACCAAAAAGATCCATATGAAGTCGCTCAAGAGGAGTATCAATGGAATTAACTTAGAAGGATGCGACTTTTTCTTCTGTTTGCCCTTTTTGCAAGCAATACAGTGGTCGGATAACTTAAAGTTCTTCAAAGACACACCTTTAATAGTTCATCATACGAACATGAATGTGACCCGTTCTACGATGCCGTAGAATAGAGTATTTCTCGGTTGCTTTCGAGACAAAACGTGTTTCGATAGATGTTGATACTTTAGAACTCATATTTAAGACATAAATATCATTAGATAGAGGTGATCTCAAGATAACCATGTCCTCGGGAATCACATAACCCGGTTTTAGAATCAGACATTCTTTATCAGTAAATATTGTAGTGTATTTCTAGTCACAGATTTGCGACACACTTAATAAGTTATGGTCTACCTTTTACAATAATTAACTTTTTCGAAAGTAATGTGCCCATTCGAAACATCACCTTTTTGTGTAATCATACCCCCAGAATTCCCAGCAAACGCCACATAACCCCCTTGAATATTTCTCACATTTTTTAAGAGGTCGAGATTTCCAGTAATATGACGAGAACATCCACTATCCATAATCCAGTTTTCACCAGAAATGGTCTTGGATGTACCCTACACACAAAAGAAAATGATTAGTTAAAATAGGCAGCCCAGGCCTCAGTCTTGGGCACCTTTTGGTTTTCTTGAGAAACATTAAACTTAGCCAAATTCAACTGTTGTTCAACAACTTGAGAATAAGTTACGGGCTTCTTAGACTTTCATCTTAAATAAGCCGGTTGAACGACATTTGAGATCACATTTTTGCATAACGGTTCAGTTGGAACAAACTTTGGTTTAACGTGACCATATGTTTCATTCACATGAACGACCTTTCGAGGATTCATATTTGAGAACATGATGTGAGTATCATCATTATATGACACAGGTCATTTCAGAATCTCTTTTATCAGAGGAATTGGTTTTGATTGATCTTTGACAAATGAATGAAGATTCTGAGAATTCTTCTGTCCACAGTTTCTCACAACATGACCTTGTTGACCGCAAAGGAAACAGCTTTGCATGTCCACATGGTTGTTTTGAGAGTTAGCAGTAACATATGAAACAGAAGGATGATGAATCATGTTCTTGGTAAAACTCTTAGCTAAATCATTAGATGACCCCGATTTTTTTCTCAAATAAAAATCTAGGTTCAAGCAGTTTGAAAAACTTTGCAAAGTATCGGTTCCAGTCGATTTGACAAACTGAACTTTCTTAGCATGTTTTAAAACTTGCTTAGCTTTAGTCAAAGGGTTAGATGAAACTGATGTTTTATCTTGAGCATACTGACGTTCAAGTTCTTGAATCTTGGTGGTTTCATTATGAAAAACACTTTCAATCAGTTCCGGTTTGATGATAATAATTGGAATGTCTTTCTCAGTGAACATCGTGTCTATTCCTTTTAATTTAAACACACAACCAGTCGATGGCTTGGAAACATTTGGATTGATTAAACGCAACAAATCCTCATTAGAAATTTTGGGCTATCCTGGTTTCTTAGCTTTCACTAGTTTAACCTTAACATGATTTTCTTGTTTCACATGAGTTGTGTGCGAACCATACACAGCCTCCTCAAATTCATGAGGTTCACAAAGTATGTGATTAGAACTTGGAATGTTCTTGTTCTTGTGTATTATTTCAGGTTCGAACACATTCTCAATAATGACTTTATCCACATTTTCAACAAAGACCTTGTTGCTTTGAACATGAGGTTTCTGAGTTGTAATTTGAGTTTTAACAGTTTCAGGTTTAACTGGTTTTGCTTTTTCTGAAATCACGGATTCTTTAACAATCACATCCTCTTCTTTTCAAGCAAAAGGATTTGGTTTGTAATCATTCTGAAAAGGTGGTGGAATTTCAACAAAACCTATCCCTTTCTTTGAATCTTTTTGCTTACCAGATACTTCAATTATTTCGTTTAGCAAAAAGGAAGAATTTCTTAATTTGCCCAATTTGTTCTTTAACTCAAGAACCTCATTTTCAAGCTCGGATATCTTTGATCTATGTTTCAAAATTTCTTGAAACTTTTGATCATTGATAGTCATTTTAACAGATAACTCAGCCTTATGATCATGATAACTTATAGTTAAGGCCTCAATTTTCTCTCTTGAATTCATTTGAGAGGTTAAGGATTGTCTATAAGTGTCTTTTAAAGAAACAATCTCTTTTAGCAAACTATCATTTTGGAGTTTTAAGGAATCTATCTTAGGCTTGTTGATTTCACAGTCGGCACATGAAACATTAACAGATAATTTAGAAGTCGAAGTACTGACCTCATTTTGCTTAGCCATGTAAGCAGACATGGTTGAATCACTGATTTTAGCCATACATGCAAAAGTGATTGGAAGCTTTTCACTTGAATCATCTGAATCAGATTCAGTATCAACATCAGAAGATAGCTCACTCCCACTTGCATTTGATCCAAACATCACCAAATTAGCTTGATTGTCATGGCACAACAATCGTTGTGACCAATCATCTCCATCTAAGTTGTACAACATTGCTTGGGATCCAGAAGACGACGGTTTAGTTCCAGAAGATTTTCCCGCATTTCCACTTTTACCAGATGTATTCTGATCTTGTTTTCTGGGACTAGTGTACTCTTTCTTTGGTTATCACATTCTTTAGCAAAATGCCCAAACTCTTGACAGTTGTAGCACTTGACTTTTAATTTATCAAACCCTAACTTCTTGTTCAAAGATGGAAGATCTTTACCCGTTCTCTGCATAAACGTTTTCACTTTCCTGACTATCATAGCCATATTCCACTTTAAGTCCATCAGTTCTAAATCATCAGGATCAATTTGATCATAGTCTTCATCAGTTAAATCGCTTGTTGTGATCTTACTACTAACCAAATTCTCATATGAAGTCATGAAGGCAGACAAGAAAGCAAAGTTTTGTTCGGCCTCCCTCATGTTCACATTTGTTTGTGATGAGAATTGATTTGCAGGTGACGAATTTCCAGACCCTCCAGATGAACTAGAAATACCGGATGATCCAGAATTTCTAGCTGTGTAGAAACAAGCACGTGGATCACTATAGATAGTTGTTGCATTATCATTTACATTTTTGTAAGAAATGCAGTGATAGGAGAAATGTTGAACTCAACGGCATACTTCCACCATAAAGTGCAGGATCTTGACTATCTTTTGAAGATTTTTGACATTGAAGATCGTATTCTCGTGCCTCGATCTTTTGCATAAATTCTGATGCCGTCAAATCTTCATTGTTGAAGTAATTATTCTCTCAAGAAAGTCGAGTAAGAACTCGGTAATGCACTTTTAATGGTGTCAATCTTATCAATCTCAGAAGTTTCTAACTTCATATTATCCATCTCAGCTATTAAATGATTAAACCTTGTTGTCATTTCTTCAACAGTCTCACCCTTAAGTAGGTTAAAGTTTATAAATTGAAACTTGAGCATAACCTTTTTTCTTTCAGCAGTGTTACCCATACTTCTTATACGAATGTGTTGGAATAAGGAAGCACACAATTTTATACTACCAACTTGATGAAAGATGTTTTCGGGTAAAGCCATAGTGAGAGTAGAATAAGCTTTCGTTTCAATTTCTACGGCTTTCTTTTCTTCAACCGAATATTGCGAGATAGCTTTAGGTGTGAAACCAATGGTCTCATCCCCAATCATTGGAACGACGTAAATCTCATCCAAGAAATACGAACAATCAGGGTGAATGGACCCTAGATGAGTACGGAAGCTGGGTTTCCATTTAGCAAAATCGCTAAATTTCATTAAACGTGGACACTTTAAATGTGAACCGATCTCGGTGTCCAGTTGTAACATTTGTTGCATAAGAATATTTTGGGATGCTAATGCATACCTACCAGCCATGTTGTTAAATGACAATATTTTCAAACTCCAAGGGTTAAAATTTAAAATTATATTAACGAACTGTGAACAATATAATTAACGAACTGTAAAGAATGGTTAACGAATCACAACTTAACGAATTGAAAATTGTTTAGGTAACGAATTAGGAACAATATCACACGAAGTAAGTTATAACGAACTATTCTGCGAATTAAGTCAAGTAATGAATTAGTTTGACTCAATGGGTTAACGAAACGGGTAATTTTCTATAACGAATCACTAAGCGTAGACTTAGCGAATTAAGTAACGAATCAGCTACAGTTGATAACAAAACAACTTATAGCGAATCAGGTTGTTACAACGGTTTGTAACAAAATCTGATAATGGTTGCCACGTGGCAAAAAGTTGTTAGAATAACGGTTAACGAAGTGGACACGTGTGACACGAATTGAATAACACGAATTAGAAACTGTAACAAACTAGTTCACGAATTAGCTAAAATTATTAACGAATCAGGTAGCGAATTGATGAACAGTGTGTAACGAATTACCAAAGTTTTAACGAATCTTCAAATATCAATGAAGATCTTCAGAACTTCATCTGGAATTTCCAGATTTCTGGAAAACGAAGAACACCAAAACCATTCTCAAAATTTGTAATACTTTATCAATACTTAACCAAATCGTTCATATAATCGATTAAAACACTCAGAAACACTACGCGAATCCAAATCAACCTTACTCGTAACTCAATTAACCATAGAACAAAACCAATTTGACCAAATCTAATGCTCTGTTTTCGGCCAAAACCAAAACAACACAATTCAATCCAAAACCAATCCAAATTCCAATTCCTATTGACCGAACCTTACCAATACCTTAATAACCTCAAATCCAATCCAATCAATCCATATCCAATTCCGAGTCAAACTCAATTCGATCCAAACTCAAACCGGATATAAACTTATACCAAAACAACAATTAACAGTCCCTTAATAACAAATTACCACTCGAATCAAGAGCATCGAAAACCGAAAGATCTGATACCACTTAAGATTACCATAAACCTTTAGATCTCAGATCTGATAGATAATAATAACAAATTACGGATCTAGTTCATGATGCTCTTATACGATTATGTATTAATTTTATATATTAGTTAGTATCGATTGTATATATATGTGTATGTATAATATTATGTTGAAGCTTGAGAGAACAATTTGACAGAGGTTCGTTAAACTTAACTCAAAACTTAAATTAACAGTGGAATGACACCACTATATATAGAAGATGGATCTAGTTCGTTACACATTCAGTAATGAACTAGCCTACACTTCGTTACATTACAATAAATTAAACAAACATAACAAATCACCCCCTGATTCGTTAAACATCCTTAATGAATGAGGAGGGAACATAACTAAAGTCTAGTTCATTAAACATCCTTAACGAATTAGATGATAAACTTAACGAACTACATTAATGTCTTTAATAATTAATACATTAACGATAAATACAAAGATTCGAGACGCAAAACCGTGTACTAACAGTATGGAATGTTGTGACATTTGTCAGTTTTTCGTATTTGTATTTGTATTTATATTCGTTGAACCGACCCATTTTGTCATTTCAAGGGATGTGTTCTTAAAAGTTATCAACTTATATCAGTTTCAATGATTAAATTTCGTATCCGTTCATTATCTATCGTATTGTTCAATTAACAACTCTATAAGCTATAAAAGTTTATAAAATAATCGAAATTTACAATACGAGTATAAAACGTAAACAATCCAAAGATAATAAAATATATCTAGTTTTGATTTAGTTATATATAATTATAAAGTTCAAGGTTCAATATGTAAATAAAGTTTAAAAACAAAATATAAGGACATCCAAAGTTAGAGGGTCAAAAGTGTAAATATGATCTACTCTAGCCGCCGGATTCTGGCACCGGCAAGGCATAACTACGCGTTTAAGACATCGTTTGACACTGATGTGGTCCAAAATATACCTATTATTATATAAACATTTCATACACTTTTAAGTATTTTTAGGTCAAGTTTTATTGAATATTATTCTTAATCGGTTCATATTGTGATTTTTATGAGTTCAAGTGACAATGAGCTATAATGTTGAATTTATACTAAAATTGTAATAGATGGTGAAACTTTAAATTATGTTTGCATAAATCTTTTTTAATAATAAAATTATATATGTAACATTTCGGGTTTTCCGTTCCCTTTCGATTTTGTAATCATTACCCGACCCGGGTTCGGGTATTTTATCAATAAAGTTCATAATTGTTTCAATATTTTATTTTATTTGATTATAACTATAGAAGTTGTACAAAATCAACCCTTAACCTACTTTAATTCACTCTTGCACCCACCACCATAAACTAGGGACCTGGTTGCAAATAATGTTCATCCTCTTTCCCTCCTCCTTCTCCCCTCACTGCCGACACCAAGACCCCCCCTTTCTTTAACCAAGTATTACTGACTTATTGACGAACCTAATATTACCATATCATTCCTTACCTTAATCGCATCACACCGACACTCCATACATGGAAATTTGTTACAAATTGACAGCTAACAACAACCAAAACAAGCCGCTACTGAACCCGTCCCAAAAACCCTATATAAACTCTTTTGAAATTCAAAATTGTGCATACACACTCATTCAACCAGCGAAAATCTTAACCCTAACCTATTTGCAGCAGACGAGCTCGTTAATATCAGTTTTGATCCCCACTTGAGCCGCAAACCCTAAAACGGCCGTTCTCCCTTGTTACTTCATCAATTCCGGTAATTAATTTATGTATTTGGCTCGTTTATATGCGATTAACAAAAAAACCCAACACAATTTTAACAAACATCAAACAATTAAACGGGTTTTAAGTCTAGGGTCTTAATTTGGGGAAAAACAAGAACCAGATCTTATGCTTTTATGTTTTTGTTACTGTGTTTTGAACAATTAAAGGCGCTGGCCTGAAAGCCAACGCATGTTATATCAAAGTCTGAACCGGCCTGGGGCGCGGGTTCGAATCCCCCAAGCCCGGTTTTGTTGTTTTTAATTGTTATTATTATTTTCATTTACTTTTAATCAAAGATTTTGATATTAATACATGTATTTATACTTAAATATGCATTTCCTTCATAAAACGAACTCCGGATTTAATTTCGTGTCATCGGACTTTTATTCATTCATATTCGAATGAAAACACAACTTTTATTTATTGTTATACTAGTTGTAGTGATTTACAATTATCGCACGGAATTGTCATTTTTATTATTATATATACTCAATATCGTGGTTTACTTGCTCAACTTTATGTTGACAAAATATATATTTTCACGCATGGCGCAGGTAGCTTTATCGGATGAATCAAGTATTGAAAGTAGATGAGACCTTAGGTTGCTTGATGATTGAAGAACACTTTTACTTGTTTTAAATTATTTATTATCGATTTGTAACGTTATTGTTAAGACAATGTTGTGCTTTCGAAAATTGATATATGAATGAATAAAATTAGATATTGACACGTGTATTTTACTTAGTGTCTTCTGCTATGATACAATAAATTTCGCGCCCCGGTATGTTCCGCCGTAGGTTGGGGTGTGACATTGGTATCATAGCCGAAGGGTATAAGATAGGTGGTTATACGTAACGACCTAGTAGCATGCTTAGGGTCCCTATACGTGTTCCGATACGTGCACCCTACTTGTTTAAATTTTTGTACATAGCTTAGCATATTTATATTGTTCATCATATACAATTGTACACAAAAGCACACACTTAATCTGAGGCTATGCCTCACTCTAAAAAAAATATATTTTTTTAAAACTCTATGACGATTTTTTTATCGGGAAATTCCTTAGGAAATCCCACCTTTTTGCTCCCCTCTCATTGAGGATGATTCATGGGACGGATATGTTGTAACTGGAAGAGGGACACACTTGTTTACCGAACCCTTGACACCAAGGCTTGCGAGCCTAAGGATGTGCAATGCGCATAAATCTCAATCAACCGCTAGACCTGGTTGCCTTCCTGGAGTGTTCGGTAAGGGTGTGGAACTTATTAGGCCAAAGCATATCACACCAAACGTACCCGAATCTACTACCCTCATTGTATCAACGTGGACATGTGACGATCACATCCTTAAATTTATAACCGAATTAACGGTGATTTCGTGGCTAAACTCAGTTTTTCCGTACTGTGTTTTGTTGATCGGATGGATGAAGTATGTTCAATGGGGTGGTTCCCGAACTACTTCAACCATCTACCTCAACACCCCCTCAAATTTTGTCACACCCTCAAAATCCACTAACGGAGTTTTACCGTCAGAGGGTGTGAACTAACAGGATCAGAATCATTAGTTATAATCAAACCATAAAAACGTTTAAATGAAAATAAGTGCGGAAGCGTAAAAACCAAAGACAAAAGTTATGTCACACAGGACGACTTAAAAACCCAAGTGATAATAATTAAAAACATGTTTGCATATCATAATGTTCAAAAACCATGCATGATCCTATACCGCGCGCCCGCCTCGGCTACCTGAGAATAACATACTAAAAGTGTCAACACGGGGTTGGTGAGTTCACAAGTTTATATAAAATAAAGCGTTTAGCGTTTTGCGTTCAGCGTTTTGCGTTACCAGATAGTGTTATGTCAATTATATATCTATAGGTAGCTAGCCTATAAAACAAGTATTACTAAGTGTTCGACATCGAAGCTGACTGTTTATCAAGTGCCTTGTCACCAGGTCATCCAGACCATGGTACGTGTTAGCCAAAATTACACCCGCTCGACCTCCAGTCGAGTTTAGCGTTGGGTGGGGTTTGTCAAACCCAGTAGTACTACTCAACAGTGACTCGCTATTCCAAATATTAACCGGTTCGATGTGTAGGACTTCAAATGTTTCGTTTGCCACTTAGCCTTTACAAGTGATATATAATTTACTAACAAAATCTTAAATGCGTTTATCGGAGTATGTTATCTCCCCCAAGTGAAAAGCGTTTAAAACAGTTTAAAGGGGTAAGTGAAACTCACTCTTTGCGAAGAATTCCCAAAAATAAATCACCAAGTGATGCGCGTCACAGAAAACTCTCTCTAGCGTTCTAAAACAACAAATAGATTTTCTAAGTGTCGGAACTATTAACGAGTCTCTAGACCCGGCACGTAGTACCTATGCAAATTTCACGTTTCGTGTTTGTTTGTGAATCGTGTGTGACTTAACAAGCACATTTGTGATACGCTACATGTGTGAACAATCGTTTACGTGTCATGTATTAATAATGTACATCACTAGCAACTATTCCCCGCAGGGGCAATTTGGTCAAAACATAACACTTAACTAGCAATTATCATGTTTCATGCATTTTCACAAAATTCAGCAGCTAGTTTCACCGAGACAGAAATTCTATTTGAAAGATTGTACTATTACCAAAAATCATCACAAAAGCATGTATGTCTTAGGTTTCCAGAACATATTTTATTATATTTTTATTCCACAAAGGTTTCTCACAATAATCAAATCATTACAGCAACTCATAACAGTCAAATTCATGCGCAACAGAATGTTATTTGAAATTCCCGTTAAATGAAAAATCCAATAAATGCAAGACCACTTGGGTTAGGTTCCAAAACAACCCAATTGGTCTCGTAGTTCATGAGATATAACATTTACAAAACAACCTAACAGCAGGTCTAACAACGCAGCTTTGCACAACGTTTTTGTAAAATCATAAAGGTTAACTTTTACACGTTCAAAAATTGCAAATTTATATTCTTTAGAAACTAGACTCAACCTAGTTTACTGTAGTATCAATAATCTCAACCATTTTTTACATTAACATTTAGTTACAGTTGTCTAACCATAACTTACAATCTGTCCAGTACCAGTTTTGACCTTTAATCGCATTTAAATCGTTTAACCAACCAAAACACCTCCAAATTAGGCGTGGTTGGACTTTCTGAAAACTAGACTCAGAGTACTACCTTGTAGACTCATAATTAGCTCAGTTTGCTTATATACTCAACAAGTTACACACCGTTCAATTTTAACAATCACTGCTGTCAAACTCAGCAAGCATAAACAATCATCTAACATGCATCCTAAGCATATGACATAACTCAAAACACGCAATAAACATTATTAATCATAAAAATCAGTAGTAACCCTTTAGGGTTTACAAACAATTAATGATTCATCAATCTTTCACCGTTCAAAATCACATATGACTATCAATATCAGTCATTAACACATAATCAATCATCCTCTAGCCATAATCAATCATAAAACACTTAATATATGATATTCAATAGTTAGGGTTTCATATATATACCTTAAAAACGCAGAGATAACCAAGAGAAACGTGAGAGGTGCTTAGAAACGAGTGTAGGATGCTCCGATTATGAAGAATCAAGCTTTAACGGGTGTGATATGTGTGTGTGTGAGGCTGCCGATCGCGAGAGAGGGGAGGGGAAGGGCTGCCGTCGGGTAGAGTGAAAGAGAGAAGAGAGAGTTAGGGTTTATTATTATTAATAATAATAACATGTTACATCTAGGTCCCTCAACTACCTATTTATCACTTTTCTAGCTTAAATTAACTCGTTTGCATCTTGAGTTAGCGTTTTATACAATGTTATCACATAACACATAAGTCTAACACATAATTATCACATAATTATTGTTTTGACGTTTTTCGTTTATTCACCAATGGTTTGCGTCAATTCGTTTGCGTTTCGGTGCAATTCCCGAAAGACTACACATGTAGTAAGTGTCAAGCGTCATTTAAACCCTAGTTTAAATGTAATGAGGTGTGCGTTATAGATTCATTGATCTTTAAGTTTGAATTGACGGAGTTGAGTTAACGGAGTTAACCTGAAATTGACGATTGTCACAACTTTGATTTTCGATTGATTTTGTTTATTTGATTTTTGATATTTCTCATTTGTTGGAAGGACCCATGGTGATACATGAAGCCCAAACCAATAAATGAACCCCAATTACATTTTAAGTTATGAGTTCTCAAAAGTTAAAAATAATAAGACTTGTATAATTCA
Source organism: Bidens hawaiensis (assembly GCF_021521415.1). Classification (NCBI taxonomy): domain Eukaryota; kingdom Viridiplantae; phylum Streptophyta; class Magnoliopsida; order Asterales; family Asteraceae; genus Bidens; species Bidens hawaiensis. Next base: position 26,721 of record NW_027491099.1, read on the forward strand.
AATTTTCATCAGTATTGGGAATTTTCAATCTCAAACACAATCCCAACCTCAAACTACTAATATAATACCCGAGTATCAACTTACACCAAATATTTAAATCACTTTTAAATTAAGATTTATTGATTCAAATTATCCTTACACTCAGAAATATTTTCATCCTCATAATTAAATACAAATTCCTCATTTATTTATCTTATCACATTATTAAAACATCAACATAATTATTGCATAATTTAATAATCGAATGATCTTCTTGTACTTATGTTATCATTCGCATAAACTTTACTCAAGTATTTAATCTAAAATTTCGAAATTTTTTAATACTTATTAATTTATCAAACTTTGATAAAACGCATTTACCCATCAAAATTATCTGATTAAATCTCAAAATAGATTCTAACTTATCCTTAAGTTAGGAGTAGACGCTAGCTCAACACATTTTAAGCTCAATTTCCTTAATAAGTTCATTTGTGGGTTACACAACTCATTTCATAATATATCTATATATATATATATATAAATGTCCTTATTAATCTTAAAAAGTGTTAAACAAGAAATTTCTTGTAATCAAAGAGCTAATCAACTGGTCACTCGCAAAATAACTCCAATTCAAGAGATTGAAACCAAAATAATTCAATATTGTGCACCATACAAACTTTTGAAAATTTTAACTCACTTACCCCCGCTTATCCTCATCACCAATCACACTGGCAAAACCCAAGTGAAACCGTCAAGTTGTACTAATCCTCAACAATCCACCTCAACCCAAACATAACATCCTAAACGAGGAAAGGCTTACGTCAAAATTCACCGTCATGCTCCTCTTGTATCTACCATCATCCCATTTCATTCTATGTTCTCATAGGAAACCATCGTTTTATCGTTGTTTGTTGAATTCTCACGACTGCCATATGACAACTTTGATCACCAAAGCTATATTGTTAATCAAAAACAACCCTCAACCTCGACATAGACCGAGACGCCTCAAGAAGAAAACCATGCACTGGTCCGCACCCGTTGTGCTTCACCTGTAACCGTTGTCGCTCTACTAAATCCTTGTGCCAGCTATGCACATCACTATGGCCACCTTGCTAACTTTTGTCGTACCCTGCCTAGTGTACAGACCATCCCACAAACAGCCGACCTCTCAGTGTTCTTAATAACTGCACTTGATACCTAGTGTACAGACCATCCCACAAATCATCCCCGGAATATGTGCCATCAACTTGCCCTTATTCATCAAGTCAAACCTATTAACCCCACATCCTTCAAGTCTCCTTAGTCAATCAAGGTCCTTATTACCTCACCAATTCCATACCCACAAGCTCAAGTTACCCATTTATACCATATTGAAAACCCAAATTACGCAACCCCAAATTACGAACTCAACCTATTTGAGCTACTCCAAAATAATCTACTCTGACCTTTGTGAACTAAATTTCTCATGGTACTTCTTGTCACATTAACCCCCCAAGAGATCCGAAGACTTGTATTGTGTTCTTTAGTCGATCTTAGTTATTTTTTAGTCTTTTCTCAATTATAAATTTATAACGCCTTTTATGGCATCAAATTATTTCAGTATAAACTAATAACATTTCACGTATTTTACGAATAAAGTTCACATTAATTAAGTAGATTGGTTATTAAAACATATATCTGCCTCATTTTTTTTACCCACCTCAACCATCCCAAATCATTTTATTAACTTCAACTATTAATAAATTATTTCTTTACAACTTTAAGGACTTGCATTTAAATAATGTCCTAGAAATTTATGAACTTTTTCCTAATTTATAGTCATGCATTTTTAAAACTTGTGCTCCCTCACAAATTAATGTTTTCAAACGCTTTTGTAACCCACACGATGGAAAGAATTATGCGGACCATCCGACGACCTAAGTAATTATTGATGCATACATAATTACCCAAGTCCTCGCATGGAAAACATGATACGTACAATCGTGTGTCATAATCCTAGAACCGATGGTAGTTTGGGATAACGGTACAATGAGGAGACGATAAGAACATGGTGGATACGCTGCTGGTACATCCTATATATAAATGTTCTTATCGGATTGTCATTAGTAGCGTTATTCTATTACTTTAAGTTTCGAGTTATGATAAATTTTAGATTTGTAAGCTTTCTTTCTGTAATTTGATTGGTTTTATATTTCAACTAACCCAAGTTCCATATTGTTTTAAATCATAATATTATTTTAAATCATAAGTAAAAATTCCCTTTACGGTATTTAAATAATATTCCTTAATTTCGAGACTAGTCGTAAGAGCCACATTAAATCCATTCATGCTCAAATTACGTCGTCGCCCAACTTGACCTTCAATACCGCACCTTCGACGCACGAGACGTCTCCGTCACCGAAGATAACTTATACGAAGAGATGTTGTGTTACGCCGAACTCCAACTTGAAACCAAACGTAACGTCTCACTCTATAATTTGGATCGTCTATTGTTTCCCAATCGCGACGATCTTCGTGTATTCATCCTTGATGATGCTCATAAGTCACGATACTCTATTCACCACGATGCAGTTAAAACGTATGTCGACCTCCGTTTCCATGTTTTGATGGCCGGGAATGAAGAAAAATATCACAGTATAGCCATCCAGGTGCCTCACTTATTCTAAGATAGATTCGAGCACAAGAGCTGTTTGGCTTGCCTGATAAACCCTCAATTCCCGCTGGGAAATTAGCGAGCCACAAAATTAGTTACGAAACTACCCAAATACTTAAAGCCGCAATAACACCGTTTGGGTTATTGTTAATCGATTGACCAAGTCGGTTCTCCTCAATTCCATATTGCGAGGAGTGCCCTATTAGTATAGTTGCCCGATTTCATGTCAAGGACATCATTTTCCATCATAGGACGCCTTTAATCATTATCTCCGATCGAGATAATTGATTTATCACTCGTATTTGGAATTCATTGTAAACCGCCTTAACCTAAACGCCGCTTATCATCCGCGAACCGATAGTTAATCCGAGCTTGTCCAAGAAACCTCCCAATCGAATCGCATTTATTCGTCAAAACTCTCTTGCCGCCCGTAGCCATAAAAAGAGCTACGCCGATAAGAGCCATAAACCTCCCGAGTTCAATGTTGGTCATCGAGTTCTCCTCAAAGTATCTCTTTGGAAAGGGGTAGTTCGTTTTGGCAAAAGGAATAAACTATCTCCTCGTTTTGTTGGCCGTTTGAGATCGTCGAAAGGGTTGGTAAATTGTGTATCGTCTCAATCTCCCCGAAGAGCTCTCCAATGTTCATCCAACTTTTCATGTTTCCAATCACAAGAAATGCTTAACCGAGGGGAATCTCCACATACCCCTCAACGAAGTACAAGTTGATGAATCTATGCGCGTTATCGAGAAGCTTGTTGAAATCGTGGATAATATGGACAAAGAGACCAAGCGTAGTCGTATTCCACTTGTCAAAGTTCGTTGGGAATCTAAACGTGGTCCTGAGTTCACTTGGGAACACAATGACCAAATGGAGTCCAAGTACCTGCACCTCTTCGTTACAGCTTGATTTCTAATTTCGGGACGAAATTTTCTAAAGTAGTGAATGCTGTAACATTTCGGGTTTCCGTTCCCTTTCGATTTTTTAATCATTACCCGACCCGGGTTCGGGTTCGGGTATTTTATCAATAAAGTTCGTAATTGTTTCAATATTTTATTTTATTTGATTATAACTATAGAAATTGTACAAAATCAACCCTTAACCTACTTTAATTCACTCTTGCACCCACCACCATAAACTAGGGACCTGGTTGCAAATAACGTTCATCCTCTTTCCCTCCTCCTTCTCCCTCTCACTGCCGACACCAAGAACCCCCCCCCCCCTTTCTTGAACCATAATTTACGGACTTATTGACGAAATTAATATTACCATATCATTCCTTACCTTAATCGCATCACACCGACACTCCATACATGGAAATTTGTTACAAATTGACAGCTAACAACAACCAAAACAAGCCGCGACTGAACCTGTCCCTAAAACCCTATATAAACTCTTTTAAAATTCAATTAATTGTGCGTAAACACTCCTTAAACTAGCGCAAATCTTAACCCAAACCTATTTGCAGCAGACGAGCTCGTTAATATCATTTTTGATCCCCACTTGAGCCGCAAACCCTAAAACGGCCGTTCTCCCTTGTTACTTCATCAATTCCGGTAATTAATTTATGTATTTGGCTCGTTTTTATGCGATTAACAAAAACCCCAACACAATTTTAACAAACATCAAACAATTAAATGGGTTTAAAGTCAAGGGTTTTAATTTGGGGAAAAACAAGAACCAGATCTTATGCTTTTATGTTTCTGAATCTGTGTTTTGAATAATTAAAGGCGTTGGCCTGATGGCTAGCGCATGTTATATTAAAGTCTGAACCGGCCTGGGGCGCGGGTTCGAATCCCCCAGGCCCGGTTTAGTTGTTTTTATTTGATATTATTATTTTTATTTACTTTTAATCAAAGATTTTGATATTAATACATGTATTTATACTTAAATATGCATTTCCTTCATAAAACGAACTCCGGATTTAATTTCGTGTCATTGGACTTTTATTAACCATGTGATATACATATATATATAAATGTGTGTGCATATATATATATGTGTGTGTGTGTGTGTGTGTACATATAATAGATAAAAATAACAATAAATCCTTTTTATCAATCGCTTAAATGAGACGTATTGTTATCTTATCAACGCTTAAACTATTTTATCTCGTATCTTTCCGTTGATATATTACATAATATTTAGTTTATCTATAATAATAATAATAACAAGGACAAAACAACAATAACATTAATAAATATAATAGTAACACTTATAATTAACGAAAATGTATCTAATAATATTTTAATCTTACAAAACCTTATCGAATCTCAAAACCCGTCATAAATCTTAGTATTTCGCAATTGATTTTATTTAACTCTTGTTATCATCAACAACTAGGAATATTTGTCGGTGAACCGCGAGGAGTTTGACCGCTTTCGTCCTAGTTCTTTTTCTTATTATCTACCTGCACTTAGTCCTCTCATTAAAGGTAAGTAAATTCACAACCCCCTTTTTACGGCTTTACAATTTTGGGGGCATTATGCGTTCACAATTAATTTATTGTTTTCACTACGATTCCACTATATGCGTAATTGAAATTCCTCGATTAGTTGATATGTGCAAATGTGACTATGTGTTTACTTTATGTTGGTTGGTATCCTCATCCTCATCCTCATTAGTATGATCATACGCCGTCGAATTAGCTCGTTATCAAAATGATTCGAGTGAAAAGACAACTTTTATTTATTGTTATACTAGTTGTAGTGATTTACAATTATCCCACGGAATTGTCATTTTTTTTATTATATATACTCAAAATCGTGGTTTACTTGCTCAACTTTATGTTGACAAAATATATATTTTCACGCATAGCGCAGGTAGCTTTATCGGATGAATCAAGTATTGGAAGTAGATGAGACCTTAGGTTGCTTGATGATTGAAGAACACTTTTTCTTGTTTTAAATTATTTATTATCTATTTGTAACGTTATTGTTAAGACAATGTTGTGCTTTCGAAAATTGATATATGAATGAATAATTTAGATATTGACACGTGTATTTTACTTAGTGTCTTATGAGCTATGATATAATCAATGTCGCGCCCCGGCATGTTCCGCCGTAGGTTGGGGTGTGACAATATAAAGGAAAGAAAAATGATTAATAAATAAAGAAATAAAGAAAAATAAAAGGAAAGTAGTATTCATGTGAGTTAATAAATTTGATTATTAACTTTATATTTAAATTTCAAGTGATATAATTCTTTAGTTATGAATGCCTATTATAATTGTTTGTTCCTCATGTCCAGCGACAATAAACAGAAAAGAAAGAATATGGAGCGGGCCATCTATATTAGGAGTATGAGGTTACCATGACAAGACCATAAAGAATATACGAGCCCGATATGAATTATTATGGCCAATCAGAAGAAGGTTTTCAGGTTTTTTTAAATATATAAAGGGAAGATCATTATTAGAGTTTGGGGGTGGAGGCCATCGCATACAACAATTGAACAGGGGGGTCAGCCTATTAGAGGTCAGCAGATTGGGATGTAAGGCAGGGGGCGCCCCTGTTTCAGAGCCAGACAGTTCAAAGGCAGAAAAAGAGAAAGAATAACGCAGGCTAGTAGTTCAATTATTTATCTCTTCTTTGATGAACTATAATACTTATTTTGTTTCATCGATTATTATTATGATTGGCTAAACTGTTATACTGCCTGGGTTTGGATGAATACTTTTTAGACTCGTTTTATTTTCAGTTTTGGATTATATATTAACTGGTTCATGTTTTGGTAAAGTTTTTATTTTATTTGGTTGTGATGCATATGCGTATTTGGTATTAATTTATGATCAATTTATTGTTCCATATGTGTCTTTGTGAAAATCTTTCATGTAGGGATGCATATTAGGTTGTTTACTGTGTGTTTACAACTAGTTTATGGTTTATTGTTAACGTATTCCATAGGAGCAGTAATTGAGAGTTTAGAGATACCTTTTATTCTGCCACTTGAGAGACCGAGAGGTAATTAAGTGTCATCTGTTTTGGTCTTTTGCGGGTTTGGGTAGTGATTGCACGGGAGTGAGTTACCCTAGATTCCTTGAGATTCTTACATATCCGAATTATAACCAAATTTAATAAGAATACCCCTTTACGCTTTATGGTGTTTTGTGATTAGAGAGACCTGGAGGTGATTTAATCTTTGGGTACCTTAGAATAGTTAGGCAAGGTGAGACCGGGAGATGATCCGAACCATTAAACCGTGAGCTTACATGATATTTAGGGTTCTTAGGTATTGTTGGTGAGACCGGGAGGAGATCTAGCATACTTTAGTTATTCCTTAGTGTAATATTTTTAGAATACGGTACCAATCATAAATCCAATTCCGAGAGTTTACGAGTTGACTAGTAGGATTCCTTGCCTAGGTAGTTATTTCCCTTTTTTGAGTTTTAAACCGATTTGTCCGTGTCTAGTTTTAGAGTAAGTACTATTTATTTTATATTTAATAAAAAACATAAAAATCAATTAATTAATTTTAGTTAAGTTAGAGTCTAGTTTAGGTGTCGCTAGTGTCCTTTGGGTTCGATATCCGGACTTCGTTGGGCTTTACTACAGTCGATAGGTACACTTGCCTGTCTAGTGGTCTAGCATTAGGAGAGTCTAGATTTATATAAGTTAGGTTAGGTTTTAATATACCGTTTTGCACAGCAGACACATTAAATTTTCCTAAATGACTTCTCCTCTAACGCCAGACAATAATAAACGATTAATTTTTCTATTAACAACCTAATTAACACTCTTTAATCACCCAAACCGTCGGGTTATATTCAACACTTTGATAACTCGAATTAAACACTAATCAATCATATTGACACTATAAATATGACTCTAATTTTCATCTAAACCTATTGTAAACATAAAAGTATACAAACAAACTGTCTATTATCCTCAAATCGTTGATCAAAGTTTCATACCGGACAAACTCCGTTTACTCTCATTTAGACACCAAATCAAGTAAGTAAAATATGTATTCGCATTGTTTTTGGCAGTCTAACAAAACCCCTAACATAAATAGGGCAAATATGGAACATATTAGGAGAATTGAATCTTGGGTTTCTTAAAGAAGTTGATGAACTTGAAGATACAATATAAATATTTTTTGTTTCTGATTTCATAACACAAAAGCTGTTTGGTCTAGTGGTTGTGTACACATGTTGTGGTCATGGAGACCCGGGTTCGAACCCGGGTCACTGCAGATCTATTTCATATTTTTTTAAAACCCAATTTATTAGTTATATTAAATCATATAAATATATATTTATAAATCATTATAAAATAAATGAAATCATTTTTATACTTAAATAAAAGTTGTTTTAGATTTCGTCAGCATTTTCGTTCAAGAATCAAACTTTTACAAACCCGAACCGCTCGTTAAAACTCGTAAAATAATTATATAAATAAGTATATATATATAATAATGTTGTAAATTTATAAATTCTAAACCGACAAACGTTTATACTAAAATAAAACATACCGGTAACGACAAATCTCGTAAACATTGTCTAATATTAATCTTTTAAGTAATAAGATAATAATAAATTGTTAAAATCCATTAGACTTAAATATTAATATGCTTTAAAATGTGAAAAAAATATATATAAATAAAAACATATGAACTTTAAAACCGACATATAATTCCATTCGTAATGTAATTTGTTATTATTATAATGTTAAGGGATTTTTATGGAAATATATTCCCATTCGTTATGTAAGGCTCATTCGTTAAGGATGTATAACGAATGAGGCAGTTCGTTATCTTGTACATTCCATTCGTTAAGGATGTTTAACGAATGCACCTTAGTTCGTTAAGTATGTAACCCATTCGCCATGGAATGTTGACGAATGGGGGTACAACGAATGAGTCATTCGCTATACCTTTCGTTTAACTTATGTAATGTTAACGAATGGAGACCATTCGTTACGGGTTGTGTAACAAACGGGATCCATCGTCTATGTAAGGCAGGTTGTTGCTTTCATGATTTATGTATTGTTTAAGCTATATGCCAAACCTCTGTCAATTCTCTCTCTCTCTCACTAATACTTCGTTAATATTATTAATATTATACAACTACCTAATTAATAGCATATCATATAACTAGATCTACGTTCTAATCAATATATTACGGATATGCGTTGATTGGATCTAATCAGTGTTCAACAAGTGGTATCACAACATCCAAGGTTAGATTGCTCTTGAATTAAGGTAATTGGTAATGGATTGATTAATAATTTGATAATTAATTGTTAAGTTTTGAGTTAAAGTTAATTTTATCAAATTTGATTGAATTAACATTATGATATGTTAATTGAGGATTAAATTGGGTGAAATTGTGTTTGGTTTGGATTGAGTAAGGTGTATGAGAACTGAATTGAGTTATTGTGGATGTTTAAGATTATTTTGGTTCAGATCTGATTTTGTACAGAACAGGGGATAGTGAGTGTTGGTTTAGTGTATTTTAGTGTTTATAGGGCTGATTTGAGTGTTACGGGATACAATATGTGTGTTCGCGAGACGATTTCGAGTAAAATGAGCTTTGTTTGGTTGATTTGATGTTTAATTGATAATATTAGATTGGGTTTTGAAACTTCTGATCCTGAAAATTTCCAGAAATCTGGAAATCTGGGTTTGAGGGTTTGAAGATTTGAATATAGCTTTAATCGTTATGACTCATTCGTTATTCGCGTGTTGTCATTCATTATAGTGTCTAACTGATTCGTGACACGTGTAAAGTTTGTTACAACTGAATAACAAACTCATTTGTTATTCACTGCAGCTAATTCGTTATTAAATAACTTGTCATTCATGCTCACTCATTCGCTACACATTCGTCACTAATTTTTCATTTGATTCATCATTCTGATTCGTCATTGATTCGTCATTCTTATTCATCAGTGATTCGCCATTCTCATTCGTTACTAATTAGTCAATGATTCTTCATTGATTTGTTACTCATTCGTTACTTATTCGTTGTTCATTCATCCTCGTCATCCTTACACCACTTTGTTCGTTATGTTATTGTTCCTGATTCGTTACCACCCAACTTCACTCATTCGTTACATAAGTTTTAGCTTAAACCCTTAAGTTTAAATTTTGGTCAACATGGCTGGTTATTATGCATTAGCCTCTCAGAATGTTTTAATGGGGAAAATGTTACATCTTGATGCGGAAATAGGATCTCACTCGAAATGTCCTCGGTTGATTAAATTTAGTGATTTAGCTAAATGGGAACCACGTTTTCGAGTACATCTTGTTTCTGTGAATCCTGATTGTTCTCAATGTTTTGATGAAGTTTATACAGGTCCAATGCTTGGTATTGAAACTACGGGTTTTACTCTAAAATATTTTTCTCAATACTCGCAAGAGGAAAAGAAAGCTTTAGAGATCGAGACTAAAGCATATTCTACTTTGACTATGGCATTACCCGATAACATATTTCATCAAGTTGGAAGTATTAAGATATGTGCATCATTGTTTCAACACATCAAGATGAGAAGTATGGGAAACATAGAAGAAAGAAAGAAAGTGATATTAAAGTTTCAATTTCGAAACTTTAATTTATTAAGGAAAATTGGTTTTTATTGGTCCCAACTATTTTATTTTTTCCGGCGTTGGTCCCAACTATCATTTTGGCTGGCAACGGTCCCAACTTTCACATACGTTAAATCCACAGTCCATGACTAACGGAGTACTAACTCCGTTAGGTAATATCTGACGTGTCACCCTAGTTGTCAAATTCAGATGACATGGGCATCCTACGTGGACCGGCTGTGTATTATAACCAACATTTTATAATTAAACATTATACAAACATAAATTCCCAAATTATACAACCCTAGTCCCTAAATCCCCAAATTCTCTCTAACTCAAGAACCCTAATTCACTTTTAAGAGATGTTTACCCAAGAAACACGGGCGAGGAGGTCAGTCTGAAATCTTCCCGACCTCCATAAGCAAGCAACATCATCCACATTTAAGATTTTGGCCTACAGACGAGGATCAAACATACCAAACTGGCTCAGCTCCCTTTTTAAATCAGCAGATCCAGCTAAGATAAGTCCGAACACATTAGGTTAAATAGATGACGGATTGATGAAAAACTGTGTCGCCAGCTCAACGACTTTTCTCACATAATTGTGCCGTTTCTCCGTTCGAAGATGATCAAATCGGTCTGCAGACTGACCTCCTCGCCCGTGTTTCTTGAGTAAATATCTCTTAAAAGTGAATTAGGGTTCTTGAGTTAGAGAGAATTTTGGGATTTAGGGTTGTATAATTTGGGAATTTATGTTTGTATAATGTTTAAGTATAAAACTTTGGTTAAAATACACATTCGGTCCACGTAGGATGCCCATGTCACCTGATTTTGACAACTAGGACGACACATCAGATTTTACCTAACAGAGTTAGTACTCCGTTAGTCATGGACTGGTGGATTCAACGTATGTGAAAGTTGGGACCGTTGCCAGCCAAAATGATAGTTGGGACCAACGCCGACAAAAATAAAATAGTTAGGACCAATAAAAACCAATTTACCATTTATTAAAAGGTGAGACTGTTGAAGAGATGCTCGCTCGTTTTAATCATTTGATAGCTGAAATGTTCAAGTTGAAGATGGAACCCACTGAATCTGACAAAACTGATACAGTGAAGAATTCTTTACCTAGTTCATATTCAACATTTCCCATGGTTTTGTAAGAAAACAACTCTTTCAAGAATGAAGATCCAACAGCCTCGTAATTCATGCAAAAAGTGGAAGCTCGAGAATATGATATGAAAAGTCAGAAATCTTCAAAAGAAACTCAAGATCCAATTTTGATGGAGGTTGTATGCCTTTGAGTAGTACAGTAACTCCAATGACGGTATTTCTTACTCACAGTGCACAAGAGGGATCATCTACTTATAGTGATCCTGTATGCTTCATGGCTTCTATGTTTACTGATAATTCTTTTAAAGGATCTACTTGTACCAATAGCTTCACTGCACCACCAAATGTTAACATGTAAGAAGTTGAAAATATTTTTTTGTTTCTTTGTGCATTCATGACATCATATGAAAATTTGGTTGTTAGTAAAATTGCTACATGTGAGTTGACTGATGAAGACTATGATCAAATTGATCCAGATGATTTAGAACTAATGGATTTCAAATGGAATATGTCTATGATTGTCAGAAAGGTGAAGAAGTTTATTCAACGAACTGGTAAAGACCTACCATCCCTGAACAAGCGAGTTGGTTTTAATGAGTTAAAGGTTAAGTGTTACAATTGTCAAGAATCTGGTCACTTTGCCAAAGAATGTGATAAGCCAAAGAAGGAGTATAATGGACCTCAAAATCAAGACATAAATTCTGTGAAGAAGGGAAATGATTCTTCTGAAAAACCTTCTGGAGGTAGTTCTTCTAAATCTTCGGGATAACAAGCTCTTCTTACGGCTGATGGAACTGACTGGACTCAAAGACTGCTGTGTAATGATAATCAAGCAAATCTGGCATTGTTTGAGCTGTCTGAAAGATTTCAATATGCTAGTGGAAACGAGCTATCTTCTAAAAATGAGACAGAATCAGATTCTAATGATTCGTGTCAAATGCAGCCAACTTTATTTGCTTGCATGGCTAAGATTGACGAGGTTAGTTCTTCTTCTATTAAACTATCTGCAAATGTGCCTTGTTCTGTATGTGAAACTGTTAAGCCTAGGTTTGATTCTCTGAAAGAGCATAATGACTTACTGGTAAAAGAAACAGTTTCAATCAAGGATACATATAGACAATCACTAGAATCACAAATGAGGTCTAGCGAGAAAATGGAAGATATGTTTATAAGTAACCATGATTTGAAAGCTGAATTGTCTGTCAAAATGACAATCAATGATCAACAATTTCAAGAGATTCTTACACATAGAACTAAGATAACTGAACTTGAAAATGAGGTTCTTGATTTGAAAAGCAAATTGGACAAGTTTCAAAATTCTTCTTTTTTGTTAAATGAAACCATTGAGGTGTCTGGTAAGCAAAAGGATTCAAAGAAAGGAGTGGGATTTGTTGAAGTTCCACCACTATTTCATAATGATTATACTTCAAATCCATTTGCGTGTAAAGAGGTAATTGTTAATGAACCAATTATTGTTAAGGAAAAATCTAAATTGGTTGAAATTGACAATGTTAATATTCAAACTTCACCTCAAAAACCTCATATTCAAAGTAAAAAGGTCTTTGTTGAAAATGTTGATAAAGTAATCATCGAGGATGTATTTGAACCTGAAGTTGTGCATAAAAACAAGAACATTCCAAGTTCAAATCACATTTTGTGTGAACCTCATGAATTTGAGAATGTTTTGTATGGTTCAAATGCATCTCAAGTAAAAAAGGAGAAATTTGTTAAAGTTAAGGCTAAGAAATCAGAAAAGCCAAAGATTTCTGATGAGGATTTGATGTGTTTTGTCAATCCTGTTACTCCTAAGCCAACCACTAGTCGAGCGTTTAAGCTGAATTGATTGAAAGTATCTTTCACAATGAAAATTCAAAGATACAAGATCTTGAACATGAGTTTATGAATTCCAAAACATTAAATGCAACAGTTCCTTTGATAAAAGCTAAAGTATTTTTAAAATCTGCTAGGAACGTTCAGTTTGTTAAATCAAATGGAACCGACACTTTACAGAGTTTTCCAATCTGTTAAAACCTTGATTTCTACATGAAAACGAAGTGTGTGACATTTGATGATTTGGAAAAAGGTCTCATTTATGGTGTTTTTCATCAACCTTCTATTGCACAAGTTTCTGCTAAACAATAACGTGAGCGTGTTGACATGAGAACGTTTTTTTTTTTTTTGTGGTGAACAAGGTCATGTAGTCAGAATTTGTGGACTGAAGAAATCACAAAATCTTCATCCATTTATCAAGGAACAAATTATACTCATTCCTATGATTAAGGAGATTTTGAGAAGACCCATTTCTTTTAATGATGAAACACACATCATGTTTTCAAATGTGAATTCTCGCAAAGTGATTCATGTTTGTGAAATTTCGAGTAATTTAAAACCCAACGTTGTTCCTACGAAACCAATTTGCAAGAATGTGAATACGAATGTTGTTCACACTGCACACTTGAGAAGAAAGTCGAAATGACATGTGACTTATTCACAAGCGGGTAAACCACATTTGGATTTACTCAACATTAAAAATTCAAGTGAAACTAAAGAGGTGCCCAAGACTGAGGCCTAGGCTGCCTTTTTGAACTAATCATTTTACATATGTGTGCAGAGTTCATACAAGACTATTTCTTATAAAAATTGGATTATGGATAGTGGATGCTCTCGTCATATTACCGGCAATATCAACCTTTTAACAAATGTCAAGAATATTCAAGGAGGATATGTTGCTTTTGCGGGTAATTCGGGGGGAATGATTAATAAAGAAGGTGATGTTTCAAATGGGTATATTACATTTGAGAAGGTTAATTATTGTGACAAAGTGGATCACAATTTGTTGAGCGTGTCACAAATTTGTGATAAGAAATACACCACTTTATTTAATGATAAGGAGTGCATAATACTTAAACATGGATACTTAATTCCAGAAGACATGGTTGTTATGCGATCTCCTCGATCAAATGATATCTATGTTTTGTCTCTAAGGCAACTGAGAAAGACTCGATTCTATGGCACAGGCGGATGGGTCATATTCATATCAGAAAGATGAATTATCTTATGGCTAATGAATTGGTAGATGGGGTTTCTTTTGAAACACTTTAAACTGACTAATCAGTGTGTTGCTTGCAAAAAGGGCAAACAGAAAAAGAAGTCACACCCTTCTAAGTTAATTAATACTAATGATAATCCTTTGGAACGACTTGATAGGGATTTGTTTGGTCCTATGAATCGTGCGAGTATTGCCTGTGACTGGTATTGCCTAGTTGTCAATGATGACTATTCAAGATACTCTTGGGTGTTATTTATGAGTTTGAATTATCAAACACCTATTCTTGTTCAAAATCGAGTCACTAAGATCGAATCACTATTTAAACTCAAGGTGAGACGTATTTGAAGTGATAATGGTATGGAGTTCAAAAACAATGTATGAGATTTCTTCTGTATTCAGAAAGGAATTCATCGAGGGTATAGTCCTCCATATGTACCTCAACAGAATGGTGTTGTAGAAAGAAAGAATCGAACACTGATTGAAGCTGCACAAACAATGCTGGCAGATTATAAGCTTCATGTTCAATTCTAGAACAAGGCTGTGAATACTGCTTGCTACAGGCTTTATCGTGTTCTGACTGTGAAGAAGCTACAAAAGATAAGCTACGAGCTTCTGAACAAGAGAGAGCCTAATTTAAAGTATTTGGAAGCATTTGGGTGTCCTTGTACTATGTTAAAGAAATATACAGGAAAATTCAAAGAAAAAGCGATTGAATGTTATTTCTTGGGTTATGCATCACGTAACGGGTATTTAATTTTACTTTGGGTTGTGTTGAAGAGTGGTACCATGTTGATTGTCAATGATACACCACACCTCCCGCTGGCAAAGGTCATGATTGGATGTTCGACTATGAGAGTTTATTTAACTCATTTACTCAAATAGTTGATCAACCTGATGAAGACTTGGTGCGTGCTTATTTAGAAGACCAATTTCTACCTCAAAGATCTTCTGTTACTAATTATGATGATGTTCCACAAGATGATCTTCCTGATACATCTGATGTGATTTCTATCTCGTTAGATGATGGTCATTTTGTTGATTCTTCTTCAGCTCCATTTCCAGAAACACATGAGATTGGTGAATCATCTCATGATGCTGAAGAAAATCTGACAAATTTAGCTGATAATGTTATGCCTGAGAATCCAACTCTTCGGATTCATACTTATCATCCTCAGGACAACATCATTGGTTTGAGGGAACTGTGATAATATTATCTTCTTCCTTATACAACGCTTCGTGCCGTCTTGAAATGAATAATTGCGACAAGTTCTAAATCACACGAAACACATGACTCCCTCAAATCTTCCGAAAAACTATTTATATCGCATGAGGTTTATCTTACAGTAACGGAGGAATTGGGTATACACGCCATATTATGCATTAATTTATTCTCAAAATTAAAAAACTTCTTTTTACTTTTTCACTTTTTTTGGTTATAATAGATCTGTAGTTGGTTATTTGCAAAATATTTCTTGGATTTTCTTTTGTTTTATAAAAATGGTCTTTATTTGCTACAAAAATTTTGTTATTAGAGAATTTTATAATTAGTTGAGCAAGCAATTGGTCAAGTAATTCCCTCCCCACACTTGAATCTCACATTGTCCTCAATGTGAAAAGATTCATAAGAAGATTAAAATTCTATTAAGTATGATGGGTGAAATGGAAAGGTACTTCCCTAAGGGTTAATGAAATTTCGACTGAGTGTCCCCTGTTTTTTGTCCGTTTTCCTGATTTGTACTTCTATAATATAAAACTGCAAACAACCACAAACAACCAAGCATAATTCTACTGAAAATTGGGTATGGAATCATCCATTCCCTGCACACACGGGCTTAAATAAATAGCTACTAAAATGTCTTGGAACCTACTGCCATAAAAAGTATCCAACCAAACAAACAAACAAGTGACATAATGTAAATTGTTCAAACAAACATGATAATAATGTCATAAAAATACTACCACCGGACCCATTCCCTTACCAGACCTACCAGTACCGTTGCTCGTCAGTGACCCATGTCCGGGTTGAACGGTCCCCAATGTCTGTCCATACAATATCCCAAACGGTCAACCTCTCGCCTCGTTTCTGCATATTTAGCTGCTCGCTGTGCGTCAACAGCAGCAATTTGTCCTATGATCCTGTCAAATGGGGTGGTAGTGTTTGCTTGGAACTGGTCAATGAGCCCGTATAGGCCCTCAAATGAGTATCGGTTATCGTGTGATGAGCTAGGGCCGACCCCTGATGAAGATGGACCTCCCTGCTGGTGGTAAGTGAGGTGGCGGGTCTGTGGATATGGTGATCCTCCTCTCCTCTCGGGAACGTCCTGGATCATCATGTCGGCCGGGTCCTCGGGATCCTAAACCTGGTTCTAGGCATCATGAATCTCCACACCTCCGGGTCTCTGCTGATCTACTGTGCCATCTTCATGCTGATACAAAAACCAAGGTTAAGAGCAATCAGGTCTGGGCTACGGGTTCCCTCTATGTCTGCATGGTAAGCTATATACAGCTTATAGATCCACGGTCCACCAAAAATTAGGGTATTTCAGCTCTTTTCATTTGCATTCAATGTGAACAGTTTGCAGAACAAATAAGTGATGTTGTAATGTGTGTTATTCATCATGTAATACATGCCCCATAAATCCCTCAAGTTCACCAATCCTTTACTTTGACCACGAGCAGTGGTAGTGTGGCTAAGAAATTGGTGAATGTATCTTGAAAGTGGGTCGCGTAATGCAATGCTCTTTGAGCTGCTTGCAACATAGGTTTCATCCCCGTAGCCTAACTGTTTCCATGCTTGTACCCGTGTGTTTCCGGCCACTGCGTCTTCATTAGCATCTTTGTCTGTGAATGTGGTTGCAGTCGCGTACCAGATTGGGCAGTCTGTTTCTTCACTTGTGTAAATTACCAAATATATCCCTAGTTGGGTGACCGATGTTGTATACCACTCACCCTCACACCTGAACTCGACTACTTGTTCGTCCCACATGTCCAAATTGTTCGTCTTAAAAGAGAAAGAGGCTAAGAATTCCTTTGTTAACTCGGTAATCGCTTTCCCTTTTTGACTAAAAGCCCATCGCCATGGTCCTTTCACAATAGTCTTGTATCTATTCCACTGATTAACTTGAATCAATATATCCTTGCAAACCGTTCGGTTCCAGAAAACGTCGCTTAAGGTAGGTTATTCGAGTATGGGCTCTTTGTTCCCTTTTAGTGCGTTCTGGGAAGACTAGGAATGCATGTACATCGTCCCTATATTTGGCCATCTGTAATTTATACCCAAATCAGTTTAATTATAAAAAAAATCTTGGAAAGGCTGGAACAGAACCACGGTGCCGTGCTTCTAAAAGCACGGCCCCATGTTTTGCAACAGCCCGGTACCGTGCTTTGGGAAGCACGGCCCCATGCTGCGGGTCTTAGGCAGTTTAACCTAAATCCTGATTTTGACTTTTTGTTGACCAGAAGGTGACCATAGGTCGTGTTTTGTTAATCACAACCTGTTTTTTTAATCCTAATTCTACCATAATCAGGACTCGAACTTGCGATTCGAATAGGTTTTTGACATATCATTCGGGTTCAAGTTTTAAGAAAATCAACTAAGATCCGAACCCGAATCGTTTTTTCTTAACAAAACACAAGTGTACATCTATCTAACAACTCATTATCCTAAATCTAAACAATTAACCCATCTATTTTTCGGGTTTGTACCCGATTTTATCAATTGGCTAGAATTGGGGTTTGATTTAAACCTAGAATGTTGAATTTGAAGATTAGATTTGTTTGATTAACATACCTTTGGTTGGAAATTGAAGATTTGAGGAAAAGATTAGTGAAATTAGTGTGAGGTCGTCGGTTTTCGGCTTTGGACGAAGTTTATTAGGGTTAAGTGAATGGAAATTGAGAACGTCTCAGATCTGAGATCTAGAACGAATTAATCTTAGATCTAATACGTTAATGGATCTAGTTCATCATTACTCTTTATTAATATTTCTATATGCTATATTAGGTGTATTATGTGTATATATATATATATATATATATTAGTAATAGGTTATATGTATGAAGCTTTGATTGAGAGAGAGAATAGACAGAGGTTCAATACGTTAATGTCAAAACTTAAATTAACAGAGGAGGTCACCTCTATATATAGATAATGAATCTAGTTCGTTACACATTCCGTAACATTCCGTAACGAACTAGCTTCCACTTCGTTACAATACATTACAGACTAATAATCTTAACGAACTAAGCTCCAAATCGTTAAACATCCTTAACGAATTGGAAGAAAAATTAATTTAATCGTCTAGTTTGTTAAAGATCCTTAACGAACTAGACATAGCATAACGAACTAGTCTATAATAATAATAACTTTTACAATACATTATAATAATCAAATGATAATTACAAAGACTCGAGACGCAAAACCGTGCACTAACAGACATCCCCTCATCTTGAGCTTTTTGTCTTTAAGTTATTTGAAGTGCTTGGCCTGCCAGTCTCTGCAGCTGTGAATCCCATGCTCATGACACACACGACCAGCACGTTGAAATTGCATTGCTCGGTCATAGTCTTCACGAAGCTCGATTAATATCTTATTCTTAAATAACACATCATTGTCAGTCTCGGTCATGTTCACGAGCCACATCAGATCAATAATCTTAATCAGCTCGGTCTTTAAGCCCTTTCCCAAAACAATAACAGCCTCGCCGGTTCGATTGTCATAGTACCAGCGATTGAAAGATAAATTCATGTGTTGATTCAGCGTCTTAACTGGTACACGCTTCATTTTTTTCGGCAGTTTAACTTTAAGCACCAGCTTCCTTCAATCCGTTATTGGATCTATCTCATTAATATGCTTACGAATTGGAATATGCGGCTTAAAGAATTTAAACCCGTGATTGACCTCGAAAACCAAATACTGATGGAACCATTCTGCTTGTCGATTTCCCCCACGGTTAATGAAAGGACGGTACGAAAGAGTCTGTACATCCCATCTTGGTAATGAGAGAACGTCAGTAATGTTTTCGTAGTACTGAACTCCGTTCTCCCATTTTATGATACAAACTTTTAACTCAGAATCGATCAGCCATGAAATAATATCACCTCGAACGTTTGACATGGCCTTGAAAGAAGTCATCTGATTGGCTTTGGCACACGAAATGGCTTCCTGCTTTCGTTCTTCATCAACGTATCAGTATGCATGGATAATCTTACGAGTCCTCTTATCTCGACAGGCAAACATCCTTAGATATCAGCAACAGTCGGATCTAGCTTTGAGTCGAATCTCGTATAAATACTCTTACCCTTTTACGTTTTCTCCAAATGGTCTTTGGCTGCTTTAACGTTTTCTTCTGTAAATACAGGAGCACCCTTATCAACATTTGTTCGTTGAAACAAATCAGGGTATTCCTCAACCGTAACGTCCTCAATCTCAACTTCTTCATCTTCATAAATAAATGACGTGTTCATCTGAATCGTTGGATAATTCAGAATTTCCTCGTCATTGTCCACCTCCATATCATTTTCAGTCTCTAACACGTTCAACTCATCTTCATTCAAACCCAGCAGTATTGAAATATGCTCTCGTGTAAAGGACCTCTCAACAAACTGTCTCGCTTTTATTTCATCATCATTCACAATGCTTCTAACCATCCCCGACCCATCAATAAATATAACATACTGGCTTTTATCAACTCAATGGGTTTAACATTCGTCGAGTCATGATAAACAACCAACTATTTTCCCGAATCACCAACAACACTCGTACCTGCACCAGAAGACGAACCGTGAGTTTGTTTAGGCTCACTTCCTCCAGTACCCGAAGCATCTGGATCTTTATCATCATTCTTAATCTTCTTAAGTGCATCGTCCTTGCATGTCAGCTGCAAGATAAGATCCTCTTGCTCCTTTATTTTCACCTCCTGAGACTTAACAAACTCACGAAGCTCTTTAGTTTCTTTTTGACAATAGGAGACATAGCCCATCAGCTTTCATTGATTGTCCATCATACACTCCTGAGTCATTCGGTCAGCAGACATTTGATTTTCATATAAATGAAGTAAGCTCAAGACCATATTCATTTGTTGATCATGTGACATAGCAAGGAACAAAGAAGGGATCAGCTGAACTGGACCTTGAGGTCGATTAAGCCTCAAAAATGAAACGTCCATAGGTGGTAGAGGCATCATCATTGGTGTTGGAGAAACCACCGATGTTGCTGTAGTAGGCCTTGGCAATGCGGATAGAACAGATTGTGGAATCATGCCAAGACGAGGATCCGACGTGAGCGTGGTCGTCAAAGTGAGTTCCGGGGTGCTAGTAGTAAGCGGCACCATCGGTCTTTGAGGAATAGACGAGCTTGGAGGTTGAACTCCAAATGAAATACCAGCACCAGCTGTCACACGTCGTTTATATGATCCTTCACCAGCTACCTCCTTCCCTTTCCGTTTACGTTGAGCAGCTAGAGCAGTAGCTGCCTCAACCTCAGCTTGTCGCTGTGCTGGATCACCACCGTCACCATCACCGCCATCATTATCATCACCCTCATCACCATCTATCCCACTTGGTCCTTCTTCATGCTCAGAATCCGAGTCATCGTGGATCCAGCGATCATTAGGAGGACATACATAATTTGGATTCACCAGATGACCATAAATCTTTTGGTTGGCGGATGGGGATCCTGCCTGTAACTCTTCATTCGTCGAACAGTATCATCAGTCATATAATCAAGTACCATCACATCATCCTATAGTGTCTGATCAATCACCAGGCCTGGAATCAGGTCTTGGATAATAAGCTGAATGAACCGAGGATACATTAAGAATTTTTTGCGTCTATTCATAACAAGACTATTCTCCTTGAGTTGATAAAAAATCATCCAAGAAAAGTTGAATGGCTTATTCAATATCAAAGCGACAAATGCCGATTGTAAAATAATCCGACATTCATCAAAGCCACCCTTCCGCTACCAAGGCAATGAATTAAAACATGAAGTAAGTACTTGTATGTTGGGCACAAGTATTCCTTGTTATACATGGACTTGCCCAGATCACCAGTATAAAATACGCAGGCAAATAAACCACGAATCAACTCCCGATCAAACTCACACGGGTTATCTATATTATCTCCAAACTGCAAAACTCTTCTGATAACCCCTCGTGTGATAATAATAGACTTCCTGTTGATAGTAGCTTTGATGTGATTCTCGGCTTCAATGTTGCTGTTGTTGTTATGGCTCAGCAGCAGGAGGATCCTGATCCATATTGTCAGCCATAACTGATAATAAAGAAACTCGAGAATTAGTGACAATGAATAAAAATTATATTAAAAATAATTAAAAGATTAAAATTAAACTAATTTATAAACTTTTAATTTTAAATTATTTAAAATGTCATTGGTTAAATACTCTGATTCCTTATAATGAACTGGTGATTCGTTATGACGAATTAGTTACTTCACTATCAAGTAAATAATGGGAATTAAGTCTAACGAAACATGAATGAAAGGATAACGAATTAACGCGTGATTCGTTAAAAATTATGATAAATATCCTGATTCGTGTAATCTGTGTAACGAATTGGACACGAATTAGTTCCAATTCGTCACAACATAACGAATGGCCACTAATTAGCTTAATGTTTGACTAATCAGGTCTATGTCAAAATTACCAAGAACATCAAAAGTCAAAATCGTAATCTGATGTCAATATGCACATAATTAACGATGTTAAACCTAAATCGTGAACTGAATCATATTGAGCACTTGTATCAAAACAGGTAGATTAAAGGTTTTAGGTATAACTTAAAAACCGATAGCTAAATCGAATAATTAACCCTTAAGATCTTCATCAAAATTGACGAAAGTCGTCACGTTGTAATTGTCTATACCTTACGTTTCAGAATTGATAATCAAAAGATGATATAGTGAAGATCGGAAAATCAGAGAAAATTTGGACAGAGTAACGTTGTGTAAAGAAGAAGAAGATGAATAGTGAAGACGAATAGGTTTCACTCTTCCTTATACGCAACAAGTTGGCACATTTCCCAAGACAACGAATCATTTGATTCGTTCCAATTTGAAATAACGAATCAACTGATTCGTTATCATATATAAATACACCTGTCACACGAATTAAAGTTAGTTCATTAACCTTTAACACAAATTAAATAATGAATTAGCTGTAATTCGTTCTTAATTCATTAATTTATGTATAACGAACTAGAGATAATTCGTTACAGAGTGGCGGAAGCGAATTAGGTTAACGAAATGAATTATAATTCTTTATAAATGACCTCAATTAGTTATTCATAAACAACAAATTAGACTTATTTAATTTTAAATTGAATAAATAAATCAATTAATTAAAAGAATATTTAAATTAATAAATAAATCAACGAAATCTTGTATCCTGATGATCAAATACCTTAACGTGTTTACGATCAAACACTTAACTTAAAAAGAATTAAATAATATGTAAAAGAAAATAAAAATCTTTTTGATCTTTTGCTTTTTCAAATTATTTACAACAAAAATATCCGAATGTAAAATATAAAGCAGAAAAAAGTTCTTTGTGTTTTTGTATGATTTTTCAAAAGCAGTACATATTTTTGGATTTTTGGCGAGTTTAAGCAGAAAATCATATTGACCAAAATTCCCTTCCATCACAGTTTTATATTTCAGCGATATTGTGACTGGCGTTAAGTCGGGCATTGATATTTTTGTCCACTTAAATCTTATAACAAACTTTCAAGCATTTATGTGATATGCTTAATGGTTCAATTAGAGCACAGAATATCAGAAAGTATCAGACTCTAATCTCGGTTCAAGCTTAGTTTGATTTTTACCATATCACCCAATTTGACTTAAACCATTATAATGTCGATCAAAATTTGAATTTATAAAACCTTTGAGCAATGCATCAAGTTTCTTTTACTGTGAGTGAGTATGCACGAGTCCATCTGTCGGCTTACTCACATTGTATCCCCTGGGGTCTGTTTCTTATTGGTATTGAGACGCGCACAAGGGATGAACAAATGTATGACTAACAGCGGATTTTGATCAAGTCCGTAGTTTAAATTTTTACGAAGTACAACAGTGATTAAGTTTAATGACTTTGGGTTTTCTCTAAAGGCGGATGAAATATTCATGCATATGAATACCCAGATGATTAAGCCGCATAAAGACTCACAGTTTCCAGAAGCCTAACGCTTGTTATTTGCTTTATTTTATTTTTGGTGATCAGACAAATATAAGGCTTGGGTATGATAGGCTATTACATTTCTGCCATCCTTACCGAGATTTTTGGTAGAAACTAACACCTCTTTCAATTTGGCATTTCTTTATGTTTATATCACATAATTTACTCTAACAGTTTGTTTAAGACCTATCAATGCACCAATGCAATTAAGCACTCAGTCTTTTAAGCTTATTTCTTACTGGATATGGGGTCAAATGATCAATGTACTATCATTTTCTCTTTTTTGCTTCAAAACTCAAATTTTGAGGAGCATAAAAATAAATTCAATCGCCCCAGTTACTTTCAGTCTATTGATTAATGGTTATCCTATCTATCTACAAGTGGAGAATAGGACCAAAACATGCAAGCATGTTCCATAAACTTAAATAACTGACATAGTTTTCAGCAAAAGAATAAAGTAAAACGCATAACAATCGCCCCAATTAAGTCCCATTATCGGGTAAATGGCTATCCTGAATTTTACAAGTAAACTTCATGACCAAACATATACACTTATATGTCCTTCAAATGTAGGTAATTGACATAATTTTCAGCGAACGTATGCAAAAATCTTTTTGGATATTCTTTCTTTACATACATAAAAAAGCAATCTTTTTGTCTTTTTCGAATTTTCCTATACATACGAGAAATTCACAATCTTTTTGATTTTTCGGATATTACTATACAAACAGAAAAAAAAAATATTTTTGGTTTTTCAAAATTTTTAATGTTTTTGAATTTTCAAAGTATTTAAAACAAGAAAAAAAAAATATTTTTTCCTTTTTAAATATTTTCAATGTTTTACAATCTTTTTGTATTTTCAATTTCTATTTTACCCCCAAAAATCCAAAACCAAAATAAAAAATAAAAGAAAAGTAAAACACGATAAAAGCGAAAATAAAGATAATTATCCTTGTTTCAAGACATCAGCAAGGGTTTTTAATCCATTTAAATCAAGCAGAAAGTTAAAACGAGTTTTGTCAAATGCTTTGGTAAATAGATTGGCTTTTTGAAAGTCGGTATGTACTTTCCCAAGATCAATTAACTTGTTTTCAAAACAATCCCGTATAAAATGATATCGAATTTCGATATGTTTCGTTTTAGAGTGTTGTACGGGATATTTGATGATGCTAATGGCAGCAGAGTTATCAATTAAAATTGGAGTAAGAAGCTTCAAACCGTAGTCGCGCATATGTTGTTGGATCCATATTTGATGATGCTAATGGCAGCAGAGTTATCAATTAAAATTGGAGTAAGAAGCTTCAAACTGTAGTCTCGCATATGTTGTTGGATCCATAAAACCTGGGAACAACAACTCGAGGATGCAACATATTATGCTTCAGCAGTTGAAGTGGAGACCATTGTCTGCTTCTTACACTGCTAGGAAACAAGCCAGCTTCCTAAGAATTGACACCCTGCTGTAGTCAATTTGAAGTTAATCTTGCACCCTCCGTAGTCTGAGTCAGAAAAGGTGGTAAGTTCAAAATTATCGTCCCTAGGGTACCATAATCCGATGTCAGGATTGCCCCTCATATATTGAAGAATACGCTTGACCGCTGCCAGGTGAGTCACTCGGGGACTTGCTTGGTACCTAGCACATAAACAAACTGCAAACATTATGTCAGGTCGAGAAGCAGTAAGATACATTAAAAACCCAATCATAGCTCGATAAAGGGTAGGATCGACGGTATCCTCCAATTCATCCGGTGATAAATTGTGACCCACAGGGAGAGGATTTGAAGGGATTTTTCCGACAGTAATCTTGAATCGGCTCAAGACATCATTCACGTACTTAGTCTGGTGAATGAAGATTCCTTTCGCAGACTGATGAACCCGCAACCCTAAAAAGAAGTTAATCTCTCCCATCGAACTCATTTCAAACTTAGTTTGCATAGACTTTTCGAATTCCTTACATAACTTGTCATTTGTTGACCCAAAGATAATATCGTCGACATAAATCTGAACAAGAAGAAGATCATCACCAATGTTTTTATAGAATAAAATGCAGTCAACAGTCCCTCGCTTGAATCCATTATAAGTCAGATGGTCGGCAAGAGTGTCATACCAAGCTCTCGGGGCTAGATGTAGACCATACAGGGCCTTGTTTAAGCGATAAACTCGCTCCGGAAAATCAGGATCTTCAAAACCAGGAGGCTGTAACACAAACACTTCCTCATGTAGTTCACCGTTGAGAAAAGCACTTTTCACATCCCTTTGATTGACTTTAATATTCTTGTAATCCGCATAAGCCAGAAAAATTCGTATAGCCTCCAATCTTGCAACCGGAGCGTATACTTCAATGAAGTCTATACCCTCTTGCTGATGGAAACCTTGCACCACTAGTCGTGCTTTTCTTCTCACAATCACCCCACGATCGTCTTTTTTACATTTAAATACCCACTTAGTTGGAATAGGCTTCTTAACTCTAGCAGGTTTGTCGATAAGATCCCATACTCCTAGTCGTGCAAATTGTTGCAATTCCTCTTGCATTGCTTCTACCCAAGAAGGATCTTCAAGTGCCATACGAGTCGTCGTTGGCTCTACTTGGGATAGAAAGCAGGTATATTTGGCAACTTTTACGATCCCAGAAGAATGTAAATCTGTATAAGAACACAATATATTATTCTCACTTGAAGAAGCAACTTGATGACGTGTTTGCACGCCCACATCAAGTTCCCCAATGATGTTTTCCTTTGGATGATAATTATGAATCCTAAGAGTGGGATTCTTCGGAACAACAACATTTTTGAATAAATTAGTGTAATGTTCTCCAAGCTCGTGATATGAATCATCACTTTCAACTGTATCAGCAAGATCAGGTTCAACAACTTGATTATCATCAGAAGAAGTAGAAACAATATCAAAAGAAATTGGAGGATCATCACGTGGATCTTCAGTTGGAGCTTCGGTTTGAGCTTCAACATCATTAGAACTTGAAAACCTTTGTCAGGTCCCCGATTGTAGGTAGATCTTAAACGAATCAAGTCATAACTCTCACAATAATGTGTTGATAAGAGAGTTAATGACGGGTTGCTATATTTAGAAAGAAAACCGTTTGATAAAGGCGGAATCAATAACAAACGATTTGGTTGCTGAACAATTAATCAAAGGTAACTACACACAAGATTCACTCAAAAGATTTCCATTAATATAATATAAATCATACAAACGATAATCGATTTAGGGTTTCTTGTTGGGAAAGTTATATCCATACGATTCTAGGACGGCCGTCACACTCACAAATATTCTCTCTGAATTAATGAGTCTGTCCGTCTTAGGAGGTGTGCCCTAAATTATTCCTTTTATAGGCCTGACACCCCCTTTACAACTGCCATTCCTTGTAGAAACCCTAAATAATAAAACATATTCAAAACTATCCTAAGTGTAAAACAAGTTTTCCGGGTAGGCCTTGTAGCAGTATTAACTTTTCCAAGTAGACTGTGTGCTCTGCCTTCCTTTAGTACTTGGTAACCTAGAGGTGTGCCCGGAAACAGTTTCCGGGTAGGCTTTACTTCACCAAGCAAACTTCAATCCTCTTGATTATATTAGACTTTGCCCGACATAATCTTACGAGCAACCTTGTTCTTCAATGGTCCCTTTAACTCATTGCTAGGAAATAGCTTATTTAGCAAAGTGTGCTCAGTAGCACTTGTACCCTACTTGAGTTGAACCCTGCCCGATGTTACTTAGAGATATTTCACTACTCATCAAGCTTACTCGGACCACTAGTATTATTAATGAATACCTTGCCCGATCTTCCAATCACTTGCCTTCATGAGCTTGGTTAGCCAAGAGCCTACTCTGAAGTAAACCTTACTCGGCTATAAAGAACAAACTTGCTAGATAGTGATCCCGGCCCGGGTATGTACTAACTAGTTTACCATGCTCGGTTATACACTAATTGGGGAACCCTGCCTGGATATCCACTTAAGAGGAATTCTAGAAGATAACCTTGTCTAGTGGATAAAATATCATGCCCGGCTTAGTAAAACCCTACTCGGAAGTCTCAGGTGTGCCCGGTTACATACTTGGCGAATTCTGAGGAGGTTGAGAAGATTCCAATCTTCCATATACTTCGCTTAGGTCAAATCTTTGACTCAACAATCTCCCCCTAGATTGGAACACCTCAGCTGTCCCAAAACATCTCTATGGTTACATACACTTAGTCAAAATACATATACAAATCAAAGTCAAAATACATATTCATTACAAAATCAAATAATTACATAATCAAAAGTTGTCCGTGAACATTACAAAATAAAGCCTATTCTAAAGATCATTGTCTTCTTCTTGCATTGTAGTAGCCTTGCTTTCAATTTGCAATGACACTTCTTGCCCTTTGCTTGAAGATAGAAAGGATTTGGTAATGAATGTGACTTTCAGGAATGTCCAAATCCCTAATATCTCTCAGATCTTCGTAGTTCAAGTAGGTCAGGTCTTCATCTCTTCTAATTATCCCCAAAATTATACCCTCTGAGTTTCGAAGAATATAATCGCCTGTATTTTCTCTGTATTCAATCTCTGCAATGATGCCATTCTTCTGCACAGTATAATTAGGGCGTGTCATTCTTCTTTCCATTCTTATGCATGTATTCATGTTTGACAAAGGATTTTTATCTTTGATTTTCATCTGATAGTTCAGTTAAGAACTTGCTATCTTTTTCAGCTTGGCAGCCTTTCTTGTCTTCTCCAGCTTTGTTACCCTCCAGCTTTTCTTTTCTTTTAAAAATGGGAAACCTTTGTCAGCTTCATCCTATAAGAACTTGGAGAGTTTATTCGGTTGTCGTCCTGCAATCTTGCTGGTATCATGATAATCGTAAAGATCAAGTTTGGCCATTTTCTCCAGCAGTTCTTGGGTAAATTCATCAAAATCACTTTTCATAATAATGTCTCTTAATTGTTTACTTTCCATTACCACTTTCAGAGACTGAATCAAAGTAGAGTCTTCTTGGTAGATCCACATTTGATTGTGGATTTGTTATTCTTTGAGATCTAGTTCTACTTGATTCTTCTCTCTGTGTTGTTGGTTGTTGCAATGATGTAGATGGCCCTGTTGGTGTAGACATCATGGGTTGGCTGGGCCCCTCTACTTCAAATCTTTTCTTGTACATGGTTACAATCATTTCAGTAGGTAGATTGACTAACTCTTCCAAATTTTTTCCCCCTTCACTGAACAATCTTGCAATCATTTCCTTAATTGCATCATCATGTAGTAGACCAGCAGGTACAAATTTTCCTCCAATATAACTTCTTGGATTTACACCATACAGCAATACTTTCTCCCATTCAGCCTTTTGTAAGTAGAATAACTCTTTCAATTGATGTTTATCAAGTGCATTGAAAGCATCTACATCCATCCCCTTTTAAGTTGCCATTACCCCCCCCTCAAAATATCAATCATTTCTTCATTTTCCCAAGGAACAATAGGTTCTTCAACAGGTTTAGGCTTTACTTCCTCTGGGATTGGGGTTTCATGAGTTTCAGCTTTCTTTGGTCCCTTTTCAGCCCTCTTGCTTCCTCAAAGCCATTAGTTTTCTCTTCTTTTTAGGAGGCTCAGACTGTCCTTCTTCTTTTTCTTTTTGAATTTTCCCTGTAAAAAACCTGTAATCATTTTCAACCATTTCTTGAGACATCAATTCAACATCATTCAATGTTCTTCCATATTCTATCAAAAATCTGCACTTTCCCCCATATCTGCTATAAATCTTTTCATGTCTTTCCTTTTCATTAGCAGTTTTCAGTTTTGCTCTTTCAAATTCTTTTTCCTTTTCAGCATCTTTTGTTTTATAGTAGAGATCACTGAGTTGCTCAAAGTTACAGTTGTTCAAATCAGTTTTAGAGTAGTTGTGCAACCTCAGATACTCCTTAAATCTTTGACCTTCTTTTTCTTGCTTTGAGCCCTTTTGTTTAACACTGGATGTTTCATTTTGTAGCAACTCTTTCAATTTTTCTTTTCTTTTCATTTTGTTATAGAGTGTTTCAACTGCATCCTTTTCTAAACAGTCAATCATGCTAGGCTTCATCCCTCTTTCTAACAAATATCCACATTTTCCTTCAAAATTTTCTTTCAAAGCTTCCAATTTTTCTGCTTCCTCATTTTCTTTAACAAATTTATCCTTTACCTCTTCCCTCTTTCCTTCATATGCTTCTCTCAACTTGTCAACATTGAAGTGAGTCAGATCCTTTTCAAAGTACCCATGCTTCCTTAAATATTCTTTGTATTTTTGGGCATCTCTATTCTTCTGTTCAATCTTTTTTTTTATTTCATTTCTTTCCATATCCAACCTTTTTTGCAACTGATCATCACTTAGATCAGCTAAGGTTTCAAAGGTTATACCAAAGCTTCTCAGTTTCACAACCAAAGGATTTTTCTTTTTAGCATCCAACATACTCTGCTCAATGTTTGCCCTTTGTTCATCAGTCATTGTGACTTGTTGGGACACAACATTAGCAGTTTCATCAACTTTTCCCTGATTATCTTCATCATCATCATCATTTTCATCTTCATCAGAATCATCCTCCTCATTTGTTTCATTTACAACATCTATCTTGGGTTCATCAGGAGTTGGATTCTCAGGGATTGGTACATTTGGCACTCCCTGCACATGTTCCTCTGGCCTTAAAGTTTGTAAGGGAATTGCCCTTATTGGACTTGCTTCTTCATCAGGAGTTTCTACAAAATATTTGTTCTTGTAATCCCATTTTCCCTTTTTGGCAGACCTTTCTTGTTCTGAATGTTCATGTGCCCTTTTTCTTCTCATGTAGGTCTTAGCAAACCTTTTGACTTTCTCTGCAAATTGTTCATAGAGATTGGAAAGTCTTTCTTTCTTTTGATGAATTGTTTCATGAGATTGAGTCACATGTTCCCTTTCTGAACAGCTATCAGTTGGGTTTCTCCTGATATCCTCTTTGACTTGTTCAACCCATTTCTTGGCAGCCATTGAGGCAATAGATTCACCAATCTCTTCTTCAACCATAATCTCTGTATTCATATTTGTTGGTTCAGCAATTTTAGTTGATTCTTTTTATGGTTGACTTTGAGGTTGAAACATACTGACCACCATGGCTAAAGAGTTGTCCACTTCCTCAACTCTTTTTAGATTGATAAAATCTTCAATAACAATCTGATCATCAGCCTCTTCTTCATTTATCATCTTGGCAATATTGGCTTGACTGATCAGTGCTTCCTGCTCTGCTAATTCTTCAGGAGATTATATCTGGGCAAGTATCTCCCTTTCCCTTGTCTCTCTCACTACACTTTCAAACTCTCTCCTCGCCGCAGTAGAAGCCTCTTCCTCCTCATCCAATAACCTTTCTTTCACAATATCAGCCTTAACAGGCTCCTCTTCATATAATTTTGCCTTTCCTTTTTCTAGTCTCTTCTGTACATCTTCCTTATCCTCAGACTGTTGATAGTCATCAATCTCCTTTTCCAATGCTTCCAACTCTGGATCATACTCTACCCTCTTGTAGCTTTCAGGTTTCTCAGTTTCAGTAATTACTGGCTCCTCAGTAGCAGTATTCCCTTCATTGTTATCTCAGTTTGAGTTTCAGTATGATTGTTAGTTAAACCATTAGTGTTCATTTCATTATTCACATTCTCTTCATCATTTAACTTCTCCATTCCATCCCCAGTCTCCTCTTCATCTCTCATCTCATCATCCTCCTCTCTCCACACAACATTCATGATTTCATCATTAGCATCATAGTTTTGTTCTCCTCCACCAGATCAATCAGCCTCATACTCTACATCCTCCATCCTCCTCTCTTCACTTTCCTCATCTTCATCATAAGCATTCAGAATACATGTCGACCCATCAACATTCTCCTCACCTGCATCCTTCATTGTTGCATCATCCTCAGCATCAGTTGGCACATTAATATTCTCCCCTTGTTTTGGGGCAGCTGAGGTCTTCTCAATCTCCTGCTCCAGGGTTTGAATCTTCAACATTGCCCGGGCCAACTGATCTAGTAAGTGCACATTCTCCATAGTTACCTCTTCATTTCTTTCCCTTAATCTTGCATTTTCAGCCATTAGATCCAAGTTTCATTGAAACAAATAGTTTCCAGCAAGAGGGGTTGGTGGTGGTGAGATAGAGAAAGGTTCAGGTTCTGATTGGTCTTGGTTGGTGGTGTTGGCTTCTTCAAAGATGTTTTCACTGGTGTGAGTGATGGTAATTGTGGGTGGTGTAGATGATTCAGGTGGGGTTTGAGTTTGGGTAGGGGTAGGTTGGGTTGTTGTGATTGGTTGGGGTGGTGATTGAGTATGGGTTGGGCTTGGAATGAATGGGTCTGTTTGGATTGGGCTGTTGGTTGGTGGTGTTTGTGGTGGTGGGGATGTTTGTGTTAATGTTTCAGGATGGCTTAAGGTTAAGGTTTGGGTTGGGGATTGGGTGGTTTGGTCTTGTGGTCGAGGTGACACAAGTGGTTTTGGCATAGGTTGGTCAATGGGTAAAGGTTGATGTGGTGGTGTTTGAGGTGGCTGTTCAGGTACTACATTTTCTGCCCCCCTGAGGTTGTGCAACGACCTCAAGATTGACATTTCCTCCTTCCAAATTTGCAAACACATCATCATTCCCATCATTATCATTAACTCCATCATCCGAACTATCATCATCACCATCATTCTCCCCATCCCCTCCAGCAACCTCCTACAGGTTCAGATAATAACACATGCAGTTGTGGTATTAATTGAGGGATCAAGTCATCATCAAACATTAACCACGGCAAATCTGCATACACTTCTTCTGGATTAAATCTGCTTGTACTAGCCAGATTCTCTATTCTTTTGAAAGTATAAGGATTTTGCAGTACATGAGTGATTCCTGTAGTTGGTAGGTTTTCCAACTCTTGGTTAAAAATAATTTGCAGGAATCTTGGATATAGCAAAAATTTCTGCTTGATCGGCTTCTCCATGTTTTGCACTAATCCTTCAAAGATCATCCGTGAAAAGTTGAAAGGATAGTCAAATAATATAGAAACTGTGGCATTTGCCAGATCTCTGCTCATTAGAGTCCACGACCCTTTCCTCGGGGCAAACCCCTGTATTATATGATGAATCAGCAATCTGTAGATGGTAGGAAACATGACCTTCTGCAATTGGGCATCTTTTGTATTCCCCTGATAACCCATACGTTTGACAAAGATCTTGTACAGTTGAGCAGTTGTAAGATGGATCGGATTAGGGTTATCATCGTTTAACAGTAGATGTCTCCGAATCACAGCCTCGTCTACTCGTATTTCATGGTTGGCAACAGTTGCTTCGATCCATCGGCCATTTGCATCTTCCATCAATGTTGTAGAGTTCCAAAAATCTAACGAATGGTTCTATTAAATGGTAGGACTCGCTATCAGTGCAAACTGAATATTTGATCTTCTCAAGCAGCGTATCATTCCGGCAAATTAGATTTTTGGAACACATGTTGTGCTTCTGCTCAAAAAAATATCTTGGAACATTTTCTTCATCTACCATATCTGAAAAGTACAATCAAGCATATTCAAAGTGAAATTAGCCCTAAAGTTCATTACTTTAAGCAATTTCAAGTTATAAATTTGAAGAAGAAAGAGAGAAATATCATTAAGAACCTGATCTTCGACAAATTAATAACCTACACACAAAACAGAGTGTTAGAAAACAAATACATAATCAAAGCCCATAATCATCTAATTGTGGTCAGAAAACAAGTTATTATTGCTTACCGAGTCGGAATTAGTGGGCTGGTAAAGTTAGGGTTTGGATTAAATTGAATACGATAAGTCGGTTAGATATTTCGTAGAGTAATCAGTGGAAGGAAAGAGAGAGAGGGAAAATAATGTACAAAACGTCTCTCACTCCTTCTTATATATCTTTTGAAAGTGGGTTTTAAATGTTTTTTGTCGTTTTGTAAGTTATTAGCTGTCAAACAGTAACCTTATCCATTTAATATTTTAAACATTTGAAAACAACCAACTCTTAGTATTAAGTTTCGCAAACCTTGCCCACAAATTTTTCAGTGTAATTTTTGCAAAGTCTACTCGGTATACTCCACTTACTCAAAGCTTACCCGGTTATTGGTTGGTATAAATTATAAGTTAAAATAAAGAAAGCTTACTTGAAATACAAGATTGCTTGAGAACTAAATCAAGTATTAAACATTAAGCATGCAACCTTACTAGGAATCAACTAAGATGCCCATATAATATACATCTAATTTACCTACCTTACTCAGTTAATTCACTTAATCGCAAACCTTGCTCGGTCAATTACAATTTATAAGTAATCAGTCAAGTATACTTTGAAGGAAAGTATGCCCGATAAAGAATACAGTGTGCTAGAGATTTCATAGCACAAAGTGTACTCGGAAAATCAGTGAAATTACCAAGGTATATTAAGGGAACAGTTGAACATTCAAAGTGTGCCCGGAATATAAAGTGTGCCTGGGAAATCAAGGTTTGCCCGGAAACACTTTTAAATTCAAAGAGAACCATATTCACACTAATCACTTAAGTTCAAAAAGCTTGCTCGGTGTACTAAGGCTTATTTCACAAAGCTTTCTTGATATTTCATTTAGCATATAAGATGCAAAGCTTGCCCGGAACAAGAAATCCTTGTTAAAAGCTAGCTAGATCACATATTCATGTCAAGACTTCAAGCTTGCTCGGAAAATTAGTACTGTTAAGTGTACTCTACCCGGAAAGTGTAAACACTTCAAAGCATGCCCGAAAATCATAAACTTAGTCCAAAGTGACTAAGCTTGCTCGGAAAGGTTATAAAACATCAAACCTTGCCCGAAAATACTTATTCATTTAAGTAGCATAATACATCAACACTGTGCTGTGATGCCTCATATCTCTTCTCAAAGCTAATTTGGCTTTCCCTAGATCACCCCAATTTGACTCCAACCTCTCGTATTTAGTCAAAATTTGTTTTTGTATGACAGAACTTATTGGATCTTTTTGTATTTTTGATTTTCAAAGATATATAGAGGTTGAATGTTGGACTTACTGTTTAAATAATAGGCCTTTCATTCAAGATGAGACAGATTTGTCAAGATCTTTGTAGTTCTAGTTGTAACCCTCTTTGTTTGATAAAATATTTAAAACACTTATCAACTTTTGGTTGATTTATTCTTCCCCTTTTTTTTGATATTTTCTCAAAATTTTTTTAAGCATGTTATTTGTCATATTCAAAAATGTTTCATTTTTGGGTTGACCAAATAACAACAGGCTTTTGTATGACTGGGTAGTCACTTTTCTGCCTATCATTTGGTGAGATTTATCTTGAGACATGCAAAGACAACTATGTATCTCCACATAAAGATTAGCATATTCATTATGTTTATATCACCTTAGAATTTACACATCATGAGAAAGCAACCATACATGTTAATGACTATACTAAGTGTTCTTTCAGCCTATTAAATCCATATGATTGGCTTTCCCATATAAATTTCAGTTTAATATTCAATCACCCCAATCTCTCTTTATTGGCAGGTAAATGGCTATCATGTTTGACCACAAGTGGTCAACAGGACCAAACATACATGTGAATATATGTCCTTTAAAAGTCAGAGTTATTGACATAGTTTTAAGTGAAGGAATAGGAAATAAGTTATAATTGCCCCAAATGCTTTCAGTTTTCAGGTTAATGGCTATCCTTTAAATCTATACATATTATAGGACCAAACATACACAAGTGTATGTCCTTCCAACTGGGCAAATAACATAATTTTCAGCAAGAATAACTACTTGAGACTTCTCATTAAAAATCCTTCTTTTAAGCTTCTATAAAGCTTGAACTGAATAGTCTTATCATATCTCTGCACAATTAACAACTTGCTCATGTTTTGACCAAAATAAAGTGATTATGCAAAATTCATTTGAAAATATATTTGATCATTTAATTTTGACATAAACTCATTTTGACACAAACAGTTGTAACATAATCAAATCTTAATCAAACATAACATCATCAAGACAAGCAGACATTACTAACATTCAATGTCTAGCCTATCCTAATTACATCAAATGATTAGATAATACACATAATCAAGCAATTAAGCAGTGATGTCAGATAAGCTTACACTAACAAGTAATTCAAAACAAAAGCACTCATTATAACATCACATACACACATCAACTGATAAACATGCATAAACTTCAATTATACCAAACTTTTGCACTCATAGACAGTTAAAGCACATATCAATCAATAATAACAAGTATCATAATCATGCACATTTACACAACATTCAATTTGTGGGACGTCTAACAATATAATCAGTTAGCACGTAGAGGCACACCACTAGGCACATATCATCAATCAGACCTCATCAGAGTTGATCATTCCCAGGGCTTTCAGAAGAAAGTTGAACCTGGTTCTATCAATGGTTTGGTGAATAGGTCTGCCAAATTATCACTTGTATCAACTCTTTGCATTTCGATCAAACCTTTTTCACTGCAATCTCTTATGAAGTGATGTCTGATTTCAATGTGCTTAGTCTTAGAATGTTGAACTGGATTCTTAACAGTAAAATATGCACAATATTATCAATAAGAATAGGGGTATTCAGAAAATTCAAACCATAGTCCAACATTTGGTTCTGAATCCAGAGAACTTGTGCACAGCAAGCAGATGCAGCAATGTATTCAGCTTCTGCAGTTGAGATTGAGACAGTAGTCTGCTTCTTGCATTGCCATGACACTAGCCTGTCACCCAAAAATTGACATCCACCTGAGGTTGACTTTCTGCTCATGTTACACCCATCATAATCACTTTCTGTGTAGGCAATCAGATCAAAAGATTGGTTTTTTGGATACCAAATTTATAAGTCTGGTCTTCCCTTCAAGTATCTAAAAATTCTCTTGATAGAATTCATATGGGAGACTTTTGGACTTGATTGGAATCTTGCACAGACACATACAACATACATAATGTCAGGTATTGTAGCAGTTAGGTACATCAGGGATCCAATTTGGCTCTATATTTGTGCTCATCCACAGGCTCCCCCTTTTCATCAGAAATCATCTTTTCTTTTGTGTACATTGGAGTTGAAGCTGTTTTGAATTCATGACATTTGAACTTATTCAAAATGTACTGCACGTATTTAGTTTGGTAAATGAAAATCCCCTCAGCTTTCTGTTGAACTTGCAGTCCAAGAAAGAAGCTCATTTCTCCCATAGAGCTCATGCTGTATTTGGATTTCATTAACCCTTCAAACTCCATACATATTTGTTCATTTGTTGATCCAAAGATGATATCATCCACATAGACTTGTAACAGCAGTAAATCTGATCCCTTTCTTTTGTAGAAGAGTGTCTTGTTATGGCTCCCCTTTGAAAACCATTTTCAAGAAGATGATTTGACAGCTCATCATACCAAGCTCTAGGAGCTTGATGCAATCCATATAGGGCTTTATTTTGCTTTTATACACCCTGTTTGGATACATTGGATCCTCAAAACCTGGAGGTTGAGCAACATACACCTCTTCATCAATCTTGCCATTCAGGAATGCAGACTTTACATCAAGCTGGAAAACCTTAATGTTCTTTGAGGCAGCATATGCAAGAATATCCTGATAGCCTCAAGTCTTGCAACAGGTGCAAAGACTTCATCAAAGTCTATTCCTTCTTCTTGAAGGCATCCTAGTGCCACAAGCCTAGCTTTATTCTTAATCACCAAACCCCTCTAATCCCTTTTGTTTCTAAAAACCCATTTTGTGCCAATTGCAGACCTGTTTCTTGGCCTATCAACAAGATCCAAAACATGTAGATCTCTGAACTGTGCCAATTCCTCCTACATTGCTTCCACCCAACTATTGTCCTTTAGTGCTTGAACAATGTTCTTTGGTTCTATTTGGGATAGAAAGCAGGAGTATAAACAGATGTTTGCAATTTCAGAATGACTTCTTGTGACTCTTTCATGTATATTTCCAATAATGTTTTCAGAGGGATGATTCTTTTCAACATAAGGAGTTTGGACTATCATATCAGCAGACACAGTTGTGTCAAGATTTGGTTCATTGAGTTCTGGTTCATCAATGATCAATTCAGTTTCTGCATCATGAAACTCTGGTGCTTCTTCATTGTTCTGTCTTGAAGTGGATGCACCATTGTTTTCCATATTCAATCTTTCAAACAGATCTTGAAATCTTGCTGTAGTTATAGCTTCTTCTTCATTTGTTTGGTTGCTTGGGTTTCCCTCAGTCTGAACTTGATCATCATTCACTTCTTCATTGTCTTGATTGAAATCTACATGATCTTGTTCTGGACTGTGATTGTTCTCTTGATTATTGTCTTGAACTTGTTCAACAATATCACTTGAGGGATCCTTTACAAATGTATACTCCTTTTCTTTACTAGCAACCTTCTTCCACATCTCTTCTAAGTCCAATGTTTTCTTCTTTTTCTATTCAAACACACTGGTCTTGTAGAATGAGTCATCAAAGTCTTCAGGATAAATCTTGAAAGACCTTATCAATTTCTCGTGATCAAACAGCCATGCTGCACCATCAACTGTGTTGAAATGATTCTCATTAAAGATGATGTCAGATGATTCAATAACACTCAAATGTTCTTTCACATATACTCTGTATGCTTTTGAGTGTGTAGAATATCCAACAAAGAAACAGTCCAAGGATTTTGTTTGAAACTTGTTCAAGTAATCCCTGGTGTTTAGAAGAAAACATTTGCATCCAAAAGGCTTGAAAAACTTGATATAAGGCTTTCTATTAAAGAATATTTCATATGGTGTCTTGTTATGCCTTTTGTTGACAAGTACCCTATTTTGAACATAGCAGGCAGTATTTATGGCTTATGCCCAAAATGTAACTGGTAGATTAGGATCTGCTAACATGGTTCTTGCAGTTTCAATAAGTTTCCTGTTTCTTCTTTCTGCAACACCATTTTGTTCAGGAGTTCTAGGAGCAGAGAATTGCCCTTTCCTGCACAAAATTCTTCCATAACTCCATTTTTGAACTCTGTACCATTATCACTTCTCATCATTTTAACCTTCTTACTCATTTTTTTCTCAATCATTGTCACACAGCTCTTAATCAAATCTGCAGTCTCATCCTTTGTACTTAGGAAATAAACCCAAGTATATCTTGAGTAGTCATCAATGATCACAAGACAATATCTTTTCTTCCCTATACTTGGCACACTCACAGGACCAAAAAGATCCATGTGAAGTAATTCAAGTACTTGATCAATTGAATAGATGAGCTTTGTCTTATGAGAGGATTTGTGTTGCTTGCCTTTCTGGCATGAACTACAATGATCTTCCAATTTGAACTCTCTTGTAGGTAATCCAATTACATGCTCACCTTTGACAAGTCTATTCATATTTTTCAGATTCACATGACACAATTTCCTATGCCACATTTTTGACTCAATTTCAGTGGCTTTGGAAACAAAATGCCTGGTCCCTCGATTTCAGCTGGATCTTACTTTATCATGTCATAACTCACACAGATTAATGTGCCGACAAGAGAGTTAATGATGGATTGCTATATTTAGAAAGATATCCATTTGTTAAAGGCGAAATCAATAACAAACATACGGTTGCTATGAATAATCAAAGGTAGAAAGCAC
Source organism: Bidens hawaiensis (assembly GCF_021521415.1). Taxonomy (NCBI): domain Eukaryota; kingdom Viridiplantae; phylum Streptophyta; class Magnoliopsida; order Asterales; family Asteraceae; genus Bidens; species Bidens hawaiensis. Next base: position 65,842 of record NW_027491099.1, read on the forward strand.
ACACAGGATTCACTCAAAAGATTTCCATCTATATAATTTTCATCATACAAAGTGGATAATCGATTTAGGGTTTTAGGAATCCTAGGATAGCCGTCACACGATATTCTCTCAATAAATGTGTCTTTCTCTGTCTATGTGTGTCTTGGGCGGCGTGCCCTAAAACATTCTATTTATAGTCCTGCCACCCTATGACAGCTGTCATTCTTTCTAGAAACCCTAAATACAACGTACATATCCAAATTACATATTCAAAATAAACTAAGTGTAAAACAAGTCTTCCGGGTAGGCTTTACAACATTCATCATTCTCCGAGTACGCTTTGTACTCTACCATCCTTTGGACTTGGTTACATAGAAGTGTGCTCGAAATCAGTTTCCGGGTAGACTTTACTTGATGAGTATTTTACCAAGTAAAATACTCACCGGGTAGACTTCAGTCTTCTTGGTTTTGTCAAACTCTGCCCGACAAATCCTTACGGGCAACCTTGTTCTTCAATGATCCATTTCAGCTCTTTGCTATAAATAACTTATTAGCAAAGTGTACTCGGGAGTACTGTTCCTTGCTAGAGCTGAACCTTGCCCGATATTACTTAGAGATATTCCTTTAGATCATCAAGTATACTTGGACCATACTTATTAATGAATACCTTGCCCGGTCTTCCAATCACTTGGCTTCTTGGACATTAACCAAACCTTACTCGGAAGAGTAATATACTTGGCTCTGAAGAACAGACTTGCTTGATAAAGTGAACCTTGCCCGGATTTACATAAACTAGTGAGCCTTGCTAGGCAATACACTAATTTGCAAACCTTGCTCGGATAACCACTCAAGAAGACTACTTGAAGTAAACCTTGCCCGATAGACAAAATATCATACCCGGCTAAGTAAAACCTTGCTCGGATGTCTAAGGTGTGCCCGGATCCATACTTAGCGAATTCTGAGGAGGTTGAGAAGATTCCAATCTTCCATATACTTCATTCTGGTCAAATCTTTGACTCAACAATCTCCCCCTTAGGTCAATTGTTTGACTCAACACAAAACATGTGCCACCCCTTGAAACAGCTTCCTTCATACTGAGCTCATATAAGTTGCCATTTCTTGGAGCCATCATCATAATCATTTCAGGTGTGATTACAAATTCAGGTTTTAAGATGAAGCAGTGTGAGTCATCAAAACCAACTTTGTACCCCTTATCATACATTTGTGATATGCTTAGCAGATTATACTGTAGACCTTCAACATGAAACACATTATCAAATTAAACCTTCCCATTTGTTAAAATTCCCATTCTAACTATCTTTCCACCATTCTCATCACTCCCAAATGCCACATGACCTTCAAACTTTTCTTCATAATTAACAAGTGACCTTCTGTCACAAGTCATGTGCCTAGAACATCCACTATCCATGTATCATATTTCATTCAGAGGAGTGGACTGTTCCTGCACAAAAGAAAGAATTTGATTAGTTGAGTGATGAAGTGCAAGCTATCTCAACTTGCAGATCATCAGATTTAGTTTCAGTGGCATCATTGGAAATGAGTGTTGTTGGTTCAGGACCTTCATGAGTGACTTCAATATTTTCTGAATTATCAGTTTCATATCCACACTCTCTTGGAGTTTTAACAAGTGAGGTTGAGTTCTGGCATTCTTCTGGTGCAGTGTCATACTCTTGTACCACATAGTCTTTCTTTTCTGAGTAATCTCTTACATCAGCAATTGTATCCACCTTAGCCTCAACCTTAGGTTTCCAAAGGAATCCTTCAGGTTCATAACCATGTTTCAATAAAAACTTCTCATCACCAGTAAGTTCAGTTGGTTTCTTTCTAGGAAAGAAACCTCTGATTTTTGTCTTCTCACTGCTTGGTGATCCTTGAGAGCTATCAGATTTGACTGATTGTGTATCCTTTTTAGGAATGATTCTCGAGGGTTGAAAGTTCTTTTTGACAACTTTCCCATGCTTCTTAGGAGATCTGCTCCTTTCAGCTTTTTCAGCCACATGTTTCTTGGTTTCTTCATCAGTCTTCTTTTCTCTCTTGGTATTTACTGATGGTTTCAAACTATCTTCATTCAATACCTCCTTTTCACACACATTTCCCTTTCCCAGGTATTCATCATACTTTGCTTGTACAGAACAAAGTCTTGTCCATACTTTGTCTCATATGGGACATAAAAAGGCTTGAATTTGAGTCTCTCATTGTAAGAATCTGTGTGATAACCATACTCATCACATTTCTTGCACCAAACTTTTCCTTTGTATTTCTCATGATCACTTCCCTTTTTGAACCTTTCACTTACTCTAGGTGCTTTGACTCCAAATGTCTTATGATTTTTTATACTATCAAAATCAATTGAGAAAGGAACAAATCCCTCAATCTTGATGTCTTGTATTTCAGTCTTTCTCTTTACAAACACAATTTTCTGCATATTCAATGGTTCTTCATCTTGACTTTCTCTATGTCTTGACTGCCTCTTCTCATATTCTTCCATGGTTTCCACCTCCTCAATGTCAAACACCTCATGACTAGAGAAAACAGGGTAAACTGGAATAAAGTTCTCAACATTAACTTCGTCATTGTCTCTTTTCTTTTTGTTTTTACTTATCCTCTCCAATACATCCTTGCTTGGTGGCCTGACTGCATTGTAGCTTACCTTCTTTCTCTCACATATATCAAAATATATATGTTCTCTTCTAAGTCTTTCATTCATTTTCTACATCTTGGGTGTCACTAGTGGAAGTTGTGGTAGCTTTTCAATTGATTATGGTTTCTTGTATCTTCTTCCTCTTTCAGCAACTTTAATCTCTTCATCAGTGATTTGATCACTCAAATCACTTAAATCATCTTGATTCAGATCAACAGAATCAAAGTCATCCTCAGAGACTTGAACTCCAATTGACTTATCTTCTTCCACTTCTTCCTTTATCACAAATTCTCCTTTCTCATTCACCTCAACATTTTTATACAAATCAACAAACTCTTCTTTGTCTTGAAAGACATCTCTGAATTGTTGTAGATATGCATCTCTTTTCTCTTTATCAACTTTTGGCATAAAGTTGTTGTTGAATGGTGGTGGTACTTCTTTGTATTTTTCTTCCTCTTTTACTTGGTTTAGAATACCCCAGATGTTTCCTGTGGAGACCAAGTTCTTCAAGAATTCATTTTCAACATGCAGCTTTGTGTTCTGCATCTTTTCTTCAACAATCATTTTCTTCAACCCTTCAATCTCAGTGGTATACCTTTTATGTGCTCTGTAGCTACTTACACAGTCTTCTTCCAAACTTTTCAACCTTTCTTCACTGATCATCTCACTTTCCAGCTTTCCTACTTTTGCTTTTAAATCATTGATAATTTCATTTAAATCAATAGTAGGATCAGAGTGTACCTGAGATGATGATCCAGCTTCTTTCTCAATCAAGGCCATAAATGCTACATTTGCTCTCTTGATGTCATCTGCATTATCTTCTTCATGATTTCTCCAGCCAAAATTACCCTCATGTTGTGTAGTTACAACCACATTTCCCTGATTTCTGGGTTGATTTTGGTTGGTTGGGACTGAGTTATTTGGAACTGTTTGAAGGTTTTGGTTGTTGTTTCTTTGAAAACCTTGATTTTGTGGTCCAACTTGATGATGATTGTTCATTTGAGGCTGGAAGTTGTTGAAGTTGGGATTATAGTTATTATTGTTGAAGTTGTTTTTGTTGGGATTGTTGGTTCTCTGCCGGTTCTGTTGATATTGATGCTGCTGGTTTCTTGGCTGGATTTGGAATTGGTTCATCTGAAAGTTTCTTGGCATATTACATTCTCTGGCAAAATGACCAGGCTGTTGGCTGTTATAGCAAATGGTTTTTAACTTATCAAAACCAATTCTTTCATTAGGCCCTGATAGAAGTGATCTACCAGTCCTGTTATATAGCCTCTTGCTTCTAAGAGCTAACATGGCTGCTTGCCATTTCAAATCCATGTCCTCCAAATCATCAGCATCTATCTGCTCAAGGTCATCCTGGATGATACTGGTATGAATCAGATTCTTTGCTACAAAAGCGTTGTATGATTCTGTAAACATGGAGAACAAAGCCTGTGTTTCACTTCCTTGGCTATTTCCACCACCAGTGTAAGGTACATGCCCACTTGCCATTGAGGCAGTATCAGTATCATCATTCAATTGGACATTGAACCTTTGCTGGTTACCATGGTGACTTGTGCTACCACCAACAAAATATTTTTGTATATCAACACCATGCTCAACTAGTTCCTCTATGATGGGAATCTGTTGTTGGTTTTTGGTTGACAAGTTGCCCATAGGTGCAATGAGAGCATTGGTGACCTGGAAACATGGCTTCTCTTCTTTGATCATCTCATTTTCAATCATTTTTATTTCTACATCCTGAAGGAAGCACACTATATCATCCACTTTCAAATCATTAAAATTGGGCTTTTGAAGGATGAATTTGCAGGCAGTGTACCATTCCTTAGGCATTGAGTTGAGCAGCTTGGTATTCAAGTCATAATCAGTCATGACATACTCAGTTGTTCTTAGCTCACTCACAATTGCTAAAAATCTTTCTAGAATTGACTTCAATCTCTCTCCATCCTTATACTTAAACATCTCCAACTGTTGTTTGAGCCTTTGCTTTTTGATGTTCTTCAACTCAGTGTTTCCCTCAAACATCTCAAGAATTGCATCATACATTTCCTTTGCGGTAGGATGATGTGCAACCTTGGTCAGTATTTCCCAAGACAGTCCTAGCTTTATCATGGCTAAGGCCCTGTCATCCACCTTCCTCAGTCTTTCATGTACAGATGTAATTGCAGCTGGATTTGCACCCTCAGTAGTGTCTTGTGGACCATTCTTGATGGAGTTCCACATATCCACGTCATTATAACAAACAGCTGCTTCAAATAAGACCTTCCATTTTGTAAAATTTTCCTGTCCATAAAGGCTTGGAATCTTATTAGTAGACATCTCTTGTTCTTCGTAACCAGACATTTTGAAAATCAAAAACAGTTAATAAAAAAGGTTTTAAAAACAATCAGATCTGAAAACCGGTTTTTCAGATCTGATGAATCTAGTGCGATTAGAACAAGATTTAGAAGTAAATATTCAAACTTTAATCGAAATAAGGAAAAGAAAACACCGAAAAGTTGTAGATCTGGATAGAAATGAAGAAAACAGAGCAGCTAACGTCACTCTCCAATGGAACAGTGCTTTACCTACGTCATTGTTCTTGAGATCTTCAATCAGCAACAAATTTCTTACTAAAATAGCAGTGACACAACTCTGATACCACTTGTCAGGTCCCCGATTGTAGGTAGATCTTAAACGAATCAAGTCATAACTCACACAATAATGTGTTGACAAGAGAGTTAATAACGGGTTGCTATATTTAGAAAGAAACCCGTTTGATAAAGGCGGAATCAATAACAAATGATTTGGTTGCTGAATAATTAATCAAAGGTAACTAACACACAAGATTCACTCAAAAGATTTCTATTCATATAATATAAATCATACAAACGATAATCGATTTACGGCTTCTTGTTGGGAAAGTTATATCCGTACGATTCTAGGACGGTCGTCACACTCACAAATATTCTCTCTGAATTAATGAGTATGTCCGTCTTAGGAGGTGTGCCCTAAATTATTCCTTTTATAGGCTTGACACCCCCTTTACAGCTTTCATTAATTCTAGAAACCCTAAATAATAAAACATATTCAAAACTATCCTAAGTGTAAAACAAGTCTTCCGGGTAGGCCTTGTAGCAGTATTAACTTTTCCGAGTAGACTGTGTGCTCTGCCTTCCTTTAGTACTTGGTAACCTAGAGGTGTGCCCGGAAACAGTTTCCTGGTAGGCTTTACTTCACCAAGCAAACTTCAATCCTCTTGATTATATTAGACTTTGTCCGACATAATCTTACGAGCAACCTTGTTCTTCAATGGTCCCTTCAACTCATTGCTAGAAAATATCTTATTTAGCAAAGTGTGCTCAGTAGCACTTGTACCCTGCTTGAGTTGGACCCTGCCCGATGTTACTTAGAGATATTTCATTACTCATCAAGCTTACTCGGACCACTAGTTTTATTAATGAATACCTTGCCCGATATTCCAATCACTTGGCTTCATGAGGTTGGTTAGCCAAGAGCCTACTCTTAAGTAAACCTTACTCGGCTATTGTAACACCCCGTAACCGCAGCGGAAACGTAACCGGGGCGCCACAGACACCTCTGATATCAACCACATTGTTTATAAAGAAAACTGAATACATTAATATACTTCAATTTACATTATTTCAGATTTCATTACCGTCTAGGTGATACACACATCATACAATACAATACATAATTCTATCTATTATAATGTATCATAACATTCCGCACGCAAATATTACACACAACAAGCACTTAGCACGTAAGCTATCACTTCATCTTAATCGTACCCGAAAAGCATGTGAGAAAACGGGTCAACTACGAATAGTTGGTGAGTTTCACTAATTTAAACAACTGTGACAAATCATTATAATAATCATAAATTAGCGATGCAATTATGCTGAGCCCACAAGTGAAACCTCTGTTAACCCAGTACTGTACCCGTTCCGGGGGCAATGTTAACCCAGAAACACTTCTAGGGACATCTGGGGACACTGTTAACCCAGTACAGTACCCATTCCGGGGGCAATGTTAACCCAGAAACACTTCTAGGGACATCTGGGGACACTGTTAACCCAGTCCAGTACCCATTCCGGGGACAATGTTAACCCAGAAACACTTCTAAGGACATCTGGGGACACTGTTAACCCAGTACAGTACCCATTCCGGGGGCAATGTTAACCCAGAAACACTTCTAGGGACATCTGGGGACACTGTTAACCCAGTCCAGTACCCATTCCGGGGACAATGTTAACCCAGAAACACTTCTAAGGACATCTGGGGACACTGTTAACCCAGTACAGTACCCATTCCGGGGGCAATGTTAACCCAGAAACACTTCTAGGGACATCTGGGGACACTGTTAACCCAGTACTGTACCCATTCCGTACGATTCCCGTATAATCAAATATTTATAAATACACGCAAATCCATGCGTTCAGTATGTACTTAAACATTTCAATAGTAACATGCTTTCCGCCCCGAGAAAATATTTAAAAACAATTCAGAAAAAGGGGCTCGTGAAACTCACCTTAGCACATGCAAGCAGGTAACAACAATCATTATCAATTAACACGTCCAATCTGTAATATGATCCCTACGATCGTTATTATACAATTATAGTTTATATAATCTTTAACCGTGTTAACCAGTACATCTGGGGACACTGTTAACCCAGTACTGTACCCATTCCGGGGGCAATGTTAACCCAGAAACACTTCTCCGGACTCAGATTGTGATATTGTTTAGAGTTCAATAGTCAAAATTACTACTAGTTTGTTTTCCCCGTTTTGCGTGCCTAGCACAGATATCTGATTTTACGTTTCAAAATGAGTTTGGTCACACACGACCCGAAAATAGTTGTTGACTGATAATTTAATTAAAGTTGTGAAATTAGAACTCGGTTTAGAAGTCCCGATTGGCCGCGGGACCCGTTTCCGTCTTTAGTGCACCGGAAACTGTTTTATCGGATAAAATTACCCAAATCATCCGAATTACTTTCAGATGATTTATTTTTACTTGTTTAACTCAGTTATATGAAAATAGTTCATTTTTAGGGTTTTTATACACCAGTCAGCTCGTTTAGGCGAGCTTTACCGGTTTACGCGTTTTAAGCTTTAAAAGTTTGTTTTTATTTTCTTTTTAGCACAAATAATTATCCATTTAGTCTCGGATCTTGAAATTTTGCACAAATCACTTTTTGACAGTGGGGAATTTTATAAAAATATTTTCAGAATTAATTTTTATATTTAAAATTTATTTATTTATTTTTAAACACCATTTAAACACTAAATATGTCGTAAATACCAAACGACCTTAGAAAAATCCCAAATTTTTCCTGGATGACCCCTGCCATCCACATAGTCCCCTGTAATTTTTCCAGAACCAAAATCTCTTTTTACATGCCTTTTTCACTAAACCGAGCTAGAAAACCCTAGAACTCGTTTAACCGAAAAGCCTACTTAGACTTCTCCAACTGACCTAAAACCTGGATGACCTCATACTTATATAAAAACCGAATATACCTTTCGATCTCCGCCACTACAAGCTACAAACTCGTTTTTCCGCCTTATCTACCACTAAATACAGAACCTACAACCAACATACCACAATACCAAGTAAGTTACACTCACATTCAAGCCTCTTACACTATAGTTTCGGTTATTGTTTCAAAACTAAAGTTTAAACCGTAAAAATTCGTTTTTGGTTCGTTTAACTCCTTTCTTAGACCAAGATCCCTTGTATAACCCGTATACATCACTTGATCATGCAAGAATCGGTTTTCATCTTTGAAACCTCATTTTCTTGCAAATAAACTCAAGAAACGAAGATGAACACGTACATAACTCGATTTTTACCTCGGTTTTCTTGCTAAAAATCTCGGGTTTTAGATCATGAAGTTGAGAGAAGAAGAAGATCTTGAAGGTTTGATGTAAAAAAAAATGAAAGGCAAGGGGGATAACCCCCAAGTCCGATCGGAAATATGAGGGGGTGGGGTGGGACCCACCTTTTCATTCTTAGCCACATGTTTGGATTCTTGAAATCCGGATAATGTTTTGGATAATCTGGTTCAGTTCGTTTTTCGGTTAAATGTTTAATTCGGCTTAAAACGAGGCTAAAACGGTCGTTTTCGGCTTAAAAAATGAAATTTATATAAAACCGACTTAAAAAAACTTTAAAAACTTAAACCATGGCATTTATTATCTTAGAACATCATATTATTAATAGTTGCGCATCTTTTTCGGCTAGATCGATCGTCTCTTGCTCGGTTTGGTATTAAAGGTTTCGTTTAATGTACCGACGTACCATTAAATCGAAATTCTTTTTCTGTGCCGTACTTTACTTATCCCGAAGCATTAATGCTCCGTAAAATCACTAAATATTATAGATATCGTCTATAATTGAACCCTCGATTCGTTCGGGTTTCAATAACTATCGATCGATTAATCGCATATTCAATACGATGAATTATATATTCACGTACAATCAATACAGTGAACCATGTATTCTCGTATAATTACTATGGTAATTCATGTACCCGACATTAAATATAACGTAACTATTGTCCACCGGTTAGGGTATACCGGGTTTCGTCGGAATCGTTACATTCTCCCCCCGTTAAGAAATTTCGTCCTCGAAATTTTACACGCCCACTATCCCCTTCCGAGAGAAAGGTGGGGGTTTTTCCTCTAGAATTCACCCTCGCGTTACCAGGTATAATCTGGTCCTCGCTGTGAATTCCACTTAATCTTAATCAATAAAGCTTGGTGTGTCCAAACTGATTAGTTTTCCCGTCTACTATCTCTACGGAATTATTTATGATATCAAGCATGTCTTCTATGAGTACCTCCATTACTGGTACTTTCGTTGCCTCATCGCCTAGGTACTTTTCAATCCGTATACATGGCAAAACGTCACGTATAGTACTTAGCCCCTTGAGTACTTTAATCGATAAACTAAATGACCAATCATGGAGATAGTCTCATGAGGTCCAATATATTAAGGAGCTATTTTCGGTTTTGCCAAACCTCATATCACCTCTCTAAGGTGATGCCTTAAAAATGCCTTGTCACCTCTTTCCAGTGACAATGGCTTCCTTTGTATGTTGGCATAAATCCTTTGCCAATCTCGCGCTGATTTCAACTTATCTTAAATATTATAAATCCGATTGGTTGTTTCTCGAATCAATTCAAATCTTATGGCTTGATTGACGCCCATTTTCAATTTAACAAATTGGTGATAATTACTTCACCCATAGAGCTCTCGATGCTTACTTCCCCGCCTTCCAGTAATGGAAGTAGGATGACTATTTCGATCTATGTGCTTCGTCCATGATTAAATCACGAAGGTCATGGAGGGTCGGGATCCAAACCCGATTTTTGAAATAGAGAATTTCGTCCACGCGCTGTTCGAAATTCTTCTCATCGCCGTAAAGTCCCTCCTTCTCCAGTTGTTCCTCTTTTAACGCCTCACGTTGAGCGACTCGAATCAGGTCCGAAAGGTTCGACTGGACTATCATCCCCAACGCCCGCACTTGCAATGGCTTAACCCGATCTTTCCTACTCAAGGCATCGGCTACGACGTTAGCCTTGCCGGGGTGATAACGGATGTCACAGTCATAATCGCTTAACAATTCGACCCATCATCGTTGCCACATATTCAGTTCTTTCTGATCGAATATGTGCTGCAAACTTTTATGATCGGTGAAGATGGTGCACTTCGTACCGTAGAGATAATGTCTCTAGATTTTAAGTGCGAAGATAACCGCTCCCAGTTCTAAGTCGTGAGTAGTGTAATTTTTCTCGTGTACTTTTAACTGTCGAGAAGCATAGGCTATAACCTTATTATTCTGCGTCAACACGCATCCTAACCCTCTACGCGATGCGTCACAATACGCAACAAAACCATCGTCTCCATCGGGGAGACTTAAAATCGGCGCTTGGCACAATTTTTGCTTTAACGTTTGAAACGCCGTTTCCTGCTCTTCTCCCCATTCATACTTTCGATCCTTTTGAGTCAGGAGAGTTAAAGGTTGGGCGATGCTGGAAAAGTTCTCTATAAATCGACGATAATATCCAGCTAAGCCTAAGAATTGGCGGATTTCCTTTGGCGATTTAGGCGCTTGCCAATTCTTAATTGCTTCAACCTTACTCGGATCAACGTGTATTCCTTGATGGTTTACAACGTGACCGAGGAATTGCACTTCTTGCAACCAGAAGTTACACTTAGAGAATTTTGCATACTACTTCTCCTGATTCAGAAGCTCTAAAATTATTCTTAAGTGTTGCTCGTGCTCTTCTTTACTTTTCGAGTAAATCAAAATATCGTTAATAAACACGATGACGAATTTGTCGAGGTAGGGTTTACAGACTCAATTCAGGAGGTCCATGAACACTGCCGGCGCATTTGTTAGTCGAAAGGCGTAACTATGAACTCGTAATGGCCGTAACGAGTCCGAAACGCTGTTGTTGCAACGTCCTCCTCTTGGATTTTTCATTTGGTGATAACTATATCTAAGATCAATTTTCTAAAAATAAATCGCCCCTTGCAGTTGGTTAAACAGATCATTTACTTCGAAGAAGTGAATATCTATTCTTGATCGTCACTTTATTCAATTCTCCCTAATCAATACATATCCTAACACTTCCGTCCTTCATTTCCCAAATAACACTGGTGCACCCCATGGTGACTAACTAGGTCGTATAAAACCTTATCCAATAATTCTTGCATTTCAGTTGGTGCAAGTCGGTAAGATGCTTTAGCAACAGGGCCAGCTTGAGGTATTAAATCGATTCTGAATTCGACCTGTCGGGTTGGCGGTAATCCAGGAAGTTCCTCCGGGAAAACTTCTGGATATTTACGTATCACCGAAACATCTTCTATATGTTTTCTTTTAAATACTTTTCTCTGTATCTAATCGCTTCATCGTCCGAAAGAGAGCTTCTAATCATCTTCTTTTCATATTTGATTTCAGCTTCATGTTGAGTTAGCCAACCCATGTTAACTATTACGTCAAAACTTCTTAACTTTACTGGTCGTAGATCAATAAGGAAAGGTTAATCGTTCAGAATAATAGGACAATTCCGAAAAATTTAGTTAACCATTAGGGATTTACCGTTAGCGATTCTACAGTATAGGGTTCTATAGTTTCACTAATCGGTATCTTTCCAAATGGTAGGAGGTTAACAGGAACTAACCCCTATCGGCAACCGTAAAAATATCACTGAAGCCTATTGATTTAAAACTACAACATATTTAATACCACCTTTGGATCATGACGTGCTTTATTCGAACTACTCACAAAAGCACAGCTTCTTGCTTGATCAGAGGTTGATGCTTGTCATGAGGTTCGTCTTCCAACGACAACTTGGTTCAACTTTGGGCAATTTCTCTGGGAACGTTCTGTACTGCCACATTCATAGCAAGTAAAACTGTTTGGCAAAATTTTTTTTTCTTTGGATGGATTGTTATTGAAGCTGTTGGGTTCGGAGTGGTTGTACACGAATGGGTTGAGGTTGCCGGTTCACATGGCTTCAATTGGTTCTACAATTGGGGCATTACGTCCATCTTTACCACACCTGTGGCCTACTATCACTCGACATTCTTCTTCCTGCCGATAACCATATTTTCCACATTTAGGGAAGGACCCTTCATTCGGTTCATGTTTTCACACCAGAACTAGTCTTAGTATAATTCTGGGTTGTAGGACATACCTACTTATTCAAAAGCCTATCTTGCACTTTACCTTTATCATTTCTCTTCTTTAACACTCGACGTCTCACCTAACGTCCTTCCAGTCCGCTTCCCATAGAGTCAAATATATCAATGCTGGCTTGTGACACAACCCTTCCAAAGGTTGTATATTTTACAGGATTGACTATACTCCTTATCGATGGAGTTAGTCCCCAATATAGCGCTCACTTCGCTTAGTTTCAGGAGTAATTAGCCATGTTACCAGACATGACAATTCCTTCAAACGATTAGCGTGTTCTAAGTGATCAGCACACAACATTTCTATCTTCCATAGCTCAGTTTCCAATCTCTGAACTTAATTACTCGAATAAAAGTGCTCTAGCACAAGAATTTTAAATTCTGACCATATCATCTGAGTAATAATTTTCTAACTATAATTTTGTACCATCGTGTTCCATCACGATACAACATAATCTACCAACATATCTGTAGCATATTTCACTACACAAGGTTCTAGGCTCTTACCAATATCCTTAACCATTTCGATCTTTTCTATCCACTCACTAATCTATTCCTCCCTTTACCCTCAGTAAACTATTAATAATTTCCTTAACACAACCAACAAACATATCCTTCATACCGGATCTAATTCATTATGACTACTATTCATGTTTAGTTTATAATTAATACTTGTAGTCATAATAGTATTCGGTGGGACATTATCACTCTTAGTAATACCACTAAGAATTGAAATATTCATATTCATGTGATTGCTCGATCTATAATTCTGCGATCACATTTGCATCAACACTAGCAGTGATTTGTGATACGACATTCGGTATCATCATCTGCTATCTTTGAGCAATCAACTGAATCATATCAATCTCCATCATTGGAGTTACTCTCTTTATGTCATTCTGCCGTACCCATCCCGTACGCAGTAATCAATACTAATCTCACCGTATAACTCGTTACCAGCTCAATCATAACAGCAGGTACACATACACACCAAATATTATCATACATATTACACATACCAGTATCTAGTATATATATCCCATAAATATAATAACGTATGGACTTAACCTGACATCGGTTAGCGTTTAAATATGTTTCATAACCCTTGTCACCAACTGACATATAGATCTTTCTCAACAAAGATTAATGTTTAATATGCTTGATTTCAATATCCTTCTGCATGTCAGCATAACCGAAACATGCTCACCGTGAGCACCAAACGATTACGTACCACGGAGTTATAATATCCGTGTCTATTTGTATATCCGGCATACACGGTATACCACCTACGAACGAACAACCAACTATGCTATAATGATTCCAACACCTCTTTGTGTATGGGTAATCATTCTATTCGAGTATACATGGATATAGGCATCTAACGGGTGTAAGGATAACATAGGGAGTTGCAAGGTTCAAGGTAATCGCGCAACCCATGTTGCCTTCAAATATTGTCAATTACTATTATGGGAAACTCTATCACTTGCTCAGTCAATGACCTCAGGCGTTCTAGGTTCGCTAAAATCGGTAATTCTCGATCTGGAGGTGGTATGTCTCATATGTTTGAGAGTGTGAAATACACATATATATTTCTATATATTATTTTTATCTGCTCATTTATTATCAAATTTATTATTAATATTATTATTATTTTTTTATTTTATTTTATTTATTTATTTATTTATTTTTTTTACATTAATGGAATAGGAATGGGTTCACGTACAGGTCCGTCCGTACGTGAGGGTCGGCGGTTCGGGTGAACATATGGGGTTATTAGGATATACGGTACCGGTGTTGGTAAGGTAAGGGATTTATCAATTTTGGTTGGGAGTGACGGTTACTAGATATTTCTGGTTAATGTCAAACGGAAGATCTAATTTGGTACTATCATAACTACGGCACGATAAGTCAGACTTATCATCAACCGATGCTCTAGAAATTTCAGCATCCTCGGTACTTTTATTATTTCATCCCCCGGTTCCTTATCGGGGTCCTATTTCTCAATACATGTACCCACGAGATATGTACATATATATATATATACACATTAGCACGTATGAATAATATTATATACTTTACACATATGTTGCCATTTTTACCTAGTAATGTACCCAGTGACTTCCCCTGAATTCCCTCGTGCGGACAAGTCTGTTATTATATTCCGGACCATAATAACTCACTTGTCCATCCAAGTTCATCCAGATCCCGTCACTATATATTATTAGTTGATATTCAGATCCTATAATACTTGAGCTACTGGTTATATTTTAGGTATCTTTTAAAGACATCCTAATTCTTTATAACCAATGGCTCTGATACCAACTTCTGTAACACCCCGTAACAGCAGCGGAAACGTAACCGGGGCGCCACAGACACCTCTGATATCAACCACATTGTTTATAAAGAAAACTGAATACATTAATATACTTCAATTTACATTATTTCAGATTTCATTACCGTCTAGGTGATACACACATCATACAATACAATACATAATTCTATCTATTATAATGTATCATAACATTCCGCACGCAAATCTTACACACAACAAGCACTTAGCACGTAAGCTATCACTTCATCTTAATCGTACCTGAAAAGCATGTGAGAAAACGGGTCAACTACGAATAGTTGGTGAGTTTCACTAATTTAAACAACTGTGACAAATCATTATAATAATCATAAATTAGCGATGTAATTATGCTGAGCCCACAAGTGAAACCTCTGTTAACCCAGTACTGTACCCGTTCCGGGGGCAATGTTAACCCAGAAACACTTCTAGGGACATCTGGGGACACTGTTAACCCAGTACAGTACCCATTCCGGGGGCAATGTTAACCCAGAAACACTTCTAGGGACATCTGGGGACACTGTTAACCCAGTCCAGTACCCATTCCGAGGGCAATGTTAACCCAGAAAAACTTCTAAGGACATCTGGGGACACTGTTAACCCAGTACAGTACCCATTCCGGGGGCAATGTTAACCCAGAAACACTTCTAGGGACATCTGGGGACACTGTTAACCCAGTACTGTACCCATTCCGTACGATTCCCGTACAATCAAATATTTATAAATACACGCAAATCCATGCGTTCAGTATGTACTTAAACATTTCAATAGTAACATGCTTTCGGCCCCGGGAAAATATTTAAAAACAATTCAGAAAAAGGGGCTCGTGAAACTCACCTTAGCACATGCAAGCAGGTAACAACAATCATTATCAATTAACACGTCCAATCTGTAATATGATCCCTACGATCGTTATTATACAATTATAGTTTATATAATCTTTAACCGTGTTAACCAGTACTTCTGGGGACACTGTTAACCCAGTACTGTACCCATTCCGGGGGCAATGTTAACCCAGAAACACTTCTCCGGACTCAGATTGTGATATCGTTTAGAGTTCAATAGTCAAAATTACTACTAGTTTGTTTTCCCCGTTTTGCGTGCCTAGCACGGATATCCGATTTTACGTTTCAAAATGAGTTTGGTCACACACGACCCGAAAATAGTTGTTGACTGATTATTTAATTAAAGTTGTGAAATTAGAACTCGGTTTAGACGCCCCGATTGGCCGCGGGACCCGTTTCCGTCTTCAGTGCACCGGAAACTGTTTTATCGGATAAAATTACCCAAATCATCCGAATTATTTTCGGATGATTTATTTTTACTTGTTTAACTCAGTTATATGAAAATAGTTCATTTTTAGGGTTTTTATACACCAGTCAGCTCGTTTAGGCGAGCTTTACCGGTTTACGCGTTTTAAGCTTTAAAAGTTTGTTTTTATTTTCTTTTTAGCACAAATAATTATCCGTTTAGTCTCGAATCTTGAAATTTTGCACAAATCACTTTTTGACAGTGGGGAATTTTATAAAAATATTTTCAGAATTAATTTTTATATTTAATATTTATTTATCTATTTTTAAACACCATTTAAACAGTAAATATGTCGTAAATACCAAACGACCTTAGAAAAATCCCAAATTTTTCCTGGATGACCTCTGCCATCCACATAGTCCCCTGTAATTTTTCCAGAACCAAAATCTCTTTTTACATGCCTTTTTCACTAAAACCGAGCTAGAAAACCCTAGAACTCGTTTAACCGAAAAGCCTACTTAGACTTCTCCAACTGACCTAAAATTTTGTGTGTGACTTACACATGTTACAAAAAGCCTATCTGGAATTTTCCATAATTTTTCATGATATTTAACTATTTCTCACCATTTTTAGCCAAAACCGAGCATTAAATTCACCAAATATTCATCCTTTGTCCAAAAATTACCAAAATTTCACAGAACTCATATTTTCATGTATTTAACATCTCTGTAAAATTTCATGATCTAACTCTAAACCGTTCACAATCTGTCCAAAAACTCATAACCGAACATAAACCGAATATACCTTTTGTTTTTCGCCACTACAAGCTACACACTCGTCTTTCCGCCTTATCTACCACTAAATACAGAACCTACAACCAACATACCACAATACCAAGCAAGTTACACTCACAATCAAGCCTCTTACACTATAGTTTCGGTTATTGTTTCAAAACTAAAGTTTAAACCGTAAAAATTCGTTTTTGGTTCGTTTAACTCCTTTGTTAGACCAAGATCCCTTGTATAACCCGTATACATCACTTGATCATGCAAGAATCGGTTTTCATCCTTGAAACCTCATTTTCTTGCAAATAAACTCAAGAAACGCAGATGAACACGTACATAACTCGATTTTTACCTCGGTTTTCTTGCTAAAAATCTCGGGTTTTAGATCATGAAGTTGAGAGAAGAAGAAGATCTTGAAGGTTTGATGTAAAAAAAAATGAAAGGCAAGGGGGATAACCCCAAGGCCGATCGGAAATATGAGGGGGTGGGGTGGGACCCACCTTTTCATTCTTAGCCACATGTTTGGATTCTCGAAATCCGGATAATGTTTTGGATAATCTGGTTCAGTTCGTTTTTCGGTTAAATGTTTAATTCGGCTTAAAACGAGGCTAAAACGGTCGTTTTCGGTTTAAAAAATGAAATTTATATAAAACCGATTTAAAAAAAAACTTTAAAAACTTAAACCATGGCATTTATTATCTTAGAACATCATATTATTAATAGTTGCGCATCTTTTTCGGCTTGATCGATCGTCTCTTGCTCGGTTTTTTATTAAAGGTTTCGTTTAATGTACCGACGTACCATTAAATCAAAATTCTTTTTCTGTGCCGTACTTTACTTATCCCGAAGCATTAATGCTCCGTAAAATCACTAAATATTATAGATATCGTCTATAATTGAACCCTCGATTCGTTCGGGTTTCAATAACTATCGATCGATTAATCGCATATTCAATACGATGAATTATATATTCACGTACAATCAATACAGTGAACCATGTATTCTCGTATAATTACTATGGTAATTCATGTACCCGACATTAAATATAACGTAACTATTGTCCACCGGTTAGGGTATACCGGGTTTCGTCGGAATCGTTACAGCTATGAAGAACAAACTTGCTAGATAGTGATCCCGGCTTAGGTATGTACTAACTAGTGTACCTTGCTCGGTTATACACTAATTGGCGAACCCTGCCTGGATACCCACTTAAGAGGAATTCTAGAAGATAACCTTGCCCGGTGGACAAAATATCATGCCCGGCTTAGTAAAATCCTGCTCGGAAGTCTCAGGTGTGCCCCATTCCATACTTGGCGAATTCTGAGGAGGCTGAGAAGATTCCAATCTTTCATATACTTCTCTTAGGTCAAATCTTTGACTCAACAACCTTGGAAGTACCAATTGTTCTTCATAATACGCACGAACCAAGTCTTCATCTGGTTGTTCAGTGGATGGAGTAAACAAATTAAATAAAACATTATAATCAAACATCCAATCGGGACCTTTTCCTTGAGGAGGTGTGGTGTACCTTTGATAATCCACATGGTACCGCTCCTCAACACAACCTGAAGTAAAATTAAATACCTTTTCTTTGGAGATGTGTAACCTAAGAAATAACCCTCAATAGTCTTTTCTTCAAATTTACCCACATCTCTTTTCAACATTGTACAGAGACACCCATATGGTTCCAAGTACTTTAAGTTAGGATTTCGATTGTTCAAAAGCTCATCACTCGTCTATTGGAGTCTCTTAACTGTCAAAACCCGATTAAGTGTATAACAAGCAGTATTTATAGCCTCATTTCAGAAATGGATAGGAAGCTTAGAATCTGCGAGCATAGTTCTAGCTGCTTCAATCAAAGTTCTGTTTTTCCTTTCAGCAACACCATTTTGTTGTGGTACATAAGGGGCACTATATTCTCGATGAATTCCTTTTTGAATTCAAAAGAAATCCAATACCGTGTTTTTGAATTCGGTACCATTATCACTTAGAATTCTCCTCACTTTTTGCTTGTATAGTGATTCGATCTTAGTGATTAGATTTTGAACCAGAACAGGTGTTTGATCTTTTGAACTCATAAATAAAACCCATGAATATCTTGAATAGTCATTGGTGACAACTAAACAATACCAGTGTCCAGCAATACTCGCACAATTCATAGGACCAAACAAATCCATATGAAGTCGTTACAAAGGAGTATCAATGGAATTCAATAACTTGGAAGGATGTGACTTTTTCTTCTGTTTGCCTTTCTTGCAAGCAACACAGTGGTTGGTTAACCTAAAGTTCTTCAAAGAAACACCTTCAACCAAGTCATTTGACATTAATTAATTCATCTTTCGAACATGAATATGACCCATCCTACAACGCCATAGAATAGAATCCTTCTCAGTTGCTTTAGAGACGAAACATGTTTCAATAGATGTAGATACCTTAGAACTCATATTTAAGACATAAATATCATTCGATCGAGGTGATCGCATGACAACCATGTCCTCGGGAATGACGTATCCCGGTTTCAGAATCAGACATTCTTTATCGTTAAACACAGTAGTGTACTTCTTGTCACAAATTTGTGATACACTTAACAAATTATGATCAACTTTATCACACTAGTTGACTTTCTCAAACGTGATATGCCCATTTGAAACTTCACCCTCTTGTGTTATCATACCCCCAGAATTCCCAGCAAAAGCAACATACCCTCCTTGAATATTTCTAACATTTGTTAAGAGGTCGAGATTTCCCGTAATATGAAGAGAACATTAACTATCCATTATCCAGTTTTCACCAAACACGGTCTTGGAGGTACCCTACACACAAATTGAAAGTGATTAGTTCACGTTCTTGCATATTGGCTCAGTTGGAACAAATTTTGATTTTACTTGACCAGATGTTTCATGCACATGAATCACCTTAAGTGGATTCACATTAGAAAACACGATGTGAGTATCATCATCACACGACAAAGGTCGTTTCAGAATCTCCTTTATCACAGGAACCGGTTTCGATTCGTCCTTGACAAACGGATGGAGATTTTGAGACTTCTTCTGTCCATAGTTCCTCATCACGTGACCTTGTTGACCACAAAGAAAACAACTTCTCGTGTCCACACGATCATGTTGAGTTTTGGTAAAAAAAGATGCCACGGAAAGTTGATGACTCACATTTTTAGTAAAACTCTTGGCCAAATCATCAGACGACACCAATTTCTTTTTCAAATAGAAATCAAGATTAGAGCAGTTAGAAAAACTTTGTAATGTGTCATTTCCACTTGATTTCACAAAACGTACTTTCTTAGCAGTTTTTAACAATTGCTTAGCTTTAAACAATGGGTCTGATGTGTTTGATGTTTTGGCACAAGCAAACTTAAGTTCAAGAACTTGTATCTTGGAAGTTTCATTGTGAAAGACACTTTCAATCAATTCTGGTTTGATAATACTAATCAGAATGTCTTTCTCAGTGAACATGGTGTCCAAACCTTTTAACTTAAACACACGTCCAGTAGAAACTGAAGGATTTATGAAACGCAACAAATCCTCATCTGAAATCTTTGGTTTGTCAGATTTCATGGATTTAACCTTAACATGTGTTTTATTTTTCTCTTGAACTGTATTTGAAACATATACAGCTTCCTCAAATTCATGAGGTTCACATAGGATATGATTAGAACTTCGAATGTTCTCATTTTTGTGTATAATTTCGGGTTCAAATACATCTTCAATGATAACTTTATCAGCATTTTCTACAAAAACTTTATTTTTTTCAACATGATGTTTTTGAGTTGATGATTGGACTTTAACATTATCAACTTTTACAGGTTTAGGGTTTTCTGAAACAACAGGTTCATTCACAATCATGTCTTCTTCTTTTCTAGCAAAAGGATTTACCGTATAATCGTTGTAAAACGGTGGTGGTATTTCAACAAAACCTATACCCTTTTTAGAATCTTTTTACTTACCAGATACTTTGATTATCTCATTTAGCAAAAATTATGAGTTTCTAAACTTGCCCAACTTATTTTTCAACCCAAGAACTTCATTCTCAAGCTCGGTTATATTAAAACGATGTTTCAAGATTTCTTGAAATTTTTTATCGTTCATAGTCATTTTGACAGATAACTCAGCTTTGAGATCATGATTACTTATCGACAATGCTTCAATTTTCTCCCTATATATCATTTGAGATTCTAAAGATTTTCAATAAGTATCCTTAAGTGAAGCAATTTCTTTCACTAAACAATCATTATGACTTTTCAATGATTCTAACTTAGGCATGTTTTTCTCATAATCAACACAAGACACAGAAGGAGTAACCTCGTTAATTTTGGCCATGCAAGCAAAAGTAGTCGGTTGCTTCTCACATGAATCATCATAATCAGACTCAGTATCATTGTCAGAAGATAGCTCACTCCCACTTGCATCTTGAAAATTTTCATTTGACCCGAACATAGCCAAATTCGCTTGATTGTTGTGCACACAACAATATTTTTCTCCTCTTGAGAATATTGTGAAATAGCATTAGGAGTAAAACCA
Source organism: Bidens hawaiensis (assembly GCF_021521415.1). NCBI lineage: Eukaryota > Viridiplantae > Streptophyta > Magnoliopsida > Asterales > Asteraceae > Bidens > Bidens hawaiensis. The sequence goes on from NW_027491099.1 coordinate 87,115, forward strand.
ATAGTCTCATCTCCAATAATCGGTGCAGTATAAACCTCATCAAGACAATAAGAATAGTCAGGATGAACAGAACCAAGACGAGCACGAAAATGAGGTTCCCATTTAGCAAAGTAACTAAATTTCATAAATCGAGGACACTTGGAATGAGATCCAATTTCAGTATCCAACTATAACATTTGTTGCATGAGTGCGTTTTGAGAAGCTAACGCATAAAAAGCAGCCATCTTGATAGCAAGATTAACGAACTGTGAATAGTAAGTATAACGAACTGTGAATAGTAAGTATAACGAACTAAAATAACGAATCAGTTTTACGAATTGAATGTTATCTGAGTAACGAACAAGGAACAGTATCACACGAATTAGCTTATGACGAATTGGTAACGAATCACTAGCGAACTGAGTCAATGAATCAAGTTAAGTTGATGAATCAGTCTAACGAATTAGATTAACGAATCTAAATTCAATGTAACGAACCAAAGTAACGAATCAAAGTAACGAATCACTAATTCAAGGCGACGAATCAAAGAGTACGAAGTAGCTACAGTTGATAACGAATCAACTACAGTTAGCTAACGAATCAGGTTGTTATAACGGTTATAACAAACTCTGACAAACTTTGCCACGTGGCAAAAGTTTGTTAGATACAAGGCTAATGAATCAGACCACGTGTCTGACGAACTAAATAACACGAATTGAACTTGATGACGAACTAAGTAATGAATTAAGTGATGAATTAATGAGTCTTAACGAACTACAATCAAGAATTTCTTGAAGATATAGCAAATCTTCAACAGATGATGAAGATCTTCAAATCTTCATCATCAAAATCCAGATTTATGGAAATCCGATAAACACCAAAAACCAACACAAATCTGTAATTCTCACTCAATACAAAACCAAATTATGCAAATCATATATCAAATTACTCATAACCTCATCGCGAAACCAACTCGTAACATCTCGTAAACCAATTCAATCAATTCCTAACCAAATCGTACCAAAAACACCTCTCTGTTTCGGACAATTTCGGATCCAAACAAAATCAATACCAAACCAATTCAATTCCCAATTCCACTCAACCACACACTTACAATACCTTACTGATCACAAATCCACCATAATTCAGTTCATAACCAACCAAATCAACACCGAATTTAATTAAGTTCAAACCAAAACTAAATAAAACTAAACTTACACGATTAAACCTTCAATTAACGAATTAAAACACTATATCAAGAGCAATCGAACCCCGAAAGCTTTGATACCACTTGAGAACGTCTCAGATCTGAGATCTAGAACGAATTAATCTTAGATCTAATACGTTAATTGATCTAGTTCATCATTACTCTTAATTAGTATTTCTATGTGTTATATTAGGTGTATTATGTGTATATATATATATTAGTAATAGGTTATATGTATGAAGATTTGATTGAGAGAGAGAATGGACAGAGGTTCAATACGTTAATGTCAAAACTTAAATTAATAGAGGCGGTCACGTCAATATATAGAAGATGGATCTAGTTCGTTACACATTCGGTAACGAACTAGCTTCCACTTCGTTACAATACATTACAGATTAATACCCATAAGGAACTAAGCTCCAATTCGTTAAACATCCTTAACGAAATGGAAGAAACATTAATTTAATCGTCTAGTTCGTTAAACATCCATAACGAACTAGTCCATAATAATAATAACTTTTACATTACATTATAATAATCAAACGATAAATACAAATACTCGAGACGCAAAACCGTGCACTAACAGAAATGTTATTTAATTGAAATAAAAATCGTAATTGTTTTGGGCACAGAAGCACAGCCCCGTGATTTTGGAAGCATGGTACCGTGCTGCATGAAGCAGTCAGTTTTTTTATTTGCTGTTTATTTGTCGAGCTGGTTCATTTTTAACTGATTTTCCTTGAGGATTAAAGTTACGATAGAAACCAAAATTCCTAATCTTCATTAAACATAAAACATAGTTAAACATAGTAGAAAGAAAAGTGCAACAACAATCCCGAATTACGAAACATAATACTAGCAAGAGTAACTCCTTGACAAGAAAAAGTCTGAACTTCTAACGACCACCATTCCCAAACAAGTCTTGAATGTGTGATGGGCCCTTTTAGCTTCCAAGAGCTCGGAAAGCTTTTTTTTGAGCTTCGCGATCTCTTGGTTAAGATAATTGAGTTTGAAATCCACATCTTTTTGTGGCTATCCACAATATGGAAATTCACAAACCGGAGTAGTTCGACTTTGTTGGTCAGCTCGATTAGGAATGCCTTGGTTTGGATGTTACTCTCGACTTGGTCTCTCACGATGCATTGGAGCCTCATGATTTCTTCCTCAAGGTTTGAGGAAGAATCACCATGCTTGCCTCTTCTCAGTGGTTTCCATTCCATTTGTCTTACTTTTCGTTTCAGTAAACTTGTTTTTGGTATGAATGGAATAGTGAGTTTTGCATGCATTATATAGAGACTGGATAGTCGACCACGGCCCCGTGCTTTTTGAAGCATGGCCCCGTGCTGCTAAGGGAATAAATGTTTCTGATTTAGAGAATTTTACAGAGTCATCGCGTATCAAGCTAAAGATTCTAACGTGACCACGTTCTCGTGCTTCAAGAAGCACGGCCCCATGCTTTTTGTCACTTTAATTTTCTTTGATTTTTCAGCCAAACGCAAGAGCTGGAATTTTTAAAATGATGTTTAGCTTGCTATTCCAATAGTTTGACTATTCTAAAATTACTTTTCATTAAAATTAAAAGTCCTATAATAATTATGGGATATGCCCGGTTTTCCTAGAAACGTAAAATTACTCGGGTTAAGCCTAAGAGTCCTAACACAATTTGCCTAGCGCACTTGTTTTACACATGAAAACATAAAGATTAAAGTTCCTAAATTTCACCGAAGGGTTCTCCTCCACCGAATTGTCCTGGTGGTGGAAAGTACGTGAAGCCGAGAACTTGAAACTGGAGTTGTTCATTAATGTCTCGAAACTCCATTTTCATATTCTTCAATGATTCAGTGAGTTGAACGAGACGCTATTCTGCGATGAGATTCATTTCCGTGAGTTCTTTGACTAGTTCTTGGAGTTTCAAAAGAAGCTCGGTTTTGGAGACATTTCGGGTTTCGTTCCTCAGTTGGCGAGGGACAGGGATTGCTTCACTCATCTCAGTAGGCATGTTGTAATTTCAGAGGAGAGTGTTTTGGTTTGGGTTGGTGCAAGGAATGCATTGGCAAAGGGTGCCTTTTATAGCCAACCAGTTTCCAGGCACGGCCCCGTGCTTGTAGAAGCACGACCCCATGTTTTTGGTCTGAAAACTATGTTACAAAACAGTCTGACAGAGATTTTTGCAGCGAAGATTCTGGCCCACACATGGTGGCACGGGGCCGTGCTTCTTGGAGCACGCCGCCGTGTTTTTAGTACTTAATTTTTTTTCAAGTAAAACAAAAATATCTAAAAGACCTAGTTTACCGAGGTCTTGGTCAGACCCTGCTCCTTGTATGTTTATTGAGTTGGTTGGAGGATTATTACCTCCGAAACATCTTCAAATGGCCCATCAATGTATAGTTTTAATCGATGTCCATTAACTTTGAACTTATGGCCATCAGAATTTGAAATCTCGACTGTCCCATTGTCAAAAACTGATTCAACCATGTATGGACCTGTCCATTGAGATTTTAATTTTCCTGCTAAAAGACGTAAACTTGTGTTTTATAACAGTACTCGATCGCCGACTTGAAACTTTTTGTTTCCTTTTAAATGGGCATCGTGTAAACGTTTAGTCTTTTCTTTGTAAGACCAGGAGTTTACATAGGCTAATGTTCTTAGTTCTTCGAGTTCGTGAATTTGATCTTCTCGATTTTTACTGGCGGACATTAGATCAAAGTTCATTGCTCAGAGAGTCTAATAGGCTTTGTGCTTTAGTTCTACGGGTAGATGACATGCTTTTTCATAAACGAGTTTGAAAGGTGTTGTTCCTATGGGGGTTTTGTAGGCTGTCCTAAGGGCCCACAAAGCGTCATCTAACTCTTCCACCCAATTTTTGCGATTCATTCCTATTGTCTTTCTAGAATCCTCTTGATTCCTCGATTCGAGACTTCTACTTACCCACTAGTCTGAGGGTAATATGGTGTTGCCAGTCGGTGGTAAACTTAATATCGTGCTAAGACTTTATCCACTAGAGCGTTACAGAAGTGAGTACATCTGTCGCTGATTAAGGCTTTTGGGGTACCGAATCATGAAAATTACTTTTCCAGAAATCGTACAACTACTCGAGCATCATTAGTGGGAAGAGCTTGTGCTTCTACCCATTTGGACACGTAATCGACTTCTACAAGGATGTACTTGTTTCCGAATGAGTTAGGAAATAGGCCCATGAAATCTATTCCCCATACATCAAATTTGAATGCCTTTTTGAGCGATCTTATTTTTGGGTGAGTTGTTCCCAGCTCTTTGGAAAGCATTGCATGCTTGGATCAAAGTATGTGTGTCTTTATATACGGTGTTCTAGAAGAATCCTGTATCAAACACTTTTCTGACCATGGTGGCGGTACTGTGGTGTCCACCAGTTGTTCCTTCATGGCAGTGTTTGAGGATATACAGGGCTTCCTTTCCTAACACACACCTACGAACAACCTGATCTGCACCTATCCTAAACAAGTATGGATCTTCCCAGAAATAAAACTTAAGGTCTGAAAAGAATTTCTTCCGCTGTTAATGAGTTAGCCCTTTTCTTAAGATTCTACAAGCCAAATAGTTTGTGAAATCGGAAAACCAAGGACTTTCATCTTCCTCTTGCATGACTGCTTGGATATTAATGAGAACTTCATGTGGAAAATATTAGTGATAATTTCCTCATGATGTTCTTATGTAGCTGGGCATTCTAAGCGTGAAAGATGGTCTGTGGCTACATTTTCTGTTCCCTTATAGTCCTTGAATTCTATGTCGAATTCCTAGAGTAAGAGAATCCATTGGATGAGTCTTGGTTTTGCATCCTGCTTGTTGAAGATGTATCATATGGCGGCATGATCGTTGTAAAATATGGTTTTGGAAAGAATAAGGTAAGATCTAATTTTTTCAAAGGCGAAAACTACTGCTAATAACTCTTTTTCTGTTGTGCTGTAATTTTCTTGTGCATCATTAAGAGTTTTCCTAGCATAGTAAATCGGGTGAAAGTGTTTCTCTTTGCGTTGTCCGAGTACGGCTCCAACTACAAAGTCACTTGCATCGCACATAATTTCGAATGGAAGGGTCCAATCGGGTGTAGTCATGATTGGTGCATTGACAAGTTTGTCTTTTAATGTGTTGAACGATTCAACACATTCTTCAGAAAAGACGAACGGTGCGACTTTCTCCAGAAGATTGGTCATAGGTCTACAATTTTGGAAAAGTCATTTATGAAACGACGATGGAGTCCTGCATGACCTAGAAAACTTCTAATGGCTTTGACTGAAGTTGGTGGCGGAAGTTTGGAGATGGTTTCTATTTTTGCTCTATCAACTTCTAATCCTTCTTAAGATATCTTATAACCGAGAACAATGCCCTCTTTAACCATAAAGTGGCATTTTTCCATGATAACTACCAGATTTACTTCTTCACACCTAGCTAACATTTTGTCTAGGTTTTTTAGAAAATGATCGAATGAGTCTCCAAAGACTGAGAAGTCGTCCATGAAGACTTCCATAGAGTGTTCGATCATATCATGAATGATAGCCACCATGCAACGTTGGAAGGTGGCCGGAGCATTACATAGTCCAAATGGCATTCTTCGAAAGGCGAAGGTTCCATACGGACATGTAAAGGTGGGTTTCTCCTGAACTTAAAGAGCAATAGGAATTTGAAAGTTTCTGGAGAATCCATCAAGAAAGGAGTAGAACATTTTTCCAGGTAAACGTTCAAGCATTTGATCGATAAAAGGAAGTGGAAGATGATCTTTTGTTGTGGCGTCATTAAGCTTCCGGTAGTCAAGGCAAACTCGCCAGGCTGTGATGGTCCTCATTGGTATTAGCTCGTCCTTCTCGTTCATTACAACTGGCATTCCCCCTTTCTTGGATACTACTTGAACTAGACTAACCCAAGGTGAATATGAGATTCGGTAGATTAAACTGGCATCAAGGAGTTTCATTACTTCCTTCTTCACCATATCTTGCATGTTGGGATTAAGATGTCTTTGATGTTGGACCACGGGTTTGTATTCTTCCTTCATGAGAATTTTATGAGTACAAAAGGAAGGGCCGATTCCTTTGATATCCATGAACTTTCATGCGATAGCCTTGTTATGGTTTTTAAGAACCTTAAGAAGTTCGTCTTTCTCTTTTTTAGAAAGGTGATATGAAATAATTACTGGGAGTTGAGAGTCTTTTTCTAGAAGGGCATATTCGAGATGGTTTGGGACTTCTTTTAATTCTAAGGCTAGTGGATCTTTGATTGATGATTTTGATTTTTCATTGCATTCGGTGATCTCACATACTACTTCTGATGTTTCTTGATTGTTGCTGATAGTATCGAGATTATCGTGCTATAAAGTGAGTTTAGTGTTTACATCAGTCAAGATTTGTATTTCTAATAAGGTGTTGATGAAAGATTTCCGCACATAGCAACTCATGAGAGAATCGATGATGTCGACATAGTATAATGTGTCATCGTATTGTTGCGGATGTTGCATAGATTTTCCAATGTTAAAAGTGATAGCCTCGTCATTAACCCTGAGAGTGAGTTTCCCGGTGCAAACATCAATGATAGCCTTTGCAGTGGCTAAAGGTCTTCCTAAAATCAGAGGTACACTTTTGTCTTCCTTCATATCTAGAATTATAAAATCTACTGGGAAAACAAATTTGTCGATTTTGACAAGCGTGTTTTCAACAATGCCCCGAGGATATCTAACGGATCGGTCAGCTAACTGAATGCTCATGCGGGTGGGCTTTGGTTCTCATATCTCTAGTTTTGCAAAAACCGCATATGGCATTAAGTTAATACTAGCTCCTAGGTCGGCCAGGTCATTGCTAACAGACAAATTTCCTATGAGACAAGGGATAGTAAAGCTCTCTGGATCGGCCATTTTTGTTGGCAGCTTGTTTTGGAGGACTGCTAAACATTCTTCACTCAGGGTGACATATGATAGTTCCTCCAAGTTCCTCTTGTTTGTCAGCATTTCTTTGAGAAACTTGGCATATTTTGGCATTTGAGCAATGGCTTCGATAAAAGGGATAATGATGTGGAGTTGTTTAAAGAGTTCTAAAAACTTCTCGTATTGTGCTTCCAATCTTTCCTGCTTCAATCTTCCCGGGTACGGTATAGAACATAGGTTCTGACTGGTTCCTTAGGTTGTACGGTGCCTGTTGGAATCAGTACCTCATGTGTTTTGCCAGGGGCTTCCTTCTCCATAACTGGATCTGAAGTTGGTGAGGCACCAGTGGTTGTACCGCTTCTGAGTGTAACAACGTTAGCTGTCGCATTCGGATTGGTGAATGTGTTTCTTGGGAGAGTGTCGGGTGGTCTTTTTGATAAATGTCGGGAAATTTGTTCGATTTGGGTTTCTAGATTCTGTAGTGATGCTTGTTGACTTTTTAGGTCAACTTCATGTTTCAACAATACTCCGCTGATATCAATAGCTCTTGAGTCGACCTTCTTTTCTGCTTCATTTGTTTTGGTCATGATTTGGATTAACATTTCTTCAATTTTCGAGTAGCCCGAATTCTGATGGCTACTGGAACATTGGTCTTGGAATTGTGGTTTAGGCTGGAAGGATTGATTCATCAGTCTCTTTTTGAATCCGAGTAGGGTTTGAGTGTTACCTTAGTCCTTTCAACTGAAATTCGGGTGGTTTCTCCATCCTGGAATGTAGTTGTTGCTGAAAGCGTTGTTTTGACGGGCGATGAAGTCGACTTCTTCCATGGCCATAACGACTTGTTTGTTGTCACTTGTCTTATGAGCTCCTCCACAAGTGTCACAGGTGATCTTGGTTTTTAATATTCCGGCTTCAAGTTGTTCGAATTTCTTAGAAAGGGCTTCAAGTTGTGTGGTGACAAGAGTGTTGGTATCGACGTGGTGCAATCCTTTGTGTGTTGGTGTAGATCTTGGTGGGTTGTAAGCGAAAATTGTAGGTTCCCGCGGGGCGTCGCTGATCGATACGAGATCCTCACGAGGTCTAGGAGTACGGAATCCTCCTAGACTCGTTTAATGGTGTAGAAGACGAAGAACACGATTACACACATACAAACACACGAACAAACACACGAATGGGATAAACACATCTGCAGATCTTTTATATAATAACCGAGACACATTACATACCAAACACGAAAACAAATGACGGCCGACCCGAGGTGAGCTCTACCTCGGGCCGTCCCACACGACTCTCCCTCTCGGTTTCTCTCTAGACAATTAAACTAATCACAAAACACTCTGACTTTCTTTATTACCAAACCTAAACAAGACACACATATATATATAAACAACTTCGCATGCTTGGGCCTGTAGGCGAAGTTGTTATAACTTCGCCTAAGGCGAAGTTGTTCTAACTTCTCCTATGGCAGAAGTTGTTACAACTTCGCCTATGGCGAAGTTGCTAACTTCGTACTTCGTTTCCGCTGAACAGAATTGCGTAGCGACGGTCACAAAATGCACCAACAGACTCCCCTTTGACCGTTGCTCTCAATTCTAACAAACACAAAAGATCATCTGTTACAAAACATGCACCAACAGACTCCCTCTTAACTGATGATCTTCTGTTTGCTCTTCAACCAGCCGTGTCAGAAACTGTCTTGTAGCTTCACAAATCTACCAATCACCCAGTGTCTTCCATATCAGATCTCCCCTTCAGTGTAAGCTTCTCCGACTATATAGATTGAGGTCTTTGAAATGCATGCATCCCCGTGCCTAATTGATCATCTCAACCAATCACGTGGGTCCTTCTGACTTCACCAACACGTGAAGTTCTTCTAACTTCACCAACACGTGAAGTTGGGCTCCCTCCACAACTTCACCAACACGTCGGCATACAATAAGGTTTAATCTTCAACTACTCAACATCAAGTGATAAATTTCATCACAAAACCACCTTGACAGAATCTAACACACATGACCATTAATTAATCCGAAGCATCTTCAATCACCAGGGATAACGATCAAGAACATAAACACTTTAATTCCCGATAAATCCAACTTGTTCCATAATTTTCACTTTAATAAATAAGCATCACGTTTCAGGATCCAATTCTCGAACGCCTTGAAAATAACATAAATAATATGCTCTGACCGCAATCCAGTAATGACGAAAACCTTCAGTTCAATTTGACTTTCTTCAGTTGGTCAACCTCGAACAACAACTATTTCATTTCCCACAAACACCCAAATATGTGTCAATATCCAGTTTCAATCAATATCCCATTCACAACCTCAACTCCATATCCAGAGTTGACACGTATTTGTTCACACGTAAGACCAAGAGATAACAAGTTTCACTCGTTGACGGAACAACGTCTTCGGTCTCACAATAATCGTGTACACCTGGCCGTACAGACGAAAACTCCAAACAAATTTTTTTTTTTTTTTAACTTCGCCTAAAGTCAACTTCGCCAAAAAGTCAACTTCGCCTAAAAGTCAACTTCGCCCCTCCTTAACTTCGCCTGTCCATAACTTCGCCTGTCCATAACTTCGCCTAAACCCTAAAATTTAAGCAACAACTTCGCCTGAACCCCATAACTTCGCCTAGGGCGGCTGTTCGGCCAAAAACGCATCAGAAACGTGCCAGAAACACCAAAACGCAGATCTCGAACCATAGCATAAGAGCCTAAGGCTCTGATACCACTTGTAGGTTCCCGCAAGGCGTCGCTAATCGATACGAGATCCGCACGAGGTCTAGGAGTGCGGAATCATCCTAGACTCGTTTAATGGTGTAGAAGACAAAGAACACGATTACACACATACAAACACACGAACAAACACACGAATGGGATAAACACATCTGCAGATCTTTTATATAATAACCGAAACACATTACATACCAAATACGAAAACAAATGACGGCCGACCCGAGGTGAGCTCTACCTCGGGCCGTCCCACACGACTCTCCCTCTCGGTTTCTCTCTAGACAATTAAACTGATCACAAAACACTCTGACTTTCTTGATTACCAAACCTAAACAAGACACACACACATATATATAAACAACTTCGCGGGCTTGGGCTTGGGCCAGTAGGCGAAGTTGTTATAACTTCGCCTAAGGCGAAGTTGTTCTAACTTCGCCTATGGCAGAAGTTGTTACAACTTCGCCTATGGCGAAGTTGCTAACTTCGTACTTCGTTTCCGCTGAACAGAATTGCATAGCGACGGTCACAAAATGCACCAACAAAAATCCTTTGTTTGTTTTGACTGGATTGTGCATCAAAAAAGGTTTGTACTTGTAACCATACCCTAAGTCCATGATGTGGGCATCTTCTCAAAATACTTTTGTATCTCTCCCAGGCTGCGTGTAGCGACTCATCATCATCGGTTCGGAATCCGGTAATGCTGGCTCGGTATTTGGCAGTTTTATCAGGCGGAAAGTATTTGAGGAGAAATTGTTCCACCATCTGGTCCCAAGTGGTGATGGAGCGAGAGGAAAGAGATTCTATCCATTCTAGGGCTTGGCCCCTTAGAGAGAAAGGAAAGAGTTTGAGTTTGATCTGATCTTCTAAACAGTTTTGAATTTTAAAGGTTCCGCATATTTGTAAGAATCGAGATATATGAGAAAGAGTCGTCGAGGAGACCATGAAACTGAACTGAATTTTCCACCATATGAATGACGCTTGATTTGATTTTGAAATTTTCGGTGATTTCGGTTGGAGCCACTCCATTGCTGTAGCCTTCGAGAGTTGGCTTGGCATACTAGCTCATTTTTTGGTTCATTGTTTTAGGCTGCCATCATTTCTTTGGTTTGGTTTTCTCATGGTGTCGTGGCGTCTACAGACTCGTCTTTGATTGTTTCGGTGGTTTCTGCGGTCCGTTTACGTGCTCGTCGACGAAAGAGTCGTTCCGGTACAGAAGTTGGAGAAACAAGCTCAGGCTCGAATGTAGAGGACATACATGGGAGTAAATCAAAATAAAACTGTTTAAATTAAACTAAAGATTAGTTGAAGTTAAACTAAAAGTTAGGCTAAGCTATTTAAAACTAAACTAATATATAAGTTAATTAAGCTAGGCTAGCCATAAAAATATATAATTTAATTGTTAGTAAAAATACAATTAATTAAAAGTTTAAAAATTTTGTACAGTTATAAACAATGATTAAATTTAAACTTGGATCGTTCTAAGAAACATACCGTGTCCCCGACAACGGCACCAAAAACTTAATGTTTGTCGTGTGTGTGCTTAAAATATAAGAGATTGGGGTTTTAGCTTTTGCACAAGATCGTATTTAAAATTTATAAAAGTGATTTCTACTAAGACTAAACACACAAAAAATAGGCAAGTGTACTGATCGTATATGTAGAAGAGTATTGGTAAGAACCAAGTATCGATCCGTGGACACAAATGTTTCCAATAGTGAATGTTTGTCGTACTTTAATCGGATGGTTTAATCATTTTGAGGTTCATTTATAAACTTTTTATAAAATAGGAATATATAATATATAGGTGACAAGAAGAGAAGTTCTAAATGAATAATTCAACTATATGAAGGTTTACTATCTAATATCAAGAATCCACTCCATTATTCCTTGAAAATCATTAAATAAACACGTGATAAACTTGTCATAATAATATATTATAGAATAGTCCCTCATTTCTAAGTGAACATATTCTATGACATAAAAGAAAGTAACATCCGCATTTTAAATTCCATCCTTTCCTAATGTCATGCTACCACGAGAATGTCAATTTATGTAGACAAGTAGTTTGGTATAGTAGAACGATTAGGATTGACTTTGATTTCTCAAATATCAATCCTAAAAACTTCGAGTGGTTGTAGTTAACTCACACAACCTCCCCTTGGTTGATTTAGTTATATTATAATTCACATTCCATTAACATGTGATTTCTTTAACTAGCATGATAACCTAAGCAATCGTGTTAACAATGTTATTTCAGAAATATCAAAACTAGAGAAATAGATCATAGCTTATATCTCATCATTTCTAAGTACAACATAAGGATCCATGTTTTATCTTGAATAAAGTACCAAAGTATTCTTTTTACCATTTATAGTTTCCAAGAATATGAATGATTTTAAATCATCAACCTTAATGTATTGAATTAAAGTAATAAAACATTTCTTCATCAACGGATAACTGCAAAATAACCATGTACTATACCAAACTAAACCACATGTTTCGCATACTCATCAAGTAAAACAAAGCTTCTTCATAGATTATAGGTGGTAAATGGAGTTTAGCTCATAATGAGCATTGTTATGAACATAAAAAGAGATGATTATAACAAACACATGATTAAACAAGAACAATCTAACAAAATGTGGATGAGTCTCCCTTCTTAATGATGATGGATTATGGTGATGTTGATGATAATGGATGATGATGATAACCTCCAAGCCTTCAAACTCCTCACAAGATCTTCAATATGAGTGTAATATGGGTGTTTTTATAAGAGAAACCCGTTTAGAGATCTTCTTCAAGCATACCAAGTGAGTGCAACTTAAGCTTCTATTTATAGGTTATCTCGAGGGAGGGGCACGGCTCCGTGTCCAGGTGTCCCAGCTGCATGTTGTCAGATCGTACATGATGACTCACCACGGGGGCGTGCTTCTGAAGCACGTCCCCGTGATTTTTATTGACATGTGCTGAATTTTTTTTGTCTTCTTTGAGGTGACCACGGCCCCGTGGTTGAGAAGGCACAGCCCGGTGCTTTTGTCTTTTCTTGTAGATTTTTGGCTTTTCTTGTGTTCAGAAGCATGGGGGCGTGTTTCTTGTTTTTCTTGTGTTTTCTTCCGTTTTTCTTTGTCTTTTCTCTTGTTTCTTCGTTTGAGGCTTGGGTTTACCTAAATTTGCATTTTATTATGATAAGTAGCCTTCTGAGCTATGTTAGTTGTTAGAAGTTATAGTTTTTAGAGATTATTTGATGCTAAAAAGATGTATATTTTTGTGTACATCATGATACAATGGGGTCTACTTCTGCGTCATTCGACCTTTTTGGAATTTAGCTCGTTACTTTGAGTCTGAAAACAAAATTATCGCTGAAGTCAACAAGAAACCGGTTTATAACACATGGGGTAATCGGACGGGTGTTGAGGTTTGTAGACAGCATGGATAATCCGTTTGAGTTTGATAGGTCGTTAATTCGAGGGTTATTTTGACCGATATTCTATGCGGGTGACGTTGAACGTTCCCAGTACAACAAGGCTTACTTGTGTGCCCCGTACAAGTATCTACTTCATGTGCTAATACATTGCCTTGTGGGACGCAAGGGTGGATACGACGAATGTCGAATCATGTTGCAATCAGCATTCGTTGCTGTGATTTTGAACAAACCGTTCAACTTTTCTAAGCCGGTCTTCTATCATCTAAAGGAAAACTGCTTGATCAAGAACCGACACAATAAATTCCTAATGTATCCATAGTTTGTCCAGCTGATCATTAAGGATTTAATTCTTGATTAGGGAATTAATCGGAATTTAGAGAATGATGTGTTGAGGCTGGAGCTCATGAATGCGGACACGATGAAGAGGATGAAGTCGTAAAGGGGTAAGGAACCACAGGATATCCCAAGGACCAAACGTTTGATTGGTCATTTTCCGAATCTGACGTATGAATGTCCTTCTAATGATCGTTGGATCCATAACGATTCGGATTCCGAACGAGAAGAGGGACCAGGTGGGAACGAGGGTAGAGATGATGGAGATGATGGTGGTGATGGTGGAAATGATGGTGATCAACTACGTGCTGAAGTTGAGGCAGCAAGCTCTCAGACTGCTCAACGAAAGCATAAGGGCAAGGCGTTAGCTACAGATCAACCGCCCAAACCTCGTATTTCTCATGGTTCTGGTGTGTCATTTGGTCCCCAAGAACCTAGGTCGTCTGCACTTCAAAGACCGGTTGTGCCGCTTACTACTAGCACCCCGACACTCACACTGACGACTTCCATCACATCTGATCCGAGGCTTGGTGAGATTCCTCGTTCTGCTTTATCTTCTATACCAAGGCATGCTACTGCTGCATCGGTGGTTTCTCCAACACCAAACATCCTATGGACGTTTCCTTTATGAGAATCAATCGTCCACAGGGTCTGGTACAACCTGTTCCGGCATCTTTTCATACTTTACCTCCAACCCATCAAATGAACATGCTCTTGAGTTTGATTCACTTATACGAGAATCAAATGGCGGCCGATCGTCAAGCTCAATAGCAGATGATGCTTAACCAACGTCGTCTAATGGGGTACGTTTCCTACTGCCAAAAGGAAATGAAAGAGCTTCGTGAGATTGTCACGGCTCAGGGGGTGAAGATAAAGGAGCAGGAAGATCTCATCCATCAGTTGACATGCAAATAATATGTTCTAAAGAAGCCGAAGAACGATGATGACGATCCTGATGCTCCAGGTACTTGAGGAAGTGAGCCGAAACAAGCTCACGGTTCATCCTCTGGTGCTGGCACTAGTGGTGGTGAAGGCAATGATAAATAGTTGGTGGTCATTACTCGACAAATGCTTAACCTATCGAGTCAATCAAGGCCAACACCATACTATTTATGGATAATGAGGGGGTGGTGAGAAGCACTGCCAACGCAGACTAGATTGAAGAAGGACAATTTGTTGATCGTGCCCTAACTCGCGAATATCTTTCACTATTATTAGGGCTGAACGATGAAGAATTGGACGCGTTGGAAGCTGAGGAGGATGTTAAGGTTGTGAACGATGAGGTAGTATTACTTGATGCGAGTATTCCACATGGGAATACGTCGTGTATGTATGAAGACGAAGAGATTGAGACAGAGGATGTGACAACAGAGGAATACCTCGATCTATATCAACGTTCAAATGTTGATCAGGGTATTCCCACATTTACTGAAGAATATGTTAAAGCTGCTGAAGACCATCTGGAAAAGATGACAAAGAACAAAGCCAAGATGCCTGAACGAGAATCTGATCCATCTATTGATGATATTGTTGGCTGGTTTAAGGCTCGTACCAAGGCTCAAACCACAAAGATCATCGAAGCCTATCGGTACGTGGATGAAGAACAACAAATGGATGTTGTTACACGAGCTAAAGACAATCAGAAAACATGTTTCAAGCCCGTATATCATTTCTTGGTTATACGACTCTGAGTTGAAAGTTTGTATTATCAAGTGGGAGAACGGTGTTCAGTAGCTTCAAAACATCAATGACGTTCTCTCACTGCCGAGGTGGGATGTCTGCACACTCGCCAACCGGTCGTTTATAAGTCGCGGTAAAAAATCGACTAGCAGAATGGTTTCATCAACATTTGCTTTTCGAGGTTAACCGTGGTTTTAAGTTCTATAAGCTACAAGTCCCAACCCGTAAGTACATTGCTGAGACTGATCCTCGTACGGGTTGGAGGAAACTTGTACTTAAGGTTAAACGCCCAAAACAATGAAACGTGTAGCGGTTAAAACGTTTTCGCATAATCTTAATTTATCGTTTAATAGTTGGTATTACGATAATTGTACAGGCGAGGTAGTCATTGTGCTGGGTAAAGGTTTGAAGACCAGTTTTATACGAGTTATCGATCCGATGTGGCTCGTTAATTTAAATGAAACCGACAATGACGTGCTTTTTTGAGAAAAAGAATTTGATCGAGCGTCGTGAAGATTACGATAGAGCTATGCAATTCCAGCGCGTTGTACATGCGCGTCATGCGTTCGGGATTCATAGTTGTCGAGATTGGAAGACGAAGCGTTTCAAGTAAATTAAAGACAAAGAGCTCAAGACGAGGGGGTGTTTGTTAGTGAACGGTTTTGTCGTCTCGAGTCTTTATAACATATAGTTTGTAATTTTGTTATTATTATAATGTTAAGGGGTATTTATGGAAATATATTCCCATTCGTTATGTAAGACTCATTCGTTAAGGATGTTTAATGAATGAGCCAGTTTGTTATCTTGTACAGTCCATTCATTAAGGGTGCTTAATGAAAGGACTTTAGTTCGTCAAGTATGTAACCCATTCGTCATGGAATGTTGACAAATGGGGGTATAGCGAATGAGTCATTCGCTATACCTTTCGTTTAACTTATGTAATGCTAAAGAATGGAGACCATTCGTTACGGGTTGTGTAACAAATGGGATCTGTCGTCTATATGAGGCAGGTTGTTGCCTTCATAATTTATGTATTGTTTAAGCTATATACCGAACCTCTGTCCATTCTCTCTCTCACTAATATTATTAATATTATACAACTACCTAATTAATAGCATATCATATAACTAGATTTACGTTCTAATCAATATATTACGGATATGTGTTGATTGGATCTAATCGGTGTTCAACAATTAGTTAGTAATTCTCGTGTTCTTATTATTTTAGCTTGTGAGATTCGATCGTTCGGTTTCATATAACGCGCTTATCGTATTATTTTCATGTTTTCATCCAACCTCAAAGGTGAGTTTCTCACACCCCCTTTTTAACGTTTTACACATTGGGGGGGGGGGGGTGGTAACACATATATCATATTCAAACCCATTTGCTTATTTATTCTTATTACAAACTACAATTCACATCATGGACTTGTGTATTTACTTGTTACTTCCTCAAAAATTACGCGCATGGATTTCTTCTATAAGTATGTTCATACGCCCCCCTTTGAACTCATGACCGTGTTTCGAGTGAAAAAGGAACCCCGACCTGAGTACGTTGGTGCACAATTCCAACTAGAAAAGACCTCCATTTATTCTTTACACTTGAGACATTTGATTCGAGTGTAAAGAACCCTTATTTGCTTTTCACAAGTTTTCATGAAATTATATGGTTTTTAGGTAGTATTTAAACTGTGTGAACTCACCAACTATTAAGTTAGTTGACATTATTTTATATATATGTTACAGGTACAATTATTAGAGGATGAAACGTATGAAGACACTAGACCTAGGATATTTTAAATAAGAGTTGAATGTTTCATTTTCATTGTAATTTCTTTATTTTCAACAACTTGTGCACTTGATACCATTGAATGAATTAATGATAATATTGTCACTTAATAGTGTCACATGTGTTTTAAACAATTTGTACGTCACACTCGGGCTTATTCCGCTTTAGCCAAGGTGTTACAAATAAGCATAGAGATTCAATCAAACAAAAGCTTAATCAAAACTTAATCCACATATACAAATAGAAGTCATAAAATTATCTTGAAGTGGTCACAAAGGGTTAGTCTTGCCACTACATCTTGAGTATTGTTTATCAGTTTGAAGGATGAAACCATTGATGTTAGTGAATAGAATGCGTTAAGATGGTAAATCCTTGCTCCAAAGTCATCCTTTGTGGTTGAGGTATGAAGACCTCCCAACCTAGGTTTTAAAACAACTTAAACATGGAAGAAAACCACCAAAAGCCGACTTTCCTCGTCAGGTGTACCGTAAGTTACGGTTGTCCACCGTAGCTTACGGTGGACCCAACCTTCTACCGTTTATGAGCTCTAGTCTATGGTGTTAATTACACCCAGACAGCGCCGTAAGTTACGGTGGCTAGTGTAATTTACGGTGGGGTATGCACACGTTTCTTCGTTTTCCATTTTCTTAGTGCACATGAGTCGTTCCGACCCCCCCTCTCGGTTTATTCCTTTCATCAATAGCTTAATTCTTCATCGTGTTAAATGCTCCAAATTATTTCCTTTAATCTTCGAGCACCTACAATCATAAAACCACTCAAAGTAATCATGTTCGATATATATAATTAACTAAAAACACACGATGTTAGACATTAAAAACACATTTTACCCACGCACCAAGCATGAACTTTTCAAATATACCGAAAAATAACTATATTTTCTCTTCTCCACTCACAACACGCTAAATCACTTCATAAATTATAAAAACCTCACTCACATGTTAGATAACAACATTAAATAATATCACAAACCTCACAAGAGAAAGCAACAATTTCTCCTTGAACTTTGTAAACAATTTCTCCTTGAACTTCTTAGTTGATTAGTTAAGTTGTTATTTGACAAATGAAAGTATATATTTTTTTTAAACTATGTGTATTGATTTAACTAAGAAGTGAATAACGTCACACCATGTCACTATTATGTAGGCATGAGACTCTCACACTAACTTTTCCTTCAAAAACGTGCAACAGTTTAACTAAAAAATAATTAGTTTTTAATATTTTCCTTTTTCTTTTTAAATGTGAGTTAGATTATGTTATCGGTTGGAAAATCATGTGAGCCCATAATATGTGCCCCTTATTTAAACATATAGTAGTCCCGAAAGGGCTGGCAATTTGTGTCTTAACGATTTTAACAAGTTAGAAACGACGTGCTTAATAGAAAGTATCAAACATGAATATGACTCCTTTAACTACTTTATATGTCGTGACTATAAGACGGATTTAAGTTTCATGTACGAATAAGGGGAAATGATAGAGTCTAGCTTACTAATTTTAATAATTTAAGAAAAATAAAAATAATTAACATAGTACATCTTTTTAATTAACATATCTTATCATGTCTTAAACAGATATCTAAATATCAGTCCTGCGGAGTTAACACCACTATTGAAAGCTAAGAAAGTGATGCTGAGAGGATACAATGCCAGTTGGTCTTATCAGACATCACCAAAAATTAAAACCAAGGAATTAATAATAATAATAATAATAATAATAATAATAATAATAATAATAAGGAAAATTGGTTTTTATTGGTCCCAACTATTTCATTTTTATCGGCGTTGGTCGTAACTTTCATTTTGGCTAGCAACGGTCCCAACTTTAACGTTCGTTTCTTCCACCAGTCCGCGACTAGCGGAGTACTAACTCCGTTATGACGTGTCCATCCTACATAAGGTGTTTACAATCAAACTCAATCCAAAATTTTCACCAGTCACACCCAAATCAAAACCCCCCAAACTCTCTCAAGAACCCTCATTACATGTCAATCCTATCGATCTGTTCAAAATCAATTCATTCACTCACTCACATGTCTCATCCCACCTCGACACCTCAGTACTTCCTTTACTAATCACTACCACCACCCGCCATATTTGACCACCGCTACTATAATTCATTCACTCACTAACTCACTCACTCACTCACTCACTCACACATCTCATCAAAATCAATTAACAGTTCTACTTTAATATGTCGAATCTTTTCTAAAAAGTTTGGGAATCGGTGTCTAACCGCACAAATTCAACCAAAAACACTCCAAATACATCGTCTAATTCAACCTACGCAAGTTATTCTATTTCTCACGCAGCCTTATCCGATTAGATTATATATGATGTGTTCATCCTCCACCGACGTTCGATCGGATACCTCTCGATGTGTTTATGCCAATCGTGAAACTGCTTCAACCAATCAACGTCGCTAGATTCACCGCGGTTTGCAAGTTGTGGAGGTTAATTGTTGGTAATCATAGAAGCCACAACAATTGATGATTTACAGGAACGTTAATAACAATAGGAATTGAAAAATAATCTATAGTGAATGGAATTCTATTATGAACGAATTAAGTTTTTACAACAATCAGAGGGTCCTATGTATAGTTGCTAATTCCGTTATATCAGACTTTTTTTATCAAACAACCATCATAAACCATAACTACCTAAACAGGCCTGATTATAATATTTACAGTTCATACCCTTCAACTAAATAATATTTACATGATAAACAATATTAACATATATCCTAAGTATTAATGTGATTAATACTTCATTAATGTGTCGGATAATATGGTTCTTGAAAGAATTGGGGGTTTTGATTTGGGTGTGACAGGTGAAAATTGGGGATTGATTGTGAGTGCAAACACCTTATGTATAAGGTAATATACATGTAGGCAGCAATGTCATGTTTTTTTTTGACATGAAGGATGGACATGTTACCAATTACATAACGAAGTTAGTACTCTGTTAGTCGCGGAGTGGTGGAAGAAACAAATGTTAAAGTTAGGACCGGCCAAAAAGAAAGTTGGAACCGGCGCCGACAAAAATGAAATAGTTTGAACCAATAAAAACCAATTTTCCTAATTAATAATAATAATAATAATAATAATAATAATAAAATACTTAACATGAAAAAATCTCTGGTCATTGTTAATTCCACATATTTCGGTACATTGTCATAATAAAGAAAGAAACCGTTACAAACTAACATCACTCCTCCATAGCTCCTCTCTCTCCGTCAAAACCATTAATTTCAAATCTGCATGTTACAATTTTCTCTTCAATCCGTCATTTCACATATTTTTCAATTTCCACGGTGCATGTAGCTTAACGACCACGTTTAAGTTCGAAGAATTTGCAACCCGCATTAGCGTAAAGTTCATCAATCATCTCTCATTTCGCATATTATTCTTTCCTCAGCATCATGTCCAGAATCTGATTCTTTCTTCCTCATTATTTCTCTTTACATTTCTTTTCCACCAACTTTTCTATATATGTTCACGTATTTCGCGTTTAATATAGCGCGGCTTTGTTTGGAAAACAAGTATCAATTTCGAGATCTGACCGGTTAGTTATTTGCGTGATCAAAATGGGGATGGAGAATTATTTGAATCAGAATTTTCACGCGGTGAAGTCGAAACATTCCTCTGATGAGGTGTTACAGAAATGGAGGAGTCTGTGTCATGTTGTTAAGAACCCTAAGAGACGATTTCGTCACACAGCTAACCTACACAAGCGCAATGAGGCTGCTGCTATGCGACGTACCAATCAGGTAGATAGTTTTGTTTTTTATAATTATCGATTTATTTCTGAAATAAGTGCCTATTTTTGTTGGTGAATAGAATAGATTGTATCGATTAATGTATGAGACATAATGATTGAAGTGCAATTAGGTATACCGCGAGTGTAATATAATGTTTATTTTGAGATGTGATTCTGAATTTCATTCACATTGAAATTTGTTCCTTCTCTCTAGTGTTGTAGCCTTGCAAATAAATAGACTGTGTAGAAAATATTTGGTTAAAGTAGCTGGGCTATCTCAAATTCTTAAGGATCAAGCAGCTTCGAAGATTATCTAGACATCAATGACGTGCCATACGCACCCCCCCCCCCCCCCCCGCACAACTGGCAAAAAGTGGTCAGACGGACTGTATAACACGGCGAAGCGTAATACGTCATACGGGTCATATGATACGACGCTTTATATTTTTACTAGACAAAGAATGACTGCTGTGACCACTAACAAAGCCACACTGGTTATCTTGCCCTAGTATACTTATTGCCCATATGATAGGGCTACAAAGGTTATACAAGCTCATATTTTGTGACATGCAAGCTGGGGTACACTTTTGGGTAGTATACTAATAGCAGGACATTTCTATATTTTACAAATGTTGTTTGCAATTTGAGCTATTTTAATTCACCAGTTTAAAATTGAATTATCAGGAGAAGCTGAGGATTGCAGTTTTGGTGTCAAAGGCTGCATTTCAGTTTATACAAGGCAAGTTCGTCATTCTAATCTAACATCCTCAACCTTCTTTTATTTTTCCATTGTATAATGATTTTGTTTATATTCTACTTTAGGAGCACACAATGGTGATTATGAGGTCCCAGATGAAGTAAAAGAGGCAGGTTTTGACATTTGCGCTGATGAAGCGGCCGCTGTAGTCGAAGGCCATGACCTCAAAAAGCTAAAATTTCATGGTGGCGTGGAGGGCCTTGCAGGAAAGCTTAAAACATCAACCACAAACGGGCTCTCTATCGACAATGAAGGGTTAGCCCGCAGACAAAGAGTGTATGGAATCAACAAGTTTGCCGAAAGCCCACAACGAAGCTTTTGGGTGTTTGTTTGGGAAGCACTTCATGACATGACACTTATGATCCTCGCGATGTGCGCCATTGTTTCATTAGTTGTTGGCATTGCAACCGAAGGGTGGCCCAAAGGAGCTCACGATGGTCTCGGGATTGTTGCAAGTATCTTGCTGGTGGTTTTTGTAACTGCAACGAGTGATTACCGCCAATCTTTACAGTTTCGAGATTTAGATAAAGAGAAGAAGAAAATATCTATTCAAGTTACACGGAGCGGGTACAGACAAAAGTTATCAATATACGAACTTCTTGTTGGTGATATTGTGCATCTTTCAATCGGAGATCAAGTCCCTGCAGACGGTCTTTTCATTTCAGGATTTGCAGTTTCGATAGACGAATCTAGTTTGACCGGTGAGAGTGAACCGGTCATGGTTAGTGCCAAGAACCCTTGGTTAATGTCTGGAACTAAGGTTCAAGACGGTTCGTGCAAAATGTTGGTTACAACTGTCGGGATGCGAACGCAATGGGGAAAACTCATGGCAACTTTAAGTGAGGGTGGAGATGATGAAACACCACTTCAAGTTAAACTGAATGGAGTCGCAACAGTTATTGGAAAGATTGGCCTTTTTTTCGCTGTGGTCACTTTTGCTGTTCTGGTGCAACAACTGGTCTCTAGTAAGATATCAACAGGAACACAATGGAGTTGGTCTGCTGACGAGGCGCTGGAGTTGTTAGAATACTTTGCTATCGCTGTCACCATTGTCGTGGTTGCAGTTCCCGAAGGTTTGCCTCTAGCTGTCACATTAAGCCTCGCTTTTGCGATGAAAAAAATGATGAACGATAAGGCTCTTGTACGCCATCTTGCCGCCTGTGAAACCATGGGGTCCGCCACAACCATCTGCAGTGATAAAACAGGCACACTGACCACAAATAAAATGACCGTCGTCAAGTCATGCTTATGTCTAAACATCATGGATGTATCAAAACAAGGAAACCCTGGCGTCAATGGTAGCGCGTTAAGCATTCTTCTACAATCAATATTCACCAACACAGGCGGAGAAGTAGTGAATAACAAAGAAGGGAAGCGTGAGATTCTTGGAACGCCTACTGAGGCTGCGATACTGGAATATGGATTGTCACTTGGCGGTGACTTCCAATCCGAGCGCCAGTCATCGACAATAATAAGAGTCGAGCCGTTTAACTCGTCCAAGAAGCGGATGGGAGTTGTTCTAAAGCTTCCAGATGGTGGTGTAAGAGCACATTGTAAAGGTGCATCAGAAATAATATTAGCTGCATGTAACAAAATTCTCAATGCAGATGGAGAAGTGGTTGATCTTAAAGAAGGGTCACTTAACCATTTGAAAAGTACAATTGAGCTGTTTGCTAGTGAAGCTCTAAGAACATTGTGTCTTGCATATATAGATTTAGACAAGAGTGTGAATGCTGATACTCCAATTCCATCTTCTGGGTATACTTGTATAGGCGTTGTGGGGATAAAAGATCCCGTCCGTCCAGGTGTTAAGGAATCGGTTTCTCTTTGTCGATCTGCTGGTATAACCGTTCGTATGGTCACTGGTGATAATATAAACACAGCAAAAGCCATAGCTAGAGAATGTGGTATACTTAGAGATGGCGGTATAGCTATTGAAGGTCCAGATTTTCGTGAGAAGAGTTTGGAGGAGTTGGATGAAATTGTTCCCAAGATTCAGGTTTGCATAACTTATTATTAGATGACAGTTGACAACCCGTCACCTAATAGAGTTGAACAAAAATAATGAATTTATACCCAAAACATTGGGACTAAGTTTTTTTTTTATTTTTTTTTTATTTTTTTATTTTTTTGTCATTTGTGATCAGTTATCCTAAATTTGGGCTAAAATAATCTGGTCACAATTTTTTCCAAACTCTTTAAATCACATAAATAACAAAACTAAAAATGAAAATTCATAAATTTGTTTCAGTTTTTTTTGGTTTATATCACATGCATAACCGAAACTAAACCGAAAGTTCAATTCTTTAACAAAATATAAAACTAAAGAGTCGGGTTTTGTTTGGGTTTGTTTTCGTTTTACCACTTGGGTTTGAAATTGTTGGGCTTAAAAAGTAATTGGCAAAAATGAATGTATTTGGACCTAAAACTTTGGGACTAAATTTAGGCTAAAATATTTGGATTACACTGTTTATTAAATTCATATAAATTACATAAATTTCAAGATTTGAAAGTTCATAAATATGGTTCAGTTTATTTTTCATGAAAAATCGAATATGAACTGAACGTTCGGTTTTTGTGAGAACATAGAACTATCGGTTTTTGTTTGGGTTCGGTTTTTTCTGTTACGAATTAGTTTTTTTTTGGATTTATACACACCCCTACCACAGTGCCCTGCTTAACAATGGACTAGTTAAAGCACAGCTTGCATCCGACATATTATAAATTTTAGCCAGGTTTTTATGCGTAATGTAGGTGATGGCGCGGTCTTCACCTTTAGATAAACATACACTGGTAAAACACTTGCGGACCACGTTCGTGGAGGTTGTAGCTGTTACAGGTGATGGAACAAACGATGCACCGGCACTTCATGAAGCAGATATCGGGCTAGCAATGGGCATTGCTGGAACTGAGGCAAGATAGCATGGTTTTAGCATAACTTTATCATTCATATAGATGTGAATTTTTCCTTATGTATGTTTTACCATACTTTAGGTAGCAAAAGAGAGCGCGGATGTTATTATCCTAGATGATAATTTTTCAACAATTGTTACGGTCGCAAAGTGGGGTCGGTCGGTATACGTTAACATTCAAAAGTTTGTACAGTTTCAGCTAACTGTCAACATTGTTGCTTTAATGGTGAACTTCACATCAGCTTGTTTGACAGGTACAGTTATTGTAACACGTTAGGCAAATCCTAGCATGTGTTATGTTGGTCCCAAAAATCACGTCTCAGATGTTCCAACTCAAGTAGGCCTGTAAACAAACCTAACACACACGAACGATCATGTTCGTTTGTTTGACTGAAGAAGCACTAACAATTAAACAAATGTGGTTTTCTTGTTCGTGTTTACTCATTAAGAAAATGAGTGTGTCTGTGCTCGTTTATTTTCGTTTGTTAACAGTAGAAACGAACGGTTCATGAGTGTAAAAGAATAAACATAACTGAACATAAATGAACAAAAATAACTGAGCTAAAACCAATTAGAAGTGAATGTGAATCACAATGTTTTGGGCCTAAAAAGTGAATATAAGTAGACTAAATTGTAATTATGCTAAAGAATTTAAATGACCATATCATTTAACATAGTTCACGAACAAGACGTGTGCTCATATTCATTCGTTTAACTAAGTGAACAAAAAATTATGCTCGTGTCTATTCGTTTATTAAACAAAAAAGCATGAACGAACTACCCGTGAACAATTCTCTCAGTTCGTTTACAGGCATACCGAGTCAGGTGACAAAAAACAAACATTTGAGCTCTTCATGGGCAAAGATTTCAATATTGGTTGATATGAGGGGGCAGATACCTTTGCAACATATAACACGAATCATCTGCTCGTTCTTTTTTTCCTTTTCCTTTTTTGTATTATTATAGGGAGCACTCCCCTAACCGCGGTTCAACTATTATGGGTTAACATGATCATGGACACACTGGGAGCACTGGCACTTGCTACTGAGCCACCAAACAATGCACTAATGAAGCGAACCCCTGTCGGTCGACATGGGAATTTCATCAGCAAGGTTATGTGGAGGAACATCTTTGGACAATCATTGTATCAGTTCATAATAATATGGCTACTTCAAACCAAAGGGAAATCATTTTATGGCCTTCATGGAGACAATTCAGATTTGATCCTCAACACACTTATATTCAACTCATTTGTCTTCTGTCAGGTATTATCTTGTTCATTCATTTAACTTTAACCGAATAAACGACCGAACAAGAACAATTTAATAAATGTGGTTTCCTTGTTCGTATTCGTTCATTAAGCCAATGGACATGTTTGTGTTGGTTTATGTCCATTCACATTCATTCGTAAACAGTATAGACGAAAGGCTCATGAACGAACAAAACTAAACAAATGAACACGAGCAGGTCATGTTCGTGTTCGTTCACTTTTCTTTAACCGAAAAAAACTATTGAATACGAATAACTAAACAATGAGGGCTTCTTGTTCGTGCTCATTCATTAAGAAAATGAGCATGTTCATGTTTGTAAATATTCGTTCGCTAATAGTGTAAATGAACGGTTCACGAACGAACATAACTGAACGTAGATGAAGGAAAATAACTAGCTACAACCAGTTAAAAGTAATGTGAAGAAAAATGTGTTAGGTAGGGGTGTTCATGATCTGGTTATGACGGTTTTTAGGTCAAACCGTAGCCAAAATGTTAGTAACGGTTTGTGGTTATCAAAAACCGAAAAAGCATTATAAGATATAACTAATTATGCCGAAAAAGCATTTGTTGTATCAAAAGAATTCAAACAGGGACTTCGAATGACTCATGTTCTCATAATATTTACTCATTGGCTTAAATGAGCATCCTTCTTCGCACTTCAATTAAACCCATTTGCGTTTAGTTAACCAAATATGATTAGTGTAGTTCACATTATTTATCTAATACGAAGTGTATAACATAAATATATATAATATACTTTACGGTCCGGTCTGGTTTTTTAAGGCCGGTTTACGATACAAACCGCAAACCAAACCGCTCTCTACGGTTTGAAACTTTTGAAACCAACCAACCGAAAGTTAACGAAATAAACCAACCGTGAAACCAAACCAGTGACTGGTATGGGCGGTTTCAAACCGAATCGTGAATACCCCTAGTGCTAGGCCTATAAAGTTGTTAAAACTAGACTAACTTGTAACGGGTCAAAATTTTTAAATGAATATATTAACGAACGTAAATGGACGAACTTAAACAAACGTACACTAACTAACATAACTGAACATAAACGAACTGACATAAACAAATTTAAATATACGAACATAAACGAATGCTCACTAATATATATGAGCGAACGAGACATGTGCTCATTTTCGTTCTTTAATTAAATAAACGTAAAATAGCTAACACAATGAACGTAAAAGAACGGACAAAACGAATTTATACGAATGAACGTAAACCTCATTCACGGACATATATGAGCTATCGAGGCATGTGTTCTTGTTCATTTGTTTAACTAAAACAAAATTTGTGTTCATATTCGTTTGTCTATCAAATAAATGAACTTAAATAAATGTAACCTAACTAACACAAATGAACTGGCATAAAAGGTTGAACGTAAACCTCGTTCATGAACGAGTCGTGTTTACAGGCCAAATGTTATTTCAAAATCGAGAACATACATACATGAATGATGCAATTATAACAGTTTGATTATAACTTGTGCAGCTTTTTAACGAGGTTAACTCTAGAGAAATGGAGAAACTAAACGTGTTCAAGGGGATATTGAAGAACAATGTGTTTGTGGGTGTTTTAAGTGCAACTGTGGTTTTCCAAGTGATAATAATCGAGTTTTTGGGTACTTTTGCAAGTACTTCACCGTTGACCATGAGACAATGGTATTATAGTGTGTTGACCGGGTTTATGAGCATGCCGATTGCTGTGATCTTGAAGATGATCCCTGTTTGAGTCTTCATCAAGCAGCTAGATGAATTCCCATCTCTTCATTAAGACTAGAAGATTATTTCTTTTTAATTTTTTTTATAAATGTACTCATACTATGAAAGTTTTCTTGACTCTCAGATCTACTACCTATGTTTGTTTGCAATGCATGTAGGATTGATGAAATTTGTTTTCCAATTCAATTAAAATATGGGCCTTGAATCAGGTTATGTATAGCAATGGCTTGTTGATTCGTCTAAAGTAGGCGGTTCAATCCCCTGGCGGCCCCGATTTGAGCTTCTTTTTTGTTTTCTTTGTTGGATTGTTAAAGATCAAACAGGAGAACCTAACTCAAAATACCAGTCTAATGGGCGAGTAACCCATTTGGCCTATTAACTGCACACTAGTTGTCTATACAACCGATGTGAGACAAGTCTCATACCTTTCATTGATTTCTGACATTATATTATGGGATAACATTCACTTTTAAAACTCTGGAAACTCAAAAAACATAAAAAAATTTGCATGTTCAGGAACTAAAACATCATCATCGTACTCAGTATATCCCACCAATAGCAAAGCTATGGTAAGGTCTGAGGAGAGTAAGATGTAGGCAACCTTACCTCTACCCCATATGGATAGAGGGGCTGCTTCCGGTGGCTCGATAGTAGTTTTGCATCAAGCCTTGGACATAAGGCACATAGCACTCAATCATCGGGACACCGCCTGATTGGTGCATGTACCCTTGTCTTTCAGCTATCAACGCCACCACATGACGCATGATTAACCTTCTGCCACTTTTAACGTTATTTTCACGAGATTAGTAAAATAACGTCAAAATTAGTGCAATTTCACTTTTACCCACCATAGGGTTAACACATATATACGTTATATGCGCGCACCACAAGCAGAGCGTATCATTAACTAAAACATGTGCTCTTAAAAGCTATTTGTATGACTGTATGCAAATAAGTAAATAACTACATCTCTACTTTCTAACCTCATTCAAAGATCCAAGAAATTCCAACACCTTCTTCAACTAGATTTTTTTAAAACTTGCTTATATTCAAGAGCAAAACTAGAAGGGAAATTGAAGCTTATTTTTGTGCATTTGAAACATAATATTTACCTTGGATATGAACTATTACTATGAAATGTCTTATAACTTGTCATAACTGGTAATGGTGCACTGATTGGGACCCTTGCAGAACCCGCAGTTATTCTATCTTGCATTTGCCCAACTTCCTTGCACACATCATCCAGTATATATGCCCACAAAATCATTTATAATTCAAAGGGTACACTCCCTCTTTCACACTATCACTATGAAAGCACTCTGTTACATCTTTAACCGATGTGAACCCACCCTTTCTTTTCATCAACCTTTTTTTTAAATGACAAATTTCTTTTGAACTTTGTCACATGTTGGACTTGAACTTAAGACCTCATTCTCTCATACCCAAGTGTTTAAAGGCTTTACCTATGCCAAATGGTTACTTTTCATCAATTTAATCGTCTTAAAAGGGTGTCAAGTTAGAAAGCCATCGACTTGTGCCAACATTCATACCCTTTGCTGTTTGATTCAAGGAGTTTTAAGGAATAATATGTAAGAATAATATATAATAATATATTTATATATGACCATTACAATCATTTATATTATAATAGATCAAAATATTAAATATACCTTATTATATATTAGTTTCGAAATTGTTGATGGTCCATATTACCTATAATTAACTAATAAAGGGTTTCCCCTTGGGTGTATATATAGAGAGATAAATATTAACATCATAACCTAATCACACATACATAACAATTTTTGTGTGCCTCCTCTATCATAAAACCGGGTTCCTCTCAAGAACCCTAACACCATCCTTAACTATACATCCTAAAGGGGAACTCGAACAAGCTGACAAACATGTCAACTATCTAATACTCTGCTGCGATTACTATTCTCCATGCTGTAATAGGTTCATAGGTTTAATTTTTATCATGTTTTATATTACTTACATAAAGAACTGATCAACATGTTGCATCAGAATGATATTGATTAATCAGTTTTTCATGTTTTCCCTAAATCTGGAATTGAATCAGAAGACATGGACTAAAACTTGATAAACCCTAATTTTTTTGGTTTCTTATTCATATTCTATTACGAAAACAATATATGAAACTCTTTAAAATCGCTAAAATTCATATTTAATAAACCCTAATATTTTCGAAATCTGTAAAAATCATGTTTAAAGATTTTGATTCCAGTTTTTGAATATGTTTAATAATTAAAATTTTAAACGATGTTCTTCGTGTTCATCATAAATTTTTTGAAAATTATAACATATTTTGGTTCAAATCTGGATAAAAATCTGTTAAAGTTAATTTAGAGATATATTTTTTCAAATCTTGAATTAATTAAAAGTTTTGGTATTTTCTTAAAAGATTTGAATTCCATTAAAATAGGAAATATATATAATTGTTAATCCTTAAAAGATTTGAACCAAATCTTATTATTATCCTTTTAGTTTTCGAAATCTGTTTAGGGATCAACTAGTTTACGGAATTATTTGTATTGGTTTTATTATTATTTTAGTTTTGTGTTTTCAGTTTAATCAGGATAATATTAATTTTTGGATTTTAGAGTTCTCGGATTTTAAATTAAATCGCCTAATACGGGTTTTTTTGGAATGGTTTTCCAATCTTCTTCCCGCAAACACACTAATATTCCAAAAACTCATTACTTTACCCAAAAGCCCATATTACTCGAAAACATATTAACCAAGAACCCATGTCATCCAAAAACTATAATTTACCCGAAAACGTTATTTCTCGAAATCCTTATTTTACCCAGAAAGTTTTTACTATTAACTCATTAAAATGTTTTGTAGATAATTAAATGTTATAAAATTTTACAAAACATAAAGGCTTAACTTGAATGAACTTTTGATGTATCACTTCTGCCCAAAGGTGATGAGTTACATTTACCATATCATTCAAGTCTAACTGAAAGTTTTTGTTAGATTTTGCCTAACATAATATAAATGTCTCACTTCTGCCCAAAGGTGATGTGTTACTTTTTTATTCAGCAAAACTAGCATGTGCATAATTAAAATAATTGTCTCACTTCTGCCCAAAGGTGATGTGTTACAATTATTTTGCACACATACTTAAATAAAATTTAATTCTGCGCAAAGGTGATTTATTTTTTGTTTAAGTAGAACATTTAATTATAGTCTATTAGTTTGATGTTAATAATAGACATATCACATTTCAATAAAATATAATGATCCTCACATTAATGATCATAAATTTTAATATGTATTATCTTAATATCCCATAACATTACTCACTATAATTTTCTTCTATAAATAGCTATCTCATCCAAATCATCCACTCTAATCTCAAAACACAATTGAATTTTGTCTCATAAAGAGTTTTAATAACATTTAGCTATTCTCAATTTTAATTATCCATTAAGACATGATATGAATATCCTACTGCTCTTTCTAATAACAATTATTCCATTGAAAACTAGAGCCTAACAAATGGAATGAGTCAATCATAATGTCTATTACGATAATGATAATCAAGAACTTATATAAATATATGCTATCACTAGAGTTATTATAGATTTAGTTTTTCCTAAGACTAATCAAAATAACTCCCAAGATTCATGCACTCCGTAAAAGTTCTAACTATAAGGTTAGATGGTATTATTGAATATATCATAATGTACAATCGTGACCCATAAATTAAGGGCTTACACATGATATTAAGTAGAATATTCTAGTACATTGCATACTCAAATTTTCAATAGTACAATTTGGTGTCTTAAAAATCAACTATAATACTCAGAAGTACCAAAGAAAAATGAGTGTGCTGATCAGCAACATATGTACAAGAAAAGAAGCATCCGGTACTGGAAAATAAGATTTATTTAACTCAATACCACTAAAACCTAAAAGAGGATTATTCTAAGGTTCATAGACAAAAGACAAGTATTACTTCCAGCTTTAAGTTCTCTAAGGAGAAGTCTCATTGCAAAAATATGTCATTAGATTAGGCATAGGCATTACAAGATTAGCCATAATTCAAAAGAACAACTGGCTAAAATTGATAGTTATATTAGTGATATTTAAGTCTGCTAACTTAATATTTGAATTAACACATGATTGGTTGAGCCTAATTCTATATGTTTACCAAAAAATAAACAAATAACTAACATGAGGGTTAGTGACAAATTTAAATGTTAAGGTTATTAGAACCATGATAAACTGTCTTTAAATTATGCTTTATGATACCTTAAATATTCTGGAGATTAATCAGAATTTAGTATCAATGCTTAAGCAACATTATGACAGTTATAAGGTTTGCATAGCCAACATAAAGTCACTATTACCTTAAACTCTCTTATTATTTGTTATCAATATCTGGATTGAAACATTTATAAAATAGAACTAGATGATATTATATACTTTCACAACTTTTGTTATCATGCAAATAAAAATGTAACAAAAGACAAATGAGACATATAAAATTCATCCATTAAAACCAAATTTCATGAGAAATCATTACATGGTTAATGAGAGTGATTTTTCATATAATCTCATTCTCAGTGATTTTAAATCATGTGTTAGATGCCCTAAACATTGTTTGGCTTAAGGATTAAGTATGGGTCCACCAGAATTATATTTCAATTTACATTCGTGGAACTTATTCATATGAAATATTCAGACATAATTCTTTATCATTTAAAAGACTATTTACTTGTATCCAATCTGTCTTCTATGATCCACGGTCTTAACGAGATCCATTCATATATACTTAATATGATTTCTTCTAAATATGTCCCTAAGTTTACTATGACATCTGGACGTTAATGAAATCAAATCAAGTCTAACATATATACAACAGATTCCCATCTCACGTGCATCATTGAAACTTCTTTTGTATTTTTCCTAGAGATATTAAAGATCAGTGGGAGCCTTAAGTGTCTCAATCATAACTTACAAGATTTGCAAGAGGTGGGGGAGTGAAAACTATATATTATCTCAATTACACCTCTTGTATAAGACATTGCTCCATCACAACACTATTCTATCAAAACTTATCTCTTTAGAATTTACAATCTCTTACAAAAGTTTCATTGTTGCTTAAACTGGGAAAATTCGGATTTCTTACTAAACTAATCCTCAACAAGAGAAACTCCAACAACTTACATTATTAACTTGTTTCTTTGTTAGAATTGATTGGTCTATAAATATTGACCCTAAGCATGCTAATTTCCTAAAGGTTTCTAAGGTCAGTGGAAGCAGTAAAAGTCCTTATAATGACTTGGCAAAAGTACAAGAGGCTGGGGGAAATAGAGTCATTAAATTTTACTCCAAATTTAACTCCAATTACACCTCTTGTACACCATTCTATACCAACTCTTACACACTTAGAATCCTGAAAATGATAGTAACCTAACCAAGAGCTAATTCATAAAACTGAAACTTCATATAAACCCAATAATCAACTCAAGAGGTCATCTAGGTTTTTAAACATACTAACTTTGATGATTATGCAAGCTCCCTAACTAAAGTTGAAATGGATGTTGGAAAGTTTAATGATCATACTCCTTCTAATTAAACCATTAAATCAATCAATATTCTAAATGGAATAATGCTATTATTAAGAAATTAAACTAAGATTCATAAGCCAGGATAACGTTTTGAGATTTGGTTGAATTACCTTAGAGTGTTCATAACTAAACCAAATCCCAATGCGAAACGTTAAGACAATAAGAAGCAAGATTGATTGTTAAAGGTTATATTCAAGGATAAACCAATTATCAAAGAATCTTCTTACCTATATTACAAAAGATTTCTTTAAGGATCATTATTGTTCTAGTAGCTTACAATAGTTAAGAGCTACATTAGATGAACATTAAAACAACTTTCCCTAACAATCGGTTTACATATTTATATGTTCATAAAACAACCAAAAAGTTATAAACTGAAGGTCAAAGAACATTTAGTTTATAAGTCAATAAAATCCATATATGGGTTAATGCAAACATCAAAATATGATGAAATATTTATACAAGTATTTTCATCAAAAACAAGTGGATTAATGTACATACCTCAAGATGAGTGGGAGCAACTAAAAACAAACATTTCCTTATATAGATGACATTCTTTTGACAAGTATATGTTACATGAGTCAAAGAATTTTCACACATACTTTGATATTATAGATCTCAGAGATATTCCTTACACATGTAACAAACAGTATTGCTCTACTTTAGAGGATAATAGGAACACATAGATTATTTCCTTATGCTTTATTAAGTAGAAGCCTTATATAAGTTCAAGTCTATACTCGTTTCGATATTACTCAAAATTGAAACACACTAGATATGTCTAGATTAATGTGAAGCATCTAAAAGAGTACTAAGATATCTTTAAAAGAAACGCGAGACTTAATTTAAAAGAAGAAGTGAGAATTCAAACCGGTAGATTACTCTAAACTTTGTCATATTCAAAGACAAGAAAATGTAATTTTCGGGATATATTCTTATGTCAGTTGACAAATCTATCTCATGGAGGAGTCATAATGAACTGATAACAACAACCTAAGTCATAACGACATAATATGTTGATTAATTACAACGTTGTTGTCAATAAATGTTGTTGAACATTTATTAGTGAACTCATAAGTTTTTATTTAACTCCATATAAATTATATATTTAAGACTTATTGTGATAAAGTCAGCTACCATGTTTTCTCAAACAGTAACAGTTTGAGAGGCGCTGCATTAAATTTTGATATGAAATTAATTATTCGTTTATGAACTAATTGAGGAATCTAAATTTTCGTATTGAATACATTCATGATATGATTAAGGATCAGATAAATAAAAGTCTCACCCATAAATATTATAAAAGCGCTTGTAATAATGACGGGTTATTGATGACTATGCGCAGCTGCATATCATAATATGAATGATTAACTATTAAATTTCCTCATCAGTTTTGATTTGTATGTCTCTTAATATGTTCTGCATGCATAATGACATATAGACAAATTATTATACAAATTAAACGTTTGAGGTGCTTACTTGAAAATTTTGATCATAACTACTTAAGTTTTAAATAAGGACTGCAGTATGATTAATGGGGGTCTTGAGTTGATGTTCAATTCAATGACTGTATTTCTCTGCTCCAATTTAAGTTTAAAGCTAAAATGAGTGTTAAGGCTTATCTAATACTCATAATAAATGATTACTCAGCCAAGTGGGAGAATGTAAGAATAATATATATTTATATATGGACATTATAATCATTTATATTATAATAGATCAAAATATTAAATATACATATTACCTATAATTAACTAATAAAGGGTTTCCCCTTGGGTGTATATATAGAGAGATAAATATTAACATCATAACCTAATCACACACACATAACAATTTTGTGTGCCTCTTCTCTCATAAAACCGAGTTCCTCTCAAGAACCCTAACACCATTCTTAACTATACATCCTAAAGGGGAACTCTACCAAGATGACAAACATGTCAACTATCTCATACTCTGCTGCGATTACTATTCTCCATGCTGTAACAGGTTCATAGGTTTAATATTTATCATATTTTATATTACTTACATGAAGAACTTATCAACATAACATAGTGTTCTTTAGTCCTCCACTTGCTTCCAGAAACAAATTTACACAAACATATAATAAGCTAAAACGTTTTTAATAACTATGAGACCTCGTCACCGGAGAACTCACGAGCCCCACCATACCCAGTTAACCAATAAGATCATGTAAAACACGGCTTCTTCACCGGTTGATTTGTGTTTATAAACAAAGTAAACCAGTCCCAATGGCGAACCCAGAAATTTTTTCTAGGGGGAGCGAAACGTTTGGCTATCACTATATAATAATTTTTTCTTGTCGGGTTCGAGTCATATGAATAAAAATGATAATCAAACTAAATTTCTTATAATTAACAAAAATACGTCAAACATCATTACAAATATATAACGCTTTTTTTGACTACACTACCATGCTATGTATCTTTGTGAGTTTGTTCCAATTTACTAAAATGGTAACACTAGTTGAAAAGATAGAAAAGTGATACAGAATATATAATATTCTTAGGGGTTTAAATAGAGAATTATAAAAAGAAATGTCCTTGTATGCTACGTTTTGTCCTTTTTCCTCCTCATCATCTTCATCTTCTGTACTTGGATACACCTGTAACACAAAACACCCTCATCTCACCAAAAAAGAACTCAATAAACACTTTGTTTCTGTTTCTTTTTAGTGGTTTCCAAAGTTTAAGGGAGGCGACTGCAAATTTGTATGAGGGGCGCTCGGGATTTTCAAATATGAATAACACTATCTTTTTAATTTTCATGGGGGCAACTGCCCACCCTCCCCAAGCCATAGCCACAACCCCAACAGAAATCACCACCACCAGTTTCTTCCCCGGTTGGC
The DNA here is from genome assembly GCF_021521415.1 of Bidens hawaiensis. Lineage (NCBI taxonomy): Eukaryota > Viridiplantae > Streptophyta > Magnoliopsida > Asterales > Asteraceae > Bidens > Bidens hawaiensis. The sequence continues at coordinate 123,071 of NW_027491099.1, forward strand.
TGGTGGAGGATTCTTCGGTGGGTGTGATGGATGGGAGTAACGCCGGTAGGGTGAGTATGAAGGTGATTAAGAAAGACTTAATGGTGGTTGTTTCAATGACAAATTTTTTAAATGACAAAGTTTAAATCTGTATTAATGCAGGTTAGATATTTTAAGTGGGAATAAATTGGTTGTTTCATAGAAAGAATACAAAGATGGCTATATTCAACCTTTAATAGGGCTGTAAACGAATCGAACGAACATGCACAGACAAGGTCTTGTTCATGTCCGTTTTGTTAAGGAAATAACGTGTTCATAAATACTTATCGGGCGAGATTATGTGTTTGTGTTTGTGTTTCTTCATTGAGGAATGAGCGTGTTCACAAACAGTCCACGAACACAAATAAATCGGCGAGGTCTAGATATTAATGTCGATGTATTCATCAATGTGAATAATGATGAAAGAAATAGGAGCAATGCCAAAACAATGTAAGAATACGATTTCGTATTTTATGTTAGGGATGATAGATTAAGGAACATAAAATTTTTAGATAAAATAAATAAATTACAAAACACTATCGTGAACAACATGTACAAACGAACGTTCATGAACATATTTCCAAACGTTCACGAACACAATTGAAAAAATGGGGGCTCTGTACATGCTCGTTCATTTGTTAAACGAACGAACCGAAATAAACAAACCTTACGCAGGATGATTCACAAACTATTAGTTAAACATTTGGTTTGTTTACAACCCTAACCTTCACTTTGCATTTGCAATTTATGTTCTTTTTCGTAATATCAATATGTTAAGCTTTATAAATGTAGTAAACAAGGTAGCATATCTGGTGCATTGTACCGGACTGATGTCATTAGTAACCGTATAACTTATCATTTCATGCGGTGCGGCTATGAGTCTAGGCGAATTCGATCGATACTGGGTTACGACAAAAGAAATAATAAAAAAAAGTTTATCTCTCAAATACAACAAATTAATATAACAAGCATTGTGTGTGACGGTGACGAATAGAAATGAATTTGGCTAACATCAGGTTAAATACTTACAACACGAAAGTAAAGAAAAAAAATCATCAAATACCTAAACAAAAATAAGCTACACATCACCAATTGTTCTTCTGTGCTACTGCAGACTGCTAATTTCTAACTGTTCGGTTTTTGTTTGAATGGGATGAAAGCCCAAGCAATTTTTTTGGTTGACTAGTAAAATGTATTTGTAGGCTAGAATTGGCTCTCGTTATATTGGGCATAAAGGCATAACGCCTTTTTTCATTATGTTAATGGGCCGTGTCTCATTGTACACGTTGATACAAAAATTAAATAGTACATGTAGACAGATTATACAATTATTCAATTAACGAGCAAGCAATGCACGAGCATACTTTGACTCGAGCTCGGCTTGGATTTTATTCAGGTGGATTTCAAACACGATGATTCTTTTAAAAACATTTCAAACAATTCGTGGTGCTTAGACTTTTATATAAGATGGCAGAAAGTCACAACCCTGTTTCGGGGTACTCAATACGTATAAATATTTTTGGACGTAAACGCATAAATTTACACTGTTGAGAAGAAAAAAAGGTGAAGCAACCGAGTATTTATTCTGGAAGGGCTTATTTGATTTAATCGTACCACGTAATCCTTTAAAAAACGTTGTTAGTGAGTTATTTCAACTCCACACTTTCTTTCTTTCCCTTGAATCAAAATTAAAACGTTGAGTTCAATTATTTTGAGCAAAGGTGAAGGGGAGGGGGTTCTATGCTTTGTCCTTCCACGTAATATGTTTGATAAAATAATATCTTAGGTTTACATCTAAAAAGTGTTTCTAACTTCCTATGTCAACACTCAGGCTAATTTCTTAGGCTGATGGCTATACAACAATGAGCAACCCCCACTGGTCCTAGGTGGCAGCCACATGTCAGCCCTCACGCTACTGCGAATGATGACTTGGTTTTTGAACGTTCCAATGGTCAAATTTTATTTCTTTTTTAAAAAGAAACCTATTAATATCTATATTAAATACATTAACCAATTTCAAACCCATTTCAATGTATTTCAACCAATTTAAAATCCATTTCAACATATTTCAACCATTTTATTCTTCTACAAATTCTTAACCTATTTCAATCAATTTCAAACCCAGTTCAACATAACCCAAAATAGATCCCAACTTTACCCCGGAGGTAGCGCAAGGTGCGGTTTTAGCTTTTAACGAATGGCTCAAGTATAACGAATATCTCCAACGATAAGCCATTTCAAGTCAAATCTTTCATACGATGACGATGTTCAAGAGGTGGTGTCGGAAACCCAACCCGAACCCGCAAAAAAGAAGAATTCGAAAAAACGGGGCCCTAAAGAAACCAACCCGAAACCGTTGAACCCCTGTTCGAGAAAAAGGTTAACATGTGGAACTCTACAAAGAAATCACCTTGGCAAGAGCTTGGGTTAGCGAAAGCGAGAATGCGTCAAAGAGTATTGTTTACAATTTTATAATTTATTTAAAGATCTCAATTGTTTAAATTTGTTTACGTTTTACTTTTTATATATATGTTATTAGGTAATGCTCAAATGGGATAGAGTTTTTGGAAGGTCGTCACGCTGAAATATCATGAAATTTTACAAGTCCCGATGTATCGGAGACATGGTTCCATAAACGGAAAATGGAGGGAGATGAATTAAAAGTTGGAATGGTTTAACAATCTATACATCAACGCCAAGGATAGTCCAACGAGTGGTATTAATGACGTCGATACAAGTTGGCAAACAATCGATATGTTGCCAAATATAAGCATGTCTTTCTCTACCCCTCAAGTTTGGGAAATTGTTCGACATTGTTCGAAGTGGCATTCGGTGCCAAATGAGGTTGAGTCATTGAAGTGGACAAAAACGTCCAAAAGTGGAGACTTTAGCACGGGTGGTTTGGATGCCCGTTGTAACCAAGATTTTAATATGGATTTTAGCGATGACGTTCAGACTGAACCGGAATGTTTGATTGGGAAGGATAAGGCAAAGTAAAAGGCAAAGGGAAAAAGAATCGGATCGTTTTCAACCGATGACCCGAAGTTGAATTTTATAAAAGATGATGTTTGGATCAATATTCAACAAAGGAAAGATTGGAATCTTCTCAACCTCCTTAGAGAATGGCTAAGTATGGAATACGAGCAAACCAAGCACTTCGAGCAAGCTTATACTTATTCAAGCAAGGTATTTTTCCTTCGAGCAAAGTTATCTTCTAAAATTCTTCTAAGTGTATGTTCGATCAAACTACACTTCAACAAGCAAGGTTATTCTTCAAGTCTAGCAAGGTTTTTTTGGATCAAACTCTTGACTTAACCAAGCTAAAACCATGTATTTTGGTGGATCGAGCAAGGTTGATTAATAAACAGTGGCCCAAGCACACTTGAAGGAAGTTATTGAAGAAATCACTCTAAGGACTTCCAATGAGCAAGGGTCAACCTCAAGCAAGCTACAGTGTCACCAACACACTTAGATTGTTCAAATAAGTTAGAGACAAAAGGTTGAAGGGATCAATGAAGAACAAGTTTGCTCGTAAGATTATATCGAGTAAAGTTTGATATTACCATGAATATTGAAGTTTTCTTGAAGAATAGTTTCTTAGAAAAATATTCTAAGTAAAGCTTACTCGGAGAATTGTTCCAAGCGAACTTATGGTTACAAGGTTTGCTCGACAAGGATAAAAGTTTACAAGCTAACTCAAAGACCTCTTTACACTTGTAATATTTTTGAATACGTTTGAGTATGCAATGTATCAATCATTAGGGTTTCTAGAAGATGTCATGTGTGTCTATTTAAGGAAAATTTAGGGCACACTTATGACAACATGCATAGAGAGAATATTGGATTTGACGGCTGACATTTTCTCATAAAAGAATATCTTTGTACGGAAAGCTGCCTAAATACAAACATTCCACTTAGAAACCCTAATCGATTTTCATTGTATCTTTCACAATATCAGGGGAAAACTTTGAGTTGCATTGTGTGTTTGTTTCATTTCCGTTCGTCTAGCAAGAATTTGAATATTATTGATTCCGCCTTTAATGTTCATTGGATCTTCACAAGACTAGAACTCGTAACCATCTTGTCAACGCACTGTTGCTGGTTACGAGACTGATTGTTGTGGTTGAAAGATCGGTCCTGACAAGTGGTATCAAAGCTTCGTCTTTGCAATTGTGAAGATTCGTTGCTGAATATTATTGATTTTGAAGACGAAGAATGATGGTGTCCGCTGAACACTGTTCCATTGATTTGTGACGTCAGCTGGTCTGTTTTTCATTTTCTCAGATCTACTATTTATTGAGGTTTAAAGTTCTTTATTCTCATATTTACATTGATTATTTTATTTTGAGTCTAGATCTTGATCTTATCCATCTAGTTTTATCAAATATGAGGATTTCATCCACATATCTAGTTGTTTTTCTAAAGTTTGTCAAGTTTTAAGTAAACTTTTTTTTCATTTCTAAATCCTTTTCAAAAATTACAAAAATATGTCTGGAGTAATGGATGATCAAGAAGTATTTACTTACAAAATCCCAAGGTTGTTTGGACAGGAAAATTATATAAAATGGAAGGTACTTTTTGAAGCTCCTGTATGTTACAATGATGTGGATATGTGGAATTCGATCAAAAATGGTCCATATGTCCCTAATGGCATAAACAACAATTAGACCTTGGAAAGACAGATGAAAAAGAAGGATGACAGAGCACTCTCTATGTTGAAACTTGGTCTATCATGGGAGATCTTGACAAGTGTGGCTCATCACACTACTGCAAAGGCCATGTTAGATGCCATTGTTGAAATGTTTGAAGGAAACGAGTTGAAAGATATCAAGAAAGAGAGATTGAAGCAACAACTTGATAGGTTCAAGTTCAAGGAAGGAGAGAGGTTGAAATCTATTTTGCAAAGGTTTGTTGCTATTGTCAATAAAATCAAAACCACTGACCTTGAAATAACATATTTTGACCTAAACAAGAAGTTGTTATCATCTTTGTCTGGAGAGTGGTACACTGCAAGCAAGTTCATCAAGGAAAAGAAAAATTTCCCAATATTCAAGCTTGATGATGTTATCTGCTTTTTGCAAGATGCTGAACATGAAATTATTGAGAATCATATGATCAAGGAAGATAAGCTAAGCTTCCAAGTTGCAAATTCTTTAACTGCGACCATGGGGAATCTGTCAACAAAGAACTAACAAGTCCCTATAATTGAAGAACCTACTGAGTTTAATGCTGAAATGCCAAGAGTTTTTGTTGCTGTTCAGTCTAGCAATCAAAGTGGGCATTCAAGGTTCAATATGCAATTGATGAATGATGGTGATACATCATCAATGGCTAGTGGACATGCCCCCTATGTTTCTGGAAATGTTAATCATGGAAATGATTATCAAACTCTCTTTTCAATGTTCACTGATTCTTGTAATGCATTTGTGGCCAAGAATTTGATTCGCACAAGTGTAGTGCAAGAAGACCTTGAGCAAATTGATGCTAATGACTTGGAGGATATGGACCTCAAATGGCAAGCTGCAATGTTAGATGTGAGAAGTAAAAGGTTATACAACAGAACTGGTAGATCTTTGATTTCTGGTCCTAATGACAGAATTGACTTTGACAAGTCCAAAGCAATTTGCTATAATTGTTAACTACCAGGTCATTTTGCCAAAGAATGCAATCAGCCAAGACAATTTCATAACAATAACCAACATAGAATTCAGTTCCAGTACCAAAATCAGAATCAAGGCCAACAAAGATAGTTTAACTACAACTTTCAACAACAAAGTCATCAACAGATAGTCCCATAACAACAACCATCATCAAAGTATAAATTGGATTATTGTATGGATCAATTTTCATTTACTTGCTAAAAATAGAAACTTTGTAACCTGAATAATGGAATAATCAAAATTTATATAGAACAATAGGTTGCATGAAACCTTGTCAAACTAGTTGAATGAGATAAAAAAGATTCATACTTGATCATAATTGAAAGACTGGAATAAATAGAATTATTAAAAATTAAAAGTTATTGTAATAGGAAACTTTGTTGATTGAATACTTAGGAAATTTATAAGTTGATTAGTCAATAATGAAATCCTTGAATTTGTGCACAGAAGATTTGATGATTTGAATATGGACTTTTAAGGGTTATGATGATGTTTGTTGATATATGAAATGCTAAGTTTGATTATTGTCATTATTAGTAAACTTAAGTTATGAATTAGAACTTAAATTGATTGAAAAGTGTTATATGGAATTATTTAATACAATCTGCAAATAATAGTTAATTTATAGGTTATCAGGTGTATATTTAGTTCATAAGATAATTGGTATGGACTTATTTGGTTTATTTTACTTGTCGGTAACTTTAACGGTCGAAAAATAGACTTTTAAAAGTAAACCGACATGACGGTTAGGAACTGTTTAAAACAGCCCCTAAAGTTGCAAAATAATCATATATAACATAAGTTAATATATGATAAGAGTACAAGATAACAAAAGTTAGTCTTGAACGGTTCGTGTCGCGAAAACCGACACGAAGACGTTAAAAGTTTCTATTTTAAGAAAATATTAACTAAAATGAAAATTAACATAATTTTTGTAAAATAACTCCTAAAACTTAACTAATATATATTTAAAAAGTGTTTTCAAATATTTAAAGTAATAACTTATGCGAAAAGTCGATCGGTTCGTTTTTTGAACGCAAAACCGACAAAACCGACAAGATCCATTAAAAATAATAAATTAATATTTTCTTAAAACATTCCAGTAGCTGAAACTTTAATATTTTATCATATTTATATATTTACCTTATTTATTAATCAATTTAGTTATTATGACAATAGTTAACAAAACCGAACTATGCTTATTTGTTGACTTGACTAGATAAGAAATTACTTGCTTATGTGCTTGTGTGATCATTAGACTAGGATTAATAAATAAAATATTTTTAAAAACTAAAACTCAAACCAAGTTTTATTAACAACACGCGTACTTATATTGGACACACAATTTTTGGAACGAAAAGCTTTAACTGTGATTTCTCTATCGACCCCTCATTTTCGATATTTTATTGTGTTTTGGGGGAAAAGCATATTCTTTATCGATTTTTATTGATGTTTTTATAAAGCATTTTATTTTACAAACCGTGTAAAAAGAGGGATGAGTCAACAATTACTTAAATAACTGTTAACCGAATAAATAAGGGCACAAAAGTATTGGTAGATCTATCGGGGTGACGTCCCCATTTCCAATCGCTTTGGGTTAAATGTGGGAATATTTTGAGTATGGTAGGTATCGAGTTATCAATTTTGATAGTCATACACTTGTTGTATTCCATGCTCATCTACAACAGTACGATTTGTTTAAAAGATAAAATGTTTCGTTTTTATGGTAAACTCGATTATTATGAAGTTTAAAGATATAATTACCATGTTAAAATAATGGTAGGAAAAGATTACCGCCGTTGCTTATGGTAATAGATTATGAAAAGAATGGTCATTGAACCATTGTATGGTGAGAATTTATAAGTACTTGTTTACTATATTTTCTGATAAATTGATATACTCTTGTTTATTATGATTACTTGTATTGAATTTTCATTTGCCATACTTTCATAACATATAAATATATATATATATATATAGGGGTAGGATCAAGAGAGAACTCCTCTTCAGACCGTTGATTTTGATAGATAAAGGGCTAAAAATAGAGAGGAAGAAGACATAAAAAGTGTTGGGTTTTTTTTTTATTGAGGGAGGGTAATATTGGAATTGACCAAAACAGAGTCTTTCTTTTCTCCTAATTCTCTCTAACTCAGTTGAAGCCATCAGTTTTCTAGGGTTTCAATTTATGTAATTCGATCGTCTATTTGTCTGAATCGACTCCAAAATCAAGAACAAATCAGAAGAAAACTAATAGGTATATGATCGTAGTTGTTAATTTCATATATTAGACGCGTTAATTAGGCAATCAAGCACAAACAGAGGCTATCTTGTTCGATATGCTCTGATTTTTGCTTTTTTGTCTAATCAAATAACAATATACCATCCTCAAACATTGAATTGTAGATTGATCATAAACTAAATCTATGAACGATGCACATATTGATCAATTCATGTATTTTACACAATTTTTAGAGTATTACATATGTGTATTCTTACGTACTTTGTGTATATAAAATTGTGATGCATTAAATATATGCAGTGTTATTGTACTACATGTATATGCAGTGTTGATGTGTAACGTATATGCAATTCTTTATGCAGTATATAACTGACGTATTTTACTGCATATTTAGGTTATGTTGCATATATGTAGCGTTGAAAATAGTGATGTTAATGTAATCATATATGTTTAGTTGTATTACATATGTGTAACATGTTTGAACCTAGTAATCTATATATTTTCAGTTAGAGTGCATATACGTGGTGTATTAAAAGTGAAATATGAGAGATTATATTTATCTTTATGGTAATTATGTTTTCATTGTATTGTTTTGCACGTATCTATAGTCTTAAGTGGTTGAATTTACAGATTAATTAATATATTGCTTAATTTATACTTATTGTGGGTTTTTTCTTGCATTTGAATTGATAACTTGTACTCATGTGGGGTAAAATTATATTGACTTAATAATGCCTACATTTATTACTTACACTACATATGGGAACATACATAATCGTATGTTTATTTTAATGACAATGCATATATGGTATAGATACGAAGTCAACAAGGGGTCAAGAAGGAAACAAAAAAATGAAACAAGGGAAGATTATTGGACAACGAGGATGGGGTCGGTTCACGAAACAAAGATGAAAATAACAAATTCGACGGTATAACTTAAATATGTTATTGAAATTTATACATATATTATTGTGATTAGATACATTCGTATCAATGACATTACATGTATGTTGCAGTCAAAAAGACCAAGAGGAGGTAAAAACGACCATTCAAAGTGAAATAGGCAACATAGGTATACGGGGAATACGAGTCCGGCAAGGAAGATGAGGACGAAGATGAAACAACCTTATTATGGTCTTTATAAGTTAGGATCGCTTTAAATGTATATGTAGTTCTGATGCTTACATATATGCAGTGCTTCTATTATATATATATGTATATGTATATATATAAATGCAATGTAGATGCATACATATATGCAACTCTGATGACATATACGTAAGGATGGAAAAAAATCCCGCACCCAATGTGCATACTCGAAACCCGAAGCGTCCGGGCCGAGCATGGGATTCGACGATACCTGACCCGGTTACCCGAAACATATATACCCGATTACCCGAAATATTTACTTTACATATTTTTCGTTTCCTGTTTACGTAAACTTTAATTAATACCTACGTACTTTATGTTTCCCGGCCATATGACTCTTCAGAATATTTATCCCAACTTCAACTTTCCACTTATTGCCCTACCGCCCAACTTTTCGATTACTAAAACTCAAAATCCACTTTCATTTGCATATTTGCTCCTCCGTTGTGTCATCACTTTAAACATTGAGTATCTTTATATTTGATATTTTATGATGTATTGATGTTGCAATTACTCAAAATGTAAAACTAAAATCATGGAAATGTACTTCGAAATGCTCGCGTGTAATTGTAAACAAATTAACGGGTATACTTGATGCCCGTGGATATGCTCGATACCTGATGGGTAACTAATCAAGAAATACCCGACTGGTAATGTGTCGGGTATGTGACACATTTTGTAAATGGGTATGGGACTGGGATTACCAATGAATGGCCCGTTTCAATCACTACATATACGCAACACACGTATGCATTGTTTATGTGTTCCACATATACAATATTTATTATCTACTACATGTATATATGTAGTGATGTATTACATATATGCACTAATTTTGTGTTACTTGTAAAAATTATCCGTTGGCTTTAACTTATAAGCAGCTTTTGAAGATCATAAAGAAATGAAGGTATAAACAAAAAAAATGATGTGCTAGAAAAGAAGTCAGAGTTAAAGTAACCGATGGTGAAAAAAAGAGTACATGGTTTAGAACACGAATGGATTAAGTAAAAATAGTATATTTTGGAAGTTTGGGTATACTAATAAGTTGGAATTGTTTAGATTTTGTTTATATGGGCATGTTTAAAATCTATGAAATTTGAATGGAATTATTCTTTGTGTTTGTATGCGAGTTGTAGAATCGTACGTGTTATACCGGCTTAAATTAATATGAGTATATATTAAATCAATTTTATGTGTTGGTGTTAGTTGTTGTGTGATACACGACGTTATATATATCATAAACTATTTTAATGCATATACGTGGTATAAATATACAACGTTTAGAACATATGTAAACTGTAAATTATGTGGTGCATTCATGAAGTATATTTAAACTAAATAATGTGAATAAAATGCAAAGATACAATGTTAAAATTCATAAAACATACAATAAAGCACATAATACAAGTAATTAAACCATGAATGCATATTTGTAACACAAGCATATAAGGTTAAACGCAGGTTACGAGTCGAGTATGAACCGTCCCCGACTGATTACACCTCTAGCCGATATGCGTTAAACCCATGAACAAACATGAATTGACTTATCACGCACATCAAGTTGACCTACACCCGACGTATAACACACTAAACCATACGTGCATTATCGATGCATTTCATATATACACTATTGATGTATTACCCATGTACATGGTCATGGTGAAGTGCATATATGCATTGTTGTTACACTATATTCGAGTAATACGAGTGTATTATTGATTCCTAACATGTATGCTTTGTTGATGTATGGGACATATATGCAGTTTTGGTGTATTGCATATACTAAATACTGATGTACTGCGTATGTGCAATATTAGTATTGCAGTAACCCTCATCACAATTGTTCATAATTCCCCAAATTGACTCATCAAAACATCACATTGATTAATGAAATTGATACACGCATACTCATAATCATTAACCTTCTCTCAATCAACCTTCAATTTCATTAATATAACTATAACTTTGATGATATCAGTCCATGTTTGACCAGCGACGAACTCAAGTTCTTGGATCTGAAAATCAAATGACTAAATCATGAAATTGAGCATTGAATTTGTCCCATATCATCTCGAAATCATTAGTATATCATAAATCACTCATAAATTCAAACAAATATCTGATCTGGATCATCAATTTATGGTGATATATTGTGAAGACAACTACAGGGGAAGCCGACCGTGTCCTGTTAATTTGATTGGATTGCATTTTTACAAAAATAACCCTCTACTTTTGAGTTCTCTAATTCTCTCCCAAAGAAGGAGTTCTCTCTTGACTCTTTCCCTGTATATATATATATATATATATATATATATAAGTATATAAATATTGATTATTTTCTAATAATATGTGTTGCTGTTTATTTTAATATGTTTTTCAGGTAAATAAGTGAAGTATTGAAGCTTCGTCAAGAACGCAGGAAAATAGTGACGTGTGTTTGAATGAAACCTGTTGACTTTATGTTGAACTTGTGGTTTGAATAATAATCGTGTAATATGACACGTGTAATGACTCTGATGGATAAATAAAATTCAACTTTCATTATAAATGTATACATATATGTGACTGGCTGAAACGACGTCTGTCACCGCCCGAAATACTTGGTCAAAGTCTTCTGTTAGCTAAATTAAGATTTTCGGGGTGTGACAGAAGTTGGTATCAGAACTAATGGTTATAGTGAATTAGAAATTTTGGATAAAAATTTCTAAACTATAACCCGCGTATTCAAACATACGATTTTCCCTTCACGAACAAAAGTATAAACAATTAAATGATTATTATTCAAAAAAATAAAAAAATTAAAATAATAAAATAAAATAATAATAATAAGTAAATAAATAAAATTGCAAAGTTTAAAGTTTATGGTTTTATCTATATGAATATATATATATACACACACACACACTAACGATTACTTAGTCCAGATTATGTTACATGTCACAAAAGCCTAGTTCACACACTATTATCAAGATTAGCAAGATCGACAGTAGGTCGAACGACCGCCCCCAACGATCTCTGTTGTCCCATTAACCGTGCACTGCGTGTCACACCCCGGCCAGAGGCGGAATGCCAAGGGCGTGGACGAAGTCTCAGATTGAATAAGCCATAACACAGGTTAAGAGTCTAAATGAAATGCATACATAGATAATCAAGTTACATTGTTCAAAAGATACAAATAAAACCACAATAGTCCAACAGATACTAAGTCTAGTACTACGCCTTCAGTCATCTCCTAAGGCCATCTAGAAATCCCTGTTCTTCATCTATTAGCATTACCTGAAAAATATGCAAGAAAGCGTCAACTACAAAAATAGTTGAGTGAGAACATAAGTTTGTTGTAAAAGGAAAAGGCTTCATACACAAGCATGTTAGACCAAGTTGTAGGGGTTTATATATAGGGTGTACCAGCGGCTAACCCACCACTCCTACAACTTGTTCTACCATGTTTGGGTATGATCCCGGCTATTAGAAAAATAGTTTGAAAGAGAACAAGCGCACCAAAATAGGTTGTTGGGGTTTATATATAGGGTGTACCAGCGGCTAACCCACCACTCCTACAACATATTTTGCTGTGCTTATTGTTTTATGAGTTTCAAAGTGAGAAGACAGTTCAAGTAAAAGCGTAGTGTATAATACATGGTTCGGTACAGTTCATAATAGTGTGTGAAAAGCGTGTACGTGGATCATTGAGTTACAACGTGTATAAGGCAATACAATAGTTCACAATTCTTGAGATAAATGCACATAACAGATAGACCAAAGAGCAAATAATAACACATAGTACACATAGAGGTCACGCGAGTGTGAGGCGAGACTTACATGGATTCACACAGAATCCAAGGCCGTCGAGTATGCGAGACTTACATGGATGCCGCAGTATCCAAAGCAGTCGAGTGTGCGAGACTTACATGGGTGCCGCAGTACCCAAAGCAGTCGAGATAGTGACCGTGGTTCATAGAGCAACAGTTCATAGAGCATATAGTTCATAGTGCAACGGTTCATAGTACAATGGTTCATAGTGTAACAGTTCATAAAGTGATACAAATTTATAGAGTAAGTAAAGTAATTGTGATGGTGTTTACATTACGTTAAGTTATAAGTGAAAGCGAGTAAAAGCAGAGTAAAACAGTGTATAAAGGTTTGAAGTAAAGTGTTTTGCATATTTCCACCCCGTGGTTTGATAAGGTAAAAACAGTTGAAAAGGGGTTTATGAACTCACCTTGATCTCGGGTTAGGATGGTGCTACAGAAGATCTCCTTAGCCTAGAGTTGGACATACGTATAAGGTTAACAACGTGCTATAAGTCTAAGAAAACGAGTTTACGCGACCTCGAGCAAAAACTGGGTTTTTAAAGATGAAAACAGCTTGGTTCTGGCTTGATTCGATCGAATAAGAATACATTCGATCGAATTAGAATACATTCGATCGAATAGGAACACGTTCGGTCGAATAGGCACACATTCGATCGAATAGACACACATTCGATCGAATCTGAGGCACACTCGATCGAACCAGAAACACATTCGGTCGAACCAGTTTGGGAAAACTCGTTCGGTCGGACATGGAACTTGTTCGATCGAATAGACACTCGTTCGATCGAATACGAAGCTCATTCGATCGAATGAGTTGGAGACCATTCGGTTGCTTTCCTATTCGGTTGACTGGACTGGTTCGATCGACTCCTTCGATCGAATGAACTGGTTCGATCGACTGGTTCGATCGAATGAGTCTGATTCGACTCCTTCAAGCTGGGCGGCGGAGAAACCTACGGGTTTTCCAGATTTTCCAGATTTTTGACCCAAAATCGAAGTTTTTGACATGGAAATGCTCGGGATTGAAAGGGATATCGATTCCTAGTACTTTTAAACACAAAAGCTTGCATTTTGACACCAAAACAAGTCGGTTTTTGACCCGAAAACTCAAGTTACGAAAATGGGAGTTTTTGCTCGATTTGAGGCCGAAAATGGTTATGAAAACGGATGATTTTCGAAAGGGACTTACCAAAAACGATTAGGAACAAGATTCCGGGCTCGGATTTGTGATTTGAGGACTTTCTCTCTCTAGCTTCTCTCTCTAGAAATGAGAGAGTTTGGGTGGGTGCAAGTGAAAGAGTTGGGTGAAAATGGTGGAAGTGTCAAGAACTTTCGTTTATATACTACGGGTTTGGTTAGGCGCGGGTTGGCTACCTACGGGTCGAGATTAGCCGAGTCCATAAATTTTGTAAAACGAAACATTTTTCTATAAACTTTTATGAAATAACTTTGAATAAAATATCTGAAATCTTTTAAAATAATGAAAATATCATTTATTTACAAAAGATAGATTTTTGGTCACCGGGTTAAATTTCGGGATGTTACAGTCTCCCCTACTTTAGGAAATTTCGTCCCGAAATTCAAGCACACGGTCCAACTTATGAAATAGATTCTACCAAATCAATACAGGTTATTCGTTTGATGTGCACTTCCAGGGATTCGCAAATTAACGAGGAGGGGGGCTTATATATAGGGGGTACCATCGGCTAACCCACCACTCCCTCATCGTAATTTGAGAATTTCCCTTTCCATGCATAACGTCCAAATGGCCTATATTAACTTTTAAATATTATGAAATTTTGAGCATGAGATAACTTAGTTCGAGATAGAGTAATCAATCCAAGAGAGAAAACAAATTGCGCATAGTGGTTCTAATAGTGAGTTCATGAGCACAAATAGTTCATTCGCGATTCTAGTGATTAGAGCAACTTAGTTCATTCAAACACAAAGCTATGAGCATTCACCCAAGACTTGCTTCGGGCGCATTCATGTACTGCTGAAGGGGTTTATATATAGGGTGTACCAGCGGCTAACCCACCACCCCTTCAACTTTACCCGAATGCTCCTTTCCGCTGATCTTGGACTAGGGCTCACAGTGACACTCCTATCCCCTCACAAGCCCTAAATTCCAATTTTTCGTATTCGATCATATTCAATTCCAGTTGTAGGAGTTTATATATAGGGTGTACCATCGGCTAACCCACCACTCCTACAACTTTCCTTGAATACTCTCTCAACTGCCATTGGGTTCAAGACTTGCGACACACTTTACTACCACAAGTCCCTACCTCCAATACCCGCTTCAGAACTACACACGCCCTGCCGAAGAGGTTTATATATAGGGTGTACCAGCGGCTAACCCACCACCCCTCCGACATTCTTTGAGTAGCCCTTACTCCACGAATATTGGGCTCAGGACTCATAGTACCATGATGGAACATTTGCATACGTACGCACCTGTGACTTAACAATTATATTCCGGACTATAATTGTTATTTCACCTTGCGTCGTCCTTGCAATTGTCACCCCATCGCGTAAGTGCTTAAGGGAAAACTCTACACATAATCACATAATCAGGCAATCACATAAGTAGCAAATGTATAAATGCGTAAATAGTTCAATCGGTCGTGAAACACATTTGTTCGTTGGTCGTTGCGTAAGGGATACAAGAGCATTGCGTTTGTGCGTGGTTCGTGTAATAGTGCTTAGTGTACAAAGTGTAATAGTGATAATAATAGTGGAAAGTGTGTTGATCATAAGTGGTGTTGTCAAGAATTCGAGTTGAACTAGTCGTGCGGGCGTGTAGAGGTTAAAGGCGAGCAGTTCCGGCGAGGGTTAAAGTCGTAAGAAGAGAGTAAGGAGAAAAGGGTTAGAATCGTGACGAAAGGAAAGGAAAAGAACATACCTGGAGCGGCGTCTTGATCTAGCTGGGCTGCGGCGGCTCCGATCCTGTAAACGCGTCCTGTTGCAGGAGGAATCTCGACGGTGATGCGGGGGCAGCGATTTCTGAGGTGATCGGTGGCTCCACACTCGTAACATGCTCTCGCGTTGGGGGCGGCGTTGTTGGCGACGGCAGGTGCAGATCTGCAGGTATTAGCTAGGTGGCCGAGTCGTCCACAATTGGTGCATCTGTAGCATTGGACTCCCTGGGGGTGATGTCGTTGGCACGTGTGGCATTTGGGATGGGCACCGGCGTATCCCGCTCGGGGTCTGTTGGAGGCATCAGGAGCAACTGCGTTCAAGGGAACAGCTTGAGTGGCAGTAGTGGTGGCGGCAAGGACCTTCTGCTTCTTGCGATTCGGCTCGTCAGATAGTTGACCGGCTTTGATTAGGCTTTGGGCCACAAGAGCGGTGAGGTGAACAGCGGCTTGGACCGTCTGGGGATCAGCTGCGATGAGGATAGCGCGCATGCAATCGGGAAGGCCACGGAGGTAAGCTTCAACAGCACGTTCTGCGGGAGTAACCATATGTGGTACCAAAAGGGCGAGCTCGTGGTAACGCTCAGTGTATTCTTGGTAATCAGCTCCTTCCATCTTATGTTCCCAAAACTCGGCTTCAAGCTTCTGCTGCTCGCTACGGGGTACGAACTCTCGAGTGACGACTTCCCTGAATTCGGTCCAGGACAAAGCGTTGGCAGCTTCACGGCCACGAGTTCTGACTTCGTTGTTCCACCAGTTCAGGGCGCGCTTGAGAAACATACTTGCAGCAAAACGGACTTGCAGATTTTCCGGGCAAGCAACGATATCGAACGTAACTTCCATCTTTTCGAACCATTGAAGAAGACCAGCAGCGCCTTCGAATCCTTCGAAGTTCGTCGGTCGGGCACTTTGGAAGGCCTTGTAGTGTCGATCGGTTGCATTAACGTTCGGGTTCGGGTCTTGGTTTGCAGCGGGTTGAACTCCCTCTCGCATGGTCTGAGCGATTTGAGTCACCATTCCAGGAAGAACAGCAGCTATCTGTTGTGCGATAATGTTGGCTAGCTCGGCAGAGTCAGAGTTATCAGCGCGTCGGGGAGGCATTCTGGGAATAGACAAAATGAGAGACAAGTGCAAAGGAGATACATCGAGGATATAGCAATAGAGTAAGGCGATCACAAGATAAGCGAACAATGTGTAGGTGTGATACAAGAGGCGATATAGTGATATGTGGCATCATGCTCGAACATAGATCAGGGTGGAGAGACAAGCGTTAATTAAACAGATAAACAGGTAAGCAAGTAACACGTAAATATTTGGTAAGTAAGCAAGTAGTACGTAAACAGTTAACAAGTATGCGAGTGTGATATGTGCAAGTGATGCATGATACTATCCAGAGTATGGTCCCTAAGTTATAGTCTAGGTCATACCTAATTCTCTATAACCTTGGGCTCTGATACCAATCTGTCACACCCCATCCAGAGGCGGAATGCCAAGGGCGTGGACGAAGTCTCAGATTGAATAAGCCATAACACAGGTTAAGAGTCTAAATGAAATGCATACATAGATAATCAAGTTACATTGTTCAAAAGATACAAATAAAACCACAATAGTCCAACAGATACTAAGTCTAGTACTACGCCTTCAGTCATCTCCTAAGGCCATCTAGAAATCCCTGTTCTTCATCTATTAGCATTACCTGAAAAATATGCAAGAAAGCGTCAACTACAAAAATAGTTGAGTGAGAACATAAGTTTGTTGTAAAAGGAAAAGGCTTCATACACAAGCATGTTAGACCAAGTTGTAGGGGTTTATATATAGGGTGTACCAGCGGCTAACCCACCACTCCTACAACTTGTTCTACCATGTTTGGGTATGATCCCGGCTATTAGAAAAATAGTTTGAAAGAGAACAAGCGCACCAAAATAGGTTGTTGGGGTTTATATATAGGGTGTACCAGCGGCTAACCCACCACTCCTACAACATATTTTGCTGTGCTTATTGTTTTATGAGTTTCAAAGTGAGAAGACAGTTCAAGTAAAAGCGTAGTGTATAATACATGGTTCGGTACAGTTCATAATAGTGTGTGAAAAGCGTGTACGTGGATCATTGAGTTACAACGTGTATAAGGCAATACAATAGTTCACAATTCTTGAGATAAATGCACATAACAGATAGACCAAAGAGCAAATAATAACACATAGTACACATAGAGGTCACGCGAGTGTGAGGCGAGACTTACATGGATTCACACAGAATCCAAGGCCGTCGAGTATGCGAGACTTACATGGATGCCGCAGTATCCAAAGCAGTCGAGTGTGCGAGACTTACATGGGTGCCGCAGTACCCAAAGCAGTCGAGATAGTGACCGTGGTTCATAGAGCAACAGTTCATAGAGCATATAGTTCATAGTGCAACGGTTCATAGTACAATGGTTCATAGTGTAACAGTTCATAAAGTGATACAAATTTATAGAGTAAGTAAAGTAATTGTGATGGTGTTTACATTACGTTAAGTTATAAGTGAAAGCGAGTAAAAGCAGAGTAAAACAGTGTATAAAGGTTTGAAGTAAAGTGTTTTGCATATTTCCACCCCGTGGTTTGATAAGGTAAAAACAGTTGAAAAGGGGTTTATGAACTCACCTTGATCTCGGGTTAGGATGGTGCTACAGAAGATCTCCTTAGCCTAGAGTTGGACATACGTATAAGGTTAACAACGTGCTATAAGTCTAAGAAAACGAGTTTACGCGACCTCGAGCAAAAACTGGGTTTTTAAAGATGAAAACAACTTGGTTCTGGCTTGATTCGATCGAATAAGAATACATTCGATCGAATTAGAATACATTCGATCGAATAGGAACACGTTCGGTCGAATAGGCACACATTCGATCGAATAGACACACATTCGATCGAATCTGAGGCACACTCGATCGAACCAGAAACACATTCGGTCGAACCAGTTTGGGAAAACTCGTTCGGTCGGACATGGAACTTGTTCGATCGAATAGACACTCGTTCGATCGAATACGAAGCTCATTCGATCGAATGAGTTGGAGACCATTCGGTTGCTTTCCTATTCGGTTGACTGGACTGGTTCGATCGACTCCTTCGATCGAATGAACTGGTTCGATCGACTGGTTCGATCGAATGAGTCTGATTCGACTCCTTCAAGCTGGGCGGCGGAGAAACCTACGGGTTTTCCAGATTTTCCAGATTTTTGACCCAAAATCGAAGTTTTTGACATGGAAATGCTCGGGATTGAAAGGGATATCGATTCCTAGTACTTTTAAACACAAAAGCTTGCATTTTGACACCAAAACAAGTCGGTTTTTGACCCGAAAACTCAAGTTACGAAAATGGGAGTTTTTGCTCGATTTGAGGCCGAAAATGGTTATGAAAACGGATGATTTTCGAAAGGGACTTACCAAAAACGATTAGGAACAAGATTCCGGGCTCGGATTTGTGATTTGAGGACTTTCTCTCTCTAGCTTCTCTCTCTAGAAATGAGAGAGTTTGGGTGGGTGCAAGTGAAAGAGTTGGGTGAAAATGGTGGAAGTGTCAAGAACTTTCGTTTATATACTACGGGTTTGGTTAGGCGCGGGTTGGCTACCTACGGGTCGAGATTAGCCGAGTCCATAAATTTTGTAAAACGAAACATTTTTCTATAAACTTTTATGAAATAACTTTGAATAAAATATCTGAAATCTTTTAAAATAATGAAAATATCATTTATTTACAAAAGATAGATTTTTGGTCACCGGGTTAAATTTCGGGATGTTACACTGCGCCAGTGCCTTTTCAGTGAATCTTAATATTCCTTTTAGAGAAATTATTCACACACACTCGTAGAGCCTAGTTCCCACCAACCTTAGGCCATATTTCATCTTCCTACGCTAGATCCGTTTGAAATCGTTGCAAGTTAGAGTATAATGTGCGAACCTATCTCTCCATATTCTCATGATGCGTAACTCCGTTATTGATATTATTGTTGTCTTAGCTCTTAGAACCTATTTATGAAATACTTGGACTTTTAGTAACTCTCTCTTATTACTCTAGTTAGATATCCTATATTTTAGATATTTGGTATGGAAAATTTGAAAACTTGTGATTGGTGTTGATGCGTATTCACACCTATTTAGTAGTTATTTTAATAACTCTAAACAAGTATAATAATTTTACATTATCACGATGATCTTTTGGGTTGATGTAACATCCTGCTTTTGATAATATTAAATAAAAGAATTACCTCTTACTTACGGGTGTGTTTATATTTAGTCAAGATTTAATAAAATATTAGAGTGTCAGCTTGGACCCTATATAATGGAATAAGAGATGGTGATGGGCCTTAGGTCCATGGCTTAAGGGTATATAAACCCCTTAAACCCCTAAACTCTCATTCTTATCATCTAGCCACCATAACACACTAAAAAACACACACAAACACCCTCCTATATCCCGAACCAAGATCCGAAGGAAAAGACCCGAGATGGTGGGCGTTAGAGAATCGTGATGAGAAAAACCTACATAAAAACAAGATTGTGTTTGTAAACCGATTCATTTAAAGGTACGTTTTATAACAAAACACTTGTACGGCTCGTATAGTATTCGTAGATCTATACAAATTGTAAAGACAAAAACGTGACGATTCTCGTTGAAATTCGTTAACGTTTGATAGGTTAATTGTTAGATTACAGAACCATTTGTATATATCAATCAACCGCATCATTTAAACATAATGTTTTGATGATTGGTGGATTAGGGTTTGTAGGTGCTGTAAATCCGAGTCAAACGAAACAAAATTTGTGTTATTTCATCGCGATTTGATGTTTTATTGCAAATCTGGTGTCTGTTGACTATTTTATGTTCTTGATGATAAACCTACAATTCAAGATTATCTTGAAGTTTCTCCATTAATTTTCCTAGATAATTCTCATTAAGACACCTCGAGTTTAGACTACATCTTGTACAAGACGACGCACCGATATCTGGTGTCTGTTGACTATTTTATGTTCTTGATGATTTTGACTTTGACAATTAGAGTCAAAGATTGGATAAGTACTGATATTCATTCGTTATGAATAGCGAATGACTGATCATTCGTTAAGCATTCATAACGAATAAGATCCATTCGTGTGCTTTCATAACGAATGAGTCTATCATTCGTCTCCTAGAATTCACGAATGGTCTTACTCATTCGTTATTAATTCATTCGTCATGATGAGAAAGCGAATCGGACCATTCGTTATAAGATACACGCTTGTGCTGTTGGGACGAACGAGCTTTTCATTCGTCTCAAAGAAAGCACGAATGGCCTTAGTCATTCGTTTTGCACTCATTCTTCTCATTATGACTCAGATCAAGCCATTCGTTACAATGAATGGGATCATTCGTCATAACGAATGGGATAACAAATGGTGCTTACCCAGAATAAATTATTACTTAAATATTTGGTTAGGATTGGTTTTTGATGAAAGCTTAGTAAAGGACCTTTAATGGATCCTTGACCCCAGCCAGGGGCTCTACCCCTTGGACCCTTCTATGGGCTACCGCCCCTAGACCCCACTGCCAGGGGTGCTGCCCCTAAACCCCCATTCGTTGAGGGTTATATTAAACTAGAAGTGCGATATGGGTAGTGATAGTTAATTAATACATGTAATTGTTATATAGTTAGCCTCGCCCAGTTAAAGGGAAGAGTTACCATTAACTCTGAAAGGAACCGAGCTCAGGTGAGTTTCTAGCCTCATTTCCTTGTTATGTTTTCAGGGCTGTGTGCATACTCTATGTGATTAGTTAATACACTTACCTTAAGTGGTAAGTGTATGCTATGTGAATGTTTATGAATGATGTATGTATGATATATGGATGTCTATGAATGATGTATATATGATATATGAATGATGTAGAAAAGATTAAGAGTATGTATGAAAGTATATAAATATAAAGAAAAGGAAGGTGTGTGTGAACTGACGGTAAAAGGGTGGCATACCTTAATAATATCTGTGAAGGAGGGTGGCAGACCCTAATAATATTTGTGAAGGAGGGTGGCAGACCCTAATAATATCTGTGAGGTTAAAGGGCGAAAGACTCTTTAAGGGTGGCATACCCTAATAATATATGTGAGGTTATAGGGTGAAAGGCTCTTTAAGACGTATAAGTATGTATGTAAGATGTGAGGTTATAGGGTGAAAATCGCTGAACGATTTGTTATAATGTTTAATAAGATGTTTTATGTTATGTTTTTAAAGACAAGTCTGAATGTTTGTAACGAATGATTGATGTTTTAGTTATTCCGCGAAAATTTTTAATTAAACTAATATTTAGAACTATGTTTATGAGTAAATCCAACGCCAAAGTAGGTCACCGGGATCGGGGCCTTACAGTTGATTTACTGATTACTAAGCAGTTGTGAATATTTCCTATATTTATTCACACTTCTTTAATAATTAGTAGTAAACTTTGTCTATTTATTCTATTCAAAAATAATAGAAATGACAATGATCCACCGAAAATAAGACAAACATCTGCCATTAGAAAATCTAAGATATCGACTTTCTTTGAAAAATTAGTTCAATAAGTCACACAATACATTAATGCTACATTGAAGAAACAATCAAGGACATAGTGCAAATAAAGACACTAGCAATGGAGCTACTATTTGAAATCAACTAGGAAGAATAAGATTGAAAGTGTGTTATGATTCCAAAAATTATTATAACCCAAGAGTATACATTAAGTTTAACATTAGGTAAACAAGAAATTCGGTAGCTAGCAATAAGAAAACCCAATGCTTTTTTGATAAATGAGTGACACATCCAAAAACGATTGTCCCTAAATTCAAAAATTAGAATGCTAGAGTAAGATCCATGAAAACTCGTAAGGATTCACTTAGTTATCACTGAATAACCATGATGTTCTTGTACTTATCCATACTAGAGCCAAGCTAAGTTTCTAAATGATTAGGGTTATCTCTTGCCATTAGACCAATAAATTTAGATAAAAGTTATTCATTAACTTTATTTTTGAAAATAAAAACGTTTGTAGTCATCCGTGACTGCAATCTTTCGATAGAAACTCATAACCTCTGTAATGATCTATTTACTTATCGAATTAGACATCCTCGATAGAGGAATAGGTTAATTATCTGAAAATCATGCTGATATCATGGGTTCGGAAAGGCGAGTACGTTTACCACTCGCTAGTACTGAAACTCTAGCAATCCATAGTGATCAGTATGATACCAAATTGATGATTGTTACAAAGACACGCAAGCTATTAGATGAAGAACAACCTAAACCTCGAGATACAACTACAATTCAAGATTATCTAGAAGTTTCTCCATCAATTTTCCTAGATAATTCTCATCAAGACACCTCGAGTTTAGACTACATCTTGTACAAGACGAAGCACCGATATCTACATCTCCGTACAAATTGGTGTAATTAGAAAAAAAAAATATATCCAAACAACTCCAAGAACTGGAACTGAACAAACATACCATTAAAATTCGATGCCATTATTGAGAATTTATGATCTGTTTGATTAGTTTCAAGACGGACCAGATCCATACCTGAAGATCGATTTACCAACTAGATATGAAGAGAAAAAGACTTTCTAAAGGCATTTTATAAACACGATAGGGCCATTATAAGTTTATTAGCATACCGATCTGATTGAGAATTGCGTCGCAATGTTCCTGAATCTCATTAATAGGATATGCACATCCTACCTGGATGATATAACCATATTTTTTCACAAACCAAGAAAATTCATGAACAACACTTTAAACTGAATTGATGAGAGCTAAAGAATGAAAAATTGTATGTATAAATTCTCTAAGTATGATTTCTAGATTTGAGAAATTCGTTGTCTTTGACATATAATCAATAAGAAAGGTATACATATAAGCATATTAACGATTGAAGCCATTGAGGATTGGGAAACACCAAGGTCTCCTACCTAAGTGCGACAATTTTTAGGCCTTACTAAGAATTATTGGAGATGCATAGTCAAGATTAGGTTGACCTTTTACTATGTTAACCCAAAAGGATAAGAAATATGTCTGAAACAATAAGATAAGTGGAAGCTTCTCAATTACTGACAAAAAAATGTGTAATGTACTATCTTACCCCTCCTAGAAGGAGCAAATAGATTTGTGGTGATTATGATGTTTTACGCTTAGGTATTGTATGCATGCTTATGAAGAAAGACAAAAGACAATAGCTATGCATCATGATAAGTCAATGTGCATAAGTAGCATTATACAACTTACATTTTAGAGCTAGGAGTTGTTGGTTTTACTCTTAAGACTTGAAGACATCATCTTTATGGAAATAAGTGTACAAACTACACCAACCATAAGAGCTTTCTATGTGTTGTAGATCAAATGGAACTCAAAATGGGGCAGCCCATTCAGGTAGACTACTCAATTATTACAATTGTTATATTTGTTACCTCGTTGGTAAAATGAAAAATGTAGCTGATGATTGAGTAGAAAAGAAAAGGCTTCACATATATGTACGTTGGGATTAACGTTAAAAAAATGCCTTACAACTTAAATTAGATATGTTCAAGGCATTGAAGAAAGAGAAATCTAAGTTGATTGAATAGGGTTTAGATGCCTTTATATGAAGATTTATGTGAATTAGTATTAGACGAACACATAAGTCTATATGCTCAATTCATCATAGATTTATCTATTTTTTAATTGTAATCACCCCATAATATTAAAAATAAAAGGATCCGATAAAGAGGCAGGTAAGCGGGCAACAAGCTGTGCCGCCACCCCCCTTTTGAATGGCAAAACCGATCCTACCGAAAACAAAATTATCGTTCTTCGGCGTCGATGAGTTACTGTGCACGACCCGCTGAACTCTTTTTAGAAAGGTAGCAGCATCGGGGGCAAGAGACCCAAATGTGTCAAAAGCAAAAAGAATGAAGGCGTGTTGATTCTCCACACACGCCTTGATGTGTGCTGCGCGTGGTGGTTAAAATATGATGGATGGAATGATTTGCTTTTGCACAAGATCGTGTTTTAAATTTATAAAAGTGATTTCTACAAAGACTAAACACACAAAAAGTAGGCAAGTGTACCTATCGTATATGTAGAATAGTATTGGTAAGAACCAAGTATCGATCCGTGGATAAAAAGGTTTCTAATAATAAATAGTTGTTTTGCTTTAATAAGAGGTTTTAATCATTTTTGGGGTTAATTTTTTAACTTTTTCTAAAATGTAAATACTTATATATAATATATAGGTGACCAAGACAAGAAATTCTAAACGAGTTGTTCAATTATGCGAAGGTTACCATCTAAGATCAAGAATCCACTCCATTTTAACATTGATAATTAACATTTAGACATGTGATAAACTTGCCATAGCAATATATGATAGATAGCTCCTTAAACCTTAAGTGAGCATCTTTGGCACTAAGGACATAGCATGCGCATTTTAAAGTCCACCCTTTCCTAATGTCATACCATCTCAATGATGTCAATTTAAGTTGGCAAGTAGTTTCGTAAAGTAGAAAGATTAGGATTGACTTCGATTTCTCAAATACCAATTCTAACAACTTCGGGTGGTTGTAGTTCATCACACAACCTCCCCTTGGTTGATTTATGTAAGTTATAATTACCCATTCCGTTAACATATGGTTTCTTTAACTAATTTGATATCCTAAGCAAAGCCATTCTCGGATTACCAAGGTTTAGAAATACATCATAACTTATATCTCATCATTTCTAAGTACAATATAAGGATCCATGTTTCGATAATGTATCAAAGTATTTCTATCTTTCAAGAACATGAATCGATCATGAACGATTGCCAATGAAATTGACAACCACCAACTCTGAATTAGTAATTTAAGATGGTGAAACATTTCTCATCAAAAGATAATTGTAATATAAACATGTAATTTACTAGACTACATCACATGTCTTGATTAATTATCAAGTAAACCAAAGCTTCTTCATAGATTTTAGATGGTAAAAGGAGTTTAGCTCATAATGAGCATGATGATAAACATTAAGATGATTGATAATAACAAATACATGATTAAACATGGAACAATCTAACCAAATGTAGATGAAACTTTCTTCTTAATGATGGTAATGATGGTTGATGATGATGATTGATGGTGATGACCTCCAAGCCTTCAAACTCTACACTAGATCTTCAAAGTGAGTGTTAGTGTGTGTTTTATAAGTGAAAACCGGAGAGAATTCTTTTCAAGGCACACTAAATGAGTGCAACATGAGCTAATATGTATAGGCAATCTGGATAATGAGGCACAGCCCCGTGCTTGATGAGCACGCCCCCGTGCATTTTTATGACATTTGCCAGATTTGTTTTGTCTTTTCTGTGAGGTGGCAACGGCCCCGTGGTTGGTAAGCACGCCCCCGTGTTTTTTAGTGACATGTGCTTAATTCTTCTTTGTCTTTTCTGTATTCTCCTCCATGGCCCCGTGCATGATGAGCACGGCCCCGTGCTTTTGCTTCCAGATTTTATCTTTTCTTGTGTTAGAAGCATGGGGGCATGTTTCTTGAGGCATGGGGGCGTGTTTCTTTGTTTTCATGTGTTTTCTTCTGTTTTTCTTAATCTTTTTGCTTTTTTCTTCGTTTGGGGCTTGGTTTCACCTGAAATTATGTTTTATTATGATATGTAGCCTTTTATGCTATGTTATTAGATAGAAATTGCAGTTTTTAGAGATTATTTGATGCCGAAAAGATGTATATTTCTATGTACATCAAAAATCCCCACACTTGAACATTGCTTGTCCTCAAGCAATCTTCTTATAAATATCCTCTAAAAACAACAAATTTAGATAATAGCTATCCCTTAAGTGAGTTCCAAGAAGACAAAACAAAATAACCAATCTTTATGTTAGTGATAAATAAGAGAGAACTTTTGTTTTCATGAGCTTCCGTTTATGCAAAACGTCACGTTCTCGCAATGTTCAATCACACTCGGTTTTATATCTGGTCATACCTGTGATGTATGTATGTGAACACTCTTAGCCAAAATGCAACCTGTGATAAATAAGCTTGTAACAAGTTCAAATCTCCACCTTTTGAAGGGTTGCATAGATCAGAAGGTAAAAGGGTTTTGGTTTAGTGTGAGTAGGAGTTGGTATTTTGTGGTGTTTCAAGGGTTAATGAGGATGGTAAATACAACTTCCACTAATTGTCAGGAGTCTTAAGATGTCTTCAATGGTTAGCTCCTTTTTTTTATATATACCTAATGACTCTTTTAAGGTCAGATCGTCAAGACCAGTTTTATCGAGGATGTGGATCAATTCTTCCTCAATCGTGTTCTGAACATAACTTCTAACTCTAATGGATCGTTCGGTTTTGAGCCTAATAGCCCCCACCCTCATTAGTTCGGTATATTCATGCTGAGACTTTTTCTACATCTTCCTTCGTGGGACTAGTTTCCGCAACCTAAGCATCGTTCATATCCTTTTGCTCTTTTCTTCATTGCGTTTTTGGAAATTCCACAGAATGGTGGCCTTTGTTCGTCTTGGTGCCACTTTTTCCTAACCTCATTGCTAAAGAGAAATATTCTCTCCCTAAGTTCAGGAGGCAACCTAGGTTTTGTTAAGTGTATGCAGCAAAGGAAATTGAAATCGAAAGAATGCATTTCCAGTTCTTTAGGGTCTGCCGGTAAAAGGACAGTGTTGTGTTTTACCGGTGAAAATGGATAAAGTGATTGGGTTTTTGATTAAGGTTTTTGGTTTTTTTGTAATTTGGTAATGGGTTTGATGGAACTGTGAAAACATTACCTTCTTCCTTATACAACGCTTCGTGCGGTCTTGAAATGAATAATTGCGACAAGTTCTAAATCACACGAAACATATGACTCACTCAAAGCTTCCGAAAAAGTATTTATATGGCGTGAGGTTTATCTCACAGTAACGGAGGAATTGGGTATTAACGCCATATTTTGCATAAATTTATTCTCAATATTACAAAACTTCTTTTTACTTTTTTTCACTAAATGATTGGTTATTTGCAAAAAATTTTCTTGGTTTTCTTTTTAGGTTTTGAATAATCTTTGTTTGCTGCAAAAATATTTCTTTTAGAGAATTTTTATAATTAGTTGGATAAACAATTGGTCAAGTAATTCCCCTCCCCACACTTGAATCTCACATCGTCCTCAATGTGACAAGATTCATGAAAATATAAAAATTCTAATTGAGTATTATGGGTAAAAATGGAGAGTTACTTCCCTATGGGGTAACGAAATTTCGACAGAGCGTCCCCTGTT
Organism: Bidens hawaiensis; assembly: GCF_021521415.1. Lineage (NCBI taxonomy): Eukaryota > Viridiplantae > Streptophyta > Magnoliopsida > Asterales > Asteraceae > Bidens > Bidens hawaiensis. The sequence goes on from NW_027491099.1 coordinate 151,129, forward strand.
TTTCATCCGTTTTCCTGTTTTTGTACCTGTATAATATAATACTGCAAACATCCACAAACAACCAAGCATAAACTGCTGAAAATTGGGTATGGAATCATCCATCCCTTGCCCTATCGGGCTAAATTAGTACCTAACATAATTTCTTTGGCACCCACGACCATAAAAGTATCCAAACCAACATAAAAAAAAACAAACAAGCACGACGGAAAGTAAATTGTTTAAACACACATAATAAGTTCATAAAATACTACCAACCCATGCCCGTGCCCGACCTACCAGTGCCGCCAGTCATCAGTTACCCGTGTCCGGGTCAAATGGTCCCCACTGCCTGTCCATGCGATAGCCCAAACGATCAATCTCTCGCCTCGTCTCTGCATATTCGGCTGCTCGCTGTGCATCTGAGGCAGCCATCTGCTCTATAATCCTGTTAAATGAGGCGGTAGTGTTAGCTGAGAAATGATCAATAAGTCCATATATACCCTCGAAAGATTATCGGCTATCGTGTGACGAACTGGGGCCGGCCCCTGATGAAGATGGGCCTCCTCTCTGATGGTAAGTTCGGTGGCGTTGTCTGGGTGGTGATTGTCGTCTCTCATGCACATCCTGTATCATCATCTCTGCTGGGTCTTCTGGGTCCCAAACTTGGTTGTTCTTATCACAAAACCTCCACACACCCAGGCTGATTTGTTGAATCATCTACATGCTTTCACAGTAATCAAGGTTGAGAGCTATCGGGTCTGGGCTTGGAGTTCCTTCTGTGTCTGCACCATAAGCCGGTTGTAGATCCAGGGACCACCGATGATCGGGGTATTTCCTCGGTCAGTAGCATTTGACATGAAAAGTTTGCAAAATAGCATAGTGATATTCCATGGTAGTTCATTTTTCATGCAGTACAATGCCCAAATATCCCTCAGGTTGACAACCCCTTAACTCTGTCCTCAAGCTGTGACGGTGTGACTCATCAAACGGTGGATGTACCTAATGAGCGGGTCACGCAGTGTTGTGCTCTTTGAAACGCTTGGTCTATACTCTGTTGTTCCATAACTCAACTGTTCCCAAGCTTCTTCCCTTATGGCACCTGCTTCAGCTTCATCATCATCGCCTTCATCTGTAGGGATGGCAAAAAAACCCAAACCCGATGGGGAAAACCGAAACCCGCCCCGAACGGGGCGGGTTCGGGGACACTTAATCGGGGACGGGTCCGGGTTCGGGTTTTCCCCGTTTAAGTTAATCGGGTTCGGGGCGGGTATGGTATAGCCTGTACCCGCCCCGTATACCCGCCCCGTATACCCGTTTAAAACCCGTTTAATTAAATATAATTTTTATATTTATATATAATATATTATTTATTATTTATTTTCCCAATATACCCGCAATAAAAGAACATTTTATTTTTTATTTTTAACTTAGCTACTATATAAACTTTTGACTTTTGTGATATGAATATAGCAACTTGTTCAGAAGAATCCGAGGCATATTGCCAAACTATTGAATATGATTGTGACGATGGTATTGAGGTAATACATATATATATGGTTTATCGTTTACATTTTAATATGGTTTAACATTGATTCTTATATAGTTTCCAATTAATATGTTAATGTTTGATTATCATAGCAATCCGGCGTGACAAGTGTTTGAATGGTTGAATGGGTGCGGTATGGACGTGTAAGAAGGATCAATCATGAAGTTAATTTCCGTTGTGATGGGAGAAATAAACATTTTTATGTATTAATAATGTCTTTTGTATGTGTAATGTGTTTGGATATTGAACTTTTTGTGTATTAATATTGTATTGTAATTTTGTATCATTTTCTTACAATCGGGTTTTAAACGGTGAACCCGACGGTTAAATGGGGATCCCCACGGGGAATTTAGCCCGTTTAAAAACCATTTATGCTAGACGGGTTCCCCGAATACCCGCGGTTTTCCCCGAATCCCCGATGGGGATTCCCCGTTTAGTCCCCGCGGGTTTTTAGACGGTTTTGGTAATGAGTTTTATAAACCGGGGCGGGTATGGGATTGGCATTCCCCGCCCCGAAACCGCCCCGTTGCCATCCCTATTCATCTGTAAATGTTGTTTTAGCCTCGAACCAGATGTCTGAGTCGGTTTCCTCGGTCGTGTAAATTCCCAAATCAACTCCTAGTTGGGTGACAGAAGTTTTATGCCATACACCCCCACATCGGAACTCGATTGCCTCGTTATCCCACATGTCAAACTTATTCTTCTTCATATTGAAAGAGGCCAGGAATTCCTTTGTAAGTTCCGTTACTGAATCCCCCGTTTGGCCCAAAACCCGTCTCCAAGGTCCCTTCACAATGTTCAGATAACGGTCCCATTGGTTGACGTGTGTCAGGGTTTCTTCACATGCATGGAAGTTGGCTTTTGGATACCTGTTGTTGAGATAAGTTAATCTTGTGTTTGCCTGTCGGTCCTTTGTCTTACGGTTTCCGAAGACTAGGCATGCATGAACTTCTTCTCCATACTCGGCCATCTGCAATTTACACTCAAATTAGTCAAAATTCATGAAATATTTTCAATTTGCTGAAACAGAGAGCAAAGCACAGCGGCATGCTTTCAGAAGCACGGACCCGTGCTGGTGCCTCTGGTCCAGTTTCCTTTGATGTTTGACTTTTTATTTGACCATGACTCGTGTTGTTTTGGGCACGGCTCGTGTTTTTAATATTGATTCCTAACTTACACAGACTCGAACCCTTGTTTCTAACCGGTTATATCAACTAGGTTTAATGGTGTGACGGGTATTTATGCTAATACCCAAAACCCGAAGTGTTTCTTTCAATTAAACCCTAACCATCAAACATTCAACAATCTATTCATCATATGCAAGCAAAACAACCCGTACCCTCTTCGGGTTTTGACCCGATTTGGTCGATTTGAGCGATTTTAGGGTTAATCTAAACCTAAAATGACCAAATTGAACAATGCTATTGCTAAATTAACATACCTTAGGTTTAGAATCAGAGATTTGATGAAGAAATTAGCAAAATTTTTGATAGTCGGCGGTTTTTCGGTTCAAAACGTAGTGAATATTAGGGTTGGTGGTTAGAGAAAGTTATTTAATTAAGTTAGAACTCGTAACTTCCTTGTGACCAAAAACACGGGCCCGTGCTTTTAGAAGCACGGTACCGTGCTGCTTAGTGCAGACAGTGTTATTTTAAATTTTGTTTATTTGTCGAGCTGGTTTGTTTTTAACTGGGCTTTTATTTTCTGGTTACTTTAACATGGTAATTAAAAATCCTAGATTTCATTAAAACATAAAACTAAAGACATAATTAAAGATAGATTAAATGAAAAGTACAACAACAACTCTAGGATCCTACCACATAGTACTAGCGGGAACAACTTCAACATGAAACAAAGTCAAAACTTCAACGGCCACCATTTCCCAACAAGTCCTGGATGTGTGGTGGTGCTCGTTTGGCTTCCAAAAGCTCGTCAAGCTTTGAAAAGTACAACAACGACTCTCGGATCCTACCACATAATACTAGCGGGAACAACTTCAACATGAAACAAAGTCAGAACTTCAACGGCCACCATTTCCCAACAAGTCCTGGATGTGTGGTGGTGCTCGTTTGGCTTCCAAAAGCTCGTCAAGCTTTTTTTTAAGCGTAACGATTTCGCGGTTGAGAAAGGTAAGTTTGGAAGTCACATCTTTGTGGTGGCCATCCACAACATGGAAGTTCTCAAACCTAAGCAGGTCGACTTTGTTAATTAACCCGATTACTCGAGCCTCGGTTTGCATGTTGCTCTCAACTTGATCTCTTACGATGCATTGGAGTCTCATGATTTCCTCCTCAAGGTAGAAGGATTCATGTTGTTTCCCCTTTTTCACTGGCCTCCATTCAACCAGTTTTCCTTTTGTGTTTGGTGTGAATGGAATAGTGAATTTATGCATGCATGATATAGAGACATGAAAGTTGAACACGACCCCGTGCTTTTAAAAGCACGGCCCCGTGCTGCTATAGGAATAAATGTTTCTGAGTCAGAGAATTGTACAGAGTCAGCGCGTATCATGCTGAAGATTCTGGGGTGACCACGGCCTCGTGCTTAGGAAAGCACGGCCCGTGCTATTTGTCACAGTGAATTTCCTTTTAATTTTCAACACGATTCAAGATCCAGAATTTTTAGAATGACGTTTATTGTGATAATTTGGAAGTTGGGTCATCTAAAAATTACTTTTCATTAAATAAAGGTCCTAAAACAATTACGGGATAAGCCCGGGTTTCCTAAGAAAAGAAAATAATCGGGTTAAGCCCGAAGTCCTAAAACATTGTGCTTAATGCACTAGTTTACACATGAAAACAGAAAGTTAAGTTTCCTAGAGTTCCCCGAAAGGCTCTCCTCCTCCGAATGGTCCTGGTGGTGGAAAATATGTGAAACCAAGAACTTTAAACTGTAGTTGTTCGTTGATGTCTCGGAGTTGCATTTTCATGTTTTCCACTGATTCGTTGAGTTGCTCGAGACGCTTCTCAGCAAGGAGATTCATTTCGGTTAGTTCTTTCACGAGTTATTGGAGTTCCAAGAGAAGCTCGGTTTTGGAAACATGGCGGGCATCGTTTCTCGGATGTCGGGAAAGGGGGATTCCTTCACTCATCTCAGTTGGCATGCTGAATTTTCAAAGTTTTTTTTTGTTTTGGTTTTGGTTTGTGCAAGAAATGCAATGACACAAGGTGCGTTTTATAGCCAACCAGGAAACCAAACACGGTGTCGTGTTTTTGGAAGCACGCCCCCATGTTTTAGCTCTGACAATTCTGTTACAAACCAGTCTGACTGAGATTTTTGCAGCGTTGATGCCGGCCCGCATTTTTAGGCACAGGACCGTGCTTTTGAAAGCACACCCCCGTGGTTTTCTAAATATATATATATATATATATATATATATATATATATATATATATATATATATATAACATTTATTTACATGACCTAGTATTTTGAAGGTCTTGGCCAGACCGTGTTTCCTTAATTTCTTATTTAAAAAGTTTGGAGGGTTAGTACCTCCAAAACTTCTTTAAGTGGATCGTCGATGTATGGTTTTAATAGATGTCCATTTACCTTGAACTTCTGGCCGTTTGAATTTGAAATTTCGATTGTCCCATAGTCAAAAACTGGTTCAACTACGTATGGACCTGTCCACCGGGATTTCAGTTTTCATGGGAAAAGACGTAAACGAGCGTTGTATAACAGTACACGATCGCCAGTTTGAAATTTTTTGTTTCCTTTTAAATGAGCGTCGTGTATGCGTTTAGTCTTTTCTTTGTAGGACCAGGAATATTCGTAGGCTAGTGTTTTTACTTCCTCGAGCTCACGAATTTGATCTTCCCGGTTTACTCTGGCAGACGTTAGATCAAAATTCACTGCTCTGAGGGGCCAGTAAGCTTTATGTTTTAACTCTACTGGCAGATGACATGCCTTCCCGTAAACGAGCTTGAAGGGTGTCATTCCTATGGGAGTTTTGTAGGCCGTCCTGAGGGCCCATAATGTGTCATCTAACTTTTCTGTCCAATTTTTGCTATTCATCCCCACACTTCTTTCCAAAATTCTCTTAATTCCTCGATTCGAGACCTCTACCTGCCCACTGGTCTGAGGGTGATATTGGTTTGCCTGTCGGTGATGGACCCCATACCGTGCTAAGACCTTGTCCATCAGGGTGTTACAGAAGTGGGTACATCTGTCGCTGATTAGGGCTTTCAGAGTACCGAATCTTGAAAATAACTTTTTCAGAAATCGTACAACTACTCGAGCATCGTTAGTGGGAAGACCTTGTGCTTCTACCCATTTAGACACGTAGTCGACTGCTACAAGGATGTATTTATTTCTGAATGAGTTAGGAAACGGGCCCATGAAATCTATTCCCCATACATAAAAGATTTCACAAATTTGAATGCCCTTTTGAGCCATCTCATTTTTTGATGAGATGTTCCCGGCTCTTTGACAAGCATCGTTTGCTTGGATCACAGTATGTGTATCTTTGTATATAGTGGGCCAGAAAAATCCTGCATCAAACACTTTCCTGACCATGGTGGCGGTACCATGGTGTCCACCTGTTGGTCCTTCATGGCAGTGTTTGAGAATGTCTAAGGCCTCCTTTCCTGCTACGCACCTACGAATGACTTGATTCGCACCTATTCTAAATAAGTATGGATCTTCCCAGAAGTAAAACTTCAGATCGGAGAAGAATTTCTGCCGCCGTTGGTGCTTTTCTAAGGATCCTACAAGCTAAGTAATTTGTGAAGTCGGCATACCAAGGACTTTCGTCTTTTTCTTCTATGACTCCTTGAATGCGCATGAGGATTTCATGTGGGAAATTATCATTGATAATTTCTTCGTGAAGTTCTTCGGGGGTTGGACATTCTAAACGTGAGAGATGGTCTGCGGCTACATTTTCTGCTCCCTTTTTGTCCTTAACCTCGATGTCAAATTCTTGGAGTAGTAGGATCCATCAGATGAGTCTGGGTTTGGCATCTTGTTTGTTGAATAGGTAATGTATTGCGGCATGATTGGTGTAAACTATGGTCTTGGAAAGAACTAGGTATGATCTAAAGTTTTCAAAGGCAAATACTACTACTAGTAACTCTTTTTCTGTTGTGGTGTAATTCTCTTGTGCATCGTTAAGAGTTTTACTGGCATAGTAAATTGGGAGAAAGTGCTTTTCTTTGCGTTGTCCGAGTACGGCTCCAACTGCAAAGTCACTTGCATCGCACATAATTTCGAATGGAAGGGTCCAATCGGGTGTGGTCATGATTGGTGCGTTGACAAGTTTGTCTTTTAATGTATTAAATGATTCAATACATTCCTTAGAGAAGACGAATGGTGCGTCTTTTTCCAGAAGTTTGGTCATAGGTCTTGAGATTTTTGAGAAGTCTTTTATGAAGTGGCGGTAGAAACCTGCGTGACCTACAAAACTTCTAATGGCTTTGACTGAAGTTGGCGGCGAAAGTTTGGATATGGTTTCTATTTTGGCCCTATCAACTTCTAGTTCGTCCTGAGAAATCTTGTGACCGAGAACAATGTCTTCCTTTACCATAAAGTGAAATTTTTCCCAGTTGAGTACTAGATTTACTTGTTCACACCTAGCTAACATTTTGTCTACGTTTTTCAAACAATGATCGAAGTAGTCTCCAAAGACTGAGAAGTCGTCCATGAAAACTTCCATAGAGTTTTCGATCATTTCATGAAAGATGGCCACCATGCAACACTGGAAGGTGGCTGGAGCATTACATAGTCCAAATGGCATTCTTCGGTAGGCGAAGGTTCCGTATGGACATGTAAAAGTAGTTTACTCTTGATCCTCAGGAGCAATGGGAATCTGAAAGTATCCGGAAAATCCGTCAAGAAAACAGTAGAACATTTTTCCAGATAATCGTTCGAGCATTTGGTCGATAAAAGGGAGTGGAAAATGATATTTTCTTGTGGCGTCATTAAGCTTCTGGTAATCAATGAAAACTCGCCAGCATGTGATGGTTCTCATTGGTATTAGTTCGTCCTTTTCGTTCATTACGACCGTCATTCCTCCCTTCTTGGGTACTACTTGAACGGGACTAACCCAAGGTGAATCTGAGATCGGGTAGATTAATCCGGCATCAAGCAGTTTGATTACTTCTTTCTTCACCACATCTTGCATGTTGGGATTGAGACATCTTTGATGTTGGACCACGGGTTTATATTCCTCCTCCATGAGGATTTTGTGAGTACAGAAAGAAGGACTGATGCCCTTGATATCCATGATCTTCCATGCGATAGCCTTCTTGTGGTTTTTAAAAACCTTAAGAAGTTCTTCTTTCTCTTTTTTATAAAGGTGAGATGAAATAATTACTGAGAGTTGAGAATCTTTTTCTAGAAAGGCGTACTCGAGATGTTTCGGTAGTTCTTTTAATTCTAAAGCTGGTGGTTCTTCGATTGATGGTTTTGATTTTTCATTGTTTTCAATGATTTCGTATATCATTTCTGACTCTTCGTGGTAGTTATTGTTGAGATTTTCGTTCTCTTAAATAGTTTTGTTGAGTGTTTTGTCTAAGACTTGTGTTTCTAAGGGAGTATTGATGGAGGAATCTCGCATATAGCAACTTACGATGGAGTGTATGATGTCAACACAATATAAAGTGTCATCGTTCTGTTGCGGATATTGCATAGATTTTCCTATGTCAAAAGTGATTGCCTCGTCATTGACCCTGAGAGTGAGTTTACCGGTGCAAACATCAATGATAGCCTTTGCAGTGGCTAAAAAGGGTCTTCCTAAAATTAGAGGTACACTTTATCTTCCTCCATGTCTAGAATCACAAAATCTACTGGGAAAACAAACTTATCAATTTTGACAAGCATGTTTTCAACAATGCCCCGAGGATATTTAACGGATCGGTCAGCTAACTGAATGCTCATGCGGGTGGGCTTTGATTCTCCTATCCCTAGTTTTTCAAAAAGCGCATAAGGTATTAAACTAATACTAGCTCCTGGGTCAGCCAGGGCATTGCTAACAGATAAATTTCCTATGAGACAAGGGATAGTAAAAATCCCAGGATCAGTCATCTTTGTTGGTAGCTTGCTTTGGAGGACAGCTGAACATTCTTCACTTAGGGTGACATACGAGAGCTCCTCCACCTTCCTTTTGTTTGTCAGAACTTCTTTGAGAAACTTGGCATATTTTGGCATCTGAGCAATAGCCTCGACAAAAGGGATGTTGATATGGAGTTGCTTAAAGAGTTCTAGAAACTTCCCATACTGGGCTTCTAATCGCTCCTGCTTCAGTCTTCCAGGGTATGGAATAGTCGGAACATAGGTTCGGACTGGCTCCTTAGTTTGTACTGTGCTTGTTGGGGTCAGCCTTTCCTGCGTTTCATCAGGAGGCCTTTTCTCCATAACTGGTTCTGAAGTTGGTGAGACAATAGTGGTTGTACCGCTCCTGAGTGTAACGGCGTTAGCTGTTGCATTCGGGTTGGTGATTGTGTTGCTTGGAAGAGTGCCAGGTGGTCTTTCGGATAATTGTCGGGCAATTTGTCCGATTTGGGTTTCTAGGTTCTGAAGTGATGCTTGTTGACTTTTGAGATCGGCTTCTTGTTTTAACAATACTCCGCCGATATCAACAGCTCTTGAGTCGGTTTTCTTTTCTGCTTCATTTGTTTTGGTCATCAGTTGGATTAGCATTTCATCGATCTTAGAGTAGCTTGGGTTTTGATGGCTACTAGAACTTTGATCTTGAAATTGAGGTTTAGGCTGGAAGGGTTGATTCATTGGTCTTTTTTCGAATCCGGGTAAAGGTTGAGTGTTACCTCCGTCTTTCCAGCTGAAATTCGGGTGTTATCTCCATCCTGGATTGTAGTTATTGCTAAAAGCATTGTTCTGTCGAGCGATTAAATTGACTTCTTCCACGGCCATGATGACTTGTTTACAGTCACTCGTCTTATGATTTCCCCCACAAGTGTCATAGGTGAGTCTGGTTTTTGATAGTTCGGCTTGAAGTTGTTCAATTTTTTTAGAAAGAGCTTCAAGCTGTGCTGTGAAAAGAGTGTTGGAATCAACGTGGTGCATTCCTTTATGGGTAGGTATAGATCTTGGTGGGTTGTAAGCAAAACTCTTCTTTATGGCCTTCTCCAGGACTTCAAATGCTTCGTTAGGTGATTTGGATCCTAGGTCTCCACCAGCGATCTAGTCGATGGCCTGTTTATTTTGACTGGATTGTGCGTCAAAGAAAGTTTGTACTTGTAACCATACGCTCAGTCCATGATGTGGGCATCTTCTTAAAAGACTTTTGTATCTTTCCCATGCTGCGTGTAAAGATTCATCATCATCGGTCCGGAATCCGGTAATGCTGGCTCAGTATTTGGCAGTTTTATCGGGCGGAAAATATTTGAGGAGAAACTGTTCAACCATCTGGTCCCAAGTGGTGATGGAACCAGAAGAAAGAGATTCTATCCATTCTAGGGCTTGGCCCCTTAGAGAGAAAGGAAAGAGCTTGAGTTTGATTTGATCTTCTGAACAGTAATGGATTTTAAAGGTTCCGCAGATTCGTAGAAATCGAGATATGTGAGAAAGAGGGTCTTCGTCGAGGAGACCATGAAATTGAACTGAATTTTCCACCATATGAATGGTGCTAGATTTGATTTCGAAATTTTAGGTAATTTCGGGTGGAGCCACTCCATTGCCGTAGCCTTCGAGAGATGGCTTGGCATACTGGCTCATGTTCGGCTCATTGTTCTGGGCCGCCATCGTTTCTTTGGTTTGATTGTCTCCTGATGTGGTGGCGTCTACTTATTCATCTTTGATTGCTTCGGCGGTTTCTGTAGTCCGTTTACGAGTTCGTCGACGAAAGAGTCGTTCCGGTTCAGAAATTGGAGAAACAAGCTCGGGCTCAAAAGTAGAGGACATACATGGGAGGCTAAGATATTTTACTAAACTAAAGTCTAAATTAGTTAAGTTAAAGTAAGGTAAGTAAAGGTAAAAATAGGCTAGCCGTAAAATTATATATCTTAGTATTTAGTAAAAAAAATAAAGATAAAATAAAATAGAAGTTAAAAATTTTGTACAATTATAGACAATGATTAAATTAAAACATGGATCGTTTTTAGAAACTTACCGTGTCCCCGGCAACGGCGCCAAAAACTTGATGTGTGCTGCGCGTGGCGGTTAAAATAAGATGGATGGAATGATTTGCTTTTGCACAAGATCGTGTTTTAAATTTATAAAAGTGATTTCTAAAAAGACTAAACACATACAAAATAGGCAAGTGTACCTATCGTATATGTAGAATAGTATTGGTAAGAACCAAGTATCGATCCGTGGACACAAAGGTTTCTAATAATAAATCGTTGTTTTGCTTTAATCAGAGGTTTTAATCATTTTTGGTGTTAATTTTTAAAATTTTTCTAAAATGTAAATACTTATATATAATATATAGGTGACCAAGACAAGAAATTCTAAGCGAGTTGTTCAATTATGCGAAGGTTACCATCTAAGATCAATAATCCACTCAATTTTAACATTGATAATTAACCTTTGGACATGTGATAAATTTGCCATAGCAATATATGATAGATAGCTCCTTAAACCATAAGTGAGCATCTTTGGCACTAAGAAGATAGCATGCGCATTTTAAAATCCACCATTTCCTAATGTCATATCATCTCAACGATGTCAATTTAAGTTGGCAAGTAGTTTCGTAAAGTAGAAAGATTAGGATTGACTTCGATTTCTCAAATACCAATTCTAACAACTTCGGGTGGTTGTAGTTCATCACACAACCTCCCCTTGGTTGATTTATGTAGGTTATAATTACACATTCCGTTAACATATGGTTTCTTTAACTAATTTGATATCCTAAGAAAATCCATTTTCAGATTAACAAGGTTTAGAAAAATACATCATAACTTATATCTCATCATTTCTAAGTATAATATAAGGATCCATGTTTCTATAATGCATCAAAGTATTTCTATCTTTCAAGAACATGAATCGATCATGAACGATTGCCAATGAAATTGACAACCACCAACTTTGAATTAGTGATTTAAGATGGTGAAACATTTCTCATCAAAAGATAATTGTAATATAACCAAGTACTTTACTAGACTACATCACATGTCTTGATTAATTATCAAGTAAAACAAAGCTTCTTCATAGATTTTAGATGGTAAAAGGAGTTTAGCTCATAATGAGCATGATGATAAACATTAAGATGATTGATAATAACAAATACATGATTAAACTTGGAACAATCTAACCAAATGTAGATGAATCTTTATTCTTACTGATGGTAATGTTGGTTGATTATGATGATTGATGGTGATGACCTCCAAGCCTTCAAACTCTTCACTAGATCTTCAAAGTGAGTGTTAGTGTGTGATTTTTTACGTGAAAACCGGAGAGAATTTTTTCAAGGCACACTAAATGATTGCAACATGAGCTACTATTTATAGGCAATCTGGATAGTGAGGCACGGCCCCGTGCTTGATGAGCACGCCCCCGTGCATTTTTATGACATGTGCCAGATTTGTTTTGTCTTTTCTGTGAGGTGGCAACGGCCCCGTGGTTGGTAGGCACAGCCCCGTGTTTTTTTAGTGACATGTTCTTAATTATTATTTTTCTTTTCTGTATTCTCGTCCACGGCCCCGTGCATGATGAGCACGGCCCCGTGCTTTTGCTTCCAGATTTTGTCTTTTCTTGTGTTAGAAGCATGGGGACGTGTTTCTAGAGGCATGGGGGTGTGTTTCTTTGTTTCTTGTGTTTTCTTCTGTTTTTCTTCGTCTTTTTGCTTGTTTCTTCGTTTGGGGCTTGGTTTTACCTGAAATTATGTTTTATTATGATAAGTAGCCTTTTATGCTATGTTATTAGATAGAAATTGCAGTTTTTAGAGATTATTTGATGCCGAAAAGATGTATATTTCTATGTACATCATGCCTTCTCGTGCTAAGCAATTTTTCCTGCTTCTTCCTTTAGCACGACCTGCCTAGCAACAAACCCGGTGTCCCTAAGCCCGACAAGAGGGGACACCCCAGTAAGGTCCACACAAGCATGCTTCCCCCCGCCCATCCAAACACAAGAATGTCCACTGGTCGGAGAGTAGACCTTCCTTCACGTGGATCCGACAAGAAATTCACTGGATCCTCTTTTCTTGCCGATATTCCCGCCCATTTTAACACATCACAAAGTACATCCTTGACCAAATCATGTATATATTTAAACCCAGGGAGTTCTTTTTATAGAACCGCGTGTTCAGCAAAATTATCTAAACAAACCTTACGACGGCTCATCAACTGGGAACAGAGGGATCATTAAACGTTATTTAAGAATGGCTCGGTACTCCACCGCTGACATGTGCTGGCCTAACTCTTCGATTGGGGTGACAGCTAAAAAGTCTTGAGCATAAGGAGCCTGAAGACTTTCTAATACCGCTCTTTGACAAGAGTACATGCCAAACTTTTCTCCCAAACTTTGGACGGTTTACTATAAAGGGCACTTGCCAAAGAATTTTGGGCTTTGGGGGGGTGTCCTTATTAGCAAACCCGCCAAGATTAGAATCGGGAATAGAGTTGTGCAAATAATCCATCGCACACCCAAAATCGGAATCTAACCCATCACCACCACAATCACACAAAATGTGGTCCTGTAACTTCCAAGATTGTGCTCTCGAGGCTACGAAAGCATAGGCAGAAACATCCTCAGCTGAATATAACTCTAAACCACCGAAATGGATAGGGAGAGAGGCTAGTCTCCATTGAGAATCCCCGAAAAACGGACCCCTACATACCACAATATCCTCAATCTCCGCTCGAATCCCTTTGTAAAAAACATAGACAACTTCCTTAACAAACATAGGCTAACATGTTCGGAGTCCGAACAATAATTTAGCCCGCCCCCCCCCCCCCCCATACATGAGCGAAGCAAGAGAAGCTCACATTGAGGGTCACGCAGGCGAGTAAGACATCTCATTAGTTCCACGGCTCTTCAAGCTCTGGTAATGGCCACACTACTGATAAACCCAGCATCCCGGCTAACCGCACCTCCAAGGAGTTTTACCCCTAACTCCGGTCTCCCAATCGCGATAGGAAATAAACCTACTTTTGCCTTTACCTCATTGAATGACGGCCATTATACTTCTGTCCTAAAAAGTTAAAAGTTGCTATTTTAAGAAAATATTAACTAAAATGAAAATTAACATATTTTTTGTAAAATAACTCCTAAAACATAACTAATATATATGTAACAAAAAGTAATAATTTAAATAAAAAGTCTATCGATTCGTTTTTGAAACGCAAAACCGGTAAAACCAACAAGATCCATTAAAAATAATAGATTAATATTTTCTTAATACTTTCCGGAAGCTGAAACTTTAATATTTTATCATATTTATATATCTACCTTATTTATTAATTAAATTAGTTATTACGACAATAGTTTAAGATTTTCGGGGTTTGACACATATGCTAACCCCAAAAGTAATAAAAGAGTAAAAAAGGGGTGTGAGAAACTCACCTTGAAATTAAATCTAAACTTGAAAATATAATTGAAAGCATGTTAAAGAAACTGAAGCGATCGAACCTCATGAACTATGATTGAAAATACAAAAATTAAAGACTAACTATCAAGATTATAAAAGTTAAAATAATTTATTTTGGGATTATGAATTACCTTAGTATATACATAATTATTTTTGGCATTTTATATTATGATGTTATTTTAAGCTTTAATGCTAAGTTAATGTGTCACATCCGGAGTTAGGGCCTAGGTGTAACACCTGCTAGTTGGTATCTGTTTTGTATATATATTATTGTTTCTGGTTTAGTTTAGCGGAAGTCTTTAATATAAAATATTCTTTTATACAATACCAGGTTAAAATACCCATTTGATGTTTATAAAGCTTGTTAAGGAAAAATATTCTTTTCAGCAGAAGTCTTGAATAAAATATTATTATATTGAAACCTCGGGTTTATATACCCGTTTGATGATTCAAATACATGTCTTTTAGAAAATTCTTTTTAATATTTTCATATAATATATATTTGAGCCACTGAATAGCATCTAATGACTATATCTCCGATCTTCTATTCTGTTTTGCAACTGTTCTAACCTTTCTGATTTCCTATAAAATGGAAGAGGAAATACGTCAGCACATAGCTGGTGAATGACGTTGATCCTGTTGAAAAATCTCTTCAATACCTTTCTGAAACCAACAATAATACATTTGTGACTACTCATTAGGCACCCAACTCAATTGGGATAAATTACCGTAAGTACATGTACAATTAAAACATATACACAATATCATTTCTCTGAACATGTTTGAACTCCTTTGCTAATACCTTAATTCAGTAAAACAGATCTCAGATCTGTATGAATACGATTAACCTAAAATACGAATCTAGTTCGTCATTACGTTTGATTGTATGTTATATGTATATGTATTATCAGTAGTATGTGTATGTGTATAATATTAATTTGAAGATTGAGAGAGAGAATCGGGCAGAGGTTCGTTAATTAACTCTCAAAAAACTTTTTATTAAACTTTGAATAATGTTCATTATAAATATACGATGGACTTAGTTCGTTAACATCCCCTAACAAACTAGAGTCCAATTCGTTACATACATGAAAAAGGAATAAACTTAGCGAATCACCCCCTGATTCGTTAAACATCCTTAATGAATCAGGAGGGATAATAACTTTGGTCTTAGTTCGCTAAACATCCTTAGCGAGCTAGACATTACATTAACGAACTAACTTAAAGTCTTAATAATTTATTACATAAATTAAACGACAAATACATTAACGTTAAATACAAAGACTCGAGACGCAAAACCGTGTACTAACATACATCCCCTCGTCTTGAGCTCTTTGTCTTTGACCTTTACTTGAAATGCTTGGACTGCCAATCTCTGCAGCTATGAATCCCGTTCTCATAACATACACGCACAACACGTTGGAATTGCATAGCCAGATCATAGTCTTCATTGCGTTCAATTAGAATCTTGTTCTTGTGAAGCATGTCATTATCGGTCTCGGTTAAATTAACTAACCACATTGGGTCGATAATCTTAATTAGCTCAGTCTTCAAACCTTTTCCCAAGACAATGACGGCCGCGCCGTTTTGGTAATCGTAATACCAGCGGCTGAAAGACAAGTGCATGTGTTGATTCATAGTCTTTATCGGCACCCGCTTCAATGTCTTTGGCGGCTTGACCTTGAGAACCAACTTTCTCGAACCCGTTCTTGGATCAATCTCATCAATACGTTTGCGTGTTGGAACTTGAGGCTTGAGAAACTTGAATCTAGAATTGACTTCGAATAACAATTGTTGATGAAACCAATCTGCTATCCGGTCACCACCTCGATTGATAAATGGACGACACGCGAGGGTACGAACATCCCAACGCGGTAAAGTAAGAACGTCCATTATCTTCTCATAGTACTGAATCCCCTTTTCCCATTTCTCGATACATACCTTAAGATCAGAATCAAATAGCCAAGAAACGATGTCACCTTTAACCTTTGACACGGTCTTGAATGATGTTACTTGATTGGCTTTGATTCGAGAGCAGCTTCCTCCTCTCTTCCCGATCAACATATCAATAAGCTTCAATAATCTTACTCACCTTCTTGTAGCTGAACCACTTTTCAATATCAGCATCGGTTGGATTCTCAATTGAGTTGAATCTCGTGTCAACCACCTTCTTACCCTTGGATGTCTGTTCCAAATCATCCTCAGCTTCTTTAAACATCTGCTCATTAAATATAGGAGTACCTTGATCAACATTTGTGTGTTGAAACAAGTCAGGATACTCCTCAGCAGTGACGTCTTCAACCTCAACTTCCTCGTCTTCATAAATATAATCCGTGTTCATCTCAATAGTTGGATCATTTAAGATCTCTTCATCGTTTAATACCTCAACATCAGGCTCTGCCTCTAACACGGTCAACTGTTCGTCATTCAGACCAAGAAGTAATGAAATCTGCTCTCGTGTTAAGGGTCGCTCAACAAACTGACCAACCTCAATCTCATTCATGTTCACTACACTCCTAACCATCCCCGATCCATCAACAAATATGACTGTATCAGCTTCTATCATCTCGATAGGTTTGGCAGCTGTATAGTCTTGATAAACAATAATCTGCTTCTCTGAATCACCACCACCACTAGTACCTGCACCTGTAGATGAGTCGGGAGCTTGTTTCGTCTCACCACCAGCACCAGACTCATCAGGATCTTCATCATTATTCTTGAGTGTTTTTAGTGCATCATCTTTACAAGTTAATTGTAAGATAAATTTCTCCTGCTCTTTTAATTTCACCCACTGAGACGTAACAATCTCACGTAGGGCTTTCATTTCATTCTGGCAGAAGGAGACATATCCCATAAGTTTCTTCTGGTTCTCCAAGAGGCGTTCCTGATTTGGCGGTCAGCAGACATTTGATTTTCATACAGATGAAGAAGGTTCAAATGCATGTCTGTCTGACGGTGTGGTGGCATGTTGTACAGAGATGGATGAACTGGCTGGATTGGTCCCTGAGGCTGTGTAATTCTCATAAAAGAGACATCACTAGGTGGAGGGGGCCTCAAAGACGATGTTGGAGGAACAGTGGAAGGTGTAGCAGAAGGCATTGGTATTTCAGCTAAAGCCATTTGTGGAATCATACCAAGCCTGTCATGAGGGACCATCGTAGTTGTCAAGGTAAGCGCCGGAGTGCTAGTAGAAAGCGGCACTGCCGGGCGTTGAGACATGGTTGTACGAGGCGGTGGAACACCAATAATTACACCAGCTCCAGATGATACACGTCTCTTTGTTGGACTTTCAGATGCTGGTGCTTTACCCTTTCGCTTCCGTTCTCGTTTAGCTGCTAATGTGGCAGCTAACGCGGCTTCGACTACAACTTGTTGTTCTTGAAGAGTTGCATCACCATCACCACCATTTCCATCATGTCCACCATCTCCATCATCATTACCATCATCATCTCCATTGTTCCCACCTTCTCTTCCCTCACACTCGGAATCCGAGTCATCATGGATCCAGCGTTCCTCGGGAGGACATACATAATCAGGGTTAATAATATGACCAATCATACGTTTGTCCCGTGGCCTCCCCTTACGGTATATCGTCATTCTAATCACAGTATCGGCCTTCATGTGTTCTAAGGCGAGAACATCATCCACTAATGTCCGATCAATTACCAAGTTGGGAATCAAATCTTGAATAATCAGTTGGAGAAATCTTGGATACATGAGGAATTTCTTCTTTTGAACCGTTTGTTGAACTTGCTCCTTGAAATGATAGAAGACCATTTTTGAGAAGTTGAATGGTTTATTGAGAACAAGGGCCACAAATGCCGATTGTAGACTAATTCGGCATTCATCAAATCCACCTCGACGACCACCCAAACAATGAATCAATACGTGTAAAAGATACTTGTAGGGTGGGCATAGACCATTCTTGTTAAACACAGAATCCTCAATATCTCCACCATAATGTACACGTCTAAACAGATCCTTGATTAATTCCTTATCAAACTTACTTGGGTTATCATCATTGTCCCCAAACCGAAGCACACGTCTGATCACTTCAACATCCGCTGTTATGGGAGTTTGATTGGTTGTGGCTCGAATGTGATTCTCGGTGTCAACAAACTAAGCAGTATTCCAGAACTACCTAATAATTCTTAGATAAACAGTGGGTCGAGCAGTTATAGCATAGTGTATTACCGAACGACGTAGAAATGTTAACATAGTCCAAAAAAGAGTTCGTCAGCGATGTTTGAATCACCGTAAGCACAGATGTTGTGTTTCTTGTCATATGGTAGCAAATGTACTTCTGCTTTTTCTTGTTGTGTTTGTTCTTGCTCAGCAATGGGTGGATCTTGATCCATTTGATCAGCCATAAGACTAAAAGTAATAATATCGAGAATCAGTAAAATTCAATAATCATAATAAAAATACTTTTAAATTTATCACTTGTAATATTAATAAGAAAATTAAACTAATATGAAAATTTAATTTAAATATGTCATTCGTTAAGAAACAAACTGATTCGTTAAATAAGATAGTGAATCATCTGATTCGCTATCAGGTATATAAGTAACGAATTATGAATTAGCGAATTACTATTGAAAGATAACGAATTAATCTCTAATTCGTTATAATTTACAAATATCAAACAGATTCGTTAGAAATACTGATTCGCTCATTCTAATTCGTTTGAATTGCTTAACGAATTAGACACTCATGAGTTCTAATTCGTGAAACATAGCGAATGGCTTTAATAGCTTAATTTTTGACTTTCTTGATCAAGGTCAAAATTTTCAAGAACACTGAAAGTCAAACAAATGACCATAACAGTCTTGGAGACCCACAATGATGCAAATGGTATAGGTTTACACATGATATAGATTGCTTAAGTTAGGGTTTAACCGGAGTATAAAACCCCGAAAATAACCACTCATCATCAACCTATTAATCAGTAATCAAAGCCTAATAGAATATCACCATTGATCTCGGAAATACATTCCGGTCATAATGGTAACAACTTTAAGGTCCATAATAAGTAAGACTTTAAAGTTCATGGAAACTTCAAATGTTTGATATCAAAACCTTATAATTAACCCATCAAACTCGTATAAGATTTGACGAAAATCATAACGGTGTGATCCTCTTTACCGTTGGATCACGAAAATATGATCAAATAGAGATATAATGAAGGTCAAGATTTCTGGAAAAATTTGCGAGAGTAATAGTGTAAATAGGAAGATGAAGAAGATGTATAGGACGGTTCGTATGCACGCCGTCCTATATACGCTGTCCTTACACGCTTCCCAATGTACGAATCAAACTAATTCGTTTGAAATTTGAAATAACGAATCAGCTGATTCGTTATTCAAACTGAATACGTGGTATAACGAATTAGGTGTGATTCGTGTCTTGATTCGTTAAATATGCATACCGAACTAGGTGTGTTTCGTTACAGAGAGCGAAACCGAATTAGGGAACGAACTAGGATGTAGTTCGTTAAGACAACCTAATTCGTTTTCCATAAATAACGAATTATGCTTAATTTAATTTTAACTTTAATTAAAATTAATAAATCAAATAAATAAATCAATCAAATTAACAAAAACTTAAATGAGTTACCGAGAACCTTTATCTTGATAATCGAATAACTTAAAACGTTTCACGATTTTGAAACATAACCTAAAAAGAATTTAAATAAACATGTAAAACGAAAATGAAAAATATTTTTGGTATCTTGGAATATTTAAAGAATGTATTTACATGAAAGATATCCGAAACAAAAAATAGACAATCTTTTTGTGAATTTTATAATTTTTCAAAAGCAATACAAATTTTTGTATTTTTGTTGAGTTTGAGCAGAGAATCATATTGACCAAAATGCCCTTCCATCACAGTTTTATATTTCAGCGATATTATGACTGGCGTGAAGTCGGTCATTGATATTGTTGTCCACTTAAATCTTATAATAAGCCTTCAAGCATTTTTGTGATATGATTTAGGGTTCAATTAGCGCACAGAATATCATAAACTATTAGTCCCTAATCTCGGTTCAAGCTGAATTTGATTTTTGCCAAATCACCGCAACTTGACTTAAACCGTTATAGTGTTGATCAAAATTATGAATACGAATTGAGAAATTTATAATTTTTGAGCAATGCATCAAGTTTCCTTTACTGTGAGTGAGTATGCACGAGTCCATCTATCGGCTTACATAAATATATCCCCTGGGGTCTGTTTCTTATTGGTATTGAGACGCAAGCAAGGGAGGAACAATTGTATGACTAACAGCGAATTTTGATCAAGTCAGTAATTTGGATTGTACGAAGTACAGCAGTGATCAAGTTTAATGACTTTCGGTTTGCTCTAAAAACGAATAAAATATTCATGTTTATGAATACCCAGATGATTAAGCTGCATAAAGACTCACAGTGTCCAGAATCTTAACGCTTGTTATTTGCTTTATTATATTTTTGGGTGATCAACAACTATAAGGCTTGAGTATGACTAGTTATTACATTTCTTCCATCCTCACCGAAACTTTTGCTAGAAACTAACACCTCTTTCAATTTGGCTTTTCATTAGGTTTATATCAATTACTTTACTCTAACAGCTTGTTTAAGACCTATCAATGCACCAATGATTAAGCACTCAGTCTTTTAGGCTTACTTCTTTCTGGATTTGGGGTCAAATAATCAATGTACTATCATTTTCTCTTTTTGATTCAAAAACTCAAAATTTTGAGGAGCATAAACAAAATTTAATTTCCCCAGTTAATTTTAAGCTCATAAATTAATGGATATCCTATCAATCTACCAGTAGATAACAGGACCAATACATGAAAGCATGCTTCACAAACTTAACTAACTGACATAATTCTCAGCTAAAATAAAAACAGAAAGCTTAATGAACACCCCCAAGTACTTTCCATTTGTCAAGTGAATGGCTAACCCGAATATTTACATGAAATTATCAGGACCAAAAATATACAATTATATGTCGTTCAAATAGAAGTAAATGACATAATTTTCAGTGAACGTAAGCAAAAATCTTTTTGGTTTTTCTCTTTACATACTAAAAACACAATGTTTTTGTCTTTTCGGATTTTACTTTATAAACAGGAAATTCACAATCTTTTTGACTTTTTCAAAATTTTCTGTACAAACTGAAAGCACAATCTTTTTGATTTTTCAAATTTTAAGATGTTTTTGGTTTTTCAAAATAAATTCAGGAAAGATCACAGTATTTTTTTTTTTCAAAATTTTCTAATGTTTTTGGGTTTTTTCTATACAAACGAAACGCACAATATTTTTGTATTTTCTAAGTTTCATCCCCTAAAACCTAAAAACAAAATAAAATGTTGAACCAAAATTAACAGAAAAGACAAATAATCATCCTTGTTTCAGGATATAAGCGAGGGTCTTCAATCCATTTAAACCAAGCAAAAATTGAAAAAGCATTTTATCAAAGGCTTTGGTAAATAGATCGGCTTTCTGAAAATCAGTATGTACTTTCTCAATGTCAATTAATTTCTTTTCATAACAATCCCGTATAAAATGATATCGAATTTCGATATGTTGAATGTTGTACGGGATTTTTGGTGATACTAATGGCAGCAGAATTATCAATTAAGATGGGAGTAGTAAGAAACTTCAAACTGTAGTCGCGAAGATGTTGTTGTATCCACGAAACCTGGGAACAGCAACTCGACGCTGCAACATACTCAGCTTCGGTGGTTGAAGTGGAGACCGTTTTCTGCTTCTTACACTGCCAGGAAACAAGTCGGCTTCCTAAGAATTGACATCCTGTTGTGGTTGACTTGAAATTGATCTTGCATCCTCCATAGTCTGAGTCTGAGTAAGTGGTAAGATCAAAAGTATCGTCTTTGGGGTACCATAACCCGATGTCATGATTGCCCCTCAGATATTGAAGAATACGTTTAACCGTTGCCAGATAAGTCAGTCGGGGACTAGCTTGGAACCTAGCACATAAACAAATAGCAAACATTATGTCGGGTCGAGAAGCAGTAAGATACATCAAAGAACCAATCATAGCACGATAGAGGGTCGGATCAACGGTATCATCCAATTCATCCGGTGATAAGTTGTGACCCACGGGGAGAGGAGTAGAAGGGATTTTTCCGGCAGTAATCTTGAATCGGCTCAAGACATCATTCACATATTTTGTCTGATGAATGAAAATTCCTTTCGCAGACTGATGAACCTGCAACCCTAAAAAGAAATTCATCTCTCCCATCGAACTCATCTCGAACTTGGTTTGCATTGATTTCTCGAACTCCTTAAACAACGTGTCATTTGTTGACCCAAAAATTATATCATCTACATAAATCTGGACGAGGAGAAGATCATCACCAATATTTTTATAAAAACAAAGTGCAGTCAACAGTTCCACGTTTGAAACCATTATCTGTCAGATGGTCGGCGAGCATGCCATACCAAGCTCTCGGGGCTTGATGTAGACCATATAATGCCTTGTTTAAACGGTAAACACGGTCAGGATAATCAGGATCTTCAAAACCCGGAGGTTGTAAAACAAACACTTCCTCATGAAGTTCACCATTGAGAAAAGCACTTTTGACATCCATTTGGTAACTTTAATGTTCTTGTAAGCAGCATACGCCAGAAAAATTCGAATTGATTCTAATCTTGTAACTGGAGCATATACTTCAGTGTAATCTATACCCTCTTGCTGATGAAAACCTTGCACCACTAATCGTGCCTTGTTTCTCACAATTACCCCACGATCGTCTTTCTTACACTTATATACCCACTTAGTCGGAATCGCCTTCTTGACTCTAACAGGTTTGTCGATAAGATCCCAAACACCCAAACGTGCAAATTGCTGTAATTCTTCTTGCATGGCTTCTACCCAAGAAGGATCTTGAAGTGCCATACAAGGAGTCATTGGCTCAAATTGGTATATAAAACAAGTGAATTTAGCAAGATTTACAATCCCAGACGAGTGTAAGTCAGCATAAACACACAATACATTATTCTCACTTGATGAAGCAACTTGATGTCGTGTTTGAACTCCCACATCAAGGTTTCCAATAATGTTTTCTTTCGGGTGATAATTATGAATCCTAAGAGTGGGATTCTCAGGAACATCAATAGTTTCAAATAAATTAGTGTAGTGTTCACCCATATCGTGAGATGAAACATCACTATCAAGTTCGATAACTTGATCAACAACTTGAGTGTCATCAGATGAAGTAGATGCATTGTCGAAGAGAACTGGAAACTCGTTATCAGGTTCTTCTATTGGAGCTACGATTGGAACTTCAACATAATTAGAACTTGCAAATCTTGGAATTACCAATTGTTCTTCAAAATAAGCACGGACTAAATCTTCATCTGGTTGATCAATTGTTGGAGTAAACTAATTAAATAAACCATCATAGTTAAACATCCAGTCGGGACCTTTCCCTTGAGAAGGAGTAGTGTACTTTTGACAGTCCACATGGTACCATTCTTCAACACAACCAGACGTAAAATTAAATACTTGTTTCTTAGGAGAAGCATAACCCACGAAATACCCTTCAATGGATTTTTTCGAACTTTCCTACATGCTTTTTCAACATCGTACAAGGACACCCAAATGGTTCCAAGTACTTTAAATTAGGTTTACGATTATTCAACAACTCATATAACTTGTCTTCTTGAGTCGTTTAACATTTAGAACTCGATTGAGTGTATAACAAGCAGTATTCACCTCCTCATTCCAAAAATGGATAGGAAGCTTTGAATCAGCAAGCATAGTTCTAGCAGCTTCAATCAGCTTCAGCAACACCGTTTTGTTGTGGTACATATGGGGCACTGTATTCTCGATGAATTCCCTTTTGTAAACAAAAGAAATCCAATACAGTATTTTTAAATTCAGTACCATTATCACTTCGAATTCTCCTCACTTTCTGTTTGTATAGTGATTCGATCTTAGTGATTAAATTTTGAACAAGAGCCGGTGTTTGATCTTTAGAACTCATGAACAAGACCCGTGAGTATCGTGAATAATCATCAGTAACTACCGGGCAATACCAATCTCCAGAAATACTCGGACGATTCACTGGACCGAATAAATCCATATGAAGTCGCTCAAGAGGAGTATCAATGGAATTTAATAACTTAGGAGGATGTGACTTTTTCTTCTGTTTGCTCTTTTTGCAAGCAACATGGTGATCGGATAACTTAAAATTCTTCAAAGACACACCTTCAACTAGATTATTTGCCATGAGATAGTTCATCTTACGAACATGAATGTGACCCATTCTACGATGCCATAGAATAGAGTCTTTCTCGGTTGCTTTCGAGAAAAAACATGTTTCGATCGATGTTGATGCTTTAGAACTCATATTTAAGTCGTAAATATCATTTGATCGAGGTGATCGCATGACAACCATGTCCTCGGGAATCACATAACCCGGTTTTAAAATCAGACACTCTTTATCTGTAAATATTGTAGTGTATTGCTTGTCACAGATTTGCGACACACCTAATAAATTATGGTCCACTTTATCATAGTAATTAACTTTCTCAAAAGTAATATGCCCATTTGAAACATCACCTTCTTGTTTAATCATACCTCTATAATTCCCAACAAACGCCACATAATCCCCTTGAATATATCTTACATTTGTTAAGAGGTCAAGATTTCCAGTAATATGTCGAGAACATCCACTATCTATGATCCAGTTTTCACCAGAAATGGTCTTGGATGTACCCTACACACAAACGAAAATGATTAGTTTAAAAAGGCAGCCCAGGCCTTAGTCTTGGGCACCTGTTGGTTTTCTTGAGAAAAGTTAAACTTAGTCGCATTCAATTGTTGTTCAGCAACTTGAGAATGAGTTACAGGTTTCTTGGACTTTCGTCGTTGAAACGCAGCTTGAACTACATTTGAATTAACATTTTTGCATAGCGGTTCGGTTGGAATAAACTTTGGTTTAACAGAACCAAGAGTTTCATTCACATGAACAACTTTTCGAGGATTCACGTTAGAGAACATAATATGAGTTTCATCATCATACGACACAGGTCGTTTCAGAATCTCCTTTATCAAATGAACCGGTTTGGAATGATCCTTGATAGAAGGATGAAGATTTTGATAGCTCTTCTGGCAACAATTTCTTACTACATGACCTTGGTGACCGCAAAGGAAACAGCTTCACATGTCAACATGATTATGTTGAGAATTAGTCTGAACATATGCCCCAGAAGATGAATGATGACTCACATTTTTTGTCATGCTCTTAGAAAAATCATCAGATAACTCATATTTCTTTTTCAAGCAGAAATCTAAATTAGAACAGTTTGAAAAACTTTTCAACGTATCTGTTCCAGTTGACTTCACAAATTGAACTTTCTTAGCCTGTTTTAAAACTTGCTTTGCTTTAGTCAATGGATCAGATGTAGCCAATGTTTTAGCTTGAGCATACCGACGTTCAAGATCATGAATCTTGGAAGTTTCATTGTGAAATACACTCTCAATAAGTTCTGGTTTAATGATAATTATTGGAATGTCTTTCTCAGTGAACATTGTGTATATCCCCTTTAATTTAAATACTCTACCAGTAGATGGCTTGGAAACAGTTGGATTTATAAAAAGCAACAAATCCTCATCAGAAATTTTGAGTTTTTTTGGTTTCTTGGACCTTACTGGTTTGACATTAACATGAGCATCTTGTTACACCTTGTTTATGTGCGGACCATACACAGCCTCCTCAAATTCATGAGGTTCACAAAGTATGTGATTAGAACTTGGAATGTTCTTGTTCTTATGTATGATT
The DNA here is from genome assembly GCF_021521415.1 of Bidens hawaiensis. Lineage (NCBI taxonomy): Eukaryota > Viridiplantae > Streptophyta > Magnoliopsida > Asterales > Asteraceae > Bidens > Bidens hawaiensis. The sequence continues at coordinate 176,938 of NW_027491099.1, forward strand.
TCAGGTTCGAACACATCCTCAATGATAACTTTGTCAACATTGTCAACAAAGACTTTGTTGCTTTGAACATGAGGTTTCTGAATCGAATATTGGGCTTTAACACTTTCAGGTTTAACTGGTTTTGTCTTTTCAGGAATCACAGATTCTTTAACTATCACATCCTCTTCTTGTCTAGCAAATGGATTTGGTTTGTAATCATTATGAAAAGTTGGTGGAATCTCAACAAAACCTATTCCTTTATTTGAATCTTTTTGCTTACCAGATACTTCAATTATTTCATTTAGCAAAAAGGAAGAGTTTCTGAATTTGCCCAATTTGTTCTTTAAATCAAGAACCTCATTTTCAAGCTCAGTTATCTTTGATATATGTTTCAAGATTTCTTGAAATTTGTGATCATTGATGGTTATTTTCACTGACAACTCAGCCTTAAGATCATGATTACTTATAGTTAAAGCCTCAATTTTCTCTCTTGAATTCATTTGAGAGGTCAAGGATTGCCTATAAGTATCTATTAACGAAACAATTTCTTTTAGCAAATTATCATTTTGATGTTTTAAGGCATCTATCTTAGACTTATTGGTCTCACAATCAACACATGATAAATTTGAAGTAGAATTACTAACCTCATTTTTCTTAGTCATGCAAGGAGACTTAGTTGAATCACTGATCTTTGCCATGCAAGCGAAAGTAGTTGGAAGCTTTTCACTTGAATCATCAGACTCAGACTCAGTATCAGCATTAGAAGAAATTTCACTTCCACTTACATCTTGAAAGTACTCGGAAAATTCAAACATTGCAAGATTTGCTTGGTTGTTACCGCATAATAACCTTTGTGACCAGTCATCTCCATCTACGTTGGATAACATTGTTTGAGATCCAGAAGACGAAGGTTTACCTACATCATTACCACTCTTTCCCGATGAGTTTTGATCTTGTTTTATGGGACTGGTATACTCCTTTTTAGGTTTATCACACTCTTTAGCAAAGTGACCAAACTCTTGACAATTGTAACACTTGACCTTTAATTTATCAAACCCCAATTTCTTGTTCAACGCAGGAAGATCTTTACCCGTTCTCTGCATTAACTTTTTCACTTTCCTGACTATCATTGCCATGTTCCACTTTAGGTCCATTAGTTCCAAATCATCCTGATCAATTTGATCATAATCTTTATCAGTCAAAACACTTGTGGCAATTTTACTACTAAACAAATTCTCAAATGAAGTCATGAAAGCTGATAAGAAAGTAAAATTTTGTTCGGCTTCTCTCATGTTTACATTTGGTTGTGATGAGAATTGGTTTGATGATGATGAAATCCCGGATCCTCCAGATGAGCTAGTATTTCCAGTTGTGTAGAAACAAGCACGTGGATCACTATAGATAGTTGTTGCATTTTCACTTGCAGTTTGTATGAGAAAAGCAGTGATAGGTGAAATGGTTGATCTTAATGGCATGCTTCCACCATAAAATGCAGGATCTTGATTATCTTTCGAAGACTTCTGACATTTAAGATCATATTCTCGAGCCTCGATCTTTTGCAGAAATTCAGATGCAGTCAAATTCTCCTTACTAAAATAATTATTCTCCTTCAACACCATAAGGAAAGTTGAATAAGAACTTGGTAAAGCACATTTAATAGTATCAATCTTGTCAAATTCAGATATCTCCAATTACATCTTGTCCATTTCGGCTATCAAATGATTAAATCGTGTTGTCATCTCTTCAACAGTTTCACCCTTCGGTAGGTTAAAGTTTCTATATTGAAACTTGAGCATAACCTTTTTGCTTTCAGCGGTGTTTCTCATACTTCTCATACGGATATGTTGAAATAAAGAAGCACAAATCTTAATACTTCCTACTTGGTGAAAGATGTTTTCAGGTAAAGCCATAGTAAGAGTAGAATAAGCTTTTGTCTCAATTTCTAATGCTTTCTTCTCTTCAACCGAGTATTGAGATAGCTTTAGGTGTAAAACCAATAGTCTCATCCCCAATCATTGGAACGGTGTAAACCTCATCCAAACAGTATGAACAATCACGGTGAACTGACCCTAAATGAGCACGGAAACGGGGCTCCCATTTAGCAAAATCACTAAATTTCATCAAACGTGGACATTTCGAATGTGAACCTATCTCGGTATCCAGTTGTAACATTTGTTGCATCAACAGGTTTTGAGAAGCTAATGCATACATACCAGCCATTGTTGACAAGTTTTGAACTTTAAGGGTTAATTTTGAAAATAAGATTAACGAATTGTAAACAGTAGAGGTAACGAACTGTGAATAGTTGTTGCGAACTGTGAACAGTAATCAACGAATCAAACCTTAACGAAATTGAATCAGATGGTCAACGAATCAGATGATCAACTGACGAATTAGATATAACGAATCACTAAGTATATGCTTAGTGAATCAGAAAGTTATCTTTAACGAATCACTAAGAATTGCTTAGAGAATTAGATAACGAACCGGCTACAGTTGATAACGAATCAACTTATAGCGAATCAGGTTGTTACAACGGTTTGTAACAAACTCTGACAACAAATGCCACATGGCAAAAGTTGTTATAAAACAGTTTCGGAGGTATGACGCGTGTCACATGAAGCAGTTGACACGAATCAGAGAGTATAACGAATTGGTTAACGAATTAGCTATATATGTTAACAAATCGAGTTTAAAGAGTTAACGAATCAGGCTGAATTTTAACGAATCAGACTTAAATCATCAAACCTTCAAACATAATTATCCAGAAATCTGGAAACTTATGAATTACACACCCAGAAATCCGATTTGTAATACACACTCAATATTCAACCAAATCGCTCAAGTCAATTACCAAAATGCGCGTCATCACAATGCGAAACCAAATCAATTCCCCTCGTAAGCCAATTATCCTTATTCCGAATCCAATTTGAACCAAAACTATCCCCTGTTTCGGCCAGAAACAGATCCAAACCAAATTCGATCCAAACACAAACCAAAATCAAATTTCAATCAATAACAACTCTCAAATACCTTACAAGACACAAACCTAATCCAATAATTCCATAATCAATCCAATTCAACCTCAATTTGATTCAAAATCAAACTGAACATAAACTTAATCAATTTTCGATTAATTAAAATCTAATAACAATCAAATCAAGCGTAATTGAGCACCGAAAGCTTTGATACCGCTTGTTTGAACTCCTTTTCTAATACCTTAATTAAGTAAAACAGATCTCAGATCTGTATGAATACGATTAACCTAAAATACGGATCTAGTTCATCATTATGTTTGATTTTATATTATATGTATATGTATTATTAGTAGTATGTGTATGTGTATAATATTAATATGAAGATTGAGAGAGAGAATCGGGCAGAGGTTCGTTAATTAACTCTCAAAAAACTTTTTATTAAAATGTGAACAGTGTTCACTATAAATAGACGATGGACTTAGTTCGTTAACATCCCCTAACGAACTATAGTCCAATTCGTTACATACATGAAAAAGGAATAAAATTAGCGAGTCACCCCTGATTCGTTAAACATCCTTAACGAATCAGGAGGGATAATAACTTAGTTCTTAGTTCGCTAAACATCCTTAACGAACTAGATATTACATTAACGAACTAACTTAAAGTCTTATTAATTTATTACATAAATTAAACGACAAATACATTAACGTTAAATACAAAGACTCGAGACGCAAAACCGTGTACTAACAGAACATTCTCGTAGACTTCTAAAGGTATGTTGATGATATGCATGGCCTCGGGGAACTCCAAGTCACCATGTATGAATGAATCCAGACACATGTATACTTTAATCAGAGTGTCCGTTTCTTATTATTGTAACACAAGGTTTTAAGGATTCATAGATAGTATGCAAACATTCTGACTCTTAAAGAGTTTGTAAAGGTTAGGGCATATTCACCTTTTTTGTTTATTATCAGTTTCTATTACTGATTTCTATTTTTTTGATTTTTTTCTTCTTGATTTGTTACCTCAGACCTATAGTACGAGAATAACCTTTGTATAAATAACTAGAACAATGATCTAGCTCTAGACCTTTACTCTGTTTTGTATAGCTTTAACCTTGATAAAATCATTTGTCTATATAAACATTTAGACCTTTAGTCCCTATCATTATTTAACAACTAGCTTTTAGCCCGAGTGCTACGCGGGTAATTTTTAGTTTTTATTTTAATAATTGTTTTTTTCATTATTGTTTAGGTATATTTTCTCATGTATGTGTTTATGTATTGAACTTAAAGGTTACAAGAATTTATAAAATATGTTACACTTATTAGTTGTAAAAGTATAGTTTGTTTTGTTTTTTGTTTATATCTCAATGAGTCTCATGTAAGAACTCGGTTTTTTTTTTCCAATTTATATTACCCGACCCGTGATTATATTCTAGAAATTATATCGAATAAAAATAACGCGTTTATCGAGTCATTATTATTGTTTCTAAATATTTATCGTGTCATTATTATTCAATTTTGACCTCGAACTAAACTCTTAACTACAAGGCCCCGAGTGCAATTATATAATATTTTAACCCAGAAACCGTTTACCTGAACCCATGTGCCCATTTACCAAACCCGAATTGTTCTTATATCGTCATACCTGATTCCAAAACTTGGGAAACACGTTTATTAATCATAGAAATTATTTGTGCCTTTGAATCATCTTGTCTATTCGTCCTCACCGTCCCAAAGAATTAAGAAATAATGATCTTATGATACGAATTTCTTATTATGCTTAACCGTCTAAACCCATTTCTTAATATATGTTATAAAGATCATATTAACACAATTCATCACACATACACTATCCTCAGACCAGCGCCTATCAAACCTGTATAGTTAATTTGATTTTATCAAGCCTCTTGTACCTGTTCTTGACCTCCTTTTAGCCGGCACTGTAACGATAAAATTAGCCCTCTTATAGTCATCAAGACAGGTAATTAATAGTATGGTTAGACTCGTCTGTAATCATAGATCCATAACCCTATGGTTAAATGAATTAAAACAAACTGGATTAATCAATCGGGTTGGTTAGGTTTTATGGCTGATTGGGTGTTCGTATGTCTGTTTAAAATAACTATTTCTCTTATATTGATCAAGTTTCTAGGTAGCTCAGTTGGTTGCGTGCACCACGTTAAGATTTTGGACACGCTAGGGTGCAGGTTCGAGCCTCCCCCAACCATTTTGGGTCCTTTTTATTTTTATAAATCCTCTTAGGTTGTATAATAATATATTAATCGTTTAAACCTTATTATTAATAATATATATATATATATATATATAATAATAACACAATATTTTTATAAAACCGACAAATTAATTAAACGTTTTTCCAAAATTTGGTTAAAAACCAAATATATATGTATGTATCTATATATATATATATATATATAGAGAGAGAGAGAGAACTGTTGGATTTTAGCAAGATTATCAAAGTCCAAATAAACTGTTTTATTAGGAAAACGCAGCGAAAATTATTAGATTTAAATCTTGTTTGCCATTACACATAAAACCCGATTTATGTTGAAACCAATCCAGGATCCATATACCGTTAACATGCTATCATGAACAACCATAGGGTGTCTAATAAACATACCTTCAAATCCAGAAATTTAGAAGAAGTTGAATATACGAATGGCGAGATTCCAATGGAGAAATCCTCAAGCTTATATACCCGAACAAGCTCCAATAAACACCAAGTTACCAAGGAATTACATTTCTTGCAAATCTCCTTGTTCTTCTTTTGGGTTTTCGGCCGAGAGAAGAGAAGAGAGAGATGTGTGTGTGTGTGAGAAGGTGGAGTGATACAAAATAAGATAAATTACATCTACCTATCACCATCCTTGCATGTCATAGAAACAAAACAAAACGGAGAGAGGAGAGAGAGAAAGAGAGAGAGAGCCGGCCCATTGGGGCTTTTTCCACCCACAACCAAAAACCATTTTGTTTATTTCTCTTTAAAAATATTATGTTATTTATCCAAATTAATAACATTTCTCTCAAACATAAATTATCCATACAATTTATTAACACACAAATGCAAATATTTAGAAAACCCATTTTCAAATATTACAAGTGTTGATAATCATTACTTAGATCATATCTAACAATAAATATCGTGGCGTTTGTCTAGCTTGTTATTGGGTATGACCCGACTTGGATCATTACGTATTAGCCACATCAACTCGAATATGTGTCTTAAGCAGATCGATTCCAACAAGAACAAGGTTATAATAAGAAGTAGATTTTTCCTAAAAAGTGTAAAAAGTTTGTTTTCACCATTAGATATAATAAAACACACCACATAATAAACACACTTCAATATCCACCATTAAATCAACCTATCTAACGTACCAGATTACTTCTTAGACTTCTTAGACACACTTCGCTTCTTATTTTAACCTCGCTCTATATATATATATATATATATATGCATATATGTTAGATTATTAAATTGTTAAAGGTTTTTAGTATTAAATATTTGAAACGGGTTTTAATTTAGAATATATATTTAAAGTTCATCTCGTTTATTCACGTATTAAAAATATAGTTTGTGTATTTTATAAAAGTTCATATTTTATATAAATCTTATTATTTGTTATCTATTATGTACAACATTAATATAAAAGAAATTTTTGTTAATAATAAAGATATATATAAATACATTAAACATATTTTTTTAGTTTAATGTAAATATTTTAAAACAATCTCTTTATATAATCTATCCAACAATTTTATAAATATTTTTAGGTATTTTATATAATCTCATATTTATTATTTTGATAATAAAATTAATAATAAATCTAATAAATATTTAACTTTCGTAAGAATATAAATGATCATCAAATCCCGAGTTTCTATCGAGTTATAGGATCCGTTATTCCACTCGTATTTACTTCCTCAAATATTGTAATTTGGATATCTCGTCGGTATTTCCTGAAGAGCTTGATCTACCTCATTTTCTTAAACGAATCTTTATCTCTTGCTTAGTTTCTAAGGTGAGTAATCACTCCCCTTGTTACTTATTTTAAATCCTTTTGGGGACATATATGTATTCACACTATTTATCAATAAATACTATTCAAACCGCAACTATTAATCCTTGTGTGTATATTGGTTTATGCCTAACTTGCTATTTGCTTAGTTGCTTTATTTAAATACATTTCGGAGAGGTCCAACATATTCTCAAACTAGTATGATCATACGACCGTCTTGTTTGCCATCGTCCAGTTCATCTGGCATCGAGCTTACCGACTACATATTTACTTGCTTATTTGGTTAAATTGCTTATATCACAGGAACTTTTTGCATTTTTATTTATTTATTATATATTATTTATGTAGTATCTTAAACTGGTGATTTACTCACTCAACATGTGCAGTTGACAAACCTTTCTATTTTATACGCATATGCAGGTTATTGTTTGAACTAGTTGCAAGATTTGGTGACGATTTAGTGAAGAATTATTTAGAATAGATATAATCATGATTTAAATTTGTATTTATTATGTGTTTACTGAGTTGTATTTTGTATTTGATTATTTGAATATTTATTTAAATTTAATAGATATTGTCACCTTTATTATTGCATGATAATACCTTGAGAGCTATGAGCAATCAACTCACGCCCCGAAATTTCCACTTTAGGTTGGGATGTGATAGATTGGTATCAGAGCCGAAGGTTTAAGATAGGTCGTTAGTGGTCCCTTAGTAACATGCTTAGGAGCTCCGTACGTGCTTATCTGTTTGGCTTTATGTGTTCAAATTAGTTGTTTACAGCTTTATTAGATAATTAATTAATGATGGTTTATTATTATATTGTCGTGCACACACACACACAACTCCGAGGATATGCCTCAACCTAGAAAGAAAATTTTTCTTAAATATTTTAAATCAAGCAAAGTGCTTTTATTTTTGGAAAATCCTTAAGAATTCCCTAGTTTTGTTTTTACTCCTTAATCTCAAGGCTAGGTAGTATGACAAGTTCCTCTAGGCTAAAGCGGAACACAACTGTCATGCGACCGACACCTCAAGTTGAATTTTAAATCGAATTCATGGTGGTTCGTAGCTAAATTCGGTAAATTCCAATTATTGTGTTTTGTTATTTAATTGGTTAGTTGAGTGAAAAATCCATGGTATCCATAGGCACTCCTACTATGAAATCTTTATCTTGTTTTGAATGTTATTTTTGTTGGAGTTCATCATACGTGTTAGTTCACGGGGTGCTTCAACTACTCATATTTTCCTCTTATTTATTCATTATTTAGTTTGGGCTGTTAATATGCAATGTAACGCTCATGGGCCGACAAACTCTATTGTATTGCTAATTCGTTAATCAGTTGGGACAGTTAAAATGCCAGGTAATGCTCATGGAAACTCCGTTACTTTTATTCATTAGTTTCGTTGGGAAATTTAAACTGCCATGTAAAGCTCATGAGAGGCTAACACACCATTTATGTTTCGTTAGTTTATTGTAAAGTTAACTTAATCGAATAAAAACTTAATTTTTAAACTGACCTCTTCTCCTTATCTAGTTATCACGCATTAATCATATTGACTACATCAACTCAAAAGTATTTATGTTATGTACCCCTCATTTTTATAATCTTTTATCCTTTAATCCTCATGATATGACGCAAATCCCTCACTTCTCAAAGCAAAGTTATCATAAGTTATCTAAATAATTAAAAATTTTATTATTTAAATGTTTCCTTAAGTTATCCTTCATCTTATAAATCTCTATTATTGGTTCTCATAGAATGTCTCATATAAGTAACCATCGCCGTCTTTGACATCAATCGTCCGGTTCTCATGACCACCGTATGGCCGCCTGTATTGCCAAGGAGATAGCGGCTGGGATCCCAAGGATAGTAACACAAATTCAAATCATTAATGCAACTGGTCCAACCTATAACCCTAACTTCTGTGTTGATAATGACGAACCATCTACCTCCACTCATCCCCACCACAAGAAACGTAAGAACATTGTTGCAACAAATCCTACCCAACCGCAAGCCCCTTCAACTTTTCAAAACAAGAAACCTTACCTCGACTTCTTAGACACACTCCGCTTCTTATTTTAACCTCACCATATATATATATATATATACATATATATATGCATATATGTTAGATTATTAAATTTGATTAAGGTTTTTAGTATTAAATATTTAAAATGAGTTTTAATTTTGAATATATATTTAATTTAAAATTCATCTCGTTTATTTACGTATTAAAAAATATAGTTTGTGTATTTTATAAAAGTTCATATTTTATATAAATCTTAATATTTATTATTTGATATCTATTATGTACAACATTAATATAGAAGAAATTTTTATTAATAATAAAGATATATATAAATACATTAAACATATTTTTTTAGTTTTAAATAAATATTTTAAAACAATCTCAACGAATAAGAGCGATCATTCTCGGTTGATTTAACTAATCAGGCCTTAGACATTTAACGCTCAATGAATTAGAGGGACAAATCCCATATTGACTACATACGTCTCTCACTATCACCTTGTACTATACTTGAGCTTAGCCTTATGTACTGACATATTTCAGAGCAGCGAAGAACTAAGTCAAAGTATAATATCGGTGAATATCAAGACCCAATATGTATCTCAGGTCAGAGGATACTATGATGTTCACCTTTACTCAAGTTTACTTATGATCACAAATCACAAGGATTCCATGCAGTAAAATTGAGGGCGGGTCATGTCCAATATTTATCACATAAATATCTATGAACCTTGGTAGCAAACCCTTGCAATATTCATACCTTATGAATATCTACCAAATCAAATTCATAATAGTCTTACATTCATATTTGTTCCCACAACTATGATCGACTACAGACATTTAGAATAAAGTTATTCACGGATTAAAACATGCTAAAATCATACATAACTCAAGAACATAACCATAACCAAAAACATATGATTGAGTTTAAATAAAATTGTTCCAAAATCCAAATACAAATTTTTTAATCAAATCCGATCACTAGAATATCGAAGTCCTAAGGCACAAGTATGAACCTCATGCTTCGGCCTTTCAAGGATCTTCGTGAGTGGATCTGCAATGTTTTGATCAGTGTGTACTTTCCGAATATATATCTTTCTTTTTTCAACTTCATCCCTTATGTAGTTGAATCTCCGCACAATGCGCCTAGTCTTTTGATGTGCACGGTGTTCCTTGATTTGAGAAATCGCACCCTCGTTGTCACAAAATATTTGTAAAGGGTCCTGAATGGTACGGACTACCCTTAGGTCGGCAATGAACTTTCTAATCCACACAGCTTCTTGAGCTGCTAAGGAGGTGGCGATATACTCAGATTCAGTGGTGGACAAGGCTACCACGTCTGGTTTTGCGCTCTTCCAAGAGACAGCAACACCATTTAGAACGAAGACATATCCCGATTGTGATCGAGAGTCATCTCGATCAGTTTGGAAACTCGCATCCGTGTAACCCTTCAAAACGAGTTCCTCCTCACCAGAGCCATATATTAGAAACATATCCTTAGTCCTCCTAAGGTATTTCAATATGCTCTTAACCACCACCCAATGGCTAGTTCCCGGATTTTGTTGATATCTACTTGTCATGCTCAAAGCGCATGACACATCCGGTCTAGTGCATATCATGGCATACATGATGGATCCTATAGCAGATGCATGTGGGATTCCATTTATTTTGTCTTGCTCATCCTTTGAGCTTGGACATTAAGATGCACTCAATATTGTTCCTCTTTGAATAGGTACCAAACCTTTCTTAGAGTTATCCATCTTAAACCTTTTCAAGATTTTGTCAATGTATGCACTTTGATTTAAACCTATCAATCACCTCGATCTATCCTTATAGATTCTTATTCCAAGAATATAGGCGGCTTCTCCAAGATCCTTGATGGAAAAACAACTTCCAAGACAGGCTTTTACACGTTCCAAGGTTGGAATGTCATTTCCATATAATAGTAAGTGATCGACATATAGTACCAAAAAGGTAACGATTCTCCCACTAGCTTTCTTATACACGCAAGCTTCATCAGCGTTTTTGATGAACCCAAATTTCTTAACTTCATCATCAAAACGATGATTCCATCTTCTAGATGCTTGTTTCAATCCATAGACTGATTTCATTAACTTGCATACTTTATGAGGATGTTGTGGATCGACAAAACCTTCGGGCTGAACCATATAGACATCTTCCTCAAGATGCCCATTTAGAAAAACAGTTTTGACATCCATTTCCCATATCTCATAGTCATAATATGCGGCTATAGCAAACAATATCCTTATAGAATTTAGCATGGCCACCGGCGATAATATTTCATCGTAATCAACCCCTTGAGTTTGAGTGAAACCCTTTGCTACACGTCTAGCTTTATAAGTATCCAAGTTTCCATGCATATCAGTTTTCTTCTTGAAAACCCACTTACTTCCAACCAGTTTGGATTTTATAGGTGGTATAACCAAGTCCCACACTTGGTTATCATGCATGGATTGCATCTCAACGTTCATGGCTTCAAGCCATTTGTCCAAATCTACCACATAGCATCCATCCATGAAAATTCCATATCTTTCGGGTGGAGTGCTAATTCTACCAGATTTGCGAACGTTTTTTGTGTTTTGATCAACCATTTGATCATTCTCAACAACCTCTTGTTGATTACTAGTGTCAACCAAACATGTATCGACTTGTGTTTCTCTATCCTCCTCGAGTTCCACAGTTCTATCAGTTCCTTTCATAAGGAACCTTCTTTCCAAGAACTCATTCTTTTGCGCTATAAACACTTATGCTCGTTTGGATTGTAGAAATAATATCACATCGAATCTTTAGGATATCCTACAAAGACACACTTAGTAGATCAGCTTTCAAGTTTGTTTTGGGTGTTCTTCTTGACATAAGCCTCACAACCTCTTACCTTTAAATATGATAATGATGGAACTCTTCCATGCCATGTTTCAAACGGTGTCCTTTCCACTTTCTTGGTTGGTGCCATATTTAAAATACGGACTGCGGAGATCAATGCGTAACCACAAAATTATAGAGGTAATGTGCTTCTAGCCATCATGGATTGAACCATATCCAATAGAGTTCGATTCATCCTTTCAGACACACCATTATGTTGCGGTGTTCTAGGTGGAGTAAGTTGTGAGACAATCCCACAACTCCTAAGATGTTCTAGGAACGCATCATTGAGGTATTCACCTCCTATATGGGAACATAGTACTTTGATTATTTTGTTGAGTTGATTTTGTACTTCATTTTGGAAGACTTTTAACATTTCAAAGGCTTCATCTTTGTGTCTTAACAAGAACACATACCCATAATGACTATAATCGTCGGTAAAGGTAATGACGTATCTTTCACCATTCCTTGTCATTGTCTTAAAAGGACCACGTACATCCGAATGTAAGATACCTAATAAATCTTTCGCCCTTTCATTAGTTCCACTAAAGGGCTCCTTGGTCATCTTTCCCAATAAACAAGATTCACACTTATCAAATGAATCATCAGTTGATTCCAAAAGACCATTCTTTTGAAGTGTATTTATGCGATCCTTGTTTATATGACCGAGTCGACAATGCCAAAGATAAGTGTTACTCAAATCCAGTTTGAGCCTTTTGGTGTTAGCTTGGTACAACGAGTTATCAATGGATGTATTATCATGAACTAATTCATAAATGCCATTAGATGGCATAGCTTTAAAATAAAAAGACATCATTCATGAAAACACAAATACCATTGTCTACAAACTTTAAATCATAACCAAATTGCCTTAATAAAGAAACAGAGATAATATTCCTAGTCAAACTAGGAGAATACAAAATATTTTTCAAAAGAACTTCCAAACCATTTGGAAGCTTCAAAACATAATCTCCTCGAGCTTGGACGTCAACCTTTGCTCCATCGCCCAGGAAGAGACTAATATCTCCTTTCACCATTTCTTCTTTTGAACCCCTGCAATGAATTGCAGATATGAGTTCCACATCCGATATCCAATACCCATGTGTTAGAAGAAATAATATTAAGATTAATATGGATCATGAAAGTTGTACCTGAGGTTTGCCCCACCCCGCACGCCTCTTAGCTTTCAACTCCTTGAGATAGGTTGCAAAGTTTCTCATCCAGTGACCTATCTCTCCACAACCAAAGCACGGATCCTCAGAGCTAACCTTTAGCTTCTTGGGTTTGGGTTCCGCCTTTACCTTTCCCTTGAACTTGCCCTTAACTTGTCCTTTACCACTAGCAACCTTTGCCTCGGGTTCTGGATGATGCCTCTTCTTCAAGCCACCTTCATTGATCACAAGAAAGGGTAAAACCTTTTTACCCATTCTGGTTTCAGCTGTTTTCAGCATTGCATGAAGCTCACCAATGCTCTTGTCCCATCTGTTCATGTTATATTTCATAAAGAATGTCTCAAACCTTTTAGTTAAGCCGTTTAGGATCAAATCCGTGGGCAACTCTCTTGAGATGAGACAATGAAGCCGTTCAAGCGATCAATGTGGCTTTTCATCTTAAGTACATAAGATGAGACAGATTGGGTTTCTTCCATACGACATGCATGAAACACTCGAACCGTTTCAAAGCGTTCCACCCTTGCTTGAGTAAGGAACATTTCTTAAGCTGGGTGATCATGTCATATGCCCCATGATTCTTGAAATCCTTTTGGATCTCGGGAATCATTGTTCCCGACATGAGGCAAGAAACTTGCACCGAATCCTCGGTGTATTTTAACCAATCTACATAGGCATCCAAGTTATTGACATCAGGTTCATCGGGAATAGGATCGTCCAAAATATAGGATTTCTTCTCTTGCTTGAGAACAATTCTCAAGTTTCGATACCAATCCATAAAGTTGTTGTAGTTCAGACGATCCTTATCCAGAATGCATCTCACTGGTAGATTATGCATGGGTGGGATAATAGCGTTCTGTGGGTTGTTTGCGGCCATCTATAAAAAAAATTTAACAAAGCTCGATTTTAGTATTTTCGATATCGTTATTAAATTTTAATCGTTAATACCCCTTTAATGTCTTCAAGACAATTAATGATTAAAATCTAGAACCCAATGTTTCATCCAAATAGTAGTTAGGTGACCTTTATCCAAATATTCAAATTAACAAGGTAGTCAATGTTTGACAATTGCAACCCTTTGCAACTTCTAGCTTTATGGGATCGGTTAAACATCATTTGTTTAGTTAGCATTTTTAATTCCATCAACACCTTTGTACGCCATGCTTCGGTAACCCTATTCACATGGTTTCTAAATCAAGTCGTCCTACTTACACACACGTGTGAGTTTACACATACAAGTGGTTAAGTGACCTATATCCCACAAGTATTGTAAATTCACCTCAAGATCACAAGTTTTCTTAAATTTGGTTAGGTGACTTTATCCCACATCAAGCCTCCAAGTGGTTCGAGTGTCGTATAAAAGGATGGTGTTCAACTTGTTTTTTTTTTATAAAAAAAGGGATTTAAGTTTTCAAAATTCTAGATTGGAAAACTATTTTGTGTACCTTCCATAAGCATGCATTCAAATGTATGGTACCCTTGTGAAAACCAATTTTCAAACTCCTTTTAATAAAACTCATTTTATTAAGAAATCATTAATAGTTAATAAAACCAATTTTATAACTTAATAATTTCAAGGAATCAATTTTATGCAAGTCGTTGATTTTAATAGTTAACAACATATACAAATATGATAGAACATAATTAAATCAACCACACACGCATAAATAACATAAGTCCATAACCATAGCCATCTAAGGTTGACAACACTTGCTGACCGAAACAAGTGTGTCAAAAGGTCTCTCCTAAGGGACGAGCATGACACAAGGTATGTGTGTCACACCCCGACTAAAGGTGGCGAAACATGTCGGGGCGTAACGTATTGATTGGACAGTAGCTCAAAAGACACTAATTTAATTGACAATAAATACTTAATTTCATTAACATTAAACATGTACACAAGTTCAATAAATATAACAATTACATTATATGTTGAATAATATCCTATGGTCAAATGATTGTCTTCAATCTTGAATAATACCAACTACTCGTGCCTGTAACATGTTTGAAAATAAAGTTTGTCAACACGAATATTGGTGAGAATACACAAGTTCTTGTTTTATGTATATATATATATATATATATATATATATAGATATAGATAAACCACAATTCATATGTAAATGATGAGTATTACATTCTTATGAAAATGTAAACAACTAAATAGATGTGGACCCGTTCTTATTGATACGAAATCAAAGTACTTGAGTAATTGTATGATCATACTAGATGAGGATAGATGAGGATGAGATACCAACCACCAAACATAAAAGAAACAATTAAGCACATAGAGCATTTTCATAGAGCATGCAATAATCACACATAAACACATATTGAATTGTGTTTTGAATAGATGTAGAAATAAAAATGTGTAATGTAAATAGGGTATACATGCCACCCCCAAAATTTAAAAGATGAAAAAGGGGGATATGTAAACTCATCTTAGATAATAAGCAAATAAATAAATACGTTAAGATTGGTAGGAGAATAAGCGCCGCGCTCGAGAGGTAGCAAAGTCAAATCCTAACAAGTGTAATAGATGGAAAGACTACAAATTAACAGATGGACTAAGAGAGAAAGGAGATATGAACGGGTATTGATCGTATAGCATATTTTATTTAAAGTTTATGATAAAAAAATTACTTATAAATTAATATTGCATAAAATATAATTGTTTAAAAAATATTCGTACTTATATTATTAAAGCGGTAACAATATATATTTATAAAAATGCCCTTTGTTTATAAATTACTTAGCCAAATTATCATGTAAAATAATAATTATATACCTTAATTTACGTATTCTAAATAACCAAAATATTTTTAAATATTCATTACAAAATTTCTTATGAACTTTTAATAACCATTATACATCTATACTATATATAATACACCAAACAAGGGCAAATTAAGACACTCATTTTTAAGTAATTTACAACATTTAAAGCATGAGGTACATGTGTTAGTAAGGGTAAACTTGTCTTTTAAACACAATTCATCCAACTTACAAGTTTGGTCCCTCATCTTTAACCATATAATGTTTTTAATTTAAGTTGTAAACTAACTTCCCACCCATGATTTTTAAACGACTATAGCCTTTTCAAACGTTAATATTTTTATAAAAAAATTACACCATAAAAACGAGCATTTTATTCTCTTTAATTTGGATATGATATTGTTATAATTTTTTCATTTTAAATAAATTAATATGTTACGTAGGGGTGTTCAGTGTCGGTTTTGATGGTTTTTAAGTTAAACATGTGAGTCCAACCGTTAATACTGATTTTGTTGTCGTCCAAAACCAAACTCAACCACTGAAAGTTGAAACTGAATCGTTACTAATGGTCTGGTTCCAGTTTGGTTTCACAGTTTAAACTTTAATAATAAATTTAGTTTAAAATAATTATTAATTTAAATATACCATCAATTTTAACTAAACACCAACATAATATGGTACTTGAGAGGATCATAAATAAAAATTAATAATTTTAGCCACATAAATGGTATTTATTAATGGAAGATCTAAGACGTTAAATAATAACAACAAAGATCACAAAATGAATCATACTGCAATTAGGTTAATTTTAAGTTGTATAGCCAAGTTATTTGTAATAAAAAGATTATTATCTATTAAATTTTAACTATATCTAATATATATTACAAAACATATCTATAATTAATAATAAAAAACATTAAAATGCATTCAACATTTACAGTCTGGTCTGGTTTCAAATGGCCGGTTACCAGTATAAACCGCGAACCAACCGTTCACTACGTTTTGAAAACTTTGAAACCGACCAACAAACCGAAAGTAAAAAAAGAAAAAGAAAAAATAAATCAAACCAATGACCGGTTTAAACGATTTCAAGGTTTTAACCGAACCATAAACACTTATATTTGTTACATGATTAACAGATTCAAACACCCGCTGCATCGTGCGGGCACCCGTCTAGTATGTTTATATATACATCGATATATGTATATATATCTAGTTTTAAACGAGAATCAAAAAACAACGAGTTAATATGTTGGTTTTAATAAGATATAAATTATTTATCATTTATTAAGGTTTTAAAATCATTGGAATTGATTATTTTAACAAAATACTAAAAAATGAAGGCAAAACGGGCTGGCAGGGGGTCGAACCCGCGACCTCCACCCCGGGATTCAAGTGTCTTAACCAGTTGAGCCATCCAACATCTTGCAACAATACCCAGAATCCAAATAATATAAACATAATCAAACATCAACAGATTTTGCTAAGAACCCTAACGAATTCAATTGATCCAAATCTGTTAATGTTTTTCCAATAAACCTTAGGGCTTTTAGTCAACACTGGATCACGATTCTAATCATGTATACAATTACCTCTAATACTGATCAGAGGTGGGTGAACGAGATCAAGAAGCGCCGGCGGTTTTGGGATGAATGAACGAGTTATAACGATTGAACTGATCTAATTAAGTACATGGGTTTAGGTCGTGATAACTTAAGTGAGGTGTGGACGAGTTTAATTGAAATAAAAACGAGTTTATATAGGGTTTTAGGAATCGAATGGTCCGCGGTTCATTTTTGGCATTGAGCTGTCAATTGGTTGTTGATTAACACAATTAAGGTAGATTTGGACGCGTTTTTTATCACTTAACGTTTATACAAAGTCAATTCCATGATTCCAGGCCTTAAATCGTGGGTAATGAAGCAAAAGAAAAGTGTTGGCCGATGGTGGGAGGGAAAAAGAGAAAAAGAGAAAAAAGAAAAATAAATAAATAAATAATAATAGTAATAAAAATTAAACGAGTCGGGTTTTCGGGTTCGAAAATTGACAAATGTTAAAGCATTCACAACTTTTTGAAAATTTCGTCCCGAAATTATATTAAAACCATGACATAAAGAAAGAAAGTAAGAGTTTAAGAACGATTTTTTTATAAATATAACGCAGACTTTCGAATGACCCGAATAACGTTACAAATGGTAAATTATGATAAGGATACTTATATATAGGATGTATCAGCGGCGTATCCACCATACCCTTATCACAACGACATTTGTATCGTTACTCAAAATTACCCTCGGTTCTGAGTTATGACAAACAACCGTATTCACTATGAGTTCCATGCGAGGATTTCGATAATTATACGTGCACTCATAATTATTTTGGTCGTTGCATGATGCACATGGTTCGTCCCGTTGTGCGTTTTGAAAACAAGGGTAAAAGAAAAAAAAACTTTTTTTTTAAATCGATATCATTTGATCAAGAGCAATGATCTAAAAATTGAATGAAAATTGATAAACATAAATAACTACAAAAAAATGATGAAATTGTGGAAGTTAACCATCGGGAGTAATAAAAACAAAATAAAATAAATAGATAGAGGAAAATTTTGAAATTATATAAGTAACTTACACATACGATGTAGAGAAAATACTTGAGCTGATGAGAAAATTCACGTAATAATAAATAGGTTCACACAACAAACGAATCATATGACTTATGAGTATAATAATAGATAGGTTTGAAACCAAGATTATAAAATCGATGAGATGAGGTAAGATTACCATGAGGATGAGGTGAGTTTGGAGGGTTTGGGTAGTCATGCATTAAAATATCGAAATAAACTTTGTACATGTGACTCCTATTAGATAACTGTACAACATATGTTCATAGTCCCAATTTCCAACATATTTGTAGGAAATCGATCATAGGTAGTTTATGATACAAATATGGTACTATTAGATAACTATGCACATCACCGTGCACTTAGTCCAGGTAAATAACCGATCATAACCCACTTAAATCATGATAATTAATTGTGTAACAATAAATAGTGCAATAAACGACAAGATAGCAAAAAATGAGAGGTTGAATACCATTATAAATAACCATAATTCTTATTCTTAACAAAAATGGAGATTTAATGAAGTCAATACATTAGATTTAAATGAAAATAACTAAATAAGAGAAACGTCTTTTGCATAGCATGTCTTCATGAACGGTTAGGCTTAGACTCGGGAACCATTGATGTAACACACTTGTCCTTGAGTAGCTTGGTCACTTGAGGTTGATTGGTTGATTGGGGTTTGGTTTACTTGAATTGATTGAATGGGCTGGGCTTGAATTGCTTGGATGGATTGAGCTTGGATTGGTTGAAGTTGATTTACTTGGGCTTGGTAAGCTTAATATTGAACGGTTTGGGTCGGGTAGGATTGAATTTGGTTCACGTGTGCGAGTCTTGGGCATGCATTGCGATAATGGCTAGGGTCTCCACAATTGTAACAAGCTCTAATAGTTGAGGGTGCTTGAGTAAACGGTTGAGCATAAGGTAAGGGTTGGGTAAGCGGTGAGGTAAATGGTTGCATCAAAATTTGGTTGCGTTCACGAGATGTGGTAAAGAGGTGACCAAATCGATTGCAATGGGTGCATTGTCGACACTTGAGGTTAGGCGAATGGTGAAAGTTACACGTATCACATAATGGGTGGGGTCCTGTGTAGAGTTTCTTGGTGGGTTGGGCTTGTGATTGGGCCAATACATAGTTTTGGGAATTGGACTTTCTTTTATTGTTGTGGTAATGAGGAGAGTTGCTATGCTTGAAGGATTCCGGCATAGATGACTCGGGTTTGGGAGATTCGGGCTTGGGTATTTTGGTGGGCTCGGATGCAGACATGTCATTGGGTTTCTTGGAATTTTTCCGCTTCAAGGTCCCGGCCTTAACGTGGTTCTCGGTGAGGGTACCGGCTATGGTGATGGCATCATGGAGGGTTTGAGGGTCACGACTAAGGACGAAATCTTGGATTTGCATATGCCAACCCGAGATGTACTTATCGATTGCACGTTCAAGGGGAGTGACCATGTGAGGGATGAGAAGGCTCAGTTCATGGAAACGATCGTTGTAGATGGCGTCATTTCCACTGTCTTGTTTCAAATTCCAAAACTCCTCTTCCAACTTCCGAAGCTCATGTTTCGGGCAAAACTTCTTGAACATG
Source organism: Bidens hawaiensis (assembly GCF_021521415.1). NCBI lineage: Eukaryota > Viridiplantae > Streptophyta > Magnoliopsida > Asterales > Asteraceae > Bidens > Bidens hawaiensis. The sequence continues at coordinate 197,010 of NW_027491099.1, forward strand.
AGTTTCTTGAGGTCATCCCATGGCAAGGCCATGGCAACCTTAGCGCCAAGCGTGCGCTTCTCACTGTTCCACCAATTGAGGGCATTCTTCTTGAGCATGCTCGAGGCGTAAGTGGTTTTCTTGTCCTCGGGACATTCACAATGGAGGAATATGCTCTCCATTTCTTCGAACCATTGGAGGAGAATGGTAGCACCGTCGATACCTAAGTATTCGGGCGGGTTGGCACTCTTGAATTGTTTGAGGGGGTAAGCAATATGGTATGGTGTTGTGGATGATGTAGGGGAATTCACAGTTTGGAGTTGAGAGATGATTGTTGTGAGGGCTTCCACGATTCCCTTAGCGATGCGGGATGACATGCTACGGCCTGAGTTGCCAGTGCGATAGTACGGTTGATAAGGCGGGAAAAAGACATGCTACAATGACGACATGTGAAAAAATTATTATGTTTTGGAAAAAAATTGTATAACTATGTGAAATTTCTAGTTTTGTGAAAATTCATGAGAATACAAAATAAAATTTTAATTACCTTAACTTAGAGAAATGATGAAATTGATAGTTTGAGAAATCATTCTTAATAAAATAAAAAAATTTAGGGAAAAATCTCATCATTGATTTAAGAGTGCGATCGTCACTTGACCACATTTGATACAATTAGGGTAGCAGATTCGGGTACATTTGGTGTGATATGCTTTGGCCTAATAAGTTCCACACCCTTACAGAACACTCCCGGAAGGCAACCAGGTCTCGCGGTTGATTGAGATTTATGCGCATTGCACTTTCGTAGGCTCGCAAGCCTTGGTGTCAAGAGTTCGGTAAACAGGTGCGTCCCTCTTACAGTTACTACATATCCGTCCCACGAATCATCCTCAAGGAGAGGGCAGTAAAAAAAAAGGCGAGATTTCTTATGGAATTTCCCTTTTTTTTAAATCGTCCTAAAGTTTTGAAAACAATTTTGAGAGAGAGGCATAGCCTCGAATTAAGTGTGTAATTTTGTGTACAAGAATAATATTAAATCATTAAATAGTATTTAAGCTACTGCAATCAATAATATAATTCAGAGTTCAAACACGTAAAGGCATATCACGTATAGGGACCCTAAGCATGCTACTAGGCCGTTGTATCTAACCACCTATATAATAGCCTTCGGCTCTGATACCAATCTGTCACCCCCCGACCAAAGGCGGCGGAACATGCCGGGGCGTAACGTATTGATTGGACAGTAGCTCAAAAGACACTAATTTAAGTGACAATATATACTTAATTTCATTAGCATTAAACACGTACACAAGTTCAATAAATATAACAATTACATTATATGTTGAATAATATCCTAAGGTCATACTATTGTCTTCAATCTTGAATAATACCAACTACTCGTACCTGTAACATGTATGAAAATAGAGTTTGTCAACACGAATGTTGGTGAGAATACATAAGTTTTAGTTTTATGTATATATATATAAATATATATATATATATATATATAGAGAGAGAGAGAGAGAGAAACCACAATTCATATGTAAATGATGAGTATTATAATTCTTATGAAAATGTAAACAATTAAATAGATCTAAACCAGTTCTTATTGATATAAAATCAAAGTACTTAGGTAAATGTATGATCATACTAGATGAGGATAGATGAGGATGAGATACCAACCACCAAACATAAAATAAACAATTAAGCACATAGAGCATTTTCATAGAGCATGCAATAATTACACATAAACATATATTGAATTGTGTTTTGAATAGATGTAGAAATAAAAATGTTTAATGTAAATAGGGTATACATGCCACCCCCAAAATTTAAAAGATGAAATCGGGGGATGTGTAAACTCACCTTAGGGGGTGTTTGGTACAGAGAATGGAAAAGGAGAGAAAATAGAAATGGAAATGGAATTGTAGAGAAAGAGAATTGGTATGGAGAATGAGAATCATTTCTCTTGTTTGGTACACGAGAAAATAAACAGAGAACTCTACCATACCCAACCCCACCTCCACCCAACCTGACACCACTCACCACCGCAGCCCCACCACCACAGCCCCACCACCACCACCAGCCCCACCACCACAGCCCCACACCACCAGCACCACCACCACAGCCCTTTCATCAACCACAGCCCACCACCACCGGCTGCCGCCACCAAATCCCCTTCTTCAACCACAGTACACAAGAAATTAAAAAGATTCAAATTTTTGGAACATAAGATATAGAAAAAGGAGGCTCAGATCTGTCATCACTGCCTCTTTGGAGCTTTTGTGGGGGTGGTTGTGGTGGCGATGATGATGATGATAATCAGAAGCCACCTGCGACCACCGCCGATTTCCACCACCACTGTCACCCACCTGCGACCACAATCACCCGACCATCTGAAAACCCTAACCTACCACGAACCACCACTTGAAACCCTAATCTCCGTTCACCCGTACCACCTGCAACCTACAACCGGTTACCATCTCTGTGTTCACCACTGCGAACGGCGGAGACGGGGTGGTGGTTGCAGACTTGGAGACGAGGTGGCGGTTGCAGACTTGGAGACGAGGTGGCGGCCGGAGACGAGGTGGTGGCCGGAGACGGGGTGGTGGCCGGAGACGAGGTGGTTTGCCGGAGACGAGGTGGTGACATGCTATGAGGAGGCTGCTGAGAAATGGATTTCTCTTTGTTTTAAAGAGAAATGGAATTCTCTAGTTTTAGAGAAATAGAAAGAGAAATAGAAATGAAAAGTGGAAAACAAACAAAAGAAATATTTCTAATTCCATTTCTCCCCAATCAAATCCCTCTACCAAACACCCCCTTAGAGAATAAGCAAATAAATAAATACGCTAAGATTGGTATGAGAATAAGCGTCGCGCTCAAGAGGTAGCAAAGTAAAATCCTAACAAGTGTAATAACGAGAAAGACTACAAATTAACAGATGGACTAAGAGAGAAACGAGATATGAACGGGTATTGATCGTATAGCATATTTTATTTAAAGTTTATGATAAAAAAAATTACTTATAAATTAATATTGCATAAAATATAATTGTTTAAAAAATATTCGTACTTATATTATTAAGCGGTAACAATATATATTTATAAAAATGTCATTTGTTTATAAATTACTTTCCAAATTATTATGTAAAATAATAATTATATACCTTAATTTACGTATTCTAAATAACCAAAATATTTTTAAATATTCATTACAAAAACTCTTATGAACTTTTAATAACCATTATACATATGTTTATATATACATAGATATATGTATATATATCTAGTTTTAAACGAGATTCGGAAAACAACGAGTTAATATGTTGGTTTTAATAAGATATAAATTATTTATCATTTATTAAGGTTTTAAAATCATTGGAATAGATTATTTTAACAAAATACTAAAGAATGAAGGAAAAATGGGGTGGCGGGGGGTCGAACCCGCGACCTACACCCCAGGATTCAAGTGTCTTGACCAGTTGAGCCATCCAACATCTTGCAACAATACCCCGAACCCAAATAATATAAACATAAGTAAACATCAACAGATTTGGCTAAGAACCCTAACGGATTCAATTGATCCAAATCTGTTAATGTTTTTCCAATAAACCTTAGGGCTTTTAATCAACACTTGATCGCGATTCTTACCATGTATACAATTACCTCTAATAACGAGTGGGTGAACGAGATCAAGCAGCGCCGACAGTTTAGGGATGAATGAACGAGTTATAACGAGTGAACTGATCTAATTAAGTATAGGGGTTTAGGTCGTGATAGCTTGAGTGAGGTGTGGACGAGTTTAATTGAAATATAAACGAGTTTATATAGGGTTTTAGGAATCAAATGGTCCACAGTTCTTTTTTGGCATTGAGTTGTCAATTGGTTGTTGATTAACACAATTAAGGTATGATTTGGACACGTTTTCTATCACTTAATGTTTATACAAAGTCAATTCCGTGATTCTAGGCCTTAAATCGTGGGTAATGAAGCAAAAGAAAAGTGTTGGCCGATGGTGGGAGGGAAGAATAGAAAAAGAGAAAAAAGAAAAACAAATAAATAAATAATAATAATAATAATTAAACGAGTCGGGTTTTCAGGTCCGAAAATTGACGGATGTTACAATGTGATGGTGAACTCCCACTTGACTTCGCATCCATATGCTTCAAGAGTTCACCTCTTGTTGTGATCCTTTCTCTTTAATTTAGGCTTCCACTTGGGCTCCCTCCAAAGTGGTGATGTAGTTGCATCTTCTTTTACAAAATATATCCTAACACATTTTTTCTAGTAAAAGGAAATACAACTATTCTACTTATTATTACAAACCATTTGAAATGAATAAATATATTACAAACCCGAATAACGAATATTAAAATCAAATGAATAAATCACAACAAATCACTTTAATATACAAAAGGTCATGGCTAGGTTATGAACATCCAAACAAGTAGGTAAACCTTTGAACAAACAGGTCAACCTTTGACCATAATGGTTCCCCTTTGGCCCTTAGTTCTAGGCCAGAAACAAAGAACAAAGAGTTCTCGGCCACAACCAAAGCTTCAGAGATTTCGGCTCGAAAACTTTGATCAACCGAGAACCTAGTGTTCTTGGTCAACACCGAGAACTAGTTTTTGGCCAACCGAGAACACGTTTTCGGCCAACCGAGAACACGTTTTCGATCAACTGAGAACTATGGTTCTAAACCATGATTTCTCGGCCAACCGAGAACAGGGTTTCGGGTGTCTTCGGCCAGACCGAGAACCATAGTTTCCAACCATTGTGTTCTCGGCCAGAGCTGAAGAACACAGATTCTGTCCGAAACAAAATATCATCCAAATGATTCAATTTTTCCAGATTTACCACATGCATGTGTGGTACAATCTTGAAAAACCAAATGGCAACCAAAATGCCTAAAGTTTTCAGCCAATATGGTAAAGAATACCATCAAACCCGAACACTTTAGATCCCATTTTGAAGCATGTAATCGTTATAAGCGGCTCTTGATGCCATTTTTGGGTTTTAGCAAGATTATCAAAGTCCAAATAAACCGTTTTATTAGGAAAACGTAGCGGAAATTATTAGGTTTAAATCTTGTTTACCATTACACATAAAACCCGATTTATGTTAAACCCAATCCAGGATCCATATACCGTTAACATGCTATCATGAACAACCATAGGTGTCTAATAAACATACCTTCAAGTCCAGAAATTTAGAAGAAGATGAAGATATGAATGGCGAGATTCCAATGGAGAAATCCTCAAGCTTGTATACCCGAACAAGCTCCAACAAACACCAAGTTACTAAGGAATTACACTTCTTGCAAATCTCCTTGTTCTTCTTTTGGGTTTTTGGCCGAGAGAAGAGAAGAGAGAGATGTGTGTGTGTGAGAAAAGGTGGAGTGATACAAAATAAGATAAATTACATCTACCTATCACCATCCTTTCATGTCATTGAAACAAAACAAAAGGGAGAGAAGAGAGAGAGAGAGAGCCGACTCATTGGGGCTTTTCCCCCCCACAACCAAAAACCATTTTGTTTATTTTCTCTTTAAACATATTTTGTTATTTATCCAAATTAATAACATATCTTTCAAACATAAATTATCCATATAATTTATTTAACACACAAATGAAAATATTTAGAAAACCCATTTTCAAAGTGTTGATAATTATTACTTAGATCATATCTAACAATAGATATCGTGGCGTTTGCCTAGCTTGTTATTGGGTGTGACCCGACTTGGAACATTACGTACTAGCGGAAGTCTTTAATATAAATATCCTTTTCAGCAGAAGTCTTGAATAAAATATTATTATATTGAAAATTCGGGTTTAGATACCTGTTTGATAATTCAAATACTTGTCTTTTAGAAAATTCTTTATAATATTTTGATATAATATATCTGAGCCACCGGATAGCATCTAATGACTATATCTCCAATCTTCTATTCTGTTTTGCTTGTCTGTTCTAACCTTTCTGATTTCCTGTAAATTGCTAGAGGAAATACGTCAGCACATAGCTGGTGAATGAAGCTGACCCTGTTGAAAAATCTTTTCAATACCTCTGTGAAACCATCAATAATACATTTGTGACTACTCATTAGGCACCCAACTCAATTGGGATAAATTACCGTAAGTACATGTACAATTAAAACATATACACAATATCATTTCTCTGAATATTCCCGTAGACTTCCAAAGGTATGTTGATGATATGCATGGCCTCGGGGAACTCCAAGTCACCATGTATGAATGAATCCAGACACATGTATACTTTAATCACAGTGTCCATTCTTATTGTTGTAACACAAGGTTTTAAGGATTCATAGATAGTATGCAAACATTCTGACTCTTAAAGAGTTTGTAAAAGGTTAGGGCGTATTCACCTTTTCTGTTTATGATTAGTTTCTGTTTCTGATTTCTATTTTCTGATTTTTTTTTCCTTCTTGATTTGTTATCTCAGACCTATAGTACGAGAATAACCTTTGTATAAATTACTAGATCAATGATCTAGCTTCAGACCTTTACTCTGTTTTGTATAGCTTTAACCTTGATAAAATAATTTGTCTATATAAACATTTAGACCTTTAGTCCCTATCTTTATTTAACAACTAGCTTTTTCGCCCAAGTGCTACGCGGGTAATTTTTAGTTTTTATTTTATTTTTTTATTATTGTTTATGTATATTTTCCCATGTACGTGTTTATGTATTGAACTTAAAGGTTACATGAACTTATAAAATATGTTATACTAATTAGTTGTAAAAGTATAGTTTGTTTTGTTTTTTGTTTATATCTCAATGGGTCTCATGCAACAACTCGATTTTTTTCCAATTTATATTACCCAACCCGTTTTTATATTCGGGAAATTATATCGAATAAAAATGACGCGTTTATCGAATCATTATTATTGTTTCTAAATATTTATCGAGTCATTATTATTCAATTTTGACCCAAACTAAACTCTTAACTCCATGGCCCCGAGTGCAATTATATAATATTTTAACCCAGATACCGTTTACCTGAACCCATGTACCCGTTTACCAAACCCGAATTGTTCTTATATCGTCATACCTGATTACAAAACTTGGGAAAAACGTTTATTAATCATAGAAATTATTTGTGCCTTTGAATCATCTTGCCTATTCGTCCTCACCATCCCAAAGAATTAAGAAATAATGATCTTATGATACGAATTTCTTATTATGCTTAACCGTCTAAACCCATTTCTTAATATATGTTATAAAGATCATATTAACACAATTCATCACACATACACGATCCTCAGACCAGCGCCTATCAAACATGTATAGTTAATTTGATTTTATCAAGCCTCTTGTACATGTTCTTGACCTCCTTTTAGCCGGCACTGTAACGATAAAATTAGCCCTCTGATAGTCATCAAGACAGGTAATTAATTGTATGGTTAGACTCGTCTGTAATCATAGATCCATAACCCTATGGTTAAATGAATTAAAACAAACTGGATTAATCAATTGGGTTGGTTAGATTTTATGGCTGATTAGGTGTTCGTATGTCTGTTTAAAATAATTGTTTCTCTTATATTGGTCAAAAGAACATTTAATTTGTTAATTATTTTTCATAAATATTATAGAAGTTATATTAGTTTATGAATTATATTAACGAAAATATTATGATCATATATAAAACTAAGTTTTCAAAAATTTATTATTTTATTAATAATGTATATGTTTTTAATATTTTTTACATAAATTTTTGTATTATGAAGTTTTGTAGATTTATTTTTTACATAATCGTTTTTCCAAACTTTGGTTAAAAACCAAATATATATATATATATATAGAGAGAGAGAGAGAGAGAGAGAGAACTATTGGGTTTTAGCAAGATCATCAAAGTCCAAATAAACCGTTTTATTAGGAAAACGCAGCAGAAATTATTAGATTTAAATATTGTTTACCATTACAAATAAAACCCGATTTATTTTAAACCCAATCCAGGATCCATATACCGTTAACATGCTATCATGAACAACCATAGGGTGTCTAATAAACATACCTTCATGTCTAGAAATTTAAAAGAAGATGAAGATATGAATGGCGAGATTCCGATGGAGAAATCCTCAAGCTTGTATACCCGAACAAGCTCCAACAAACACCAAGTTACTAAGGAATTACACTTCTTGCAAATCTCCTTGTTCATCTTTTGGGTTTTCGGCCGAGAGAAGAGAAGAGAGAGATGTGTGTATGTGAGAAAAGGTGGAGTGATACAAAATAAGATAAATTACATCTACCTATCACCATCCTTGCATGTCATTGAAACAAAACAAAAGGGAAAGAGAGAGAGAGAGAGAGAGAGAGAGAGAGAGCCGACCCATTGGGGCTTTTTCCCCCCACAACCAAAAACCATTTTGTTTATTTTCTCTTTAAACATATTTTTTTATTTATCCAAATTAATAACATTTCTCTCAAACATAAATTACCCATATAATTTATTTAACACGCAAATGCAAATGTTTTGAAAACCCATTTTCAAATATTACAAGTGTTGATAATCATTACTTAGATCATATCTAACAATAAATATCGTGGCGTTTGTCTAGCTTGTTATTAGGTATGACCCGACTTAGATCATTACGTATTAGCCACATCAACTCGAATATGTGTCTTGGGCAGATCGATTCCAACAAGAACAAGGTTATAATACGAAGTGGATTTTTTCTAAGAAGTGTAAAAAGTTTGTTTTCACCATTAGATCTACTAAAACACACCACACAATAAACACACCGCAAATAAAATAAAACACAACGCATAATAAACACGTACCAGATTACTTCTTAGACACACTCCGCTTCTTATTTTAACCTCGCCCTATATATATATATATAGGGGAGATTTTAATTAAGAACCCCTTTGAGTTTTAAGAACTCGAAAGAACTCAGTGTAACGATTTTTATTTTTCGAATTTTTTTTACACATGCGTAATATATGTAAGTTACATACACGTAAAAAAATTACAGAATTTTTTACGCACCGAGTCGACTTTTTACAAATGTGTAACGGACGTAAAAGTTAGTGTAACCACTTACATATTTATTCTCTCTCCTACTTTGACTTTTTTGCCAAATTTAATCTCAACCACATATTCCAATCCATTTAATTAAATGTGTGGCCTGGAATTGAGTTCTTAAGTTCTTAAAAACTCAACATGGTTCTCAAAATATCCCTCCCCTATATATATATATATATATATATATATATATATATATATATATATGAATATATGTTAGATTATTAAATTTCATAAAGGTTTTTAGTATTAAATATTTGAAACGGGCTTTAATTTAGAATATATATTTAAAATTCATCTTGTTTATTCACGTATTAAAAAATATAGTTTGTGTATTTTATAAAAGTTCATATTTTATATAAATCTTATTATTTATTATTTGTTATCTATTATGTACAACATTAATATAAAAGAAATTTTTATTAATAATAAAGATATATATATATATATATATATATAAATACATTAAACATATTTTTTAGTTTAAAATAAATATTTTAAAACAATCTCTTTATATAATCTATCCAACAATTTTATAAATATTTAATTTTAGGTATTTTATATAATCTCATATTTATTATTTTGATAATAAAATTAATAATAAATCTAAGAAATATTTAACTTTCGTAAGAATATAAATGATCATCAAATCCCGAGTTTCTATCGAGTTATAGGATCCGTTATTCCATTCGTATTTACTTCCTCAAATATTGTAATTTGGATATCTCGTCGGTATTTCCTAAAGTGCTTGATCTACCTCCTTTTCTTAAACGAATCGTTATCTCTTGCTTAATTTCTAAGGTGAGTAATCACTCCCCTTGTTAATTATTTTAAATCCTTTTGGGGACATATATGTATTCACACTATTTATATATAAATACTATTCAAACCGCAACTATTAATCCTTATGTGTATATTAGTTTATGCCTAACTTGTTATTTGCTTAGTTGCTTTATTTAAATAAATTTAGGAGAGGTCCAACATATTCTCATACTAGTATGATCATACGACCGTCTTGTTTGTCATCGTCCAGTTCATCTGGAATCGAGCTTACAGACTACATATTTACTTGCTCATTTGGTTAACTTGCTTATATCACAGGAACTTTTGCCTTTTTATTTATTTATTATATATTATTTATGTAGTGTCTTAAACTGGTGTTGTACTCACTCGATATGTACAGTTGACAAACCTTTCTATTTTATACGCATATGCAGGTTATTGTTTGAACTAGTTGCAAGATTTGGTGAAGATTTAGTGAAGAATTATTTAGAATAGATATAATCATGATTTAAATTTGTATTTATTGTGTGTTTACTGAGTTGTATTTTGTATTTGATTATTTGAATATTTATTTAAATTTAATAGATATTGTCACCTTTATTATTGCATTATAATACCTTGAGAGCTATGAGCAATCAGCTCACGCCCCGAAATTTCCACTTTAGGTTGGGGTGTGATAGATTGGTATCAGAGCCAAAGGTTTAAGATAGGTCGTTAGTGGTCCATTAGTAACATGCTTAGGAGCTCCGTACTTGCTTATCTGTTTGGCTTTATGTGTTCAAATTAGTTGTTTACAGCTTTATTAGATAATTAATTAATGATGGTTTATTATTAAAGCTCATGGGAGGCTAACACACCATTTATGTTTCGTTAGTTTATTGTAAAGTTAACTTAATCGAATAAAAACTTAATTTTTAAACTGACCTCTTCTCCTTATCTAGTTATCACGCATTAATCATATTGACTACATCAACTCAAAAGTATTTATGTTATGTACCCCTCATTTTTATAATCTTTTATCCTTTAATCCTCATGATATGACACAAATCCCTCACTTCTCAAAGCAAAGTTATCATAAGTTATCTAAATAATTAAAAATTTTATTATTTAAATGTTTTCCTTAACTTATTGTAAGGCCCCGTTACCGGTGCCTCACATTTGGACATTGGATTTACTCATAAACACAGTTCTAAATATCAGAGTTTATTAAAACTTTTGCGGAATAATATAAACCGTCAACCATCCATTACAAACATCCAAAACTTGTATTTTAAAAACATAACATAAAACATAGTATCAAAACATCACGACAAATCTCCAGATGCCAGCCTCTTCAGTATTGCCATGTGTCTCCCTCAAGCCAGCTACCTCAGTCGATTAGCCTGCGTGCATACTAAAAGTCAGCGTATGAGTTCTAGTTAATCAGGCAAGGTACATTACATTCACAAATTTACCTATGCACCCGAAGGTACATACCTTCCTATTATCTTACATACTTACATACTTACGTACTTTCATTCATATACAAACATTCTAAAGAGCCTTCCGCCCTATACCCTTCGCCGACATTATTAGGGTCGGTTCCTTACATTCGCCGACATTATTAGGGTCGGTTCCCTACATTTTAGGGTCGGTTCCCTACATTCGCCGACATTATTAGGGTCGGTTCCCTACATTCGCTGACATTATTAGGGTCGGTTCCCTACATTCGTACTACTATGACTTACCGGCTCTTTACATACTTTCCTTGACAATGCGTGCAATCTCCGAAGAGTGTTCACGTACCATCAACATATCATACATACATTATTCATACATCTATATATTCATACAATCATCATACATAAATCATGCAAGGCATACACTTACCATTTAAGGTAAGTGTAATAGCTATCACATCGAGTATGCACACAGCCCCGAAAACATAATAAGGAATAGGGCTAGAAACTCACCTGAACACGGTTACGTTCACCGTTAATTGTTATTCCTTTCTTGAGCTGTGCACGGCTAACTGTATAACAATTACACGTATCAATCATCTGTCGCCATATATTTTGTTTTTCTAGTTTAGTTATAACCCACAACGAACGGGGGTCCGGGGGCAGCGCCCCTAGCAGCGGGGTTCTAGGGGCGGCAGCCCCTAGCAGGGTCCAAGGAGCAGAGCCCCTGGCTGATGTCGAGCTTGGAAAATTTTTATTTCCATTAACCGTCTTAACACATTTTCCAATAGGATTTTAACTTATTTTCTAATTCCCTAACTCATTCTCTATAACGAATTAAGCCTAATTTGTTGGCTAATTCGTTATCATTCATGCCTGATTCGTTAGTTTAATTCGTTACTTTTCATCATCTGATTCGTCCTCTGATTCGTTACCTTATCATGATGAATTGGGTAAATAACGAATCACTTGATTCGTTATCTGGTTCGTTATCCTCGTTCGCTAGCCTAATTCGTTATCTAACGTGACCTGATTCGTTAGCTTGATATAACGAATTAAAGGTTCATCCGTTATTAAATCACACGAATTAGTCCCATTCGTTATGAACGCGTAACGAATTGATCAATTATAACGAATCACCCATGTTCTTATCCAGACTTTGACTTAAGGTCAAAGTCAAAATTATCAAGAACACGAACTGGTCAACCGATCTTAGATATGCAACTAAATCTTCCTTTCTTAAAGAAACATCACGATTTTGGTATCATTGGATTCGGAATTACAGCGCCTACAAACCCTAACCCTTTGTCCGTCCAAATACTCATGTTTAAGGGGTGCGATTTGGGCATATATGTTACGGGTTCTTCATACTAACAATTAACCTATCAAACTGTAATCAATTTCAGTAAGTTTACCTTCGTTGGATTCATTTTTGCCATACTATAACAGATCTATGATTATCTAAATGAATCCGGACCTAAACGAATGATTTCTAATCATAAACGTACCTTAGACGAGTCGAACTACGAACACGAGTTGGTCTTTGATGTAGGTTCGGTTCGTCTCAACGTTCTAGCACCAACAATCTTAGGTTTCAACTTCGGATCTAGGCTCGGGTTAAAGGATAGTCTTGTGTGTGTTTTTGATGGTGTAGGCTATGTAGAGATGGATAAGAATGGAAAGGTTTAGGGTTTAAGGGGTATTTATACTTCCTTAAGCCCATGGACCTAAGGCCCATTCCATCTTCTATTCTATCTTTTAAAGTCCAAGCCCACCTTCTATTAGTTTATTTATTTAAACCGATAACGACACACTATAAAATAAATGAAATTTATTTTATTATTATAACCAAAAGTAGGATGTTACACTTATCCTTCATCTTATAAATCTCTATTATTGGTTCTCATAGAATGTCTCACCTAAGTAACCATCGCCGTCCTCGACATCAATCGTCCGGTTCTCATGACCACCGTATAGCCGCCTGTATTGCCAAGGAGATAGCGGCTGGGATCCCAAGGATAGTAACACAAATTCAAATCATCAATGCAACTAGTCCAACCTATACTCCTAACTTTTGTGCTGGTAACGACGAACCATCTACCTCCACTCATCCCCACCACAAGAAACGTAAGAACATTGTTGCAACAAATCCTACCCAACCGCAAGTCCCTTCAACTTTTCAAAACAAGAAACCTTACCTCGGTTGTTTCCCGTTATGCTTCATTTGTAACCATCATCACCTGGTTAAATCCATATACCGTTGTTGCGCCCAATGTAACCGTTATGGCCATTTTGCTAATACTTGATGAGCCCTGCCTAATGCACAAGCCGTCCCCCAACAGCCTACCCCTCATGCTCACCCTGATGCCTCTACCACTCAAGCTTACTACCATTATGTCGATCCTAATCACCTTCATGATATGTGCATTCAGATTATCTAAACTAAGCAAGTTCAAACTATAGTTACACCATACTACATTACCCATCAAGTCCAGTACTATCAATCCCACGTCCTTCAATATCCTTTCGTCGAGAAAGATCATTCATACTTAACCCAAACTTGTCAAGTTCCGCACACACAAGTTCATGTTTACCAAGCCTACTCTAACCAATCAACCCTCTTGCAAACCGTTCAAGCTCCAGTTACCCAAGTGATGCCGAATCAATCTACCTCGATTGCTCAAGCTCTCACGGGTCAAATCACTCAAGATGCTCAAGTTTCAAGGTTCCAAGTCATGCGCAACTGAAGATTTAAGCTACTAAGAAGACTTTCAACGCTACAGTACGGCTAGATCACCTCCTTTTCAGGGAGAGCTAATGCTTGTTGGGTATTTTGGTTTGACACTGCTTCACACCCAAAAAGAAGGAAATCCGGTTTTAAATTCCCAGAAACCACACGATTATATAGCCAAAGGGAATACGCCGCGCCTAAAATCATCCCAAGCACCGCTAATGTGGCATATTCTATCTTAGTTGAATTTGATTTTTGCTTTGTATTGACTATTTAATGAATTTTGAATTACCGTTTTTATGAATTATTGAAGTACTAATTAAGATTTTCTATTGTTATGCCACTCGAGTAAAGTTTAAATTTATCAAAGGGTTGTTTTATAAAATTCCACATTTTAAATAACCAAACTATAAACTTTTGTCTATTTAAAAGACGTCTCACTTATAACTCTTTTCCCTACAGGATTTCTATTCTTTAAATTATATTTTCAAATGTTTTGTAAATATACACGATGAGACGAATCATGTGGACCATCCGACGATCTAAATAACTATGGTATGGAACATAATTATCGAAGTCCTCGCATGTAAATCATAATGCATGCAATAGTGTGTCATAATATAGAATCGAAAGTAGTTGGGATAACGTTACAAATGTAGAGATAATAAGGACATGGTGGATATGCCATTAGTACATCCTATATATAATTCTCCTTAATGGAATTACATTTGGAGTGTTGTTTTAACTATTCAAAGTTCTGTGTTATGATAAATTTTTAAAGTTTATTTTAAAATTTTCCTTTCTTCAAAATTTAATGGTTTTGTTATAGTACCCTTTAATTTTTGGACGGGATTCCCTAAAGTAGGGGAGACTGTAACAACTCGGTTTTTTCCAATTTATATTACCCGACCCGATTTCATATTCGGGAAATTTTATCAAATAAATATACCGCGTTTATCGAGTCATTATTATTGTTTCTAAATATTTATCGAGTCATAATTATTCAATTTTAACCCCGAACTAAACTCTTAACCTTTAATGTTTCCACTTCTAAACTTCAAGGACCAGAGTGAAAATATCTAATATTTTAACCCATAAACCATTTACCTAAACCCATGTACCCGTTTACCAAACCCAAATTGTTCTTATATCGTCATACCTGATTCCAAAACTTGGGCAATACGTTTATTAATCTTGCAAATTAGTTGTGTCTTTGATTCATCTTGCCTAATCGGCCTCACCGTATCAAAGAATTAGAAAATAACGATCTTATGATACGAATTTCTTATTATGCTTAACCTTCTAAACCTGTTTCTTAATATATGTTATAAATATCGTATTAACACAATTCATCACACATACACGATCCTCAGACTAGCGCCTATCGAACCTGTATAGTTAATTTGATTTTATCAAGCCGCTTGTACTTGTTCTTGACCTCCTTTTAGCCGGAACTGTATCGATAAAATTAGCCCTCTTATATTCATCAAGACAAGTAATTAATTGTATGGTTAGACTTGACTGTAATCATAGATCCATAACCTATAATTAATTGAATTAAAATGAACTGGATTAATCAATTGGGTTGGTTAAGGTTTTGGTTGATTGGGTGTTCGCGTGTCTGTTTAATATAATGTTTCTCTTATATTGATCAAGTGTTTGGGTAGCTTAGTTGGTTGTGTGCACCACGTTAAGATTCTGGACGAGCAGGAGGCGCAGGTTTGAGCCTCCCCCAGCCCGTTTCGGGTCCTTTTTATTTTTATAAATCCTTTTAGGTTATATAATAATAAATTAATTATTTAAACCTTATTATTAATACTATATACAATAATAACACAATATTTTTATAAGCCCGACCAGTAATTAATCGTTTTTCCAAACCTTGGTTAAAAACCAAATATATATGTATGTATTAATATATATATATATATATATATATATATATATATGCATGTGTGTGTGTTAGATCATTAAATCTGTCACACCCTCAAAATCCACTAACGGAGTTTTACCGTCAGAGGGTGTGAACTGGCAGGATCGGAATCATTAGTTATAACCAAACCAAAGAAAACGTTTAAATGAAAAATAAGTGCGGAAGCGTAAAACCTTAATTCAAAAGTTGCGTCACGCAGGACGACTTAAAACCAAATGTAAATGTTAAAATTAAGTTTGCAGAGTAAGATGTTTAACAATTAATGCATGCTCCTAAACCGCGCGCCCGCCTCGGCTACCTGAGAATAACATACTAAAAGGGGTCAACACGAGGTTAGTGAGTTCACAAGTTATATAAGATAAATCGTTTAGCGTTTGAGTTCAGCGTTTTCGTTAAGTGTTTTGCGTAACCACGTTACGGCGTTTAAAAGTTTTGCGTAACCACGTTACGGCGTTTAAATGTTTTGCGTAACCACGTTACGGCGTTTAAGTGTGTAACCACGTTACAGCGTTTAAGTGTTACCAGATAATGTTATGTCAAATTATATATCGATAGGTAGCTAATCTATACAACAAGTATTACTAAGTGGTTCGAGACCGAAGCTGACTGTTTATCAAGTGCCCGTCACCAGGTCAACCCAGACCATGGTAAGTGTTAGCCAAAATTACACCCACTCAACCTCCAGTTGAGCTTAGCGTCGGGTGGGGTTTGTCAAACCCAGTAGTACTACTCAACAGTGACTCGCTATTCCAAATATTAACCGGTTCGATGCGTGGGACTTCAAGGGTTACGTGCCGCTTAGCCTCTACAAGTGATATATATAATTTATAACAAAATCTTAAATATGTGTTTATCTCAAAAATGCGTTTATCGGAGTATGTTATCTCCCCCAAGTGAAAAACGTTTGAAAACAGTTCAAAGAGCGGGGTAAGTGAACTCACTGTTTGCGAAGAATATTCCAAATTAGATCACCGAGTGATGCGCGTCGTAGAAAACTCTCTAGCGTTCTAAAATAACAAAGAGATTTTCTAAGTATCGGAACGTTTAACGAGTCTCTAGACTCGGCACATAATACCTATGCACGTATCATGTTTCGTGTTTCGTTTGTGAACCGTGTGTGATTTAAACAAGTACAATTGTGATACGATACACGAGTGAGCAATTACTTTCGTGTCATGTATTAATAACATACTTACAAGCAATTATTCCCGTAAGGGCATTTTGGTCAACAAACAAAGACTAACTAACCATTATTCCCCATAAGGGCAATTTGGTCAATTCATGGCAATCAAACTAGCAACTATTCCCCGCAAGGGTATTTTGGTCAAAATACAACAATTATATAAAAACTATCATATTTCATGCATTCCTACACAACTCAGCAGCTAGTTTCATTGTGACAGAATTTCTACTTGAAAGATTGTACTATTTCACCGATCATATCATCTCAATTAATTCACCAAAAATCACCACTGAAACATACATGTCTTAGGTTTCCAGAACATATTTTATATTATTTTTATTCCATATAGATTTCTCATAATGATCAAAACACTACAGTAAACTCATATCAGTCAGATTCATGCACAACAGAATGTTATTTGCAATTCCCGGTAAACGAAAAATCCAATAAATGCAAGACCACTTGGGTTTGGTTCCTAACTCAGTGAGTCAACTTCCAGAAGTGGAACCAACCCAATTGGCCTCGTAGTTCATGAGATATAGAATTTACAATATAACCTAACAGCAGGTCTAACAGCTCAGCTTTGCATCACGTTTTTGTAAAATCATAAAAGTATACTTCCACTTATCCAAAAATTACGAATTTATACTTTATAGAAACTGGACTCAACCTAGTTTACTGCAGTACCCACAATCTCAATCAATTTTCACGTTTACACTTCGTTACAGTCAGTTAAACATCGTATATATATTCTGTCCAGAATCTGTTCACATCAAAACTCAACATCATAACAATCTATGAACTATCATGCATCCATATAACCCTCTAGACACTATAACTACTATCCATGCATATCAATCACACCATACATACAAGACTAGGGTTTGTGATCTAATCCAAATCAAAGACAACAATGAATCATGCAACAACATCAATCTAGTTATCAATCTATTATGCAACTAACAAGAATCATATTGATCACATACATACATATAATCGGCCTACTTAGGGTTTACATACAACCCATTAAACATCAAAATTACACAACAAGGAGGTAAGGGGTGATCAAGTATACCTTCCTAGCACCTAGTTCTTGGATTAATCTCTTGATTGATGTGTGTGTGTGTGATCTTTGTGGACGGCAGCCGTGGAGAGGGAGCAAGAGACTTCCGATCGGAAGTTGTAGGGTTAGGGAAAATAGTTAGGGTTTAGTGTTTAAGTTATATTTATAAATAATCAAGTTACATTCTAGTCCCTCTTCTTTCCAAGTGTTGTTTTTCTAGAACATTCCATCATACTTGGACAATAAGTTAACATGACCATAGTATTATCACATAGCACATAATCCTAACACATAATAATCATATAATTATTGTTTTTACGTTTGTCGTTTATTTATCAATCGTTTGCGTCAACTCGTTTGCGTTTCGGTGCAAATCCCGAAAGACTACCCATGTAGTGAGTGTTAAGCGTCATTTAAACCCTAGTTTAAATGTAATGAAGTGTGCGTTATAGATTCAACGATCTTAAAGTTTGAATTGACGGAGTTGAGTTAACGGAGTTAACCTGGAATTGACGATTGTCACATCATTCCCTTGTTAAAGAATTTTCGTCCCGAAAATTTGAGTCAAGTCGTGATGAGAGTCTGAAAGAGTAAGAAGAAAAATTTCAGTTTGTCATATCATCCCCTAGTAAAAAGAAATTTCGTCCCGAAATTTAATTCATACCTCCGGTGATGTTTGACGGTTTGCCGGGTTTCGCGGTTTTCGGTGTTTGGTTAGCCCTTCAAAAAGGTGAGGATACTTTTTCATCATTTGATCCTCGCGTTCCCACGTGAACTCCGGTCCACGTCTCGAGTTCCAACGAACCTTAACGATTGGAATTTTGCTGTGTTTGAGCGTTTTGGTTTTCCAATCCAAAACCTCGACTGGTTCCTCAATGAACCGTAACTGTTCATCGACTTGTAGTTCCTCCAAAGGGACTACTTGGGTTTCATCAGATAGGCATTTCTTCAAATTTGAAACGTGGAATACATCGTGTACGCCACTGAGTTCTGTTGGTAGGTCCAGTCGGTACGCCACCGGACCAATGCGCTCAGTTATCCGGTACGGACCAACATACCGTGGGTTGAGTTTGTTTCGCTTACCAAAGCGAACTACACCTTTCCAAGGTGAGACTTTGAGTAACACCCGATCGTTTACTTGAAATTCGAGAGGTTTTCGGCGCTTGTCGGCGTACTCTTTTGGCGATCTCGTGCTGCTGCCATGCGATTTCGGATTTGAACGATCTTTTCCGAGGTTTCGAGTACCAGTTCCGGACCAGTGATTTGGCTATCACCCACCTCTGCCCAGCAGAGTGGTGATCGACACTTCCGTCCGTACAGCGCTTCAAACGGTGCTGCCTTAATACTTGCGTGGTAGCTGTTATTATACGAAAACTCTACCAAGGGTAAGTGGGGTTCCCAACTTTTTCCGAAATCTAAAACGCATGCACGCAACATATCCTCCAGGGTCTGAATAGTCCGTTCACTTTGCCCATCCGTCTGAGGATGGTATGCTGTACTCATATCGAGACGTGTGCCCAGTGCGCTTTGCAGCGACTTCCAAAAGTGTGAGGTAAAACGAGAATCTCGATCGGAAATGATCGAGACAGGCACTCCGTGTCTAGACACCACTTCTTTCATGTATACTCGAGTCAGTCTTTCCATTTTGTCCGTTTCCTTAATCGCTAGGAAATGTGCCGATTTAGTCAACCGGTCAACGATCACCCAGATGGTATCGCATCCCGTCGGTGTCTTAGGCAAACCCGTAATAAAATCCATTGAGATGTGCTCCCATTTCCACATTGGGAGTTCCGGTTGTTGCAGTAGACCAGATGGTTTCTGGTATTCAATCTTGACTCTGGCACAAGTCAAGCATTTGCTCACGTAGGTGGCGATGTCGGCTTTCATGTTCGGCCACCAGTAAAGTGCCTTTAAATCATGATACATTTTATCTGAGCCAGGGTGGATAGAATATCGGGACTTGTGAGCTTCGTCCATCACTAGAGTTCTCAACTCTCCGTATCGTGGAACCCAAATCCGGTTCTCAAAATATCGGACCCCGTCCGATCTGGTTTCAAGTTGCTTGTTCATGCCCCGCATGAGTTCCGATGGAAGATTTTCATCTTTCAAAGCTTCCAGTTGCGCATCGCGAATCTGATCGGGTAAGCTGGCATGAATCGTAAGTTGCAATGCTCTTACTCGTCTGGGTTTATCTGTTTCTTTTCTGCTGAGGGCGTCGGCCACCACATTGGCCTTGCCCGGGTGGTACTTGATGGCACAATCATAATCTTTGAGCAGCTCGACCCAACGACGCTGTCGCATGTTCAGCTCCTTCTGATCGTAGATATGTTGGAGACTCTTGTGGTCGGTGTAAATGGTAAACTTGGTACCGTACAAGTAATGCCTCCATATCTTAAGAGCAAACACCACAGCTCCGAGTTCCAAATCATGGGTCGTGTAGTTCTTCTCGTGAACCCGTAGTTGTCTAGAGGCGTAGGCTATAACCTTCTCGAGTTGCATCAGCACACAACCGAGACCTTGTATAGATGCGTCACAGTGTACCTCAAAATTTTCTGTTCCCTCGGGGAGGGCTAAAATAGGGGCGCTACAAAGCTTGGTTTTCAACAGTTGGAAAGCGGTTTCTTGCGCGTCACCCCAGTTGTACTTAGTGCCCTTGTGAGTCAAAGCGGTAAGGGGTTGAGCAATCTTTGAAAATCCCTCGATGAAACGCCGATAGTAGCCGGCCAATCCTAGGAATTGTCGCACCTCAGTCGGAGTCTTAGGTGCTTCCCAGTTTTTGATGGCCTCTACCTTACCGGGATCGACATGGATACCATTCTCGTTGATCACATGTCCTAAAAAGTGAACCTCGCGAAGCCAAAATTCACATTTCGAGACTTTAGCATACAGTTGTTCCTTCTTCAGTAGTTCCAGAATTATCCTTAAGTGCTCTTCGTGGTCAGTCTCGTTCTTGGAGTAGACAAGAATATCATCGATGAAAACAATCACGAACTTGTCGAGGTACGCCTTGCATACTCGATTCATGAGATCCATAAATACGGCTGGCGCGTTGGTTAGGCCAAAAGGCATAACCGAGAACTCGTAGTGACCATACCGTGTTCTGAAAGCCGTCTTTGAAATATCTTCTTCGCGCACTCTCAACTGGTGGTAACCGGATCGTAGATCGATCTTCGAGTAGTAACTCGATCCCTGAAGCTGGTCAAATAAATCATCAATTCGGGGTAAAGGATAACGGTTCTTGACCGTCACCTTGTTCAATTCCCGGTAGTCGATGCACATTCGGAAAGTCCCGTCTTTCTTTCGAACAAACAAGACAGGGGCTCCCCATGGCGATGAGCTAGGTCGGATAAAACCTTTATCCAACAAATCTTGCAACTGGGTGGACAACTCCTGAAGTTCCGCCGGTGCGAGCCGATACGGGGCTCGTGCTATGGGTGCTGCACCGGGTGTCAACTCGATTTGGAATTCGACTTGACGAATAGGAGGGAGTCCGGGCAAATCCTCCGGGAAAACTTCCGGAAAGTCTCGCACAACCGGTATGTCTTCAATTCGTTTCTCCTCCGCGGGTTTCTCAACAATCTGCGCCAAAATTGCCGGATGACCCTTTCGTAGATACTTCTGTGCTTTCATAAGGGTGATGATGCTGTTGGTCATGCCGCTTCTCTCGCCTCGGACCGAAATGATCTCGCCGGAAGGGGTGGTAATATGGACTATCTTATCATGGCATATAATCTCCGCTCGGTTCTCGGATAACCAGTCCATGCCGACAACGACATCGAAACTACTAAGCGTAAAAGGAATAAGGTCTATGTCAAAGACATGACCTGACAGTTTCAACTTACATCCCGCAAGTATATGAGTTGTTACTACAGTTTTACCATTAGCTAATTCAACAGGAAACTTAGCGTCTAACGGGGTTGGAGTAAGGTCTAAAAGTTGGCTAAAGGCTTTCGACACAAAACTCCTATCAGCTCCAGTGTCAAACAAAATAGAAGCAAAATAATCGTTTACAGGGA
Organism: Bidens hawaiensis; assembly: GCF_021521415.1. Taxonomy (NCBI): domain Eukaryota; kingdom Viridiplantae; phylum Streptophyta; class Magnoliopsida; order Asterales; family Asteraceae; genus Bidens; species Bidens hawaiensis. Next base: position 219,181 of record NW_027491099.1, read on the forward strand.
ACTTACCGGACACCACATGCGGATCATTGCGGGCTTGACCCGATCCAATCACAAACGCTCTTCCTTTGCCATTTCCTCCACCGTTACTGCCACTTCCATTGCCCCCATTGTTGTCATTATGTTTCAGCTTGGGGCAATCCTTCCGGAAATGACCTTCCTGTCCACATTCAAAACATCCCTTAGTCGTCATTGGTTGCTTAGGAGCACCCTTTGCCGCAAGGTCTCCTCTACATTCTTTCGCTTGGTGACCTATCTTTCCGCATCTTTGACACTTGACACGGTCACACTGGCCAACATGATGATAGTTGCACCTGTTGCACTTTGGATACTTCCCAGCATATCCGCTCGAAACCTGCCCGCTACCGTTGTTGTTGGAGTTGTTGTTGTTGTGATTCTGAGTGTTAAAGCTCCGGGTGAACTCGGGTTTACGGTAGTGTTGTTGCGGTGGGAGGTTCGAGGATGAAGATCTGGTGTTGTCGAACTTTCTCTTCCCGCTGTTCGGGTTGCTGTTGTTGTTACTGTTGCTGACGTGGTCATTACTCGGGTTGTCACGGGCTTTAACAGTCGAACCCCTCGGTGGTAACGCACCCTGGGTCACAGCCTGATCCGTCAGTTTGTGAGCCAAACGGATCGCTTGTTGGATCGTGGCTGGTCTGGAAGACGTCACCATACCCTGAATCTGTGGTGCTAACCCATCAATGTACATCTCTATTCTCTTGCTCGGCGGATCCACCATCCGCGGACACATCACCGCCAACTCGTGCGAACGAGTAGTGTAGGCTTCAATCTCTGAACCCACCATTTTCAATGACCAAAACTCCGACTCTAACTTCGAAATTTCTTCCCTCGGACAGTACTCTTCTCGCATCATGTTTTTGAACTCCTCCCAGTTCATCGCGTTAGCCAGTTCTAATCCAAGGATCTGGACGTTCGAATTCCACCAAGTGAGGGCGGAATCCTCAAGTGTCCCAGCAGCGAATTTGACCCTACTGGCAGGGGGACAGTTACACATCTCAAAGGCCGACTCGGCCTTCTCAGCCCAACGCAGGAAGCCTATAGCTCCCTCAGTGCCCTTAAACGTACTGGGCTTGCAGTCACGGTAGTTCTTGAAGGTACACGTTCCATTCGGACCTCCTGTTTGATTCTGAACGTGTGCGGCTAAAGCGGCCGCGACATGGTCATTCAGCAGAGTTTGGAGTTCAGCTGCAGTCATGCTGATGTTACCACGTCCTCGTCCAGCGTTTCTTCCGGCCATTTCCTAGAATCACAGTATAAAATGTTAAACATGAATTTTTCTTTCATATACAACACACCATACATGTAATAAAAAAAATAGGTAAGAAAGAAAAATAAGGAACAACATCACATCACAACCACATATTAGTCTAAGTAAAAATTCATGATTAAAACCATTGTATTCGCTACAAAGTATTTCCAATCAATCCTTAAAATCATAGAAAAATAATAGTTAGGATGGAGACAACCCCTCCATCTAAGTGTCATCATCACTAGATGTCGTCATCGGAGGACACCTCTGAATGTGCCTCCTCCTCAGCCGGTTCCTCCTCCGGCTCCTCTTCGGGATCTTCCTCGGGATCCTCCTCAGGCTCCTCTTCGGGATCTTCTTCAGGTTCCTCTTCAGGCTCTGCCTCGGGTTCTGCTGCGTTCTGGGCAAGTTGCATTTGTAGGATATCGCAACGCTCTAACGCTATTTCGGTTCGGGTCCTTGCTTCTTGGAGTTGCTCTTTCAAGTCTATCATTTCGGCTTGCATCTTCATCATAACCTTCGTTTGTTGATCACTAGCCCCTTGCATATCCTTCATTGCCGCCGCCATGCGGGCAACCTCCTCCTTATTCTCGGTTTCGTCTTTTAACAATCTGGAAACGTTCTCTCTCGTGTAGCGCATGTAACCCACATCACGCTCCAAACATGAAACAACGGCTGCGAGAACTCTCTCTACCGGTTCGGTTATGGGTGGTAGGGTGTTGGGATAAGCAGGGTGGTTCGGGTGTGGCAACGGGGGAACTTGTTCACGGTAGACCATACGTCTGATCATGTTAGGGTACCAATCCCAGCTAACGTCGTTGTCATACAAGCCTCCGGATAGGCGGTACCTCTTCGGTGCAGGAGCTTCGAGTTCCGGGACTACGTGGGGTGGCGAGGCGGTAGGTAACTGAGGTTCCTTCCCGTGAGCATGCGTCATCGAATCGGATGATGATGAGGGTGGCGTCGACATTCCTACAGGTAAGCCGTGTATGCGCGCGCGTATGAGCGAAAGAGGTAAGAGATAAGATTACAAGACTACACAAACCTATGCAGTGCGTATTATTATAACTAATGGGTCGTCGCGGTTATAGTCTAGTATGCATGCAGTTTCTAGTTCGCTATAACCAATGGCTCTGATACCAATCTGTCACACCCTCAAAATCCACTAACGGAGTTTTACCGTCAGAGGGTGTGAACTGGCAGGATCGGAATCATTAGTTATAACCAAACCAAAGAAAACGTTTAAATGAAAAATAAGTGCGGAAGCGTAAAACCTTAATTCAAAAGTTGCGTCACGCAGGACGACTTAAAACCAAATGTAAATGTTAAAATTAAGTTTGCAGAGTAAGATGTTTAACAATTAATGCATGCTCCTAAACCGCGCGCCCGCCTCGGCTACCTGAGAATAACATACTAAAAGGGGTCAACACGAGGTTGGTGAGTTCACAAGTTATATAAGATAAATCGTTTAGCGTTTGAGTTCAGCGTTTTCGTTAAGTGTTTTGCGTAACCACGTTACGGCGTTTAAAAGTTTTGCGTAACCACGTTACGGCGTTTAAATGTTTTGCGTAACCACGTTACGGCGTTTAAGTGTGTAACCACGTTACAGCGTTTAAGTGTTACCAGATAATGTTATGTCAAATTATATATCGATAGGTAGCTAATCTATACAACAAGTATTACTAAGTGGTTCGAGACCGAAGCTGACTGTTTATCAAGTGCCCGTCACCAGGTCAACCCAGACCATGGTAAGTGTTAGCCAAAATTACACCCACTCAACCTCCAGTTGAGCTTAGCGTCGGGTGGGGTTTGTCAAACCCAGTAGTACTACTCAACAGTGACTCGCTATTCCAAATATTAACCGGTTCGATGCGTGGGACTTCAAGGGTTACGTGCCGCTTAGCCTCTACAAGTGATATATATAATTTATAACAAAATCTTAAATATGTGTTTATCTCAAAAATGCGTTTATCGGAGTATGTTATCTCCCCCAAGTGAAAAACGTTTGAAAACAGTTCAAAGAGCGGGGTAAGTGAACTCACTGTTTGCGAAGAATATTCCAAATTAGATCACCGAGTGATGCGCGTCGTAGAAAACTCTCTAGCGTTCTAAAATAACAAAGAGATTTTCTAAGTATCGGAACGTTTAACGAGTCTCTAGACTCGGCACATAATACCTATGCACGTATCATGTTTCGTGTTTCATTTGTGAACCGTGTGTGATTTAAACAAGTACAATTGTGATACGATACACGAGTGAGCAATTACTTTCGTGTCATGTATTAATAACATACTTACAAGCAATTATTCCCGTAAGGGCATTTTGGTCAACAAACAAAGACTAACTAACCATTATTCCCCATAAGGGCAATTTGGTCAATTCATGGCAATCAAACTAGCAACTATTCCCCGCAAGGGTATTTTGGTCAAAATACAACAATTATATAAAAACTATCATATTTCATGCATTCCTACACAACTCAGCAGCTAGTTTCATTGTGACAGAATTTCTACTTGAAAGATTGTACTATTTCACCGATCATATCATCTCAATTAATTCACCAAAAATCACCACTGAAACATACATGTCTTAGGTTTCCAGAACATATTTTATATTATTTTTATTCCATATAGATTTCTCATAATGATCAAAACACTACAGTAAACTCATATCAGTCAGATTCATGCACAACAGAATGTTATTTTCAATTCCCGGTAAACGAAAAATCCAATAAATGCAAGACCACTTGGGTTTGGTTCCTAACTCAGTGAGTCAACTTCCAGAAGTGGAACCAACCCAATTGGCCTCGTAGTTCATGAGATATAGAATTTACAATATAACCTAACAGCAGGTCTAACAGCTCAGCTTTGCATCACGTTTTTGTAAAATCATAAAAGTATACTTCCACTTATCCAAAAATTACGAATTTATACTTTATAGAAACTAGACTCAACCTAGTTTACTGCAGTACCCACAATCTCAATCAATTTTCACGTTTACACTTCGTTACAGTCAGTTAAACATCGTATATATATTCTGTCCAGAATCTGTTCACATCAAAACTCAACATCATAACAATCTATGAACTATCATGCATCCATATAACCCTCTAGACACTATAACTACTATCCATGCATATCAATCACACCATACATACAAGATTAGGGTTTGTGATCTAATCCAAATCAAAGACAACAAAGAATCATGCAACAACATCAATCTAGTTATCAATCTATTATGCAACTAACAAGAATCATATTGATCACATACATACATATAATCGGCCTACTTAGGGTTTACATACAACCCATTAAACATCAAAATTACACAACAAGGAGGTAAGGGGTGATCAAGTATACCTTCCTAGCACCTAGTTCTTGGATTAATCTCTTGATTGATGTGTGTGTGTGTGATCTTTGTGGACGGCAGCCGTGGAGAGGGAGCAAGAGACTTCCGATCGGAAGTTGTAGGGTTAGGGAAAATAGTTAGGGTTTAGTGTTTAAGTTATATTTATAAATAATCAAGTTACATTCTAGTCCCTCTTCTTTCCAAGTGTTGTTTTTCTAGAACATTCCATCATACTTGGACAATAAGTTAACATGACCATAGTATTATCACATAGCACATAATCCTAACACATAATAATCATATAATTATTGTTTTTACGTTTGTCGTTTATTTATCAATCGTTTGCGTCAACTCGTTTGCGTTTCGGTGCAAATCCCGAAAGACTACCCATGTAGTGAGTGTTAAGCGTCATTTAAACCCTAGTTTAAATGTAATGAAGTGTGCGTTATAGATTCAACGATCTTAAAGTTTGAATTGACGGAGTTGAGTTAACGGAGTTAACCTGGAATTGACGATTGTCACAAAATTTGATAAAGATTTTTAGTATTAAATATTTAAAACGGGTTTTAATTTAGAATATATATTTAAACTTCATCTCGTTTATTCACGTATTAAAAAATTATAATTCACGTATTTTATAAAAGATCATATTTTATATAAATATTATTATTTATTATTTGTTATCTATTATGTACAACATTAATGTAAAAAAATCTTTATTTATAATAAATATATATATAAATACATTATACGTATTTTTTTAGTTTAAAATAAATATTTTAAACAATCTCTTTATATAATCTATCCAACAATTTTATAAATATTTATTTTTAGGTATTTTATATAATTAAATCATATTTATATTTTGATAATAAATTTTATAATAAATCTAAGAAATCTTTAACTTTTGTAAGAATATACATGATATCAAATCCTGAGTTTCTATCGAATTATAGGATCCATTATTCAATTCTTATTTATTTTCTCAATTATTGAAATTAGTCTCGTCGGTATTTTCTGAAGACCTTGATCTACCTCCTTTTCTTAAACGAATCATTATCTCTTGCTTAATTGCTAAGGTGAGTAATCACTACCCTTTTTACTTATTTTAAACCCTTATGGAGACATATGCGTATTTACAGTATTTATCTATTATCTAGTATTCAAAACCGCAACTGTTAATCCTGTGTATATCAGTGTATGACTAACTTGCTATTTGCTTACTTGCTTTATTTGAATACATTTCGGAGAGGTCCAACATATTCTCAGACTAGTGTCATCATACACCCGTCATGTATGCCATCGTCTAGTTCATCTGGCATCGAGCTTACCGACAACATATTTACTTGAACATTTGGTTAAATTGCTTTTCTAACAGGAACAGTTTGCATTTTTTTTATTTATTATACAATATTATTCTAGTGTCTTAAGCTAGTGTTTTATTCACTCAACATGTGTTGTTGAAAAACTTTTCTATTTTATACGAATATGCAGGTTATTATTTGAAGCAGTTGCAAGATTTGGTGAAGATTTAGTGAAGAATTATTTAGAATAGATATAAGCAAGAGTTATATTTGTATCTATTGTTTGTTTAATGAGTTGTATTTTGTATTTAAGTATTTGAATATTTAATTATATTTAATAGATATTGTCACATTTATTATTGCATGATAGTACCTTGAGAGCTGTGAGCAATTAGCTCACGCCCCGACATTTCCGCCTTAGGTTGATGTGCGACATCTTATTGGTCTAGTAGTTAACGTAACCCCACATTTTGTTATTTAAGATGCTAATTTTCGTCTTAATATACATGAATGTATAAAGAAATTTATATGGTTTGTGTTATTTTCTTTTGTATTGAGTTGTTACGGTTCATTGGTGATGTAGAACGTATATGTTGTTTAATGGATATCCAAAAATGGGCTCTCATGTGTCTATCAATTAATGTAGCCCAACAATTTTTTTTGTTTAATGTACGTATTTTTGTGCTTGATAGTGAATTGAGATTCTAATAAATTGATGTATTTGAATTTCTATAGGTCAATTCTAGTTCCACGTCTATCAGAAATGGGTACGTCATGTGTTATTATTTCATTTTTGGGTGATTATTAATTTATTATATTTTTTCTTGTATGATGTCTAGTTTGTGATTTTCTTATTATTTTGTATCTATTTGTTGTATTTATAGATTTTGTAGTTTAGTTATTATTGTGTATCAAAAGAACATTTAATTTGTTAATTACTTTTCATAAATATAATAGAAGTTATATTAGTTTATGAATTATATTAACGAAAATATTATGATCATATATAAAACTAAGTTTTCAAAAATTTATTATTTTATTAATAATGTATATGTTTTTAATATTTTTTACATAAATTTTTGTATTATGAAGTTTTGTAGATTTATTTCTTTTTTATATTTTAAAATGGGTAATAATTGCCGTCATTTGAAAGTGCTGCTCTATTGATAATAAACCGTCTTGAGAAATTCTTTTCTCGCCCTCTTTATCAAATCCTTCGTTGCATCTAACAATTAGAATACCTATGTTAATATGCCCCCTTAATTAGGATGAATTTTGTTGTTAAGTAGAAGTTTTGTAGGTTGTTGAAGGGATTTGTGTTTGTTCTTAGTTTTTTTAATCAAACATTGTGCCATTAACAATTTACAACCACTTTTAAAATAATATATTGGTTTTAAATAATCCCAAGTATCACCTTTTGGCCACTGCCGATCATAACTAACGAAATGACTAATGACAGTCCCGCATTTTATCATTTGTTTCCTACCAATGAACCCTAACTAACGAAATTCTAATGTCGTTATCTTTCATGATGTGACATTCTTATTTAGCATATATGTGTATAAAGTTGTTACTATGCGGATCGTAATCACGTTATGTTTACTATACGATGATTAATGGCGGAAACACTAATCAAATCCTTCTTTGCATCTAACAATCAGATGCTATATTGATAATAAACCGTCTTGAGAAATTATTTTCTCGCCTTCTTTATCAAATCCTTTGTTGCATGTTACAATTAGAATACCTAAGTTAATATGCCCCCCTTAATTAGGATGAATTTTGTTGTTAAGAGGAAGTTTTGTAGGTTGTTGAAGGGATTTGTGTTTGTTCTTAGTTTATTTAATCAAACATTGTGTCATTAACAATTTACAACCACTTTTAAAATAATATATTGGTTTTAAATAATCCCAACTATCACCTTTTGGCCACTGCCGATCATAACTAATGAAATGACTAATGACAGTAAGGTGGTAAAAGAAATACGTACAAAGCATTAGTTTGATTTTAAGTCCACGTAATTGGTGGGTGAATGTTTTCTCCCAGATTGAGAGAATCCAAAACTTGTGGATGCAATTTAATTAAGAGGCAAACGAGCATGTTTTCTTTTTTTCTTTTTTTTTTATTTAAAGATTAATATAGTAAAGATTCTTCAAATTAGAGTGTGTTTTAATTATAGTGTGTTTCTGTTATAGTGTGTTTTTGTTAACTAGCTGACCTTATATTAATAAAGCTCACCAATGTAATTTTAATGTCGTTGGAAGTTGAGATACGATGGGTAGAAGACTAAGTGATTAAAGTGACGGTGGAATTTAGAGTATAAAGTGACTGTTGGTGGAAGATTGAGAGATTAAAATTAAAATTAAAATATTTTATATTATTAACCATAATTTGAAAGATTGGGAGAATCATTGCTTAGAAGTAGGACATTTTAAACATATTCTGTTGACAACCAGGAAGTTATTACACATACTAAACTACCCTTTAACACACCAAACTAACTCTTCAAAATAAAACACTCCTCATCTAGACCTATCTTTCAATCTTGACCATTGACTACCAAGATCTAACCATCCAGATTACTTCATACATTTTTTAAAAACACCCATCTTTTTAGGATAACCCCTCCTTATATATAAATATATATTTTCAGACTTATAACTAATTAATAAATATTTGGGAAATTGGGTTTTTGAGATCGTCATTCACAAAATGAACGATTCTGTGACCTATCACGTTTTTAAACATTGTATCCTAGTGATTTTCGTTTTTAATGAAAATTATATTTAATGGTAAGAAAAGAAAACATTTCACAATATTATAATCAACTACTCAAAACCAAACCCTCACTAAAAAATTGATACATGAAAATGACTTATTAAAATCAGGCTATTTAAGTGCATTCATCTACCATCTCAATTAACCTATCTTATTTTAATTTTAGAATTACATTTTAGCAATACTAAACAATTAAAACTTCCTAGATAATAACTAAAGATAGGGTAACTTAAGTTTTATGATTTTTTATATATTTGTTTTAAAATATTTTTTAAACAACAAATTTACTTTCACCTTTAGGGGTGTTTGTATGAGATTTTAGATTTGCTTTTTGAAAAGCAAAAATAACTTTTAAAAATCTTTATTTTAAAATTTTTTTATTGTTTTATCAAACACATTTTTCTTTTTAATAAATAAATAGCAAATAAGCAAGTTTTAGAAGCTCACGCAAACACCCCTTTTGCAATGATGTAAATCTACTACCTTCATTTTAAAATGGTACACACCATACCACTTACCGGACCATTAAAATATAGACACCTATCTCACACGCATAATTATAAAGAATAGTAACTTTTATACCATATTTATATACGATAATCTGATTCTATGTATACAATCATAAATATACACCAACAAATTTTAAATTTTTAATATACACTTTATGTTAGCTTGTCATCTTAATTATTAACTTCCTTGGAACATGCGTTTATAGCCAATTTTTTCTAAGGAAAAAAAATATGTATATATATATATTCCTATATATATATATATAAATATATATATATAGAAAAGGTTAAAATAAAAATAAATAGTTTCTTAAAAATGATAAGAACATAAAACTTGAAGTTAGAAACTTCTTTAGTCTAAATCCTAAATTTTAGGAAACTATTTGAGAACCATTTGAAAATTGAGAACTTTGATAACCATTTTGGACCTAAAAAACATCTAAAAAAACTATAAAACAAAAAAAAACAAAAACTTTTAAAAAGTAAAAAAAAATCAAAATTTTTGTATTTCATTCCGGTTTCATATAAAAAAAACTTCATATTATACACATGTGTAAAATTTCATTTAATCTTTAGTTACGTAATGTACACATATGTACATTATCATTTACCTTAAATTGTATATATGTGTATAAAAAAACATATATGTACATAATACACATATATATATATATAATCTAGCTAAACCGAAACGTTTTTTTAATGAAACCGGAATGATAAATAAAAATTTGGGTTTTTTTACTTTTTTTTGTTTTTGCGTTTTTTTTTTGTTTTATGCTTTCTTTTTGTTTTTGTGGTCCAAAATGGTTCTCAAAGTTTTCAATTTCAAAATAGTTCTCACGTTATTCCAATCATATATATATGTGTGGAAAAGGATGATAGTGATATATACAAAAAGAAAGACATGAGAATCTAAAGAGAGACAAATCTATCAAATTTTGTATGTTTTTTGTGTTTGTCTATTGCTTCCTACTAGAGGGCCTGGTTTATGTATAATCAGGGGTGAACATTTTATGTGGGTCAGGTTTATGTGAACCCAATGATTTTATAAGAGTAAATAAAAAGAACCCACAGAAAACCTCTACAAAATCATGGATGAGTCAAAAACTAAAGGTAAGACTACATAACAAATTCTTAAACTAGGTGAGTAGCGAGATCTTTCAACCGAACGAGTTATATTTTATTGTACAGTCGTGCCTTCAGGCGAGTGTTCACGCGCGATGGCATTAGATGAGGGTTTTCCCCGGATCAGAGTGTATCACCAAGTGATAAATTTAACCAGTAGCTCATTTGAAGATTGGTTGATCGTTAAAAAAAAGGCATTTTGAGCTTTTGGCCGGTTCGGTCGACCCATAAACCTTAAGTCATTAGTAGATCTTGAACATCCTAAATTTCCATCCAACAAACTTTTATTCAAGCTAGAAGAATAACAGTGTTTACAAATAGAAAAAAAAACTTGGACTTGTTTTATAAAGTATTCAGTCTTAATTTGGCTTTATTAACGATTTGCTTTTTTTATATATATAAAAATGTCCAAAGTCGTAAATATGCCTTTTGAATATAAGCATAGAACAAAAAATAGACATATAGATTGGACGAATTGGTGTAAGTTCTCGTTAATGTAATTTTCCTTGTTGTTGGTAACTTCCTCCGAGTGTGGAGGAAGTGGTTTTCGGTGTTTTTTTTGGTTGTTTATAAAAGTTTACCGTTCGAAAAAAAAAACATGGCCAGGTGATATTTAATTAATTATCATATTTCATTGGTTGATCTTGTACTTCTCTATCACTTGTTGTTTCATCGATAATCTTAGATTTGTCGACCGTCGACGATTGACTTCTCATTACATTTATGGACGATCCATGGTCAAATACTCGAATTATACACCGACCGTGGTTCTTCATTTGCTTAAAACTTCTCGTTTGATGCATGTCTTATCGCGGCATTCAACGAGATGGCTCTCTGTCTCATATTTATTGATTAGTTTGATATTTCGTTATGACTAGTTTTTGTTTACTACATCATCACTGGAAATGATTATGAACATATAATCATGTGTAACGAACATTAACATTGCAGGTTCTTATTTTTTTTAATATCATAATGATGCATTTACGGTTATACATGCACCACCGCCAACTTCTTTTAACTATGACAACACGAACTTATAAAATATACATATGTAACATGAAATGTAACAAAACAACAAACACGTCAGGCAAAGTAACAAGTATGAGATACACAATATCTTAGACTCTTAGATGTTGTTTCTTTCATCATCTAGCAAAGCTTAGTATTACACCTGAAAGAATGTGAACATGATGTCAAAGTGAACATGCTATGTGTTTCTTCATACAAATTAGCATTGAAAATGATGAACGCTAATGAAGACTTTTGATTGTGGTAAGTAAAAAAGATGGAATATTATACCCCCGTATTTTGAAGTGTATCCAGAATATGCTGCAATTCATGAACAACCTTTTCTATGTTCATCCGTTGTGGTGGGGAATCGACCGAGCATAATACTCCAATTTTGAGTGTCGCGGCCACACACTCCTTGATTTTCTTTCCATTTGCTTCGTTGTTGACCCCATACCATCTTTGACAAACACTTTGAATGTCAACATCAATAAAACCCGTTGCATCATCTGACAAAGCCATGAAGAAAATTTATGAAGGTTAAGTCCTTCAATAAACATGTCGTCGGTCGGCTTTTTCCCAGTCGTCGCCTCTAGTAATAGTATTCCAAAACTGTAAACATCCCCGCTACTTGTCATTTCATGGTTGAGTCCATACTCTGCAACTTATGAACATGTATTTTAGTAATATTAGAAGTGCATACGAATGTCTATAGATAAATAGATTTGCCCGGAGGAGCATAACCAATTGTTCCTCTAAACCCGGTTGTGTTGTTTGGGTATGAAGGTCCAAGAAGTTGAGCTAAACCAAAATCGCCAACATGAGCCACCATGTCATCATCAAGTAGAATGTTGCTAGGCTTCAAATCTCCATGAACCACATTTGGTATGCAATGATTGTGAAGATAATCAAGTGCATATGCTACATCTATAAGAATATTTGTTATTTGAAGAAGGTTGAGTCTCGATATCGATTCACTTTCACTTGAATGCAACCAATCATGTAAACTTCCATTAGACATGAGTTCATATACCAAAGCTTTTGAAATCATTTCCTTGGAAGTCAACACTTGAACACGAAGTTATTATCTTCAATAAATTTCGGTGTCGAAGGTTACTCCATGCTTCACACTCCCACATAAAGCTTCTTTGAGCTCCTCGATTTTGAAGATGCAAAACTTTAACGGCAACAAGTTTATCATCTTCAAGGCTTCCTTTATAAACGGAACTGAAGCCACCACTTCCAATCAAATTGGATTCAGAGAATCCATTAGTAGCCTTGAGAAGTTGATTGTATGAAACTTTCATGAATCGTTTGCTCGTTGATGATTGAGATGCGGTTCTCTTGACTTTATTCTTACGCCAAACATATGATAAACATGTTATGATGGAAAGTGCGGATGCAATCAAAATGACTATTGCAAACAGAGGAAAACTCTTTTTATGTTCCTTTGTACGCTTGCACTTCGGTAACTTAAGTTCAATAATGCCACCACAAAGCCTGCTATTGCCCAAAACAGAGAATGTGGTTGCCTTGGCGAACACTCCAATAGTTGGTATCAGATAAATACGGTAAGGCTGGCACAACGACCAAGACTACTAGGAACGTTACCAGATAAGTTATTATCAGATAAATATAATTGACTCAACATGTTAAGGTTTCCAATCTCAGATGGAAGTGAACCAAAGAGGTTATTTTGAGAAAGGTCTAATGATTTGGTAAGATATGAAAGCTGAAAAAGTTGTGTAGGTATTTCACCGATAAGTTTATTGTTATTAAGGTACAACTCTAAAAGACGACGACAGTTTCCGAGACTTGATGGAACATGACCTTCTAATTTGTTGAAACTTAAACCAAGACGTAACAACATTGACAAGTTTCCAATAACATCAGGAATTGGCCCTGAAAGTTCATTTCATCTAATATAAGGAACTCAAGCTCTTGAAGGTTTTCAATGGATGAGGGGATGTTTCCTGTGTATTGGTTAGGTCCTAAAACTAGAAGTGATAAACCAACAAGATTACCGATTGATTCAGGGATGTTTCCATGAAACTGATTGTATCCTAAAGCTAGGAATTGGAGTTGATTAGAAAGATTACTGATTGATCTAGGGAGCACTCCTTGAAACTTACAATCACCTAGGTCCAGCTCATTTAATCTTGTGCAATTTGTCATAGAATCTATGAACTTCATTTCATCGGCTTCTTTGCTTCCAAAGAGGTTACTACCTAAGCGTATATACATAATATCTCTTAATTTTGAAAAGTCGATTGTCAACTTCCCACTAAACTTATTTTTTTGTAACTTCAAGATGTATTAATCTTGAACAGTTAGAAATGGACGATGGAAGAGGTCCAGTTAGTTGGTTATCCCATAAAACAAAATTGACAAGACGAGGCATCATTATGGCTGGAGGGAGACCCCACTCAATTCATTCCCATCCAAACTCAAATAAGCTAGTATTGAAAAGTTAAAAAGGGATTGTGGGATGGTTCCGGTTAAATTACAAAAATTGGAGTCAAATTCTCCTAAAGTTTTCAAATTGCCTATGGATTGTGGAATGCTACCACCCAAAGGATTTTCAGAAACATCTATTACTTCTAGTGATGTAATATTCCCCAACAAGCCTTCCAAACCTTCTGACTCCAATACTACACGAGTCACTCTTCTATGCCGCTTCCCACACGTAACACCATTCCAATCACAGAAATGAAGAGAATTATTCCACGAGGTTAGGGCCCCATGCGGATTGTTAGTGATCATCAACTTGATATGTTGCAAAGCCTGATGATCAGTCTCATTCCCGGTATACACGGTGGAAGTGAGGAATATAATAATAACAAGAGAATGACTTATGACACGAATAGAAGAGGAAGATGATAAGAGAATAATTGAGTTCATTTTTCAGAATACTTAACTCATGACAACAAGAATATTTATAGGCCTTTAATACTAGCTTTTACATGTTATCTTCGTAAGTGAGACGGCATGGAAATGAAATAAGTTTTAATTTTAAATATAAATATATATGATTCCATTCCGACAGTCCATGTCCATCCATAAAATTTTTACACCATCTATGAACCAATAAATTTGGATAGTTCAACCTTATTTTAAACAATTAATTTGGATAATTCAAGTTTATTTTACATCATTACTTGATTATTGTCTAGATCAGTTATTAGATTACGATTAGTGGATTAGATTTTGATTTTTAGTTAATTATTTGCTTGAATGCTTGATTATTTAAATATTACTATTTAATTATTTGAATGATAGATGATAAAATATTGGATTGTTTGTTTGTCATATGTGAATCGAACCGACCCAACTGCACCACAAATTTTAAATTATTTAGGTATAGACAACCATCCTCAAATATCTAAGCCCTATGGAAAAAGGTTATGAATTTACCACTGATTGCGGGGACGGACCCTAGCTTGTAATTTTTTATCGGTAATACAAATTTAATAATTTTTTGGTCGGTTTTGTATTTCGCTACACTTGAAAAAAAAAATATAATGTTACCCCTATTTGTATAAAGTACAACCAAATTAAAAGCTAAAATCAATTAAAGCCCAACCAAATTAAAGCTTAAACCAAATAAAACAATTATTCGCTTAAAATATAACGTTACCCATATTTGTGTAAAATCCAACCAAATTAAAAGCTAAAATCAATTAAAACCCAAATCAAATAAAACTATTGTTCGTTAGTTTAGGTCAGATATCAACAACCAAGCAAAACAAAGTTTTCTTCAATCGATGCTTCCACCCCCCGCCTCCTCCTTTTTTTGTCATATTATGAGAATATTGGTCAAAGATTATCTAACAATACATGAATCATTACACCATTTTGTGTTTTAAATATATGTCAAATAATGAAATATAAATATAATATATGTCAAAAATGTAAATTACTAGAGATATATCCATGAACGAATATTCTTTTGTATAATAAAATTAAAAATCCCAAGTTGAACGTAATTTATACCATTAACTTTTTAGTATAAAACAAAAAGAAAAACAATTTAATTAAGATTGAGAATAATGGACAATATTGTATCAGATAAAATTAGGGAGGATAAATTAAGATGGTTTAAACATGTGAAAAAAGACATATGATCGTGTTGATAATTACAATGAAAACCTTCATGGTAGAGTAGAATAGGAGCAGATGCAAACCCAAGCAAACACAGGCTGGGCGGATTTACATGATTTGCTAGGCCCACATTTATGTTATGTGAACTAGTGTATATAAAAAAAGTAAATAAAAACATTAAAAAAAAAGGTTTTTTAAGCCGGGTCTCAGTGGTAGTAGATTTTCTATCTTCCGTAGGGTTTGCTATAATCTCACCCTCCCCATACTCTACTAGTTATCAATAGTTTGTTATGAATGAGATTTTACTATGTAGGTCGGGTATGTTTGTGTGCTTAGTTATAAGCTAATTTACTAGTTGAGCCAAGCCCAGTGAGTATTCTTTATTGGGATAAACTCAGCTCGTTTTGACCTCGAATAAGTGGCCAATACATAGCGTTTTCATACTATCAAATCACAGACACTACATATATATTACAAACTCATATCATGTAAACTGATGGGCTAATTTACTAGACCAAGGGCTAGGCCTACAAACTTTTCCGTGGGCCAACTCTTGGGCCTCTATATCCTTTTCTCTCATCCACCACCTTATAACCCAAACAATAATATATATGTTTTTGACATCCATATAGGCATATAGGGCTGTTCACGAGCCGAGCCGAACCGAGCCAAGGCTTGCTCGTTGCTTGGCTCGTTTACAACCGAACCAAACCGAACGACTGAAATTCGAACCGAGCGAAAACTGAAACGAGCCAAAATCGAATCGAGCATTTTTCGATCGAACATCGAGCGATTTCGAGCAATATTTATTTCTTTTTCTCTTTAAAATTTTCAATAAGAAACAAATTTAAAGGTTGTAAAGTATATATTTTATATATAAATTGGTAGTTTTAGACAAACGTGTAATAAATTGTAAATTTATATTAAAAATAAGTTTGAATGAGATAAAATGATCATGTAAACAAACATCTATTATTCTAAAAACTTGAAGAGAACAAATAAAACTATAAATTTGACGGAATAGGAAAAATTTTAAGGGGTTAAAAAAATTGTTCATATATAATTATATATAAAATAAATAAAAAATTCGAGCTGAACCGAACCGAGCAGACCTTTGCTCGTTGCTTGGCTCGTTTGCAAACCGAACTAAACAGAGCGGCTCGTTTACAATCGAGCGAAAAAATGAGCGAGCATTTTCCGAGCAATTTTCAAGCGAGCGGCGAGCGAGTTCGAGCGACGAGCGGTTTGGACGGCCCTATCCATAAACACAACTGATAGTAACTTTTAGTAAATCACAATGAAAAAATATATAGTATATACAACAGATTTATGCATATCAATAGCAATAAACTCAACAAGATCTACAATATATCATAAGTAAAGGAAATGTAGACCTTCAACACCAAATGTTAATCCGAGTCGAACTAAGCTGAACAAAATAAGATAAAATCAATCCCGTCTTGTTGCAAGTGGGACCACCTCGGCCAAAGGGGTCGAGAGCTGTGTTGGCATGGGAGAGGTTCGACAATTAGGGCACGTGGGGTTCGCCCGCAACCACGGGTCTACGCATTTGACATGAAAAAGGTGACCACAATCAGGAAGTTGTCTAAGCATGTCACTTCCCTTATAATACAGAAAATTTTGTTTGATATAAGCTAGATCTATTTGTAATTGCTATTCAATTTATTGCATATATCATATTTTGATTCAAACTGAACATATAAAATAACTTTACAACGAAATAGAAGGCAAACAGACAATAAGATAACCCGCTAGCTCTTTTTGAAGATCAATATACATAAAATTTTTACAAGTATATATTACTTCATGTTCACTTTCTAACCGTTGAAGCTATTCATGATGAGATCTAGACTAGCTAGTAAGCTCATGCATTTATACATAAAACAAGAAACATTGATCAACAAACATTTGGTATCTCACGATATGCTACCAATTTTGCTTATATACAAACAAGTAAAATGCATATTATCATGATAAAGAAAATGTTCAACATGTAAGTTGTAACCATAAGAGGTCTTCTCAAAGACCATCATCAATCTTCGAAAGCGGCGTCATCATTTTTCAAATACAGTATCATATTAGATAATTTACCTTAAAATCTTATTAACAATGATAGAAACCCTTAATTTAATTATACAAGATTTAACTACCCCTTTATTACATATATTTTTATTTAAAATTAACATAATTTCTAAAATCACAGTCTCATCCACTACGTGAATATCGCCTTTTAGCCACACATGCGGTCTGGGCGATTTGCCACACTTCGACTTAAATGTGTGGCTAAAAGGTCTTTGACCATGTTTGAAAACCTTCCAGAATGTTTTGGCCACACATGTTATTCTTCATGTGACAATTTTATACATACTCAGGTACTTTTCGCCATATTTTGAAAAAAACTGTGACAAAATCTAGCCACATTATAAAAATGTGTGGCGAAATGTGACCTACAGTCATAGTTTGTTTAATCTTTGATACATGTGACCAAAAACACATGCATTAGCCACAAACTGTGACATTTAACTAGCCACATGTTTTAATAGTGTGGCCAAATGTGACGAACGGCTACTGTATTTATAATAGATGTATCTAAAAGGTAAAAGATATAGCCACTTGTATTACGTTGTGTGACCTAATGTCACATTTGTTAGCCACATTTTTAATATTGTGGCGAAATATGACGAACAACCATTGTATGTATAAGTAATGTGGCTAAAACACTTAAAATATATGGCCACTTATACGAGGTTGTGTGACCAAAGAGTAGTTTAGTTTTATATGGCTAAAACGCTTTATTTTTCCTAAGTTATTTTTCCTGACTAATAGTGACAACAAATGTGACTATTATTAGTTAATTGCCACACTTTATGCTTCATGTGACCATCACCTTCACCTCCTCCCAATTACAAACCTAATCCATTAACATCGATTGAAGCTCATTACTCTTTTTCTTCACTTTGATTCTTGATCCAAACTTCATCAACCATCATGCGATCAAATCTAACGGGGATTTTCAACATGATTAGTTAGAACTCTAGAGATGTCATAAACATGTTAGGGTTTGAGTTTTGTTGAGAGCAGTTGGCTAACAGATTCGTTATCGTTTATTGATTGGTCTGTAACTCGATGTTAAACAACGATTATTGATCGATTCTTGATTTTAGGATATAGCATTCTGAGTCTAGTTTCTAGAAAGGTAAATTTTGCAATTTTTGGATGAGTATTGAATACCTTTTCTGATTTTACAAAAACATATGTCAAAGCTGATTCGCGGAGTTATATTCTGGTCCATTTTTCGAACACCATAACTCCCTAATGACAAACCCAAACGGGCTGGTTCCACTTCTGGAACTTAGTATTATGAGTTTAAAAGATAACCCAATTGGTTTTACACAATTTGCTTTAACGAGTTGATAGAACCATTAAACTAGTTTTTGTTGCGCAATCTGCTGAAATGTTAGTACCTATTTGTAATGGTTGAATTATTGGGAGTTTTCTATACTTGAGAAAAATATAATAAAAATTGTTTGAGAAACCTAATTCATATATCATACTGTGGTAAATTTTGTAGAATTTATCATCGAGAAAGAAACCGGAAGCACAAATGACGATTTCAATTATATTTTAGATGGAATCGTAGAGGACGGTGGTGGAAGAGGTGAACAACACGTGTAAGTGGTTAAGCTCACCAATTTTGTACAAATTTTGTTGCACAATGTACACACAAAGATAGCCCAACTTCCCCGAAATTGTTATATTATAAATTTGTTGCATATATCATATTTTGATTCAAACTGAACATATAAAATAACTTTACAACGAAATAGAAGGCAAACAGACAATAAGATAACCCGCTAGCCTTATTTGAAAATCAATATATGTAACATCCTACTTTTGGTTATAATAATAAAATAAATTTCGTCTATTTTATAGTGGGTCGTTACCGGGTTAGATAAATAGATTACGAGTTGAGCTAGTGTTGGGTAAATGGATATGGGTTATGGACTTGGGTTAGGAAAGAAAGAAGGAAAGACCGTGGGCTTAAGCCCATGATCCATAAATATATAAACCCTTAATCACCATTTAATTTCATTTCACACATATTTCATACACCACCCAAAACACACACTTAAGCTTCTCTCTAGTTTTCTCTTTTCTCTCAAGCCGAAATCACCAAGGAAACGAGCACCGACCCGAGGTAATAATAGTATGATGTTTATGAGCTTAACCCGTTAGATTTAGTCACGAAAAACGGTGAAAAACGGTGGAAAAATGAGCCGGATCTCGTTTTTCGTGCGAAAAAACGTTTTTTCCGGCGACGGCGCCGGAAAGGCAGTGCCGGAAAAGTAGGTACAAGGTTAAGGAGGGTGTCAGGCAATGTTCTGACATTCCCTGACCTAACCCTAGTTCGCTATGGGAACTTAGCGAAACGGAGGGTGATTCTTTAGCTAATTCGCATAAGGAAGTCTAACGAACTAGCTTTGATTCGTGTACTAATTCGTTAAGGAAAGACTGATGAACTAGCTTCAGTTCGTGAAGTCCAATTCGTCTGATGACCAGTTCGCTATAAGGTTTAATTCGTTATGAGGACTGGTTCGTCATAAGGGTTCAATTCGCCAAGGAGTTCAACTCGTTAGACACACCAGACGAATATGGACCAATTCGCTAAAAAGGCTAATTCGTTATGAAATAACGAATTAGCCAATTCGTTATGGAAGACATAAGTAACGAACGAACCCCAATTCGTTAAAGAGCATATTAACGAACTAGACTATGAAAGAATGGCAGATTGATCCCTGGAGTTATAAAAGAATGAATTAATTACAAATAGGCCCTTGAACTTTGAGTTAGCGAATTTAATAATGATACGAATTCTAATGGAAAATGTGTTACGACAGTTAATGGAAATAAAATTTTTCCAAGCTGACCTGGCAGCTTGACCCCAGCCAGGGACTCTACCCCTTGGACCCTGCTAGGGGCTGCCGCCTCTAGCCCCCGCTGCCAGGGGCGTTGCCCCCGGACCCCCTGTTCGCTGAAGGTAATAATTAGATTAGAAACGCGATTTGAGTAGTGATGGTTAATTGTTGCATGTAATTATTATACAGTTAGCCGTGCCCAACTGAAGAAAGGAATAACTATTAACGGTGAACGTAACCGACTTCAGGTGAGTTTCTAGCCCCATTTCCTTGTTATGTTTTCGGGGCTGTGTGCATACTAGATGTGACTAGCTAATACACTTATCCTAAGTGATAAGTGTATGCCATATATGTATTATGTGAAATGTATGAATGGTTTCTTGCCGGTACATAAACGACATTCGGAATTGCATGTACTGCTAGGAAATGATTGATGTTATATGTATGTTGTAAGATAAAGAATGAATGATGTATGTATGTGCGAAACTTACGATTATGTATATAGAAAGTATGTTAAGGAGGTAAGGAAGAAAGGGTACCAGACTCTAATAATATCCGAGGATGGAGGGTGACCGGACCCTAATAATATCCGAGGATGAAGGGTACCGGACCCTAATAATATCCGAGGATGAAGGGAACCGGACCCTAATAATATCCGAGGATGAAGGGTACCGGACCCTAATAATATCCGAGGATGGAGGGTACCAGACCCTAATAATATCCGAGGTATGTAGGGCGAATGCTATTTATAACGTAAGGATAGTTATGAATGTGTATGAAAGATTGATGGACAGGTTAAGTATGTAATGCGTACCTTCAGGCACGTGTATGTGTATGTACAGTAAGTTATGTGATTAACTAGAACTCACTCAGCGTAGCTCACTTTTAGTATGCACGCAGGCTAATAGGTTGAGGCAGCTCGCGTGATTGAAGACACATGGCATGGAATCGAAGATACTGGCATTTCGAAGAAATTTTGTGATGTTTTAAAGACTATGTTTTGTTTTAAATGACTATGAATGTTTTTATAAGACAAGATTTGAAGGTTATGTAACGTATTATGGTTGAAGTTTAAATGTTACGCGAATGTTTTAATTAACTCTGATATTAAGAACTGTGTTTATGAGTAAATCCAACACCAAAGTAAGGCTACAGGTAACGGGGCCTTACAAGTTGGTATCAGAGCAAAGTTCGAGAGATTTAAGCATCCTACATGCTTAGACTTGAACAGAGAATGGGATTTAAGAAAGAAAAGAAAGAAGATGCCAGTTCGAGATAGCCATGTGTCAGTCAAGCAAGCTCAGTAACGGTAAAGTGTATGATTAAATATGTATGTAAATGTTAGCTTAATTGCTAAAGAAAGGATATGTGAATGTTAGGGATAGGATTATTTGATTGATTAACTGTTTAGGATAGAACCAGCACAAATAGACTCATAAGGGGAAGTGTATAGGACACGGAAAGTAACGTGATCAGCTAATCACAATTGGCCACTGTTATTACCTGTTAGCCTTACTATCCTTGTACTAAATAGTTCCTTGAGTGATGACGTTTGTGTTTTCTTTCCAGAATACGATGGCTGGATCTAGGGCAGTTGATGGAGCAGGAGGCCGCACTTGACGTCGTGGCAGGCCTCGCCGTGTCCAACAACCTTCAGTAGAAACAGCTTCCAACACCGAGGAAGAAGGAAGCGCAGCTGGAGGAAACCTAAACAACAATGAAGGGGTTCAGCAAGATCCCTTAATCCAGGCAGCTATTGTCCAAGCAGTAGCCACTGCTGTGAAGAACCTGAATCCCGAGAGATCTGTTGAAAGCCGTGAAAGAACAGCTGAAGGAGCGGGAGGAGGTGGTAGGGAAGACGATGAAGGAAAAAGAGAGGCCTCGAGTGAGGTTAAGTCTGTGAAGGTCGATGACAGGAAAAGGGGCCGAGGTGGTTGCAACTATAAGTCCTTTAAGGGTTGTGACCCGCCGAAGCTGACTGGTTTGGGAGACGCAATTGCTACCTTTCAATGGATAACCGCCATGGATAAAATTATCCGCATTAGCGAGTGTCGCCCCGATCAAGCTGTCGGTTATGCCACCCAATCGTTTGAGGAAGAGGCGATGTATTGGTGGGAAAGTGTGGAGCAGAGGAAGACTCGGGACGAGATTAAGGCCATGAAGTGGGAGGATCTGAAGGAGTTAGTTATGAAGAAGTTCTGTGCTGACGCCGAAGTTGAGAGGGCGGAGATGAAGTTTCTGAACTTGAAAGCTGGAACGATGACACATCGTGAGTATACTACCGAGTTCAACCGAATGTCTTGTTTGATACCCGATATGGTCAACACCGAGGCTAAGAGAATCAAGTGTTATGTGAGGGGACTGCCACAAAAGGTTCGCATGCTGGTCAGGACGAATAAACCTGCTACTTTTGACTCTGCTGTCGAACTCGCAGAGATGGTTTATGAGGATCTGGCTGCGGACGATGTTGTGGTGGGGGGAGATAAGAATGACAAGAAGTGGGTCGCTCCTGTTAAACGACCGGGTACCCAGTTGTGGAACTCTAAGGACAAGAAGCAGAAGGTGTGGTAGAGAAAGACGTGCAAAACGTATGGGAAGGTGCACGGTAGAGAGTACAAGTGGAGCACTGGTTCGGATGTGTGTCACAAATGTGGAAAGGCTCATGGCGGAGAGTGTAGGCTTGGGACAAATTCCTGTTATAAGTGTGGGAAGGTGGGGCACTATGCTATTGAGTGTGATGTGAAACCCGCATGCTACAAGTGTGGTAAGACGGGTCATATGGCAAGGGAGTGTACTGATGGTGGAGATGGAGGTAGTGGAAAGAAGGATACCGATCAAGCTAGCCCAAGGACTAGAGCCTACATGCTGACCCACGAATAGGCTAAACAGATTCCGGATGTTGTAACTGGTACGTTTTTAGTAAACGGTATTTCTTCTTCAGTATTATATGATTCGGGTGCGAATAAGAGTTTCGTAGCTACACCATTTAGTAAATTAGCAAAAATGAAATGTTGCCGAGTGTCTGAAACTTTTATAGTAGAAACCGCTAGTGAAGCTTTGGTTAAAATAATGAAAATGGTTAAGAACTGTAAGATAGAGTTAGAGGGACATGAGTTCCCGGTTACCTTGTATGTTATGACCTTAGGAGGGTTCGATGTAGTTTTGGGAAAGGATTGGTTGTCTGAGTACGAAGCTCAGATAGTGTGTAAGAGTAGCATAATAAGATTAAATTCTTTGGATGGTGGTGCGGTGACGGTGTAGGGTGATAAGGAAAGTTCGGGGCTTAATGTCATTTCGATGATGAAAGCCAAGGGATTGTTTAGGCGAGGGTACGGTGCCTACCCGGCGTATGTTGTCAACGCTACGGCCGAGACGAAAGAGATGAAAAATGTTCCTATCGTGTGCGACTACCCAGAAGTATTCCCTGAGGATCTTTCGGGGTTGCCACCGGAGCGAGAGATAGAATTTCAGATAGATTTAGTACCAGGAGCCCAACCCGTCGCGAAAGCACCTTACCGTCTAGCACCGTCCGAGATGAAAGAATTGATGTCCCAACTGCAGGAACTCCTCGACAAAGGTTTTATTTGACCAAGTGTTTCCCCATGGGGCGCACCAGTGTTGTTCGTGAAGAAGAAGGATGGAAGTATGAGAATGTGCATAGACTATCGCGAGTTGAACAAGCTTACGGTAAAGAATAGATATCCTTTGCCAAGGATTGACGATCTTTTTGACCAACTGCAAGGTTCGAGTTGGTTCTCACGAATAGATCTTAGATCAGGCTACCATCAATTGAAGGTGAAGGAGGCAGACATCCCTAAGACAACGTTCGGAACGCGGTATGGACACTACGAGTTCCTTATGATATCATTCGGTCTAACAAATGCTCCTGCAGCATTTATGGACATGATGAATAGGGTGTGTCGGCTGATGTTGGATAAGTCAGTTATCGTCTTCATTGATGATATATTGATTTATTCAAAGAGTGAGTATGATCATGCCGAGCATCTGAGAGAAGTATTGGATACTTTGAAGAAAGAGAAGCTATATGCTAAGTTTTCGAAATGCGCGTTTTGGTTGCGAGAAGTGCAATTTCTATGTCACGTGATTAATCCTGAAGGGATTACCATTGACCCAGCTAAGATTGAATCGATAACTAACTGGAAGACTCCACAGAATCCGACTGATATACGGAGCTTCCTAGGGTTAGCTGGCTACTATAGGAGATTCATCGAAGGTTTCTCCAAGATAGCCGCACCGTTGACCGGTATGACCCGAAAG
Source organism: Bidens hawaiensis (assembly GCF_021521415.1). Classification (NCBI taxonomy): domain Eukaryota; kingdom Viridiplantae; phylum Streptophyta; class Magnoliopsida; order Asterales; family Asteraceae; genus Bidens; species Bidens hawaiensis. The sequence continues at coordinate 243,839 of NW_027491099.1, forward strand.
TCGATAGTATTCAGTTGGGGTAAGTTTCAAGAAGAGGCTTTTCAGGAGTTAAAGAAGAGACTCACGTAATCTCCAATCATTGCTCTACCCGATGGTGACGAGGATTTGGTTGTTTGTACTGATGCTTCGCATCGTGGGTTAGGTTGTATGTTGATGCAACGAGGAAAGGTGATAGCTTACGCGTCTAGACAGTTAAAAGTCCATGAGAGTACTTATCCGACGCATGATTTAGAGCTAGCAACAGTAGTGCATGCTCTCAAGATATGGAGCCATTATCTATATGGTACTAAGTGTACCATTTACACAGATCATAAGAGTTTAAAGTACTTTTTCGAGCAGAAAGAGCTGAACATGAGGCAGAGGAGGTGGTTAGAATTGATAAAGGATTACGACTGCGATATTAAGTACTACCCTGGTAAAGCTAATGTGGTCGCCGACGCGCTAAACCGTAAGAACGAGGAAGTCCTTGCAACAGTGAAGTCATACCAGTTGATTATGAACTCAGGTCTGTTTGATGAAATCGTCAAAGTACAGTTTGATGTGTTGTTAGATTAAGGACTAGTGAAGAAGGATAGAATTTTCGGTCAGAAAGACGAGTTGATGGAAAACACTCATGGTGTTAAAACTAGGTTTGCCCGTATGTGGATCCCACGCCATGGAGATCTCAAAGGCCGAATCTTAGATGAAGCTCATAAGTCAAGGTATTCGATTCATCTAGGAACTACGAAGATGTACCAAGATTTGAAAAGAGATTACTGGTGGCCAGGCATGAAGAATGATGTAGTAGATTTTGTCAATAAGTGCCTAACTTGCTTGCAAGTCAAGGCAGAGCAGCAGAAACCTTATGGGAAGATGCAGCCTCTAGAAATACCAGAATGGAAATGGGAACACATCAGCATGGATTTCATAACTAAGCTACCTCGTACAGCTAAGCATCATGATACCATCTGGGTGATAGTGGACTGTTTGACCAAAAGTGCTCACTTTCTGCCCATACGAGAGGCCATCTAGTCAGAAACGTTAGCAAATTTGTTCATAAAAGAAGTTGTGGCCAAGCATGGAGTGCCGTTATCGATCGTGTCTGATAGAGATACTCGATTCACTTCGAGGTTTTGGCAGAAGTTCCATGAAGCTATGGGAACGAGATTGAACATCAGTACGGCGTATCATCCTCAAACCGATGGGCAGTCTGAAAGGACGATCCAAACCCTTGAGGATATGCTACGTGCTTGTGTTTTGGATTTTGGTGGAAGTTGGGATGATCATCTGCATCTGGCCGAGTTCTCCTATAACAACAGCTACCATTCAAGTATTGGTATGCCACCGTTTGAGATGCTTTACGGTAGACGATGTAGAACCCCGGTGTGTTGGGCAGGAGATTGGTCAGAAAGAGATGGGAAGCCTAGAAGTTGTGCAAGAAACTTCTTTAAAGTTCGATCAGATCAAAGCAAGAATGAAAGCGGCTCAAGACAGACAGAAGTCGTATGCTGATAAGCGGCGACGACCGATTGAGTTTAACGTTGGTGACAATGGGATGCTCAAGGTCTCGCCTTGGAAAGGAATTATCCGTTTTAGAAAGAGAGGGAAGTTGAGCCCGAGGTACATTGAACCGTTTAAGATTATGGATCGTGTGGGTGAAGTGGCTTATAAGCTGGATTTGCCCAAAGAGTTAGAAGGAATTCATTCAACCTTCCATGTTTCTCACCTAAGGAAATGCCTAGCTGATGACACGTCTCACATGCCATTGATGGACATTGAGGTTGATGAACAATTGAACTACATTGAGCAACCGATTGAGATAGTCGACCGCAAGGAGAAACAACTTCTTCACAATGTTATACCATTAGTGAAAGTGATATTGAAGCATCACAAAGGTTCAGATGCCACTTGGGAAGCGGAGGATGAGATGCGCAAGTTTTAACCGAATCTGTTTATGTAATAGTTAGGTTTCGGGGACGAAACCTCTTTAAGGAGGGAAGACTTGTAACATCCTACTTTTGGTTATAATAATAAAATAAATTTCGTCTATTTTATAGTGGGTCGTTACCGGGTTAGATAAATAGATTACGAGTTGAGCTAGTGTTGGGTAAATGGATATGGGTTATGGACTTAGGTTAGGAAAGAAAGAAGGAAAGACCGTGGGCTTAAGCCCATGATCTATAAATATATAAACCCTTAATCACCATTTAATTTCATTTCACACATATTCCATACACCACCCAAAACAAACACTTAAGCTTCTCTCTAGTTCTCTCTTTTCTCTCAAGCCGAAATCACCAAGGAAACGAGCACCGACCCGAGGTAATAATAGTATGATGTTTATGAGCTTAACCCGTTAGATTTAATCACGAAACGACGAGCTGACACCGTTAAACCGTTAAGTTATGAGATCCGGGTAGAATCGGGTATAAACGGAACCTAAGATGAGCTTAGGGTTCATCCAAGCTTAGATCTGGATCGAACGGGACGAAAAACGGTGAAAAAACGAGCCGGATCTCGTTTTTTCGGCGAAAACGCGTTTTTCCAGCGGTGCCGGAAAAGTAGGTACGAGGTTAAGGTGGGTGTCAGGGAATGTTCTGACATTCCCTGACCTAACCCTAGTTCGCTCTGGGAACTTAGCGAATCGAAGGGTGATTCTTTAGCTAATTCGCATAAGGAAGTCTAACGAACTAGCTTTGATTCGTGTACTAATTCGTTAAGGAAAAAATGACGAACTAGCTTCAGTTCGTGAAGTCCAATTCGTCTGATGACCAGTTCGCTATAAGGTTTAATTCGTTATGAGGACTGGTTCGTCATAAGGGTTCAATTCGCCAAGGAGTTCAACTCGTTAGACAGACCAGAAGAATATGGACCAATTCGCTAAAAAGGCTAATTCGTTATGAAATAACGAATTTGCCAATTCGTTATGGAAGACAGAAGTAACGAACGAACCCCAATTCGTTAAAGAGCATATTGATCCCTTCATCCTCGGATATTATTAGTTTGTGTTTATTAAATTCACAAACTAGACTTTGAAAGATTGGCAGATTGATCCCTGGACTTGTAAAAGAATTATTAATTACAAATAGGCCCTTGAACTTTGAGTTAGCGAATTTAATAATGATACGAATTATAATGGAAAATGTGTTACGAAAGTTAATGGAAATAAAATTTTTCCAAGCTGACCTGGCAGCTCGACCCCAGCCAGGGGCTCTGCCCCTTAGACCCTGCTAGGGGATGCCGCCTCTAGACCCCGCTGCCAGGGGCGCTGCCCCCGGACCCCCGTTTGTTGAGGGTAATAATTAGATTAGAAACGCGAGATGAGTAGTGATGGTTAATTGATGCATGTAATTATTATACAGTTAGCCGTGCCCAACTGAAGAAAGGAATAACTATTAACGGTGAACGTAACCGACTTCAGGTGAGTTTCTAGCCCCATTTCCTTGTTATGTTTTCGGGGTTGTGTGCATACTCGATGTGATTAGCTAATACACTTATCCTAAGTGATAAGTGTATGCCATATATGTATTATGTGAAATGTATGAATGGTTTCTTGCCGGTACATGAACGATCTTCGGAATTTCATGTACTGCCAGGAAATGATTGATGTTATATGTATGTTGTAAGATAAAGAATGAATGATGTATGTATGTGCGAAACTTACGATTATGTATATAGAAAGTATGTTAAAGAGGTAAGGAAGAAAGGGTACCAGACCCTAATAATATCCGAGAATGGAGGGTGACCGGACCCTAATAATATCCGAGGATGAAGGGTACCGGACCCTAATAATATCCGAGGATGAAGGGTATCGGACCCTAATAATATCCGAGGTATGTAGGGCGAATGCTCTTTATAATGTAAGGATAGTTATGAATGTGTATGAAAGATTGATGGACAGGTTAAGTATGTAATGCGTACCTTCAGGCACGTGTATGTGTATGTACAGTAAGTTATGTGATTAACTAGATATCACTCAGCGTAGCTGACTTTTAGTATAGGTTGAGGCAGCTCGCGTGATTGAAGACACGTGGCATGGAATCGAAGATACTGGCATCTCGAAGAAATGTTGTGATGTTTTAAAGACTATGTTTTGTTTTAAATGACTATGAATGTTTTTATAAGACAAGATTTGAAAGTTATGTAACGTATTATGGTTGAAGTTTAAATGTTCCGAGAATGTTTTAATTAACTATGATATTAAAAACTGTATTTATGAGTAAATCCAACACCAAAGTAGGACTACCGGTAACGGGGCCTTACAATATACATAACATTTTTACAAGTATATATTACTTGGCGGTTATACGTTTCATCATATGTGAACTAGATTTGCAATTATATATGTAAAAGCATTACATCTAATTATTTTGATCAACATACTCACGCTGCCTTGTGTATTGATCAAAATAAGTAGATGTAATGTGTTTACATATATAATTGCAAATCTAGTTCACATATGATGTAATGTACTGTACATGACAATCGGTGATATTCAAACACAAATTCTAAAATTGACACCATACTTACCATCACTAGTATATAAAAATAAGAAAAAATGATAAAACTAGTCCTTTATTTTTACATGTTTTTTCAATGGTTGTTCTTTAACAAACTTAATGACAAAAAATATCATTTATTATTAAAAACTTTATCATGCTAGGTCCTTTTGCCCTAACACAGTTAACTTTTCTTGTTAAATCCAGTCGTGTGCAGAGCACATGAGGGCAGTATTGTAATTTTATATATTTACATAATAACTAAAATAAAAACATAAATTTATTTAAAAGTATAAGGGGGTGAATCGAATTAAGAGTTTAAAGATAAAATAAGAAAAATATTAAAGAATAAGTTTAATGGTTATTTAATTATTGATAGGAGATTATTGTTAGAGTTAGAGATAAAGCATAAAGTTTATTTTGTTATGTGTTTTAAGTATTATTAGAAATTAAAGTTGGAGTAGAAACGAGTTAAGGTTTATGTGATTTTTATTCTTAATAATAATACTGAAAAGAGTCAAACAAGTTGTTCAAATATCGTTTGCTTTATGTTCAACTTTGAGTTCTGATTTCCAGTTACATAAATGTTTGTTTCTGAAATCTTTTCAATTTATTGTGATTTGTGGGTCAACTCTAGGCCTAAGTCTCAAACTTCATGGGTTGGTTTATGGGCTTATAAGCTGGCACTTTTGTACTTATTAGGGCCCAGTCTTGTGTCTAGCTGTACCAGGCTTTAGAGGGCCTTTTTTGTTCGTTTTGTTCTCTTCGTATTTTTCCTTCTCCTTGGATTTATGTAAATAAACTAGGAAGCAAACTGTCATTCTCGTACTTATGGTTTAGCAAATAATACGAATTTAATTTAAAAAATTTATTTGTTTCATATAGACTATCTACATCAAAATCACTAACCTCGTTATATTTAATCGTTAAATCTGGGGCAGACATGTCTTTTCATTTTTTTTATTATAATACCTATTTTTAGTGAACTGTGGTTTTCGTCATTGTGGTTTGTCCAAATCTTTGGTTTTTGTCCAATAGTTTCAAGTTTGCAGTAGTTAAATTCACTATCCGAAATGCTCGGATATCTGACTTTAAACTCCACTAATAGTAGTAGTAGGATGTATTGTTTTTATTAATCCAAACTATTAGCTTTTATTAATCCTGACGCTGTAAGTTATAGATCGTCAGAAAAATGCTTTTGGCTGAAAAAGTCACATTTTTGCCGGAAAACTCAACTTGAGCACGATCTAAGCACCACCACCCAGTGTTTTGAAACCCGGACCAGACCGGCCGGTTCGACCGGTTGGACAGGGACCCGCTACAAACACCCGTTTGGTTATGGTGTTTGACCCGTTTTCTAAAAACCCGGCCGGTTCTTGCGGTTTGTGGTTGAACCGGACCCGGTGAACCGCCGGGTGAACCGGTAAGATGTAAAAAAATCTAAAATCATAGCTAGTTTACATAAATCTAACATAATCTGGCCGGAATTCCGGCCACAGTTACGGATCCGGCGACTACAAAAAGAGGCGGGTTGTGAATGAGAAAAATGCATAGGAGTCCGAAGGAGATGGAGATAAAGATGATGGGATGATTGAGTCATAAAACTCGCCTGTGATCAATTTTGACGATTCAATCGGATTGAGCGAGGCGGCGACAATAAAGCTGTAGACATTAGGGTTTTATTAAAAAGAGATAGGACTGTCTACATCAGTTCAGGGCAATTCTTTATACAAACAACCTAGTCAGCATGCCACATCAGCTTTTCATTTATTATTTCTACAAACACTTTTTACCTACAACAATAACATATTCATTCTTCCCACAAACAACCTCATAATTTCCACATCACCAACATTGGGGACCCACCAACCACCATCCTTCACCATCATTGAGGAAGGATTTTCAAGGATGGATTGCCCTCCACAATACATGTCTTTTCCATCCTTCTAACAAATCTCCTCCACATAAGCCATGGATGGCCTTGATGCGGAAGGTCTGATGGAGCACTGGAGTGGACGTCCGTGACTTATTAGATATGTTCATATTTAGGTTATATAGCCTTTTTTTTTGTTTTTATAAAGTTACATTTTTCACCTTAAAGTTATAGTTTTATTAAACTTAACCATGACCTTGTTCTAATAATATGTGTAGTTGTTTTATTTTTTCATTTCTTAAGTTTTATTTTTTTTATATATATTTATATTATTTATAATGTCATCCGGGTCAACGAGCGGTTCGACCTCCCGGGCCGGTCCGACCTGTGACCCGGTAAGGCGTCCGGGTCGATGTCTGGTCTGGGTCTGAAAACATTGCCACCACCAACTGACTCATCACTAACCAACCACCACCACTTGAGTACCACCAACCGATTCTGACGATGATTCTAGGTATTCGACGACCTCAATAATAATGTTCATAAAGGTCCAATCTTAGGTTACAAAGATGTTTGAGATTAAAATGTTGAGTTTTCCCGAAAAAAAAATGAGTTTTTGGTCAAAACATTTTTTCAGAACCTGCAACTTATGGCGTTAAAATTATGTTAGTTGCGAACCGTTGAGAAAATATATGATAAAAGATGGAATCAATCAATCTTTAATATTGGGAGGTTGAAGGAGGCTCTTGGTGTGATTTATTATATCAGAAACTAATGTCTACTCCTCTCTCATCTCCACATCAAACAAACATTTTAGTGGTGTTTTTGTAAACCATTGAAACCGAGAATCGTGCAGGTGGTGTACTGGCATTGTCTGGTAACACAAACTGATCGAACATATGTGTCACTTGAGTTCCTTTTTATTTACTAAAATTATAAAAGTTTGTAAATACTAAGTGACCCTTGAAATGATGGTGACAAAATAATAGAAGCAAGAAATTTCTTGTATAACCCTCCTATAGCCCTATCTTTAGATATTTAACACCCCCCCGCGTGAGTCCTGTTGGATTTCAACGGTGGTTCGGAACGAAAACGGTCAAACTTTTTAACCCGTTTTAGTTAATTATTTCGTTTAAGTAATTATTAATCAATATTAATAATTTATATATATAAACAAATGATAAAACGCAGCGGATATTAACGAGTAAAACGAACCATAAACCGAAACCCGGACCCGGATCCGATTACAACGACATACGAGCACGATATGTATATAATAAAATAACCATAGTTAAGTTAATCGATATACCTTGGTTATCGAAACCGGGAAGACACCGAGGGGTTAACGAATGCGCTAGACGATGACACAATCAAACGAGTCAAACAACCAACAAATCCAGCAACTGATCGGCGGCACTGATGGCGGAACAGCAGCTGCAGCGGCGGTGGTCAGTGGGTGGCCAGAATTAGCGGCGGCGGATGTCCGGTGGCTAGCAAGAGACGGCAACAGCAGCGCAACAATGGAGGGTAGGCTGCGGTGGTGCTCCGGCTGACTTGATGGCACTTCGGTGAAGCTATGAAGACCGGCGAAAGGTGGTGGCGTTTTTCCGGTGGCCGGAAAAACGTACCAGCGGCGGCGGCTGAGGCACGGTGGTGGTGTATCTGAGGTTATGCTAAAACCAACAGCAACAATATTTCAATAAAGATGTAGCACCAATATTGTTTGCCGGAGGAAAGCTTAATGGCCGGAAAACGGCTCGCCGGAAAAATGAGTTGCCGGAAAACGGCGCCGGAAAGATGGCTGGTAGTGATGATAGTATTCTAGGGTTTTATGTTAGTGTTGTGGGTTATTTAAATGTAAACAATAATATGTTTATATATTATAAGATTAGGGTTAAACCCAATCTTAAACCCATTGGGCTTTAAGCCCATTCACCAACTAAAAGCCTAAACCACCATCTTGTTGTGTCCGGCCCAGTTAACATTTAAGTGGGTTTATATTCGTTACCCCCAGTGTAATTCATACCGGGTCACATTCGGGTCGGTCCGCGTTGACTTGACCCAAATCGACCATTAAATCCAACAGTCTCCCACTTGGACGGATTTGGGTCAAGTATCACAACGCTAACAGCTAGAGGCGTTCTAGCTACACGAAGTTGTCCCCAACCAAATATGACATTTTTAAATCCATAACCAAAGTATCTTGGAATACCTTATTGCAAGATAATGAGTTTATAGTAATCGTTGTCATCTATCCTTTCTGTATAAGACATTAATTGAACAATGAGACATGGATCAAATCAATCTCATATGGTGTTCAATTATTGTAGTTCTCGATATAGAGTCAAAGTGGTCCAATCAAACACACAGTAAGTTTGGGTGAGGCCTCACACTTTACCAGTTTGAATCAACGAGGGCGCCAATATGTCTAACTGTTACATTTTAATGTAAGAGTACATAATCCCATCTTGAATACATACAACTCCCACTAAACTTCAGAACATTCCCAATCAATGCCTTTATGGCTGGCAGTTACGCAACAGCGGTTAACATGATCAAAGAATATTCTTTGGTAAACGAAAGTTCTAATATGTATCTCAGTTCTTAGGATACTAAATGAGCATACTATTATCAAAACATCTTATGATCAAGATCCATGAAGATGATTTGATGCGAGTTACATCCAATGTCATTCATAATGAGGTCTGTGAGTTTGGAAGTCAACCGCTTTAGTCCAAAGTCAGAATAGTCTTAATTCAGAATCGTTCCCACGAGTCTGACCGACTAAGGATAATTTAGAATACAATATTCACGGATTAAACGTATTAAAATGAACACAGTTGTATTATTCAACGTTTGTATTTAACCATTAAATCAAAAGTGAACAGAGAAGTACAACTGATTAAACGTTCATACATCCAAATACTAAATCAAAATAAATCACTAGCAAGTCTAAGCCCGATAGCATCTCTATGCTGATCATGTTTGTCCTGAGTCATCGGCTTAGTGAACGGGTCAGCTAGATTTTGATCTGTGTCTACTTTTCTTATTATGATGTCATCTTGTTCCAGTATTTCTCGTACATAGTGGAACTAAAATTGTGCTTGGCTATGTGATGAATAATGGGCTCTTTGGCTTGAGCAATAAGCACATGTGTTATCACATATCATGTCGATCATTTTCCTTATCTTGGAATTAGATCGAGGTTGGCTATGAATTTCTTCATCCAAACAGATTATGAGCGAGAAGCATCTCAGTCATTTTGGAAGTTAGAGTTAGTGTAACATCTTACAGTGAGCTCCTCTTCCACTCCTCCAAACACTCTTACATGATAGAGCCAATCGCTGAAGCATATGAGATTGCTTGCATATGCTTTGTCTCAATGTCCGTTTCCGGAGATTGCGATTTGCTAATACGGTTCCTTTTGTAATAGAACAACTCCTACCTTGGAGTTGTCCATTGAGAAGCGTGTCATGACTTTGCTTATGTATGTACTATGACTTAGCCCTAGAAACCGCTTAGATCTATCTCGATAGATCTTGATTCCTAGAATACAAGCAGCTTCTCCAAGATCCTTTATTGGGAAACAAGATCCCAACCAGTGCTTAACTTCCTAAAGCATAGGAATGTTGTTTCCAATTATCAGTATATCATCCACATACAGCATGAGGAATGATATGTTCTCCCACTAGCCTTTATGTAAACACAAGGCTCATCTTCATTTTTGATAAAATCAAACTCCCAAATTATTCTCATCAAAATGTAGATTCCAGCTACGAGATGCTTGTTTGAAAAATCCACTTGCTCCCTATTGCCCGACCTTCGGGGGGTAGCTCAATCAAGTTCCAAACTTGATTGTCATGAATAGATTGCATCTCGGCGTTCATGGCTTCACGCCTTTTCTCAGATTCCAGATCCAAGATTGCAGATTTGTAGTTAGTAGGTTGGTCGTTAGACTCGGCTACTAATAAGAGTTCGGGACCATCTAAATGCCATAGGTATTTAGAATTTGGTATGGAAGTCCTACTACTTCCACGAACGCTCGTGTTCATGTCTGATGTATTAGCAACAACAACGTGTTGATCAGACGCTCCAACTTCCTCAGCGGTTGATTGTGGTTCTTGAATTTCTTCAAGATCTACAATGTTATCTCCAGTTCCTCGATCAATAAATTCTTTCTCGAGGAAGTGGTATTTCCTCTTGATAGAAATCATATTTGTATCAGGATGAAAGAATTAATAACCGCTTTGGTAGCAATATTTGACGAATGCGGGAGGCAGTTATAAGGGCGAAACTCCAAAAGGAGTGAGGCAAGTTAGTTCTACACATCGTCGATCGAACCATGTTTAGCAAAGTTCGATTCCACCTTTCGTTCACGCCATTATGTTGGGGTGTGCTAGGTGGAGTGAGCTGTGAAACAATTCCACGCTCTTTTAGATGAGTGATAAACTCTGAGCTGAGATACTCTCCACCTCGATCTGATCGAAGTATCTTAATGGTTTTACCAAGTTGGTTTTCCACTTTGTTTTGAAACTCTTTGAACTTTTCAAAAGTTTCATGCTTGTGTTTCGTAAGATATACATAAGCGTATCGACTATAATCGTCGATAAAAGAAACAAAGTATCTTTCATGGTTTCTAGGCATGGTTCTGAAAGGTCAACATACATCAGTATGTATGAGTCCTATCAGATCATTTGCTTGTTCACTCTTATGAGTGAAGGAGTCTTTGGCGAGTTTGCCAGCTAAGCAAGACTCACAATTGTTAAAAGAGTCCGGTCCTATGGATTCAAGAATCCCTTCGGATTGGAGTCTTTTAACTCTTGCCTAGCTTATGTGGCCAAGTCGGCAATGCCATAGAAATGTATCATTGATGCCAGATCTGATACGTTTTGAAAGATTATATATAAGTTATTATTAGTTTGAACATCAATCTAATATATATCATTTCAAGGTTTAGCCTCGAAATAAAAGATGTCATTTAAGTAAGCAGAAATAGCTATGCCATTAAAACACGTACTTAAAACCTTGTTCAAACAGTAAAGAAACTGAAACGATGTTGCTGGTCTAACCAGGAGCATACAAATAATTATTCAAAAGAAAAACTAGGCTAGATGGACAAGTAAAATGAAATACTCCAGTTGCCAGAACTGGTACTCTCTTCTCATCTCCAACAATGAGTTCCATGCTGCCTTTATTCAGTTTCCTCCACTTCTCAGGCTCCTGCAAGACATTAAAGATGTGGAAATCACATCCGGTATCAAATACCCATGTGTTGCTAGAGACAGTGAAAAGTTTAATAACGTATATGGAAATACCTCGAGAAGAGACTTCACCATTGGCTCTCTTCATCTTGATCTCAGCAAGGTATTCGGGGTAGTTTCGCATCCAGTGCCCCATCTGGTTGCATTTGTAGCACTGGCGCTCCTCAAAGGGCGGCGGTGGTCGCTTTGCAACCTTCTTGTCAGTGTTGGTGGCAACCTTGGCAACAACAGTGACATACTTCTTGCCTTTACCCTTATAACCCCGGTTCTTGGGATTGGGCTTCTTGACACCAGCAGATTGAATGGTCAGAACTTGATTGGTCCTTGAAGGAATGTTCATCTTAGCCGTCTTGAACATGTTATGAAGCTCCGGCACTTTCTTCACCCAACCATTCATGTTGAAATTCATTACGAACTGGTCGTATGAGTTGGGGAGAGAGTTGAGGATGAAATCAGATGCCATCTCATCGGACATGGGATAATCAATTTTCTTGAGCTGATCGATGTGCCCCTTCATCTTAAGAACACGCGCACTGACGGGAGACCCTTCTGCCATCTTGCAACTTATGAGTTGTTTCATGGTGTCGAAACGTTCTTGACGGGCTTGTTTCTGGAACATGCCCTTGAGTTGCTCAAGCATCTCATAGGAACCAAAGTCTTCTAAGCCTTTAGCAAGCTCAGAAGTCATGATGGCTAGCATAATGCAGGAGACATCAGCCGAGTCATCCTTATGCTTCTCAAGAACTTTTCTAGAAGCGGCTGTGTTGTTTTCAGGCTCGGTTGGAATAGGTCCGTCGAGAACATACAGGCGCTTTGCCATGGTGAGAACAAGTCTCAAGTTGCGGTGCCATTCGATGAAGTTGGTACCGTTCAGTTTATCCTTCTCAAGGATAGTCTTAAGGGCGTAGGGTGAGTTTTCGTTTGACGACATCTGATTAAATAAGAAAAAGTAAATTTAATTAGTATTTTCGACGTTGTAGACCTATTATTAATGACCCAATAACATTAATAAAATAGGATCAAGAGAATCTGGCTTCCAGTTATTAAAGGCAACTGTAGCACACAACATTAATAAAGTGGTTAGGCAGACTGACAACGATTGCCAATTGTGAATAGAGCACAACTCTCGGATTATGAGGACTATAGAGACAATGATTGTCTGTATAGATACGTTTAGCCTCATCTTTGCCCACTTTAAGTCTCCAAACGGCTTTAGCACGTAACAGGAGAGTAAAGTAATAGTTGTCCTAGTATAGTGACGTGTGAAAGGGCCGGATGTGTCAACGAAACGCTTTCACCTTGATGGGATAGGCTAGAAAACAAGTGCGGTGCTGTAGCTCCAAACACTCGAAATTTCGCAGTATGCCTAAAGTGTGATTTGTAGTAGGGTTGGCATAAACTATTGGTTTTAAGATTGGGATTTTTTAAAATTACCAAATAGAGTAAAAGTCAAATTTTACTGTATTTATTATCGGGACGAATAGATGAACCCTTTCATCTCTCAGGACACTTAGTTTTAGATAACCTATTAAAAACTAAGTTTGTCGCGATATGACTAACCAATTTTAAGTTAATAGAAAATCTATTAAGTTATTAGTTTTGGAAATCAAAACGTTTTTAATTTGCAAAACATAATTGGCTAATAAAATGTTTATTCTCAAATTTATTTGGTATTAGGTCGGTGATATTATAATCCTATTATAAACAATCCAGCAACCACAAATAGCAAATAACAATAATATGTAAATCCTTATGGCCAAAAGGTGATCGGTCTCGCTAGAGCCAATTAGGGAGACCGATCGGGTCAAGGGGTACACAACACAAAACAACCACAAGGATGGACTTCTTCGTGCATCACGTCATCTTGCCCGAACTCCCACTAACTCCAAGAAATCCTTGAGCTCGTCCTCGGTTATCTTCGCGTCTTCTTTATTACAAATTTATAAACTAACAACAATTTGCCCTATTACAAATTTGAACCATATTTATGGCCAAAAGAAAACCAAAAAATAAATAATAACCGTTTACAACTTTTGAACCATCCATATGGCCAAAAGCAAGCTCAACAACCAAACACAACCAAACAAACATAGGTCGGGGCCGGATTTACATATTCAAAATAAACAAAATTTCGGGTCGTTTTGATTTGGTCAAATAAAATAAACAAAACTTTAACCAAATCAAAATCACCCGAAAATAAATCTAAATCAAAACTTTAAACGATTTAAAGTTTAAGATGTAGATCCGGTTTTAAATGAACTGGGATCGACTCGTACGTTGTAACCTCGGCTCTGATACCACTGTTGGGTTTCAACGGTGGTTCGGAACGAAAACGGTCAAACTTTTTAACCCGTTTTAGCTAATTATTTCGTTTAAGTAATTATTAATCAATATTAATAATTTATATATATAAACGAATGATAAAATGCATCGGATATTAACGAGTAAAACGAACCATAAACCGAAACCCGAACCCGGATCCGATTACAACGACATACGAGAACGATATGTATATAATAAAATAACCATAGTTAAGTTAATCGATATACCTCGGTTATCGAAACCGGGAAGACACCGAGGGGTTAACGAATGCGCTAGATGATGACACAATCAAACGAGTCAAACAACCAACAAATCCAACAACTGATCAGCGGCACTGATGGCGGAACAACAGCTGCAGCGGCGGCGATCAGTGGGTGGCCGGAATTAGCGGCGGCGGTATGTCCGGTGGCTAGCAAGAGATGGCAACACAAGTGCAACAATGGAGGGTAGGCTGCGGTGGTGCTCCGGCTGACTTGATGGCACTCCGGTGAAGCTATGAAGACCGACGAAAGGTGGTGGCGTTTTTCTGGTGGCCGGAAAAATGTACCAGCGGCGGCGGCTGAGGCACGGTGGTGGTGTAGCTGAGGTTATGCTAAAACCAACAGCAACAATGTTTCAATAAAGATGTAGCACCAATATTGTTTGCCGGAGGAAAGCTTAATGGCCGGAAAAACGAGCTGCCGGCAAACGGCGCCGGAAAGATGGCTGGTAGTGATGATAGTATTCTAGGGTTTTATGTTAGTGTTGTGGGTTATTTAAATGTAAACAATAATATGTTTATATATTATAAGATTAGGGTTAAACCAAATCTTAAACCTATTGGCCTTTAAGCCCATTCACCAACTAAAAGCCTAAACCACCATCTTGCTGTGTCGGGCCCAGTTAACATTTAAGTGGGTTTATATTCGTTACCCCCGGTGTAACTCATACCGGGTCACATTCGGGTCGGTCCGCGTTGACTTGACCCGAACCGACCATTAAATCCAACAAGTCCAAATTTTCCATGCCAGGGTTTCTATCTTACGAAATTCCCTAAAAAGTAAAAATAAAATAGTTTCAACATTTTCAAAAAATAAAAAATAAAAAAATAAAGAAACTGATACCCATCATTGATCAAGCTTTGGTCATGATCCCTAAAAGCATAATCTTATGTCAATTTTCCACAAAATACTATTAACAAAAATAAATACCTAAAAAACAAATGTGTATTCCCTATATAATTGCACAACTGAACCCTACAACATATTTTATACATCGAACTAATACTAATATTCCAAGATTAAAAACCAAAGAAAAATGAAGACAAAGACAAAATACTCGATGTAGCGGCAACCGAATGCGAAGTAGATGAACCAACGAAACAGAACAAATGTCGTAATGATCCTATGAAGACTCACCGAGTCACTGTAGTGGCGATTCCGAGCATTGACAAAGAGCAGAAAGCCATTTTTTGAAAATAGAACATGCATCAGAAGTAGGAACAAAAAAATACAAATGTATTATGCATAGGTGTGAACAACTTGACATGTGCTAACACACTGGAGCGCCGTCTGATTATGTCTAACATAGGGATCAAATGTTGTTAAGGAGAAGATGAGGGACTAATTATGTCTAAAACTAAACTCTACTGTAGCAATTAGTTTTGCTTTAATCTAACTATACTATTAAAGCAATAAGCTTTAAGTCCATATACCCTATTCCTATTGGTTGATTCTCATAGTTTCCATTTATATCAATGTCTTCTCTAATTTTCAAGTTAATAAAATAAATCAATAATATATTAAATTAAGATTCATCAATGCTATTAAATTATTATCTTTTTTCTTTCCTATAATCTTTAATTTTTCATTTTGAATACTTAAATAATAAATAATAATGTAATAATGTAATATTTTAATATTACATTTAGCTAAAAGTGTAAATTTAGATTAATTAAATACGAAATATTATTTAGCTATAGTTTGAATACGAAATATTCAAAATTTCTTTTTGAAAATTTAATTATTTTTTGTTTATTTCATTCACCACCTTTGTTATTTTTTGCTTGATTTCATTCACCACCTTTGTTAATTTTATGAATAATATATAATAAATAATTTAATTAATTATTTGTTATTTCATCAATAGAAGAGATTACGGATAATATATATATATATATATGTAGAGAGATACCGATATAAAATATTATAATTGTGTTAAAATATTATATTATTTAAATTTAAATGAAATAAATTAAATATGTCAAATTCGTAAGGAAATTAGGAAAGGGTGACCCATTTTATTAAGGAAATTTTAATTACGGATTTGTAAATTTTTAAATATGATATTCCCTACTTCATATTTGAATTAAGTTTTACTATAATATATAATAAATAATTTAATTAATTATTTGTTATTTCATCAATAGAAGAGATTTCGGATTTAATATAGAGTTTACGGATAATATATATATATATATATATATATATATATAATATATAGAGATACCGATATAAAATATTATAATTCTGTTAAAATATTATATTATTTAAATTAAATTTGTCAAATTCGTAAGAAAATTAAGGAAATTAGGAAAGGATGACCCATTTTATTAAGGAAAAGTTTAATTACGGATTTGTAAATTTTTAAATTTGATATTCCCTCCTTCCTATTTGAATTAATTATTGTCTAAATTATGGTCTAAATTTGAATGTAAATTTTATTTAATTAACAATCATTAAGTTTTACTATAATTACGTTACTTGACACATTGACCCATTGACCCACTGATTTCATTACAGCCATTTACTTTTAAGAATTAAAATATAAATCCATTGACCATTTCACCCATTCACTTATTATTGTCAATATATGACAACAATTAGTAACTTTTTATTCACACCTTATATGAATTACAATACATACTATATAAATAGTAACTTACATTTTTACATTATGTAACATTGCATTTTACAGAACTACCATTACATAAAATTAAAAAAATTGTAAATATATTATTTGTATTTCGAATCTAATTATGTAACATTGCATATTATTTGAAAATCCATTAATTACGATATCAATCCTATTCCTTCTTACTATAATTTTTTTTGAAAATTTTTGAAATTTCCTAAATTTAAGTTTCTAATCAAGAACATTTATACTTTCCTTCTATAATTTTCTCTACCCTAATTCATTTGGTATAAATATGTACATTTGATAGGCTAATTCTTACACCATCAAGGTATCTTTAGTAAAAACGAGTTGCTTTGTGCCAAGGTTTTTAGTTTTTGTTATTTATATATCTTCCATTTTCATATTTTATATTTGAGGCTTAAAAGTGTTATTGTTATTGTTATTTAATTTTTTTTTTGTTTTTTCGTTAAATTTTACTAGCAAGATGGAGCCAACAAATATCACCATGTTGAACCAGCTCGATGTTCTTAACAGTGAATGTATCCTATAGGTCCGTATTTTGAAACTTTGGCGGCTGAAGGACAACTCAAAGCCTGGGCAATATTGGTCCATAGAAATGATTGTTCAAGACGAAATGGTATTCTTAACACATTCATTAATTTACTATATTATTCATACAACTATTTAAATTTCACCAATAGAAGAGATTACTGATTTAATATAGAGAGTACGGATAATATATATATATATAATATAGAGAGATTACCGATTTAGAATATTAAAATTTTAATAAAATATTATATTTATTTAAATTTATCAAATTCATAAAGTTGTAAAGGTTTGAACCATTCATGTTAAATTTAGTAAAAGATGACCCATTTGATTAAAAAAATGGTTTAATTACGGAATTTGTAAAATTGAATTAATTATTATCTATTCTTTGAATGTAATTAATTTGTAAATTTGAATTAATTATTGTATAAATTATGGTGTAAATTTGAATGTAAATTTGAATTAATTAACAATCATTAAGTTTTACTATTATTATAGGTGTTGACTCGTTGACCCATTGACCCACTGACTTAATTACGGTCATTAAGTTTTAACAATTATACAACGGATTTTGACACATTTTAGTATAATTTTGCAAATTATCAATTAATCACCTTTTTGATTATGGAATTATTTATTTACGGTAATTGTATATTTTAATTAAAAGTTGTATATTTTAATTATAAGTTGTATATTATTTGAATAATGATTTGAATATTTGATTAAGCATTTAAGTGTTTACTATAAATATCGTTGTTGACCCATTTAATGCTTCTAAATTAAGTAACATTGATATAAATATATTGTTTTGATTTATACTTTTAAATATTCAAATTCTAATTCATATTATTCTAATTGATAATACAGTTCAATTCTATTTAAAATGTTTTAATGTTAATAAATCAAAACCATATTAGTTAGTTATTTTTTCACACCTTATATTAAGTTTAGAATTATTTAAATGTTGATATATACCGTAATTTTATATTTTATATATAACCTATTACATTATTTTCAATAATTTTATAATTTTCAATCAGGAATTCAATATCTAACTATACTATTAAAGCAATAGACTTTATGTCAAAATCCCCCCTTCTTATTGGTTGATTCTCATACTTTCCATGTATATCAATGGCTTCTCTAATTTTCCTCTTAATAAAATAAATCAATAATATATTAAAATAAGATTCATCAATGCTATTAAAGTATTATCTTTCATGTTTCATTTAATGTTTAATTTATCATTTTGAATATTCTAATTAATGTAATGTTTTAAAATCGTAGCTATAGTTTCTAAAACCAAATATTCAAAATTCCATTTTGAATATTTTATTATTTTTTATTTATTTCATTCACCACCTTTGTTTATTTTTTAGATAATATATAATATATATAATTTAGATAATTTTTTGATATTTCATGAATAGAATAGATTACGGATTTAATATAGAATTACGAATAATATATATATATGTATGTATAATATAGAGAGATTACCGATTTAAAATATTAAAATTTTGTTAAAATATTATATTTATTAAAAATTATCAAATTCAACTTTAGGTTTGTACCATTCATGTTAAATTTAGGAAAGGATGACCCATTTTATTAAGGAAATGGTTTAATTACGGAATTTGTAAATTTGAATTAATTATTGTATATTCTTTGAATGTAATTAACTTTTAAATATGAATTAATTATTGTATAAATTATGGTGTAAATTTGAATGTAAATTTGAATTAATTAACAATTATTAAGTTTTACCATATTTACGGATGTTGACCCATTGACTTAATTACGGTCATTAAGTTTTAACAATTATAATACAAATCCATTGACTTATTATTGTTTAACAATAACAATTGAGTTACAAATCCATAATGGTAACAATTATAATACAAATTAGAGTTTTAACGTTCTTACTTAAATCATCAAGTTTTATTTTTTGTATTTTGATTCAATTGTCACTATATTAATGGTAACAAATAAAAAAAAATAGTAAGTTATTTATGCTCATTTGCTGATTAATTATATTATGTTGATTATTTTTATAAATTTCAACCATATGATGTAAGGCCCCGTTACCGGTGCCTCACATTTGGACGTTGGATTTACTCATCAACATAGTTCTAATCATCAGAGTTAATAAAAACATTCGCGGAATATAAAAACTTTCATAAAACATCTCATAACAAACCATAACTTGTCTTAAAACAACAACTCGTCTTTCAAAATATACAAAACATTAAACTTAAACATCTTGAGTCTTCCGATGCCAGCCTCTTATTCAATGCCACGTGTCCCCTCAAGCGAGCTGCCTCATCCTACTCACCTGCGTGCATACTAAAAGTCAGCTACGCTGAGTGAGTTCTAGTTAATCACACATAATACAATACATACACTTACCTTCCATTATGCATCCGAAGATACATAATAATTACTTTACTAACTTACTTTAATTACATAATTTCATACATACATTCATACTTTATTACTTTCATACTATATAATTACCGTCCTTTTCTATCTCAGATATTATTAGGGTCTGGTCCCTCTTTCCTTTGTCTATCTCAGATATTATTAGGGTCTAGTCCCTTTCTTGTCTATCTCAGATATTATTAGGGTCTGGTCCCTTTTTACTTCTCTATCTCAGATATTATTAGGGTCTGGTCCCTTTTTACTTCTCAATCTCAGATATTATTAGGGTCTGGTCCCTTCTATCTCAGATATTATTAGGGTCTGGTCCCTCTTTCTTCATCTTCGTACATAATGTCTTTACATACCCATAACATACATACTTTCTTTAATCATTCATACATATTCATATATTGTACATATATCTATCATACACATTCATCTATCATCAACATACCTCCCTTGTTAGCACGTGCAATATCCGAAGATCGTTCACATGCCGACAAGCTTTCGTTCACATTTAAGATATACATACATAACATATAAACCATATAAGGCATACACTTACCAGTTAAGGTAAGTGTATTAACTATCACATCGAGTATGCACACAACCCCGAAAACATAACAAATAAAATGGGGCTAGAAACTCACCTGAATGCGGTTACGTTCACCGTTAATGGTAATTCCTTTCTTCAGTTGTGCACGGCTGACTGTATAATAATTACATGTATCAATTAACTATCACTACACATATCATCTTTCTAGTCTTAGTTATTACCCACAACGAACGGGGTCCGGGGGCAGCGCCCCTGGCAGCGGGGTCTAGGGGCGGCAGCCCCTAGCAGGGTCCAAGAGGCAGCTTGGAAAAATTTTATTTTCATTAACTGCGTTAACACATTTTTCACTAGGACTTTAATTTATTTCCTAATTCATTAACTCATTCCTCATAACGAATCAAGTCTGATTCGCTATCCGTTTCGTTACCGAACCTAACTTAAGCGAACTTATATGTTAGGTGAACTTATATTCAGCGAACTTGTATAGCGAGGTTACAGAAGCGAACTTAGCTACTGGCGAAGTTAACATCAGCGAACTTAGCTACTGGCGAAGTTAACATCAGGGAACTTAGCTAGTAGCGAACTTAACCAAGCGAACTTAGCATGCTGCGAACTTAACCAGGCGAAACTTAGCATGCTGCGAACTTAACCAGGCGAACTTAGCATGCTGCGAACTTAACCAAGCGAACTTAGCATGCTGCGAACTTAACCAGGCAAACTTAGTATGCTGCAAACTTAACCAGGCGAAGTATAACAGTAGCGAAATTAGCTACGGGTGAAGTTGCCCAGCAACAGCAGCTATGGGTTTTGTCTTAACCCACTAATCACTTATGTTTCAACGTATAAACCTCGGATATGATCTTAACCATTCCCGTAAACGTTCCCATGGCCAATTTCAGATAAGACTCGGCCCGGAAAAGCATAAAGTTTGGACCTTTAGCTTAAAAACATTCAATACTAGGTTTACGGGTTCATTTAATCGAGCCATTTATGTTCGCGGGTTCAATAGATTTGTTTTATCATCAAGTTTGCTACTTTAATACTTTTTTATACTCGATCTATACTAGATTCAAGTTTCAAAGCTAACCGTTTATAAAAATGTAAACTTTAAAGATAAACGACATACCTTTACGTGTTTAAAGGTTACGGTTTAGCTTGGTTATGAGCTTTTGGTCTTGTATCTATCTTGTGTAACAAGGATTCAACGTTTGTTTGGCTCGGATCTTACTCTTCTATCTCGGCCGAATATGGTGGTGTAGGCGTGTGTGTGTTTTTTGAGTGTGAAGAAAATAAGATGGTAAGAATGAGGATTTAGGGTTTTAGGATGGTTTAGGGGATATTTATATCCCTTAAAGCCCATGGACCTAAGGCCCATTCCCCTTAATCTATTTTAATTAGTCCAAGTCCATGATCTTTTCCTTATTAGATGCTAGTTAACATTATTTAACACACGACAATTTAACGCAACTTTCTTTATTTATTATTAGAATATTTCGGATGTTACATATGATTAAGGTTTTAAATATATCATAATTTATTATAATTTTAGATATATGGTAACTGGTAATCAATTTTACATATACAGAATTATTGAATTGATGATTAATTGTATTAATGTTAATAAATAAATGAGTAAGTTATTTTTCTACATTAATAATTTGATGTTGTAGGTTGAAATTATGGTGTAGATTTAAAGATATCAATTTTAATTATTTTGTATTTATAATATAATTTAGGTACATTACATTCAAGTATTTCAAATTTTGAAAATCCCCTAATTAACATCTCCTAATTTTCGTCCATAATTCATGCAAATTCAAAATCCCTAATTTTATGTTTTTAATTAATTACATTTATATCTTCCTTATTTATTCAACTCTCCAAAAATTCAATCCTTTACTTCTTATGTATAAATACTATGACTTTGACACAATAATTCTTACACTATCACACCATATGTAGAAAAAACTAATTTGTTTGTTTGTAAGGTTTATATTTTTTGTCG
Source organism: Bidens hawaiensis (assembly GCF_021521415.1). NCBI lineage: Eukaryota > Viridiplantae > Streptophyta > Magnoliopsida > Asterales > Asteraceae > Bidens > Bidens hawaiensis. Next base: position 266,202 of record NW_027491099.1, read on the forward strand.
TGCTTATATAATTCATTATGTTTTTTAGTTTTTTGGTTAAAAGTGTTATTGTTTCAAAATTAATAATTTGTTTATTTTTAATTTGTCACCACTAGGAAGATGGAGCCGACAAACATCACAATGTTAACCAATTGGATGTGCTAAACAATGATCATGTCCTCAAGGTGCGTATTTTAAAGCTATGACGTCTCAAGGACAATTCAAAGGCCGAATGTAACATCCCGAAATTTCAAAGTGATATTAATTATATTACTTACTATTAGAGGGAAAGTTTACTCGGGTTGTCAGGAAATAAATAATAGAGTAGGAGTTGGTATGAGTCGGGCTAGTGTTGGATTAATGGAGACGGGTTAAATGAGAATGGGCCTTAGGTCCATGGGATTTCAGGGATATAAATATCCCCTAAACCCAAAAATATCTTCATTTCCTTACTTTCTACACACACACTCCAAAAACACACACACCATCTACACCGCCGCCGGGCCGAGGAGAGGAACGGGCAGATCCGAGAGAGAGAGAGAGCGATTAGTGTGTTAACAAGTTAAACGAGATCCAAACAAGCTCAAAAAGGTATGATTCTTGATCTTTGAAGTTTAAAGATCCAAGCTTTTTAGTGTATAAATGACCGAAAATGGTCGGGAAGCGTAGTGGGTGATATTGAACCATAGCAAGGGTGTTAAAATCGCTCAAAATGCTGGACAGAACCGAACAGCGGCTGATCTGGACAACTTTGCCTGCAACTGGGCAACTTCGCCTTCAAAGCGATGAACTTCGCCTGCAAGCTAAGTTCGCCTGATGAACTTCGCCTGCAAGCTAAGTTCGCCTGATGGCAACTTCGCTGTAAAGTTAAGTTCGCCTGACTGGTAACTTCGCCTGAGGCCAAGTTCGCCTGATGACAACTTCGCCTAACGCTAAGTTCGCCTGATGACAACTTCGCCTAAAGCTAAGTTCGCCTGATGACAACTTCGCCTAAAGCTAAGTTCGCCTGATGACAACTTCGCCTAAAGCTAAGTTCGTCTAAGGTTAACTTCGCCTAGAGCTAAGTTCGCCCGAGGGTTAACTTCGCCTAAAGTCAAGTTCGTTTAGAAAATAAATAAAAAATCTAATGAAAAATGTGTTAAGACAGTTAATCGACCCCAGCCAGGGGCTCTGCCCCTTGGACCCTGCTAGGGGCTGCCGCCCCTAGACCCCGCTGCCAGGGGCGCTGCCCCCGGACCCCCGTTCGTTGTGGGTCATATAAAGATAGAAATACATTATGAGAAGTGATAGTTAATTGATACGTATACTTGTTATTCAGTCAACCGTGCACAACTGAATAAAGGGATTACGATTAACGGTGAACGTAACCGTGTTCAGGTGAGTTTCTAGCCCCATTCCTTGTTATGTTTTCGGGGCTGTATGCATACTCGATGTGTTGTTAATACATTTATCCTAAGTGATAAGTGTATGTCATATGTGATATGTGTGATAGATATGAATGATTGTTTGTCGGTACGCGAACGATCTTCGGATATTGCGCGTACTGTCAGGTTAAAAATAAAGGTACGAATATTGTATATCGAAGATGTATGAATATTTCAAATGAATACTTGTCGGGGCGTGAACGATCTTCGGATATTGCACATAACGACAAGGGGTATGGTTGTTAAATGAATGAGGTAAAGAATGCCTAGAGTGTTCTTCTGTTATAATGTAAGTATGTGTATATAGGTACACGAATGGCATGTGAGTTCTACGTTCGACATAGTAAGTTAGGATGGCAAATCCCTCTAGCTTCTGTCGGACATAGACTCGGCTGGTGATGGCGTAGTTAAGGACTGCGAGCCTTATACGTGAAGTAGATGATATATGTAACGTAGATAAGGACTGCGAACCTTATACGTAATGTAGATAGGCGTCAGCATAGGAAAGGACTGTGAACCTTATACGTGCTGATTTTGTAGCATAGGGGAGGACTGCGAACCTCGTACGTGCTATGAATTAGGTTGCAACATAGGGAAGGACTGCGAACCTTGTACGTGTTGTGGATGTATTTCAGCATAGGAAAGGATTGTGAACCTTATACGTGCTGATTTTGTAGCATAGGGGAGGACTGCGAACCTCGTACGTGCTATGAATTAGGTTGCAACATAGGGAAGGACTGCGAACCTTGTACGTGTTGTGGATGTACTATGGTATAGGGAAGGACCGCGATCCTTGTACGTACCATAAATGGTGAACATAGGTAAGGACTGCGAACCTTGTACGTGTTCACGACCTTGAGTACAGGTATAGACGGTGAACTATGAACGTACTCTCGGTAGACTGAGGTTAGTGATTGTAGATATGTATGTATGTATGGTAGCAAGTATGTATGTAGAACAGAAGGGTAACTAGTGAAGTATGGATATGTATCTACGGATATGTGTGTATGTGTATGTATTGTATGGCGTTCGATTAACTAGAACTCACTCAGCGTAGCTGACTTTTAGTATGCACGCAGGTGAGCTGATTATAGAGTTAGCATGAGGATGACACACGACATGGATTGAACGGCTGGCATCTGAAGAAGAAGAAAAGATATTTTAAATATAAAGTTTTGTGTTATGGTATCAAAGAAAAGATTTAATGTTTTGTAACAAATGATTGATGTTTTATATTCCGCGAAAAGTTTTAATAAACTCTGATTTGAAGAACTGTGTTTATGAGTAAATCCGACGCTAAAGTAGGGCTACCGGGTTCGGGGCTTTACACCGAAGAAGATTGGTTGATAAAAATGATTTTGCAAGACGAAATGGTATTGTTACACATTAATTAATTTTACTATATTATTCATACAATTTTGTACTAATGTTAATAATAATGTATCAGGGTAACATAATTCAAGCTTATGTAAGGAAGGTTTGCATCCCCAAGCATGATGTGTGGCTTGGTGAGAATAGGTCGTTGATTGTTATATTGTGTTCTATTTACGCACGCGAATAAAAGTTTTGCTAGACGGGAACTTGGGTATATGGTCATGATCAAGGGAAAACTAAATCTATACATTCATAGTTTTGATTATTGTTTTAGTTTTAGGATTTTTTTTAATTTTATGAAAGAAGTAAAAGATCTCATGAGCATGATTTTTTTGCTTGAAATGAGGATGACTCAAAACAATATTCTCATTTTGTTTTTCTGATATACATTTGTAAGTTGTGAACACAAGTTCCCCTTGATTAATATTATACATTTAATTTTATTGTGTTTTTATATATTTTTTATACGGATGATCAACAAGATTTAGGTTGTCTTAATATATGTCAAATCTACACATTCATAGATTGGATTTGTTTTTTTTTTAATTTTACGAATTTTTTGGATGAGAAAAGAAGATTTTTTTTTAATATACATGTATATTTCTTTTTTAATATTGATGTATATTTCTTTTCACAATCTATGTAAGTTAAATGATTATATTATATTCCGGAAATGAATATTAATTGATTATTCTATAATATATTCAAGTAAGATTATAATGTACATTAAATTACCTATAGTAGCATAATCCTTACTCTATTATTTTTGTCAATGTCTAATTAAGTCAAAAATATTCCGTCAAATTTAAAACATCATTATACTTTCCAGTATTATATTAGTTTACATTTTATATTTTTATACACATTTAATATGGTATTATAGAAACCGATTATTACTCATATATACTTAGTTTACAAAAATTTATTATTATATCTTAGTCTGAACATGTACAATTTAATATATATATATATATATATATATATATATATATTAGTCTAAAAATCTCATTATTACAATTATAAAGTTTGACTTTCCTTATTTGTTAGAAAAATCGAATTTGAATAACTTAAATAGCTTAAATTCAAACTAAATCCATTTTAATGGAATATCTGTAACGAGAAACATTACAATGTTTTTTTTACATTCATATTATTTACTTTACATATATTGTTCACAAGATTATTATTATTCAATATTAATATATATGTTTTTTGCATTATTATTCGTTTAAGTTTTTATTCAATTTTAATATAGACTGTTTTCTCAAACTTTAATATGTTGATCAAGTCTCTATAATCTAACTATAATATTAAAGCAATAGGCTTTATGTCAAAATCCCCCCTTCCTATTGGGTGTTCACTAGAGTTTCCATATATATCAATAGCTTCTTCATTTATCATCTTAATTAAATAAATCAATAATTAATTAAAATAAGATTAATCAATTATTTAAAGTATTCTCTTTCGACTTTTATTTAATGTTTAATTTTGAATTTGAATTTTGAATCTTTTTTAATTATGCTTCTACTTAATAATTATAATTAATAATTAATTACGATTTATTTATTATGTTTACTATAAGTCTAAATATGTTTTGAAACTAATTTTATGTTATTATTTTTTATTGATGATTGATTTTATTCACACTCTTTGTTTCTCCTCAGCAGGTTTAATGGTTTTTATATAATATATAATATATAATTTAGATAATTAATATATCTACCTATACTATTAAATCAATTGAGTTTGTATCTACATATCCTCTTCCTATTGGTCTAATACTAATCTTTTCATTTATATCAACCACTTCTCTATTTTTTTAATAATAAAATAATTCTAAAAAAAATAAATTCTAAATAAAATACATTTTAATGGTGGTCAAATCTGTTGAATATTTAGAGGTTATGTGTTCATTTTAGTTATTGAAAATTTTGGTAACTTTTATATTATTAAATTTACAATAAGTGTTACAATTAAGGAAAATCATTAAAGATTTTAAATGACTTTAAAATAAAATTTAAAACGGAAGAAGTCAATGTTAATTACGTTTCTATTGTCAACATATTTATTTCCTTATTTTCCATTTTTCCTTACTTATAATTATATCGTAGAATAAAATCCAAGTTATTTTTTTTCAATACCGAATATGCATGGGTGCTCGTCTCTCAAAACAACACCATATTCTTTCCACTTTATCCTCTTTATGAACAAAACTACATGATCTTATCTAATTTTTCGATCAAGTTCTTATTATTAGAGTTATCCTCAAGTGTGGTATAACGATTAAGGTACGAATAGCCTATTAATGTTATTTTTCTTATTGTTTCGTTAATTTATATGGATCGTTTATTGACTGATATGAATTATTGATTACGAATCGTTTATTTATTGAAATGAATTACTGATTTCGAATTTGATTTTGATTTCTTTTGAATTGTTAAGATACGTTTTTGGATCTTGATGCGAAGAATTGTTTTGATATTGGATTCCATCATGTGTTTTGACACATTTTGTTTGTTTTGCCTACTTTCATGTTACTATGTTATTGATTTATAGCATGAGTTATTAGTTGATTTATGAGAACCATTGATTACGAGTCGTTTGATATGAACCATTGATTACGAATTTCATTTTGATTTTAATCGAATTGTTATGATACGTTTTTGGACTCACCTAAAAATAATTATTTTGATATTGATTTCATAATGTGTTTTGACACGTTTGTGTTTATCGTTTTCGTTATTTTCTCATGAGAAACGTGAGTGAGTTTAGACGTTTAGATCGATCATGGGAAAAATACATCGTTTCACTACTGAATGTTTACGGATTGGTCATAAGAATTACTGAATTATTGAATTACTGGAGACGTGTGTATCAATCCTATGGGAGAAAATATCGTCTTAACCATGTCCTCACGAAACCTTATGACCCCATTATAGATTTTTATATTTTTATTCAATGGTTGAGAAATTTGATATGGAATTATTGTTTATGAGATTAATCAAAGTTACGAATTGATATGCTTCAAGTACAACTTGATAAAATATATTATAAGTTGAAAGCTTATAATTTTTAATGTCTATGATTTCGTTATCCGCCCACCGAGCGTTCGCTCAGTCATGATTTTGTATTGTTATTTTATTGCATGTTAGGTATTCAAGATTATCTGTGAAGAATCGATCGAAAGCTTGGGAAAATATTAAAGATTGAGAGTTTTATAAAAAGAAATACATGATGTCTTTGTACTCATATTTGTATTTATTGTAAAAATGTGATGTTTTATCATTAATGAAAATGTAGCATTAAAATCTGACATACTATAAAGTGACGTCGGCCCTAGAACGGGCAAGGTGTTACAATGATATTCAATAAAATAGTAACTTCAAACTAATGAAGTCATTAGTCAATCACATTGATTATTGTGTATAAAAAATTAAGACACAAACATTGTATGGAATTAGAGAATGAAACCTGTTTCTGTTATTAAAAAATTCAAACAACCTTAAATTTTAAAACACTTCAAAAAATCATTTTTCATAAAATCAACCTTATTGTCTATATAAAAATAAGGCACAAAATATGTATCCATTTATACTAATAGACTCATTAATATAAACCACCTTCCATTATAATATCACGATTTAGTAAAGTCCATATAAAAACCGATTCTAAGAAACTAATTTCAATGTTTCCTAATTTGACTATTAAGAGGTTGATATTATTTAGCAACACACTTTTATTCATTCAAATTCATGAGACAATAATCTTATTCAATAAACAATATTGGTGGGTTAGACACTTTAAGTAACTGTTGTCGTAAATAATTAGTTGTGTTTGTAAATTTCATGTATTAATGTTAATGAGTTAGATATTCAAATAATTACTCAATGCAGTTGTTGTGTCCTACTAACTTATGTGTTGTATATCATAAACAAAAATTATGGCACAAAAACAGTATGGTCTTCTACTAACAAATGTATTTATTTAAAAAAAAATCAAACCACCTAAAATATTCATACATTAACCAATTAACCGATGCAGCTTCTGCATTCCTTAGTCAACTAGCCATTGTCTATAAAAAAATAACACATAAACTATGTATGGAACTTTGTTGACAAATTCAAACAACCCTCCATTATAATATGTCAATTATAAATTTATAATGGTAGAATTCCTTGTATAAATCAATTCCTAAAAGCAATCTTCATGTTTTCTAAATTTAACTATGGAAACTTCAATATACGTTGTTACCAAATTCAAGCTTCCCTCCATTATAATAGGTCGGTTTATTGAATTCTTTAGATTAATTGAATACTTTTTATAGATCAATTCTTACAAACAATATTCAGGTTTCTTAATTTACTTATGGAAAGTTGAATACTATTTAACTCTACACATTTTGTTTATATACATTCAACACACAATGTTGGTGTCTTAGACACTTTTACATTAACGATTTTATAATCCTCTATGTCGTTTGGAGTTAACCATTATTCTTCATATCCAGTAGACTAAGGTATGTTATTTATGTTTTCCAGGTAATGTTTATAATTATCATGTTTTACAATTACATTATGAACATTCAATAGAAATAAGCCACAATTGTGACTAAATTTAATACTCGTGTTGTCTCGTTTTTCTAATTGTTACGTTTTGTGTACTAAAATATTTCGTTAAATCAACAAAATTAAACAACACACTATATACGTTTTTTGTCAACATTTATGTTGTTCTCATTTTCATAAGATAACCTTATTATATTATATTATAGATGTCTTTAAAATCAAAGAAACGTAATTTTGTTAATCAACTTCTTCCAATAAGAGGAGTAATCCAAACGGGTAGTCATTTTAATAATCTTTATTTACCCTTCTTGTAATTTATTTATAACGCTTTAATACAGTAACATATATTTAAATTTATTCACTTATGTTATTAGCTTCAAGTTAAAGCTTACATCAAAGTAAACAATATACTAAAAACGTGAACATATATTTCTACCCCGCGCGTTGCGGCATAGTGGGTTAAATGTGTTACATGTTCGAATCTATCGCTTTTTGCGACGAGCACGCGACGAGAACTTGGTTGATATCGGTTCAATTCATTATGGTAAAAGTATTGTGACAAAAGTTTCATTACCAAAGTTGGGCTATATATGAAACTAAATTTGAGAGGTAAATAAAATATAAGTGTAAAAACCTTTATGCCAAAAGTCTAATAAACCAAAGTTTGTGATAAAAGTTGAGAGGCTAAAAGGGTAATTATTTGAAATCATTGTGGTAAATTATAAGGAAAGTAAACTTTAGTTTTTACCTTTTAAATGCATATATAATACTCGTGCAACGGTTAATTGTACATCATGTAGGAAGATTTGGACATTGATGAATAGTAAATGTGTGAGTATAGGAAATAATAAAAGAATTTTTTTAATATATATATAATGTATCGTCAAATAGCAATTGATTTTTTATGTACTATCAATTATAAAAAATGTAACATACATAATTAGTCAAAAAATAAGTAAACTAATATAAGAAATATGATGTAACCATCATTTTCAATGTTGATTAACAGCATATTTTTAATACATTTTAACACTTAATGTTGAAATTCAACTTTGGTTGTTTTTGTTAGCATGTAATAAATAAAAGAGTAACATAAGATGTAATAATGCCATTGATCTAAATCCAATTAAATTATTATGTTTATTTTAAGTGAATGTGATGAATATTAACTATCATTAAAATTTTAAAGTATATTGTTTAGATATTACTATTGAAGTTATGAAATTTTAGAAATATATTAGTTTTTATAGATATTAACACCGTATTAGTTTACTTTCTTCAGTATAATCGGCAACACTTTTTGGTCCATTATAAATACTTAGCCAATTCTCCTAAATCCAATTACATTATAATTTTTTACAATGTGTACGCATTTTTCGGCATGATGTTTCGTAAGGACGACCGATATGATAGGTTTCAGTTATCTTTTTGACAATATAATTTCTTATGTTGAGTCATTGAGTTCTATATTATGTGTTTGAAGTATTTATTGCAATATTTATTTGTGAAATATATATATATATATATATATATATATGTTCTATAGGTTTTTTCATGTTTCTATGATTTACATTACATTTATCTGTGTATTTAAGTTACGTACATTATAAATATCATGTTGTCGTCCCCAAATATATACTACAAATTATCTTGTCAATTAAAATAATATATGTTTGTTATAGACCATTTCTATATTTCCACCCGTGTCATATACGGGTTAATAGCCTAGTATATAGTATAACTAGTTTTATCCCCCGAATTACGGGAGTTGTGTTTCTTTTTCGTGTTTAAAATTTATATTTTTTTGGATTTTAATTTTATTTATTGTAAGAAAGTTAATAATATACTTAGAATTTTATGATTAAAAGGTTTCACAAATAAATGAGATGTTATAACACGTTCAAAAGCTATGAGTTTGAAGAGATCTACGACCCGTTTATTATTTTTTTAACCATAAAACTATTTCTTAATATAAATAATATATTTTTCTTAAAAAACTGAATATTAATATTTAGTATATCCCTGTTTTATAGAATTTTCTTATCAAATATTTGATAAGATTAATTTTTAATATAATGAGATGTTATAACTCATTTAAGGTTATCCGGGTTTGGTGAGACACATACCCGTGAATTCGTGTCAAATACATGAGAGGTCTTCATTTACAAATAAAATAATATGGTGGCTTAAGAGAATGTAAGAAGCAACCAGAGAGCTTTTAAATGTGTCGTTTATATATATTTAAGATTTAGATTCTTAGTTCTATACGTTTTCTTTTCTTTTCCTTTTTTCTTCTTTCTTTTTCCTTTTTTTTTACGCGCAACATGTATTATAATTTATTACACCCTCATATGTAGTTTTACATTATTTGTTTATAATATTTATATATTTTTTTGGATTTTAAATTTATTTATTATAAGGAAGTTAATAGTATACTTAGTGATGATAAAAGAGTTTTATAAATAAATGAGATTTTATACCCGGTTTAAAAGCTATCTGTAGTTAGTGCCTATTTTGTTTATTATTTTTGTTACTTAATGTAGTTAGTGCATGTCACACCCCCATCTTAGGCCTGGGCGTGCGACCAACAGTTGGTACACATACATCTATGCTGAGTTTTTGACCTTTTATATGAATATTATATGTAACATCCCGTTTCCTGTTTCGGTTAATAAAATAATCACATTAGTTATTATGAGTTGCGCTTGTGTTGGGTTAAATAAATGTGGGTAATGGACGTGGATTAATAAGAAAGGAAGAAAGACCATGGGTTTAAGCCCATGACCCGTAGTATATATACCATAATTATCCATTAATCCGTCCATTTCTACTCATTCCACACACCATCCAAAACACACACTTAAGCTCTCTCTCTCTTTCTCTCTTTATATAACCGAAACCAAGAAGGAAGAACCGAGCATTGATCCGAGGTATGATAGTATGATCTTATATGGATCCATACCCACTAGATTTAGTCGCGAAACGATGATTCGACACCCTCAACCGTTAAAGTCACGAGGTCCGGATAGAATTGGGTATAGACCGATAGAAAAACGAGCTTAGGGGTCACCCTAGCTCGGATCTGGATCAAACGAGACCAAAAGGGTGAAGAAAGGTGGAAAGACACGAGAGATCTCGCTTTTCCAGCGAGATCCCAGTTTTTCGGTGATGACGGCGCCGGAAAGGGGTCGTCGACAATAAGGGAATGTTAGGGAATGTTCTGACATTTTCAGACCTAACCCTAGGCGCGTGTAACGAATGAACTTCCATTCATTATGCCCATTCGCTAATTAAGGAAGAATAACGAATGAACTTCCATTCGTTATGTCCATTCGCTAAGGAAGAATAACGAATGAGCTGCCATTCATTATGCCATTCGGTAAGGAAGAACAATGAATGAGCTGTCATTAGTTATGCCATTTGTTGTGGAGAACTAACAAATGAACCCCCATTCGTTGGAAGGTCCAATCGTTAGCTAGAACAAACGAATGAGTCCATTCTTTATGAAAGACCAATTCGTTATGAAGTAACGAATGAGTAGCCCATTCGTTATAGAACCCTCATTCATTGGAGGTCATTCGTTAGACCAAACAAATGAATGAGCTCACATTCATTAGATGTGTTGGGTTTTAGTAGCATTATCAAAGTCCGTATAATCCCTTTTATTAGGAAAACGTAGCGGAAATTAAGTTTTAAATCTTGTTAAACATTACACATAAAACCCGATTTATGTTAAACCCAATCCAGGATTCATATATGATTATACATGCTATCAAACAACAACCATAAGGTGTTAACATACATACCTTCAAGTCTTCGGATATGAAGGAGATGAATGAGAATGAATGACGAGCTTCCAATAGAGGAAACCTCAACCTTGTATACCCAACGAGCTTCAACAAACGCCTAGGTTGCTAGGGTCCTTTACATTCTCGCAAGAACAAAACCCTTTTGATCTTCTTCTTCTTGTTCTCGGCTGGAGTGGAGAGGAAGAAGAGAGAGTTTGTGTGTGAGAGAGAAAGTTGCAAAGTGAAAAGTGATCACTCAATAGATCCACATGCATAGTCTCGAAAGAAACAACAAGGAGAGAGAGGGTGGGAGTGAGGGGCCTCCCCCCAAGGGGTTTTCCCCCCAAAACCCAAATCCAATCTTTTTTCTTTCTTTTTTTAAACATATTTTTGTTATTTATCAAATAAATAACATTTCTCATAAACATAAATTATCCAAATAATTTATTTAACACACAAATGCAAATATTTAGAAAACCGATTTTCCAAATAAGTGTTGATTATTATTACTTAGATCATATCTAATAGTAATTATTGTGGCGTTTGTCTAGCTTGTTATTGGGTATGACCCGACTTGAATGATTACGTACTAGCCGCATCAACTAAAATATGTTTCTTGGGCAGATTGATTCCAACAATTTCCCAATTGAACAAGATACATAGAAGATTGATGCAAATAGCAAATACCTCCTAACAACGGTTTACTATCCCTAATACGCATGACGAAGTGCCATTCAATAACATCATCCCCTTCAAGTCCTTCACTTGAAATGATTTAGGTGAAACTATCATTTATCCTTTTGCCTCAAATGTCATGTTAAATCCAGAGACACGGAGTGATCATTCTCTGTTGATATAACTAATCAGGCCTTAGACATTCCTTGTCATTGTCTTACAAGGACTACATACATCCGAATGTATGATACCTAATAAGTCTTTTGCCCTTTCATTAGTTCCACTAAAGGGATCCTTGGTCATCTTTCCCAATAAACAAGACTCACACTTATCAAATGAATCATCATTTGATTCCAAAAGACCATTCTTTTGAAGTGTATGAATGCGATCCTTGTTTATGTGACCAAGGCGACGATACCAAAGAAAAGTTTCACTCAAATTCAATTTGAGTCTCTTGGTGTTAGCTTGGTACAACGAGTCGTTAATGGATGTATTATCATGAACTAATTTATAAATGCCATTAGACGGCATTGCTTTAAAATAAAAGACATCATTCATGAAAACACAAATATCATTGTTTACAAACTTAAAATCATAACCAAATTGTCTTAACAAGGAAACAAAGATAATATTCCTATTCAAACTAGGAGAATACAAAATGTTTTCAAAAGAACTTCCAAACCATTTGGAAGCTTCAAAACATAATCTCCTTGGGCTTGGACGTCAATCTTTGCTCCATTGCCCATGAAGAGACTAATATCTCCTTTCTTGTAATCATTTCTTCTTTTGAACTCCTGCAATGAATTGCATATATGAGTTCCACATCCGGTATCCAATACCAACGTGTTAGAAGAAATAATATTAAGATTAATATGGATCATGAAAGTTGTACCTGAAGTTTTCCCCGCATCCCTCTTAGCTTTCAACTCCTTGAGATAGGTCGGACAGTTTCTCATCTAGTGACCTATCTCCCCACAACCAAAGCACGGATCCTCAGTGCTAACCTTTAGCTTATTGGGTTTGGGTTCCGCCTTTGCCTTTCCCTTGAACTTGCCCTTGACTTGTCCTTTACCAACGACAACCTTTGCCTTTGGTTCCGGGTGATGCCTCTTCTTCAAGCCACCCTCATTGATCGCAAGAACGGGTAAAACCTAATTACCCATGCCGGCTTCGGCTGTCTTGAGCATTGTGTGAAGCTCACCAATGCTCTTGTCCCATCCGTTCATATTGTAATTCATGACGAACGACTCAAACCTTTTAGTTAAGCCATTGAGGATCAAATTTGTGGCTAAATCTCTTGAGATGGGACAATTAAGCCGTTCAAGCCGATCAATGTGGCTTTTCATCTTAAGTACATAAGATGAGACAGATTGGGTTTCTTCCATACGACATGCATGAAACGCTCGAACCGTTTCGAAGCGTTCCACCCTTGCTTGAGTAAGGAACATTTCCTTAAGCTGGGTGATCATGTCATATGCCACATGATTCTCGAAATCCTTTTGGATCTCGGGAATCATTGTTCCCAACATGAGGCAAGAAACTTGCACCGAATCCTCGGTGTATTTTAACCAATCCGCTTAGGCATTCAAGTCGTTGACATCAGGTTCATCGGGAATAGGGTCTTCCAAAATGTAGGATTTCTTCTCTTGCTTGAGAACAATTCTCAAGTTTCGATACCAGTCCTTAAAGTTGTTATAGTTAAGACGATCCTTATCCAGAATGGATCTCAGTGATAGATTATGCACGGGTGGGATAATAGCGTTCTGTGGATTGTTTTGTTGCCATCTATAAAAGAATTTAACAAAGTTCAATTTAGTATTTTCGATATCAATAAATTTTAATCGTTTATACCCTTTAATGTCTCCAAGAAAATTAATGATTAAAATCTAGAATCCAACGTTTCATTCAAATAGTAGTTAGGTTACCTTTATCCCACTATTTAAATTAACAAGATAGTCAACGTTTGACAATTGCAACCCTTTGCAACTTCTAGTTTTATGGGATCGGTTAAACATCATATGTTTAGTTGGCATGTTTAATCCCATCAACACCTTTGTACGCAATGCTTTAGTGACCCTATTCACATGGTTTCCAAATCAAGTCGTCCTACTTACACACACGTATGTGTTTACTCATACAAGCGGTTAGGTGACCTTTATCCCACAAGTATTGTAAATCCACCTCAAGATCACAAGTTTTCTTCAATGTGGTTAGGTGACCTTTATCCCACATCAAGTTTTCAAGTGACTCGAGTGTCGTATAAAAGGATGGTGTTCAACTTGTTTTATAAAGGATTTAAGTTTTCAAAATTCTAGATTGGAAAACTATTTAATGTACCTTCCATTTGCATACATTCAAATGTATGGTATCCTTTGAAAACTAATTTTCAAATTCCTTTTAATAAAACCCATTCTATTATGAAATCATTAATATTTAATAAAACCAATTTTATAACTCAATAATTTTAAGGAATCAATTTTATGCTAGTTGTCGATTTTAATTGTTAACATCCAAACATGATAAAACAATAAACATAAATCAACCACACAAGCATAAAATACAATCACATGTTCATAACCTTAGCCACCTAAAATTTGAAAACACTTGTTGACCGAAACAAGTGTGTCATAAGGTCTCTCCTAAGGGACTAGCAAGACACAAGGTATGAGATGGTGAACTCCCACTTGACTCCGCATCCTTATGCTTCAAGCTTTCACTTCTTGTTGTGATCCTTCTTCTTTATTTGGGCTTCCACTTGGGCTTCATCCAAAATGGTGTTATAGTTGCATCTTCTTTTACAAAATATATCCTAATACATTTTTGTCTAATAAAAGAAATACAACTATTCTAATTATTATTACTAACCATTTGAAAGAATAAATAGATTACAAACCAGGATAAAGAATATTACAAACAAATGAACAAATCACAACAAGTCTTTTCAATATACACAAGGTCATGGCTAGGTTATGAACATCCACACAAGCAGGTCAACCCTTGACCAAAATGGTTCCCCTTAAGACCCTTTGTTCACAGCCTAAAACAAAGAACATAGAGTTCTCGGCCAAAACCAAAGCTTCAGAGTTTTCGGTCTAAAAACTTTGGTCCACAGAGAACCTGGTGTTCTCGGTTAACACCGAGAACTATTGTTCACAATCATGAGTTCTCGGTCCAACCGAGAACATGTTTTAGGACAACCAAAATCACATGGTTCCCAACCATGAGTTCTCGACCAACCGAGAACAGGGTTTATGGTGTCTTCGGCCAAACTAAGAACCATGGTTTCCAACCATTGTGTTCTCGGCCAGAGCTGAAGAACACAGATTCAGCCCAAACAAGATTTGGCAACCAAATGGCCAATTTTCCCAGATTCACCACATGCATGTATGGTACAATCTTGAAAAATCAAAGGGCAACCAAAATGCCTAAAGTTTTCGGCCAACATGGTAAAAAATACCATCTAACCAGAACACTCTAGATCCCAATTTTGAAGCATGTAATCGTATAAGCGGCTCTTGATGCCATTGTTAGGTTTTAGCAAGATTATCAAAGTCCAAATAAACCCTTTTATTAGGAAAACGCAGCGGAAATTAAGTTTTAAATCTTGTTAAACATTACACATAAAACCCGATTTATGTTAAACCCAATCCAGGATCCATATACGATTATACATGCTATCAAACAACAACCATAGGGTGTTAAGATACATACCTTCAAGTCTTCATATATGAAGGAGATGAAAGAGAATGAATGACGAGCTTCCAATAGAGGAAACCTCAAGCTTGTATACCCAACGACCTTCAACAAACGCCTAGGTTGCTAGGGTCCTTTACACTCTTGCAAGATCAAAACCCTTTTGTTTTTCTTTTTCTTGTTCTCGGCTGGAGTGGAGAGGAAGAAGAGAGAGTTTGTGTGTGAGAGAGAAAGATGCCAAGTGAAAAGTGATCACCCAATAGATCCACATGCATAGTCTTGAAAGAAACAACAAGGAGAGAGAGAGGGTGGGAGTGAGGGGCCGGCCCCCCAAGGGGTTTTCCCCCGAAAACCCAAATCCAATCTTTTGTTTTTCTTTTTTTAAACATATTTTTGTTATTTATCAAATAAATTATATTTCTCATAAACATAAATTATCCAAATAATTTATTTAACACACAAATGCAAATATTTAGAAAACCCATTTTCCAAATAAGTGTTGATTATTATTACTTAGATCATATCTAATAATAATTATCGTGGTGTTTGTCTAGCTTGTTATTGGGTATGATCAGACTTGGATCATTGCGTACTAGCCACATCAACTCAAATATGTGTCTTGGGCAGATCGATTCCAACAAGATGCTCATCCGTTAGTCCAGTCAATTAATGATCCCCCATTCGTTAAGGAAAAAAGGACGGCTGAAGTTTGATAAAATGACAGAAAGGTCCCTGGACTTTGGGTAACAATTCAGTTTTTTTAATTAATATTCTTACCGTTACCCGTCGTTTTTATATTCGGGAAATTTAAACGACAAAGTATCGCGTTATATGAGTCATTATTATTTTATTATTATTTGTTATAATATTTATTTAATATATATTCTACAACTTTGAAAAATATGCATATTTAATCTGAAACAAACCTTTAACTCGTTTATGTTACCAACAGCATAGTAGAGGGACCATTTTGTAAATTATGATATATAAATATCTTTTACCCACACCCAGTACCGAGATCCTATTACCAAACCCGTTAACCCGATCCATATCGCAACCGTTTACCCATTTAGATATCTTGGCCCTTAATTCTTGTGTTTATTTTGGAATTGATCGAAGGATATGATTCTTTCTTCTATATGCGGCCCACCGAATCTATTAAATTGGTGGTTATGATCTGTTATGATACGATTTAATATCTTGTTCAAACCGCCAATACACAATTAGGGTTCATCTATAAATCGTTCTTAATAGTCAATTAAATGGTTCTGAACCACCTTTATCTCGTCGCAATCAAAACCCTTATTACTAATCTAGTTATATTAAGCATCTGAGTGGTGTACTTGGACCTCGTTTAGCCGACCTCACACCTTCGCAATTAACCCTCGATTAACAACTGTTACAGGTAATCACTTATATGGTTAGAATCGCCGTTTATCCTAGTTCATAAGCCCTAACATTAAGTGATCTAATGTTTAACGGATTATAGATTAACTGATTTAGGGTTTATGCTCTTCTTCTTTGCGATACTCTTTGATCTTGTTATTTTTTTATTCAAGTTTTAATCAACTGAACATCTAGCCAAGATGGCTAGGAGGGAGCATGTTAAGGCCATGGTTGCTGGGGGCGCCGGTTTGAGCCACCCCCAGCCCGGGTTTTTAGTTTTTTTAATATATTTTGTCATTTTAATCAATATTATGTATCATTTAACTATTTAAATTATATTGTTATGTATTTTCTTAAAAACCAACGCCATAACTAATCACTTTTCCGAACATTGGTAAACCATATATATATATATAATAGTTATTTAACATTGTTAAAGGTTTTAATATTTAAAAAAATGATCTTAACTTAAATTTTATCTTGTTTATTCACATATTAAAAATATAGTTTACGTATTTATTAAAGGATCATATTTTAATTTTATTAGTAAATGAATTCCTCAACTTATTCTTATAAATCTCTATTTTTGATCTTCGTAACATGTCTTCTCTAAGAAACCGCTGTCATACTCGACCTCAATCGACTGATTCTCATCACCACCGTATAGCTGCTTGTATAGCCAAAGAGTTAACTGTTGCGATCCCTAGACTGGTGACCCAAATTCAAAACATCAACGCAACCGGTCCAACTTTTACCACTAAAATCTCTGCTGGTAACGACGAATCATCTACCACCACTCATCCTCACAACAAGAAACGTAAGAACCCGACTGAAACCAATCCTACTCAACCGCGAGCCTCTTCATTTTGTCCGAAAAAAAAGACATTACAAAGCAGCGCACCCCATCTGCAAGACTTGGAACCGTCACCACCTGATCAACCTCAATTGTCGTCTTTGCACCAATTGTAACCGCTACGACCATATTGCTAATGCCTGTCGTCAAGTCCGTAGTGCACCAATTTCTCCACAACGATTTGAGACGCCTATTTCTCGAAATAGTATTATGCCAACTTCTCAACCCAGTGTTCCTAATACCCGTGCTTGCTACCATTGTGGAGACCTAAACCATCTCCGTAATTCATGTCCTCATCGTATCCATGCTCAACCAGCTCAAACTATGACTGCACCCTACTACTTGACCCATTCTCAACAGGCTCAAACCCATCAACTTTATGTCCCTCAAGATCCTCCCATCAATCAAGGTCAACCCTACTTAAACCAACACTATCAAACCCCTCAACCGCAAGCTCAAGTTTACCGGACATATTTCCACCAAACAACCTTCTTGCAAACTGTTCAAGCTCACGTTATTCAAGCTACCCCAAATCAATTTACCTCAGCTGCTCCTACTTCTGCAAGTCACGCCAATTAAGCTACTCAACGATCTTGAAGACCTTTGCCGTTCCCTTTATCTATCGTAATTTATTTTGTCTTTCTTAATTACGTATTGCAACGTCTCTTTATGGCATTGAATTATTTCCGTATTTGGATTATTCATCTTCTATATAATAAATAAAGTTTCTTTGGATTAAATAGATTGTTTATTGAAGCCTACTTCTATATTATTATTTTACCTTCATTAACCTTAACTATTTATAAACTACCCTTCTTAAATTTTAAATACATATATCCTTGCAATGTCTTAGACATTTCTTTATTTAAATCCACTACAACTTTTGAAATTGTTTTATGCATTATTGATTTTCTAATGTTATAAATTAAAACTCCTTAAAACTTTTGTTTTCTCAAAATCATGTTTTTAATCAAACGTTTTGTAAATTCACACGATGGGACGAATCATGTGGACCATCCGACGATGAAAATAATTATGGTCCGGAACATAATTATCGAATTCCACGCATGGAAATCATGATCCGAATAGTTGTGTGCCATAGTAAAGTATTGAAGATAGTTGGGATAATAGTACAAAGGTAAAGATGATAAGGACATGGTGGATACGCCGTTGGTACATTCTATTATATATAAGTGCCCTTATTGGATTTTCATTTTGAGCGTTGTTTTGACTATTCAAAATTCAGTGTTATGATAAATTTATTAAATTATATTTAAAATTTATTTTCTTCAAAATCTAATGGTTTTTTATTGTATCCTTTAATTCCGGGACGAAATTTCTAAAGTAGGGGAGACTGTAACAACTCGGTTTTTTTAATTAATATACTTATCCGTTACCCGACCCGTTTTTATATTCGGAAAATTTAAACGACAAAATATCGCGTTATATGAGTCATTATTATTATATTATTATTTGTTGTAATATTTATTTAATATATATTCTACAACTTTGAAAAATATGCAAATTTAATCTGAAACAAACCTTTAACTCGTTTATGTTTCCAACAACATAGTAGAGGGACCATTTTGTAAAATATGATATATAAATATCTTTTACCCACACCCAGTACCGAGATCCTATTACCAAACCCGTTAACCCGATCCATATCGCAACCGTTTACCCATTTAAATATCTTGGCCCTTAATTCTTGTGTTTATTTTGGAATTGATCGAAGGATATGATTCTTTCTTCTATATGCGGCCCACCGACTCTATTGAATTAGAAGTTATGATCTGTTATGATACGATTTAATATCTTGTTCAAACCACCAATACACAATTAGGGTTCATCTATAAATCGTTCTTAATAGTCAATTAAATGGTTCTGAACCACCTTTATCTCGTCGCAATCAAAACCCTTATTACTAATCTAGGTATATTAAGCATCTGAGTGGTGTACTTGGACCTCGTTTAGCCGGCCTCACACCTTCGCAATTAACCTTCGATTAACAACTGTTACAGGTAAACACTTATATGGTTAGAATCGCCGTTAATCCTAGTTCATAAGCCCTAACAGCAATTAATCTAATGTTTAACGGATTATAAATTAACTGATTTAGGGGTTATGCTCTTCTTGTTTGCGATACTGTTTGACGGGTTTTTAGTTTTCTTAATATATTTTGTCTTTTAAATCAATATTATGTATCATTTAACTATTTAAATTATATTGTTAAGTATTTTCTTAAAAACCGACGCCGTAACTAATCACTTTTCCGAACCTTGGTAAACCATATATATGTATGTATGTATGTATAATAGTTATTTAAGATTGTTAAAGGTTTTAATATTTAAAAAAAGGATTTTAATTTAAAATTTATCTTGTTTATTCACATATTAAAAATATAGTTTACGTATTTATTAAAAGACCATATTTTGTATAAATATAATTATATAAGATTAGTTATCTGTTGTTTACAACATTAGTTTAAAAGAAAGCAAATCTCTTTATAAAAACTATAAAATCTTTACAATTATTTGTTTATGTATTTTTATGTAATCACATTATTATTGTTAAATATTTGATAATTAATGGTAATGATTCAAAATAATAAAAACTAATAATAAACTAAGGTAATAAATAACTTTAGTAAGAACACACCAATCATCAAATCCCGAACCTCGATCTAGTTTAGATTCGCTGTTAAATTCAAATTAAAATTATCCGCAACTATTCTTTATAAGGATATCTCGTCGGTACTTTCCGAAGCTCGATCTACCTTTATATTGTACGAATACATTATCTCTTGCTTGATCGCTAAGGTGAGTATTTCACTCCCCTTCTTCTACTTACTTTTAACTGTTTTGGGGACTTATGCGTTCGTAGATATTTTCTATTATATAGTATTCAAACGCAACTGTTTATCCTTGTGTGTTTATCAGTCTGCCTAACTTTTTATTTGCTTACTTGCTTTATTTGAATGCTATTGCTTACTTCGGAAACCGATGTCCATTTTTATGGCAACGGTTTAGTCCTTGCTTGGTAGCCAATGTCTATTTATATGGACTGGTTGAGCCTTTTTTATGGTTTGCTTTCTTTATAGTTGTTTGATTGTCATGTGCTATAGCTTATCTGTATATCTCACAGGAACAGTTTTCACTTTTATTTATTACTATTATAGTGTCACAAATCTGGTGTTATACTCACTCAACCTTGTGTTGACAAACCTATCTGTATTTTTAACGCATATGCAGGTTATCTTGCGATGTGATTCTCAAGCTTGTACTTGAAGAAAATTTAGGTTGCATGCTGGAGAAGAAGACACAAGAATTAGAATATTAAATTTTTATTTGATTAAATTTTAATTCATGTACTTTGGTTAATTTGATGTAAATGATTAGTTAATTAAATATAATAGATATTGTCACATTTAATATTGCATGATAGTACCTTTGAAAATATGTGAGAAATCAGTTCACGCCCCGACTTTTCCGCCGTAGGTTGGGGTGTGACACTTTGAATAAATGGTTTAATTACATAGAAGCCCTTGGACTTTATTAATTAATGAAAGATACCTTAAAGGGGTCAATGTATAATGATTAACTAACCGGGTAGGGATCAATGAAGTAAAACCGACTTAGAAGCTTAGGACTAATTAAGAAGACAATTAAGAATGTGTAGAGCAGTATTTAATATTTCCTTTATTAAACAGTTACTCATGAACAACTAAAGAAAGGAATAACCATTAACGGTGAACGTAACAGAACTCAGGTGAGTTTCTAGCCCCACTTCCTTATTATGTTTTCAGGGCTGTGTGCATACTCAACATGAACGCTAATACACTTACCTTAAATGGTAAGTGTATGCTATAATGATTGATGTGATAGTACGTATGAATGTTATAAATGAATGCTTGTTGTTGCATGAACGATCTTCGGATATTGCACGTATCGATAGGGAAAGTAATGCGTAGTATGCATAGTATGAAATATGTATGTAAGAAAGTATGTAATGAAATGAGTATGTACGAAAGTATGATTGTATAAAGAAAGGTATGTATGGTTTAGAACATATGGAAGGTAGGTTATTAAGGGAACATACCCTAATAATATCTGTGAATGTAGGGAACAAACCCTAATAATATATGCGAATGTAGGGAACAAACCCTAATAATATCTGCAAATGTAGAGAACAGACCCTAATAATATCTGCAAATGTAGAGAACATACCCTAATAATATATGCGAATACAGGGAATAGACCCTAATAATATCTGCGAATGTAGGAAACAGACCCTAATAATATATGCAAAGGTTATAGGGAAGGATGCTCTTTATAACATATATGTATGAATTAAAGTATATATGTAAGCATGAAAGAAGGAATGAAAATACGTATGTATCTAAATATGTTAGGAAAGGTGAAGTTATGTATCTTGGGATATGTATGTATGTAAGTATGTGACTGTATTGTATGTTGATTGAATAACTAGAACTCACTCAGCGTAGCTGACTTTTAGTATGCATGCAAGTTAATTAACTGAGAAAGCTGGCTTGAGGGATACACATGGCATGATTGAAGAGGCTAACATCTGAAGATTTTTCATGATGTTTTGCTACTATGTTTTGTATTATGTTTTAAATGACAAGTTATGAATGTCTGTAGTGAATGGTTTACTATTATTATTATTATTATTATTATTATTATTCCACGAAAGTTTTTATTAACTCTGATATTTAGAATTGTGTTTATGAGTAAATCCAACGTCCATGTAAGGCACCGGGATAGGGGCCTTACATTATATTTCTTAATCATAAAGAAATTCTATATGTAATATACCTCTTGTATATGAAATATTACATTTATTAATCATTAAGAAACATATTTTAACGATAATCTTTGCTTATGAAAAGGTATATTACTCTTAATTGTAATCAAGGCACGGGCTTTACCCCCGACTATAGTCTAAGCCACATAATAATAATAATAATAATAATAATAATAATAATAATAATAATAATAATAATAATAATGACTTAGATAGAATCGCTACCTCACACGGTATTCAGAGTTAGATATTTAAAACTAATCGAGCAACACTTCTACTCTATATCGCGTATCGGGGATTAAATCGTTACAACGTCAGAGCTTGGCACGTACAACAAGACTATGCATGCAAAACGAGGCATGAAAAGCTTCCCGAGGTAAACTATGTGAAATTGAAGGTGTAAATGTGTGAGAAATGAATGTGCTTTGGACCTCTTTTTATAGGCTAAGATTGCACTCCATTGCGTATTGCGATGGCCTTCTTTAATGGGTAATCGCATATCGTGAGGATTCACTATGTTCAGTGACTGCCACGTGTTGCCACGTCGCCTGCCATGTCTGCCACATGTCGCCGCGGTGGACACGCATTTTATGTTGCTTAGCCTGGTTATCGCGTATCGCGATGGACCCTAGGGTGAGTTCATCGCGTATCGCGATGAGCTTGTTTCTGATCCATCGCGTATCGCGATGGGTTGGAAAGTATAATTTTTCATTTTTATTCCTTTGTCTTCAAAGCACCACGTTGCGACCATTACCCTTCAGCAACGCAAACGCCATCGCTACCACCATCGTCCTCGCTCGAGCCCGAGCCCGTGCGCTGTGCGTCGGGTGCTTCGCACCCTCCGCTATGACCACTGGGTGCATGCTAGAAATACAAAATATTAATATGAAAACTCATCTTCTTATAAAAAGCTTCCAAATCTTTCATAATATTGATGTGGGAGGAAATTCCATTTCCTTTTTATACCCAAGTTGAATGCTTCAACTTTCTTCCATCCTTCCATACGGGATGAATTTTCTTTTCTTATTTCCTTAATGTAGGATGACTTACCTTATGAAATCTTTTTATTTTCTGGTTTTCTTAACATGCAATGATTTTATTTCCTTATCTTATTTTCTTATTATTTATCTTGAAAATATCTTTGGTACTTTATATTTATTAATTAGTCAAATTTAGACAAAAAATTTAGGGATGTTACATCCTCCCCACCTTGAAATGAATCTCGTCCTCGAGATTCGCTGTCTTTAGTGTGAGTGATTCTTACTTTTTGATTGGTGATTAGATTTTATCTAATCTGGTTCTCGTTGTTATAATCTAAATGCAGAATGACTGAGCTTTTTGATTTTTTGTTAACTTACATCCTTAAATGATGTACTCAGTTAATAGTTCAGAATATCATACGTAAATATAAATTGATAAACACAGTGATCAGTTGTGTTTAACTATTTGCCTTACTGTTTTGTAATCTAAACATATACTGACGTTAACTAAGTTGTTGTTTAGATTTAGTCTGTCGAATCTATTCCATCTTTGATCCTGATCATTGATGTTCTTTGTATTATGACAATACCTTTGTACATTGGCTTAATCACATTTTCTATACTTCGCAACTGTATATCTTGAATATTCTCGTACTTTGTTTCTTTAACTTTTGAGCAACCCTAGTTGGTTGGTTGTATAACATTATATCAGTTGTATTTCTTGAATGTCTTGTGGTTGATCATAAATTCTTTTCAATAATATATTGTCCTTTTATATTTGGATAGTTTCTAACGTTTGACGTACCCTTTCTGTAACACCCCGGCCCTGTTAGGGCTGACGTGTCACTCGATACGGTAATTACTGAAATTAAAAGCATTTTCATTTAAGTCTTAACCCTAATTGAAAACCGCACAATGGTCCAAAAACATTCAAATTAAAAGTACATGATAAAACGAAAAAAAAAATTAAAGTTGTTTAACTCAAAAGAATTTATTTAGTTCCTCGATTTCTTCTAGTCTTTTACTTTTACTCTCTTATCACACATTCCCATGGTTCCCTTGAGTACCTGTAATAAATACAAGAAAACACAAAACAAAGAAACACGGCTGAGCCAAAAATTGCCCAGTAACGGAGAAAACAATAGCAATTACAATAAACTATGAAGAACGCTACGAAAAAACGAAGAATCAGAAAAGAAGCAAATACAGTCTGTTAACAATTTCAAGTTAACGATAACAATGACACTATACGCTGAACAATCAGTTATGAATCAGTACAATGACAATAAATATATGAAAATACCCATGTGAGCGAGTAACAATAACAATAACAGTAGCAATACAATATGTACATTAGCTGCAGACTAATGCACCAATAATTAAGTGAGATAGGAATGTGGCCACACACACCTAACCATCTCACTCCAGTAACAATATACCTAGGATCGATCCATACGCCTCTCAGTAATAAGTATATGCTCTCATCGCACAATAAAATAGAGACGCTGTGGACTAATCGCTCTGCCACAGACAGAGCACGTCAAAGGTGCCTCGATTGACTCCCTATGTCCCCATAGGTGGATGTGCTCGGGTATTGAGATCAATGAAACAATATATTTTCAATAAAAAATATTAAATAAATAATAATCATATATAACGATTCAATAGTTATAATCAATGATCAATAGGAACATGCGATAATGAGGCATGGATTAATCTATCGCATGCATGACAACTTCGCTTATCAATTTAACAATGATCAATCTAATAATTGTAATAAATAGAAAAATGAAACTATTTAATAACGGTGACACGATACCGTGAGACAACTCAATAATTATAACGCAATTAACAAATTAAGGACCCATATACTATGAGAGCGAAGACACGGTATGACGCTACAAGTGCAAGACCACGAAGTCCGTACACTATGAGATCGAGAAAAAGCAATATTACGCTATAATTTAAATACCACAGAATCTGTACCTTATTGATGATAGCGATAGCAATAACGTACAATAAAATCATAAAAATCCTTAAGCTTGAATTAATCTCCAAAAGAATCTGAATCGAAACAACAAAAGGGTTGTCGTTAGAAGAAAACAGGAAGAGGCGGGCAAACCCAGCAACACGGTTAACGTCGGCGGTGGCGATGGATGTCTTTGGTGAAAACAGAAAATGGAGCGGTGCGAAAGAGCGCGATGGTGAGGGTGGCGGCAGTAAGCAGTGGCGACAGGCCAGCGGCAAGGGTTTTATAAAAATAAAAATATGTGTCGGTAAGAATTTGTATAAGATTGGTTGTAGTAAAATGGGAAACAAGATCAAAATAATTTTGGTAGAAATCACGTTGCCTTTTCTTTCATATCTTTCTTTTCTTTTCTTTTTATTTTCTTTTGTCCCATAAATTTTGGTTTTGAACTCTACATAGCTTTGAAAGTGTTTTATGTCGGTCAAGAGTACGAAAATGGGAAGTCAACTTTCTGTTAAAACCATTTTGAGAAAAGATGAACTCCAAAGTTAGTTAATTCTATTTATTTATTTGTCTCACAATATAATAACATTTGTTGTATCTTATGTAACATTTGATTAAACATCATTTAAGTTTGATCAATTTTACGAGATATTAAGTTTTTAGAAATCCAACACATTAATACTATATTTATTATTTTAGGGTTTTTAAATTTTCGGATATTACACTTTCCTTTCTAGTCATCCTTCAAGATGATAAGTTATCTCAATGTGTTATTCATTCTAAGATTTGGAAAAACTTTTCAATATTTAAACCTCTTGTTTGTCTTTTAGAGGTAATGAATATAAGCATTCCCGTGTATTAACACGATCTATATGCTAATATTTCATGTATAATATAGGGAACTAAATACCCTTCTTTGATTTACAAAATCTCTCGTATGGAAATGAGTTACAACTATAAAACAAAAGCTAACTAATATATCTGACATTCCTT
This sequence comes from Bidens hawaiensis, assembly GCF_021521415.1. Taxonomy (NCBI): domain Eukaryota; kingdom Viridiplantae; phylum Streptophyta; class Magnoliopsida; order Asterales; family Asteraceae; genus Bidens; species Bidens hawaiensis. Next base: position 292,708 of record NW_027491099.1, read on the forward strand.
TGATATGATCTTATTTGTTCTAATCTTGATTGTTGTTAGATGTCTTCCATACATTAATCTTGACTACTTTTTCTTTTTGGGCAGTCAGTCTTTAAGTGACCCGTTTCTCCGCACGTAAAACATACTCCTAATTTCTTACGGCATTCTTCTATTGAGTGTCCTACTCTCTTGTAGTATGCAAAATTATTTGTATTTTCTAATCGGCAGTTTCCAGTATGTTTTCTTCCACAAGTCTTACAGGCTGACTTGAGAATATTTTCTTCTTTTTCTAACTTCACAAAATCTTTCGGTTTCTTAGTTTCTTTGTCTTTCTTCTTTTCTTCTTCTTGGTTCCTTATCATACTGTTGATTAAGTATGAAACGAGTTACTTTATTATATTCTAGAGTTACTAGATGTGGAACCAGTCCGCAGTATTCTATGAATTTAGTGTTATATTCCTTAAGATTTGTACCAACAACCTCGTTATTCCATATTGAGTTTGAATCTGATCCATTTCATGAATTGGAAAAAATTTCATTAATATGAGACTTTTGAATGTCTCCCAACTTAGATTATACATTGTTTCTCGAAGCTTATTTTGATTCAGGGTATTCTACCATTCAAGAGCTTCTCCCTTGAACATTTGTGAAGAATACTGGATAGCTTCTTCATCTGTGCATTTGCTTATGATGATGATTGATTCTTGTTCTTCTAGCCATCTCATGGTGGCTATAACATTCGTGTCTCCATAAAAATCTTTAGGATTGTAGGTTTTAAAGTTTTTAAAGCTACATCCTTTTTGGACTTTTAATTTCTTTTGGTTTTCGTCCGTTGAATTATTATCAGTTGTAGAGCTATCATGACCTTATTCCTTTCTTGAATGAACATACTTACTTTTACTTACCTTGTTAGATTTTGATTGACTTTGACTTGTATAAATGTCCTTGATAGCATCAAGATTCATAGCTTCCTTAACCATCTTTTGACTTCCATCCATATACTGGTTGGGAATTGCATTAATTTTATTTTCAATGTTTTCTTCATTTCCAGTTTTCTTGGGAGGACTGTTTTGAGAGTTTGCACTTTCTTCTCTTGACATACTACAATAAATTTTAAAAAGATAAGTCCAATATTCGAGGAATTCAAAACATATCTTTTTTATTTATCATATTATGATTACAAGAGTGCATAATATTTATTACAATTATACTATTTACAACTACAAAGGTTCTTATTACCTATTTCTTCCAGCGAACAACTAATTACTTAATCTTGCCGCCTTTCTTGATGTTTTTGCTGGTTTCCTTTACTTTTTCCTTTTCTTCCATCTCCATTTCCTTCTGGAGCATTGTTTTTGCTAATTTAGTAACATCGATCTCATAATGAGTTGAGTTATCCTCAATTTGATACATTCCTTTTAATGAATTATAATACGTGTTCAAACATTCATCTTGATGTGAGCAAAGTAAGGATCTTACGTTGCCGGAAAATTAAAATACTCATGTCCCTAAGGATATTCTTCCGGATAGGTCATTACTCCTTTTCATTTTGACATTATTTGTTTATTGGATATACTTGATCCTACTCAATGCATATTCTGATTTGGAATGATCTGAGCTAGTGGGATGTTAGTGTCGAAGGAGTCTGAATCATCTTCCTTAATTGTTTGATGTGAATCTTCATTACTGGATATAGGAATTGGGAGTAAAGCTGTCCCCATAAATCCTTTTCCTTTACCTGATGGAGGCTTAAATGATCCTAGACTAGATTGACAATCGGACATCTGTGCGAAGTTAGATTAGGGATAGGAAGACGCTCATATCTTATCGGTACTGTTATATCTTATCTTTAACATTTTAATTACATAATGATTGCAATTTTGACACTTTCAATCAAGTATCTAACTTGCTTGAACTAGTATTTGTATATAAGTTTTTGAAACTTATCCCTAATCAAAGCCTAGGTATTTATTAAATACCTAATTCGCAAAGATTGATGGCTTTGATACCAACCTGTCACACCCCGACTTAGGGCCTAGGTGTAACACCCGTTAGTTGGTATATGTTTTGTAAATATATCAGACTTATGTGTTTGTTTTAGCGGAAGTCTCTAATATAAAATAATCTTTTATAAAATACCCGTTTGATGTTTATAACGCTTATTTGAGAAATATATTCTTTTTAGCGGATGTCTTGAATAAAATATTATTATATTGAAAACTCGGGTTTAGATACCCATTTGATAATTAAAATACATGTCTTTTAGAAAACATAATTCTTCATAATATTTTGATATAAAATATCTAAGCCAACAGATAGCATCTAATGACTATATCTCCAATCTTCTATTATTTTTTTCTAACCTTTTTGATTTCCTGTAAACTGGGAGAGAAAATACGTCAGCATGTAGCTTGTGAATGATGCTGACTCTGTTGAAAGATATTTTCATTACCTTTGTAAATCCAACAATAATACCTTTGTGACTACTCGTTAGGCATCCATCTCAATTGAGATAAAATTACCCTAAGTACATTTACAACTAACACAATATCATTTCTCTGAACGGTTCCGTAGATTTCCGGAGGCATGTTGATGATATGCATGGCCCCAGGGAACTCCGAGTCACCATGTATGAATAGATCCAGACACATGTATACTTTTAACCAGAGTGTCCATTTCTTATTATTGTAACACACGGTTTTAAGGATTCATATATCCTATGCAAACATTCTGACTATCAAAGAGTTTGTAAAAGGTTAGGGCGTATTCACCTTTTCTGTTTATGATCAGTTTCTGTTACTGATTTCTGTTTTCTGACTTCTTGCTTCTTGATGTGTTACCTCGTACCTATAGTACGATAATAACCTTTGTATAAATAACTAGATCAATGATCTAGCTTCAAACCTTTAGTCTGTTTTGTATAGCTTTAACCTTGATAAAATCATTTTTTTTATATAAATATTTGGACCTTTAGTCCTTATCTTTATGTAACAATTTATGTTACATTTCTTCTTCAGAAAGAAACATCTATACTGAGTTTCTTCTTCAAGAAGAAACATTAAGAAACATATAACCTTTTATATGAATATTATATTTCTTAATCATAAAGAAATACTATATTGACTATACCTCTTGTATATGAAATCATACAATTTTGAATCATTAAGAAACATATTATAACAATAATCTTTGCTTATGAAAAGTTATACTACTCTTAATTGTAATCCAGGTTCGGGCTATATCCCCGATTATGGTAAGCCATTTATAATAGTAATAGTAATAGTAATAGTAATAGTAATAGTAATAGTAATAGTAATAGTAATAGTAATAGTAATAAATAATAATAATACTAATAACTTAGACAGAACCCCTACCTCACACGGTATTCGGAGTTAGATATTTAAAACATATCGTGCAACATTTCTACTCTATATTTCGTACCGGCTCTTAAACCGTCACAACTTCGGAGCTTGGCACGTACTACAAGACTATGCACGCAAAATGAGGCATGACACGCTTCTCGAGGTAAACTACGTGAAAGTGAAGGTGTAAATGTGTGAGAAATGAATGTCGTGGACCTCCTTTTATAGGCTGATTGCACTCCATCGCGTATCACAATGGCCTTCTTAAAAGGGTCATCGTGTATCGCGATTAGTCACTATGTTCAGCGACTGCCACATGTCGCCACGTGGCTTGCAAATGTCTTGTCATTTCTTTGTCTATCTCACTATTGAAGCGCCACATTGAGCCCATTGTCCTTCACCGAAACGACGCCGTCTTCATCACCATCGCCTCGTCCTCGCTCGAACCCGAGCACGTGTGCGTGCGCGTTAGGTGCTTCGCACTCTCTACTAGGACCACTGTAAACACTACTTAGATCTAATCAATCCATATTCGTATTAGATTGATGATGCTACGGATCTAGTTAAATGATATGTCCTTAGTTATATTATTGATAGTAATTGATAATAGTAATAATAATGTTAACGAAGAATTTAACGAGTGAGTAATTGGGTAGAGGTTCTAGGTTAACTTAAATAATACTTAAATTACTCAAGGCTAAACAACTTTTTATACACGATGGAACCCCATTCGTTACACATCCCGTAACGAATGGGCTCCATTCGTTAACATTACATAACTTAACTGAAAATCCAATTCGTTATACCCCCATTCGTCAACATTCCATGACGACTGGGAAACACACATAACGAACTAATGCCCATTCGTTAAACATCCTTAACGAATGGACTGTGCAAATAACGTACTCGCTCATTCGTTAAACATCCTTAACGAATGAGCCTATATATAGGGTATTTATTGAAAACCCAACTAGTTCGTTATATATAGGCTCATTCGTTAAACATCCTTAACGAATGAGCCTATATATAACGAACTAGTTGGGTTTTCAATAAATACCCTTTACATTAAAATAATATTAAGTTACAACCGATAAATTAAAAAGACTCGAGATGACAAAAAGGTGCACTAACAAACACCCCCTCGTCTTGAAATATTTGTCTTTAATTACTAAAAGCGCTTTGTCTGCCAATCACGACAACTATGAATCCCAAACTCGTTACACACACGTACGACGTGATGGAATTGCATAGCTCGGCTGTAGTCTTCTTGGCGCTCTATCAAAATCTTGTTCTCGAACAACACATCATTGTTGGTTGCAGATAAGTTAACGAGCCACATCGGATCGATCACTCTAATAAAGCTGGTCTTCTAACCTTTATCCAGAACAATGACTGCCTCGCCGGTACGATTATCGTTATACCATAGATTGAATGATAGGTGAAGACTCTGTGGAAACATCTTCACCGGTACATGCTTCATCATCTTCGACGATTTTACTTTAAGTACAAGTTTCTCCAACCTATAAGAGGATCAATCTCATCAATGCGCTTGCGGGTTGGAACTTGTGGCTTAAAGAACTTAATGCCATGATTAACTTTGAAAAGCAAATGTTGGTGAAAGCATACTGCTCGTTGATCTTTACCGCGATTAATAAACGACATTGATATACTGATAGTATTGAACGCCGTTCTCCCACTTGATAATACAAACCTTTAATTCAGAATCATATAACCAAGACACAATATCACCTTTCACAGTCGACACGGCTTTGAATGTGGTTTTCTGAAAGTAATCATGCAAATTATATAGTTAAGGAAAATAATCTTCAAAAGAGAGCAGTTGGAGAAAACGGACAGTCTTGAATTGTATGACTATTGTGATACCAGAAAGTTGGCCGGGAGACAGTAGAATGAGTTGTCAAAACACCTGAAAGGTGAAGCTGAGAAGGGATTTCCTCTACTGAATCAAAAGAAGAAATGGGAACAGACCAAGCATGAGAGGACTATAAGATTGACACGAATGAGGAGGATAAGGGATGCAGAATATGATTATCTCTCAAAAGTCAGAAACAACAATCCCATGTCCAACATGAACACTTGTATCAGCATGAGAAGGCGAATGATAAAACCCAATTATGAGGTGCAGAAGAATGGTAGAATCACTCAAGTGGTCTACAATAGCAGAGAAGACCAGTACATTCTTCGCAACTCAGATGGACTTATATTGGGGATTATAAGAAATGACTAAGACCTAACCTTTTTGCACAGAAAAGATCTGAGGGATATTGTAGAATTGACTATTCCTGAGAATCACCCTCAGTATCTAATAATATCCATCATTCAGCAAAGGGCAGGATCAGCAATAGTTGGAAGAAGACAAGCAACCCACAACGCACGAAGAAGATGATTCTTAGTATAGCGTTTTCTTTGTAATGTCTACGGAAAGAATTTGAATATGTAATATTTTAACTTATGATTATGTAAATTTGATTTTGATTTGATGTGTATTTTGACTAATTGTAAGTAACCTTAAAGGTGTTTTGGAACAGCTGAGGTGTTTTAATCTAGGGGGAGATTGTTGAGTCAAGAATTTGACTTGAAATGACCTAAGAAAGTTTAAGGGAGATTGGAATCTTCTCAACACTCCTCTGAAACGGCTAAGTATGAAAACCGAGCACACTTGGACATCCGAGTAGGATTTTACTTTTCCTAGCAAGGTATTTTGCCTATCGGGCAAGGTTATCTTTTTGAAGTCTTCTTAAGTGTTAATCCAAGCAGGGTTCACTTCATTTAGCAAAGGTGTTCTTCAATGCGAGCAGAGTTTTCTAACTCTTGGCTAAACCAAGCTTCTGAAGCCAAGTATTTGGATGATCTAGGAAGGTTTGATTAATAAATAGTAGTCCGATCATGGTTGTTAAAAGTGATCAAGAAATACTCTAAGTACTTTCTCCAGCAAGGTTCAACCCCAAGTAAGCTACAGTGCTACCAGCAGAGTTCAAACAGTGTTACCAGAACACTATGGTTTGCTTAATAAGTTATCTTATAACGAAGGGTTGAAGTGATTCCTGAAGAACAGTTTGCTCGTTGGACCATATCGAGCAAAGTTTGCTATGGTCAAAAAGATTGAAGTCTGCTAGGTGAGTATTTTCTTAGGTAAATACTCTAAGTAAAGTCTACCCGGAGAACTATTCACCAGCACACTTCAAGGTTACCAGGTCTACTCGTAAAGGATAAAAGGCACAAAGCCTACTCGGATTAGACAATTTTCACAAAGTCTACCCGGAAGACATGTTTTTACATTTAAGCAACAACTCATTATGTTTCTGATTCCGCCATTAACAAACAGTTTTCTTACCCAAAATAGCAACCGTCATTAGCTTTCTTGTCAACACATTTACTGTGTTGGTTATAACTTTATTGTGAGTGTGAGCGATCAATATCCGGGACCGACAAGTGGTATCAGAGTTTGTTCGTTGCTGTTCGGGTGAATAAATTATTGCTATTTGAAGATTTGAAGAAGAAAGATGACGTAAACAAAACACTATTCCATTGAAGTATGACGTCAGCTGCTCTGTTCTTCATTTCATTCTAGATCTACAAATTACCGGTGTCTTCTTTTACTTATTTTGAAGATTTGATTCTCAGATCTGATTATTTTCAAAACTTTGTTATACTCTGTTTCTGTTTTTGATATACTCTATTTCTATTTTTCAAAATACCAAAATGTCTGGTTTTGATAACAAAATTCCTTGACTATACGGACAGGGGAATTTCACCAAATGGAAAGTATTGTTCGAAGTTGCTGTGTGCTATAACGATTTTGCCATGTGGAACTCAATCAAGAATGGTCCACAAGCAGCTGATGGTGCAAATCCTAACGGTGCCGTGCGTGATAGGATGAGGAAGGTGGATGACAGGGCAGTAGCTATGATCAAGCTAGGACTGTCTTGGGAAAATCAACCAAGGTTGCACATCATCCTACAGACAAGGCTATGTAGATTAAATCCTTGAGACGTTTGAAGGCAACACTGAGCTAAAGAATATCAAGAAACAAAGACTCAAGCAACAGCTTGAGAGATTCAAGTACAAGGATGGAAAAAGATTGAAATCAATCCTTGAGAGATTTCTGGCTATTGTGAATGACCTAAGAACAAATGATTATGTGATGACTGATTTTGACTTGAACACCAAGTTGTTGAATTCAATGCCGAAGGAGTGGTACACAGCCTGCAAATTCATCCTTCAAAAGCCGAATTTTGATCAACTCTAGTTGGATGATGTAATTTTTTTTTCTTTTAGGCTGCCAAAATAGAAATGATTGAGAACAAAATGATCAAAGAAGAGAAGCCATGTTTCCAGGTGTCCAATGCCCTTATTGCACCTATGGGAAACTTGTCCACCAAATACCAACTACAGATTCCCATCATAGAGGAACCAATTGAACTTGGTGTTGATACGCCTAAAGCATTTGTTGGTGGTAGCTCAAGTAACCAAGGAAAGCAGTCAAGATTCAATGTCCAACTCATAGATGACAATGACTTGCCTCCATGGAAAGTGGACATGTGCCTTACTCTGGTGGAAACAGTGGTCATGGAAATGAAACTAAAGCATTGTTCTCTATGTACACTGAGTCATACAATGCATTTGTAGCAAAAAATATGATTCACACAAGTGTCATTCAAGATGATTTGGAACAAATAGATGTTGTTGATCTTGAAGATATGGAGTTGAAGTGGCAGGCTGCCATGCTTTCACTCAGAAGCAAAAGACTCTTCAATAGGACTGGAAGGTCTCTAGTTTCTGGTCCAAATGAGAGGATTGGCTTTGATAAGTCCAAGGCAATCTGTTACTATTGCCAACAACCTGGACACTTGCTAGAGAATGCAACCAGCCTTGAAATTTTCAGGTGAATCAGTTCCAGAACTAGTAGCCTATAAATCAGCTGCAATACCAACAGAACCAGCCAAGAAACAACAACTTCAACAACAACAATTCCAACTTCAACAACTATCAACAACCCCAAATGAATAATCAACAAGTTGTGCCTCAGAATCTAAACTACCAAAGAATCCAATACCCTCAAACTGCTCCAAATAATCCCAACAAAAACAATCAAAATCAACCCAGAAATTAAGGGAATGTAGCTGTTGCTGCACAACATGAAGGAAATTTTGATTGGAGTGATCATGCTGATGACATCACAAAGGCCAATGTTGCTTTGATGGCAAAGATGGAAAATGAGGCTGGAACATCATCTTCTTAGGTACACTCAACCTCTACAACTGATTTACATGAAACAATTAATGCTTTAACTATAAAAGTAGGCAAGCTATAGGGTAAGTGTTTTAGAAAACAAAGCATCATTAATGGGTATGAAGCAAGTGATATAATCAATGAAGAGAAAATCCGAAGTTTGGAAGATGATTGCGTGAGTAGCTATAGAGCTCAGCAAAGATACATCACTGAGATAGATGGCATGAAGAAGATGATTATTGAAGAGAATATGCAGAACACAAAGTTACAAGTTGAGAATGAATTTCTAAAGAACTTGGTTTCCACAGGAAACATTTGTGGTATCTTGAACCAAGTAAAGGAGGAAGATAAATATAAAGCTGTTCCACCACCATTCAACAACTTTTTGCCCAAGGTTGACAAAGGAAAGAGGGATGGATATCTTCAACAATTCAGAGATGTTTTCCAAGAAAAAGAAGAATTTGTTGATCTTTACAAGAAAGTTGAAGTGAGTGAAGAAGGGGAGTTTGTATTAAAAGAAGAAGTGAGTGAGGACAAGTCAATAGGAGTGCAAGTCTCTGAGGATGACTTTGATTCTGATGATCTAAATATAGATGACTTAAGTGACTTAAGTGATAAAATCACAGTTGAAGAAATTCAGGCTACAGAAAGGGGCAGAAGACAGAAGAAAGCTGATTCAATTGATAAACTGCCTCAACTACCCAAAATGACTCCAAAGATGATCAAGAACAATGAAAGGATTAAAAGAGAACATGTTTCCTTTGACATATGTGAAAGAACAAAAGTAAGCTATAATGCAGTTAGGCCACCAAGCAAGGTTGTGTTGAAAAGAATTACAGACAACAAGAAAAAGGTCACTGAAACAATTGTTGGTGACAACTTCATTCTAGTTTACCCAGTTTTCTCAAGCCATGAAGTGCTTGATATTGGGGAAGTTGAAACAATGAAAGCATATGAGAAGAGGTAGTCAAGGCATAAGGGAAGCCTAGATAAAGAGCCTATGAGTATGAAGAAAATCATCTTTGTTAAAGAAAGACTGAAAGACAAGATATCAAGATTGAAGAGTTTGTTCCCTTTTCAATTGAATTTGATGGCCTGAAGACTCAAAAATCACTTATTGTCAAACCACCTAGACCAAGTGAGAGATTCAAGAAGGGAAGTGATCATGAAAGATTAAAGGGAAAGGTATGGTGCAAGAAATGTGATGAATATTGTCACCACACTGATTCTTGTAATGAAAGATTAAATTTTAAGCCTTTTCATGTTCCCAATGAGACAAAGTTTGGCCAGAACTTTGTACTTTATAAACAGAAGTATGATGAATACTTGGGAAAGGGAAAGGTATGTGGAAAGGAGACTATGAGTGAAAATGATCAGAAAGCTGCAAAGAAGGCCAGGAAAGAAAAGAAAGTTGATATGAAACCCAAGAAACCTGTGGCTGAACAAGTTAGAAGAAGTAAATCACTCAAGAAATCTGAAACTTTTGTCAAGAAGAACTTTCAACCCTTGAGAATTATCCCCAAACAAGACACAAAATCAGTAAGTCTGATAATTCTGAAGGATCACCAGGAAATGAAAAGATAAGAAAGAGAGGTGTCTTTCGTAGAAAGAAACCAACTGAACTAACTAGTGATGAAAAGTTTCTGTTGAAACATGGTTTTGAACCTCAGGGATTTCTTTGGAAACCTAAGGAGGAGAAAAATGTTGATGTGAGAGATTATTCAAGCAAAAAGGACTATGTTGTTCAAGAATGTGCCAATGAAGTGGTTAATTGCCAAAGAACAACTTCATTTGTGGAAAATTCAAGAGAATGTGGATATGAAACAGATAATTCGGATAACATTGAAGTTTCTCATGAAGATCCTGAACCCATAACACTCACACCCAATGCTGCTACTGAAAATGATTCTGATGGTTTGCAAGTTGAGATAGCTTGCACTTCATCTTCTAACTAATCACTCTCTTTGTAATGTGTAGGAACAGTCCACTCCAATGAATGAAGTATGGTATATGGATAGTGGATGTTCTAGGCACATGACTTGTGACAAAAGGTCACTTGTTAACTATGAAGAGAAGTTTGAGGGTCCAGTGGCATTTGGCAGTGACGAGAATGGAGGTAAAATTGTTGGAAAGGGTATCTTGACAAATGGTAAATTCACATTTGACAATGTCTTCTATGTGGAGGGACTACAATATAACCTTTTGAGCATATCACAGATGTGTTATAAGGGTTATAAAGTTGCTTATGATGACTCACATTGTTTCATCTTAAGGCCTGAATATGTTATTTCAAGGTGTGATTCATGTTTTGTTACTAAAGCCATTGAAAATGAGTCAAAATTGTGGCATAGAAAGTTGTGTCATGTCAATATCAAAAATATAAACAAAATAGTCAAGGGTGAGCATGTTATTGGCTTACCTACTAGAGAGTTCAAATATGATGAAAAATGTATCTCATGTCAAAAAGGAAAGCAGCACAAGTCTTCTCACAAGACTAAACTCATCAACACAATTGATCAAGTGCTTGAAATGCTTCACATGGATCACTTTGGTCATGTGAGTGTACCAAGCATTAGGAAGAAAAGATACTGTCTTGTGATCATTGATGATTTCTCAAGATATACTTGGGTGTATTTCCAAAGTACAAAGAATGAGGCTGCTGAGTTAATTATGAACTGTGTAACAAGGATTGAGAATCAACTGGATAAAAGGGTTAAAGTGATGAGAAGTGACAATGGTTCTAGGTTAAAAAATGGAGTTATTGAAGAATTTTGTAACAACAGAGGAATACTTCAACAATTCTCAGCTCCTAGAGCTCCTGAACAGAATGGTGTTGCAGAGAGAAGAAACAAAACAATCATTGAAGCTGCAAGAACCATGCAAGCAGATGTTTATCTTCCTGTCACTTTTTGGGCAGAAACTATTAACACAACCTGCTATGTTCAGAATAGGGTACTTCTTAACAAATGTCACAACATGACTCCTTATGAAATCTTCTTCAATAGAATGCCCTACATCAAGTTTCTCAAGCCTTTTGGATGCAAATGTTCTCTTTTTAACACCAAGGATTACATGAACAAGTTTCAAGAAAAATCCTTTGACTGTTTCTTCGTTGACAACTCTACACACTCAAAGGTTTACAGGGTATATGTGAAAGATCACTTGAGTGTGATTGAATCATCTGATGTAGTCTTCAATGAAAATCAATTCAACACAGTTGATGGAGCAGCATGGCTGTTTGACTTAGAGAAAATGATCAAATCTTTCAAGATCAATATTGGAGATTTTGATGAATCGTTTTACAAAACCAGTGTGATTGAAGAGTCAAATCAGAAAACATTGGATTTGGAAAAAATTGTGGAAAAAGTTTGCAAATAAAGAGAGTGAATATACATTCATAAAGGATTCCTCAAGTGAAAACATTGAGCAAGTTCAAGACAATGATAAAGAGAACAATCAAAGTCCAGAATAAGATCAAGCATATAATAATCAAGACAATCAAGAAGTGGTGGATGATCAAGTTCAGAATGGGGAAGATCCAAGCAACCAAACTGGTGAAGAAGAAACTGCAACAGGGGAAAGATTTCAGGATTCATTTGACTGATTAAATTTAGGAAACAATGGTGCATCAACCTTAGGACAGAACAATGAGGAAGCACCTAATGTTGATAATGCATCAACTGATTTGACCATTGAAGAACCAAATCTCAATGAATCAAATCTTGACACTACTATGTTTTCAGATATGATAGTTCAAACCCCTTATGTTGAAAGAATCATCCTTCTGAAAACATCATTAGAAATATATATGAAAGAGTTACAAGAAGTCATTCTGAATCTACAAACATTTGTTTGTACTCCTGCTTTCCATCCCAAATAGTACCAAAGAACATTGTTCAATCACTAAAGGACAACAGTCGGGTAGAAGCAATGCAAGAGGAGTTGGCCCAATTCAGAGATCTACATGTTTGGGAACTTGTGTACAGGCCAAGAAACATATGCAATTGGTACGAAATGGATTTTTAGGAATAACGGGGATGAAAGGGGCATTGTGATTAAGAACAAAGCTAGACTTGTGGCTTTGTGATGCCTACAAGAAGAAGGGATTGACTTTGAGGAAGTCTTTGCAGCAGTTGCAAGACTTGAATAAATAAGAATTTTCCTAGCTTATGCTGCCTCAAAGAATATAAGGGTATTCCAACTTGATGTCAAATTTGCATTCCTAAATGGAAAGATAAAAGAGGAGGCGTCTGTAACTCAACCACCAGGATTTGAGGATCCAGTGTATCTTAATAGGGTGTATAAGTTAAACAAAGCCTTGTATGGATTGCATCAAGCTCCAAGAGCTTGGTATGATGAGTTATCAAATCATCTACTTGAAAATGGTTTCCAAAGGGGAGCTATTGACAAGACCCTCTTTTACAAGAAGAAAGAAAGAGATTTACTTTTGTTGCAAGTCTATGTGGATGACATTATTTTTGGGTCAACCAATGAACAAATGTGTATGGAGTTTGAAGAGGTAATGAAGTCCAAGTACAGTATGAGCTCAATGGAAGAAATTAACTTCTTCCTTGGATTGCAAGTTCAGCAGAAGGCTGATGGGATTTTCATCTACCAAACTTAGTATGTATAGGACACTAGACAAATTCAAGTGTAATGATCTTATAACAGCTTCAAATCCTATGGATCCAAAAGAAAAGATGATAGCTGATGAAATGGGGGAGCCAGTGGATGAACATGAATACAGGGTTAAAATTGGATCACTGATGTATCTAACTTCTTCAAGGCCTGATGTCATGTTTGCTGTGTGTGTCTGTGCTAGATTTTAGTCAAGTCCTAAGGTCTCTCACATGAATGTAGTCAAGAGGATCTTTAGATATTTGAAGGGAAGACCTGATCTGGGAATTTGGTATCCAAAGAACCAGTCATTTGACCTAAGTGCCTACACAGATAGTGACTATGATGGTTGCAATATGAGCAGGAAGTCCACTTCAGGAGGTTGTAAATTTTTGGGTGATAGATTGATGTCATGGCAATGCATGAAGCAGACTTCGGTGTAAATCTCAACTGCAGAAGCTGAATACATTGATGCATCTTCCTGCTGTGCACAACTCCTCAGGATTCAGAATCAGATGCTTGGTTATGGTCTGAATATCTTAAACACCCGTATGTATATTGATAATACTGCTGCATCTTTTAATGTTAAAAATCATGTGCAACATTCCAAGACTAAGCACATGGAAATCAGACATCAATTCATAAGGGAGTGTAGTGAAAAAGGTTTAATAGAAGTGAAAAGAGTTGATACAGGTGATAATTTGGCTGACCTATTCACAAAACCACTTGATAGAACCAGGTTCAATTCTTCTGAAAGCCCTGGGGATGATCAACTCTAATGAAGTCTGATTCATGATGTATGCTTGTTGAGGAAACTGACTATGTTTTCAAAGTCTTAGTGAATGTTGTTTGTGTGTATGTGTTTGAATATGATACTTTTTATGTTAACTGATATGTGCAAAATTGCCTATCTGTGTAAAATTAGGTATCCTTTATGATTATGCTTGTTTATCAGTTAATATGTGTTTAATGTCATGATAAGTGATTCTGAAATGAAATACTTGAATATGCATGCTTATCTGATACATTTGTTAAATTTTTGATTATGTGTGTGAACTGATCAGATGATGTTGTTAGGATAGGCTAGACTATGCATCTCAGTAATGTCTGCTTGTTGTGATAATGTCATTGATGGTTAAGATTTGAATATGTTTCAACTGTTTGTGTCAAAATGTGTCTTTATGTCAAAAATTAAATTCTCAAATGAATTTTCAAATGAATTTTGCATAATAACAAAATTTTGATCAAAACATGAGCAAGTTGTAATGGTGCAGAGATATGATAATACTATTCAGTTCAAATCTTTATAGAAGCTTAAAAGGATATTTTAAATGAAAAATCTCAAAGAGTTACTTTTGCTGAAAATTATGTCACCTACACAAGTTGGAAGGACATTCACCTGTGTATGTTTGGTCCTATCATCTTTATAGATTGAAATGATAGCCATTAACCTGAAGACTAAAAGCTGTTGGGGCAATTGTAACTTGTTTTCTATTCCTTCACTTAAAATAATATCAATAACTCAAAATGTGAAAGGACATGTATTCTCATATATGTTTGGTCTTGTTAACCACTTGTGGTCAAATAGGATAGCCATTTACCTGTCAATTTAGAAAGACTGGGGTGACTGAATATTAAACCGTGTTAATTCTGGGAAATGATAGTACATTGACTACTTGGCCAATCATACGGATTTAATAGGCTAAAAAGACACTTAGTACAATCATTAACATGTATGGTTGCTTTCCCATGATGTGTAAAATCTAAGGTGATATAAACATAAAGAGACTTCTAAACTTTATGTGGAGTTACATTGTTGTCTATGCATGTTCGTAGATAAATCTTTTCGAATGATAGGCAGAAAAGTGATTATCCAATCACACACGAGCCCGTTGGTATTTGGTCCCCAAAATGAAGTATTTAGATGAAAATGACAAAGAATAAATGCTGAGAAAAAAGTAAAGTATAAACCACACAATGTTGTTATGTGCTCTTAAAAAAAAGTCTATCATTAAAAGTTTTTAAACCAAATCCAGGAGGTCAATGTCAAATCGGGGTGATCTGGAGAAAGCCAAATAAGCCTTGAGAATAGATATGGAGCATCGGAAAACAATATGTGTTATCCATTAAGTATTATGCATCTTAATTTAACATTAATCATATCACCAAAGAAATGAAATTCATGCTAAGTTCAAACATGATGTTAACCTGTCTATACTGTCATAATAATACCGAGAATGAAGTATTGAGAAAGCTACTTAGTCAATATGATCCCATACTTTAGATCTTTTCAGAAAAACAAAGAAACTGTTTTGAAAGGAAACATGACTGAAATTTGATCTCTAAATGCACCATTTGCTCTTAAACAATGATCTTTAATGAAAAACATGGTTGATATTTGGTTTAAGTCAAAAAGAGTTGCATTTTACCCTCAAATGGTTGAATATGTATTTTCGAGTAAGGTTTGATGATTTATAACCTTTTCGAGAATACTTAGACATTTTGGTCTACGCTTATCCATATCGAGCATACTTTGAAGTTTTTATACTTTTCGGGTAGAGTTCACTATTTTATCTAAAATTTCACCCTTCCGAGCAGGCTTGATATCTGATTACGTGTGAATATGTTTTCTAGCAAGCTTTAACAAGTTCAAGTTTTTCTAGCACACTTAACTGTTGTAAGATATTTGGCTTGTTTCTAGCAAGCTTTGCATCTTAAATGCTGAGTATGATGATTCTAGCTTGCTTTTATTTAGTTTGTATTGCCTAACCGACCTTACCAATTTGTTTAGAAATACAACTGTTTACTAGCAAGCTATTTGATATGTTACTATTCACTAGCAAGCTTTGCGATCTTTAAACTCTAGCAAACTTAACAGTTTTATAGGTTGTTAGTCAGTCGAGCAAGCTTTGTGAATGAATGTTATTTCCAGCAAGCTTTTATGTTTTTTTAAACTATCTAGCACACTTATGTGATTGTTGACTGTTTGAATTAATTCTAGCACACTTAATTATTATGCGGATATGAATATGTTTCTTTGAAATTACAAGTGTTTTCGGGAAAACCTTGTTTCCCGGGCACACTTTATGTTTCGAGCACACTTTGAAATCCTCAAGTCTTTTCTTAACATATTTGGTAATTATTCAAACTTTTTATACGAGTTCACTTCGTGACTAGAACTCAACTCTAGCACACTTTGCTTGTTGAAGAGTGCCTCGGGCACACTATGTGTAAACAGTTTACTTGACTAGTTATTTGCTAACTGTTTATACATTTTTGGGTAAGTTTTGAGTTTGGCAGACTTTCGATCAAGGTTGACAATTAGGAATATGTTAAGATATTTTTTTGGGATTCTTAATTGATTCCTAGAAAAGTTGCCTATTTTATGGTATATACTTGGTTATTAGTCTTGTGATTTATTTCTCTAGCAATCTTGTATTTCGAGTAAGCTTCCTTCACTTTACTTAGATTTATTTCTAAAATTACTTTATGTTCTGAACTAACCCTGAAACGAATAAGCTTTGTGAAAGTGGAATATACCTAGCAAGCTTTGTAAAAACTGACATTTCCGAGCAATGTTTGCTAAATGAACTTTATCGAGTAAGGTTTTAAATGCTAATATTTTTAATGGATAATGTTACTATATGACAGCTATTAACTCACTAAACGGCAAAAAAACATTTAAAACCTACTTTCAAAAAGGTATAAGAGAGGGAGTTAGAGAAAATTTTCACACTTCATTTCTCTCTCCTTCCACTTTCCCTCTCGTTTCAGAAAACAAACCGACTTATCGCATTCATCAATAATCCTAACCCTAATTTGTCAGCCTCACAATCCGACTCGGTAAGCATCAATTAGGTGTTTTCCGACCACGATTATGTGATAATGGGCTTTGATTTTTCATGATTACTAACTCTCTATTTTGTCGAAGATCATGTTGTTAATGAAATTTCTTTTATTATTCTTCAAAATTATAACTTGAAATTACTTAAAGATGTGAACTTTAGGACTAATTTCTCCTTTGAATATGTTTGTTTATGTGTTCAGATATGGCGGAAGATGATCAACCGGCCTATCCTTTTGAGCATAAGCACAATATGTGCGCTCTGTTACAAATTACTCCTGATAATGAAGATGTTGCTCCGATGATTAGATGGTTACAGCGGTCGAATATACGTTTCGCTTTGACAAAGTGCCCAGTGATTTACAGGAATCACTCGCTTGATTTTTGGCGCTCAGCGAGACTACATGACGACATCAATGGTAGGCGGATAGAGGCTACCGTTGCAAACCAGAAGATACGAATTACTGAAGATCTTACCAGAAGATGTCTCCAGCTACATGATGATAATCCCAACCCTATTCACCTCACAACAGAACATCTACTCAAGGTATTTGTTCAAACAATGGGATATCAGGGGACGGTGCACGAAGGACAATTCCAAAAGGGAATGTTCCCCAACTTATAAAGATTCTTGATACACCACATCATTCGGGGCTTTTCCCCTAGGAAAGGCTCATGGACTCTGATGAGTCGGGATTTGGCCAACGCCACAGTTGCTGTTATGTTTAATCAGCCATTCAATTTTTCTAAAATGATCTTTTAAGGACTGGTGAGCAACTTGAAGAAACCGAACAATAAGAAATTTTTGGCCTATCCCAGATTTCTTCAAATTATTTTTAACCAAGAGTTGGAAGGATTGCCCATGATTGGTACAACAAATGTGCTACAAGATCCAAATACCTATAGACGGATTGAAAATCTTGCTAGCACAAGCAGGTTCAATCCAAAGGAAGTGTTTGAAATTGCACCATGGCTGTTAATTTATGATTTTGAGGTTGTTCCTATACCTGAGTTAATCTCAGAGGAGGATGAAGAGGATGGTGAGAGTGAGGATGATGGTAATGATGATGATGTTAATGATAATGATGGTAATGAAGGATGAGGTGAAGGTAACTTTGATGATACAGTACAAGCTCAGGGGGAGTTCCAACTCATACCAACACCACCACCAACCACACCCTTAGACACACCACCACAAATGCCACCTTACCCACCATCACCAACTGATCAAACCTACCAATCCCCATCTCAAATACCACCTTCCTCACCACCACCAAATAACCAAACCACCCAGTCCCCACCCATTCAAACACCACCTACCTTAACCCAAAGCCCACCTGAAAACTTACACCAAACCCTACCTCAAACCACAACCCAACCTTTTAATGAACCCAATATACAATCTCAGCCTACCCATGAACCATATATCCCAGAAACCCTACCCACACATCTACATACATTTCCATTCACACCAAGTAGATCCCCAAGCCCTATCACTGATCCTACTCATTCACAAGCTCAACCTATAACCCCACCATTTGAATCACCATCCAATAACCCTCCCTCTAATGCCTTTCTATTACAATGAAACATCAACTTAATCTGCCAGAACATTGATTTGAAGGGACAAAATGTTGAGTTAAGAAAGGAGAATGAGGAGTTGAAAGCTCAGTTGGCCCAGGCACTTTTAAAGATTCAAACCCTGGAGCTGCCCCAAAACAGGGGGAGAATATTTCACATGATGAGGCAACTGGAGCTGACAAGGAGGTGAATGAGGAGAGTGTGGATACAGGGGTGAAAATTGTTGACACTGATGATTTGGATTGTATTTTGAATGCATGTGATGAGAGTGATGATGGGGGTGAAGAACAAAATTATGATGTGAATAATGAAGTTTTAAACACATTTAAAAGAAATGAGAATGATCTATTGAGAAAGGAGAAAGATGTGGAGAATATGGATACTAATCAACTGGCAACAATAGTTATTACTACTGATGTTATAACAGATGTACCAATTGATGTTGTGACAGATGTTATGACTGCATCTGATGTGCAGACTGATGTTGTGATAGAGGAAGAAGCTGCTACTGAGGAACTAGTACTCATAGAACCAGAAACAGATCAAATAAGTTCCAAGAGAGTAAAGCAGGATGCTGAAATGGATGATTTGGATAAAGATATTGATGAGTTTCCCTTAGAAAAAGAATGTGATAAGAAAAGAAGATTGGAAAAAGGGAAAGTTGTAGTTGATGAAGATGAGGAGGAGGAAAAGCCTATTAAGGCAAATGAGGATGAAGAGGAGGAAGATGAGGATACTGTTGCTGCCAGGAGACTTGAACAAGTCTTAAAAGAAACAAGGGAGAGGGAGCACATTGCCCAAAGCCTATCAGTAGAAGAACTGGCAGAGCAGGAAAAACTGATTGAACAGGCAAACATTTATAAAGTCTTTGCTGAGAAGAAGTTGATGATCAGGTGGTGATTGAAACACTGATTAATTTGAAAAAGGCTGAAGAATTGAGAATTCATTTGCTATGGTTGTAAGCATATTCAGTCAAACACAAAAACAACCAGAAAAGGAACTTCAAAAGGAACCTGAAAGAGGGTCTGGAGAAACTATTGAACAGATGCAAGAAAGGCTTTCCAAGTTACATGAGAAATTTGCAGAAAAGTCAACAAATTTGCAAAAATTTACACAAGAAAAAGGAAAGCTGAGGAACATGCTGAGAAAGAAAAATCTCCTAAAAGGGGTAAGCGGGATGAAAAGAACAAATATTTTGTTGAAACTCCTGATGAGCAGGAAAGCCCCATAAGGCATGTTCCTATTCAAACATTAAGGCCAGAAGAAGTAGCTGAAGGTGTTCCAAATGTTCCAGTTGCAAATGTTCAAAAGTCTGATGATGAAAAGATTGATGTGGTAAATGAATCAACTGAAAAAGATGATACAACTAAAGATGAAAGTGATGATAATGATCAGGGTGATACAGCTGAAAAAGTTGATGTCTTGTACCCTCAAGTAGAAATGACAGAAGAACAAAGGGCAAACATACAACAAAGCTGATAAGTCATGGTTTCAAATATGAAGATCTTGCCTCTCTAACTGATGATGAGTTACAAAGAAAATTGGACAGAGAGAGGGATATTATCAAGAAACATATGCAAAAGAAGAATAGGGACATTCTAATATTCAGAGAATATATCAGAAAACACAATTGGTCTGAGAAGGACCTAACCCACTTCAAATTTGAAGATCTTGAAAGAGCCTACAACACAACAAGAGAAGCTGTTGAGAAAGAAGAAAAAGAAAGATTTGTAAAAGAAGCAGCTTTCGCTGAAAAGATTGAAACTTTGAAGAAGAAATTTGCTGGTAAGTGTGATTATTTGATGGATATGGGTATGGCACCAGAAATAGTGAGCAGCTTGTCTAAAGCTGCTGTTGAATTTTATTACAATAGACTCAAAAAGAAAGATAAGTCAAAAGAGATCAACCTAATCCATCTGCTACACTAGCAAGGGAAGTTCAACCTGAATCTGAACCCCCTCTCAAGAAAAGGAGAATCATGACTTTGAGAGAGAAACAAAAGGCCGAGAATTAATCAAAGAGAGCTGAAACTGAAGATGCTTCTATCCCAGTGGAAATTAAGTCAGAGCAGGATGAACCCACAGATCCATGGCAAAATGAAGAAATGATTCAAATTTTGAAGGATGTTATGGTAAAACAGAAAGGGATGAATGAGAAAGTGTTTGACAACTTGGGTAAAGCACAACTGAAACAATTATTCTATGAACAGAAAGCAGAATGGGATAGAGTATTATTGGAAGGTACAAACCCAAGAAGCTTTGTTGGTGGAAGATTTGTATCAGCTGGAAGACTGGGTGATGAGAGAATAATAGAAATGATTGGAAGGTTGTATAGAGATGCAGGTGAAAACCTGGCTGAACTTGTTAAATTTGCTGCTGAGATGATTGAAGGGATGTATAAAAAGACTTTTAAAGTGTCAATGCCTACAAAACCTATGAAGTCAATTCCCACCAGGCCCTCTGCTTCAAGGCAAAACCCATCAACAACCAGGGGAGAATCAAGTAGAGAAGAAACTCAAAGGGGAGAAAGGCCCCAAACTAATATTGATCTGCCTATGACACTCTACTATGACTCAGTCTCTCAAACTCTGAAAGTAATCATGCAAATTATACAGTTAAAGGAAATAATCTTCAAAAGAGAGCAGTTGAAGAAAACAGACAGTCTTGAATTATATGACTATTGTGATACCAGAAAGTTGGCCGGGAGACAGCAGAATGAGTTGTCAAAACACCTGAAAGGTGAAGCTGAGAAGTGATTTCCTCTACTGAATCAAAAGAAGAAATGGGAACTGACCAAGCATGAGAGGACTAGAAGATTGACACGAATGAGGAGGATAAGGGATGCAGAATATGATTATCTCTCAAAAGTCAGAAACAACAATCCCATGTCCAACATGAACACTTGTATCAGCATGAGAAGGCGAATGATAAAACCCAATTATGAGGTGCAGAATAGCAAAGAAGACCACTACATTCTTCGCAACTCAGATGGACTTATATTGGGGATCATAAGAAATGACGAAGACCTGACCTTTTTTCACAGGAAAGATCTGAGGGATATTGTAGAATTGACTATTCCTGAGAATCACCCTCAGTATCTAATAATATCCATCATTCAGCAAAGGGCAGGATCATCAATAGTTGGAAGAAGACAAGCAACCCACAACGCACGAAGAAGATGATTCTTAGTATAGCGTTTGCTTTGTAATGTCTACGGAAAGAATTTGAATATGTAATATTTTAACTTATGATTATGTAAATTTGATTTTGATTTGATGTGTATTTTGACTAATTGTAAGTAACCTTAAAGGTGTTTTGGAACAGCTGAGGTGTTTTAATCTAGGGAGAGATTGTTGAGTCAAGAATTTGACTTGAAATGACCTAAGAAAGTTTAAGGGAGATTGGAATCCTCTCAACACTCCTCTGAAACGGCTAAGTATGAAAACCGAGCACACTTGGACATCCGAGCAGGATTTTACTTTTCCTAGCAAGGTATTTTGCCTATCGGGCAAGGTTATCTTTTTGAAGTCTTCTTAAGTGTTAATCCAAGCAGGGTTCACTTCATTTAGCAAAGGTGTTCTTCAATGCGAGCAGAGTTTTCTAACTCTTGGCTAAACCAAGCTTCTGAAGCCAAGTATTTGGATGATCTAGGAAGGTTTGATTAATAAACAGTAGTCCGATCATGGTTGTTAAAAGTGATCAAGAAATACTCTAAGTACTTTCTCCAGCAAGGTTCAACCCCAAGTAAGCTACAGTGCTACCAGCAGAGTTCAAACAGTGTTACCAGAACACTATGGTTTACTTAATAAGTTATCTTATAACAAAGGGTTGAAGTGATTCCTGAAGAACAGTTTGCTCGTTGGACCATATCGAGCAAAGTTTGCTATGGTCAAAAAGATTGAAGTCTGCTAGGTGAGTATTTTCTTAGGTAAATACTCTAAGTAAAGTCTACCCGGAGAACTATTCACCAGCACACTTCAAGGTTACCAGGTCTACTCGTAAAGGATAAAAGGCACAAAGCCTACTCGGATTAGACAATTTTCACAAAGTCTACCCGGAAGACATGTTTTTACATTTAAGCAACAACTCATTATGTTTCTGATTCCGCCATTAACAAACAGTTTTCTTACCCAAAATAGCAACCGTCATTAGCCTTCTTGTCAACACATTTACTGTGTTGGTTATAACTTTATTGTGAGTGTGAGCGATCAATATCCGGGACCGACAAGTGGTATCAGAGTTTGTTCGTTGCTGTTCGGGTGAATAAATTATTGCTATTTGAAGATCTGAAGAAGAAAGATGACGTAAACAAAACACTATTCCATTGAAGTATGACGTCAGCTGCTCTGTTCTTCATTTCATTCTAGATCTACAAATTACCGGTGTCTTCTTTTACTTATTTTGATTAAAGTTTACACCTTTATTACTTAATCTTGCTCCAATCGAACCAGATACATCAAATCTGAAGATTTGATTCTCAGATCTGATTATTTTCAAAACTTTGTTATACTCTGTTTCTGTTTTTGATATACTCTATTTCTATTTTTCAAAATACCAAAATGTCTGGTTTTGATAACAAAATTCCTTGACTGTACGGAAGGGGAATTTCACCAAATGGAAAGTATTGTTCGAAGTTGCTGTGTGCTATAACGATTTTGCCATGTGAAACTCAATCAAGAATGGTCCACAAGCAGCTGATGGTGTAAATCCTAACGGTGCCGTGCGTGATAGGATGAGGAAGGTGGATGACAGGGCATTAGCTATAATCAAGATAGGACTGTCTTGGGAAAATCAACCAAGGTTGCACATCATCCTACAGACAAGGCTATGTATGATTCAATCCTTGAGATGTTTGAAGGCAACACTGAGCTAAAGAATATCAAGAAACAAAGACTCAAGCAACAACTTGAGAGATTAAAGTACATGGATGGAAAAAGATTGAAATCAATCCTTGAGAGATTTCTGGCTGTTGTGAATAACCTAAGAACAAATGATTATGTGATGACTGATTTTGACTTGAACACCAAGTTGTTGAATTCAATGCCGAAGGAGTGGTACACAGCCTGCAAATTCATCCTTTAAAAGCCGAATTTTGATCAACTCTAGTTGGATGATGTAATTTGTTTTCTTCAGGCTGCTGAGATAGAAATGACTGAGAACAAAATGATCAAAGAAGAGAAGCCATGTTTCCAGGTGTCCAATGCCCTTATTGCACCTATGGGAAACTTGTCCACCAAATACCAACTACAGATTCCCATCATAGAGTAACCAATTGAACTTTGTGTTGATACACCTAAAGCATTTGTTGGTGGTAGCTCAAGTAACCAAGGAAAGCAGTCAAGATTCAATGTCCAACTCATAGATGACAATGACTTTGCCTCCATGGCAAGTGGACATGTGCCTTAGTCTGGTGGAAATAGTGGTCATGGAAATGAAACTGAAGCATTGTTCTCTATGTTCACTGAGTCATACAATGCATTTGTAGCAAAAAATATGATTCACACAAGTGTCATTCAAGATGATTTGGAACAAATAGATGTTGTTGATCTTGAAGATATGGAGTTGAAGTGGCAGGCTGCCATGCTTTCACTCAGAAGCAAAAGACTCTTCAATAGGACTGGAAGGTCTCTAGTTTCTGGTCCAAATGAGAGGATTGGCTTTGATAAGTCCAAGGCAATCTGTTACTATTGCCAACAACCTGGACACATGCTAGAGAATGAAACCAGCCTAGAAATTTTTAGGTGAATCAGTTCCAGAACTAATAGCCTAGAAATCAGCTGCAATACCAACAGATGCAGCCAAGAAACAACAACTTCAACAACAATAATTCCAACTTCAACAACTATCAACAACCCCAAATGAATAATCAACAAGTTGTGCCTCAGAATCAAAACTACCAAAGAAACCAATACCCTCAAACTGCTCCAAATAATCCCAACAGAAACAATCAAAATCAACCCAGAAATCAAGGGAATGTAGCTGTTGTTGCACAACATGAAGGAAATTTTGATTGGAGTGATCATGCTGATGACATCACAAAGGCCAATGTTGCTTTGATGGCAAAGATGGAAAATGAGGCTGGAACATCATCTTCTTAGGTACACTCAACCTCTACAACTGATTTACATGAAACAATTAATGCATTAACTATAAAAGTAGGCAAGCTAGAGGGTGAGTGTTTCAGAAAACAAAGCATCATTAATGGGTATGAAGCAAGTGATATAATCAATGAAGAGAAAATCCGAAGTTTGGAAGATGATTGTGTGAGTAGCTATAGAGCTCAGCCAAGATACATCACTGAGATAGATGGCTTGAAGAAGATTATTATTGAAGAGAAGATGCAGAACACAAAGTTACAAGTTGAGAATGAATTTCTAAAGAACTTGGTTTCCACAGGAAACATTTGTGGTATCTTGAACCAAGTAAAGGAGGAAGATAAATACAAAGTTGTTCCACCACCATTCAACAACTTTTTGCCCAAGGTTGACAAAGGAAAGAGGGATGGATATCTTCTACAATTCAGAGATGTTTTTCAAGACAAAGAAGAATTTGTTGATCTTTACAAGAAAGTTGAAGTGAGTGAAGAAGGGGAGTTTGTATTAAAAGAAGAAGTGAGTGAGGACAAGTCAATTGGAGTGCACGTCTCTGAGGATGACTTTGATTCTGATGATCTGAATATAGATGACTTAAGTGACTTAAGTGATCAAATCACAGTTGAAGAAATTCAGGCTACAGAAAGGGGCAGAAGACAGAAGAAAGCTGATTCAATTGACAAACTGCCTCAACTACCCAAAATGACTCCAAAGATGATCAAGAACAATGAAAGGATTAAAAGAGAACATGTGTCCTTTGACATATGTGAAAGAACAAAAGTAAGCTATAATGCAGTTAGGCCACCAAGCAAGGTTGTCTTGAAAAGAATTACTGACAACAACAAGAAAAAGGTCACTGAAACAATTGTTGGTGACAACATCATTCCAATTTACCCAGTTTTCTCAAGCCATGAAGTGCTTGATATTGGGGAAGTTGAAACAATGAAAGAATATGAGAAGAGGTATTCAAGGCATAAGGGAAGCCTAGATAAAGAGCCTATGAGTATGAAGAAAATCATCTTTGTTAGAGAAAGACTAAAATACAAGATATCAAGATTGAAGAGTTTGTTCCCTTTTCAATTGAATTTGATGGTCTGAAGACTCAAAAATCACTTATTGTCAAACCACCTAGACCAAGTGAGAGATTCAAGAAGAGAAGTGATCATGAAAGATTAAAGGGAAAGGTATGGTGCAAGAAATGTGATGAATATGATCACCACACTGATTCTTGTAACGAAAGATTAAATTTTTAGCCTTTTCATGTTTCCAATGAGACAAAGTTTGGCCAGAACTTTGTACTTTATAAACAGAAGTATGATGAATACTTGGGAAAGGGAAAGGTGTGTGGAAAGGAGACTATGAGTGAAAATGATCAGAAATCTGCAGAGAAGGCCAGGAAAGAAAAGAAAGTTGATATGAAACCCAAGAAACCTGTGGCTGAACAAGTTAGAAGAAGTAAATCACCCAAGAAATCTGAAACTTTTGTCAAGAAGAACTTTCAACCCTTGAGAATTATCCCCAAGCAAGACACAAAATCAGTAAGTCTGATGATTCTAAAGGATCACCAGGCAATGAAAAGATAAGAAAGAGAGGTGTCTTTCGTAGAAAGAAACCAACTGAACTAACTGGTGATGAAAAGATTCTGTTGAAACATGGTTTTGAACCTCAGGGATTTCTTTGGAAACCTAAGGAGGAGAAAAATGTTGATGTGAGAGATTATTCAAGCAAAAAAGACTATGTTGTTCAAGAATGTGCCAATGCAGTGGTTAATTGCCAAAGCACAACTTCATTTGTGAAAAATTCAAGAGAATGTGGATATGAAACTGATAATTCGGATAACATTGAAGTTACTCATGAAGATCCTGAACCCATAACACTCATACCCAATGCTTCTACTGAAAATGAATTTGATGATTTGCAAGTTGAGATAGCTTGCACTTCATCTTCTAACTAATCACTCTCTTTGTAATGTGTAGGAACAGTCCACTCCAATGAATGAAGTATGGTATATGAATAGTGGATGTTCTAGGCACATGACTTGTGACAAAAGGTCACTTGTTAACTATGAAGAGAAGTTTGAGGGTCCAGTGGCATTTGGCAGTGACGAGAATGGAGGTAAACTTGTTGGAAAGGGTATCTTGAAAAATGGTAAATTCACATTTGACAATGTCTTCTATGTGGAGGGACTACAGTATAACCTTTTGAGCATATCACTGTGACATTCGTGACAAAACGAGGTATACTATATTCACTACGTAACAAGTAAACGATAAATCGGTTAATTCGTAGTGCTTAAACGAGTAAACGACCGAAACTAATTATGACCCGTATATATACTGAGGGGTCATATACGAGTTGTAGATATATTGTAGAGGCTAACATATTGATATTTAGGCCCCAGTACGTTTAAAACTCTTTAAACGAAAAAGGTTTCGTTTATTGATACGCTATAAGTTTAAACGCAATCGTTAACATCAAAACGAGTATCGTAGCATCCGTTAAACCGAAAAAGATTTATAAAACACTTATATGACATGTTCTAAGCAATCCGTGAAAATATTTTGGATTTTTACAACGATTCAGTACGTTTTTCTTATTTTACAAAAATATGCTGAAAAACACTCATTTTCGCGCTGTTTTTCGCACTCGAACTAGTTTTCTTGCGAAAAACCGAATCCGAATTAAATTTTGGACCGATATTTACGCATGGCACGGAAACCGAGGTATTAATGGGCCAAAAGGAGGCCCAATGGGCCCCTTTATGGGCCGACCACAAAAAATGGGGTGGGACCCCTTGTATAAGGCTTGTTATACAAGCTTGTTAATTGGTATTTTCACACAAACTTCAACCTAGATAAGAAATCACAGCTGAGTTCTTCATTATCCAGCCAAAACCCTAAAGGTAATCTTCAAATTTTCATCCATTATATGCTTGGTTTGATGTTATATGATATGTATATACACTGAGTTTACAACCCGA
This sequence comes from Bidens hawaiensis, assembly GCF_021521415.1. NCBI lineage: Eukaryota > Viridiplantae > Streptophyta > Magnoliopsida > Asterales > Asteraceae > Bidens > Bidens hawaiensis. The sequence continues at coordinate 320,415 of NW_027491099.1, forward strand.
GACCCGGAAAGTCGTTTAAGCTAGCAAAACTCATCGAAAACCGACAAGGTAAACCCGTAACACTCGTTTAGAGGCTGTTTAGTATTAGGTTGTGACGTTCTTGTTGTTAGCTTGTGAAAATTTGCAGGGACATTAGGGATCATTTAAAGGAGTCCCTGTTCAAATTTGGTAATATTTCGATAAACGGAGAATATTTGGCGAATTTATTACCGTTTATTTGTGTTTATTCGGGAAAAATAGGTAAACTTCATGAATAATTATGAAATTTGGTTTGGAACCCATAGATGCTATATTAAGATCACTGGTAAAGTTTGAGAACCTTTGGAGATGTCTAAGTATTATTTGTGCAATTGTGTATTAACCGAGTTTTAATAGCCGAAAAACGCGCAAAAAGGCATTTTGACCAAAGAGTTAGATTCTGGAGATTTTTCAGGGGATATGTACTGATATTGATACCACTTGGAAAAATTATCGAATTTTTCGGATGTCGTTTGGTATAAATGGGCTATTTATTACTTAATTATAAAACATTAAATGAATTTTTATAAATGGATAACTAATCATAAAATTTCTGAAAATATTTTTATAAAATTCTCCATAATTTAATTTATTTTTACAAAAATTTCCATAATTTATATATAAGTACATAATTAGTTATGAATAATCCAAGATTTAAACTATATTTGTTTTAACGAAACCGGCAGTTTTGTGTTTAACGGACTGACTGGTATGTCAAAATGTCAAAAGTGGTCAAATATCATAGTTTTAGATGAATTTGATAAAAACGAACTTTTTACGGGAATTCCGAACAATTCGGATGGATTGTACGCGTTTTGTATAATCAAATCCGTGTGAAAACGGAAACGAACCCTGCGATCAAACCAGATATCGAAACTTCAAAATTCTTTCATAAATTAAATCATTTTATCAATCAATATGTTTACTTAAGTTTATGTGATCATACCTCCGAAACGCATAAACGATAAACTTGGCTAGGCCTGGGAAACGGTGAAACTGAGCCAAATCTGGTTTTGAACATTTCATAGTGTACAACGTCACAATCTAAGACAATGGTCATGTTCTGGGCTTAACAGCTATACTCATACTAGTTATACAGCCCGATTTAGTTTAAACACTGTACTAGTATTAACGGTACTATACCGGTTATAGGATTCAAGCTATAATCGAGACATTCTAGTTACCGATACGTACCACCAGCTCGAACAACATTAAGGTGAGTTTCACGACCCCACTTTCTAAACTGTTTTACGAACTTTTGGGGTGGAACGCATGTTTACATATATTTATATACTTGAAAACGTGTGGTGATGTGAATTATCTAAGTACTAACACTTGAAAGTCCCCACAAACACAAGTGATTAACTTCGTGCCAGTGACGTGTGGATAGTACTATCGGTTTGACAAACCCAACTGAAGGCGCCGGTGGGGTATGCCGGATATACTTGTTTACGCAGTTGCACATTGTTATTTATACTTATTACATTCTGCTATGTGGTGTTAGACATAGTACATACTTGGGGCAAAGTGGCTGTTAAATGCCAACGGGAGTACATGGGCAAGGGTGGCCATGATGTGCGAGCTGTCTTGGGTTCACTTGTGGCTTAGTATAATACATCACACACATACTTATATACATACGTATTGTGAACTTTACGAGCTCGTATACTGATTTTGTTCGTCCTCGTGAAACTTGAAACTCACCAACTAGATGTAGTTGACCCGTTTTAACATGCTTTTCAGGTAAGCCGAAGTTGGAAGGATTTGCTTACGTGCTTGGTGTTAGAAGAAAAGTTGAATAGCTGTGAATAGATGCAAATACGTACTAATGAATAAGGAACCGAGAACTGGTTATGTGTTTTTCATATAGTTTGTAAACATAGTACCTACCAATGTAATATGATGTAAATTGGTTGTTGAATCTCTTTATAAACAATGTGATTGATACCAGTGTTATCTGTTACATTCCCGTATTACGCTTCCGCAAATACCTAGTCGGGGTGTGACAATCACAGATGTGTGATAAGGGTTATAAAGTTGGTTATGATGACTCACATTGTTTCATCTTAAGACCTGAATATGTTATCCCACCTGACATGATTATGATGAAGGCCCCAAGGAATGGCAATTTATATAAACTTAACATGAAGGATGTTGTTTCAAGGTGTGATATATGTTTTGTTACTAAAGCCACTGAAAATGAGTCAAAATTGTGGCATAGAAAGTTGTGTCATGTCAATCTCAAAAATATAAACAAACTAGTCAAGGGTGAGCATGCTATTGGCTTACCTACTAGAGAGTTCAAATTTGATGAAAAATATATCTCATGTCAAAAGGGAAAGCAGCACAAGTCTTCTCACAAGACTAAACTCATCAACACAATTGATCAAGTGCTTGAAATGCTTCACATGGATCACTTTGGTCATGTGAGTGTACCAAGCATTGGGAAGAAAAGATACTGTCTTGTGATCATTGATGATTTCTCAAGATATACTTGGGTGTATTTCCAAAGTACAAAGGATGAGGCCGCTAAGTTAATTATGAACTGTGTAACAAGGATTGAGAATCAACTGGATAAAAGGGTTAAAGTGATGTGAAGTGACAATGGTACTGGGTTAAAAAATGGAGTTATTGAAGAATTTTGTATCAAGAAAGGAATACTTCAACAATTCTCAGCTCCTAGAGCTCCTGAATAGAATGGTGTTGCAGAGAGAAGAAACAAAACAATCATTGAAGCTGCAAGAACCATGCTAGCTGATGCTTATCTTCCTGTCACTTTTTGGGCAGAAGCTATTAACACAACCTACTATGTTCAGAATAGGGTACTTCTTAACAAAAGTCACAACATGACTCCATATGAAATCTTCTTCTATAGAATGCCCTACATCAAGTTTCTCAAGCCTTTTGGATGCAAATGTTCTCTTTTTAACACCAAGGATTACATGAACAAGTTTCAAGCAAAATCCTTAGACCGTTTCTTCGTTGACTACTCTACACACTCAAAGGTTTACAGGGTATATGTGAAAGATCACTTGAGTGTGATTGAATCATCTGATGTAGTCTTCAATGAAAATTAATTCAACACAGTTGATGGAGTAGCATGGCTGTTTGACTTAGAGGAAATGATCAAATCTTTCAAGATCTATTTTGGAGATTTTGATGAATCATTTTACAAAACCAGTGTGATTGAAGAGTCAAATCAGAAAACATTGGATTTGGAAAAATTGTGGAAAAAGTTTGCAAATAAAGAGAGTGAATATACAATCATAAAGGATTCCTCAAGTGAAAACGTTGAGCAAGTTCAAGACAATGATCAAGAGAACAATCAAAGTCCAGAATAAGATCAAGCATATAATAATCAAGACAATCAAGAAGTGCAAGATGATCAAGTTCAGAATGGGGAAGATCCAAGCAACCAAACTGGTGAAGAATTAACTGCAACAGGGGAAAGGTTTCAAGATTCATTTGACTGATTAAATTTAGGAAACAATGGTGCATCTACCTCAGGATAGAACAATGAGGAAGCACCTGATGTTGATAATGCATCAATTGATTTGATCATTGAAGAACCAAATCTGAATTAATCAAATCTTGACACTACTATGTTTTTAGATATGATAGTTCAAACCCCTTATGTTGAAAGAATCATCCTTCTGAAAACATTATTAGAAATATATATGAAAGAGTTACAAGAAGTCATTCTGAATCTGCATACATTTGTTTGTACTCCTGCTTTCTATCCCAAATAGTACCAAAGAACATTGTTCAATCACTAAAGGACAATAGTTGGGTAGAAGCAATGCAAGAGGAGTTGGCTCAATTAAGAGATCTACATGTTTGGGAACTTGTGGACAGGCCAAGAAACATATATGCAATTGGTACCAAATGGATTTTCAGGAATAACGGGGATGAAAGGGGCATTGTGATTAAGAACAAAGATAGACTTGTGGCTTTGTGATGCCTACAAGAAGAAGGGATTGACTTTGAGGAAGTCTTTGCACCAATTGCAAGACTTGAAGCAATAAGAATTTTCCTAGCTTATGCTGCCTCAAAGAATATAAGGGTATTCCAACTTGATGTCAAATTTGCATTCCTAAATGGAAAGATAAAAGAGGAGGTGTCTGTAACTCAACCACCAGGATTTGAGGACCCAGTGTATCCTAATAGGGTGTATAAGTTAAACAAAGTCTTGTATGGATTGCATCAAGCTCCAAGAGATTGGTATGATGAGTTATCAAATCATCTACTTGAAAATGGTTTCCAAAGGGGAGATATTGACAAGACCCTCTTTTACAAGAAAAAAGAAAGAGATTTACTTTTGTTGCAAGTCTATGTGGATGACATTATTTTTGGGTCAACCAATGAACAGATGTGTATGGAGTTTGAAGAGGTAATGAAGTCCAAGTATAGTATGAGCTCAATGGAAGAAATTAACTTCTTCCTTGGATTGCAAGTTCAGCAGAAGGCTGATGGGATTTTCATCTACCAAACTTAGTATGTACAGGACACACTAGACAAATTCAAGTGTAATGATCTTATGACAGCTTCAACTCCTATGGATCCAAAAGAAAAGATGATAGCTGATGAAAAGGGGGAGGCAGTGGATGAACATGAATACAGGGTAAAAATTGGATCACTGATGTATCTAACTGCTTCAAGGCCTGATGTCATGTTTGCTGTGTGTGTCTGTGCTAGATTCCAGTCAAGTCCTAAGGTCTCTCATATGAATGCAGTCAAGAGGATCTTTAGATATTTGAAGGGAAGACCTGATCTGGGAATTTGTTATCCAAAGAACCAGTCATTTGATCTAAGTGCCTACACAGATAGTGACTATGATGGTTGCAATATGAGCAGGAAGTCCACTTCAGGAGGTTGTAAATTTTTGGGTGATAGATTGGTGTCATGTCAATGCAAGAAGCAGACTACGGTGTCAATCTCAACTGCAGAATCTGAATACATTGCTGCATCTGCCTGCTGTGCACAACTCCTCTGGATTCAGAATTAGATGCTTGATTATGGTCTGAATTTCTTAAACACCCCTATGTATATTGATAATACTGCTGCATCTTTTAATGTTAAAAATCATGTGCAACATTCCAAGACTAAGCACATGGAAATCAAACATCACTTCATAAGGGAGTGTAGTGAAAAAGGTTTAATTGAAGTGAAAAGAGTTGATACAGGTGATAATTTGGCTTACCTATTCACAAAACCACTTGATAGAACCAGGTTCAACTTTTTTCTGAAAGCCTTGGGGATGATCAACTCTAATGAAATCTGATTCATGATGTATGCTTGTTTAGCAAACTGACTATCTTTTCAAAGTCTTAGTGAATGTTGTTTGTGTGTATGTGTTTGAATATGATACTTTTGATGTTAACTGATATGTGCAAAATTGCCTATCTGTGGAAAATTAGGTATCCTTGATGATTATGCTTGTTTATTAGTTAATATGTGTTCAATGTCCTGATAAGTGATTTTGAAATGAAATTCTTGAATATGCATGCTTATCTGATACATTTGTTAAATTTTTGATTATGTGTGTGAACTGATCAGATGATGTTGTTAGGATAAGCTAGACTATGCATCTCAGTAATGTCTGCTTGTTGTGATAAGGTCATTGATGGTTAAGATTTGAATATGTTTCAACTGTTTGTGTCAAAATGTGTCTTTATGTCAAAAATTAAATGCTCAAATGAATTTTCAAATGAATTTTGCATAATAACAAAATTTTGATCAAATCATGAGCAAGTTGTAATGGTGCAGAGATATGATAATACTATTCAGTTCATAGCTTTATAGAAGCTTAAAAGGATATTTTAAATGAAAAATCTCAAAGAATTACTTTTGCTGAAAATTATGTCACCTACACAAGTTGGAAGGACATTCACCTGTGTATGTTTGGTCCTATCATCTTTATAGATTGAAAGGATAGCCATTAACCTGAAGACTGAAAGCTGTTGGGGCAATTGTAACTTGTTTTCTATTCCTTCACTTAAAATAATGTCAATAACTCTAAATGCGAAAGAACATGTATTCTCATATATGTTTGGAGTTAACCACTTGTGGTCAAACAGGATAGCCATTTACCTGTCAATTAAGAAAGACTGGGGTGACTGAATATTAAACTGTGTTAATTCTGGGAAATGATAGTACATTGACTACTTGGCCAATCATATGGATTTAATAGGCTAAAAAGACACTTAGTACAATCATTAACATGTATGGTTGCTTTCCCATGATGTGTAAAATCTAAGGTGATATAAACATAAGGAAACTTCTAAACTTTATGTGGAGTTACATTGTTGTCTATGCATGTTCGAAGATAAATCTTTTCGAATGATAGGCAGAAAAGTGATTATCCAGTCACACACGAGCCCGTTGGTATTTGGTCCCCAAAATGAAGTATTTAGATGAAAATGACAAAGAATAAATGCTGAGAAAAAAGTAAAGTATAAACAACACAATGTTGTTATAATAATGCAGAGAATGAAGTATTGAGAAAGCTACTTAGTCAATATGATCCCATACTTCAGATCTTTTCATAAAAATAAAGAAACTGTTTTAAAAGGAAACATGACTGAAATTTGATCTCTAAATGCACCATTTTCTCTTAAACAATGATCTTTAATGAAAAACATGGTTGATATTTGGTTTAAGTCAAAAAGAGTTGCATTTTACCCTCAAAGGGTTGAATATGTATTTTCGAGTAAGGTTTGATGATTTATAATCTTTTCGAGCATACTTAGACATTTTGGTCTACGTTTATCCATATCGAGCATACTTTGAAGTTTTTATACTTTTCGGGTAGAGTTCACTATTTTATCTAAAATTTCACCCTTCCGAGCAGGCTTGATATCTGATTACGTGTGAATATGTCTTCTAGCAAGCTTTAACAAGTTCAAGTTTTTCTAGCACACTTAACCGTTGTAAGATATTTGGCTTGTTTCTAGCAAGCTTTGCATCTTAAATGCTGAGTATGATGATTCTAGCTTACTTTTATTTAGTTTGTATTTCCTAGCCGACCTTACCAATTTGTTTAAATACAACTGTTTACTAGCAAGCTATTTGATGTGTTACTATTCACTAGAAAGCTTTGCGATCTTTAAACTCTAGCTAACTTAACAGTTTTATAGGTTGTTAGACAGTCGAGCAAGCTTTGTGAATGAATATTATTTCCAGCAAGCTTTTATGTTTTTTTAAACTATCTAGCACACTTATTTGATTGTTGACTGTTTGAATTAATTCTAGCACACTTAATGATTATGCGGATGTGAATATGTTTCTTTGAAATTACAAGTGTTTTCGGGCAAACTTTGTTTCCCGGGCACACTTTATGTTTCGAGCACATTTTGAAATCCTCAAGTCTTTTCTTAACATACTTGGTAATTATTCAAACTTTTTCTAAGAGTACACTTCGTGACTAGAACTCAACTCTAGCACACTTTGCTTGTTGAATAGTGCCTCTGGCACACTATGTGTAAACAGTTTACTTGACTAGTTATTTGCTAACTGTTTATATATTTTTGGGTAAGTTTTGAGTTTGGCAGACTTTCGAGCAAGGTTGACAGGGATTATTAAATGATTCCTAGAAAAGTTGCCTATTTTATGGTATATACTTGGTTATTAGTCTTGTGATTTATTTCTCTAGCAATCTTGTATTTCGAGTAAGCTTTCTTCACTTTACTTAGATTTATTTCTAAAATTACTTTATGTTCTGAACTAACCCTGAAACGAATAAGCTTTGTGAAAGTGGAATATACCTAGCAAGCTTTGTAAAACCTGACATTTCCGACCAATGTTTGCTAAATGAACTTTATCGAGTAAGGTTTTAAATGCTAATATTTTTAATGGATAATGTTACTATATGACAGCTATTAACTCACTAAACGGCAAAAAGCATTTAAAACCCACTTTCAAAAAGGTATAAGAGAGGGAGTTAGAGAAATTTTTCACACTTCACTTCTCTCTCCTTCCACTTTCCCTCTCGTTTCAGAAAACAAATCGACTTATCGAATTCATCAATAACCCTAACCCAAATTTGTCAGCCCTCACAATCCGACTTGGTAAGCATCAATTAAGTGTTTTCTGACCACGATTATGTGATAATGGGCTTTGATTCATCATGATTACTAACTCTCTATTTTGTCGAAGATCAGGTTCTTAATGAAATTTCTATTATTATTCTTCAAAATTATAACTTGAAATTACTTAAAGCTGTGAACTTTAGGACTAATTTCTGCTTTGAATATGTTTGTTTATGTGTTCAGATATGGCGGAAGATGATCAACCGGCCTATCCTTTTGAGCATAATCACAATATGTGTGCTCTGTTACAAATTACTCCTGATAATGAAGTTGTTGCTACGATGACGAAGTGCCCAGTGATTTACAGGAATCACTCACTTGATTTTTGGCGCTCAGCGAGACTACATGACGACATCAATGGTAGGCGGATAGAGGCTACCGTTGCAAACCAGGAGATACGAATTACTGAAGCTCTTATCAGAAGATGTCTCTAGCTACATGATGATAATCCCAACCCTATTCACCTCACAACAGAATATCTACTCAAGGTATTTGTTCAAACAATGGGATATCAGGGGACGGTGCACAAAGGACAATTCCAAAAGGGAATGTTCCCCAACTTATATAGATTCTTGATACACCACATCATTCAGGGCTTTGCCCCTAGGAAAGACTCATGGACTCTGATGAGTCGGGATTTGGCCAACGCCACAGTTGCTGTTATGTTTAATCAGGCATTCAATTTTTCCAAAATGATCTTTTAAGGACTGGTGAGCAACTTGAACAAACCGAACAATAAGAAATTTTTGGCCTATCCTAGATTTCTTCAAATTATTTTTAACCAAGAGTTGGAAGGATTGCCCACGATTAGTACAACAAATGTGCTACAAGATCCAAATACCTATAGACGGCTTGAAAATCTACCTAGCACAAGCAGGTTCAATCCTAAGGAAGTGTTTGAAATTGCACCATGGCTGTTAATTTATGATTTTGAGGTTGTTCCTATACCTGAGTTAATCTCAGAGGAGGATGAAGAGGATGGTGAGAGTGAGGTTGCTGGTAATGATGATGATGTTAATGATAGTGATGGTAATGATGATGATGGTAATGAAGGAGGAGGTGAAGGTAACTTTATAGATACAGTACAAGCTCAGGGGGAGTTCCAACTCATACCAACACCACCACCAACCACACCCTTAGACACACCACCACAAATGCCACCTTACCCACCATCACCAACTGATCAAACCTACCAATCCCCATCTCAAATACCACCTTCCTCACCACCACCAAATAACCAAACCACCCAATCCCCACCCATTCAAACACCACCTACCTTAACCCAAAGCCCACCCGAAAACTTACACCAAACCCTACCTCAAACCACAACCCAACCTTTTACTGAACCCAATATACAATCTCAGCCTACCCATGAACCATATATCCCAGAAACCCTACCCACACATCTACATACATATACATTCACACCAAGTAGATCCCCAAGCCCTATCACTAATCCTACCCATTCACAAGCTCAACCTATAACCCCACCATTTGAATCACCATCCAATAACCCTCCCTCTAATGCCTTTCTATTACAATGAAACTTCAACTTAATCTGCCAGCATATTGATTTGAATGGAGAAAATGTTGAGTTAAGAAAGGAGAATGAGGAGTTGAAAGATCAGTTGGCCCAGGCACTTTTAAAGATTCAAACGCTGGAGCTGTCCCAAAATAGGGGGAGAATATTTCACATGATGAGGCAACTGGAGCTGACAAGGAGGTGAATGAGGAGAGTGTGGATACAAGGGTGAAAATTGTTGACACTGATGGTTTGGCTTGTATTTTGAATGCATGTGATGAGAGTGATGATGAGGGTAGTGGTGAAAGGATGATATTTGAAGAAGATTATAAAGCTGATAAATCTGCGGGTGAAGAACAAAATTATGATGTGAATAATGATGTTTTAATCACATTTGAAAGAAATGAGAATGATCTATTGAGAAAGGAGAAAGATGTGGAGGATAATGTGGAGAATATGGATACTGATCAACTGGCAACAATAGATATTGCTACTGATGTTATAACAGATGTACCAACTGATGTTGTGACAGATGTTATGACTGCATCTGATGTGCAGACTGATGTTGTGATAGAGGAAGAAGTTGCTACTGATGAACTAGTACTCATAGAACCAGAAACAGATCAAATAAGTTCCAAGAGAGTAGAGTAGGATGCTGAATGGATGATTTGGATAAAGATATTGATGAGTTTCCCTTAGAAACAGAATGTGATGAGAAAAGAAGATTGGAAAAAGGGAAAGTTGTAGTTGATGAAGATGAGGAGGAGGAAGAGCCTATTAAGGCAAATGAGGATGAAGAGGAGGAAAATGAGGATACTGCTGGTTCCAGTAGACTTGAACAAGTCTTAAAAGAGACAAGGGAGAGGGAGCACATTGCCCAAAGCCTATCAGTAGAAGAACTGACAAAGCAGGAAAAACTGACTGAACAGACAAACATTTCTAAATTCTTTGCTGAAGAAGAAGTTGATGATCAGTTGGTGATTGAAACGCTGATTAATTTGAAAAATGCTGAAGAATTGAGAATTCATTGGCTATGGTTGTAAGCATATTCAGTCAAACACAAAAACAACCAGAAAAGGAACTTCAAAAGAAACCTGAAATAGGGTCTGGAGAAACTATTGAACAGATGCAAGAAAGGCTTTCCAAGTTACATGAGAAATTTGCAGAAAAGTCAACATATTTGCAAAAATTTACACAAGAAAAAGGAAAGCTGAGGAACATGCTGAGAAAGAAAAATCTCCTAAAAGGGGTAAGTGGGATGAAAAGAACAAATATTTTGTTGAAACTCCTAATGAGCAGGAAAGCCCCTTAAGGCATGTTCCTATTCAAACATTAAGGCCAGAAGAAGTAGCTGAAGGTGTTCCAAATGTTCCAGAGATGTACAAAAGTCTGATGATGAAAAGATTGACGTGGTAAATGAATCAACTGAAAAAGATGATACAACTAAAGATGAAAGTGATGATAATGATCAGGGTGATACAGCTGAAAAAGTTTATGTCTTGTCCCCTCAAGTAGAAATGACAGAATAACAAAAGGCAAACAAACAACAAAGCTTGAATGAGGCTAAAAGGAAAAATCCTTTGGTGATAAAGTTGATAAGTCATGGTTTCAAATTTGAAGATCTTGGCTCTCTAACTGATGATGAGTTACAAAGAAAATTGGACAGAGAGAGGGATATTATCAAGAAACATATGCAAAAGAAGAATAGGGACATTCTAATATTCAGAGAATATATCAGAAAACACAATTGGTCTGAGAAGGACCTAACCCACTTCAAATTTGAAGATCTTGAAAGAGCCTACAATACAACAAGAGAAGCTGTTGAGAAAGAAGAAAAAGAAAGATTTGTAAAAGAAGCAGCTTTGGGTGAAAAGATTGAAGCTTTGAAAAAGAAATTTGCTAGTAAGTGTGGTTATTTGATGGATATGGGTATGGCACCAGAAATAGTGAGCAGCTTGTCTAAAGCTGCTGTTGAATTTCATTACAATAGACTCAAAAAGAAAGATAAGTCAAAAGAGATCAACCTAAGCTGCTGTTGAATTTCATTACAATACACTAGCAAGGGAAGTTCAACCTGAATCTGAACCCCCTCTCAAGAAAAGGAGAATCATGACTTTGAGAGAGAAACAAAAGGCCGAGAATTAATCAAAGAGAGCTGAAACTGAAGATGCTTCTATCCCAGTGGAAATTAAGTCAGAGCAGGATGAACCCACAGATCCATGGAAAAATGAAGAAATGATTAAATTTTTAAAGATGTTATGGTGAAACAGAAAGGGATGAATGAGAAATTGTTTGACAACTTGGGTAAAGCACAACTGAAACAATTATTCTATGAATAAAAAGCAGAATGGGAGAGAGTATTATTGGAAGGTACAAACCCAAGAAGCTTTGTTGGTGGAAGGTTTGTATAAGCTGGAAGACTGGGTGATGAGAGAATAATTGAAATGATTGGAAGGTTGTACAGAGATGCAGGTGAAAACCTGGCTGAACTTGTTTAATTTCCTACTGAGATGATTGACGGGATGTATAAAAAGACTTTTAAAGTGTCAGGGCCTACAAAACCTATGAAGTCAATTCCCACTAGGCCCTCTGCTTCAAGGCAAAACCCATCAACAACCAGGGGAGAATCAAGTAGAGCAGAAACTCAAAGGGTAGAAAGGCTACAAACTAATATTGATCTGTCTATGACACTCTACTATGACTCAGTCTCTCAAACTCTGAAAGTAATCATGCAAATTATACAGTTAAGGGAAATAATCTTCAAAAGAGAGCAGTTGGAGAAAACAGACAGTCTTGACTTGTATGACTATTGTGATACCAGAAAGTTGGCCGGGAGACAGTAGAATGAGTTGTCAAAACACCTGAAAGGTGAAGCTGAGAAGGTATTTCCTCTACTGAATCAAAGGAAGAAATGGGAACTGAACAAGCATGAGATGACTAGAAGATTGACACAAATGAGGAGGATAAGGGATGCAGAATATGATTATCTCTCAAAAGTCAGAAACAACAATCCCATGTCCAACATGAACATTTGTATCAACATGAGAAGGCGAATGATAAAACCCAATTATGAGGTGCAGAAGAATGGTAGAATCACTCAAGTGGTCTACAATAGCAGAGAAGACCACTACATTCTTCGCAACTCAATTGGACTTATATTGGGGATCATAAGAAATGACGAAGACCTGACCTTTTTGCACAGAAAAGATCTGAGGGATATTGTAGAATTGACTATTCCTGAGAATCACCCTCAGTATCTAATAATATCCATCATTCAGCAAAGGGCAGGATCGGCAATAGTTGGAAGAAGACAAGCAGCCCACAATGCACGAAGAAGATAATTCTTAGTATAGCGTTTGATGTGTAATGTCTACGGACAGAATTTGAATATGTAATATTTTAACTTATGAATATGTAAATTTGATTTTGATTTGATGTGTATTTTGACCAAGTGTAAGTAACCTTAAAGGTGTTTTGGAACAGCTGAGGTGTTCCAATCTAGGGGGAGATTGTTGAGTCAAGAATTTGACTTGAAATGACCTAAGAAAGTTTAAGGGAGATTGGAATCTTCTCAACACTCCTCTGAAACAGCTAAGTATGAAAACCGAGCACACTTGGACATCCGAGTAGGGTTTTACTTGTCCTAGCAAGGTATTTTGCCTATCGGGCAAGGTTATCTTCTTGAAGTCTTCTTAAGTGTTAATCCAAGCTGGGTTCACTTCATCTGGCAAAGGTGTTCTTCAAGCCGAGCAGAGTTTGCTAACTCTTGGCTAAACCAAGCTTCTTAAGCCAAGTATTTGGAAGATCTAGCAAGGTTTGATTAATAAACAGTAGTCCGAGCATGCTTGTTGAAAGTGATCAAGAAATATTCTAAGTACTATTTCCAGCAAGGTTCAACCCCAAGCAAACTACAGTTCTACCAGCGGAGTTCAAACAGTGTTACCAGCACACTACGGTTTCTTAATAAGTTATCTTCTAACAAAGGGTTGAAGGGATTCCTGAAGAACAGTTTGCTCGTAGGACCATATTGAGCAAAGTTTGCTATGGTCAAGAAGATTGAAGTTTGCTAGGCGAGTATTTTCTTGGAAAAATACTCTAAGTAAAGTCTACCCGAAGAACTGTTCACTAGCACACTTCAAGGTTACCAGGTCTACTCGTAAAAGACAAAAGGCACAAAGCCTACCCGGAGAAGACAATTTTCACAAAGTCTCCTCGGAAGACCTGTTTTAACACTTAGTATAGTTTTGAATATGTAATTTGATTATGTACCAATCATTAGGGTTTCTAGATGGAATGACAGCTGTCAGGTGGTGGTAGGCCTATAAATAGAATAATTTAGGGCACGCCTACTATGGCAGACTTTACACTTTTCAGACGTAAAAGAATATTTTTGATTGAGTGTGATGGCTTTCATAGGACTAGTGTGGACAATACATTCCTTACAAGAAACCCTAGTCGACTAACATTTGTATGAATTTTTTTTACAAATGGAAATATTTTGAATGATTGTTTGTGTTTGTTACATTTATTTAATCCTTAAGAAACAGCTCTGTTTGTTTCTGATTCCGCCGTTAACAAACCGTTTTCTTACCCAAAATAGCAATCGTCATTAACCTTCTTGTCAACACATTTATTGTGTGGGTTATGAATTTATTGTGAGTGTGAGCAATCAATATCCGGGACCGACAACATTTGATCGTTGATATAGACCGGGGTATTCCTATGTTGTCACATCTTCTATCTCAATCTCCTCGTCTTCATAAAAAACCGACGTATTCCCATGTGGAGTATTCGTATCAATTAATACTTCCTCATCATTCACCGCCTCCACATCAACCTCAGCCTCTAAAGTGTCCAGTTCTTCATTATTCAGCCCTGACAGTATTGAAATCTGTTCGCGCATTAGGGACTGATCAATAAACTTACATTCTTCAATCTCGTTAATGTTAGCAGTGCTCATCACTACTCCTTTCTTAAAATCCATGAACATGATGGTGTTGGACTTGGACGACCTTGGCTCACGTGCATTGGTCGAGTCTTTATAAACCACTACTTTTCTATCATTGTCTTCACCATTGCTAGTACCAGCACCCGAGGTTGAGTCGTTAGCTGAAGGATGATATCCTCCTGTTCCTTGATTTTCACCCCCTGATCAATGACAATCTCACGAAGCTCCATCATTTCCTTTTGGCAGTAGGAAATGTAACCCATCAAATGACGTTGGTTTTGCATCATCTACTCTTGAGCTTGACGATTGGTTACCATTTGTTTCTCGTAAAGATGAATCAAAATCAAGAGCATGTCCATCTGATTGGTTGGGGTCAATGAATGAAATGTCGGAGGTACCGGCTGATTCTCATAAATGAGACATCCAAAGGATGAGTAGGCATCATAGTCGGTGTCGGTGGAACCACTGAAGCAGCAGCATTAGGCCTTGGCATAGTAGATAAAATTGAGTGAGGAATCTTCCCAAGCCTAGGATCAGTTGTGAGCGTAGTCGTCGAAGTAAGTTTCGGGGTGCTAGTAGATAGCGGCACTGCTGGACTTTGAGGAGCGGACGACCTTGGCTCACGTGTACCAATTTCCACACCAGATCCATGTCGATTACGATGTTTGGGAGGTTGTTCAGTCGCTAGTGCTTTGCCCTTAAGCTTTCATTGCGCAACATGAGAACTTGTTGCCACAATGTCAGCACGTAGTTGATCACCTTCATATCCACCATCACCACCTTCATCACCATCATCTCCACCTCCGTTCCAAGCTGCTCCCTCTTCTCATTTGGAATCCGAATCATCATGGAACCAATTATCATTAGAAGGACATACATACGTCGGATTTGACAAATGACCACGCAACCGCTTGGTCCTCGGTGTCTCCTGCCTATACGACTTCATCCACTTTACTGTGACAACATTCATATGATCGAGCTTCAACACGTTGTCTCTTAGCGTCAAATCAATCTCCAACTCAGGAATAAGATCCTGAATGATCAGCTGTATGAATCATGGATACATAAGGAATTTACTGCGTCGGTTTTTGACCAAGCAGTTTTCCTTGAGATGGTAGAAGATCATCTCGGTGAAATTGAATGGTTTGTTCAAAATCAGAGCGAAGAATGCCGATTGCAACATGATCCGGCACTTGTCGTATCCACCCTTGCGTCCCCCAAGGCAATATATAAGCACATGTAGTAGAAACTTGTACGTGAGGCACAAGTTAGACATGTTTTACATGGAACGTTCAAGGTAACCAAGATAGAAGACTATTTGAAATTATCCGCGGATTAACCCCTTATCAAACTCACATGGTTGTCCATATTGTCCACAACCGCAACACCAGTCTAATAATCATAGGTGTAATGACGATCGACTTCTTGTGGACCGTGGCGACGATATGGTTTTCGGACTCAACATAGCGAGCCGAATTCCAAAACGGTCAGATAATACTGAAGTGGATCTTCGTATCAGCGCTGACAGCATAGCCTATACGAGATCGTCGGATAAAAGAAAGCATATCACGAAATATATCCACGTCGGCAAAATTCTCCCCAAAGAAAGCACAGCTCTTGTGCTTTTTATCAAAGGGCAAGATAAGGAGTTTAGGTTCTTGAGGTTGCTGAACCTATTGTTGTTTAGGCATGGGAGCATCCTAATCAATTTCCTCATCCATAACTAAAAAGATATAAACCCGAGAATCAGTATAACAAACATTCAAACATCAAATTATTTAATAATTTTAATTATTTAATTTTGTAAATAATTCAAAGTGTTATTCGTTATAAATCTTGGCTAATTCGTTATAATGAATCAAGTCATTCGCTATAACGAATTGCTTAATTCATTTAAACCGAATTAACCATAACGAATCACAAACGAAAGAGTAATGAATGTTAGTGCACGGTTTTGCGTCTTGAGTCTTTGTAATTATCTTTAACGTATTTATCGTTTTGTTTAATGTAATAAACAAATATTTATCTGTTTAGTTCGTTAATGTAACGTCTAGTTCGCTAAGGTTGTTTAGCGAACTAAGACTTAAGTCTATTCCCTCCTGATTCGTTAGGGGATGTTAACGAATCACGGGGTGTTTCGTTAAGTTATTTATGTATGTAACGAAGTAGTGTCTAGTTCGCTAGGGAGTGTTAGCGAACTGGACCTATCTTCTATTTATAGTGAACTCTGTTCACAAGTAATTTAAGTTTTGGAAGAGATAATTAACGATCGTTGTCCAAACTCTCTATCAATCTTCATCTTTAATATTATTCATACACATACAACTACTAACATACTGATAATATATATACACTTATAACACTTAATCAAACTTAATTATGAGCTAGATCCATATTAAGAATTAATCGAATATACACATATCCGAGATCTGTTATAGTTATAGGATTGAATTCGGGTTCCAACAAGTGGAATCAGAGCTTTCGGGGCTCAATTACACTTGATTTGGTGGTTTACTTAGCGTATTAGACATTTAATTAGTATTAGATATTGATTGTGTTCTGTTTGGGTGAATTTGGATCAATTTGAGGTGAATTGATTGAATTATGGTAGGTTTGGACTGGATTTGAGTTGGTTAAGGTATATGAAAGGTATTGTGAATCGGAATTGATGTTTGGTTTGGTTTTGGATGGATTTGGTATTTATTTCGGTGTTAACCGAAACAGGGTGTGTGTTTTGGTATAATTGGACTGGTAATCGGGGTTAATTGGTTACGAGTTTAGGTGTTTTGGATTCGCGATCGATTTACGAGTCGTTTGGTATATTATTTGTGCGTTTTGGTTAAGAATTGAGGTAGTATTACAAATTTGAGTATTCCGGGTTTCTGGGTTCCGTGTTCTTCATTTCCAGAAAATCTGGAAATCTTCATTGAAGATTTGATGATGAACATGAATCGTTATCATCTTTATGTTGATTCGTTATCTTGTTCACTTTGATTCGTTATCTAAGTTAGTCGATTCGTTATAAACTCCAAGTAATTCGTTAACCAGTTCGCATCAATAGTTGATTCTTGTTATCTAATTCGTGATTTGGGTTAACAGATTCGTGTGACATGCGTCTACCTTGGGATTTGTGTCATAACAACCTTTGCCACGTGGCATTAGGTGTCAGAGTTTGTTACAAACCGTTGTAACAACCTGATTCGCTATAGTTTATTCGCTATCAACTGTAGCTGGTTTGTTATTTACATCGCTAAGTCTTTCTTAGCGATTCGTTACTAAAAACTTTCTATTTCGCTAAGGTTACACTTCGCAATTCGCTAATTTGACTAATTGTTGATTCTGATTCGTTAACTACCTGATTCGTTGGATTGATTCGTTAAGATCAATCATGATTCGCTATCTGATCAATCTTAGTTTCGCTAAGATTTGATTCGTTAATTTACTGTTCACAGTTCGCTACAACTGTTTACAGTTTGTTACATTCCCTGTTCACAGTTCGTTATTTTTTTTATATATATAAAACACCCTTGAATTTTTGAAACTTGTCAAAAATGGCCGGTATGTATGAATTAGCTTCTCAAAACATGTTGACGCAACAAATGTTGCAACTTGATACCGAGATAGGTTCACATTCGAAGTGTCCAAGATTGATGAAGTTCAGTGACTTTGCCAAATGGGAACCTAGGTTTCGTGCCCATCTAGGATTAGTTCATCCTGACTGCTCATATTGTTTAGATGAAGTTTATACTGTTCCTATTATTGGAGATGAGACTATTGGATTCAGACCTAAAGCTATATCTCAATATTCACAAGAAGAGAAGAAAGCATTAGAGATAGAAACAAAAGCCTACTCTACTCTAACCATGGCTTTACTTGAAAATATATTTCACCAAGTGGGTAGTATTAAAATCTGTGGCTCTCTGTTTCAACATATCCGAATGAGAAGTATGGGAAACATTGCTGAAAGTAAAAAGGTGATGCTTAAGTTTCAATTCAGAAACTTTAATTTACTCAAAGGTGAAACGGTTGAAGAGATGACAACGAGATTCAATCACTTGATTGCAGAAATGGATAAAATGAAGTTGGATATTTCTGAGATTGACAAGATTGATACTATTAAGAGTGCATTACCAAGTTCATACTCTACTTTTCTAATGGTATATAAAGAAAATAGTTATTTCAATGAAGACTTGACTGCAAGTGAATTTTTACAAAAGATTGAAGCTCGTGAGTATGATCTCAAGTGTCAAAAATCATCAAAGGAAAGTCAAGATCCTGCTTTCTATGGTGGTAGCATGCCTCTAAGTTCAACAATTTCACCGATCACTGCTTTTCTGACACAGAACGCAAGAGAAAATGAAACTACAATTTATAATGATCCTAGAGCATGTTTTTATACTACTGGTAACTCTGGATCACCAAATGCTTCTATTGGTTCAGGAAGTTCGTCTTCGACAAATCAATACTCATCACCTCCAAACGTCAACATGAAAGAAGCTGAACAAAATTTTACCTTCTTATCAGCCTTTATGACCTCTTATGAAAACTTGGTGAGTAGCAAAATTGTCACTAGTGATCTAACTGATGAAGACTATGTCAGATTGATCCAGATGACTTAGAAATCATGGATTTAAAGTGGAACATGGCAATGATTGTTCGTAAGGTGAAAAGATTCATGCAAAGAACCGGAAAAGATCTTCCTGCCCTGAACAAGAAGTTGGGATTTGACAAGTTGAAGGTGAAATGTTATAATTGTCAAGAATTCGGACATTTTGCAAAAGGGCGTGACAAACCGAAAAAGGAGTATACTGGTTCTTGAGGTCAAAATTCAAACTCTTCAACACAACGAGGTAATGATGCTGAGAAGAAACCTTCAAGTTCTGGGTCACAAGCAATGTTAGCTAATGGTGATAATTGGTCACAACGACTACTATGCAACGATACTCAAGCTAATCTGGCTTTGTTTGGGTTGACTCAAGATTTTCATGATTCTAATGGAAGTGAGGTATCTTCTGATAATGACTCTGGATTGGATTCTGATGATTCCTGTGACAAGCCTACAACTGTTTTTGCTTGCATGGCTAAGATCAATGAGGTTAGTCATTCTATTTCTGCTACATCATCTGTTAAAGTAAATTGTGCTTAATGTGAATCTAACAAACCTAAGTTAGAATCTTTAAAGAATCACAATGACAATTTAGTGAGAGAAATTGCTTCTCTTAAGGATACTTATCGACAATCTCTCGAATCTCAAATGAGATCTCGTGAAAAGATTGAAGCATTGTCGACAAGTAACCATGATCTCAAAGCTGAGTTATCTGTAAAAATGACAATTAATGATCAAAATTTTCAAGAAATTTTGAAACATCGTTCGAAGATAACCGAGCTTGAGAATGAGGTTCTTGAGTTAAAGAACAAATTGGGTAAATTTTGAAATTCCTCTTTTCTGTTGAATGAAATTATTGAAGTTTCTGGAAAACAAAAGGATTCAAAGAAAGGTATAGGTTTTGTTGAAATTCCACCACCATTTCACAATGATTATAAAATTAATCCTTTTGCTCCAACTGAGGAAGATGTTATTCTTAAAGAACCTGTGATTTCAGAAAAATCAAAAATTGTTTCTACTAAAGGTCTTAAACCCCAATCTTCAACTCAGAAACCTCATGTTCAAAGCAACAAAGTTTTTGTTGAAAATGTTGACAAAGTTATCATTGAGGATGTGTTTGAACTTGAAATTATACACAAGAACAAGAACATTCCAAGTTCTAATCACATACTGTGTGAACCTCATGAATTTGAGGAGGCTGTGTATGGTTCGCACACAACTAAGATGAACAAGATGTTCATGCTAAACCAGTGAAGGCTAAAAAACCAGAAAAACCAAAAATTTCTGATGAGGATTTGTTGCGTTTCATAAATCCTAATGTATCTAAGCCATCATCTTCTCGTGTGTTTAAGTTAAAGGGGATGGACACAATGTTCACTAAGAAAGATATTCCAATAAGTATCATTAAACCTGAACTGATTGAGAGTGTGTTTCACAATGAAACTTCCAAGATTCAGGAACTTGAACGTTTGTATGCTCAAGCGAAAACATCAGTTCCATCTGACCCATTGACTAAAGCAAAGCAGGTTTTAAAACAAGCTAAGAAAATTAACTTTGTGAAGTCAACTGGGACAGATACGTTGAAAAGGTTTTTGAACTGTTCTAATTTAGATTTCTACTTGAAAAAGAAATCTGAATTATCTGATGAGTTTGCTAAGAGCATGACCAAAAATGTGAGTCATCATCAAACTTCTGTGTCACATGTTCCAACAAATCTTAAACATCATCATGTTGACATGCGAAGTTGTTTCCTTTGCGGTCAACAAGGTCATGTAGTAAGAAATTGTGGCCAGAAGAACTATTAGAATCTTCATCCTTTTATCAAGAACCACTCCAAACCGGTTCCTTTGGTAAAGGAGATTCTGAAACGACCTGTGTCGTATGCTGATGATACTCATATTATGTTTTCTGATGTACATCCTCGAAATGTTGTTCATGTGAATGAAACTCATGGTTCCGTTAAACCTAAGTTTATTCCTACTGAACCATTATGCAAAAATGTTAATTCAAATGTAGTTCAAGCTGCGTATCTAAGACGAAAGTCTAAGAAACCTGTAACTTATTCTCAAGTTGGTGAACAACAATTAAATGCAACTAAAGTTAATTTTTCTCAAGAAAACCAAAAGGTGCCCAAGACCGAGGCCTGGGCTGCCTTTTTGAACTAATCATTTTCTTTTGTGTGTAGAGTACATCCAAGACCATTTCTGGTGAAAACTGGATCATGGATAGTGGATGTTCTCGTCATATTACTGGGAATCTCAACCTCTTAACAAATGTGAGAAATATTCAAGGGGGTTATGTGGCGTTTGCTGGGAATTCTAGGGGTATGATTACACAGGAAGGTGATGTTTCAAATGGGAAGATTACGTTTGAGAAGGTTAACTATTGTGATAAAGTGGACCATAATTTATTGAGTGTATCGCAAATTTGTGATAAGGAATACACTACAGTATTTACAGATAAAGAGTGTCTGATTTTGAAACCGGGTTATGTAATTCCCGAGGACATGGTTGTCATGCGATCACCACGATCAAATGATACTTATGTCTTGAATAAGAATTCTAAAGTATCTACATCGATCGAAATGTGTTTTGTCTCGAAAGCAACCGAGAAAGACTCAGTGCTTTGGCATCGAAGAATGGGACATATACATGTTCGAAAGATGAACTACCTGATGGGAATCGATTTGGTAGAGGGTGTGTCGTTAAAGAATTTTAAGTTAACCGATCACTGTGTTACGTGCAAGAAGGGCAAACAGAAGAAGAAAACACGCCCATCTAAGTTATTAAATTCCATTGATACTCCGCTTGAATGACTTCATATGGATTTATTTGGCCTAGTGAATCGTGAGAGTATTTCTAGAGACTGGTATAAATGCCTAGTAGTTACAGATGATTATTCACGATATTAATGGATCTTATTTATGAGTTCGAAAGATCAAACTCCTGTTTTGGTACAAAACCTTATCACAAAAATCGAATCACTTTACAAACAAAAGGTGAGGAGAATTCAAAGTGATAATGGAACTGAATTCAAAAACACTATATTGGATTTCTTTTGTATCCAAAAGGGAATTCACCATGAATATAGTGCACCTTATGTACCTCAACAAAACGGTGTTGCTGAAAGAAAGAATTGAACATTGATTGAGGCTGCTAGAATGATGCTTACTGATTCTAAGCTTCCTGTCCAGTTTTGGAATGAGGCGGTGAATACGGCTTGTTATACACTCAATCGAGTTTTAACTGTTAAACGACTCAAGAAGACCAGTTATAAATTATTGAATAGTCGTAAACCTAATTTAAAGTACTTGGAACCTTTTGGGTGTCCTTGTACTATGTTGAAAAAGGATGTGGGGAAGTTTGATGAAAAAGCCATTGAAGGTTATTTCTTGGGATATGCGTCACCTAAGAAACGAGTTTTTAATTTTACGTCTGGTTGTATTGAAGAATGGTACCATGTGGACTGTCAAAAGTACACTACTCCTCCTCAAGGGAAAGGACCAGACTGGATGTTTGACTATGATGGCTTACTTAATTCTTTTACTCCAACAACCGATCATCCAGATGAAGATTTAGTTCGTGCTTATTTTGAAGAACATTTGGAAATTCCAAGGTTTGCAAGTTCAAATGATGTTGAAGCTCTAACTGTTGCTCCAACTGATGAACCTGATAATGAGTCTCTTGTTCATTATGATAATGCTTCTACTTCATCTGATGATAATGCAGTTGTAGATCAAGTTACTGAACTTGATCGTGATGTTTCATCTCTTGAATTGGGTGAACATTACACTAATTTATTTGAGAATGTTGCTGTTTCTGAGAATCCTACTCTCAGGATTCATAATTACCATCCACAAGAAAACATTATTGGAGAACTTGATGTGGGAGTTCAAAGACGACATCAAGTTGCTTCTTCATGTGAAAACAATGTCTTATGTGCTTATGCTGACTTACACTCGTCTGGAATTGTAAATCTTGCTAAATTCACTTGTTTTCTATCTCAAGTTGAGCCAACGACTCCTCGTGTGGCAGTTCAAGATCCATCTTGGGTAAAAGACATGCAAGAAGAATTACAACAATTTGCACGTTTAGGTGTTTGGGATCTTATTGACAAACCTGCTAGAGTCAAGAAAGCAATTCCGACTAAGTGGGTATATAAATGTAAGAAAGATGACCGTGGGGTAATTGTAAGAAACAAAGCACGATTAGTTGTGCAAGGTTTTCATCAGCAAGAGGGTATTGATTACATTGAAGTATATGCTCCAGTTGCAAGATTAGAGTCGATTCGAATCTTTCTGGCATATGCTGCTTACAAGAATATTAAAGTTTATCAAATGGATGTCAAGAGTGCTTTTCTCAATGGTGAGTTTCATGAGGAAGTGTTTGTTTTTCAGCCTCCAGGTTTTGAAGATCCAGATTATCCTGACCGTGTTTACCGACTAAACAAGGCATTATATGTAGTACATCAAGCCCCGAGAGCTTGGTATGGCACGCTCGCCGATCATCTGATGGATAATGGTTTCAAATGTGGAACTGTCGACTGCACTTTGTTTTATAAGAATATTGGTGATGATCTTCTTCTTGTTCAGATTTATGTTGATGACATAATCTTTAGGTCTACAAACGACACGTTATGTAAGGAGTTTGAGAAGTCTATGCAAACCAAGTTCGAGATGAGTTCGATGGGAGAGATGAATTTCTTTTTAGGGTTGCAGGTTCATCAGTCTGCGAAGGGAATCTTCATTTATCAGACAAAATATGTGAATGACGTCTTGAGCCGATTCAAGATTACTGCCGGAAAAATCCCTTCTACTCCCCTTCCCGTGGGTCACAATGTATTTAACTGCCGGATGAATTGGAGGATACCGTTGATCCGACCCTTTATCGTGCTATGATTGGTTCTTTAATGTATTTAACTGCTTCTCGACCCGACATAATGTTTTCTGTTTGTTTATGTGCTAGGTACCAAGCTAGTCCCCGAGTGACTCACCTGGCAGTAGTCAAGCGTATTCTTCAATATCTAAGGGGAAATCCTGACATCGGGTTATGGTACCCCAAAGATGATACTTTCAATCTTACCGCTTACTCAGACTCAGACTATGGAGGATGCAAGATCAATTTCAAGTCTAGTTGATGTTCCTAGGTTTTGTGGATACAACAACATCTTCGCGACTACGGTTTGAAGTTCTTACTACTCCCATCTTGATTGATAATTCTGCTGCTATTAGTATCACCAAGAATTTCGTACAACATTCTAAAATGAAACATATTGAAATTCGATATCATTTTATACGGGATTGTTATGAAAAGAAATTAATTGATCTTGAGAAACTACATACTGATTTTCAGAAAGCCGATCTATTTACCAAAGCCTTTGTTAAAATACGTTTTAACTTTCTGCTTGGTTTAAATGGATTGAAGACCCTTGCTGAGATCCTAAAATTAGGATAATTATCTTTATTGTCGTTTGGTCTAGTTTAAATTTTATTTTGTTTTTTGGTTTTAGGGGGTGAAAATTTTGAAAAATACAAAAAATATTGTGCTTTTAGTTTGTATAGATAAAACCCAAAAACATTAAAAAACTTTGAAATATCAAAAATATTGTGTTCTTTCTTGTTTTATTTTAATATTTGAAAAACCAAAAACATTTTTAAAATTAGAAAATACCAAAAAGATTGTGATTTCTGTTTGTACAGAAAATTCTGAAAAAGTCAAAAAGAATGTGAATTTTTCTCGTTTTGTAAAGAAAAATCCAAAAAGACAAAAAGATTGTGTTTTTAGTTTGTAAAGAGAAAAACCAAAAAGATTTTTGCTTATGTTCGCTGAAAATTATGTCATTTGCTTCTATTTTAAAGAACATATACTTGTATATGTTTGGTCCTGATAATTTCTTGTAAATCTTCGGGTTAGCCATTTACCTGACAAATGGATAGTACTTGGGGCGTTCGTTAAGCTTTCTACTTTATTTTCTCGCTGTAAATTTTATCAGTTATTTAAGTTTGTGGAGCATGCTTGCATGTTTTGGTCCTGTTCTCTATTTAAGATGAATAGGATAGCCATTTGTTTATAGATTTAAAGTAACTGAGGCGATTAAATTTGTTTTATTATGCTCCTCAAAATTTTTGAGTTTTTGAAGCAAAAAGAGAAAATGATAGTACATTGACTATTTGACCCCAAATCCAGAAAGAAATAAGCTTAAAAGACTGTGTGCTTAATCATTGGTACATTGATAGGTCTTAAACAAGCTGTTAGAGTAAAGTAAGTGATATAAACCTAAAGAAAAGCCTAATTGAATGAGGTGTTAGTCTCTAGCAAAAGTCTCGGTGAAGATGGCAGAAATGTAATAACCGGTCATACTCAAGCCTTATAGTTGTTGATCACCCAAAAATATAATAAAGCAAATAACAAGCGTTAGGACTCTGGACACTGTGAGTCATTATGCGGCTTAATCATCTGGGTACTCATATGCATGAATATTTCACTCGCTTTTAGAGCAAACCCAAAGTCATTAAACTTGATCACTGCTGTACTTTGTACAATCTAAATTACTGACTTGATCAAAATCCGTTGTTAGTCATACAATTGTTCCTCCCTTGAGTGCGTCTTAATACCAATAAGAAACGGACCCCAGGGGATACAATGTATGTAAGCCGACAGATGGACTCGTGCATACTCACTCACGGTAAAAGAAACTTGATGCATTGCTCAATATTCCACAATTGGTATTCAAAAATTTTGATCAACACTATAATGGTTTAAGTCAAGTTGGGGTGATTTGACTTATATGCTCGAAGGCTTGTTATGAGATTTAAGTGGACAATAATATCAATGACCGAATTAACGCCAGTAATAATATCGCTGAAATATAAAACTGTGATGGAAGGGAATTTTAGTCGATATGATTCTCTGCTCAAACTCAACAAAAACACAAAAATATGTACTGCTTTTGGAAAATCATAGAAAAACATAAAAAGATTGTCTATTTTTTTAATGTTCGGATATTTTTGTAAATACATTCTTTGATTTTTTCACAAAATACCAAAAATATTTTATCTTTTTACTTTACATATTATTTAATAATGTTTCGAAAACGTGAAACATTATTTAAAGTATTTGATTATCGGGATAAAGGGTCCTCGGTAATTCTTTCTAGATTTCCTTAGTTATTAATTGGATAATATTTAATAAATTTTTATTTAGTTCAATTAATTTGTTTAGTTAAATTAAAAAAAAATTAATTTGTTAAGTATGGATAACGAACTAGGTGGTTCTCTAGCGAACTACTTTCTAGTTCGCTCACCTAATTCGCTTCCGCACTCTGTAAGGAACCACTCTTACTTCGTTATACATATTTAACGAATCAAGACACGATACATGTCTTGTTCGCTACTCTGATATAACGAATTGGGATAACGAATTGCCTGATTCGTTATTTAAGAATTTTAAACGAATCTCTTGATTCGTACGCCAGTCATAATATCGCTGAAATATAAAACTGTGATGGAAGGGAATTTTAGTCGATATGATTCTCTGCTCAAACTCAACAAAAACACAAAAATATGTACTGCTTTTGGAAAATCATAGAAAAACATAAAAAGATTGTCTATTTTTTTTAATGTTCGGATATTTTTGTAAATACATTCTGTGATTTTTTCACAAAATACCAAAAATATTTTATCTTTTTACTTTACATATTATTTAATAATGTTTCGAAAACGTGAAACATTATTTAAAGTATTTGATTATCGGGATAAAGGGTCCTCGGTAATTCTTTCTAGATTTCCTTAGTTATTAATTGGATAATATTTAATAAATTTTTATTTAGTTCAATTAATTTGTTTAGTTAAAATTAAATAAAATTTAATTTGTTAAGTATGGATAACGAACTAGGTGGTTCTCTATCGAACTACTTCCTAGTTCGCTCACCTAATTCGCTTCCGCTCTCTGTAACGAACCACTCTTACTTCGTTATACATATTTAACGAATCAAGACACGATACATGTCTTGTTCGCTACTCTGATATAACGAATTGGAATAACGAATTGCCTGATTCGTTATTTAAGAATTTTAAACGAATCTCTTGATTCGTACGCCAGCCATAATATCGCTGAAATATAAAACTGTGATGGAAGGGAATTTTAGTCGATATGATTCTCTGCTCAAACTCAACAAAACCACAAAAATATGTACTGCTTTTGGAAAATCATAGAAAAACATAAAAAGATTGTCTATTTTTTTTAATGTTCGGATATTTTTGTAAATACATTCTTTGATTTTTTCACAAAATACCAAAAATATTTTATCTTTTTACTTTACATATTATTTAATAATGTTTCGAAAACGTGAAACATTATTTAAAGTATTTGATTATCGGGATAAAGGGTCCTCGGTAATTCTTTATAGATTTCCTTAGTTATTAATTGGATAATATTTAATAAATTTTTATTTAGTTCAATTAATTTGTTTAGTTAAAATTAAATAAAATTTAATTTGTTAAGTATGGATAACGAACTAGGTGGTTCTCTAGCGAACTACTTTCTAGTTCGCTCACCTAATTCGCTTCCGCACTCTGTAAGGAACCACTCTTACTTCGTTATACATATTTAACGAATCAAGACACGATACATGTCTTGTTCGCTACTCTGATATAACGAATTGGGATAACGAATTGCCTGATTCGTTATTTAAGAATTTTAAACGAATCTCTTGATTCGTACGCCAGTCATAATTTCGCTGAAATATAAAACTGTGATGGAAGGGAATTTTAGTCGATATGATTCTCTGCTCAAACTCAACAAAAACACAAAAATATGTACTGCTTTTGGAAAATCATAGAAAAACATAAAAAGATTGTCTATTTTTTTTAATGTTCGGATATTTTTGTAAATACATTCTTTGATTTTTTCACAAAATACCAAAAATACTTTATCTTTTTCTTTACATATTATTTAATAATGTTTCGAAAACGCGAAACATTATTTAAAGTATTTGATTATCGGGATAAAGGGTCCTCGGTAATTCTTTCTAGATTTCCTTAGTTATTAATTGGATAATATTTAATAAATTTTTATTTAGTTCAATTAATTTTTTTAGTTAAAATTAAATAAAATTTAATTTGTTAAGTATGGATAACGAACTAGGTGGTTCTCTATCGAACTACTTCCTAGTTCGCTCTCCTAATTCGCTTCCGCTCTCTGTAACGAACCACTCTTACTTCGTTATACATATTTAACGAATCAAGACACGATACATGTCTTGTTCGCTACTCTGATATAACGAATTGGAATAACGAATTGCCTGATTCGTTATTTAAGAATTTTAAACGAATCTCTTGATTCGTACGCCAGTCATAATATCGCTAAAATATAAAACTGTGACGGAAGGGAATTTTAGTCGATATGATTCTCTGCTCAAACTCAACAAAAACACAAAAATATGTACTGCTTTTGGAAAATCATTGAAAAACTTAAAAAGATTGTCTATTTTTTTTAATGTTCGGATATTTTTGTAAATACATTCTTTGATTTTTTCACAAAATACCAAAAATATTTTATCTTTTTTACTTTACATATTATTTAATAATGTTTCGAAAACGTGAAACATTATTTAAAGTATTTGATTATCGGGATAAAGGGTCCTCGGTAATTCTTTCTAGATTTCCTTAGTTATTAATTGGATAATATTTAATAAATTTTTATTTAGTTCAATTAATTTGTTTAGTTAAAATTAAATAAAATTTAATTTGTTAAGTATGGATAACGAACTAGGTGGTTCTCTAGCGAACTACTTTCTAGTTCGCTCACCTAATTCGCTTCCGCACTCTGTAAGGAACCACTCTTACTTCGTTATATATATTTAACGAATCAAGACACGATACATGTCTTGTTCGCTACTCTGATATAACGAATTGGGATAACGAATTGCCTGATTCGTTATTTAAGAATTTTAAACGAATCTCTTGATTCGTACGCCAGTCATAATATCGCTGAAATATAAAACTGTGATGGAAGGGAATTTTAGTCGATATGATTCTCTGCTCAAACTCAACAAAAACACAAAAATATATACTGCTTTTGGAAAATCATAGAAAAACATAAAAAGATTGTCTATTTTTTTTAATGTTCGGATATTTTTGTAAATACATTCTTTGATTTTTTCACAAAATACCAAAAATATTTTATCTTTTTACTTTACATATTATTTAATAATGTTTCGAAAACGTGAAACATTATTTAAAGTATTTGATTATCGGGATAAAGGGTCCTCGGTAATTCTTTCTAGATTTCCTTAGTTATTAATTGGATAATATTTAATAAATTTTTATTTAGTTCAATTAATTTGTTTAGTTAAAATTAAATAAAATTTAATTTGTTAAGTATGGATAACGAACTAGGTGGTTCTCTATCGAACTACTTCCTAGTTCGCTCACCTAATTCGCTTCCGCTCTCTGTAACGAACCACTCTTACTTCGTTATACATATTTAACGAATCAAGACACGATACATGTCTTGTTCGCTACTCTGATATAACGAATTGGAATAACGAATTGCCTGATTCGTTATTTAAGAATTTTAAACGAATCTCTTGATTCGTACGCCAGCCATAATATCGCTGAAATATAAAACTGTGATGGAAGGGAATTTTAGTCGATATGATTCTCTGCTCAAACTCAACAAAACCACAAAAATATGTACTGCTTTTGGAAAATCATAGAAAAACATAAAAAGATTGTCTATTTTTTTTAATGTTCGGATATTTTTGTAAATACATTCTTTGATTTTTTCACAAAATACCAAAAATATTTTATCTTTTTTACTTTTCATATTATTTAATAATGTTTCGAAAACGTGAAACATTATTTAAATTATTTGATTATCGGGATAAAGGGTCCTCGGTAATTCTTTCTAGATTTCCTTAGTTATTAATTGGATAATATTTAATAAATTTTTATTTAGTTCAATTAATTTGTTTAGTTAAAATTAAATAAAATTTAATTTGTTAAGTATGGATAACGAACTAGGTGGTTCTCTAGCGAACTACTTTCTAGTTCGCTCACCTAATTCGTTTCTGCACTCTGTATGGAACCACTCTTACTTCGTTATACATATTTAACGAATCAAGACACGATACATGTCTTGTTCGCTACTCTGATATAACGAATTGGGATAACGAATTGCCTGATTCGTTATTTAAGAATTTTAAACGAATCTCTTGATTCGTACGCCAGTCATAATATCGCTAAAATATAAAACTGTGATGGAAGGGAATTTTAGTCGATATGATTCTCTGCTCAAACTCAACAAAAACACAAAAATATGTACTGCTTTTGGAAAATCATAGAAAAACATAAAAAGATTTTCTATTTTTTTTAATATTCGGATATTTTTGTAAATACATTCTTTGATTTTTTCAAAATACCAAAAATATTTTATCTTTTTACTTTACATATTATTTAATAATGTTTCGAAAACGTGAAACATTATTTAAAGTATTTGATTATCGGGATAAAGGGTCCTCGGTAATTCTTTCTAGATTTCCTTAGTTAATAATTGGATAATATTTAATAAATTTTTATTTAGTTCAATTAATTTGTTTAGTTAAAATAAAATAAAATTTAATTTGTTAAGTATGGATAACGAACTAGGTGGTTCTCTATCAATCTACTTCCTAGTTCGCTCACCTAATTCGCTTCCGCTCTCTGTAACGAACCACTCTTACTTCGTTATACATATTTAACGAATCAAGACACGATACATGTCTTGTTCGCTACTCTGATATAACGAATTGGGATAACGAATTGCCTGATTCGTTATTTAAGAATTTTAAACGAATCTCTTGATTCGTACGCCAGTCATAATATCGCTAAAATATAAAACTGTGATGGAAGGGAATTTTAGTCGATATGATTCTCTGCTCAAACTCAACAAAAACACAAAAATATGTACTGCTTTTGGAAAATCATAGAAAAACATAAAAAGATTGTCTATTTTTTTAATGTTTGGATATTTTTGTAAATACATTCTTTGATTTTTTCACAAAATACCAAAAATATTTTATCTTTTTTATTTTACATAATATTTAATAATGTTTCGAAAACGTGAAACATTATTTAAAGTATTTGATTATCGGGATAAAGGGTCCTCGGTAATTCTTTCTAGATTTCCTTAGTTATTAATTGGATAATATTTAATAAATTTTTATTTAGTTCAATTAATTTGTTTAGTTAAAATTAAATAAATTTTAATTTGTTAAGTATGGATAACGAACTAGGTGGTTCTCTAGCGAACTACTTTCTAGTTCGCTCACCTAATTCGCTTCCGCACTCTGTAAGGAACCACTCTTACTTCGTTATACATATTTAACGAATCAAGACACGATACATGTCTTGTTCGCTACTCTGATATAACGAATTGGGATAACGAATTGCCTGATTCGTTATTTAAGAATTTTAAACGAATCTCTTGATTCGTACGCCAGTCATAATTTCGCTGAAATATAAAACTGTGATGGAAGGGAATTTTAGTCGATATGATTCTCTGCTCAAACTCAACAAAAACACAAAAATATGTACTGCTTTTGGAAAATCATAGAAAAACATAAAAAGATTGTCTATTTTTTTTAATGTTCGGATATTTTTGTAAATACATTCTTTGATTTTTTCACAAAATACCAAAAATACTTTATCTTTTTACTTTACATATTATTTAATAATGTTTCGAAAACGCGAAACATTATTTAAAGTATTTGATTATCGGGATAAAGGGTCCTCGGTAATTCTTTCTAGATTTCCTTAGTTATTAATTGGATAATATTTAATAAATTTTTATTTAGTTCAATTAATTTTTTTAGTTAAAATTAAATAAAATTTAATTTGTTAAGTATGGATAACGAACTAGGTGGTTCTCTATCGAACTACTTCCTAGTTCGCTCTCCTAATTCGCTTCCGCTCTCTGTAACGAACCACTCTTACTTCGTTATACATATTTAACGAATCAAGACACGATACATGTCTTGTTCGCTACTCTGATATAACGAATTGGAATAACGAATTGCCTGATTCGTTATTTAAGAATTTTAAACGAATCTCTTGATTCGTACGCCAGCCATAATATCGCTGAAATATAAAACTGTGATGGAAGGGAATTTTAGTCGATATGATTCTCTGCTCAAACTCAACAAAACCACAAAAATATGTACTGCTTTTGGAAAATCATAGAAAAACATAAAAAGATTGTCTATTTTTTTAATGTTCGGATATTTTTGTAAATACATTCTTTGATTTTTTCACAAAATACCTAAAATATTTTATCTTTTTTACTTTACATATTATTTAATAATGTTTCGAAAACGTGAAACATTATTTAAAGTATTTGATTATCGGGATAAAGGGTCCTCGGTAATTCTTTCTAGATTTCCTTAGTTATTAATTGGATAATATTTAATAAATTTTTATTTAGTTCAATTAATTTGTTTAGTTAAAATTAAATAAAATTTAATTTGTTAAGTATGGATAACGAACTAGGTGGTTCTCTAGCGAACTACTTTCTAGTTCGCTCACCTAATTCGCTTTTGCACTCTGTAAGGAACCACTCTTACTTCGTTATACATATTTAACGAATCAAGACTCGATACATGTCTTGTTCGCTACTCTGATATAACGAATTGGGATAACGAATTGCCTGATTCGTTATTTAAGAATTTTTAACGAATCTCTTGATTCGTACGCCAGTCATAATATCGCTGAAATATAAAACTTTGATGGAAGGGAATTTTAGTCGATATGATTCTCTGCTCAAACTCAACAAAAACACAAAAATATGTACTGCTTGGAAAATCATAGAAAAACATAAAAAGATTGTCTATTTTTTTTAATGTTCGGATATTTTTGTAAATACATTCTTTGATTTTTTCACAAAATACCAAAAATATTTTATCGTTTTACTTTACATATTATTTAATAATGTTTAGAAAACGTGAAACATTATTTAAAGTATTTGATTATCGGGATAAAGGGTCCTCGGTAATTCTTTCTAGATTTCCTTAGTTATTAATTGGATAATATTTAATAAATTTTTATTTAGTTCAATTAATTTGTTTAGTTAAAATTAAATAAAATTTAATTTGTTAAGTATGGATAACGAACTAGGTGGTTCTCTAGCGAACTACTTTCTAGTTCGCTCACCTAATTCGCTTCCGCACTCTGTAAGGAACCACTCTTACTTCGTTATACATATTTAACGAATCAAGACACGATACATGTCTTGTTCGCTACTCTGATATAACGAATTGGGATAACGAATTGCCTGATTCGTTATTTAAGAATTTTAAACGAATCTCTTGATTCATACATAGGGTAGCGTGTAAGGTTATATAAGACATGTTACACGAACCGTTATTTCACTATTCACCATCTTCCTTACACTTAAAGTCATCCTTTTCAAATTTTTTCTCTAATTTTCGACCATTGAATTTCGATCTTTCAATAATATCATTGTGTTGCTCAGGTATAGACGATCACATCTTTGTGATTTTTGTCAAAAATGATGTTGTGTTGATAAACTAATTATGAATTCTTTTGTTCTAAGGGTTTTCCGAGTTCAAAACTCTGATTTATTTATGATATACTGTGTTTATATATTTGATGTATAGTTATTTGTGATCGAAATGCGTTTCTGAGACCCTTGGTGGACTTTAATCGAAGTATGATTTCTGTTTGCCGGGTCGATTGAGTGTTATGGTTTCGGGGTTTGTATACTCTGGTTAACCTAAGTTATTTCTTGGTCTTGAGCCTCAATCTCAACATCATGTGCTTAGTAATATGTTTCCGAGATCACTACACATAATGTTTCGGTTTTCCGACGATAGTTATGGATTAATTGAAGCTTCATTCGTGTTGTTGACTTTCGGTGTTCATATTAATTTTGACTTTCACTGTGTGAGTCAAAGATTAAGTCTATTTATTGACCATTTGTTAATCCTAGCGAACTGTTTTGTGTCCAATTCGTTAGGATAATACATGAACTAGACTAGCGAATCACTTAGTTAACGAATCAAACATGGATTCGTCAATTTGACATGAACTAATAGTTAGTTCGTTATATTTAATAGTTTCATTCGCTAGTTTACCTTCGTTAACGTATTTACCTGATAGCGAATCACTTGATTCGTTACAAGATTGTAACGAATCAGAGTGATAATCAAACGAATGACATTCTTATTTTGAAATTTTTTAAAGTTTAATTAACTGTTTTATATAATAAATTATTCCAACCGTTTAAACGCGTCGATATATCGATTACACAACATCCAAAATTACATATACTACCTATACATATGACATAAGTGCTAAATATATATTACATCTTCACATTACTTATACACGTTTAAATTTTCATTCAGTTGAAATAGCTGATCAATTAAATCAAGATCTACCGGTTGTCGATAAAGGGCAAAACGAACAACCACAACAAGAACAACCACCTCAACAGGAACAACAAGATGAAATTATTTTGTTACCACATGACAAGAAGCACAACATATGTGCTTATGTTGACTCAGACGTTGCTGATGTAGCTACATTTGGAGATATGTTGGCTTTTCTAAGACGGTCAGTGATACATTACGCCATCACTGGTTGACCTAAGGTGTATCTGAGTATTATCAGGCAGTTTTGGGCTACTGCTAAGTATGTTGAGGTGGAGAATCATATTCAAGCAATGATTAATCAAACTCCTATTACAATTGATGTTGAAGTAGTTTGTCGTGTGTTTCGATTTGATGACAATGATGACAACCCGAGTGAATTTGACAAGCAACTGATCAAGGGTTTGTTTACACGTGTGTGTTATGGTGGAGACATTGATAAATCTATGTTGAACAAGAATGGATTATGCCCACCACACAAGTATCTTATCCATGTCTAATTCATTGCATGAGTGGTCGTCGTGGCGGATTTGACGAATGTAGGCTCAGTTTGCAATCAGCCTTTGTAGCTTTAATTCTGAACAAGCCATTTAACTTCTCGGAGCTTGTCTTCGATCATTTGAAAGAACAAGTTCAGCAAACGATTCAGTCGAAGAAATTTTTAATGTATCCTCGTTTCTTGCAGTTGATTATTCAAGATTTGATACCTAATTTAGATATTGATCAGACCTTGGTGAATGATGTGCTTCCTATGGAACACATGACAGCGGATACCGTGCGTCGAATGTATCTTTATAGAAAGGGGAGCCCAACGGATAAAAGAATGATTGGTCATATAATTAATCCGAATTCTGTATGTCCTCCTAATGAACGTTGGATCCATGACGACTCGGATTCTGAGAGTGAAGGGGGAGAAGGTGGGAACGATGATGATGATAATAATGATGGAGATGTTGGGAATGGTGGAGCTGGTGATGCTGCGTTTCAAGAACAACAAGATGCAGTAAATGCTGCGTTAGCTGCCACCATTACAGCTCAACAAGAAAGAAAGAGAAAAGGGAAAGAGGTGGCAACTGGAGAACCATCAAAGAAAAGACGTGTGTCAACTGGGGCTGGGGTAATTATTGGTGTTCCACCACCTCGTCAATCAACGCCTCAACGCTCGGTAGTGCCGCCTACTACTAGCACTCTGATGCTCACATTGACGAAGACATTGGTGTCTCATGAAAGACTTGGTTTAATTCCACAAATGGCTTTATCTGAAATACCAAGGCCTCCTGCTACATTGTCTACTGTCCCTACAACACCATCCATGAGGCCTCCTCCTCCTCCTCCCAGTGATGTCTCTTTCATGAGAATCACTCGGCCTCAAGGACCGATTCAACCTGTTCATCCATCACCGTACAATTTGCCACTGAACCGTCAGACTGATATGCTGTTGAATCTTCTTCATCTTTATGAAAACCAAATGTCTGCTGACCTTCAGAATCAGGAACGACTTATGGAGAATCAAAGACAGATGATGAGTTATATTTCTTTTTGTCAAAAGGAGACTAAAGTGCTACGTGAGATTGTTGAGTCGCAGGGGGTGAAAATGAAGGAACAAGAGGATCTACTCTTGCAGTTGACTTGCAAATAAGATGCCTTAAAGAAACTCAAGAACGATGATCAATATCCTGACGAGTCTGGTGCAGGAGGTGAGCCTAAACAAGCGCACGGCTCATCTTCTGGTACTGGTACAAGTGGCGGTGATGACTCGGGTAAACAGGTTGTGGTGTATCAAGATACAACTGCTGTTAAGCCAATTGAAATGATTGCAGCCAACACTTTGATATTTGTGGATGGATCGGGGGTGGTTAGAAGTGTGGTGAACAGGGACGATATTGAAGTTGGTGAGTTCGTTGATAGGTCTCTAACACGAGAGCAGATTTCCATACTGCCAGGGTTAAATGATGAACAATTAACCGTATTAGAGACAGAGCCAGACGTTGAGGTGGTGAATGATAAGGGTATAACAGATGATCCGTCTATTCAAATGAATACGGATTTTATCTGTGTAGACGAGGAAGTTGAGATGGAATATGTCACTGCTGATGAGTATCCTGACATGTATCAACACACAAGCGTTGATCAAGGCGCTCCAGTGTTTAATGAAGAAACGGTTAAAGAAGCAGAAGATCATCTTGAGAAAAAGTCCAAAGGCAAGAGGAAGGTTTATCCTGATTCGCTTCTCAACCCATCTCTTGAGGAGATTCAAAGTTGGTTCAGATTTAAAGTTACGGGTAAGATTATCCAGGCATATCGATATGTTGATCATGTACGAAAAGACATAGCTGCAGCATGGGTCAAAGAAAACCAAGTGACTTCCTTCAAGGCTGTATCCAAGGTTCATGGTGATATCATCTCATGGATATATGATTCCGAGCTTAAGGTATGTATAGTAAAATGGGAGAAGGGAATCCAGTACTACGAAACGTTAATGGGCTTCTTACATTACCGTGTTGGGATGTTTGTACCCTCGCGATGCGTCCATTTATCAATCGTGGTGGCGACCGGACAGCTGAATGGTTTCATCAACACTTGCTGTTCGAGGTAAATCATGGACTTAAGTTCTTCAAGCCCCAGGTCCCGAGACGTAAACGTATTGACGAGATTGATACAAGGACTGGCTGGAGGAAACTTGTTCTTAACTTAAAGCCGCCAAAGACGATGAAGCAGGTACCTGTGAAGACGATGCCTCAACACATGCATCTCTCGTTCAACCTCTGGTACTATGACAATCGTACTGGTGAGGCCGTCATTGTACTTGGTAAAGGACTGAAGACTGAGCTTATCAAGATAATCCACCCTATGTGGTTGGTTAATAAATCTAAAACAGACAGTGACGTGTTACACAAGAGCCAGATTCTGATCGAGCGCAATGAAGACTACGACCTGGCTATGCAATTCCAACGCGTTGTGCGTGTTTGTTATGAAAATGGAATTCATAGTTGCAGAGAATGGCGGTTCAAGCGTTTCAAGTAACTTAAAGATAAAGAGCTCAAGACGAGGGGGTGTCAGTTAGTGCACGGTTTTGCGTCTTTAGTCTTTGTAATTATCTTTAACGTATTTATCGTTTTGTTTAATGTAATAAACAAATATTTATCTGTTTAGTTTGTTAATGTAACATCTAGTTCGCTAAGGTTGTTTAGCGAACTAAGACTTAAGTCTATTCCCTCCTGATTCGTTAGGGGATGTTAACGAATCAGGGGGTGTTTCGTTAAGTTATTTATGTATGTAACGAAGTAGTGTCTAGTTCGCTAGGGAATGTTAGCGAACTGGACCTATCTTCTATTTATAGTGAACTCTGTTCACAAGTAATTTAAGTTTTGGAAGAGATAATTAACGATACGTTGTCCAAACTCTCTCTCAATCTTCATCTTTAATATTATTCATACACATACAACTACTAACATCTGATAATATATATACACTTATAACACTTAATCAAACGTAATTATGAGCAAGATCCATATTAAGAATTAATCGAATATACACAGATCCGAGATCTGTTATAGTTATAGGATTGAATTCCGGGTTCCAACAATGAATTAATAAAAAAAT
The DNA here is from genome assembly GCF_021521415.1 of Bidens hawaiensis. Taxonomy (NCBI): domain Eukaryota; kingdom Viridiplantae; phylum Streptophyta; class Magnoliopsida; order Asterales; family Asteraceae; genus Bidens; species Bidens hawaiensis. The sequence continues at coordinate 358,625 of NW_027491099.1, forward strand.
GTGAGGTATTTCATTATCATAATATACGAAGGAGTTGATTCGTTATGATGATCATAATGAATGGTACCCGAATGAGTGTCCATTCGTTAACTTATAACGAAGGGTAATCAATAATTAACAACTTTGACTATCAGGAGTCAACGTCAAGATTGAGATGAACTCTGATAGTCAAACATGCACTATCAGATTTAATTGAACCATGTTTGACGATGTAATAACTAATAATGAACATGAATCGGCTCGCAATAACATCGACAGCCGATACATGACAACCATTTCAGGTAAAAACCAATTATAATTAGGTTTATATAGATATATGTTCATAAGTTAAAACCCGATACTTCAAACATCAAATTAATCCTTGATATGTCTATTATTTTTAATGTTTTTGATCATGGTTTGATCGTGGATACCTTCTGAGTATGAGATGATGTTCAAAACTAGATTTAATTAAGGTCGAGAATTTTGGAAATTTTTGACAGAGTTTTAGTAGGGAAGATGAATAGTTGTGAATGAATGAGGTGATTCGATCATAACCTGTTCATTATATATGACAGACTGTCACGGATTCCAAGACAATGAATAAGCTGAATTCGTTAATTCAATATTAACAAATGAGCTAGTTCGTTATCTCATTCGTAAAACCGGGTAACGAATGAGTTATTCGTTAAAAATCATAACGAATTAACAACAAATTAAGATTACTTCGCGTTTCATTCGTTATAAAATAGATGACGAATAGGGTAATTCGTTATAGAGTAGCGGAAGTGAAATAAGGATAATGAATTGGACAAATTCGTTATTCAGATGATCCTTATTCGTAATTCAGATGGATAACGAATGGACAATAATTTAACATTAAACTTCTTTAAAAAATCTTTCTCAATTTAAATTTAAAACAATTATATAATGCATCGAAAACCGTGTCCCGATGAACTTTACCTTAAATAATCTGACCCGGCAGAGTAAGATGCAATACCTTAACGTGTTTTATGTTCAAAAACACTTAACATAAGATCAAATAACTTAAAATGAATTAAATAATATTTAAAAATAGATAAAAAATAAAAATCTTTTTGGTATTTTCGTTAGTTTTTCAAATATTTACTCGAAAAACAAAAAAAGAAAAATAAAGTAGAAAACAAAATATTTTGGATTTTTGAGTATTTTGTGAAAGCATTACATAGTTTTGTGAGTTTAAGCAGAGAATCATGTTGACCAAATTGCTCTTCCATCGCAGTTTTATATTTTAGCGTTATTATGACTGGCGTTAAGTCGGTTATTGATATTGTGTCCACTTAAGTCTTATGACAAACTTTCAAGCATTTTTGTGATATGATTAAATTTTCAGTTAAAGCACAAAATAACAGAAACTATCAGCCTCTAATCTCGGTTCAAACTTAAATTGATTTTTACTGTATCACCCCAACTTGACTTAAACCATTATGCTGTTAATCAAAATTTCAAATTTTATAGATATTTTAGATTGATGCACCAAGATTCCTTTACTGTGAATGAGTATGCACGAGTCCATATGTAGGCTTACATACATTGTGTCCTCTGAGGTCCGTTTACTATTGGTATTAAGACGTGAGAGAAGATGGATCTAACTAAGATCTATAACGATTAACACTTAGATCTAATACCGTGAGGATCTAGTTCATGATTACTCTTAACTATTAGATTATATTAGGTGTATATATTATAGCAATACGTTAGATAAATGAAGCTTTAAACGAGAGAACAATTGGACAGCAACTCAATAAGGTTACTTCCAAAACTTAAATTAACAGGTGGGGAATAATAACTTATAAATATAAAGAACTACCCACTAATTCCTTAAACATCCTTAACGAATTAGGAGGAATAATAAGTTAAATATCTAGTTCGTTAAACATCCTTAACGAACTAGATAGATCATAACGAACTAGAAAATAAAATAAATAACTTTTACATTATAATAATCAAACGATATATACAAAGACTCGAGACGCAAAACCGTGCACTAACAGACACCCCCTCGTCTTGAGCTCTTTGTCTTTAAGTTATTTGAAGCATTAGGTCTGCCAGTGTCTGCAGTTGTAAATCCCATGCTCATGACATACACGAACAACAAGTTGAAATGGCATTGCTCGGTCATAGTCTTCACGACGCTCGATTAATATTTTATTCTTGAACAGCACGTCATTGTCGGTCTTTGTCAAGTTCACGAGCCACATCGGATCAATGATCTTTATCAGCTCCGTCTTTAAACCCTTACTCAAAACACTAACGGCCTCGCCAGTTCTATTGTCATAATACCAGCGGTTGAAAGATAAATACATATGTTGATTCACCGTCTTGACTGGTACAGGCTTCATCGTTTTCAGTTGTTTAACTTTATGCACCATCTTCCTCCAACCCGTTCTTGGATCTATCTCATCAATGCGCTTACGAATTGGAATCTGTGGCTTAAAGAACTTAAATCCGTGATTGACCTCGAAAAGCAAATGTTGATGGAACCATTCTGCTTGATGATTTCCTCCATGGTTAATAAAAGGACGGTACGCAAGATTCCGTACATCCCATCTTGGTGATGAGAGAACGTCAGTAATCTTTTCATAATATTGAATGCCGTTCTCCCATTTTATGATACAAACATTTAATTCAGAATCGAAAAGCCATGAAACAATATCACCTTGAACTTTAGACACGGCCTTCAAAAAGAAGTCATCTGATTAGCTTTGGCTCATGCAATGGCTTCCGGCTTCATTCTTCATCAACGTATCTGTATGCATCGATAATCTTACGAGCTTTCTTATCCTGACAAGCAAACCATCTTTGAATATCAGCAACCGATGGATCAGGAATTGAATCAAATCTTGTATCAACGTTCTTGCCCTTTTATACCTTTTCCAAATGATCTTCGGCTGCTTTAACGGTTTCTTCATTAAATATCGAAGCACCCTGATCAACATTAGAGTGTTGAAATAAATCAAGGTATTCCTCAACAGTCACGTCTTCAATTTCAATCTCCTCGTCTTCATAAATAAAAGACGTTTTCATTTCAATAGTTGGGTCATTCAAGACCTCCTCATCATTCTCGACCTCCACATCGTTCTCAGCCTCTAACACGGTTAGCTCATCGTCATTTAGACCCAGCAGTATCGAAATCTGCTCTCGTGTTAAGGATCTCTCAACAAACTGTCCCGCTTCTATTTCATCAGCATTAACAATGCTTGTAACCATTCCAGACCCATCAATAAATATAACAGTATTGGCTTTTATCGACTCGTTGGGTTTAACATTCTCCGAGTCATGATAAACAACCAACTGTTTTCCCGAATCACCAACAACCTTGTACCTACACCAGATTACGAGCCGTGAGTTTGTTTAGGCTCAGATCCTCCAGTACCCGAAGCATCTGGATCTTCATCATCATTCTTGAGCTTCATAAGTGCATCGTCCTTGCATGTCAGCTGCAGGATAATATCCTCTTGTTCCTTTATTTTCAGCCCCCGAGACTTAAGAATCTCATGAAGCTCCTTTGTTTCTTTTTGACAATAGGATACATATCCCATCAGCCTTCGTTGATTTTCCTTCATAGGTTCTTGAGTCATTCTATCCGCAAATATTTTATTTTCATACAAATGGAGTAAACTCAAGACCATATTCATTTGTTGATCATGTGACATAGCAAGAAACAAAGAAGGGATCGGTTGAACAGGACCTTAAGGTCGATTAAGCCTCAGAAATGAAAAGTGCATAGGTGGAGGAGGCATCCTCGTTGGTGTCGGAGAAACCACCGATGTAGCAGTCGAAGGCCTTGTTAATGTAGATAAAAAAGATTGTGGAATCATACCAAGCCTAGGATCCGACATGAGTGTGGTCGTCAAAGTGAGTTTCGGGGTGCTAGTAGTAAGCGGCACCGCCGGTCTTTGAGGAATGAACGACCTTGGAGGTTGAACTGCAAATGAAATGTCAGCACCAGCCGACACACGTCATTTATACGACCCTTCACCAGCTACCTCATTTCCCTTTCATTTACATTGAGCAGCTATAGCAGCAGCTGTGTTAACCTCAACTTGTTGTTGAGCTAGATCACCACCATCACCATGACCACCATCATTATCATCACCCTCATCACCATCATTCCCACCTGGTCCTTCCTTACGCTCAGAATCCGAGTCATCGTGGATCCAACGAACATTGGGAGGACACACATAATCTGGATTCACCAGATGACCAATCAGTCTTTTGAATGGCGGATGTGGAGTCTGCCTGTATCTCTTCATTCGATGAATGGTATCAGCAGTCATATGATCAATAACCATCACATCATCTTGTAGTGTCTGATCAATCACCAAGTCTAGAATCAGATATTGGATAATTAGTGGAATGAACCGAGGATACATTAGGAATTTCATGCGTCTATTCATCACAATACCATTCTCCTGGAGATGATAAAAGGCCATCTCAGAAAAATTAAATGGCTTGTTCATTATCAACGCGACAAATGCCGATTGTAACATAATCCGACATTCATCGAAGCTACCCTTCCGTCCACTAAGGCAATGAATTAAAACGTGAAGTAATCACTTGTATGTTAGGCACACGTACGCCTTGTTGTACATGGACTTGCCCAAATCACCAGTATAACGTACATGGGAAAACAGACCTCGAATAAACTCCCGATCAAATTCACACAGGTTATCTATATTATCATTTAACCGCAAAACTCTTCTGATAACTCCTCGTGTGATAATAATAGACTTCCCATTGATAGTAGTTGTGATGTGATTCTCAGCTTCAACATAGTGGGCTGAATTATAGAATTGACGTATAATGCTGAAATGAACATTCGATTGAGCTGTCACAGCATAATGAATCACCGAACGTCTAATAAAAGTCAACAAATCTCCAAATACGTCCTCATCAGCAAAATTTGTACCGACAAAAGCACAGATTTTATGCTTTTTGTCGTACGATAATAAAGATAACTCCTGTTGTTGTTGTGGTTCAGCTACAGGAGGATCCTGCTCCATATTGTCAGCCATTGTGCTATATAAATAAACCTGGGAATTAATGACAATGAAAAATAATAATAATAATAATAATAATAATAATAATAATAATAATAATAATAATAAAATAAAAAATAATTATAAAATATACTTTAAAAGATTAAAATTTAACTAATTTATAAACGTTTAATTTTAAAACAATTTAAAAATATCATTCGTTAAATATTCTGATTCGTTATAACGAATTGGAGATTCTTTATGACGAATTAGCTACTTCGCTATCAAGTAAATAAGGCGAATTAGGTATAAAGAATCAGGAATAAAAGCTAGCGAATTAAGTCTTGGTTCGTTATAAATTATAATTAATTATCCTGATTCGTTTGATCTGTATAACAAATTGGAAATGAAGTAGTTCCAATTTGCTACACAATAACGAATGGCCCTTAATGCTTAATCTTTGACTAATAAAAGTCAAAGTCAAAATTGTCAAGAACATCAACAAGTCAAAATAGCAAACTGAAATCAATTCTAACATGATTAACGATGTGAAACCAAACAAACGATTACAAGTATCTCGGAACCACCTCACGAATTGATTCAACTTGTCCATTTATACCAAAACATGGTATATAACAGATAAATTAAGGGTTTCGTAATAACTTAAAACCCGATAACACAATCGATTAATTAACCCAACAAATGTTCATGAAATATGACGAAAATCATCAAGCCGAGATCTCCGTTACCTTATGATTCAAAAACACGGATGATTACTAAGTATAATGATGATCGGATATTCAGAGAAAAATTTGGCAGAGTAACAGTAGGTTAGTGTAGAAGAAAGGTGAATACGGGAGACGAATGGGTGCATGAATCCCTATATACTCTAACATGGCACAATCTCCAATGCAACCAAAATGAAGATTCGTTTAAATTTAAAGTAACTAATCAGGTGATTCATTATTATAAAAACACACGTGGCATAATGAATGAAAGTTAATTCGTTAAGTTAAGTATAATGAATTAGAAGTCATTGGTTACAGAGTGACGGAAGCGAATTAAGTTAACGAATTGGAACGCAATTCGTTATGAATGACCTTAATTCGTTATATATATATATATGTATATATATATATATATGTATATATATATGTATATATATATAACGAATTACATTTATGTAATTTTAAATAAATAATTAAATAAAGGAATAAATAAATCATTGATACCAATTGTTTATTATACACATCAACGAAATCCCGTATCTCGATGATCAATTACCTTAACGTATTTTACGTTTAAAAAGCTTAACTTAAAAGGAATGATTAAATAATATGTATAAGAAAAAGAAAATTTTTGATGTTTTGAACTTTTGATGTAAAATCTACAAGAAAATTATCCGAAAGTAAGACCTAAAACAGAAAAATATTTTTGTGTTTTTGTATGATCTTTCAAAAAAATACATATTTTTGTATTTTTGGTGAGTTTAAGCAAAGAATCATATTGACAAAATTGCCCTACAATCACAGTTTTATATTTCAGCGATATTGTGACTGTCGTTAAGTCGATCATTGATATTGTTGTCCATTTAAATCTTATAACAAACTTTCAAGTGTTTTTGTGATATGATTAATGTTTCAATTAGAGCGCAGAATATCAGAAACTATCAGGCTCTAATCTTGGTTCAAGCTTGGTTTGATTTTTACCATATCACCCCAACTTGACTTAAACCATTATAATGTCGATCAAAATTTGAATTCATAGAACTTTTTGAGCAATGCATCAAGTTTCCTTTACTGTGATTAAGTATGCACGAGTCCCTCTGTCGGCTTACATACATTGTATCCCCTAGGGTCCGTTTCTTATTGGTATTGAGATGCCCGCAAAGGAGGAACAAATGTATGACTAACAGCGGATTTGATCAAGTCAGTAGTTTAAATTTGTACAAAGTACAACAGTGATCAAGTTTAATAAATTTGGGTTTGCTCTAAAAGCGGATGAAATATTCATGCATATGAATACCCAGATGATTAAGCCGCATAAAGACTCACAGTGTCCATGACCCTAATGCTTTTTATTTTCTTTATTTTATTTTTGGTGATCAGAAAAATATAAGGCTTGAGTATGACAGGCTATTACATTTTTGCCATCCTTACCGAGATTTTTGGTAGAAACTAACACCTCTTTCAATTTGGTGTTTCTTTATGTTTATATCGCATACTTTACTCTAATAGCTTATTTAAGACATATCAATGCACTAATGGATTTAAGCACACAACCTTTTAAGCTTATTTCTTTCTGGATATGGGGTCAACTGATCAATGTACTATCATTATCTCCTTTTGCTTCAAAACTCAATTTTTGAGGAGCATAAAAAATAAATTCAACCGCCCCAATCACTTTTAGTCTATAAATTAATGGCTATCATTTCAATCCACAAGTTGATAACAGGACCAAAACATGCAAGCATGTTCCCCAAACTTAAATAACCGACATATTTTTCAGCGAAAGAATAAAGTAAAACGCATTACAGTCGCCCCAACTACATTCCATTGTCAGGTAAATGGCTATCCTGAATTTTACAAGTAAACCTTAGGACCAAACATATACAAGTATATGTTGGACTCGGTCTGCCCAAGAGACATATTAAATTGATGTGGCTAGTACGTTATGATCCAAGTCGGGTCATACCCAATAACAAGCTAGACAAACACCGATAATATTCGTTCATATATGATGTGATCATAACAAATGAATATTAACACTTGAGTTATTTGGAAAGGGGTTTCTAAATAAAATGTACTTGTGTAATAAACAAATCATATGGATGATTTATGTTTTATGAAAGAACATTACATAGTGTTATTTAAGTTGGTTAAATTACAATATGTGAATAATAATAACCAAGCATGTCTCTTAACATATAATAGGTTTTATAAGTTATAAGTTATATACTTATAAAAGTATATATGTATGGATATATATATATATATGTTTAAAGTTTTATAAAAGAAAAAGATAATAACTCTTTCAAATGTAATATTATTATATGTTTGAGTGGAGACATGCAAGGTGAGTGGAGACATGCAATGGTTATTATTGGTGGAGAGAAAGATGCCTTTAAATAAAACCAAGTCTTTCTCTTTCATTCTTTCATAACACACATAATTTCCAAGTAAACTTTTCTCTCTTCCTCTCTTGGGTATTTTAATCCAACATAAGAAAAGAAGAAGAAAATTTCAAGTGCAAATCCTAGCTAGATGTGGTGTGTTGTTGAAGCTTGGGGTATGCTAGCTTGAGGAGCTTCCATATTCAAGTTATTACCTTTCAATCATCATCTCTTTCACCCGGTTTTGTCATATTGAAAGGTAGTAGTAACATGCATGGACTTATAGTGACATGCATGTATTTGATAGTGTGTAATTCGTATTTCGATCCGGGTTTGGGTTTTGCATGTTAAAAATTGGTTTTATACATATCATATTAACAAGATTTAAACCTTTTGTATCCGCTGCATTTTTGATAAAATAGGGATTTTATCACTCTGATAATCTTGTTAAAACTCAACAATGGCATCAAGAGACGCTTATACGAATTCATGCTTCATTAGACCCAAAATTTTTCGTGTTTATGGTGGGTTTCACCATTTGGCCGAAACTTTTTGGGGTTTTGGTTACCCCATGGTTTTTCAAGGTTATACTTTACATACATGTGGTAATCTTGAAAAAACAAGTCATTGGATGATTGTTTAGTTTGTTTGGACAAAACCCGAAACTTTCGGTTTGCTTAAGCTTTGGCCGAAAGTTTTGAGGCAAAAGGGGGAACCATTTTGGTCTTGTATTATTGCATATTTGGGTGTGTAATAGATGTTCATAACCTAGCCATGGTCTTGTGTTTGGTTGAATGATTGTGTTGGTTGTTTGTTCATTCGATTTGGTTGTAATATTTATTTGGGTTTGTAATCTATTTATTCATTCATATGGCTTGTAATAATAAGTAGATTAGATGTATTTCTTTTACTAGAAAAATGTATTAGGATATATTTTGTAAAAGAAGATGCATGGATGGAAGCCCAAATAAAATGATGAAGACCACAACACCGGGAGTTAACACTTGGAGCATATGGATGCGGAATCAAGTGGGAGTTCACCGACACAAGTGCATGTTCTTTTGGGTCCCTTAGGAGAGACTTTTTGACACACTTGTCTTCGGTCAACAAGTGTGGTCAATATTAGGAGGCTATGGTTATGAACTTGTGGTTGTGTATATTTTATGCTTGCATGGTTGATTTACTTATTATTTGCAATATGGTTTGCTTAACAACTTAAAATCTACTAGCATAAAATTGGTTCCTTAGAAATCGTTAGGTAATAAAAATTGGTTCTATTAATAACTAACGATTTCATAATAAAAATGGGTTTTATTAATTGAAACTTTGAAAATGGGTTTTTCAACTAAGTACCATACATTTGAATGCATGCAAATGAAAGGTACAATAAATAGTTTTCCAATCTAGAATTTAGAAAACTAAAATCCCATTTTAAAAAAAAGTTAAACACCATCCTTTTATACGACACTTAAGTCACTTGTAGACTTGAAAGTGAGTTAGGATCACCTAAGCACTTTTAAGAAAACTTGTGATCTTAAGATGATTTTACAAGTACTTTTGGCATTAGAATCACCTAACCACTTGTATGAGTAAACTCACATGTGTGTATAAGTAGGACGACTTGATTTGAAACCATGACTATAGGATCACCTTAAAATGGCGTTCAAAGGTGTTGATGGGATTTAACATACCAACTAAACATATGATGTTTAACCGATCCCATAAAACTAGAAGTTGCAAAGGGTTGCAATTGTCAAACGATGACTACCTTGTTAATTCGAATAGTAGGATAAAGGTCACCTAACTACTATTTGAATGAAACGTTGGGTTCTAGATTTAAATCAATAACTGTCTTGGAGACATTTAAAGGGTATTAAAGATTAAAATTTTATTAATATTGAAAATACTAATTTGAACTTTGTTAAAATTCTTTTAGATGGCCACAAACAACGCACAGAACGCAATTATCCCACACGTGCATAATCTATCACTAAGATCCATTCTGGATAAGAATCGTCTAAACTTTAACAACTTCATGGATTTGTATCGAAACTTGAGAATTGTTCTCAAGCAAGAAAAGAAGTCTTATATATTAGACGATCCTATTCCCGAATAACCCAATGTCAATAACTTGGATGCCTATGCGGATTGGTTAAAATACACCGAGGATTCGGTGCAAGTTTCTTGCCTCATGTTGGGAACAATGATTCCTGAGATCCAAAAGGATTTCGAGAATCATGAGGCTATGACATGATAACCCAACTTAAGGAAATGTTCTTTACTCAAGCTCGGGTTGAGCGATTCGAAACGGTTCGAGCGCTTCATGCATGTCATATGGAAGAAACCCAATCTGTTTCATCTTATGTACTTAAGATGAAGAGCCACATTGATCGGCTTAACTATCCCGTCTCAAAAGAGTTAGCCAAGGATTTAATCCTAAATGGCTTAACTAAAAGGTTTGAGACATTCGTCATGAACTACAACATGAATGGATGGGACAAAAGCATTGGTGAGCTTCACGCAATGCTTAAGACAGCCGAGGCCGGCATGGGTAAAAAATTTTACCCGTTCTTGCGATCAATGAGGGTGGCTCAAAGAAAAGGCATCACCCGGAACCAAAAGCAAAGGTTGCCATTGGTAAGGGGCAAGTCAAGAAGGGGTTCAAGGGAAAGGCAAAGGCGGAGCCAAAGCCAAAGAAGCTAAAGGTTAGCGCTGAGGATCCGTGCTTTGGTTGTGGTGAGATAGGTCATTGGATGAGAAACTATCCGACCTATCTCAAGGAGTTGAAAGCTAAGAGGGATGCGGGGCAAACCTCAGGTACAATTTTCATGATTGACATTGATCTTAATATTATTTCTTCTAACACATGGGTATTGGATACCGGATGTGGAACTCACATATGCAATTCATTGCAGGGGTTCAAAAGAAGAAATGAGGTGAAGAAAGGAGATATAAGTCTCTTCATGGGCAATGGAGCAAAGGTTGACGTCCAAGCCCGAGGAGATTATGTTTTAAAGCTTCCAAATGGTTTGGAAATTGTTTTGAAAAACATTTTAGATTCCCCTACTGTTTCTGTATTAAGACAATCTGGTTATGACTTTAAGTTTGTTGATAATGTTATTATGTTTTCATGGATAATGTCTTTTATTTTAAAGCGATGCCGTTTTATGGCATTTATGAAGTAATTCATGATGACTCATACATTGATAACCCGTTGTACCAAGCTAACACCAAAAGACTCAAAATGGATTTGAGTAATACTTTTCTTTGGCATTGTCGTCTTGGTCACATAACCAAGAATCGTATTCATACACTTCGAAAGAATGGTCTTTTGAAATCAAATGTTGATTCATTTGATGAATGTGAATCTTGTTTATTGGGAAAGATGACCAAAGAACCCTTTAATGGAACAAATGAAAGGGCGAAAGACTTATTAGGTATCATACATTCGGATGTATGTGGACCTTTTAGGACAATGACAAGAAATGGTGAAAGATACTTCATTACCTTTACCGACGATTATAGTCGCTATGGGTATGTGTTCTTGTTAAGACACAAAAATGAGGCCTTTGAAATGTTCAAAGTCTTCCAAAATGAAGTACAAAATCAACTCAACAAAACAATCAAAGTACTACGTTCCGATAAAGGAGGTGAATACCTCAATGATGCGTTTCTAGAACATCTTAGGAGTTGTGGGATTGTCTCACAACTTACTCCACCTGGAACACCACAACATAATGGTGTGTCCGAAAGGAGGAATCGAACTTTATTGGACATGGTTCGATCCATGATGGCTAGATGCTCATTACCTCTATCATTTTGGGGTTTCGCTGTGATCTCTGCTGCCCGTATTTTAAATATGGCACCAACCAAGAAAGTGGATAGGACACCTTTTGAAATATGGCATGGAAAGGCTCCAAAATTTTCATATTTAAAGGTATGGGGTTGTGAGGCTTATGTTAAGATCTACACCCCTGACAAACTTGAATGTCGATCCACTAAGTGTATATTTGTAGGATATCCCACGGATTCGATGGGATATTATTTCTACAATCCAAGCGAGCATAAAGTGTTTATAGCTCGAAAGGCTAAGTTCTTGGAAAGAAGGTTCCTTATGGAAGGAACTGATAGAACTGTAGAATTCGAAGAGGATCGAGAACTACAAGCCGATACACGTTTGGTTGACACTAGCAATCAACAAGAGGTTGTTGAGGATGATCAAATGGTTGATCAAAACACACAAAACATTCGCAAATCTGGTAGAGTTAGCACCCCACCTGAGAGATATGGATTTTTCATGGATGGATGGTACGTGGTTGATTCGGATGAACCAACCACATACCGAGATGCAATGTCGCAATCTGATTGTGACAAATGGCTAGAAGCCATGAATGTTGAGATGCAATCCATGCATGACAATCAAGTATGGGACTTGGTTGCTCCACCTCTAAATTCCAAGCTGGTTGGAAGTAAGTGGGTTTTCAAGAAGAAAACTGATATGCATGGAAACTTGGATACTTATAAAGCTAGACTTGTAGCAAAGGGTTTCATTCAAACTCAAGGGGTTGATTATGATGAAACTTTCTCGCCCGTGGCGATGCTAAAGTCTATAAGGATATTGTTTGCCATAGCCGCATATTATGACTATGAGATATAGCAAATGGATGTCAAAACTGCTTTTCTAAATGGGTATCTTAATGAAGATGTTTATATGGTTCAGCCTGAAGGTTTTGTCGATCAACAACATCCTAACAAAGTATGCAAGTTGAATAAATCAATCTATGGATTGAAACAAGCATCCAGAAGTTGGAATCACCGTTTTGATGATGAAGTTAAGAAATTTGGATTCATCAAAAACGCTGATGAAGCTTGTGTGTATAAGAAAGCTAGTGGGAGCATCATAACCTTTCTGGTATTATATGTCGATGACATATTACTGTTTGGAAATGACATTCCAACCTTGGAAGGTGTGAAAGCCTGGCTTGGAAGCTGTTTTTCCATAAAGGATCTTGGTGAAGCCGTCTATATTCTGGGAATAAGAATCTATAGGGATAGATCAAGGCGGTTGATAGGTTTGAATCAAAGTGCATACATTGACAAGATCTTGAAAAAGTTCAAGATGGAAAACTCTAAGAAAGGTTTGGTACCTATTCATAGAGGAACGATGTTGAGTGCTTCTCAATGTCCAAGCTCAAAGGATGAGCAAGACAAAATGAGTGGTATCCCATATGCATCTGCTATAGGATCCATCATGTATGCCATGATTTGCACTAGACCGGATGTGTCATGCGCCTTGAGCATGACAAGTCGATACCAACAAAATCCGGGAACTAGCCATTGGATGGCTGTTAAGAGCATATTGAAATACCTTAGAAGGACTAAGGATATGTTTCTAATATATGGCTCTGGTGAGGAGGAACTCGTTGTAAAGGGTTACACTGATGCGAGTTTCCAAACTGATCGAGATGATTCTCGATCACAATCGGGATATGTTTTCGTTCTCAATGGTGGTGCTGTCTCATGGAAGAGTGCAAAACAAGACGTGGTAGCTTTATCCACCACTGAATCTGAACACATCGCCGCCTCCCTGGCAGCTCAAGAAGCTGCATGGATTAGAAAGTTCATTTTCGATCTAGGAGTGGTTCGTACCATTCAGGACCCTCTAGAGATCTTTTGTGTCAACGAGGGTGCGATTGCTCAAATCAAGGAACCCCGCGCACATCAAAAGACTAGGCACATTGAGCGGAGATTCAACTACATAAGGGATGAAGTTGAAAAGGGAAAGATATGTATTCGCAAAGTTCACACTGATCAAAACATTGCGGACCCACTCACGAAACTCCTTGAAAGGCCGAAGCATGAGAGTCATACTTGCGCCTTAGGACTTCGATATTCTAGTGATTGGATTTGATCAAAATTTGTATTTGGATATTGGAACAATTTTATTTTAACTCAATCATATGGTTTTGGTTATGGTCATGTTCTTGAGTTATGTTCCATTTTAGTATGTTTAAATCCGTGAATAATTTGAAGTATTCTAAACGTCCGTAGTCGTTCATATTTGTGGGAACAAATGTGAAAGTAAGACTATTATGAACTCGGATTGGTAGATATTCATGAGGTATGAATATAGCAAAGGGTTGCTGCCAAGGTTCATAGATATTTATAGGATAAATATTGGACTGACCCGCTCTCAATTTTACTGAATGGAATCCTTGGGATTTGTGATCATAAGTAAATTTGAGTAAAGGCGAACTTCATAGTATCCTCCGACCTGAGATACATATTGGGTCTTGATATTCATCGACTATTATGCTTTGACTTAGTTCTTCGCTGCTCTGCAATATGTCAGTACATAAGGCTAAGCTCAAGTATAGTACAAGGTGATAGTGAGAGACGTATGTCAGTACATAAATGATAGTTTCACCTAAATCATTTCAAGTATGGGACTTGAAAGGGAAGATGTTATTGAATGGCACTTCGTCATACGTATTAGGGGTAGTAAATTGTAGTTAGGCAATATTTGCTACTTGCATCAATCTTCTATGTATCTTGTGTAAGTGGGAGATTGTTGGACTCGGTCTGCCCAAGAGACATATTAAATTGATGTGGCTAGTATGTTATGATCCAAGTCGGGTCATACCCAATAACAAGCTAGACAAACACCGATAATATTCGTTCATATATGATGTGATCATAACAAATGAATATTAACACTTGAGTTATTTGGAAAGGGGTTTCTAAATAAAATGTACTTGTGTAATAAACAAATCATATGGATGATTTATGTTTTATGAAAGAACATTACATAGTGTTATTTAAATTGGTTAAATAACAATATGTGAATAATAATAACCAAGCATGTCTCTTAACATATAATAGGTTTTATAAGTTATAAGTTATAAACTTATAAAAGTATATATGTATGGATATATATATATATATATATATGTTTAAAGTTTTATAAAAGAAAAAGATAATAACTCTTTCAAATGTAATATTATTATATGTTTGAGTGGAGACATGCAAGGTGAGTGGAGACATGCAATGGTTATTATTGGTGGAGAGAAAGATGCATTTAAATAAAACCAAGTCTTTCTCTTTCATTCTTTCATAACACACATAATTTCCTAGTAAACTTTTCTCTTCCTCTCTTGGGTATTTTCATCCAACATAAGAAAAGAAGAAGAAAATTTCAAGTGCAAATCCTAGCTAGAAGTGGTGTGTTGTTGAAGCTTGGGGTATGCTAGCTTGAGGAGCTTCCATATTCAAGTTCTTACCTTTCAATCATCATCTCTTTCACCCGGTTTTGTCATATTGAAAGGTAGTAGTAACATGCATGGACTTATAGCTATATGCATGTATTTGATAGTGTGTAATTCGTATTTGGATCCGGGTTTGGGTTTTGCATATTTAAAATTGGTTTTATACATATCATATTAACAAGATTTAAAACTTTTATATCCGCCGCGTTTTTGGTAAAATATGGATTTTATCACTTTGATAATCTTGTTAAAACTCAACAGTATATGTCTTTCAAATGTAGGTAATTGACATAATTTTCAGCGACCGTATGCAAAAAACTTTTTGGATTTTCTCTTTACATACATAAAAACACAATCTTTTTATGTTTTCGGATTTTTCTATACATGCCAGAAATTCACAATCTTTTGATTTTTCGGATTTTTAAAGTATTTTTTGGGGGTTTTCAAAGTATTTTAGACAAAAAAAAAGATAATTTTGGCTTTTTCAAAAATTTTTAATGTTTTTTGAATTTTATCTATAAAAAACATTAAGCACAATATTTTGTATTTTCTATTACCATTTCACCCCCTAAAATCCAAAACCAAAATAAAAAGAAAATTAAAAATAAGACACAATGAACATAAATAAAATTATCCTTGTTTCAGAATATCAGTAAGGGTTTTTAATCCATTTAAACCAAGTAAAAAATTAAAACGTGTTTTGTCAAATGCTTTGGTAAATAGATCGACTTTTTGAAAATCGGTATGTACTTTCTCAAGATCAATTAATTTAGTTTCAAAACAATCCCGTATAAAATGATATCCAATATCGATATGTTTTGTTTTAGAGTGTTGTACGGGATTTTTGGTTATACTAATGGCAGCAGAGTTATCAATTAAAATGGGAGTAGTAAGAAACTTCATACCGTAGTCGCGCAGATATTGTTGTTGTTGGGTTTTAACAATATTATCAAAACCATATAAACCCATTTATATGAAAAACGCAGCGGATTAATTTGTTTTAAATCTTGTTATATTGATAAATATAAAACCCGTTTTATATGTAAAACCCAAGCCCCGTATCCAAATACGAATTACATGCATACCAAAACTATCAACCAAAGGGGGTTTATGTAATACAACCTTTCAAGAGGCAAGAAGATGAAGGAGATGACGGTTTGAATGACTAGCCTTCAGTGGAGAAGAACCTCAAGTTTGTATACCCTCCAAGCTTTCAACAAACACCTTGCTTGCTAGGATTTGATGACTCTTGCACTTGAAAGATTAAAACCCTTGTGTTCTTCTTCCTTGACCTGATTTTGGAGAGAAGAGAGAGAGGAGAGAGATTACCAATTGCATGTAATGTGGTTGTTGTGTTAATATGTTGTGTCCCAAGGTAGATATTATTAATAAGAGAAAATATTTCAAACAGATGGGTGGGAAATTTCCCCCCAAAAGTGGGCTGGTCCAACCAGATATTATTTTCTCATTCTTCCTAGAACAGACTAATACTCCATGTACTAGTCTCAGGACTAATACCACATGTATCAGTCGCATTACTAATACTCCATGTATTAGTTCACAGGACTAATACTCCATGTATTAGTCACAGGTCTATTGAAACTTTTTGACATTTAACACTTTTAATATGCCATAAGTTTCGTGTAACATACCTCAACCATTATCATATATATATTATTTAACCAACTTAAATAATATCATAAGATAATCTCTCTTAATAATTTATCGATTTCTCAAGCGCAAATATTTAGAAACTCATTTTCTAAATATCATGAGTGCTAGTATTTACTTGTTAGATCATATCTACAATAAATATTATGGTGTTTGTCTAGCTTGTTATTGGGTATGACCCGACTTGGATCATAACGTACTTTATTTGAAAACCCATTTTCAAAGATCCTTTTAATAAAACCCATTTTATTGTGAAATCATTATCCTTTAATAAAACCAATTTTATTACCTAATGATTTCTAAGGAACCAATTTTATGCAAGTTGTTGATATTAAGTTTGTTAATTATCCTTATCCAAATAAGATAAAACAAAATATATAAATCAACCATGCAAGCATAAATAAACAACCACAAGTTCATACCTTAGCCACCTAATCTTGGCCACACTTGTTGACCGAAACAAGTGTGCCAAAAAGGTCTCTCCTAAAGGACGAGAAATGACACAAGGCATTTGTCGGTGAACTCCCACTTGATCCCGCATCCAAATGCTTCAAGCGTCCACCTTGTGTTGTGACCTTTCCAATTTATTTGGGCTTCCAACTGCAACTCCTTGCTTCCTTGGGCCTATACGTTTGGGATTTAGCCTTTGGGCTAAAATCCATCTTGGACTATAAGGTCCATTAAGGCCCAAAACGAAAACTGTAACCTTGTTGCATCTTCTTTTACAAGAAATATATCCTAATACATTTTTCTCTAGTAAAAGAAAAATACAACTAATCTACTTATTATTACAAACCAATATGAATTACTAAATAGATTACAAACCCAATTAAATGGATATTTCAACCAAATTGAATATTGAATAAATCACAACACAAACACACATCCAAACACAAGGTCATGGCTAGGTTATGAACATCCAAATGCACATCCAAATATGCAAGTATTACATCTCTAAATGGTTCCCCTTGTGAACCTCAAACTTTCGGCCAAGGATAAGAAAAACCGAAAGTTTCGGGTTTTGTCCAAACAAAACAACCAATCATTCAAATGACTTAATTCTTCAAGATTATCACATGCATGTAAAGTATAATCTTGAAGAACCAAGGGGTAACCGAAAGCCCCAAAAATTTGGGCCATATGGTTAACCACACCATAAAACCCGAAAATTTTTAGATTTATTGATGCATGTATCTATATAAGCGGCTGTGATACCATTGTTGGGTTTTAACAAGATTATCAAAGCCATATAAACCCATTTATATGAAAAACGCAACGGATTAATTTGTTTTAAATCTTGTTATATTGATAAATATATAACCCGTTTTATATGTAAAAACCAAGCCCTAGATCCATATACGAATTACACGCATACCAAAACTATCAACCATAGGGGGTTTATGTAATACAACCTTTCAAGAGGCAAAAAGATGAAGGAGATGACGGTATGAAAGACTAGCCTTCAGTGGAGAAGAACCTCAAGTTTGTATACCCTCCAAGCTTTCAACAAACACCTTGCTTGCTAGGATTTGATGACTCTTGCACTTGAAAGATTAAAACCCTTGTGTTCTTCTTCCTTGACCTGATTTTGGAGAGAAGAGAGAGAGGAAAGAGATTACCAATTGCATGTAATGTGGTTGTTGTGTTAATATGTTGTGTCCCAAGGTAGACATTAATAAGAGAAAATATTTCAAACAGATGGGTGCGAAATTTCCCCCCAAAAGTGGGCCGGTCCAACCAGATATTATTTTCTCTTTCTTCCTAGAACAGACTAATACTCCATGTACTAGTCTCAGGACTAATACCACATGTATCAGTCGCATTACTGATACTCCATGTATTAGTTCACAGAACTAATACTCCATGTATTAGTCACAGGTCTATTGAAACTTTTTGACATTTAACACTTTTAATATGCCATAAGTTCGTGTAACATACCTCAACCATTATCATATATACATTATTTAACCAACTTAAATAATATCATAAGATAATCTCTCTTAATAATTTATCGATTTCTCAAGCGCAAATATTTAGAAACTCATTTTCTAAATATCATGAGTGCTAATATTTACTTGTTAGATCATATCTAAAATAAATATTATGGTGTTTGTCTAGCTTGTTATTGGGTATGACCCGACTTGGATCATAACGTACTTTATTTGAAAACCCATTTTCAAAGATCCTTTTAATAAAACCCATTTTATTGTGAAATCATTATCCTTTAATAAAACCAATTTTATTACCTAATGATTTCTAAGGAACAAATTTTATGCAAGTTGTTGATATTAAGTTTGTTAATTATCCTTATCCAAAAAAGATAAAACAAAATATATAAATCAACCATGCAAGCATAAATAAACAACCACAAGTTCATACCTTAGCCACCTAATCTTGGCCACACTTGTTGACCGAAACAAGTGTGCCAAAAAGGTCTCTCCTAAAGGACGAGAAATGACACAAGGCATTTGTCGGTGAACTCCCACTTGATCCCGCATCCAAATGCTTCAAGCGTCCACCTTGTGTTGTGACCTTTCCAATTTATTGGGCTTCCAACTGGGCTTCAACTTCAACTCCTTGATTCCTTGGGCCTATACGTTTGGGCTTTAGCCTTTGGGCTAAAATCCATCTTGGACTATAAGGTCCATTAAGGCCCAAAACGAAAACTGTAACCTTGTTGCATCTTCTTTTACAAGAAATATATCCTAATACATTTTTCTCTAGTAAAAGAAAAATACAACAAATCTACTTATTATTACAAACCAATATGAATTAATAAATAGATTACAAACCCAATTAAATGGATATTTCAACCAAATTGAATATTGAATAAATCACAACACAAACACACATCCAAACACAAGGTCATGGCTAGGTTATGAACATCCAAATGCACATCCAAATATGCAAGTATTACATCTCTAAATGGTTCCCCTTGTGAACCTCAAACTTTCTGCCAAGGATAAGAAAAACCGAAAGTTTCGGGTTTTGTCCAAACAAAACAACCAATCATTCAAATGACTTAATTCTTCAAGATTATCACATGCATGTAAAGTATAATCTTGAAGAACCAAGGGGTAACCGAAAGCTCCAAAAATTTGGGCCATATGGTTAACCACACCATAAAACCCGAAAATTTTTAGATTTATTGATGCATGTATCTTTATAAGCGGCTCTAATACCATTGTTGGGTTTTAACAAGATTATCAAAGCCATATAAACCCATTTATATGAAAAACGCAACGGATTAATTTGTTTTAAATCTTGTTATATTGATAAATATATAACCCATTTTATATGTAAAACCCAAGCCCTAGATCCATATACGAATTACATGCATACCAAAACTATCAACCATAGGGGGTTTATGTAATACAACCTTTCAAGAGGCAAAAAGATGAAGGAGATGACGGTTTGAAAGACTAGCCTTCAACGGAGAAGAACCTCAAGTTTGTATACCCTCCAAGCTTTCAACAAACACCTTGCTTGCTAGGATTTGATGACTCTTGCACTTGAAAGATTAAAACCCTTGTGTTCTTCTTCCTTGACCTGATTTTGGAGAGAAGAGAGAGAGGAGAGAGATTACCAATTGCATGTAATGTGGTTGTTGTGTTAATATGTTGTGTCCCAAGGTAGATATTATTAATAAGAGAAAATATTTCAAACAGATGGGTGGGAAATTTCCCCCCAAAAGTGGGCTGGTCCAACCAGATATTATTTTCTCTTTCTTCCTAGAACAGACTAATACTCCATGTAATAGTCTCAGGACTAATACCACATGTATCAGTCGCATTACTAATACTCCATGTATTAGTTCACAGGACTAATACTCCATGTATTAGTCACAGGTCTATTGAAACTTTTTGACATTTAACACTTTTAATATGCCATAAGTTTCGTGTAACATACCTCAACCATTATCATATATATATTATTTAACCAACTTAAATAATATCATAAGATAATATCTCTTAATAATTTATCGATTTCTCAAGCGCAAATATTTAGAAACTCATTTTCTAAATATCATGAGTGCTAATATTTACTTGTTAGATCATATCTACAATAAATATTATGGTGTTTGTCTAGCTTGTTATTGGGTATGACCCGACTTGAATCATAACGTACTTTATTTGAAAACCCATTTTCAAAGATCCTTTTAATAAAACCCATTTTATTGTGAAATTATTATCCTTTAATAAAACCAATTTTATTACCTAATGATTTCTAAGGAACCAATTTTATGCAAGTTGTTGATATTAAGTTTGTTAATTATCCTTATCCAAATAAGATAAAACAAAATATATAAATCAACCATGCAAGCATAAATAAACAACCACAAGTTCATACCTTAGCCACCTAATCTTGGCCACACTTGTTGACCGAAACAAGTGTGCCAAAAAGGTCTCTCCTAAAGGACGAGAAATGACACAAGGCATTTGTCGGTGAACTCCCACTTGATCCCGCATCCAAATGCTTCAAGCGTCCACCTTGTTTTGTGACCTTTCCAATTTATTTGGTCTTCCAACTGGGCTCCAACTTCAACTCCTTGATTCCTTTAGGGCTATACGTTTGGGCTTTAGCCTTTGGGCTAAAATCCATCTTGGACTATAAGGTCCATTAAGGCCCAAAACGAAAACTGTAACCTTGTTGCATCTTCTTTTACAAGAAATATATCCTAATACATTTTTCTCTAGTAAAAGAAAAATACAACTAATCTACTTATTATTACAAACCAATATGAATTAATAAATAGATTACAAACCCAATTAAATGGATATTTCAACCAAATTGAATATTGAATAAATCACAACACAAACACACATCCAAACACAAGGTCATGGCTAGGTTATGAACATCCAAATGCACATCCAAATATGCAAGTATTACATCTCTAAATGGTTCCCCTTGTGAACCTCAAACTTTCTGCCAAGGATAAGAAAAACCGAAAGTTTCGGGTTTTGTCCAAATAAAACAACCAATCATTCAAAAGACTTAATTCTTCAAGATTATCACATGCATGTAAAGTATAATCTTGAAGAACCAAGGGGTAACCGAAAGCCCCAAAAATTTGGGCCATATGGTTAACCACACCATAAAACCCGAAAATTTTTAGATTTATTGATGCATGTATCTTTATAAGCGGCTCTAATACCATTGTTGGGTTTTAACAAGATTATCAAAGCCATATAAACCCATTTATATGAAAAACGCAACGGATTAATTTGTTTTAAATCTTGTTATATTGATAAATATATAACCCATTTTATATGTAAAACCCAAGCCCTAGATCCATATACGAATTACATGCATACCAAAACTATCAACCATAGGGGGTTTATGTAATACAACCTTTCAAGAGGCAAAAAGATGAAGGAGATGACGGTTTGAAAGACTAGCCTTCAATGGAGAAGAACCTCAAGTTTGTATACCCTCCAAGCTTTCAACAAACACCTTGCTTGCTAGGATTTGATGACTCTTGCACTTGAAAGATTAAAACCCTTGTGTTCTTCTTCCTTGACCTGATTTTGGAGAGAAGAGAGAGAGGAGAGAGATTACCAATTGCATGTAATGTGGTTGTTGTGTTAATATGTTGTGTCCCAAGGTAGATATTATTAATAAGAGAAAATATTTCAAACAGATGGGTGGGAAATTTCCCCCCAAAAGTGGGTTGGTCCAACCAGATATTATTTTCTCTTTCTTCCTAGAACAGACTAGTACTCCATGTACTAGTCTCAGGACTAATACCACATGTATCAGTCGCATTACTAATACTCCATGTATTAGTTCACAGGACTAATACTCCATGTATTAGTCACAGGTCTATTGAAACTTTTTGACATTTAACACTTTTAATATTCCATAAGTTTCGTGTAACATACCTCAACCATTATCATATATATATTATTTAACCAACTTAAATAATATCATAAGATAATCTCTCTTAATAATTTATCGATTTCTCAAGCGCAAATATTTAGAAACTCATTTTCTAAATATCATGAGTGCTAATATTTACTTGTTAGATCATATCTACAATAAAAATTATGGTGTTTGTCTAGCTTGTTATTGGGTATGACCCGACTTGAATCATAACGTACTTTATTTGAAAACCCATTTTCAAAGATCCTTTTAATAAAACCCATTTTATTGTGAAATCATTATCCTTTTAATAAAACCAATTTTATTACCTAATGATTTCTAAGGAACCAATTTTATGCAAGTTGTTGATATTAAGTTTGTTAATTATCCTTATCCAAATAAGATAAAACAAAATATATAAATCAACCATGCAAGCATAAATAAACAACCACAAGTTCATACCTTAGCCACCTAATCTTGGCCACACTTGTTGACCGAAACAAGTGTGCCAAAAAGGTCTCTCCTAAAGGACGAGAAATGACACAAGGCATTTGTCGGTGAACTCCCACTTGATCCCGCATCCAAATGCTTCAAGCGTCCACCTTGTGTTGTGACCTTTCCAATTTATTTGGGCTTCCAACTGCAACTCCTTGCTTCCTTGGGCCTATACGTTTGGGCTTTAGCCTTTGGGCTAAAATCCATCTTGGACTATAAGGTCCATTAAGGCCCAAAACGAAAACTGTAACCTTGTTGCATCTTCTTTTACAAGAAATATATCCTAATACATTTTTCTCTAGTAAAAGAAAAATACAACTAATCTACTTATTATTACAAACCAATATGAATTAATAAATAGATTACAAACCCAAATAAATGGATATTTCAACCAAATTGAATATTGAATAAATCACAACACAAACACACATCCAAACACAAGGTCATGGCTAGGTTATGAACATCCAAATGCACATCCAAATATGCAAGTATTACATCTCTAAATGGTTCCCCTTGTGAACCTCAAACTTTCGGCCAAGGATAAGAAAAACCGAAAGTTTCGGGTTTTGTCCAAACAAAACAACCAATCATTCAAATGACTTAATTCTTCAAGATTATCACATGCATGTAAAGTATAATCTTGATGAACCAAGGGGTAACCGAAAGGACCAAAAATTTGGGCCATATGGTTAACCACACCATAAAACCCGAAAATTTTTAGATTTATTGATGCATGTATCTATATAAGCGGCTGTGATACCATTGTTGGGTTTTAACAAGATTATCAAAGCCATATAAACCCATTTATATGAAAAACGCAACGGATTAATTTGTTTTAAATCTTGTTATATTGATAAATATATAACCCGTTTTATATGTAAAACCCAAGCCCTAGATCCATATACGAATTACATGCATACCAAAACTATCAACCATAGGGGGTTTATGTAATACAACCTTTCAAGAGGCAAAAAGATGAAGGAGATGACGGTATGAAAGACTAGCCTTCAGTGGAGAAGAACCTCAAGTTTGTATACCCTCCAAGCTTTCAACAAACACCTTGCTTGCTAGGATTTGATGACTCTTGCACTTCAAAGATTAAAACCCTTGTGTTTTCTTCCTTGACCTGATTTTGGAGAGAAGAGAGAGAGGAAAGAGATTACCAATTGCATGTAATGTGGTGTTGTGTTAATATGTTGTGTCCCAAGGTAGATATTAATAAGAGAAAATATTTCAAACAGATGGGTGGGAAATTTCCCCCCAAAAGTGGGCTGGTCCAACCCGATATTATTTTCTCTTTCTTCCTAGAACAGACTAATACTCCATGTACTAGTCTCAGGACTAATACCACATGTATCAGTCGCATTACTAATACTCCATGTATTAGTTCACAGGACTAATACTCCATGTATTAGTCACAGGTCTATTGAAACTTTTTGACATTTAACACTTTTAATATGCCATAAGTTTCGTGTAACATACCTCAACCATTATCATATATATATTATTTAACCAACTTAAATAATATCATAAGATAATCTCTCTTAATAATTTATCGATTTCTCAAGCGCAAATATTTAGAAACTCATTTTCTAAATATCATGAGTGCTAATATTTACTTGTTAGATCATATCTACAATAAATATTATGGTGTTTGTCTTGCTTGTTATTGGGTATGACCCGACTTGGATCATAACGTACTTTATTTGAAAACCCATTTTCAAAGATCCTTTTATTAAAACCCATTTTATTGTGAAATCATTATCCTTTAATAAAACCAATTTTATTACCTAATGATTTATAAGTAACCAATTTTATGCAAGTTGTTGATATTAAGTTTGTTAATTATCCTTATCCAAATAAGATAAAACAAAATATATAAATCAACCATGCAAGCATAAATAAACAACCACAAGTTCATACCTTAGCCACCTAATCTTGGCCACACTTGTTGACCGAAACAAGTGTGCCAAAAAGGTCTCTCCTAAAGGACGAGAAATGACACAAGGCATTTGTCGGTGAACTCCCACTTGATCCCGCATCCAAATGCTTCAAGCGTCCACCTTGTGTTGTGACCTTTCCAATTTATTTGGGCTTCCAACTGGGCTCCAACTTCAACTCCTTGATTCCTTGGGCCTATACGTTTGGGCTTTAGCCTTTGGGCTAAAATCCATCTTGGACTATAAGGTCCATTAAGGTCCAAAACGAAAACTGTAACCTTGTTGCATCTTCTTTTACAAGAAATATATCCTAATACATTTTTCTCTAGTTAAAGAAAAATACAACTAATCTACTTATTATTACAAACCAATATGAATTAATAAATAGATTACAAACCCAATTAAATGGATATTTCAACCAAATTGAATATTGAATAAATCACAACACAAACACACATCCAAACACAAGGTCATGGCTAGGTTATGAACATCCAAATGCACATCCAAATATGCCAGTATTACATCTCTAAATGGTTCCCCTTGTGAACCTCAAACTTTCGGCCAAGGATAAGAAAAACCGAAAGTTTCGGGTTTTGTCCAAACAAAACAACCAATCATTCAAATGACTTAATTCTTCAATATTATCACATGCATGTAAAGTATAATCTTGAAGAACCAAGGGGTAACCGAAAGCCCCAAAAATTTGGGCCATATGGTTAACCACACCATAAAACCCGAAAATTTTTAGATTTATTGATGCATGTATCTATATAAGCGGCTTTGATACCATTGTTGGGTTTTAATAAGATTATCAAAGCCATATAAACCCATTTATATGAAAAACGCAACGGATTAATTTGTTTTAAATCTTGTTATATTGATAAATATATAACCCGTTTTATATGTAAAACCCAAGCCCTAGATCCATATACGAATTACATGCATACCAAAACTATCAACCATAGGGGGTTTATGTAATACAACCTTTAAAGGGGCAAAAAGATGAAGGAGATGACGGTATGAAAGACTAGCCTTCAGGGGGGGAAGAACCTCAAGTTTGTATACCCTCCAAGCTTTCAACAAACACCTTGCTTGCTAGGATTTGATGACTCTTGCACTTGAAAGATTAAAACCCTTGTGTTCTTCTTCCTTGACCTGATTTTGGAGAGAAGAGAGAGAGGAAAGAGATTACCAATTGCATGTAATGTGGTTGTTGTGTTAATATGTTGTGTCCCAAGGTAGATATTAATAAGAGAAAATATTTCAAACAGATGGGTGGGAAATTTCCCCCCAAAATTGGGCTGGTCCAACCAGATATTATTTTCACTTTCTTCCTAGAACAGACTAATACTCCATGTACTAGTCTCAGGACTAATACCACATGTATCAGTCGCATTACTAATACTCCATGTATTAGTTCACAGGACTAATACTCCATGTATTAGTCACAGGTCTATTGAAACTTTTTGACATTTAACACTTTTAATATGCCATAAGTTTCGTGTAACATACCTCAACCATTATCATATATATATTATTTAACCAACTTAAATAATATCATAAGATAATCTCTCTTAATAATTTATCGATTTCTCAAGCGCAAATATTTAGAAACTCATTTTCTAAATATCATGAGTGCTAATATTTACTTGTTAGATCATATCTACAATAAATATTATGGTGTTTGTCTAGCTTGTTATTGGGTATGACCCGACTTGGATCATAACGTACTTTATTTGAAAACCCATTTTCAAAGATCCTTTTAATAAAACCCATTTTATTGTGAAATCATTATCCTTTAATAAAACCAATTTTATTACCTAATGATTTCTAAGGAACCAATTTTATGCAAGTTGTTGATATTAAGTTTGTTAATTATCCTTATCCAAATAAGATAAAACAAAATATATAAATCAACCATGCAAGCATAAATAAACAACCACAAGTTCATACCTTAGCCACCTAATCTTGGCCACACTTGTTGACCGAAACAAGTGTGCCAAAAAGGTCTCTCCTAAAGGACGAGAAATGACACAAGGCATTTGTCGGTGAACTCCCACTTGATCCCGCATCCAAATGCTTCAAGCGTCCACCTTGTGTTGTGACCTTTCCAATTTATTTGGGCTTCCAACTGCAACTCCTTGCTTCCTTGGGCCTATACGTTTGGGCTTTAGCCTTTGGGCTAAAATCCATCTTGGACTATAAGGTCCATTAAGGTCCAAAACGAAAACTGTAACCTTGTTGCATCTTCTTTTACAAGAAATATATCCTAATACATTTTTCTCTAGTAAAAGAAAAATACAACTAATCTACTTATTATTACAAACCAATATGAATTAATAAATAGATTACAAACCCAATTAAATGGATATTTCAACCAAATTGAATATTGAATAAATCACAACACAAACACACATCCAAACACAAGGTCATGGCTAGGTTATGAACATCCAAATGCACATCCAAATATGCCAGTATTACATCTCTAAATGGTTCCCCTTGTGAACCTCAAACTTTCGGCCAAGGATAAGAAAAACCGAAAGTTTCGGGTTTTGTCCAAACAAAACAACCAATCATTCAAATGACTTAATTCTTCAATATTATCACATGCATGTAAAGTATAATCTTGAAGAACCAAGGGGTAACCGAAAGCCCCAAAAATTTGGGCCATATGGTTAACCACACCATAAAACCCGAAAATTTTTAGATTTATTGATGCATGTATCTATATAAGCGGCTTTGATACCATTGTTGGGTTTTAATAAGATTATCAAAGCCATATAAACCCATTTATATGAAAAACGCAACGGATTAATTTGTTTTAAATCTTGTTATATTGATAAATATATAACCCGTTTTATATGTAAAACCCAAGCCCTAGATCCATATACGAATTACATGCATACCAAAACTATCAACCATAGGGGGTTTATGTAATACAACCTTTCAAGAGGCAAAAAGATGAAGGAGATGACGGTATGAAAGACTAGCCTTCAGGGGGGGAAGAACCTCAAGTTTGTATACCCTCCAAGCTTTCAACAAACACCTTGCTTGCTAGGATTTGATGACTCTTGCACTTGAAAGATTAAAACCCTTGTGTTCTTCTTCCTTGACCTGATTTTGGAGAGAAGAGAGAGAGGAAAGAGATTACCAATTGCATGTAATGTGGTTGTTGTGTTAATATGTTGTGTCCCAAGGTAGATATTAATAAGAGAAAATATTTCAAACAGATGGGTGGGAAATTTCCCCCCAAAATTGGGCTGGTCCAACCAGATATTATTTTCTCTTTCTTCCTAGAACAGACTAATACTCCATGTACTAGTCTCAGGACTAATACCACATGTATCAGTCGCATTACTAATACTCCATGTATTAGTTCACAGGACTAATACTCCATGTATTAGTCACAGGTCTATTGAAACTTTTTGACGTTTAACACTTTTAATATGCCATAAGTTTCGTGTAACATACCTCAACCATTATCATATATATATTATTTAACCAACTTAAATAATATCATAAGATAATCTCTCTTAATAATTTATCGATTTCTCAAGCGCAAATATTTAGAAACTCATTTTCTAAATATCATGAGTGCTAATATTTACTTGTTAGATCATATCTACAATAAATATTATGGTGTTTGTCTAGCTTGTTATTGGGTATGACCCGACTTGAATCATAACGTACTTTATTTGAAAACCCATTTTCAAAGATCCTTTTAATAAAACCCATTTTATTGTGAAATCATTATCCTTTAATAAAACCAATTTTATTACCTAATGATTTCTAAGGAACCAATTTTATGCAAGTTGTTGATATTAAGTTTGTTAATTATCCTTATCCAAATAAGATAAAACAAAATATATAAATCAACCATGCAAGCATAAATAAACAACCACAAGTTCATACCTTAGCCACCTAATCTTGGCCACACTTGTTGACCGAAACAAGTGTGCCAAAAAGGTCTCTCCTAAAGGACGAGAAATGACACAAGGCATTTGTCGGTGAACTCCCACTTGATCCCGCATCCAAATGCTTCAAGCGTCCACCTTGTATTGTGACCTTTCCAATTTATTTGGGCTTCCAACTGGGCTCCAACTTCAACTCCTTGATTCCTTGGGCCTATACGTTTGGGCTTTAGCCTTTGGGCTAAAATCCATCTTGGACTATAACGTCCATTAAGGTCCAAAACGAAAACTGTAACCTTGTTGCATCTTCTTTTACAAGAAATATATCCTAATACATTTTTCTCTAGTAAAAGAAAAATACAACTAATCTACTTATTATTACAAACCAATATGAATTAATAAATAGATTACAAACCCAATTAAATGGATATTTCAACCAAATTGAATATTGAATAAATCACAACACAAACACACATCCAAACACAAGGTCATGGCTAGGTTATGAACATCCAAATGCACATCCAAATATGCCAGTATTACATCTCTAAATGGTTCCCCTTGTGAACCTCAAACTTTCGGCTAAGGATAAGAAAAACCGAAAGTTTCGGGTTTTGTCCAAACAAAACAACCAATCATTCAAATGACTTAATTCTTCAATATTATCACATGCATGTAAAGTATAATCTTGAAGAACCAAGGGGTAACCGAAAGCCCCAAAAATTTGGGCCATATGGTTAACCACACCATAAAACCCGAAAATTTTTAGATTTATTGATGCATGTATCTATATAAGCGGCTTTGATACCATTGTTGGGTTTTAACAAGATTATCAAAGCCATATAAACCCATTTATATGAAAAACGCAACGGATTAATTTGTTTTAAATCTTGTTATATTGATAAATATATAACCCGTTTTATATGTAAAACCCAAGCCCTAGATCCATATACGAATTACATGCATACCAAAACTATCAACCATAGGGGGGTTTATGTAATACAACCTTTCAAGAGGCAAAAAGATGAAGGAGATGACGGTTTGAAAGACTAGCCTTCAATGGAGAAGAGCCTCAAGTTTGTATACCCTCCAAGCTTTCAACAAACACCTTGCTTGCTAGGATTTGATGACTCTTGCACTTGAAAGATTAAAACCCTTGTGTTCTTCTTCCTTGACCTGATTTTGGAGAGAAGAGAGAGAGGAGAGAGATTACCAATTGCATGTAATGTGGTTGTTGTGTTAATATGTTGTGTCCCAAGGTAGATATTAATAAGAGAAAATATTTCAAACAGATGGGTGGGAAATTTCCCCCCAAAAGTGGGCTGGTCCAACCAGATATTATTTTCTCTTTCTTCCTAGAACAGACTAATACTCCATGTACTAGTCTCAGGAGTAATACCACATGTATCAGTCGCATTACTAATACTCCATGTATTAGTTCACAGGACTAATACTCCATGTATTAGTCACAGGTCTATTGAAACTTTTTGACATTTAACACTTTTAATATGCCATAAGTTTCGTGTAACATACCTCAACCATTATCATATATATATTATTTAACCAACTTAAATAATATCATAAGATAATCTCTCTTAATAATTTATCGATTTCTCAAGCGCAAATATTTAGAAACTCATTTTCTAAATATCATGAGTGCTAATATTTACTTGTTAGATCATATCTACAATAAATATTATGGTGTTTGTCTTGCTTGTTATTGGGTATGACCCGACTTGGATCATAACGTACTTTATTTGAAAACCCATTTTCAAAGATCCTTTTAATAAAACCCATTTTATTGTGAAATCATTATCCTTTAATAAAACCAATTTTATTACCTAATGATTTCTAAGTAACCAATTTTATGCAAGTTGTTGATATTAAGTTTGTTAATTATTCTTATCCAAATAAGATAAAACAAAATATATAATTCAACCATGCAAGCATAAATAAACAACCACAAGTTCATACCTTAGCCACCTAATCTTGGCCACACTTGTTGACAGAAACAAGTGTGCCAAAAAGGTCTCTCCTAAAGGACGAGAAATGACACAAGGCATTTGTCGGTGAACTCCCACTTGATCCCGCATCCAAATGCTTCAAGCGTCCACCTTGTGTTGTGACCTTTCCAATTTATTTGGGCTTCCAACTGGGCTCCAACTTCAACTCCTTGTTTCTTTGGGCCTATACGTTTGGGCTTTAGCCTTTGGGTTAAAATCCATCTTGGACTATAAGGTCCATTAAGGCCCAAAACGAAAACTGTAACCTTGTTGCATCTTCTTTTACAAGAAATATATCCTAATACATTTTTCTCTAGTAAAAGAAATACAACTAATCTACTTGTTATTACAAACCAATATGAATTAATAAATAGATTACAAACCCAAATAAATGGATATTTCAACCAAATTGAATATTGAATAAATCACAACACAAACACACATCCAAACACAAGGTCATGGCTAGGTTATGAACATCCAAATGCACATCCAAATATGCAAGTATTACATCTCTAAATGGTTCCCTTTGTGAACCTCAAACTTTCGGCCAAGGATAAGAAAAACCGAAAGTTTCGGGTTTTGTTCAAACAAAAAATACAATCATCCAAATGACTTAATTCTTCAAGATTATCACATGCATGTAAAGTATAATCTTGAAGAACCAAGGGGTAACCGAAAGCCCCAAAAATTTCGGCCATATGGTGAACCACACCATAAAACCCGAAAATTTTTAGATTTATTGATGCATGTATCTGTATAAGCGGCTCTGATACCATTGTTGGGTTTTAACAAGATTATCAAAGCCATACAAACCCATTTATATGAAAAACGCAACGGATTAATTTGTTTTAAAATCTTGTTATATTGATAAATATATAACCCGTTTTATATGTAAAACCCAAGCCCTAGATCCATATACGAATTACATGCATACCAAAACTATCAACCATAGGGGGTTTATGTAATACAATCTTTCAAGAGGCAAAAAGATGAAGGAGATGACGGTTTGAAAGACTAGCCTTCAATGGAGAAGAGCCTCAAGTTTGTATACCCTCCAAGCTTTCAACAAACACCTTGCTTGCTAGGATTTGATGACTCTTGCACTTGAAAGATTAAAACCCTTGTGTTCTTCTTCCTTGACCTGATTTTGGAGAGAAGAGAGAGAGGAGAGAGATTACCAATTGCATGTAATGTGGTTGTTGTGTTAATATGTTGTGTCCCAAGGTAGATATTAATAAGAGAAAATATTTCAAACAGATGGGTGGGAAATTTCCCCCCAAAAGTGGGCTGGTCCAACCAGATATTATTTTCTCTTTCTTCCTAGAACAGACTAATACTCCATGTACTAGTCTCAGGACTAATACCACATGTATCAGTCGCATTACTAATACTCCATGTATTAGTTCACAGGACTAATACTCCATGTATTAGTCACAGGTCTATTGAAACTTTTTGACATTTAACACTTTTAATATGTCATAAGTTTCGTGTAACATACCTCAACCATTATCATATATATATTATTTAACCAACTTAAATAATATCATAAGATAATCTCTCTTAATAATTTATCGATTTCTCAAGCGCAAATATTTAGAAACACATTTTCTAAATATCATGAGTGCTAATATTTACTTGTTAGATCATATCTACAATAAATATTATGGTGTTTGTCTTGCTTGTTATTGGGTATGACCTGACTTGGATCATAACGTACTTTATTTGAAAACCCATTTTCAAAGATCCTTTTAATAAAACCCATTTTATTGTGAAATCATTATCCTTTAATAAAACCAATTTTATTACCTAATGATTTCTAAGGAACCAATTTTATGCAAGTTGTTGATATTAAGTTTGTTAATTATCCTTATCCAAATAAGATAAAACAAAATATATAAATCAACCATGCAAGCATAAATAAACAACCACAAGTTCATACCTTAGCCACCTAATCTTGGCCACACTTGTTGACCGAAACAAGTGTGCCAAAAAGGTCTCTCCTAAAGGACGAGAAATGACACAAGGCATTTGTCGGTGAACTCCCACTTGATCCCGCATCCAAATGCTTCAAGCGTCCACCTTGTGTTGTGACCTTTCCAATTTATTTGGGCTTCCAACTGGGCTCCAACTTCAACTCCTTGTTTCCTTGGGCCTATACGTTTGGGCTTTAGCCTTTGGGTTAAAATCCATCTTGGACTATAAGGTCCATTAAGGCCCAAAACGAAAACTGTAACCTTGTTGCATCTTCTTTTACAAGAAATATATCCTAATACATTTTTCTCTAGTAAAAGAAATACAACTAATCTACTTGTTATTACAAACCAATATGAATTAATAAATAGATTACAAACCCAAATAAATGGATATTTCAACCAAATTGAATATTGAATAAATCACAACACAAACACACATCCAAACACAAGGTCATGGCTAGGTTATGAACATCCAAATGCACATCCAAATATGCAAGTATTACATCTCTAAATGGTTCCCTTTGTGAACCTCAAACTTTCGGCCAAGGATAAGAAAAACCGAAAGTTTCGGGTTTTGTTCAAACAAAAAATACAATCATCCAAATGACTTAATTCTTCAAGATTATCACATGCATGTAAAGTATAATCTTGAAGAACCAAGGGGTAACCGAAAGCCCCAAAAATTTCGGCCATATGGTGAACCACACCATAAAACCCGAAAATTTTTAGATTTATTGATGCATGTATCTGTATAAGCGGCTCTGATACCATTGTTGGGTTTTAACAAGATTATCAAAGCCATACAAACCCATTTATATGAAAAACGCAACGGATTAATTTGTTTTAAAATCTTGTTATATTGATAAATATATAACCCGTTTTATATGTAAAACCCAAGCCCTAGATCCATATACGAATTACATGCATACCAAAACTATCAACCATAGGGGGTTTATGTAATACAATCTTTCAAGAGGCAAAAAGATAAAGGAGATGACGGTTTGAAAGACTAGCCTTCAGTGGAGAAGAACCTCAAGTTTGTATACCCTCCAAGCTTTCAACAAACACCTTGCTTGCTAGGATTTGATGACTCTTGCACTTGAAAGATTAAAACCCTTGTGTTCTTCTTCCTTGACCTGATTTTGGAGAGAAGAGAGAGAGGAGAGAGATTACCAATTGCATGTAATGTAGTTGCTGTGTTAATATGTTGTGTCTCAAGATAGATATTATTAAGAGAAAATATTTCAAACAGATGGGTGGGAAATTTCCCCCCAAAAGTGGGCTGGTCCAACCAGATATTATTTTCTCTTTCTTCCTAGAACAGACTAATACTCCATGTACTAGTCTCAGGACTGATACCACATGTATCAATCGCATCACTAATACTCCATGTATTAGTTCACAGGACTAATACTCCATGAATTAGTCACAGATCTATTGAAACATTTTGACATTTAACACTTTTAATATGCCATAAGTTTCGTGTAACATACCTCAACCATTATCATATATATATATTATTTAACCAGCTTAAATAATATCATAAGATAATCTCTCTTAATAATTTATCGATTTCTCAAGTGCAAACATTTAGAAACCCATTTTCTAAATATCATGAGTTCTAATATTTACTTGTTACATCGTATCTACAATAAATATTATGGTGTTTGTCTAGCTTGTTATTGGGTATGACCCGACTTGGATCATAACGTACTTTATTTGAAAACCCATTTTCAAAAATCCTTTTAATAAAACCCATTTTATTGTGAAATCATTATCTTTTAATAAAACCAATTTTATTACATAATGATTTCTAAGGAACCAATTTTATGCAAGTTGTTGATATTAAGTTCGTTAATTATACTTATCCAAATAAGATAAAACAAAATATATAAATAAACCATGCAAGAATAAATAAACAACCACAAGTTCATACCTTAGCCACCTAATCTTGGCCACACTTGTTGACCGAAACAAGTGTGCTAAAAAGGTCTCTCCTAAAGGACGAGAAATGACCCAAGGCATTTATCGGTGAACTCCCACTTGATCCCGCATCCAAATGCTTCAAGCGTCCACCTTGTGTTGTGACCTTTCCAATTTATTTGGGCTAAAATCCATCTTGGACTATAAGGTCCATTAAGGCCCAAAACGAAAACTGTAACCTTGTTGCATCTTCTTTTACAAGAAATATATCCTAATACATTTTTCTCTAGTAAAAGAAATACAACTAATCTACTTATTATTACAAACCAATATGAATTAATAAATAGATTACAAACCCAAATAAATGGATATTTCAACCAAATTGAATATTGAATAAATCACAACACAAACACACATCCAAACACTAGGTCATGGCTAGGTTATGAACATCCAAATGCACATCCAAATATGCAAGTATGACATCTCTAAATGGTTCCCCTTGTGAACCTCAAACTTTCGGCCAAGGATAAGAAAAACCGAAAGTTTCGGGTTTTGTCCGAACAAAACAACCAATCATCCAAATGACTTAATTCTTCAAGATTATCACATGCATGTAAAGTATAATCTTAAAGAACCAAGGGGTAACCGAAAACCCCAAAAATTTCGGCCATATGGTGTACCACACCATAAAACCCGAAAATTTTTAGATTTATTGATGCATGTATCGGTATAAGCGGCTCTGATACCATTGTTGGGTTTTAACAAGATTATCAAAGCCATATAAACCCATTTATATGAAAAACGCAACGGATTAATTTGTTTTAAAATCTTGTTATATTGATAAATATATAACCCGTTTTATATGTAAAACCCAAGCCCCAGATCCATATACGAATTACATGCATACCAAAACTATCAACCATAGTAGTTTTATGTAATACAACCTTTCAAGTGGCAAGAAGATGAAGGAGATGACGGTTTGAAAGACTAGCCTTCAATGGAGAAGAACCTCAAGTTTGTATACCCTCCAAGCTTTCAACAAACACCTTGCTTGCTAGGATTTGATAACTCTTGCACTTGAAAAATTAAAACCCTTGTGTTCTTCTTCCTTGACCTGATTTTGGAGATAAGAGAGAGAGGAGCCAGATTACCAATTGCATGTAATGTGGTTGCTGTGTTAATATGTTGTGTCCCAAGATAGACATTAATAAGAGAAAATATTTCAAACAGATGGGTGGGAAATTTCCCCCCAAAAGTGGGCTGGTCCAACCAGATATTATTTTCTCTTTCTTCCTAGAACAGACTAATACTCCATGTACTAGTCTCAGGACTAATACCACATGTATCAGTCGCATCACTAATACTCCATGTATTAGTTCACAGGACTAATACTCCATGAATTAGTCACAGGTCTATTGAAACTTTTTGACATTTAACACTTTTAATATACCATAAGTTTCGTCTAACATACCACAACCATTATCATATATATATTATTTAACCAGCTTAAATAATATCATAAGATAATCTCTCTTAATAATTTATCGATTTCTCAAGTGAAAATATATAGAAACCCATTTTCTAAATATCATGAGTGATAATATTTACTTGTTAGATCATATCTACAATAAATATTATGGTGTTTGTCTAGCTTGTTATTCGGTATGACCCGAGTTGGATCATAACGTACTTTATTTGAAAACCCATTTTCAAAGATCCTTTAAATAAAACCCATTTTATTGTGAAATCATTATCCTTTAATAAAACCAATTTTATTACCTGATGATTTCTAAGGAACCAATTTTATGCAAGTTGTTGATATTAAATTTGTTAATTATCCTTATCCAAATAAGATAAAACAAAATATATAAATAAACCATGCAAGAATAAATAAACAACCACAAGTTCATACCTTAGCCACCTAATCTTGGCCACACTTGTTGACCGAAACAAGTGTGCCAAAAAGGTCTCTCCTTAAGGACGAGAAATGACACAAGGCATTTGTCGGTGAACTCCCACTTGATCCCGCATCCAAATGCTTCAAGCGTCCACCTTATGTTGTGACCTTTCCAATTTATTTGGGCTTCCAATTGGGCTCCAACTTCAGCTCCTTGCTTCCTTGGGCCTATACGTTTGGGCTTTGGCCTTTGGGTTAAAATCCATCTTGGACTATAAGGTCCATTAAGGCCCAAAACGAAAACTGTAACCTTGTTGCATCTTCTTTTACAAGAAATATATCCTAATACATTTTTCTCTAGTAAAAGAAATACAACTAATCTACTTGTTATTACAAACCAATATGAATTAATAAATAGATTACAAACCCAAATAAATGGATATTTCAACCAAATTGAATATTGAATAAATCACAACACAAACACACATCCAAACACAAGGTCATGGCTAGGTTATGAACATCCAAATGCACATCCAAATATGCAAGTATTACATCTCTAAATGGTTCCCCTTGTGAACCTCAAACTTTAGGCCAAGGATAAGAAAAACCGAAAGTTTCGGGTTTTGTCCAAACAAAACATCCAATCATCCAAATGACTTAATTCTTCAAGATTATCACATGCATGTAAAGTATAATCTTGAAGAACCAAGGGGTAACCGAAAGCCCCAAAAATTTCGGCCATATGGTTAACGACACCATAAAACCCGAAAATTTTTAGATTTATTGATGCATGTATCTGTATAAGCGGCTCTGATACCATTGTTGGGTTTTAACAAGATTATCAAACCCGTATTAACCCATTTATATGAAAAACACAGCAGATTTATTAGTTTTAAATCTTGTTATATTGAAAAATATATAACCCGTTTTATATGTAAAACCCAAGCCCCAGATCCATATACGAATTACATGCATACCAAAACTATCAACCATAGTGGTTTTATGTAATACAACCTTTCAAGAGGCAAGAAGATGAAGGAGATGACGGTTTGAAAGACTAGCCTTCAATGGAGAAGAGCCTCAAGCTTGTATACCCTCCAAGCCATCAACAAACACCTTGCTTGCTAGGATTTGATGACTCTTGCACTTGAAAGATTAAAAACCTTGTGTTCTTCTTCCTTGAACCGATTTTGGAGAGAAGAGAGAGAGGAGACAGATTACCAATTGCATGTAATGTGGTTGGTGTGTTAATATGTTGTGTCCCAAGGTAGATATTAATAAGAGAAAATATTTCAATCAGATGGGTGGGAAATTTCCCCCCTAAAGTGGGCTGGCCCTACCAGATATTATTTTCTCTTTCTTCCTGGAAAAGACTAATAATCCATGTACTAGTCTCAGGACTAATACTCCATGTATCAGTCGGATTACTAATACTCCATGTATGTTCACAGGATTAATAATCCATGTATTAGTCACATGTCTATTGAAACTTTGTGACATTTAACACTTTTAATATGCCATAAATTTCGTGCAACATACCTCAACCATTATCATATATATATTATTTAACCAACTTAAATAATATCATAAGATAATCTCTCTTAATAATTTATCGATTTCTCAAGTGAAAATATTTAGAAACCCATTTTCTAAATATCATGAGTGATAATATTTACTTGTTAGATCATATCTACAATAAATATTATGGTGTTTGTCTAGCTTGTTATTTGGTATGACCCGAGTTGGATCATAACGTACTAGCCACATCGCTCTAATATGTGTCTTGGGCAGACCGATTCCTACAGTTGAATCCATAAAACCTGGGAGCAGCAACTCGAGGCTGCAACATATTCTGCTTTAGCGGTTGAAGTAGAGACCGTTGTCTGCTTCTTACACTGCCAGGAAACAAGCCGACTTCCTAAGAATTGACACCTTGCTGTTGTTGATTTAAAGTTAATCTTGCACCATCCGCAGTCTGAGTCAGAAAAGGCGATAAGTTCAAAATTATTATCCTTGGGGTACAATAACCCGATGTCAGGATAGCCCCTCAGATTTGAAGAATTTGCTTGACCGTTGCCAGGTGACTCACTTGGAGACTTGCTTGGTACCTAGCACATAAAAAAACTGCAAACATTTTGTCAAGTCAAGAAGTAGTAAGATACATTAAAGAACCAATCATAGCTCGATTGAGGGTAGGATCAACTGTATAATCCAATTCATCCGGTGATAAATTGTGACCCACAGGGAGAGGAGTTGAAGGGATTTTTCCGACAATAATCTTGAATCGGCTCAAGACATTGTTCACGTATCTAGTCTGGTGAACGAAGATTCCTTTCGCAGACTGATGAACCTGCAACCCAAAAAAGAAGTTCATCTCTCCCAACGAACTCATTTCGAACTTTGTTTGCATTAACTTCTCGAATTCCTTACATAACTCGTCATTTTTTGACCCAAAGATAATGTCGTCGACATAAATCTGAACGAGGAGAAGATCATCACCAATGTTTTTATAGAATAAAGTGAAGTCAAAAGTCCCTCGCTTGAAGACATTATCAGTCTGATAGTCGGCAAGCGTGCTACACCATGCTCTCGGGGCTTGATATCTACCATACAGAGCCTTGTTTAAGCGATAAACTCGGTCCGGATAATTAAAATCCTCGAAGCCAGGAGGCTGTAACACGAACACTTCCTCATGTAGTTCACCGTTGAGAAAAGCACATTTCACATCCATTTTATAGACTTTAATATTCTTGTAAGTCGCATAAGCTAGAAAAATTCGTATAGTTTCCAATCTTTTAACCGGAGCATATACCTAAGTTTAGTCTATACCCTCTTGCTGATGGAAACCTTGCACCACTAGTCGTGCCTTGTTTCTCACGATCACCCCACGATCGTCCTTTTTACATTTAAATACCACTTAGTTGGAATAGGCTTCTTAACTCTAGCGGGTTTGTCTATAAGATCCCATACACCCAGTCGTGCAAATTGTTGCAATTCCTCTTGCATTGCTTCTACCCAAGAAGGATCTTCAAGTGCCATACGAGTCTTTGTTGGCTCTACTTGGGATAGAAAGCAAGTGAATTTGGCAACATTTACAATTCCAGAAGAATGTAAATCTGCGTAAGCACACAATACATTATTCTCACTCGAAGAAGAAACTTGAAGATGCGTTGGTACACCCACATCAAGTTCCCCAATGATGTTTTCCTTTGGATGATAATTATGAATCCTAAGAGTGGGATTCTCATGAACAACAACATTTTCAAATAAGTTAGTGTAATGTTGCCAAGCTCGTGATATGAATCATCACTGTCAACTGTATCAGCACTATCAAGGTCAATAACTTGATCAACAACTTGAATATCATCAGAAGAAGTAGAAATGTTATCAGATGAAGCTGGAGGATCATCACGTGGATCTTCAGTCGGAGCTACAGTTGAAGCTTCAACATCATTAGAACTTGAAAACCTTGGAAGTACTAATTGATCTTCAAAATACGCACGAACCAAGTCTTCATCGGGTTGCTCAGTTGATGGAGTAAACGAATTCAATAAACCATCATAGTCAAACATCTTACATGGTACCACTCCTCCACAAAACCAGAAGTAAAAATAAATACCCTTTTCTTTGGAGAAGCGTAACCCAAAAAATAACCCTCAATAGCTTTTTCTTCAAATTTACCCACATCTCTTTTCAACATCTTACAAGGACACCCAAATGGTTCCAAGTACTTTAAGTTAGGCTTTCGTTTGTTCAAAAGCTCATAACTCGTCTTTTGGAGTCTCTTAACAGTTAGAACCTGATTAAGCGTATAACAAGAAGTATTCACAGCCTCGTTCCAGAATTGGATATGAAGCTTGGAATCTGCGAGCATAGTTCTAGCTGCTTCAATCTAAGTTCTGTTTTTCCTTTCAGCAACACTGTTCTGTTGTGGTACATAAGGGGCACTATATTCTCGATGAATTCCTTTTTGAACACAAAAGAAATCCAATACAGTGTTTTTAAATTCAGTGCCATTATCACTTCGAATTATGTTCACTTTATGCTTGTATAGTGATTCGATCTTAGTGATTAAATTTTAAACCAGAACAGGTGTTTGATCTTTTGAACTCATAAATAAGACCTGTGAATATCTTGAATAGTCATCGGTAACTACAAGACAATACCAATCTCCAGAGATACTCGCACGATTCATATGAAGTCTTTTTAAAGGAGTATCAATGGAGTTCAATAACTTAGACGGATATGACTTTTTCTTCTGTTCGCCTTTCTTGCAAGCAACAAAGTGGTCAGATAACTTAATTTCTTCAAAGAAACACCTTCGACGAAGTCATTTGCTATTAAATAATTCATCTTTCGAAAATGAATATGACCCATCCTACGATGCCATAGAATAGAGTCCTTCTCAGTTGCTTTTGAGATGAAACATGTTTCGATCGATGTAGATACCTTAGAACTCATATTTTTAAGACATAAATATCATTTGTTCGACGTGATCGCATGACAACCATGTCCTCGGGAATGAAGTATCCCGGTTTCAGAATCAGACATTCTTTATCGCTAAATACAGTAGTGTACTTCTTGTCACAGATTTGCGACACACTTAATAAATTATGATCAACTTTATCAAAATTGATGACTTTCTCAAACGTGACATGCCCCTTTGAAACTTCACCCTCTTGTGTTATCATACCCCCGAATTCCCAGCAAAAGCAACATATCCTCTTTGAATATTTCTAACATTTGTTAAGAGGTCGAGATTTCTAGTAATATGACGAGAACATCCCCTATCCATAATTCAGTTCTCATTAGACACGGTCTTGGATGTACCCTACACACAAATTGAAAGTGATTAGTATAAAAAGGCAACCCATGCCTCAGTCTTGGGCACCTTTAGGGTTTCATAAAAAGAATCATATTTATCTGAATTCAATTGTTGTTTAACAACTTGGGAATAAGTTACAGGCCTTTTATACTTTCGTCTTAGATAGGCCGCTTGAACGACATTAGAGTTCACGTTATTGTAGATTGGCTCGGTTGGAACAAACTTTTGATTTAACTGACCATATGTTTCATTCACATGAATCACCTTACGTGGATTCACATTTGAAAACTTGATGTGAGTATCATCTGTTGGGTTTTAACAAGATTATCAAAGCCATATAAACCCATTTATATGAAAAACACAGCGGATTAAAATGTTTTAAATCTTGTTATATTGATTGATATAAAAACCGTTTTATATGTAAAACCCAAGCCCCAGATCCATATAGGAATTACATGCATACCAAAACTATCAACCATAGGGGGTTTATGTAATACAACCTTTCAAGATGCAAGAAGATGAATGAGATGACGGTTTGAAAGGCTAGCCTTCAATGGAGAAGAGCCTCAACCTTGTATACCCTCCAAGCCTTCAACAAACACCTTGTTTTCTAGGATTTAATCACTCTTGCACTTGAAAGATGAAAACCTTCTTGTGTTCTTCTCCCTTGAACTGATTTTGGAGAGAAGAGAGAGAGGAGAGAGATTACAAATTGCATGTAATGTGGTAGGGTGTTTTATATGTTGTGTTCGAAGGTAGATATTAATAAGAGAAAATATTTCAAACAAATGGGAGGGAAATTTCCCCACAAAAGTGGGCTGATCCTACCAGATATTATTTTCTCTTTCTTCCTGGAACAGACTAATACTCCATGTACTAGTCTCAAGCATAATACTTCATGTATCAGTCGCAGGACTAATACACCATGTATTAGTTCACAGGAGTAATACTCCATGTATTAGTCACAGGTCTATTTAAACTTTGCGACATTTAACACTTTCAAAATGCCATAAGTTTCATGCAACATACCACAACCATTATCATATATATATTATTTAACCAACATAAATAATATCATAAGATAATCTCTCTTAATAAATTATCCTTATAATTTATCGATTCCTCA
Source organism: Bidens hawaiensis (assembly GCF_021521415.1). NCBI lineage: Eukaryota > Viridiplantae > Streptophyta > Magnoliopsida > Asterales > Asteraceae > Bidens > Bidens hawaiensis. Next base: position 401,625 of record NW_027491099.1, read on the forward strand.
AGTACAAATATTAAGAAACCAATTTTCTAAATATCATAAGTGCTAATATTTACTTGTTAGATCATATCTATAATAAATATTATGCTGTTTGTCTAGATTGTTATTGGGTATGACCCGACTTGGATCATAACGTACTAGCCGCATCAAATCTACTATGTGTCTTGGGCAGACCGATTCCTACAATCTCCCACTTGCACAGGATACATAGAATATTGATGCAAATAGCAAATACCGCTTAACAACGGTTTACTACCCCTAATACATATGACGACGTGCCATTCAATAACTTCACCCCCTTCAAGTCCCTTACTTGAAATGACTTAGGTGAATCTATCATTTATCCTTTTGTCACGGATGTCATGTCAAATCGAAAGACACAGAATGATCATTCTTTGTTGATTTAACTTAGCAGGCCTTAGACATCTCACTCTCAACGAATAAGAGGGACAAATCCCCTGTTGACTACATACGTCTCTCACTATCACCTTGTACTACACTTGAGCTCACCTTGTACTGACATGTTTCAGAGCAGCGAAGAACTAAGTCAAAGTATAATAGTCGATGAATAGCAAGACCCAATATGTATCTCAGGTCGGAGGATACTATGATGTTTGGCTTTACTCAAATTTACTTATGATCACAAATCACAAGGATTCCATGCAGTAAAATAGAGGGCGGGTCAGTCCAATATTTATCCCATAAATATCTATGAACCTTGGTAGCAACACTTGCTATATTCATACCCTATGAATATCTACCAATCCAAGTTCGTAATAGTCTTACCTACATACTTGTTCCCACAAATATGAACGACTACGGACATTTAGAATAATTAACTTATTCATGGATTTAAACATGCTAAAATGGAACATAACTTAAATGTCATAATCATAAACCATAATCATATGAATGACTCAAAATAACAATTGTTTCGATATCCAAATACAAAATAGATCAAATCCAATCACTAGAATATCGAAGTCCTAAGGCGCAAGTTTGACCCTCATGCTTCGGCCTTTCAAGGAGCTTCGTGAGTGGATCCGCAATGTTTTGATCAGTGTGAACTTTGCGAATGCATATCTTTCCCTTTTCAACTTCATCCCTTATGTAGTTGAACCTCCGCTCAATGTGCCTAGTCTTTTGATGTGCACGAGGTTCCTTGATTTGAGCAATCGCACCTTCGTTGTCACAAAAGATCTCTAGAGGGTCCCGAATGGAATGGACTACCCTTAGATCGGCCACGAACTTTCTAATCCATGCAGCTTCTTGAGCTGCCAATGAGGCGGCGATGTATTTAGATTCAGTGGTGGACAAGGCTACCACATCTTGTTTTGTGCTCTTCCAAGAGACAGCACCACCATTCATAATGAAAACATATCCAGATTGTGATCGAGAATCATCTCGATCAGTTTGGAACTCGCATCCGTGTAACCCTTTACAATGAGTTCCTCCTCACCAGAGCCATATATTCAAAACATATCCTTAGTCCTTCTAAGGTACTTCAAAATGCTCTTAACCGCCATCCAATGGCTACTTCCCGGATTTTGTTGTTATCAACTTTTCATGCTCAAAGGGCATGCCACATCCGGTCTAGTGCATATCATTGCATACATTGAGAAGCACTCAATATTGTTCCACTTTGAATGTGTACGAAACCTTTCTTAGAGTTGTCCATATTGAACCTTTTCAAGATTTTGTCAATGTATGCACTTTGATTCAAACCTATCAACCGCCTTGATCTATCCCTATAGATCCTTATTCCCAAAGTATAGGCAACTCCGAAGCCAGGCTTTTACACATTCCATGGTTAGAATGTCATTCCCAAACAAAAGTATGTCATCAACATACAATACTAGGAAAGTAATGATGCTCCCACTAGCTTTCTTATACACAGAAGCCTCATCAGCGTTCTTGATGAATCCAAATTTCTTGACTTCTTCATCAAAACGGTGATTCCAACTTCTAGATGCTTGTTTCAATCCATAGATTGATTTCTTTAACTTGCATACTTTATTAGGATGTTGTGGATCGACAAAACCTTCTGGCTGAACCATATAGACATCCTCTTCAAAACGTCCATTTTGAAAAGCGGTTTTGACATCCATTTACAAAATCTCATAGTCATAATATGCTGCTATGGCAAATAATATCCAAATAGACTTTAGCATCGCCACAGGCGAGAAAGTTTCATCATAATCAACCCCTTGAGTTTGAGTGAAACCCTTTACTACAAGTCTAGCTTTATAAGTATTCAAGTTTCCATGCATATCAGTTTTCTTCTTGAAAACCCACTTGATTCCACCCAGTTTGGAATTAAGAGGTGGAGCAACCAAGTCCCATACTTGGTTGTCATGCATGGATTGCAATCTCAACTTTCATGGCTTCCAGCCATTTATCACAATCAGATTGCGACATTGCATCTCGGTATGTGGTGGGTTCATTTGAATCTACCACGTAGCATCCATCCATGAAAAATCCATATCTTTCAGGTGGGGAGCTAATTCTACCAGTCCTGCGAACGCTTTGTGTGTTTCGATCAACCATTTGACCATCGTTAACAACCTCTTGTTGATTTCTAGTGTCAACCAAATGTGTATCGGCTTGTGGTTCTCGATCCTCCTCAAGTTCCATAGTTCTATCAGTTCCTTCCATAAGGAACCTTCTTTCCAAGAACTTAGCCTTGCGAGCTATAAACACTTTATGCTCATTTGGATTGTAGAAGTAATATCCCATCAAATCTTCGGGATATCCTACAAAGATACACTTAGTGGAACGGCTTTCAAGTTTAAAATACGGGCAGCAGAGAGTGCGAAACCCCAAAATGATAGAGGTAATGTGCTTCTAGCCATCATGGATCGAACCATATCCAATAAAGTTCGATTCCTCCTTTTAGACACACCATTATGTTGTGGTGTTCCAAGTGGAGTAAGTTGTGAGACAATCCCACAACTCCTAAGATGTTCTAGAAACGCATCATTGAGGTATTGACCTCCTCTATCGGATCGTAGTACTTTGATTGTTTTGTTGAGTTGATTTTGTACTTCATTTTGGAAGACTTTGAACATTTCAAAGGCTTCATTTTTGTGTCTTAACAAGAACACATACCCATAGCGACTATAATCGTCGGTAAAGGTAATGAAGTATCTTTCACCATTCCTTGTCGTTGTCCCAAAAGGACCACATACATCCGAATATATGATACCTAATAAGTCTTTCGCCCTTTCATTAGTTCCATTAAAGGGATCCTTGGTCATTTTTCCCAATAAACAATATTACATTCATCAACTGCATGATCACTTGATTTCAAAAGACCATTCTTTTGAAGTGTATGAATGCGATCCTTGTTTATGTGACCAAGGCGACAATGCCAAAGAAAGGTTTTACTCAAATCTCATTTGAGTTTCTTGGTGCTAGATTGGTACAACATGTTATCAAAGGATGTGTTATCATGAACTAATTCATAAATTCCATTAGATGGCATCACTTTAAAATAAAAGACATCATTCATGAAAACATAAAATCCATTGTCTACAAACTTGAAATCATAACCACATTGTCTTAAAAGAGAAACGGAGATAATGTTCCTAGTTAAAATAGGATCATACAAAATATTTTTCAAAAATAACTTCCAAACCATTTCGAAGCTTCAAACATAGTCTCCTTAGGCTTCGACATCAACCTTTGCTCTGTTTCCTATGAAGAGATTTGTATCTCCTTTTTTGAAATGTTTATTTCTTTTGAACTGTTGCAACAAGTTGCAAATATGAGTTCCACATTCGGTATCCAATACCCATGTGTTAGAAGAAATAACATTAAGATCAATATAGATTATGAAAGTTGTACCCGAGGTTTGCCCCGCATCCCTCTTGTCTTTCAACCCTTTGAGATAGGTTGGAAAATATGATTAAATTTTAATCTTTAGTACCCTTTAATGTCTATAAGACAAATATGATTAAAATCTAGAACCCAACGTTACATTCACATAGTAGTAAGGTGACCCTTATCCTACAATTGAATTAAGAAGGTAGTCAACGTTTGACAATTGCAACCCTTTGCAACTTATAGTTTTATGGGATCGGTTAAACATCATATGTTTAGATGGCATGTTTTATCCCATCGACACCTTTGAACGCCATGTGCCGGTGACCCTATTCACATGGTTTCCAAATCAAGTCGTCCTACTTACACACACGTGTGAGTTTACACATACAAGTGGTTAGGTGACCGTCATCCCACAAGTATTGTAAAACCACCTTAAGATCACAAGTTTTCTTAAATGTTGTTAGGTGACCATTACCCCACATCAAGTCTACAAGTGACTTAAGTGTTGTATAAAAGGATGGTGTTTAACTTGTTTTTAAAAGGGATATAAGTTTTCTAAATTCTAGATTGGAAAACTATGTACCTTGCATTTGAATGCATTCAAATGTATGGTACTTTATTTGAAAACCCATTTTCAAAGTTCCTTTTAATAAAACCCATTTTATTGTGAAATCATTATCCTTTAATAAAACAAATTTTATTACTAAATGATTCCTAAGGAACCAATTTTATGCAAGTTGTTGATATTAAGTTTGTTAATTATCCTTATCCAAATAAGATAAAACAAACTATATAAATCAACCATGTAAGCATAAACAAACAACCACAAGCTCATAACCTTAGCCACCTAATCTTGGCCATACTTGTTGACCAAAACAAGTGTGCCAAAAAGGTCTCTCCTAAAGGACGATAAATGACACAAGGCATGTGTCGGTGACCTCCCACTTGATCCCGCATCCAAATGCTTCAAGCGTCCACCTTGTGTTGTGACCTTTCCAATTTATTTGGGCTTCCAATTAGGCTCCAACTTCAGCTCCTTGCTCCCTTGGGCCTATACGTTTGGGATTCGGCCTTTGGGCTAAAATCCCATCTTGGACTATAAGGTCCATTAAGGCCCAAAACCAAAACCGTAACCTTGTTGCATCTCCTTTTACAAAAATATATCCTAATACATTTTCTCTAGTAAAAGAAATACAACTAATCTACTTATTATTACAAACCAATATGAATTAATAAATAGATTACAAACCCAAATAAGTGGATATAACAACCAAATTGAATATTGAATAAATCACAACACAAACACACATCCAAACACAAGGTCATGGCTAGGTTATGAACATCCAAATGCACATCCAAATATGCAAGTATTAAATTTCTAAAATGGTTCCCCTTGGAAACCTCAAACTTTCGGCCAAGGATAAGAAAAATCGAGAGTTTCGGGTTTTGTCCAAACAAAACAACCAATCATCCAAATGACCTAATTCTTTAAGATTATCACATGCATGTAAAGTATAACCTTGAAGAACCAAGGGGTAACCAAAAGCCCCAAAATTTCGGCTATATGGTGAACCACACCATAAACCCCGAAAATTTTTTAGATCTATTGATGCATGTATCCGTATAAGCAGCTCTTGATGCCATTGTTGGGTTTTAACAAGATTATCAAAGCCATATAAACCCGTTTATATGAATAACGCAGCGGATTAAAATGTTTTAAATCTTGTTATATTGATTGATATAAAACCCGTTTTATATGTAAAACCCAAGCCACGGATCCATATACGAATTACATGCATACCAAAACTATCAACCATAGGGGGTTTATGTAATACAACCTTTCAAGAGGCAAGAAGATGAAGGAGATGACGGTTTGAATGGCTAGCCTTCAATGGAGAAGAGCCTCAAGCTTGTATACCCTTCAAGCCTTCAACAAATACCTTGCTTGCTAGGATTTAATCACTCTTGCACTTGAAAGATGAAAACCTCCTTGTGTTCTTCTCCCTTGAAATGATTTTGGAGAGGAGAGAGATTACAAATTGCATCTAATGTGGGTGGGTGTTTTATATGTTGTGTCCAAAGGTAGATATTAATAAGAGAAAATATTTGAAACAAATGGGAGGGAAATTTCCCCCCAAAAGTGGGCTGGTTCTACCAGATACTATTTTCTCTTTCTTCCTGTAACAGACTAATACTCCATGTACTAGTCTCAGGCATAATACTTCATGTATCTATCGCAGGACTAATACACCATGTATTAGTTCACAGGAGTAATACTCCATGTATTAGTCACAGGTCTATTTAAACTTTGCGACATTTAACACTTTCAAAATGCCATAAGTTTCTTGCAACATACCACAACCACAACCATTATCATATATATATTATTTAACCAACATAAATAATATCATAAGATAATCTCTCTTAATAAATTATCCTTATAATTTATCGATTCCTCAAGTACAAATATTAAGAAACCAATTTTCTAAATATCATAAGTGCTAAGCATGTGGATCACTATAGGTTGCTGTGGGGTTTTCTTGTGCACTTTGACTGAGAAATGCTATGATTGGAGCAATATGCGTGATTAAAGGCATGCTACCACCATAAAACGCTGGATCTTGACTTTCTTTTAAAGACTTTTGACATCTCAAATCATATTTTCGAGCTTCAACTTTTTGCATAAACTCGGAAGAAGTCAAATCCTCATTCTTGAAATAATTATTCTCTTTCGACACCATTAAAAATGTCGAGTAAGGACTTGGTAAAGCATTCCTGACTATATCAATCCTATCGGATTCAGATGGTTCAATGTTTAACTTATCCATTTCAGCAATTAAATGATTGAATCGAGTAATCATTTCCTCAACAGTTTCACCTTTGAATAAATTAAAGTTTCTGAATTGAAACTTTAACATCAAATTTTTACTTTCCTCAGTGTTACCCATACTTCTCATTCTGATGTGTTGAAACAATGAAGCAATAATCTTGATACTACCCACTTGATGAAATATGTTATATGGTAAAGCCATCATAAGAGTCGAATGAGCTTTAGTTTTAATCTCTAGCTCCTTTTTCTCCTCTTGAGAATATTGTGAAATAGCCTTAGGGGTAAAGCAAATAGTCTAGTCTCGAATCATCGGTACAGTGTAAACCTCATCAAGACAATAAGAACAATCAGGATGAACAGAACCAATATGAGCACGAAAACGAGGTTCCCATTTAGCAAAGTCGCTAAATTTCATCAATCGAAGACAATGTGAATGAGATCCAATCTCAGTATCCAATTTTATCAGATGTTGCATGAGTTCATTTGGAGAAGCTAACGCATAAAAACCAGCCATCTTGAAATTTAACAAATTGTGAACAGTAACTCTAACAAACTGTGAACAATATTTATAACAAACTAAAATAATGAATCAATTATAACGAACAGACTGTTATCTGTGTAACGTACAAGGAACAATGTCACACGAATTAGCTTATGACGAATTGGTAACGAATCACCAACGAACTAAGTCAATGAATCGGGTCAAGTTGACGAATCAGTTAAACGAATTAGATAAACTCAAAGTAACGAATCAGATGAATGAATCTCTAAATCCACTTAACGAATCAAAGTAACGAATTACCAACGAATCAGGTCAACCTAACGAATCAGATCAACGAATCTCTAATTCAAGGAAACGAATCAAGCTAACGAATTAGCTACAGTTAACTAATGAATCAGGTTGTTATGACGGTTATAACAAGCTCGACAACTATTGCCATATGGCAAAAGTTTGTTCGACATGAGGTTCACGAATCAGACCACGTTTCTGACGACCTAGATGACACGAAACAGATTTGGTAACGAACTGAGTAAAGAATTGAACCCGAATTAAGAAAGTTTAACGAACTGCGTTAACGAATTAACTGAAGATATAACTAATCTTCAACAACCGATGAAGATCTTCAAATCTTCATCTTAATTTCCAGATTTCTGGAAAAAATGAAGGACACTAAAAACTATCTCAAATCCGTAAAACTAACTCGGTACTACACCAAATCACGCATATAATGGCTCAATTTACTCGTAAATCCATCGCGAAATCAAATCGCAACTAGCCATTAACCAATTCAATCAATAATCAATCCAATTGTCCAAAAAACCAACCCATGTTTTTAGTCAATTGCAGATCCAATCAAAACAACACTAAACCAAACCAATATCCAATTCGAATCAACCAAACAATCCATATACCTTACTAAACACAAATCCACATTAACTCAATCCATATTCAACCAAATCAACACTGAATTTGATTAAATTCAAAATAAACTCAATAGAACTAAAATTATACTTATAAACACTCAATTAACAAATTAGAACACTAGATCAAGAGCAATCGAACTCCGAAAGATCTGATACCACTTGAGAGAACACCGATCTAACTAAGATCTATAACGATCAACACTTAGATCTAATACCGTGAGGATCTAGTTAATGATTACTCTTAACTATTAGGTTAGATTAGGTGTATATATGTGTATATATTATAGTAATATGTTAGATAAATGAAGCTTTGAACGAAAGATCAATTGGACATCAATTCAATAAGGTTAATTCCAAAACTTAAATTAACAGAGGGGGAACCCTCTTTATATAGAAGATGGGTCTAATTCGTTACACATTCTGTAACGAACTAGACTTCCACTCCGTTACATTACAAACCGACTTATAAATATAACGAACTACTCTCTAATTTGTTAAAAATCCTTAACGAATTAGGAGGAATAATAACTTAAATATCTAGTTCATTAAACATCCTTAACGAACTAGATAGACCATAACGAACTAGACAATAATATAAATAACTTTTACATTATAATAATCAAACGATAAATACAAAGACTCGAGACGCAAAACCGTGCCCTAACAAGACGCACACAATGGAGGAACAATGTATGACTAACAACGGATTTTGAACAAGTCAGTAATTAAATTTGTACGATGTATAGCGGTGATCAAGTTTAATGACTTTGGGTTTGCTTCAAAAGCTTTTGAAATATTCATGCTTATGAATACCTAGATGATTAAGCCTCATAAAGACTCACTGTGTCCAGAACCCGGTCGCTTTCTATTCAAATATATTGTTTTTGGTGATCAGACAAACATAAGGCTCGAGTATGATACGCTATTACATTTCTGCCATCATTACCGAGATTTTTTGGTAGAGACTAACACCTCTTTCAGTTTGGCGTTTCTTTATGTTTGTATCACATATTTACCCTAACAGCTTTTAAAAGAACTATCAACTTACCAATGAAATTAAGCACTCAGTCTTTTATGTTTATTTATTTATGGATATGGAACCAGATGATCAATGTACTATTATTTTCTCTTTTTTCTTCAAAAATCATTTTTAAGGAGCATAAAAAAAATAAATTCAATCGCCCGGTCACTTTCAGTCTATACATTAATGGTTATCCTTTAAATCTACAAGTAGATAACAATACCAAAACATGCAAGCATGTTCCACAAACTTAAATAACCGACATAATTTTCATCGAGAGAATAAAATAAAAACGCACAACGGTCGCCCCAACTACTTTTTATTACCAGGATTCGGCTATCCCGAACATTTACAAGTAAATATCAGGACCAAACATATACACGTATATGTCCTTCAAATATGAGTAATTGGCATAATTTTAAGCGAAATAGTGCAAAAATGTTTTTCGTTTTTCTCTGTACATGCTAAAACACAATCTTTTTGTCTTTTCAGATTTTTCTATACAAACAAAAACACAATCTTTTTTTCATGTTTTTAAAGTTTTTATATTTTCTCTATACAAACAAAATCACAATATTTTTGTATTTTTCATTTTCACCCCAAAACCGAAAACATAAAAAAATAAGTGAAAGAAAAATAACCAAAACAAAATAAAGATAATAATCCTTATTTCAGGATAGCAGCAAGAGTTTTTAATCCATTTAAACCAAGGGAAAAGTTAAAACGCGTTTTGTCAAATGCTTTGGTAAACAGATCGGCGTTTTGAAAAATCAGTGTGCACTTTCTCAATATCAATTAATTTCTTTTCAAAGCAATCATATATAAAATGATATTGAATTTCGATATGCTGAGCCTTTTAGTGTTGCACGGGGTTTTTGGTGATACTAATAGCAACAGAGTTATCAATAAATATGGGAGTAGTAACCAACTTCAAACCGTAATCCCGCAAGTGTTGATGGATCCAAAGAACCTGTGAACAGTAACTCGAGGCTACCACGTACTCTGCTTCTGCGGTTGAAGTGGAGACCGTTGTGTGCTTCTTACACTGTAACACCCCGTAACCGCAGCGGAAACTTACACGGGATGCAACAGACACATCTGATATCAACAGCATTGTTTATAAAGAAAACACCACTACATTAATTTAAACGTATTACATTGTTCTGAGTTTCATAACCATCTAAGCGTTATCACATAAGTGTTACCGATAGTACATTAACATATTTAATGCAAAATATAGATCTCTAGACTTCCACAAAATAGCACACAGCATCGAACACATATCACTAATTCCAATTTGAGTGTACCTAGAAAGCATGTAAAGAAAACGGGTCAACTACGAATAGTTGGTGAGTTTCACTAATTTAAATAAACCATAACAAATCATTATAATAATCATAAATAAGCGATGTAATTATGCTGAGCCCACAAGTGAGAACTCTGTTAGTCCCAAAACATATCGATTAACCTCCGGGAACTCTGTTACCCCAGAATACTTCCAATAACCTCTGGGAACTCTGTTACCCCAGAAACACATTTAATAACCTCTGGGAACTCTGTTACCCCAGAAACACATTTAATAACCTCTGGGAACTCGGTTACCCCAGAACACATTTAATAACCTCTGGGAACTCGGTTACCCCAGAACACTGTTTCGGGCCTTACACTGTTAGCAACTCAGACAATTACCATCTTAATTCATTACCGTACGATTCCCGTACAATAAACATTATAAAAATACGTTCATTTCCATGCGATCAGCATGTACTTAAACACTTTGATAAAAACATGCTTTCCGCCCCGGGAAAATATTTAAAACATTTCAGTAAAAGGGGCTCGTGAAAACTCACCTTCTTGTGAGCAAGATGTACTACGGTGCACGGCTACTGGTACAGATCTGTAATACGATCCCCCAAATCGTTACTACACAATTTCTATCAATATAACTTAAATTCGTGTTAACCGGTACGTCTGGGGACACTGTTAACCCAGTACCGTACACGATCCGGGGACAATGTTAACCCCGAAATACTTTTCAGGACTTAGATTGTGATATCACCTAGAGTTCTTTAGTCAAAACTACCGTTAGTTTGTTTTCTCGTTTTGCGTGCCTAGCACGGTTATCCGTCTTTATGTTTACAAAAATGAGTTTGACCACACACGACCCGAAAATAGTTGTTATTGATATTTTCATTAAAGTGGTGAAATCAGAGCTCGGTTAGACACCCCGTTTGGCCGCGGGGCCCGTTTCCGCCTTTAATACACCGGAAACGGTTAAGTCGGGTAAAATTACCCAAATCATCCGAATTATTTTCGGATGATTTATTTTTACTTGATTAACTTAGTTTCATAAAAATCATCCTTTTTAAGGTTTTCAAACACCAGTCAGCTCGCTTAGGCGAACTTCGCCGGTTTACTCGTTTTAAGCTTTAAAAGTTTGTTTTTAAGTTCCATTTAGCACAAATAAATATCCGTTTAGTCTCGGACCTTAAAATTTTGTACAAATCATATTTTGACAGTAAGGAATTTTATAAAATTTTTCCAGAATTAATTTTTATATCTAAAATTTATTTAACCATTTTTAAACGTCATTTAAACACCAAATATGTCGAAAATACCAAACGACCTTCGAAAAATCCCAAATTTTTCTGAGATGATCCCTGTCACCCAAATAGTTCCCTGTAATTTTTCCAGAACCAAAAACTCATTTTTCATGCCATTTTTACCAAAACCGAGCTAGAAATCCCTAGAACTCGTTTTACCGAAAAGCCTACTTAGACGTCTCCAATGAACCTGAAATTGTGTGTGTGACTTTTATATGTTATAAAAAGCTTATCTTAAATTTTCCAGAATTTATCATGATGTTTAGCTATTTTTCACCATTTTTGGCCAAAACCGAGCATTAAATTCACCAAATATTCATCCTCTATCCAAAAATTACCAAAACTTCACAGATCTCATATTTTCATGTGTAGATCATCTCTGTGAAATTTCGTGACCCAACTCTAGGTCTATCACAATCTGTCCAAATTATCTAAATCATACGAAAACCGAACTACCTTGTGTTTTCTAGCGTTAGATCGCAAAGATCTTGGTTTCTAGCCTTTGCTAGCCACTAGATAAAACACCTACAAGCACAACAACACCACACCAAGCAAGTTATACCCACAATCAAGCCATTTCTTTCATGGTTTCGATTAAAACATCAAAACAAAGATTTTGACCGTAAAAATTCGTTTTTGACTCTTTTAACTACTTTCTTAGACCAAGATCCTTTGTATAACTTGTATACATCACTTGATCCTCCAAGAATCGGTTTCATCTCGGGTTTTCACCCATTTTTCGTTTGAAACCTCATTTTCTCAAGATCATGGAATCAAAACTATGAATCAACCATTAAAACCAAGTTTATACCTTGAGAATCTTGTTAGAAATCAAAGATTTTGGATGAACGTGTAAAGGGGTTGAGAGGATTTTGGGAGTAAGATTGGAGAAAAAAGAAAAATGAATGTGTATGTGTGTGTAGCATGGACCGATCGGTCCATGTTATGTTAGTGGGGGGGGCCCACATCTCCAACCATAGCCACACATTCGGATTGTGTAATCCGGATAATGTTGTGGATAATCTGGTTCAGTTCGTTTTTCGGTTAAACGTTTAATTCCGCTCAAAACGAGGCCAAAACGGTCGTTTTTTCGGCTTAAAAATGAAATTTATATAAAACTGATTTAAAAACTTTAAAAACTTAAACCATGACATTTAATGACTTAACACATCGTATTGTCGGTAATTGTGCATCTTTTTTGGCTTGATCGATCGTCTCTTGCTTGGTTTGATGTTAAAGGTTTCGTTTACCGTACCGACGTACTAATAAATCGAAATCCTTTTTCTGTGCTATAATTCACTTATCCCGAAGCTTTAATACTTCGTAAACATCACTAAACATTATATATTTCGTCTATAATGTAATTCCCGATTCGTTCGGGTTTCAATAACCGTTCTTCGATTAATCGTAATTCCGATACGACTAGTTGTACATTTGAGTATAATTCGTACTGTGAATCTTATATACTCGTATAAACACATTATAATTCATATATTCAGTATTAAATAACACGTAAATAGTATATTCCGGCTAGGGTATACCTGAATTTGCCGGAATCGTTACATACACTGCCAGGAAACAAGCCGGCTTCCTAGAAATTGACAACCTGCTGTAGTAGATTTGAAGATAATTTTATCCTCCATAATCCGAATCAGAAAACAAAATGAGTTCAAAGTTATCTTTCTTGGGATACAATAACCCGGTGTCAGGATTACCCCTTAGATAGTGAAGTAAACGTTTAACCGCAGCTAGATTAGTCACTCGGGGACTTGATTGATACCTAGCACATAAACAAACATCAAACATTATGTCAGGACGACAAGTAGTTAAATACATTAATGAACCAATCATTGCATGTTAAAGGGTTGGATCTACGGTATCCTCCAATTCGTCCGGTGACAAATTGTGACCCACGGGAAGAGGCATTGAAGGGATTTTTCCAACAGTTATCTTGAATCGGCTCAAGACATCATTCACATATTTCATCTGACGAATAATAATTCCCGTGTCATACTGATGAACCTGCAACCCTAAGAAGATATTCATCTCCCTCATCGAGCTCATTTCAAACTTCGTTTGCATCGATTTCTCAAATTCCTTACATAGCTTGTCGTTTGTTGAACCAAAAATAATGTCATCAACATATATTTGGACAAGGAGCAAATCATCACCAACATTCTTGTAAAAGACAGTGCAATCCACAGTTCCTCGTTTGAAGCCATTATCAGTTAGATGGTCAGCAAGTGTGGCGTACCAAGCTCTCGGGGCTTGATGTAAACCATAAAGGGCCTTGTTAAATCGATAAACACGGTCCGGATAATATGGATCTTCAAAACTCGGTGGCTGCAAAACAATCACCTCTTCATGAAGTTTCCCATTGAGAAACACACTTTTAACATCCATGTGATAAACCTCAATGTTTTTGAAAGCTGCATAAGCCAAAAATATTCGTATAGCCTCCAATCGTGCAACTAGAGAATATACTTCCGTGTAATCTATGCCTTCTTGCTGATGAAAACCTTTAACAAGTAATCGTGCTTTGTTTCTTACTATAACCCCATGATCGTCTTTCTTACACTTAAATACCCATTTTGTTAGAATTTGTTTCTTAACTCTAACGGGTTTGTCGATGGGATCACATATACACCCAATCGTTTAAACTGTTGCAATTCTTCTTGCATCGCTTCTACCCAAAATGGATATTAAAGCGTCATACAAACATTCGTTGGTTCCATTTGAGATAGAGAGCAAGTCTATTTCGTGATATTAATGATTCCCCCAAAGAATGCATATCGGCATACACACACATTATGTTAGCTTCATTTGAAGACGCAACCTGTGACCTGTTTGCACACCGACATCAAGATCACCAATGACGTTGTCCTGTGGATGATAAGAACGAATCCGAAGAGTTGGATTCTCAGGCATAACAAAATTATCAGCTAAATTAGACAGATTCTCTTCAGCATCTTGAGACGATTCACCAATCTCATGCGTTTCAGGAAATGGAGCTGAAGAAGAACCAACAAAATAACCATCATCTGACGAGATAGAAATCACATCAGATGTATCACGAAGATCATCTTGTGGAGTATCATCATAATTAGTACCAGAAGATCTTGGAGGTAGAAATTGATCTTCTAAATGCACACGCACCAAGTCGTCATCAGGTTAATCAACTATTTGAGTAAATGAGTTCTATAAACTTTCATAGTCGAACATCCATTCTGGACCTTTACCAGCTGGAGGTGCTGTGTACCATTGACAATCAACATGGTTCCACTCTTCAACATAATCCAAAGTAAAATTAAATACATGCTTCTTAGGAGATGCATAACCCAAGAAATAACCGTCATCGCTTTTTATTCGAATTTTCTCGCTTCTTTCTTCAACATAATACAAGGACAAGAAAATGGCTCCAAATACTTTAAATTAGGTTTTGTCTTGTTTAGAAGCTCGTATCTTGTCTTTTTTAGCTTCTTCATAGTCAAAACACGATTAAGCGTGTAGCAAGCAGTATTCACATCCTCGTTCCAAAATTGAACATGAAGCTTAGAATCTTCTAGCATTTTTCATGTAGCTTCAATCAGTGTTCAAATCTTTCTTTCTGCAACACCATTCTATTGAGGTACATATGGAGCACTGTATTCTCGATGAATTCCTTTCTGAATACAGAAGAACTCGAATACATTGTTTTTGAACTCCGTCCCATTATCACTTCGAATACGTATCACTTTGAGTTTATACAATGATTCAATCTTCGTGATTAGATTTTGAACTAGAATGGGAGTTTGATTTTCGAACTCATAAATAACACCCAAGAGTATCTTGAATACTCATCAGTGACAACTAGACAGTACCAATCACCAGCAATACTCGCACGATTCACAAGACTAAACAAGTCCATATGAAGTCGTTCCAGTGGAGTATCAATGGTATTGATTGACTTAGATGGGTGTGACTTCTTCGTCTGTTTGCCCATTTTACAAGAAACACAGCGGTTAGTTAGTTTAAAATGTTTCAAGGAAACACCATCAACCAATTCATTAGCCATAAGATAATTCATCTTCCTGACTTGAATATGACCCATCCGTCTGTGCCACAGTGTCGAGTCTTTCTCTGTTGCCTTAGAGACAAAACACGTTTTTACAGAAGAAGATACCTTAGAAGTCATATTTAAAACATAAATATCGTTTGATCGAGGAGATCGCATAACTACCATATCTTCGGGAATGACGTATCCCGGTTTAAGTATAGTGCAATCATTATCATTAAATACTATTGTGTATTTCTTATCACAGATTTGTGACACGCTCAATAAATTGTGATCTACTTTGTCACAATAATTAACCTTTTCAAAGGTGATACACCCATTTGACACATCTCCTTTTTTAGTAATCAATCAACCCGAATTGCCCGCAAACGCGACCTACCCTCCTTGTATATTCTTGACATTTGTTAAGAGGTTAATGTTGCCGGTAATATGACGAGAGCATCCACTATACATTATCCTGTTTTCAGCAGCAACAGTCTTGGATGAACTCTGCACATGAATGAAAGTTCAGTTCAAAAAGGCAGCCCAGGCCTCAGTCTTGGGTACCTCTTGAGTTTCACTTGTGGTTTTGACTTTCGTCTCACGTATGTAGCTTGAACTACATTTGTATTCACATTCTTCAAATCGGTTCCGTAGGAACGAATTTGGGCTTTAAATTACTTGAATTTTCGTTAACATGAACCACCTTGAGAGGATTCACATCTGAAAACATGGTATGGGTTTCATCATCAAACGACATTGGTCTTCTCAAAATCTCCTTAATCACAGGAACGGGTTTGGATTGTTCCTAGATAAATGGATGAAGATTTTGTGATTTCTTAAGTCCACAATTTCTTACTACATGACCTTGTTCAACACTGAGAAAACACGTTCTCATGTCAACACGCACACGTTGTGGTTTAGCTGAAACTTGTGCAATAGAAGGTTGTTGAAATACACCAGCAATGGGACCTTTGTCTAAATCATCAAATGTCACAGATTTCCTTTTCATGTAGAAATCAAGGTTTGAACAGATTGAAAAACTCTGTAAAGAGTCGGTTCCATTGACTTAACAAACTGAACGTTCCTAGCAGATTTTAACAATTGTTTAGATTTTATCAAAGGATCTGTTGCATTTGAAGTTTTGGAATTCACAAACTTATGTTCAATATCTTGTATCTTGGAAGTTTCATTTTGATAAGATTAAGCGGAATGTCTTTCTAAGTGAACACTTTGCTAATCCCTTTCAACTTAAACAATCGACTAGAAGATGGCTTAAAAGCAACAGGATTGATAAAACGCATCAAATTCTCATTAGAAATCTTTGGCTTTTCTGATTTCTTAGCTTTGACCTTAACAACTTTCTCTTTTTTCACTTGAGATGCATTTGAACCATACACAGCCTCCTCAAATTCATGAGGTTCACATAAAATGTGATTTGAACTTGGAATGTCCTTGTTTTTGTATACAACTTCAGGTTCAAATACGTACTTAATAATTACTTGATCAGCATTTTCAATAAAGACCTTGTTACTTTGAATATGAGGTTTTTGAGATGATGACCGGGCATTCAAATTGTCATTTTTAAGCACTTTAGGTTTTATCTCAACAACCGGTTCATTAACAATAATTTCCTTTTTTCCCGCAAAAGGATTTGCAGTATAATCATTATGAAATTGTGGTGGCACTTCAACAAAACCTATACCTTTCTTTGAATCTTTTTACTTACCAGTCACTTCAATAATTTCATTTAGTAAAAACGAAGAATTTCGAAACTTGCCCAACTTTCTTTTCAAATCAAGAGTCTCATTCTCAAGTTCTGTTATGTTAGTTCGACGTTTCAAAATCTCTTGAAATTATTGATCATTAATTGTCATTTTGACAGACAATTCAGATTTCAAGTCATGGTTACTAATAGACAATGCTTCTATTTTCTCTCTAGATCTCATTTGTAATTCTATTGATTGTCTATATGTATCCTTAATTGAAGCAATTTCTTTAACCAACAGGTCATTATGCTCTTTCAGCGGTTCTAACCTAGGCTTAACAATTTCACAATCAACACAAGACATATTTGCAGATAAGTTAGAAGAAGAAGAAGAAGAAGAAGAAGAAGAAGAAGAAGAACTAACCTCGTCAATCTTAGCCATGCATGCAAATGAAGTTGGCTGCATTTGAAATGAATCATTAGAATCTGATTCCGTCTCATGTCAGGAGACAGATCATTTCCACTACCATCTTGAAATTAATCATAAAACTCTGACATTTCCATATTTGCTTGATTATCATTACACAACAGTCTTTGAGTCCAGTCAGTTCCATCAGCCGTCAGCAAAGCTTGTGATCCCGAAGGTTTAGAAGAACTACTTCCGGAATGTTTTTTTCAGAAGAATTATTACCCTTCTTCATAGAATTTCTTTGTTGACTTCGAGTTCCGTTATACTCCTTTGGCAAAGTGACCAAATTCATGACAATTATAACACTTGACTTTTAACTTATCAAAACCAACTCGTTTGTTCAGAGATGGTAGGTCTTTACCAATTCTTTACATGAAATTCTTCACATTTCTCATAATCATTGCCATGTTCCACTTAAGATCCATAAGTTCCAAATCATCTTGATCAATTTGGTCATAGTCTTCATCAGTTATCTCACTCGTAACAATCTTACTACCAACCAAATTCTCATACGATGTCATGAAAGCACACATAAATGAAAATTTCTGTTAAGCTTCTTTCATGTTAACATTTGGTGGTGGAACAAAACTACTGGTAGAGGAATGCCCACCAGAATTATCAGTAAACCCTGAAGCCATAAAGCATACATTAGGATCACTATAAGTTGATGATCCCTCTTTGCACTTTGAGTAAGAAATGTAGTAACCGGAGTTGCAGTGCTACTCAATGGCATATAACCTCAATAAAAAAATGGATCTTGAATTTCTTTTGAAGATTTCTGATATTTCAGATCATATTCTGTAGCTTCAACTTTTTTTCTTGAATTATGAAGCCGTTAGCTCTTCATTCTTGAAATAATTATTTTCTTTCAACATCATCTGGAATGTTGAATATGAACCTGGTAAAGCATTATTGACTGTATCAATCTTATCATATTTAGTGGGTTCCATCTTCAACTTGTTCATATATGCTATTAAATGGTTAAAACAAGTAAGCATATCTTCAACAGTCTCACCCTTTAATAAGTTAAAGTTTCGAAATTGAAACATCAACATCACTTTCTTGCTCTCTTATGTGTTTCCCATACTTTAATACTTCCAACTTTATGAAATATGTTATCGGGTAATGCCATAGTTAAAAGTTGAATACCAGTCTCAATCTCTAAAGCTTTCTTTTCCTCTTGCGAGGATTGAGAAAAAGCTTTTGTGGTAAAACTCATAGTTTCACTAACTGTATAAACTTCATCAAGATAATGAGAACAATCAGGATACACAGAACAAAGATGTGCTCGAAAACGTGGTTCCCATATAGAAAAGTAACTAAACTTCATCAAACATGGACATTTCGAATGAGATCCAATTTCCGCATCAAGATGTAACATTTGTTGCATAAGTACGTTCGGAGATGCCAATGCATAAAAAACAGCCATTTTAAGTAAATTGAAGTTAAAACTTAACAAAATTCAAACTTTAGGGTTAAAAGTGAAATTTTAGTAACAAATATGGAACGGTGATCTTAACGAATTAGGTGTTGTAAGGATAACGAATCAAACACAATAGTATTAACGAATTGAGTGATGTTTGGATGACGAATCAGGATCAGTAACTTAACGAACCAGTAACGAATTGACTAAAACGAATGAGTAACGAATCAAATACGAATCAATGGCGAATCAGTGACGAATTTGATTGACGAATCAGTGACGAATTTGAATGACGAATCAATGAGCATGAATGAGCTACAATGAGCACCAGTTAGCTACAATGAATAACGAACTAGTTTGTTATTCAATGTAACAAACTTTACACGTGTCACAAATCAGTCAGAGATTGATAACGATTAAAACACGTGAATAACGAATTAGTCATAACGAATTATGGCTATCTTCAAATCTTCAAACCAGATTTCCAGAAATCTGAAAATTTTCCAGATCTGATATTACCAACACATAAACAAAAAGATAGTAATATTTGATCAATTTAGCACCAAATCGACCAAAACAAGGCTCATTATACTCGTAATTTACTCGCGACATAACCAACTGATCTCGTCTACCTTCAACCAACCAATTGATTACCAATTTTCAATCAAAAAATACCCTGTTCCGATCCAATTGATTAGACAACCTCAGATCCAATCCAAACTCATCACAAATAACCACAATAACACAATCTAATCCACACAAATCTTGATGCAGCGGTAATATGATAATGAAGATCGAATGACGTAGATTCAAATAATACCCATGATGAACTTCCTAAAACCCCCATAAATCACACCCAAACGTCAGGGAAAGTGAAGAGAAAAATGATTATTATTAATATTAATGCATGCCTCCCCAAATTACATAACCAGCATATAAATAAAGGTTCTAATACAAAATGGGCCTAAAATAGGCCATGGGCCAAACACAAACACAAACCCAAAAACAAAAACATAAAAAATGCTGAAAAAACATAAAAAGGCCCGTAACTTTTTTTAGAAAGCGTCTTTGTGCTTCGGACAAAGGCCTAACCGGCATAGGCTGTTTGCCATAACGTGCTCCTCGTCTCAAGAATCGATTTGACTAGTAATGGGCCTGAAACGGAGCTTCGTGGGCCAAGTTATGCCCGTTTTCGTGGGCCAACTTTTGTAGCGCGATCTTGGGCCTCCAGAAACATAATAGCCCGGTCTTCAACACTTGGGCCCACATCAAATCTACCACAATCCACACCGAACACAATTCAACCCAAATCAGTCCACAATTAACATACTCCAATGTTAATTCAACCGAAATAAATAAAACAAATTATAAACCGATAATTATTCCATAAACATCAAATTCTTATCAATTTACCTTAAACTAAGAGCAATCTAACACCAGAAAGCTCTGATACCACTTGTAAAACACTAGTTAGATCTAATCAATCCATATACCTATTAGATTAATTATACTACGGATAGAGTTATAAATATATGTCCTTGGTTATATTATTAATAGTAATTGATAATAGTAATAATAATGTTAACGAAATATTGAATGAGAGTGTTACTGGGCAGAGTTTCTTGGTTAGCTTAAACAATACTTAAATTACTCAAGGCTAAACAGCCTTATATAGATGATGGAACCCCATTCGTTACACATCCCATCACGAATGGGCTCCATTCGTTAACATTACCTAAGTTAAAGGAAAGCATAGCTAATTAGAAATTCGCTAAACCCCCATTCGTCAGCATTCCATGACGAATGGGAAACGTGCATAATGAACTAATTTCCTTTCGTTAAACATCCTTAACGAATGTACTGTACAGGTAACGAACTGGTTCATTCCTTAAACATCCTTAACGAATGAGCCTATATATAACGAACTAGTTGGGTTTTCCATATATACCCTTTACATTAAAATAATAATAAGTTACAACCGATAAATTACAAAGACTCGAGATGACAAAACCGTACACTAAGAACCACTGGGTGCATGCTAGTCATTAAAGAATAGAAATATGGAAACTCATCTTCTTATAAAGCGCTTCCAAATCTTTCTTACTTTCCATGTAAGAGAAAACTCCATTTCCTTTTTATACCCATGTGGAATGCTTTCACTTTATCCATCCTTCCATGTTGCACGGATTCTCTTTTCTTATTTCCTTAATATGAGATCACTTACCTTATGAAATCTTTTTATTTACTGGTTTTCTTAACATGGAATGATTTTATTTCCTATTTTATTTTCTTATTATTTATCTTACAAATATTTTTGGTCCTTTATCTTTCTTTATTTGTCAAATTTTGACCGAAATTTTATGAATGTTACATAACGTTTTATTATTAACTTAATATTATATTAATTAGTAATTTATTGCTAATATGAGAATTTTAATACTTATGGATCATGAATTTATCGGTCAAAGTTTATCTTGAAAACAAATATGTTGACGTGGTATAAAGTTAACGAAATAAAATACTTATATAATATTAATCGGTTTTTAACTGAAACAAAAAGTTGGTTCGTCGTTGGAAAATGATAAATGTAATTTATAACTAAATTTATTTAACTTAAAATATAACATAAAAAGAAAGGGCATGACCCGGGTTCAAACCCGTGTCCATCATACTATAGTCACCTGAACTAATCACTAGGCCAGATTGTTTTATTGGTTTAAGAACATAAACAAAAAGTTCATCATCTTCATCAAAACCCTAGGTTTTTTTATTCAATAAAATGGTTCCATATTTGATTAAATTAGGTTAGGGTTTTCGTTAATCTGCTTAAAATAAATCAAAATCATACATCAATTACCTGGAAACGTGCCGCGATGATGGTGAATGGATAGTGGCCGAAACCGAGTTTTGAAGATCAAAACGGTTATAGAGTGAATATCAGGTTAATTTGATGATTGGGATGAGTTTAGATGTTAGTTAAGAGGCTATTTATAATATAAATCCGGCGGATAGCGGATTATTGTATTTAAAGTTTGTTATTGCATTGTTAATATAAATCCGGCGGATAGCGGATTATAATCCGCATTGATTTGATGTTAAAACACGTTATTATTCGACGATTATGATTTGACGTTAGGGTCTAACGAGATTACAAGCTTTAATGGGGACAAAACGCATAATTTATGTGGTTTTGGAGGTTGCCGGCACCGTGTTCTTGTGGCTGGTTCCTTTGGCCAGAAAAACATGAGGGGCGAGATAGAACGGGCAAAACTTCGTTTAATGGAGGCCGATCGGAAAGGCGAGGCCGAGCATAAATATTTTGACCTCTTAACGTGAGATCTTAGCCATCTTCAAGGATAAGAGTTCGAGTTAGCGTTCACATTGAAACGGAAAATTAGCCAAAAATAGAACCTAACTTTCTAGTTTTTTAGTTTTATTTTTTAGTTATTTATGTTTACTTTTTATTAGTTTATTTCTAGATTTTTAGTTTATGGTTTGTATTTTTTTAAATTATTTTTTAATTAACCTAACTTTCACTTTTTTAATTTATGTGTTTTAATTACTTTTATTAAATATAATAATTTAAAATACATATTTTAAATATAATAATATTAAATAAAAAAATAGGAAGTGGAGAATAATGAAGAATGGTGTTAAGGGTGTATACCCCTAGGTTGAATAGTTTTCAAGGGTGATGTTGAATGATGATAGGAAAGCTGAAACGACGAACGCGGAGAATGGTATTAAGGGTGTACACCCCTTTGCGTTAATGACTAGCAAAATGTGTGAAAGAATATCACACCCCAACTTAGGGCCTAGAAGTGTGAACACGAAGTGGTACTTGTTTTGTAAATATATCAGAGTTTATCGGTTAATTTTAGCGGAAGAAAGGTATTTAGGTTGTAAATATTAATTTACATTGATAAGTTACTTTGGAACTAGATACCCAAGTATTGGTTTACAAAATGCTCGTTAATATTACACATATTTCATTATCAAAAATTGAGCCTTCTTGTAACACGCTTCTATCTCCATGATGATGTTTGATCCCTTGTCTACTTACAACTCGTTCTAATCAATACCTTAGATCTGATTCAGATCTATACGTTGATATTGACTATACGGATCTAACTCATTCAATACCTTAGTTCGATTGTTATTAGTGTATATATTATCAATAACATTAGTGTGAAGCTTGAGAGAGAGAGAATACTTTAAACTTTTCTTAATATAATTAGTTCTCTCAAAACTTCCACTATTTACAAGTGAACAGTGGTTCACTATTTATAGAAGACGATCTGGTTCGCTAACATCCCCTAGCGAACCAGCTTCCCCTTCGTTAACTTAAATTAACTTAACGAACCACCCCCTGATTCGTTAACATCCTCTAACGAATCAGGAGGGAATACATTATAAAGTCCTAGTTCGCTAACATTCCTAGCGAACTAGACTTAACCTTAACGAACTAGTCTTAGTTCGCTAACATTCCTAGCGAACTAGACATGACATAATGAATTAGATAAATAAACATTAAATATTACATTAAAATAATCAGTTAAACATTTAACGATAATTACAAAGACTCGAGACGCAAAACCGTGCACTAACAGACATCCCCTCGTCTTGAGCTCTTTGTCTTTAATTTATTTGAAACACTTTGTCTGCCAATCTCTGCAACTATGAATCCCATGTTCATGGCATACTCGAACAACACGTTGGAATTGCATAGCCAGGTCGTAATCATCTTGGCATTCAAACAAAATTTGCTTCCTGTGTAGCACGTCATTGTCTGTCTCTGATAAATTAACCAACCACATCGGGTCGATTATCTTGATGAGCTCAGTCTGTAGTCCTCAACCACGAACAATAACGGCCTCGCCAGTACGATTGTCGTAGTACCAACGGTTGAAAGACAGATAAATATCTTGCGGCATTGTCTTCACAGGAACTCTTTTCATTGTCTTTGGTGGCTTCACTTTCAAAACAAGTTTCTTCCAGCCAGTCCTCGGATCAATCTCATCAGTACGTTTACGTCTTGGGACCTGGGGCTTGAAGAACTTGAAGCCATGATTGACCTCGAACAGTAAGTGTTGATGAAACCACTCAACAGTTCGGTTGCCCCCACGATTGATAAATGGACGTCTCGCGAGGGTGCGTACATCCCAACGCGGTAATGTTAACACATCCATTATCCTTTTGTAATATTGCACACCTTTTTCCCATTTCACAATACATACCTTCAGGTCTGAATCATAGAACCAGGAGACAATGTCACCATGTACCTTAGAAACTGTCTTGAAGGTAGTCATTTGATTTGCCTCAATCCAAGCAGCAGTAGTATCCTTTCTTTCTTTATCTACATACCGAAAAGCACTGATGATCTTACCCACTTTCTGGCGTTTGAACCATCTTTCAATGTCATCATCAGTCACTTATTTGAGTGAAGGAACCGTTCGCTGCACAATCTTCTCCAAATCATCCTCAGTTTCTTTGATTACGTCTTCATGAAATACCGGAGCACCTTGATCAACATTTGCGTGTTGATACAAGTCCGGGTACTCTTCAGCAGTAACATCCTCCATTTCGATCTCCTCGTTCTCATAAATAAAGTCTGTATTCATAAATATTGGATCATCTTCCATTTCCTCCTCATTGATCACTTCGACATCGGGCTCAGTCTCTAATGCAGTCAGCTGATCGTCATTTAGCCCAAGTAGAATAGAGATATGCTCCCTTGTCAAAGATCTAACCACAAACTCACCAATCTGTATCTCATCTCTGTTCACCATACTTCTAACTATCCCCAATTCATCAATAAATATTACTGTGTTAGCCTCAATCATCTCTATCGGCTTGGCCGCTGTTGGATCTTGAAATGCGATTATCTGCTTGTTTGAATCATCAGCGCCACTCACACCAGCACCAGAGGATGAACCATGTGATTGTTTAGGCTCACCTCCTACATCAGACTCGTCAGGAGCATCATCGTCATTTTTGAGTTTCTTGAGGGCGTCTTCTTTACAAGTTAATTGTAAAATTAACTCATCTTGTTCTTTTAATTTCACCCCCTGAGACTCAACAATCGCACGCAGCGACTTGGTCTCCTTCTGACAAAACGAAATGTAACTCATCATTTTTCTTTGATTCTCCATGAGTCGTTCTTGATTGAGTCGGTCAGCTGCCATTTGGTTTTCATATAAGTGTAACAGATTAAGCAGCATTTCTGTTTGACGTCCAGGTGACAAATTGTATACAGATGGATGAACTGGTTGAATAGGACCCAGAGGCCGAGTGATTCTCATGAAAGAGACATCACTAGGCAGAGATGGAGGAAATGTAGTTGTTGGCAGAGGAGGAGGTCCCATTGTAGTTGTGGAAGAAACAGTTGACAGCACAGCAGGAGGCCTCGGCATCTCGGTCAACGCCGTTTGAGGAATCAAGCCGAGCCTCTCATGTGACACCATCGTCGTTGTTAATGTGAGCATCGGGGTGCTAGTAGTTAGCGGCACCGCCGAGCTTTGAGTAGTTGATTGACAAGGTGGTGGTGATCCAATAATTACAACAGCCCCAGAGGACACACGGGGCTTCTTAGGTGGCTCATCAGTAGCTACAGCCTTGCCCTTTCGTTTTCTTTCTTGCTGAGCTTTTATGGTGGCAGCTAGAGCAGCATCAACTGCATCTTGTTGTTCTTTCAGAGCTAGCTCACCAGCTCCATCATCACCATCGTTACCATCATCATCCCCACCATCATTGTTCCCACCTTCTCCCCCTTCACGCTCGGAATCCGAGTCATCATGGATCCAGCGCTCATTAGGAGGACATACATAATCAGGGTTGATTATATGGCCAATCATCCTTTTGTCCTGTGGCTTATCCTTTCGATAAATTAACATCCGATGCACCATTTCGGCTTTCATATGTTCCATATCAAGAACATCATTCACCAACGATCGATCAATCACCAAATCCGGTATCAAATCTTGAATAATTAATTGTAGAAAGCGTGGATACATCAAGAACTTCTTTGTCGGTTGATTTTGCTGAACTTGCTTTTTCAAATGATCAAAGATGAGTTCTGAATAGTTGAATGGCTTGTTCAGGATTAAAGCAACAAATGCCGATTGTAGGCTCAGTCTACATTCATCGAAACCACCGCGACGTCCACTCAAGCAATGAAGCAAGATATGCAACAAGTACTTGTAAGGTGGACATAAACCGTTCTTGTTCAACATGGACCGACGAATATCACCCCCATAATTTAATCTTGTAAATAAACCCCTGACCAGCGTTCTGTCAAACTCACTCAGGTAATCGTCACTATCGTCAAACTTAAGTACCCGACGAATGACCTCTACATCAATCGTGATCGGAAGTTGATTAATTGTAGCTTTAACCCAATTATTTTCCTCAACATATATCGCCGTGTTCCAGAACTGCCTGATTATACTAAGATACACCTTAGGTTTAGCAGTGATTGCATAATGTATCTTCGAACGGCGTAAGAAATTCAACATCGCTCCGAACGTCCGTAAATCAGCCACATCATGATCGACATAAGCACAGATGTTGTGCTTTTATCGAACGGTAATAAGACCATTTCAGCTTGTTGTGGTGGTTGTACTTGTGGTTGTTCCTGTGGTTGTTCTTGTTCAGCCATGATTTACTGTATAAATAACACGTATATGAGAATAGAAATCACCATATATATTCAAAAGATAAATGTATTTACTCTAGTTACGCATATTCGACGATTTAAAACCTTTAATTAAATTAATTGAATATACAATTTAGTTAATTAATTTATAAAATTAATAACATATATATATATATATATATTTATATTGTCATTCGTTAAGAATCACCCTGATTCGTTATACAAAGATAACGAATCAGGCGATTCGCTATCAAGTAAATTACTTAACGAACTGGACCTAGCGAATCACTAATTAAGTTAACGAACTAAACTCTAGTTCGTTATATTTTAAGCGAATCAAATTCTGATTCGTACTACGTCTTATTCGCTAAGCTAGTTCGTATGAAATCTTAACGAATTGGACACGAAACAGTTCCAATTCGCTAAGACTAACGAATGGTCAAAATTATGACTTTTTCTTTGACTCCACTAAGTCAAAGTCAAAATTATCAAGAACAATAATAGTCAACATAGTAACCCAGATTCAATTTGGCCATAATAATCGTTGAACTATCACGATAATCAGCTCGTTGAGCTCGGAAACACCTTCGTTAATGTAGGTGAATGAGATTGAGACTCATTACCTAAGTGTCCTAAGGATCAACGAACCAACAGTAACCATCAAGAACACACAATCATAATTAACCCGCAAACAATAATCAAAAGATGATTAGAGTCCACCAAGGGTATCGGAAAGAGATTCCGATCAAAATTATATCAAAATCAGACAATTAAAAACATAAATTATACACAAAATGGTTTCAGAAGTTCAAAACCCTTAAACCTCTAAAAATTACATAATTAAACAATCAAATCAATGTCATTGTTGACGAAAATGATATCGCCAAAGACATGTATACCTTAGACACTCAAATTAATCTTTGAAATGTTCAAACACAAAGATCGAAAATATCAGAGAGAATTTGAATAGTTTCTGAAATATGAAGAAAGAAGACGAACAGTGGAATCCTATTCGTTATCTTGTCTTATATAGCGAAACACGAAACCCTAGGTACAGCTTGCACGAATCAGACGATTCGTTTAACTTAAAGGTTAGCGAATTAGTCCATTCGCTAACTCAATTCGTTACCTTATGTTAGCGAATCACAATGTGATTCGTTAAATTAAAGATAGCGAATCAAGACACGATTCGTGTCATGATTCGTTAAATATGTATAACGAAGGGATGATTCGTTACAGAGTGCGGAAGCGAATTAGGTTAGCGAACCAGAAGCTAGTTCGCTAAGGAATCACCTAGTTCGTTATCCATAAATAACGAATGGATTTTAGCGAATTAAACCCTTTTTATTTAATTTTAAATTAAAAAAATAAATGAATAAATTAATGAAATAAATCAATAAGTTAAATTATCGAGAAATCCTTATATCCCGACAACCTAATACGTTAAAATTGTTTCAGATTTCTGAAACATAACTTAAATTTTATTTAAATATTTTGTATAAAAAAAACGAAAATATTTTTGGTATTTTGTAAACATGTAAGAATTAAAGAATGTATTTACAGAAAAATATCTGAACTATTAAAAAAATAGACAATCTTTTTGCATTTTTCAAAGATTTTATCAAAAGCAGTACATATTTTTGTAATTTTGTCGAGTTTGAGCAGAGAATCATATTGACCAAATTGCCCTTCCATCACAGTTTTATATTTCAGCGATATTATGACTGGCGATAAGTCGGTCATTGGTATTGTTGTCCACATAAATCTAATAACACACATTCAAATATTTTTGTGATATGATTAATTAGTTCAATTAGAGCACAGAATATCAGAAATAATCAGCCTCTAATCTCGGTTCAAGCGTAGTTTGATTTTTGCCAAATCAACCCAACTTGACTTAAATCATTATATTGTTGATCAAAACTTTTGATACCAATTGAGAAATTTTGAGCAATGCATCAAGTTTCCTTAACTGTGAGTGAGTATGCACGAGTCCATCTGTCGGCTTACATACATTGTATCCCCTGGGGTCCGTTTCTTAATGGTATTAAGACGCACGCAAGGGAGGAACAATTGTATGACTAACAGCGGATTTTGATCAAGTCAGTAATGTAAATTGTACGAGGTACAGCGGTGATCAAGTTTAATGACTTTGGGTTTGCTCTAGAAAGCGAGTGAAATATTCATGCATATGAATACCAAGATGATTAAGCCGCATAAAGACTCACAATGTCCAGAATCTTAACGCTTGTTATTTGCTTTATTTTATTTTTGGGTGATCAACGAATATAAGGCTTGAGTATGACTAGTTATTACTTTTCTGCCATCCTCACCAAGACTTTTGCTAGAGACTAACACCCCTTTCAATTTGGCATTTCTTTATGTTTATATCACATACTTTACTCTACTGGGTTGTTTTAAGACCTACCAATGCACCAATGCAATTAAGCACACAGTCTTTTAAGCTTACTTTTTGCTGAAATTGGGGTCAAAATAATCAATGTACTATCATTTTCTCTTTTTGCTTCAAAAACTCAATATTTTGAGGAGCATAAAAACAAAATAAAGATAAATTTAATCGCCCCAGTTAACTTAAGTTAATAAATAAATGGCTAACCTTCAATCCACAAGTGAATCATAGGACCAAGACATGCAGGCATGCTTCACAAACTTAAATAACTGATATAATTTTCAGCGAGAAAATAATCTAAAAATCTTTTTGGTTTTTCTCTGTACAAACTTTAAAACACAATATTTTTTGTTTTTCAGATTTTTCTGTACAAAACATAAAACACATTCATTTTGGTTTTTCAAAATTTTAAAATGTTTTTGGTTTTTCTAGATACTTAAAAGGAAAACATTAAAGAACAGAAATCACAATACTTTTTGAATTTTGAAAATTTTTAATGTTTTTGGATTTTATCTATACAAACGAAAGCACATTCTTTTTGTATTTTCTATACTTTTCACCCCCTAAAATCTAAAACATAAAAAATAAGACTAAATTTATAAAGCAATTAAAAGATAATTATCCTAATTTTAGGATCTCAGCAAGGGTCTTCAATCCATTTAAAACAAGCAAAAAAGTAAAACGTGTTTTAGCAAACGCTTTGGTAAATAGATCGGCTTTTTGAAAATCTGTGTGTACTTTCTTAAGATCAATTAATTTCTTTTCATAGCAATCCCGTATAAAATGATATCGAATCTCGATATGTTTCGTTTTAGAATGTTGTACGGGATTCTTGGTGATACTTATAGCAGCAGAATTATCAATCAAGATGGGAGTAGTAAGAAACTTCAAACTGTAGTCGCGAAGATGTTGTTGTATCCACAGAAACTGGGAACAGCAACTCGAGGCTGCAACATATTCAGCTTCGGCGGTCGAAGTAGAGACCGTTGTCTGCTTCTTACACTGCCAGGAAACAAGCCGGTTTCCTAAAAATTGACATCCTGCAGTCGTTGATTTGAAGTTGATCTTGCATCCTCCATAATCTGAATCTGAGTAGGCGATAAAATCGAAAGAATTATCTTTGGGGTACCATAACCCGATGTCAGGATTTCCCCGTAGATATTGCAAAATACGCTTGACCGCTGCCAGGTGAGTCACTCGGGGACTAGCTTGGTACCTAGCACATACACAAACAGCAAACATTATGTCGGGTCGTGAAGCAGTTAAATACATTAGAGAACCAATCATAGCACGATAAAGGGTCGGATCAACGGTACCCTCCAATTCATCCGGTGATAAATTGTGACCCACTGGAAGAGGAGTTGAAGGGATTTTTCCGGCAGTTATCTTGAATCAGCCCAAGACATCGTTCACATACTTAGTCTGACGAATGAAGATTTCCTTATCAGATTGATGAACCTGCAGCCCTAAAAAGAAATTCATCTCTCCCATCGAGCTCATTTCGAATTTGTTTGCACGGATTTCTCGAACTCCTTACATAAAGTGTCGTTTGTAGACCCAAATATAATATCATCAACATAAATCTGGACTAGAAGAAGATCATCACCAACAGTTTTATAAAATAAAGTGCAGTCAACAGTTCCTCGTTTGAAGTCATTATCCGTCAGATGGTCGGCGAGTGTGCCATACCAAGTTCTCGGGGCTTGATGTAAACAATACAGGGCCTTGTTTAAACGGTAAACACGGTCTGGATAATCAGGATCTTCAAAACCAGGTGGTTGTTGAACAAACACTTCCTCATGTAGTTCACCATTGAGAAAAGCACTTTTAACATCCATTTGATAAACCTTGATATTCTTGTAAGCAGCATAAGCCAGAAATATTCGAATCGACTCTAATCTTGCAACTGGAGCATATACCTCAGTATAATCAATACCCTCTTGCTGATGAAAACCTTGCACCACTAGACGTGCTTTGTTTCTGACAATCACCCCTCGATCGTCCTTTTTTACATTTAAATACCCACTTAGTCGGAATAGCTTTCTTGACTCTAGCAGGTTTGTCTATTAAATCCCAAACACCCAATCGTGCAAACTGCTGTAATTCCTCTTGCATAGCTTCTACCCAAGAAGGATCTTCAAGTGCCTTACGAGCTGTCGTTGGCTCAACTTGAGATAGAAAGCAATTGAATTTAGCAATATTCACAATTCCCGAAGAGTGTAAATTAGTGTAAGCACACAATACGTTATTGTCGCTTGACGAAGCAACTTGATGACGTGTACGAACGCCCACATCAAGTTCTCCAATGATATTGTCCTGTAGATGATATCCATGAATCCGAAGAGTAGGATTTTCAGGAACAACAACATTGTCAAATAAATTAGTGTAATGTTCACCCAACTCGGGAGATGAGACATTATCACAATCAAGATCGATAACTTGAATCTCAGCTTGATCATCATCGGAAGAGGTAGAGGCACTATCAATAACAACTGGAGGAACAACTTGAGAATCTTCAGTTGTAGCATCGGGTTGACCTTCATCTGCATTAGTATTTGAAGAGCTTGGAATGTTCAATTGTTCTTCAAAGTAAGCTCTAACCAGATCTTCATCGATGTGATCAGTCGAAGGAGTAAACAAATTAAATAAACTATCGTAGTCAAACATCCAGTCTGGACCTTTCCCTTGTGGAGAAGTTGTGTACTTTTGACAGTCCACATGGTACCATTCTTCAACACAGCCAGATGTAAAATTAAATACCCTTTTCTTTGGAGACGCATATCCCAAGAAATAACTTTCGATAGCCTTTTCATCAAATTTACCCGAATCCTTCTTCAACATTGTACACGGACACCCAAATGGTTCCAGGTACTTTAAATTAGGTTTTCTGTTATTTAAAATTTCATAGCTTGTCTTCTTGAGTCGTTTAACTGTTAGAACCCGATTAAGTGTATAACAAGCTGTGTTCACTGCTTCATTCCAAAATTGAATATGAAGCTTTGAATCAGCAAGCATTGTACGTGCAGCTTCAATCAGAGTTCTATTTTTCCGTTCAGCAACACCGTTTTGTTGAGGTACATAAGGAGCACTATATTCTCGGTGAATTCCCTCTTGAATAATCATCTGTCACAACAAGACAATACCAGTCTCCAGAAATACTCGCACGATTCACTGGACCAAACAAATCCATATGAAGTCGTTCAAGAGGAGTATTAATGGAATTCAATAACTTAGAAGGATGTGTCTTCTTCTTCTGTTTGCCCTTCTTGCATGCAACACAGTGATCACATAATTTAAAGTTCTTTAACGAGACACCCTCAACTAAGTCATTTGCCATTAAATAATTCATCTTTCTAACATGAATGTGACCCATTCGTCGATGCCACAGAATCGAGTCTTTCTCGGTTGCTTTCGAGACAAAACATGTTTCAATTGATGTTGATATCTTAGAACTCATGTTTAAGACATAAATATCATTTGATCGTGGTGATCGCATGACAACCATGTCCTCAGGAATCACGTAACCCGGTTTCAAGATAAGACACTCTTTGTCAGTAAATATTGTAGTGTACTTTTTATCATAAATCTGCGATACACTCAATAAGTTATGATCAACCTTGTCACAATAATTTACTTTTTCAAATGCAATATAACCATTTGAAACATCACCCTCTTGTGTGATCATGCCTCCAGAATTCCCAGCAAACGCTACATAACCACCTTGAATGTTTCTTACGTTGGTTAAAAGGTCGAGATTTCCGGTGATATGACGAAAACATCCGCTATCCATGATCCAGTTTTCACCAGAAATGGTCTTGAATGAACCCTACACATAAACAAAAGTGATTAGTTCAAAAAGGCAGCCCAGGCCTCAGTCTTGGGCACCTTTCGGTTTTCTCTTTGATCATTAACATTAACAGATTTCAATTGTTGTTCAGCCACTTGTGAATAAGTTACTGGCTTCTTAGACTTTCGTCTTAAATAAGCTACCTGAACAATGTTTGAATTCCTGTTTTGACATAAAGGTTCAGTTGGAATGAATTTTGGTTTCACTTGACCGTGTGTCTCATTGATCTGAAACACCTTCCGAGGATTCACATCAGAGAACAAGATATGAGTATCATCAGCATACGACATTGGTCGTTTCAGAATCTCCTTAACCACTGGAATTGGTTTAGATTTGTCCTTGATAAAAGGATGAAGATTCTGAAAGTTCTGTTGATTACAATTTCTCACAACATGACCTTGTTGACCGCATAAGAAACACGTTCGCATGTCCACAAGATGATGTTTAGAAGTAATTGGAATAGATGATTTATGATGACTCACATTCTTAGTCATGCTCTTAGCAAACTCATCAGATAATTCAGATTTCTTCTTTAAATAAAAATCTAAATTAGAACTGTTTGAAAAACTTTTTAGTGTATCTGTTCCAGTTGACTTAACAAAGTTAATCTTCTTAGCTTGTTTAAAAATTGTTTTGCCTTAGTCAATGGATCAGATGAGACTGATGCTTTCGCTTGAGCATACACACGTTCAAGTTCACGAACCTTGGAAGTTTCATTGTAAAACACACTCTCAATTAGCTCAGGCTTAATGATACTAATTGGAATATCTTTTTCAGGGAACATTGTGTCCATTCCTTTTAACCTAAAAACTCTAGCAGCAGATGGCTTAGAACTAGAAGGAATAATGAAACGCATTAAATCCTCATCAGAAATTTTCGGTTTAACTGACTTCTTTGCCTTCATAGAGTTCTCTTTCTTTGAATTTTCCTTTTTCTCTTGAGGTTTGTGTGAACCATACACTGCTTCCACAAATTCATGAGGTTCGCACAGAATATGATTAGAACTGGGAATGTTCTTATTCTTGTGTATAATCTCTGGTTCAAACACATCCTCGATAATGACCTCGTCATTGTGTTCAACAAACACCTTTTTGCTTTGGAAATGAGATTTTTGAGGAGCAACTTGGGGTTTGACAATTTCAGGTTTAACCATTTTTGGTTTTTCAGAACTTACAGATTCCTTTTGAATCAAATCCTCTTCTTTTCTTGCAAAAGGATTAATTTTATAATCATTATGAAAAGGTGGTGGAATTTCAACAAAACCAATACCTTTCTTAGAATCTTTTTGTTTTCCAGAAACTTCAATAATTTCATTCAATAAAAACGAAGAATTTCGAAATTTACCCAACTTGTTCTTCAACTCAAGAACCTCATTCTCAAGCTCAGTTATTTTAGAACGATGTTTCAAGATTTCCTGAAACTTTTGGTCATTAATGGTCATTTTCACAGATAACTCGGCTTTGAGATCATGATTAATTGTCGACAATGCTTCAATCTTTTCTCGAGATTTCATTTGAGACTCAAGAGATTGTCGATACGTGTCCTTAAGAGAAGCAATTTCTCTTATAAGATTATCATTTTGATTTTTCAAAGCTTCTAACTTAGAGTTATTAGATTCACAGTCAACACATGATGTTTGAACAAATGAAGTAGAAGAGATAGAATTACTAAACTCATTGATCTTAGCCATGCAAGCAAACATTGATTCAGAAGACTTGTCGCAAGAATCATCAGAATCAGATCCAGAATCATTATCTGAAGACATCACAATAGCAGTAGCATCTTGACAATCTTCATGTAATCCAAACATAGCTAAATTTGCTTGAACATCATTGCACAATAGCCTTTGAGACCAATCAGTTCCATCTGCTAACATCGCTTGTGTTGTAAAAGTAGACGGTTTCTTTTCAGCATCACTTCCTCGTGGTGAAGAAGCGTTTTGACTTTGACCATGAGGTCCAGTGTATTCTTTTCTTGGTTTGTCGCATTCCTTCGCGAAATGACCGAATTCTTGACAATTATAACACTTCACCTTCAATTTATCAAAACCCAACTTCTTGTTTAACGCTGGAAGATCTTTTCCAGTTCTCTGCATGAATCTTTTAACTTTACGAACGATCATGGCCATATTCCATTTTAAATCCATGATCTCTAAATCATCCGGATCTATTTGATCATAATCCTCATCTGTTAACTCACTAGTGGCATTTTTACTACTCACCAGGTTTTCATATGCAGACATAAATGCCGTCAGAAAAGCAAAGTTTTGCTCAGCTTCCTTCATATTTACACTAGGAGGTGTAGCAAATGGATTAGTACTAGTAGAATTTCCAGAACCACCTGAATTACCAGCAGAGTAGAAACAAATTTTTGGATCATTAAATAAAGCAGATTCTTTTTCACTTGCGGCATGAGTAAGAAAAGCAGTGATAGGTGAGATTGTTGAACTCAGAGGCATACTTCCACCATAGAAAGCCGGGTCTTGATTTTCTTTTGAAGACTTTTGACACTTCAGTTCATATTCTCTTGCTTCGATCTTTTGTAGGAATTCAAGTGCTGTCAAATCTTCATTCAGAAAAAAATCATTCTCTTTCAAAACCATGAGAAATGTTGAATAGGAACTAGGAAGCACATTCTTGATAGTGTCAATTTTATCTCTTTCAGAAATTTCCATTCTCATTTTATCCATTTCAGCAATCAAATGGCTAAATCTGGTAGTCATTTCTTCAACTGTTTCTCCTTTTAATAAATTAAAGTTTCGAAATTGAAACTTGAGCATCACTTTCTTACTCTCAGATGTGTTTCCCATGCTTCTCATACGCAGATGTTGAAACAAAGATGCACATCTCTTGATACTTCCAACTTGATGAAAAATGTTCTTTGGTAAAGCCATAGTCAATGTAGAATATGCTTTTATCTCAATTTCTAAAGCTTTCTTCTCCTCTTGTGAGTATTGAGAGACAGCTTTAGGAGTATACCCAACAGTATCATCACCAATCATTGGTGCAACATAAACCTCATCCAGACAATATGAACAGTCAGGATGAACCGATCCTAAATGAGCACGAAACCGAGGTTCCCATTTGGCGAAGTCACTGAATTTCATCAATCTTGGACATTTAGAATGTGAACAATCTCGGTATCAAGTTGCAACATCTGTTGCATCAACATATTTTGAGACGCCAATGCATACATACCAGCCATCTTTGAAAATTAACAAGTAATAAAATATCTTAACGAATCAGTGAACAGTAGTAGCGAATGGTGAACAGTTGTAACGAGCTGTGATTAGTTGTAACGAACTGTGAACAGTTGTAACGAATTGAGACTTAACGAATCAAGTCTTAACGAATGAGGAGAATAGGTTAACGAATCAAAAGTCAACTAAGCGAGTCAACCTTAACGAATCACAACAAAGTTTAACGAATCACCCAAATGGCGAAACAGATAACGAATGTGATAAAGGCTTAACGAATCACATGTCAACTTAACGAATTGACTAAACGAATTAACCAAGTCAACTTAACGAATTGATCAAGCGAATTGACCAAGTCAACTTAACGAATTGATCAAACGAATTAACCAAGTCAACTTAACGAATTGATCACACGAATTGACCAAGTCAACTTAACGAATTACTAAGGAATGCTTAGTGAATCAAGATAACGAATCAGCTATAGTTGATAACGAATCAACACTATAGCGAATTATAATATAACGAATCAGGTTGTTACAACCGTTTGTAACAAACTTGATTCCATTTTGCCACGTGGCAAAAAGTTGTTATGGCACAAATTCCAAGACAAACACGTGTCAAACGAATCAGTTATCTAGTTAACGAACTAGATAACACGAATTGATTAACTCACACGAATCAGCTAGCAAACTGATTAACGAATGGCACGAGTTGATAGCGAATCAAGTTGAAGACTTAGCGAATCGCTTGAAACTTTATAGCGAATTTCCATCATCTTCAAATCTTCAAATATTCAAGAACAAATTTCCAGAAGTATGAAGTTCAAACCCAGAAATACATCAATTCCAGATCTGTATTACACACTCAATTGTCAACCAAAACTAACAAATAATATACCAAAATGCTCTTAATCACAAAGCGAATTCAACCCAACACATCTCGTAAACAATTAACACCATACACGAACCAATTTCAACCAAAATCAAACCTCTGTTCACGGACTTAAACCGAAAACCCAATACACATCACACATCCAATTCACAATTCAATTCCACACAATTGAACCTCAATTATACCTTAACTAAACCAGTTTCACTCTAATCCATCCATAATCAATCCAAAACAACCCAAATTGATTCAAACTCAAACTAAACAGAAAATAAATCAAAAATTATAATAATAACAATCAAAACCCAGTGAATTGAGCCCCGAAAGCTCTGATACCACTTGTTTGATCCCTTGTCTACTTACAACTCGTTCTAATCAATACCTTAGATCTGATTCAGATTTATACGTTGATATTGACTATACAGATCTAACTCATTCAATACCTTAGTTCGATTGTCATTAGTGTATATATTATCAATAACATTAGTGTGAAGCTTGAGAGAAAGAGAATACTTTAAACTTTTCTTAATATAATTAGTTCTCTCAAAACTTCCACTATTTACAAGTGAACAGTGGTTCACTATTTATAGAAGACGATCTGGTTCGCTAACATCCCATAGCGAACCAGCTTCCCCTTAGTTAACTTAAATTAACTTAACGAACCACCCCCTGATTCGTTAACATCCTCTAACGAATCAGGAGGGAATACATTATAAAGTCCTAGTTCGCTAACATTCCTAGCGAACTAGACTTAACCTTAAGGAACTAGTTTTAGTTCGCTAACATTCCTAGCGAACTAGACATGACATAACGAATTAGATAAATAAACATTAAATATTACATTAAAATAATCAGATAAACATTTAACGATAATTACAAAGACTTGAGACGCAAAACCGTGCACTAACAGATGACTTCAATCCTTGCTATTTCTTACTAATACTTAGTTACATGCAATTGGTGAAAAACAAAATACGTCAGCTATGTGCTGGTGAACATATATGACTCTAAAAATAATAAAATATGGTAACAATACAAATATAATTTTATGTACATGCTCAGCAGAAATATCTACTATTTTCGGGATTTTGTACCACTACTTTAACAAATCCGGGTTATTGAATTTATTTTACCCAACTCGGTTCGATGTTCGGTTATTTTATTTAATATATTCCTTTTATCAAGTTTAAATCGATTAATTATTAATATATTATTATTAAAGATTATTATTTAATTATTTATAATTACATCTTTCTTGTTTTGGCACTTTTAACCCAAAATATAAACTTTAACCTATTTTTGTACCAATCCCCAAACACTAGGGACTTATAAATACCTTTATAACCCATATCACCAATCTGGGTATCCTTACCCAGACCCGTATCCACATTCTTTTTCTTAATACCCGATTTAATTATAGATTTCTTGGACCACAATGTTCGTGTATTTGTTGTAATTGATCTTGTGTATCTCATAGTTATAGTAATTTAGGCAGAATAAGCGAATTAATCATGTTAAGTATATCGTATATGCTCTGTTATACCTTATTAATCAAACCGACTAAAAACCCTAATCTCAACTCTATCTAAACGGGATGTTTTAATGCAATTAAATTCCCACATACAATCTCCTAGCCGTCGCCAATCATTACCCTAAACTTAATCGCATTACCGTGTTCATATGATCGATGTTCTTGATCTCCTCGTAGCGGTCAACTGTTGTGTCAATTAATCCCTTATCGATCAACGTTTGAGGTAATAAATTACTGTTTTGAGATCGTGATTACTTCTGTAACAGAAGCCCTAACATCCATTAACACAACATGAATCGGATTAACAAATTATATATTTATATGGACAGAGAAGAGTGTCATTGATTCTCAACCATGGATTAACTCTGAGATTAAATCTGAGCCGTGTGAATTCATAGAATCGGCAGTTCCATTAGCAGTTCCAGCCTTTTAGACGGTTTAGCTGTCTGGTCCCTCGATTTCAGCTGGATCTTACTTAATCATGTCATAACTCACACAGATTAATGTGCCGACAAGAGAGTTAATGACGGGTTGCTATATTTAGAAAGATATCTGTTTGCTAAAGGCGGAATCAATAACAAACATACGGTTGCAATGAATAATCAAAGGTAGAAAGCACACATAGGATTCACTCAAAAGATTTCCATCTATATAATTTTCATCATACAAAGTGGATAATCTATTTAGGGTTTTAGGAATCCTAGGACAGCCGTCACACGATATATTCTATCTCAATAAAAATGTATGTCTATCCTTTTTCGTGTGTCTTAGGCGGCGTGCCCTAAAACATTCTATTTATAGGCTTGCCACCCTATGACAGCTGTCATTCTTTCTTGAAACCCTAAATACAACGTACGTATCCAAATTACATATTCAAAATAAACAAAGTGTAAAACAAGTCTTCCGGGTAGGCTTTACAACATTCTTCATTCTCCGAGTACGCTTTGTACTCTGCCATCCTTTGGACTTGGTAACATAGAAGTGTGCTCGACATCAGTTTCCGGGGAGACTTTACTTGAAGAGTATTTTACCAAGTAAAATACTCACCGGGTAGACTTCAGTCTTCTTGGTTTTGTCAAACTTTGCCCGACAAATCCTTACGAGCAACCTTGTTCTTCAATGATCCATTTCAGCTCTTTGCTATAAAATAACTTATTAACAAAGTGTACTCGGGAGTATTGTTCCTTGCTTGAGCTGAACCTTGCCCGATATTACTTAGAGATATTCCTTTAGATCATCAAGCATACTTGGACCATACTTATTAATGAATACCTTGCCCAGTCTTCCAATCACTTGGCTTCTTGGACTTGGTTAACCAAACCTTACTCGGAAGAGTAATATACTTGGCTCTGAAGAACAGACTTGCTTGATAAAGTGAACCTTGCCCGGATTTACATAAACTAGTGAACCTTGCTCGGCAATACACTAATTTGCAAACCTTGCTCGGATAACCACTAAAGAAGACTACTTGAAGTAAACCTTGCCCGATAGACAAAATATCATACCCGGCTAAGTAAAACCTTGCTCGGATCTCTAAGGTGTGCCCGGATCCATACTTAGCGAATTCTGAGGAGGT
This sequence comes from Bidens hawaiensis, assembly GCF_021521415.1. Lineage (NCBI taxonomy): Eukaryota > Viridiplantae > Streptophyta > Magnoliopsida > Asterales > Asteraceae > Bidens > Bidens hawaiensis. The sequence continues at coordinate 442,061 of NW_027491099.1, forward strand.
TGAGAAGATTCCAATCTTCCATATACTTCATTCTGGTCAAATCTTTGACTCAATAATCCCCCCCTTAGGTCAATTGTTTGACTCGACAATCTCCCCCTAGATTGGAACACCTCAGCTGACCCAAAACATTTCTATGGTTACTTACACTTAGCAAAAATACACATCAAATCAAAAATCAAAATTACATATTCAAATAACATAAGCAAATTACATAGTCAGAAAGTTGTCCGAAGAAATTACAAAACAAAGCCTATTCTATTAAACTTGTCTCTTTCTTGCATCGTGAATGGCTTGTCTTCTGTTGATTAGCTCTAAAGCTGCTTTCATCTTGAAAATATTAAGGGCTTGGTAGTGAGTGTGACTTTCTGGTATAGCCAAGTCCCTTATATCCATTAGATCTTCATTGTGCAGGCAGGTCAAGTCTTCATCCTTTTTAATGATCCCCAGAATTTTTCCATCCGAATTCCTCAGTACAAAATGATTAACATTCTCTTTGAATTCAATTTCAGCTATAATCCCATTTTTCTGTACTGTGTAATTGGGGCGTCTCATTCTTCTTCCCAGACTTATACATGTATTCAAATTGGACAATGGATTCTCATCTCTGAAGGTCATCTGAAAGTCTCTTTCTGCTATGTCCATTCTTTTCAGCTTTGCAGTCCCTTTTGACTTGTGAGACTGAATCAACCTCCAACTCCTCTTTTCTTTTAAGAATTTGAATCTATTTCCAGCCTCTTCATACAAGTATTTTGACAGATCATTCATCTGTCTACCTGCGAATCTGCTTTTGTCTCTGTAATCATACAATCTGAGAGTGGCAATTCTGTCTAACTGTTCTTCATTGTAGTCACGAAAGTCACTCCTAACCAAAATCTCTCTCAGCAATCTGCTTTCCATAATCACTTTTAAAGATTCAGTAACTGAGTCAAAGTACAGTTCCCTAGGAAGATCCACATCAGACTGTGGTCTTTTTGTTCTTTGTTGTGCAGAACTGCTTGACTCACCTCTTCCTCCTTAACCTCTTCCTCCTTGTGGAACTCTTCTTGAAATAGGAGGTCTGAAGGGATGGACTTCTTTGGTTTTGCAGGCCTCAAGTTAAAGACATTAATGTATATTGCCTCAACCATCTCTGTTGGTAGATTGGAAAGTTCAACAACATTGTGTCCTGCTGCTTTAAGTTCTTTTAACATTTTATCCATGCCAGGAGTTCTTGCCAATCCAGCAGGTACAAACCTACCATCAGCATAATATCTTGGGTTCTCTCCTTCCCTTAAGGCTTTCTCCCATTCATTCTTTTTAATATAAAAGAGGTATTTCAAATCCTCCTTTTCCAAGACATTGAAGTCTGCTTCAGTCATTCCTCTTTGATTTATCATTATGTTTCTTAGAATGTTTATCATTTCTTCATTTTCCCAAGGGAGAAATGGTTCATCCTCAGGTTCAGGCTTAGGTTCCTCTGGGATGGGTGTTTCAACAGTAGGCACTTCATCTGGTTTTTCCTTTTCGGCATGTTTCTTTTGTTTCTCCCTCAAAGTTTGGATTCTTCTCTTCTTTGCTTGAGGTTCATCAGTTGGTTCAGCCTGTTTGGTAGAGCTCTCAGCTTGGACCATTTTCAATTTTTCTTTTCTTTTCAGTTTGTTGTATTGGTCTAACACTGATTCTCTGGATAAATATTCAACAAATCTCAGTCTTCAAAACTCTTTCCAGCAGGTATCCACACATTCCTCCAAACCTTTTCTTCAAATTTTCCATCTTTTCAAGTTTCTCATTTTCTTTTACACACTTCTCAATCACCTTTTCTCTCTCTGTTATACAGATCTTGTAGTTTGTCAAAGTTTAGGTTAGATAGATCTTTTTCTGAATGATTGTGCCTTCTGAGATATTCCCTGAATTTCTGACTTTCCCTATTTTTCTCTTCCATCTTTTCCTTCAGGGCATCTCTCTCTTTGTCAAGTCTCATCTGCAACTGATCATCGTCAAGATCAGCCAGTGAATCAAAACATATGCCATATCTTCTTAGTTTTTCAATCAAAGGATTTTTCCTTTTAGCCTCCCTCATACTCAACTCAATGTTTGTCCTCTGTTCTTCAGTCATTGTGACTTGAGGGGACACAACATTAGTAGATTTCACATTCATTTCCTGATCATTCTCAGGGTCATTATCATTATCATCAGAATCTTCAGATTCATCCTGTCCTTCAGATAGATCATTCATAGCATCAATCTTTGGTTCATCAGAGGATGGATTCTCAGGGATTGATACATCTGGCACTCATTTCACGTGTTCATCTGGCCTTAAAGTCTGTAAAGGAATTGCCCTTATGGGACTTGCTTCATCATCAGGGGTTTCTACAAAGTAGTTGTTCTTTTCATCCCATCTCCCTTTCTTTATAGACTCAGTACCTTCATCTGACATGAATGTTTCTAGTCGATCCCTTTTCCTTGAATACTTCTTTCCATACTTGGGATCATCCACATACTCCGATTCATCAGGATTTTGTCTAATGTCATCTTTGATCTGTTGAGCCCATTTCTGTGCAGCCATTGAGGCCATGGACTCACCAATTTCATCTTCAGCCATCATATCAGTATTCAGATTTATTGTTTCAGCAGTCTCATTTGACTTTGTTTCTTGTTGACTTTCAGTTTGAAACATGCTGACCACCATAGCTAAGGAGTTATCAACTTCCTCATCTCTTCTCAACTCAATCAAGGCCTATATCACTTCTTGATCAGCCACTTCTTCAATGAATTCCTTTGCAAATTTTGCTATGATTGATCAAGTTTTCCTGCTTTGCCAACTCTACAGGGTCCATAGTTTGGGCCAGTATTTCTCTGTCCCTTGTTTCTCTCAAAATGTTTTCTTGTTCCCTTAGAGCAGTAACAGCAGCGTCACCATCTTCTCTAAATAATACATCCTTTTTTAGGATATGCCTTAACAGGCTTTTCTTCTGTAACCTTTGCCTTACCTTTCTCAATCCTTCTCCTCACATCCTCCTCATCTTCAGACTGTACTTCCAGTTCTGGTTCATGCTCTATTCTCTTGGAACTTGCTTCTTGATCAGTTTCTGGTTCAGTGTTTATAAGTTCCTCAGTAGCAGCATTTTCATCAATCATTACTTCAGTCTCTTCTTCTGTCTGAACGTCAGTCAAGACATCAGTAGCTATGTCAGTTAAAATATCAGTAGCTATGTCCGTAGAAGCTACATATTCCTCAACATTTGTCATTTCAATCTCATCCACTCTCTCAACATTCTCATTTTCAATTTCCTTTTCATTTCCTGTCTCAATATCCTCCTCACTCCATACTACTCTCACAATCTCATCATTCACATCATAATCCTGTTCTGCACTATCAGACATATTAGCTTCATAATCTATCTCTTCAATTCTCCTCTCCTCACTACTCTCCTCTCCATCATCATAAAAATTCATAATCATTTTCAAACTGTCTACAGGCTCTACACCTGTTCCAGTTATAGTTTCAATATTCACATCAGAGACAGTTGGCATATTCTCATTCTCTCCCTGTTTTGGGGCAGCTGAGGTCTTCTCAACCTCCTGCTTCAGGGCTTGAATTTTAAAGTTTGCCTGTACCAACTTCTCTAACAGCATCACATTCTCCTCTGTCACCTCCTGATTCCTTCTTTTCAATTATGCATTTTCTAACATTAAGTCCAAATTTCTTTGAAATAGGTCTTTTTTTGTACGTGAGGTTGTAGGTGGTGATGTAGAAAAAGGTTCATAATCGGGTTGTTCTGTGGTGTGAGCTTGGAAAATGAATGGTGGTGGTGATTGTGTATGAGGTGGGCTAGAAATTAATGGATCAGAATGAGTTGGGCTTGTTGTTGGTGGTGTTTGTGGTGGTGTTGGAATAGTTTGTTCAATTTGCTCAAATTGCTCCCCCTGTTCAGGTGCAACAACTTCTACAGCTACTCCATCTCCTCCTTCAACTCCATCAACGTCATCATCTCCATCATCAGAATCTCCATCATCATCACTGTCATCATCTTCTCCTCCTTCCTCCTCTGAGCTTAACTCAAGCACAGGCATCACAACCAATTCATGGTTAAACAACCATGGCAATATCTCAAATGGGACATTTGAGTTGTATACATTTGAAACACCTGGATTCTTGATTCTTCTGTATGTATCAGGGTTTTGCAACATGTGTATAGTTCCAACAGTGGGTAGATCTTGGAGTTCACTGTTGAAGATTATCTGTAGGAACCTTGGATATTGTAAAAATCTCTTCTTATCTGCCTTCTTCAGGTATCCTACTAATCCTTCAAATATCATCTTTGAAAAATTGAAGGCAGATCATATATAATCCCAACTGTGGCATTTGACAAGTCGTGACTCATCAAGGTCCATGATCCCTTCCTTGGAGCAAATCCACGGATCACATGGTGAATAAGAAATCTGTACATCATAGGAAACATGCCCTTCTGAAACTGTCCATCATGAACATTTCCTTGATACCCCATTGTTTCTTTAAATATCTTCATTAAGTGAGGTGTGCTGAAGTTTATATGGTAATGGTTATCATCATTTAATCTGAGACATCTTCTTATCATCCTCTCTGTTATGTGGATTTCTTGTCTGGCAACTGTTGCTTCGATTCGTTTACCATTGATGTCTTCAACCAGTTCAGCAGATCTCCAGAAATCCAAAACATGATTTCTGTAGATAACAGGGCTTTCAGTGAATGCGAAACTGACATTTGATCGTGCCATCCATGTTATCATTCTTGCCATCGGCTCATTGTCAGGTGTGACTTGCAGAAGTGCACACATATTATGTTTTGGTTCAAAGACATATTTAGGCTCATCGTCTGCCATTTCTGAAACACATAAACAAACATATTCAAAGTGAAATTAGTCATAAAGTCCAGTACTTTAGATAATTTCAAGGTATAAAAATGAAGAAGAAAGAAAGAGAAATCATCAAGAACCTGTTATTCGACAAATTTATAACCTACACATAAATAAAATATTAGTAATCAAGAACATAATCAAAGCCCATTATAGTCTAATAGTGGTCGAAAAACACATTAATGTTGCTTACCGAGTCGAAATTAGAGGGCTAATTCAAGTTAGGGTTAGGAATAATAGAATGTGATAAGTCGGTTTGGGTTTCTTTGAGAGTAAGCAGTTTGCAGTGGAAGGATAGAGAGGGAAAAATAATGTTGAAAATTTTGCCTAACTCCCTCTTATATACCTTTTGAAAGTGGGTTTTAAGTTCTTTTCGTCATTTTGTGAATTATTAGCTGTCAAACAGTAACATTATCCACTTGATATTAAAAACAATATTTATCTTTTAAGTTAATTAAACCTTACTCGGAATTATTCTTTTCAAAGTCTACTCGGTATACATCCACTTACAAAGCTTACCCGGTCAAACTTTGCTTGGAAAATTTTTAATTTTAATATACAAAGTTTGCCCGAATCCTTCTATTTAGAAACCTTGCTCGATCAAGCTAATTAATTTAGAGTTAAGACATAATGAAGAAAGCTTACCCAAAATACAAGATTTCTTGAAAAATTAATTACAAGGCAAATAATCAAGTATAAACATCAAATAAACATCCTTACTAGGAATCAATTAGGATCCCCATATACATTTATTCAATTCAAATTAAATGATATGATCTAGCATAAACCCTAATGAAATAAGAATCATAATCAAACAGTCATACTCAAAACATATACATTCAAGCATACTTGAAAACATAGTGTGTCCGAGCAACCCTTCAAGAAAACAGTATACCCGAACACCTTTCTAATGCAAAGTATACCCGAATAACCTTCATATAGTACAAAGTGTGCCCGGAAAAGGATTTCTGGCAGACAGTGTACTCGGAAAGTTAAGTTTTGAAATTACCAAGTATATTGAGGGAACAAAAGTGTACCTGAAATATAAAGTGTGCCCGGAAAACAACGTTTGCCCAAAAACACTTGTAATTTCAAAGAAATCATACACACATATCACAGAGCATGCTCAGAATGATATTAAAACGCAATAAACATTTAAGTGTGCTATATTCTAAAATTTCAAAGAGCTTGCCCGAAAATCCGATGTTAGCACTAAGCTTGCTAGGATAAACACATTCAATCATCAGGTATGCCCTTACTCAAGGGATTTCAACATGTCAAACCATACCCGAAAAATGACAAACTTAAATAGTAATATCTAAGCATGCCCTGAAAGATTAATAAACCTTTCCTAACAACATATTCACACAAATCACAAAGCTTACTTGATGTACTTGACTAAGTTCATAAAATTTGCTTGGAATCACAATCAGCATATAACATGCATAGCTTGCCCGAAATAAGAATTTCTTGTTAAAAGCTAGCTATAACAACACATAATCATCTCAAGATTTCAAGCTTGCTCGGGAAATGAGTACAACAGTGTACTCTACCCGGAAAGTGTAAACACTTCAAAGCATGCCTGAAAATCATAAAGTTAGTCAAAAAATGACTAAGCTTACCCGGAAAGGTCATAAATCATCAAACCTTACCCGAAATATCATATTCAAACATATTCAACTGTTTTGTGCCCGGAAAGGTTATAAAACATTAAACCTTACCCGAACTTACATATTCAGCCAATTAAAGGCAAAATGCAACACTTTTTGACTTAACCACTTTATCAAAATGTATTTTTCATTTCAGATCATAGTTTAAGAGCAAATGGTGCATTTAGATATCAAATTTCAGTTATATTTTTCTTCAAAACAGTTTCTTCCATTTTCTGAAAAGATCTCAAGAATGTGATCATATTGACTAAGTAGCTTTCTCAATACTTTACTCCCAGCATTATTATGACAACATAGATAGGTTAACAGCAGGTATAAACTTAGCATGAATTCATCTCTTTAGTGATATGATTAAGGTTCAATTTAAGCATAATGCATTACTAGTTAACACTGTGCTATAATGCCTCATATCTCTTCTCATAGCTTATTTGGCTTTCCCCAGATCACCCCAATTTGACTCGAACCTCCTGTATTTGGTCAAAAATTGTTTTTGTATGACAGAACTTATTGTATTTTTGTATTTTTTTAGATTCAAACATATATAGAGGTTGAACGTTGGACTTACAGTTAGTAACATGCCTTTCATTCAAGACGAGACAGATCTTGTCAACATCTTTGTAGTTCTTGTTGTAACCCTCTTGTTTGATAAAATATTTAAAACACTTATCAACTTTTGGTATGATTTATTCATTCTTCCCTTTGTTTTTGATATTTTCTCAAATTTTTGTAAAGCATGTTCTTTGTCATATTTAAAGATGTTTCATTTTTTGGTGGACCAAATAACAACAGGCTCGTGTATGACTGGGTAATCACTTTTCTGCCATATCATTCGGAGAGATTTATCTTGAGACATGCAAAGACAACTATGTATCTCCACATAAAGATTAGCATATTTTTTATGTTTATATCACCATAGATAACATCATCATGGGAAAGCAACCATACATGTTAATGACTATACTAAGGTCTTTTTAGCCTATTAATTCCATATGATCAGCTAAGTAGTCAATGTACTATCATTTCCCATTAAACACAGTTTAATATTCAATCACCCCAATATATCTTCATTGTCAGGTTAATGGCTATCCTTTTTGACCAAAAGTGATCAATAGGACCAAACATACATGTGAATATATGTCCTTTCAAAGTTAGAGCTATTGACATAGTTTTAAGTGAAGGAATAAGAAACAAGTTATTATTGCCCCAAATGCATTCAGTTTTTAGGTCAATGGCTATCCTTTGAATCTGTAGAGATTTAATGACCAAACATACACGGGTGCATGTCCTTCCAACTGGGCGAATGACATAGTTTTCAGCAAAAACACATACTTGAGACTTTTCTTAAAAAAATCCTTCTTTTAAGCTTCTTTTAAAGCTTGAACTGAATAATCTTATCATATCTCAGCACCATTAACAACATGCTCATGTTTTGATCAAAATAGAATATTTATGTAAAATTCATTGAAAAAACTTCATTTCATCACTTAATTTTGACATAAAACACATTTTGACACAAACAGTTGTAACATATTCAAATCTTAATCAAACATGAAATCATCAAGACAAGTAGACAGTACTAACAATCAAATTCTAACTTATCTTAATAACATCAGAAGATCAGATAAAGCACATATTCAAGCAATTAAGCAATGATATCAGATAAGTTTACATCAACAAGTAATTCATAACAAGAACTCTTATCCTGACATCACAAATGCACATCAACTGATAATCCTGCAAACTTATCAATCAGATCAAACATGTCAAATTTTGCATTCATACACAGTTAAAGCACATAACAGTTAACATATTCAGTAGCATATTCAAATATCATACTTAAGTAACATAATCAAGCATATTCACTAAACATTCAATAAGTGTAATCTCTAACAAAATAATCAGTTATCACAGAGAGACACACAACCAGGCACACATCCTTAATCAGATTTCATCAGAGTTGATCATTCCCAGGGCTTTCAGAAGAAAGTTGAACCTGGTTCTTTCAAGTGGTTTGGTGAAAAGGTCAGCCAAATTGTCACTTGTATCAACTCTTTGCATTTCAATCAAACCTTTTTCACTACAGTCTCTGTTGAAATGATGTCTGATTTCAATGTTCTTAGTTTTGGAATGTTGAACTGGATTCTTAACAGTAAAATATGCAGCTATATTGTCAATAAGAATAGGAGTGTTCAAGAAATTCAAACCATAGTCCAGCATCTGATTTTGAATCCATAGAACTTGTGCACAGCAGGCAGATGCAGCAACATATTCAGCTTATGCAGTAGAGATTGAGACTGTAGTCTGCTTTTTGCATTGCCATGACACTAGCCTTCCACCCAAAAATTGACATCCTCCTGAGGTTGACTTTCTGCTCATGTTACAGCCATCATAATCACTGTCTGTATATGTAATCAGATCAAAAGATTGATTCTTTGGAAACCAAATCCCTAGGTGTGGTCTTCCCTTAAAATATCTGAATATTCTTTTAACAGCATTCATGTGGGAGACTTTTGGACTTGATTGGAATCTTGCACACACACATACAACAAACATGATATCTGGTCTTATTGCAGTCAGATACATTTTGGCTCTATATTCATGTTCATCTATAGGCTCCCCATTTTCATCTGCAATTATCTTTTCTTTAGTGTCCATTGGAGTTGAAGCAGTCTTGTACTCTTGACAGTTGAACTTGTTCAAGATGTCCTGCACATATTTGTTTTGATGAATGAAAATGCCCTCAGCCTTCTGTTGAACTTGCAATCCTAGAAAGAAGTTCATTTCTCCCATAGAACTCATGCTGTATTTGGACTTCATTACCCCTTCAAACTCCGTACACATTTGTTCATTTGTAGAACCAAAGATGATGTCATCCACATACACTTGTAACAGAAGCAAGTCTGATCCCTTTCTTTTGTAGAAGAGTGTATTGTCAATGGCTCCTCTTTTGAAACCATTTTCAAGAAGATGATTTGACAGCTCATCATACCATGCTCTAGGAGCCTGATGCAATCCATACAGGGCTTTGTTTAACTTATACACCCTATTTGGATACATTGGATCCTCAAAACTTGGAGGTTGAGCAACATACACCTCTTCATCAATCTTTCCATTTAGAAATGCAGACTTAACATCAATCTGGAACACTCTAATGTTCTTTGAGGCAGCATATGCTAGAAAGATCCTGATAGCTTCAAGTCTTGCAACAGGTGCAAAGACTTCCTCAAAGTCTATTCCTTCTTCTTGAAGACATCCCAGTGCTACAAGTCTAGCTTTATTCTTAATCACCAAACCCCTTTCATCCCTTTTGTTTCTAAAAACTCATTCTGTTCCAATTGCATATCTGTCAAATGGCTTATCAACAAGATCCCACACATGCAAGTCTCTAAATTGTGCCAATTCCTCTTGAATTGCTTCCACCCAACTATGTCTTTTAATGCTTGTGCTATGTTCTTTGGTTCTACTTGGGACAGAAAACAAGAGTAAAGACAGATGTTTGCAATTTCGGAATGACTTCTTGTAACTCTTTCATGCAAATCACCAATGATGTTTTCAGAAGGATAATTCTTTTCCACATAAGGAGTTTGTACAATCATATCTGTAGACAAATTTGAGTTAAGATTTGTTTCTTTGACCTCTGGTTCTTCAATGATCAAATCAGCTTCTGCATCATGAAATTCTGGTGCTTCATCATTATGTTGTCCAGTAGATGCACCATTGTTTTCTAAGTTCAATCTTTGAAATAGATCTTGAAATCTTGCTGTAGATGCAGCTTCTTCTCCACTTGCTTGGTTGCTTGTGTCACTATCATTCTGAACTTAATCATTTTGTGCATCTTGATTGTTCTCTGTATGATCATGTTCAACATTGTGATTGTTTTCTTGATCAGGTTCACCAATATCACATGAGGAATTCTTCACAAAAGAATACTCCTTCTCTTTTCTAGCAACCTTCTTCCATAATTCTTCTAAGTCCAATGTTTTCTTCTTCTTTTCTTCAATTACACTGGTCTTGTAGAATGAGTCATCAAAGTCTTCAGGATAAATCTTGAAAGACCTTATTAACTTCTCATGGTCAAACAACCATGCTGCACCATCAACTGTATTGAATTGTTCTCATTAAAGATGATGTCAGATGATTCTATAACACTCAAGTGATCTTTCACATAAACTCTGTAGGCTTTTGAGTGTGTAGAATATCCAACAAAAAAGCAATCCAGGGATTTTGTTTGAAACTTGTTCAAATAGTCTCTTGTATTCAAAAGAAAACATTTGCATCTAAAGGGCTTGAAAAACTTGATGTAAGGCTTTCTGTTGTGAAATATTTCATAAGGAGTTTTGTTATGTCTTTTGTTCACAAGTACCCTCAACTGAACATAGCAGGCTGTATTTATGGCTTCAGCCCAAAAAGTGACAGGCAGATTAGCATCTGCTAACATGGTTCTTGCAGCTTCAATAAGTGTTTTATTTTTTCTTTCTGCTACACCATTTTGCTCAGGAGTTCTAGGAGCTGAAATTTGTTGTTGTATTCCTTTTGCTTCACAGAATTCTTGCATAACTCCATTCTTGAACTCAGTGCCATTGTCACTTCTCATCATCTTGACTGTCTTATTCAACTTGTTCTCAATCATTGTTACACAACCTTTAATCAACTCTGCAGTCTCATCCTTGGTACTTAGGAAATAAACCCAAGTGTATCTTGAATAGTCATCAATGATCACCAGACAATATCTTTTCTTCCCAATACATGGTACACTCACAGGACCAAAGAGATCCATGTGAAGTAATTCAAGTACCTGATCAATTGAATTGATGAGTTTTGACTTATGAGTAGATTTGTGTTGTTTTTCTTTTTGACATGAAACACAATGATCTTCCAATTTGAATTCTCTTGTAGGTAAGCCTATGACATGCTCACCATTGACAAGTCTATTCATGTTCTTCAAGTTCACATGACATAGTTTCCTATGCCACAATTTTGACTCATTTTCAGTGGCTTTGGAAACAAAACATGCACCTCCTCTTGAAATAGCTTCTTTCATATTCAATTCATACAAATTACCATTTCTTGGTGCCATTATCATAATCATTTCTGGTGGAATTACAAACTCAGGTTTTAAAATGAAACAATGTGAATCATCAAAACTGACTTTGTAACCCTTATCACACATTTGTGATATACTCAGCAGATTGTACTGAAGACCTTTAACATGAAACTAATTTAGACATTTACCTATATTGTGTATTATAAGAAATGAGTTGTTGCAGGTGGCTACTTGGCAATTCTTTCAATGGAGCAGAAACTCAGAAATGGTAACATTTTTAAACCGCGTTGACTTGATATTGATCATTGTAGCTGGCTTTAGTGTAAGGGATCACTGTACCTCATATTAAGGTAATTTGTTTATGCATTTTCTTCTTAGTGTCCGTTGTCTTTGCGGGCCTAAGTTAAGGTTTAGGTTAAGGTCACATGAATCTTTTAGATAAAGTTTGCAGTAAAAGAAACAATAAAGAATTGATAAAGTTGGAAACCTTGCTTTGTAAAAAGACAACTCACTAAAATTTGGTTAGTTAATTGTAACAATATTGGTGGTTTTGTTATGTTCATTTGTTTGTTTCTGTGCTGCTTCTGTTTCATAAGGCAATCTTCATTAATGGCCAAAGAAAACAAGGGCTTATCAAAACGCAAAAACTTGTAATATTAATAATATTGGCGATTTTTAGTTTTTCGCCGCTAAAACTCTGTTTTCTTATAGTTTGTGTTTTCTGGAACGGGCATGAACCACATACCAGTCAAGTGAAATGTTTTTGTAAGAGGACCTTTTATCGAATCGGTCGTCTTGTCTGTGGGCTCGGTTTTTAATTTAGTTACCCTTTTTATGATACTTTATTTCAGAAGTAAAAAAGGATAAAACTAATTATGATTTTTCTAATTTTATAAAGACAATAACCGAGTCGTGTGTTTTATTTAGCTGGTGTGTATTTATAATGTTAACAAAATATGTAGTTTGAAATACAAAGGATGAGATTTTGAAAGAAAAATATATTTTAATCCGGCCAACCGCTCTGGCACAAATATAGGCAGTTCATACAGACTCAATCGAACCCCGGCTATGTAAAAAATATTGTTTATTTTATTTTATTTTGTTTCTTTTGGCAGTATTATTTTGAAGATAGGTATGATTTAGTGAAGTTCATTAAGCTAATCAAGTAAGTTGGACTCTAAGTTCATATCATAGTTGGGTTCTTATGCTTGTGCTGAATGGAACATTGGGTAAATATTTTTTATATTCTATAAATAGTAATAATATATTAATGTTCATGTAGTTTGACAAGTTTATATATAAAAAATACTTCTCTTGTCAGTTTCACTTTCAGTGGGTTTTCTGTTTGGTTGAAATATGTTCCAGAAATTAGTTTCAGAACAGATAATGGCCCTTTCATGGTCCGCCTCACTTTCTCATAAAACTAAAAAATAGGCTTAATTTTTTTAAAACGTTATTTTCTGGGTATATTAAATTTAGCAAACAATAATGATTATATATGTATAGGCTGCAATGGAAAAATTCATAAGGCTGAAAGATTATATGACAATCAAGGTGGTCCAATTATTTTATCTCAAGTAGTCACAAGTACTCATTTCTGAAACATATTACCACAAATTTGCACAATTTGTAAGGCCCCGTTACCGGTAGCCCTACTTTGGTGTTGGATTTACTCATAAACACAGTTCTTAATATTAGTGGGTTTTCTGTTTGGTTGAAATATGTTCCAAAAATTAGTTTCAGAACAGATAATAGCCCTTTCATGGTCTGCCTCACTTTCTCATAAAACTAAAAAAAGGGTTAATTTTTTTAAAACGTTATTTTCTAGGTATATTAAATTTAGCAAACAATAATGATTGTATATGTATAGGCTGCAATGGAAAAATTCACAAGGCAGAAAGATTATATGACAATCAAGGTGGTCCAATTATTTTATCTCAAGTAGTCACGACTACTCATTTCTGAAACATATTACCACAAATTTGCACAATTTGTAAGGCCCCGTTACCGGTAGCCCTACTTTGGTGTTGGATTTACTCATAAACGCAGTTCTTAATATCAGAGTTAATTAAAACATTCGCGGAACATTAAAACTTCAACCATAATATGTTACATAACCTTCAAATCTTGTCTTATAAAACATTCATAGTCAATTAAGTAAAACATAGTCTTTAAAACGTCACAACATTTCTTCGAGATGCCACTATCTTCGATTCCATGCCATGTGTCTTCAATCACGCGAGCTGTCTCAACCTATTTGCCTGCGTGCATACTAAAAGTCAGCTACGCTGAGTGAGTTCTAGTTAATCACATAACTTACTTTACATACACATATATGTGCCCGAAGGTACGCATTACATACTTAACCTGTCCATCAATCTTTCATATACATACATAACTATCCTTACGTTATAAAGAGCATTCGCCCTACATACCTCGGATATTGTTAGGGTCCGGTACCCTTCATCCTCGGATATTATTAGGGTCCGGTACCCTACATCCTCGGATATTATTAGGGTCCGGTCACCCTTCATCCTCGGATATTATTAGGGTCCGGTCACCCTCCATCCTCGGATATTATTAGGGTCCGATACCCTCCATCATCGGATATTATTAGGGTCCGGTACCCTTTCTTCCATCCCTCCTTAACATACTTTCTATATACATAATCGTAACTTTGGCACGTACATACATCATTCATTCTTCATATTACAACATACATCTAACATCAACCATTTCCTTGCAGTACATGCAATTCCGAAGATCGTTCATGTACCGGAAAGAAACCATTCATACATTTCACATAATACATATATGGCATACACTTATCACTTAGGATAAGTGTATTAACTAATCACATCAAGTATGCACACAGCCCCGAAAACATAACAAGGAATGGGGCTAGAAACTCACCTGAAGTCGGTTACGTTCACCGTTAATAGTTATTCCTTTCTTCAGTTGGGCACGGCTAACTGCAAAATAATTACATGCATCAATTAACCATCACTACTCATCTCGCGTTTCTAATCTAATTATTACCCTCAACGAACGGGGGTCCGGGGGCAGCGCCCCTAGCAGCGGGGTCTAGGGGCGGCAGCCCCTAGCAGGGTCCAAGGGGCAGACCCCCTTGCTGGGGTCGAGCTGCCAGGTCAGCTTGGAAAAATTTTATTTCCATTAACTGTCGTAACACATTTTCCATTAGAATTCGTATCATTATTAAATTCGCTAACTCAAAGTTCAAGGGCCTATTTGTAAGTAATTCATTCTTTTATAAGTCCAGGGATCAATCTGCCATTCTTTCAAAGTCTAGTTCGTTAATATGCTCTTTATCGAATTGGGGTTCTTTCGTTACTTCTGTCTTCCATAACGAATTGGCGAATTCGTTATTTCATAACGAATTTGCCTTTTTAGCGAATTGGTCCATATTCGTCTGGTCTGTCTAACGAGTTGAACTCCTTGGCGAATTGAACCCTTATGACGAACCAGTCCTCATAACGAATTAAACCTTATAGCGAACTGGTCATTAGACGAATTGGACTTCACGAACTGAAGCTAGGTCTTCAGTCTTTCCTTAACGAATTAGTACACGAATCAAAGCTAGTTCATTAGACTTCCTTATGCGAATTAGCTAAAGAATCACCCTCCGATTCACTAAGTTCCCATAGCAAACTAGGGTTAGGTCAGGGAATGTCAGAACATTCCCTGACACCCTAGTTAACCTCGTACCTACTTTTCCGGCGACGTCGCCGAAAAAACGTGTTTTCGCCGGAAAAACGAGATCCGGCTCATTTTCCACCGTTTTTCGTCCCGTTCGATCCAGATCTGAGCTAGGATGAACCCTAAGCTCATCTTAGGTTCGGTTTATACCCGATTCTACCCGGATCTCATAACTTAACGGTTTAACGGTGTCGGCTCGTCGTTTCGTGACTAAATCTAACGGTTTTAAGTTCATAAACATCATACTATTATTACCTCGGGTCGGTGCTCGTTTCCTTGGTGATTTCGGGTTGAGAGAAAAGAGAGAACTAGAGAGAAGCTTAAGTGTGTGTTTTGGGTGGTGTATGAAATATGTGTTAAATGAAATTAAATGGTGATTAAGGGTTTATATATTTATGGATCATGGGATTAAGCCCATGGTCTTTCCTTCTTTCTTTCCTAACTCAGGTCCATAACCCATATCCATTTACCCAACACTAGCTCAACTCGTAATCTATTTATCTAACCCGGTAACGACCCACTATAAAATAGACGAAATTTATTTTATTATTATAACCAAAAGTAGGATGTTACACAATTGGATTTTAATAAAAGTTAATGTGACAGATTGAAAACGAATATGGACCGATAGAGTATTTGTTTGGAGCAACGAGTCGAGCTTATACAAATTGGGCCGCTCAAATGGCTGTTGGTCTTGGAACTTATGTACCGTGGCTCATGTCCAAACAAGATGATGCTCCTGATCCTGTTGTAAGTTCATCATTTAGTTATGCAAGTTTTTTGAATATGTGGACTTTTTTCTTGTCAATTACTTTCCAACATGGTTGTTTTCATGCTTTATATGTTTCAAGTGGGCTTTTGAATAAAAAATTAAAGCCCTGTATGGTAGGGAACAAGCTGATCTTCTAAAATGTATCTTTTGCTTTTAAATTGAATGTATTAAAGTAAAATCCAAAGTTTTAAATTAAGTGTGGGTCGGGTGGGTAAGGCAATGGGTTGAAAGTTAAAACAAGCCATATTGGGAACATGATCTAAAGGCAGTTATATTGCAGGTTCGGGTTTGCTATATACAAGTTCGGGTCAGTTTTCGGATCAATCCGCAAACCCATTTAACTAAAGAAATTGTCTTTCGTTTAATTTTGCGGGTTTGTGGGTTAAGCGGTTTAACCCATTTTTTTTCTTTCTAAAATGTGTTTTATGTAATCAACTAAATTGTTTGGGTGTGTTATAGTAGAATTTAAAGCTCATAAGAAATCAAAAAAGATTTTATAATTAAAATGTAATTATTTAATATAAAATTATACATTTTGTTGTAAAAATGTAAAATTATAGTATTATTAATAATAAACAAAAGAACTTTCAAGTCAACCTATAAATATGTGTGCCGAATTTGGTCCACGTGTCTAACACGACATCCGGGTTCAGGATGCGTACGAGTTCGTAACATTTTTTTGTATTCCCAGATTGTCCCTTGATATAATTTTGATTCGTGTGCAAGATTATGACCATTTTGACTTTTATCTGGTAACAAACAAATCTGACCCAAATTGTTGATTTATTTGATTTTGATAAAGTTTAGGCTTCTGGATGTGGTGCAGGTATTTTGGACCAACAGTTTATTTTTGTCTTATCTTCGCAACCAACGTTGAACTTTCTCATGATCCAATTGATTCCATCGTATCAAGTCAAATCACAAAATCAACAGGTGACTTGAAACCGGATTATCATGTAATCATATATTACTTTAGGTGCATAAGAGTTTTATAATTATTAATGAAAAGATGCATAAGTCGGTTCCCGATGCCTATGTATCTCTGGTAAATTATATTTTTTTTAAGATTTAAAAGTGTTTATCATGTATGGTTTAACGTTAAAAATTTTAAATTTGCAGGCGATAATGAAAGTGTTGTGGCAAGCACTTTGAATTTAGCTAAACCGATCAAAATTTTGCTTATATGGTTGTTTCAGTTGGTGAGGTAAATTACTTACAACTTTATTTTGTTTAGATGTAGTTATTTTCTTACAAAATAACTCTTCAATTAGATCCCTAAATCTAACAAAAACTTAGAATTCTCATTCTACAGTTTACTACAAGAAGCATTGAATGGTCACAAAACGTATTTCTAACATAAAAGCACTAAGGAGTTGAAAACCTTTTGCATGTGCTCGAGACATATGTTACATGCTTGTAGACATTCATGTAGTTTAGCTTATGCAAGTTTTTATTTTTATTTTTTTTGTTTGTAATTATGGGACTTTTGGCTCTGTGAATCATTATGCAGTCTATTATATTTTGTGCAAGCCTTGCTGTATTGTTACTCAATTATTATTTTGTTATCGATCTTGGGGTATGGAAATAAGTCAAAAAATCGACTTTTTGTATAACCCGAAGCATGATGGACTGATACTCACTGGGTTATTGGTTGTTTTGGATCTTAGCGGGTATTTTTTTAATATATTTTGAGATTTTAAGAAGGTATGGGGGCAAACCTCATTTTACTTTCATAAGGGCCTTATTCAAATTGTTTAAAGTAGTTTCATTGTTTTTTCGGCTCTTTGGGAAAATGTACTAATATCTTAGAATGCATTTGTTTTGTAAGTTTCTTCATTGATTACTAAATTATCGTCACATTTCCGTGTTGATAATCGCGTCCACCGGACGGGTAAATACTAGTTGATGATGTTAGGGTTTGGTTATGAACTGTTGAACTACTTGTTTATATTTAATCTGAAATATTGTTTGTTGCAAGTTGCTGATAGCCAAGCTGGTTAAGTTTCTTGGTTTACGGGGGCAGGTCGCGGGTTCGACCACTGCCACCCCGGGTTTTTAGCTAATTTTTTGTTATTTTCTTTAAAAACCAATTTATATGTATAATAATAATATTAATAATAATGAATAAATAAACTATTTTACTAGAAACCGATCATATAATACTTGTTATCTCATGTATTTTGTCCATGTATGTACATATATGTGTATTTAGATATACATATATGTATATATCGTATATATAATGCTACGTAAACTAATAAATATACATATATGGTTATATAAATATATATACATACAAATGGACAAACTTATTAAATGTTTTAACAAACTAATAAATATTTTTAAAGATGTATATATAATGCCACGTAAACTAATATTTTTGGTTATATAAATATATATACATAAAAATGGACAAACTTATTAAATTTTTAACAAAATTTCCATTAGGATTCTTTAAATATATTTTATTTACTAACTCATTTGCTATAACGAATGACCTCTGATTAAGCCTCATTCGTTACAAGCGTATCTTATAACCAATGACATGATTCGTTAACTATTGGGTCTATACTTGGTGGTTTGTACTTAGTTGAGCCTGGTTTTGAGTCTTGTAGTGGGCTTTGGGCTTTGTTGGGCTAGCATATTGATCACCCTATATATATAGTTGATTATACGGTTGTTCAGTTTGTTGTTTGGCCGTCTAGTATTGTTAGACGAGTTGTATAAGCAAAGTGCTTAAGCACCCGACGTTAGTAAGAACGTGTGTTTTGAAGCATTACTTGGTGTTCTTCGTGTTCTTACTATTTGTTCTTGAATCACCTTTTGTTGGATTTCCGCACCAACATCAAGATCAGTTGATGTCATATTGAAGGATCATCCACGGGACTTACAATTGGTATCAGAGCCTTAGACCTATTCAGGCTAGTTATTGTGATATTAACGGATTCAAGACATAAGGGTTTGGTGGATTTATTTATTTCCGGCGAGTTCTTGAACGAAGAAGATGAAAAGGTGTTATTTTTGGTTAAAGAATTGGTTAATTTGGAAATCAGTTTGAATCCCATAATTTTCGGGATTCAGTTGGTGGTAAATCTAAATCAATTTTTTTAATTCCCGTCCTCTGACCAAGTGTTTTCGGCCTAGTTTGCTCGTTCTTGGCTCAAAATCAGTGTTCTCGGCCTAGTTTACTAATTCTCCGCTCAAAATCAGTTTTCTCGGTCAAACATTTGGGTTTTCGGTCAAAGATTTGTGTTCTCGGTCAAATCTCGTGATTCTCGGTTAACATTTTATGTTTTTCGTCAACTGTATTGGTTCTCGGTCAACACAATCAATGAACGAGTTCCTGATACATCTGTTTTGAGCCTTGTGTGTTGGACTTTTGAGACTTTGGACTTTATTTACTGTTGGACGAATTTAATTAAAATGGATCAACTAACCAATAGCAATGTATCTTCAAATGCTTCAATCCATCAAGAACTGGACTCTATAATGGGGACCACTACTCGCGTGCCCCGTCTGTTAACTCTTTAGCGAGTGGAAGTTTTGTTTCGAAAAATACGTTAAAATGAAAGATGCCAAAATATGGAGAAGCATAGTCAGGGGTACCCAAGTCATTACTTACCAGAAGGAGAACACTTCTGAGATTGCTGTGAAGCCTGTTGCTATGTATGATGATGATGATCTTGCTAAAATGAAAGAGGATGAAAAGGCTCTCTCAACTTTGACTATGGCACTCTCACCTGAGATTGCTCTGGGATTTTGAGAACTACAATCCACTATGGAACTGTGGGAATCCTTGATTGAGGTTTATGAAGGAAACGAAGACATGAAAAGAAGTCGTCAAGATCTACTACGACAAAAATTTAATATGTTCAGTCATGTTTTGGGAAAGTCGTTAGAAACTGAGCTTCAGAGGTTCATAGCTCTTTTGACCACAATGAGATCTGCTAGCATCAACTTAACAACTGCGAAAACAAACAATAAGTTGGTGAACTCACTACCTCAAAGCTAGGATATGAATGTTGTTGTTGTTAAGAAGACTAAAGACCTCATCAAGTTAACACTTTCTGAGGTTATGGCTATCATCAAAGCATGTGACATGGACAACAAGCAGCGTGCTATAAACCATTCAAACTCCTACAGTGCAGCTGGGTACAATGTTGATCCAAACAATGCACTCATCTCCCAAGATAATTTCTCCATATTCATGACCACTTAGGGACAATATAAATTTCAACCTCAACCCAACTTCTCGATGTTTAAGTCAACTCAGGGTCAGGGTCAATATTCTCATGTATCACCACAACCTGCACCAGTGTTCTTTGCTAAACCTTTTTCAATCCTCAACTACAAATGCTCAGCCTCAATCGTTTATTGTTTCTTCTAGTCAGAATCCCAGTCAGACTCCCACTAATTTAAAAAAAACTCAATACAACATCGCTTTAATGGCAGGATTCAGGAATTGTTACAATGCTTTCCTTGCTGGAGATTTGGTTCAACCCGTTGTGGCTGTCGAACTCGACCAAATTAATCCTAATGATGTAGACAAAATGGATATCTCTTGGCAAAACGCCATGGTAGTTTTTCGGGCCAAGAAATTTACTAAGAGAACAAGAAGAAATAATTGGAACATGCCAAATAATCAGAAGGTGGGTTTTAACAAAGACACTTTGAGGTGCTACAACTGTTACGAACCAGGTCACTTTGCTCGTGAGTGCACCAATCCAGCCAAAGAAGGAAACATGGAAAGAGCACTGGTTCCCGTGGGCAATGCTAGAGGAAAAGCTGGGTAGCTCAAGTGATGGTGAAAGGGGTATGGTCGCTCAACAGTTCACATGGACTGATCAGATGGCTGCTCTCAATATAACAATCAAATTGCAAACTTTGCTCGTGTGGAAGAGATTGAAGAGGAAAATGCTGCTGAGGAACAAGTCAAGGAACTCCAATTTGCATTTATGGCATTCACTTCTCCAGGATCGTCTGAGGTAAGTTCTTATTTATGTTCTCAAGCTTGTATTGATAAATTAGATCTTTACAAATCTCATAACAGTAACTTGCTTAGAGAAATGGAAATGATAAAATCTGAGAATCATAATCTTAAGAAAACTGAAAAAGCATGTCTGGATAAAATAGAGGCACAGAAAAAGGACATTTCCAAACTAAAATCTGAGTTCAGTTTGAAATGTTGTCATCATCTTGATGCCAAACAAAAAATTGTTGAATTAACTGCAGAACTGGAAGCCTCTAAGTTAGAGGTCTTTAATCTAACTGAAAAATTTTAAAGGGCTGAATTTGATTTAAAAAATTTGATCTTTCCAGTAAGGTAGTTAATTCCATGATTGAAATCAGTTATGGTGGAAAAAGAATGAGGGTGAGGGTATAGGATATAGTCAGGTACCCCCACCATATAATGACAACTATACAGGTCTTCCTCTTACTAAAGAGCAGGCAGATAAAATTAAAGATATGAAGTATGGTAAACCTGCTAACAGTGAAAAGAACGACTCAGTGGAGAATATTGCATCCACTTCAAAAGTGAACGACTCTAATTTGTTTGCTTCGTGTGCAGAAAAAGTAATCTTTGAGGAATGGACTGATGAGGATGATGACTCCAGTGTTTCTTTTAATAAAGACTTTGATTCTGTTGTTTCTTTAAACTACCTGTTTTGAATTCAGTTGTTCCGACTGTTTTTGTGGGCTCTGATTTTAAAAAGCAAGGATTCTTGTGTGGTTGATTCTATTAAAACTTTGAATTCTAATAATGTAGTCTCTAATAAACTTAAAAAATCAAAAAATTCCAACAAGTATTCACCGCCTAAGTTTGTCAAAGAGGGATGCTCTAATGACAAACAAGGTGATAAGATAAATAGTGTGACAAGTGGTGAAAAACATTCTAAGCAAGCCGGTCCCCAAAGTCAGTCCAGACAACGAGTTGCCTAAAATGATTTCTATGTAAAAAGTCAAACTTGTTTTAACTGTGGCACTCCCGGTCATATTGCTAGAAACTGTCCACATCGTCCATATGTTCCTTATTAAAGATTCTATTAGAGGAATATGCCTTATATGCCTTATAATACCTGCAGGCAAAATTTCAGGCACAATCAGGCTAATCTCTCTAAAGATGATTGGAACATAAACAAATCTGGCAGGTTTAGTCCTCATCAGACCAAACCCAACATGTATCGTAAAGAGGGTAGAAAAGGTGCTTCAGTTCCCAAAACGAACACAAATTGGAAATCGAAATAAGTGAATAAGATAAAATCATCCGTTTCTAACCCTAAAAAACCGAAGATCAATTCATCCATTCGTACATATAATGCTAAATCTTACAATGGTAGACATGAATGGTTGCTGAGAATACCTTAATCAGATCTCAGATCTGATAGATTATAATAACTATAAGGATATAGTTCATGATGCTCTTATCCGATTATGTATTAATGTTACATATTAGTACCGATTGTTTATATGTGTATGCATAATATTACGAAGAAGATTTGAGAGAACAAATTGGCAAAGGTTCGATAATCTTAACTCAAAACTTAAATTAACAGTGGAATGAGTCCACTATATATAGAAGATGAGTCTAGTTTGTTACACATTTCGTAACGATCTAGCTACTCACTTCGTTACATACAATAAACATAATAAACTTAACGAATCACCCCCTGATTCGTTAAACATCTTTAACGAATCAGGAGAGAACATAACTTAATTCTAGTTCGTTAAACATCCTTAACGAACTAGATGATACCTTAACGATCTACATTAATTGTCTTTAATAATTTTTACATAAATAAAACGATAAATACATTAACGATAAATACAAAGACTCGAGACGCAAAACCGTGGACTAACAGACACCCCCTCATCTTGAACTCTTTGTCTTTAACTTGTCTGAAGCTCTTAGTCTGCCAGTCTCTGCAAGTGTGAATACCATGCTCATGACACACACGAACAACACGTTGAAACTGCATTGCTCGGTCATAGTCTTCACGACGCTCAAATAAAATCTTATTCTTGAAAAGCACGTCGTTGTCAGTCTCTGTCAAGTTCACGAGCCACAACGGATCGATGATCTTTATTAGCTCGGTCTTTAATCCTTTACCCAAGACAATGACGGCCTCGCTAGTACGGTTTTCGTAGTACCAACGGTTGAATGTTAAATGCATGTGTTGATTCAATGTCTTCTCCGGCACACGCTTTATTGTCTTTGGCGGTTTTACTTTAAGAACCAACTTTCTTCAGCCCGTCCTTGGATCAATCTCATTGATGCGCTTATGAGTAGAAACATGTGGCTTAAGAAATTTAAACCCATGGTTGACCTCGAATAGCAGATGTTGATAAAACCAATCTGCGATTCAATCACCTCCACGGTTTATAAACGGCCGATACGCGAGGGTTCGAAAATCCCAACGCGGTAATGAGAGAACATCAGTGATTCTTTCATAATATTGGATACCGTTCTCCCATTTGACAATACATACTTTCAACTCAGAATCATAAAGCCATGAAATAATGTCACTTCTCACTTTATATACGTTTTTGAAAGACGTCATCTGATTAGCTTGAGTACGAGCGACAGCTTCAATCTTCTGCTCTTCATCCACGTAGCGATACACTTCAATGATCTTTCGAACTTTCTTACTTCGATAACCAAACCACCTCTGAATATCAGCATCAGTCGGGTTTTCAATCGAATCAAATCTCTTATCAACCACACGTTTACCCTTTGATACTTTATCCAAATGATCCTTAGCTGCTTTGAATGTTTCCTCAGGAGTGCCCTGATCAACATTGGTGTGTTGAAACAGATAAAGGTATTCCTCAGCTGTCACATCTTCAACCTCAACCTCCTCATTTTCATAAATAAAAAGTCGTATTCATCTGAATAGTCATATCATTTAAGATCTCTTCATCATTCTCGACTTCCACATTAGGCTCCGCTTCTAACACAGTCAATTCATCATCATTTAATCCAAGCAGTAACGAAATCTGCTCCCGTGTTAGAGACCTTTCTACAAACTGTCCCTCCTCAATCTCGTCCCTATTCACAATACTTTTCACCAACCACGATCCATCAACAAAGATGACCGTGTTAGCTTCAATCATCTCAATGGGTTTGGCAGCTGTATAATCATGATACGCAATAATTTGCTTGCCAGAATAATCAGCGGCACTTGTACCTACAATAGAGGATGAACCGTGAGTTTGTTTAGGCTCATTACCTCCTGCACTCGAAGCATCTGGATCTTCGTCATCGTTTTTAAGCTTCTTAAGTGCATCATCCTTACATGTTAACTGGAAGATGAGATCCTCTAGCTCTTTGATCTTCACCCCTGAGACTTAACAATCTCATGAAGATATTTTGTTTCCTTCTGACAATAAGAGATATATCCCATTAGCCTTCGTTGAATGTCCATCATACGTTCTTGAGTCATACGGTCAGCAGACATTTGGTTTTCATATAAATTAAGTAGACTCAAGACCATATTCATCTGTTGATCATGTGTCATGGCAAGAAACGAAGCTGGGATAGGTTGAACAGGACCTTGAGGTCGGTTAAGCCTCAAAAATGAAAAGTCCATTGGTTGTGGAGGCAGCATAGTCGGTGTAGTAGAAACCACTGATGTAGCAGTTGTAGGTCTTGGTAGTGTAGATAAAATAGATTGAGGAATCATACCGAGCCTAGGATCCGAGGTAAGCGTGGTTGTCAAAGTTAATTCCGGGGTGCTAGTAGTAAGTGGCACCACAGGTCTTTGAGAAGCGGACGACCTTGGAGGTTGAACTCCAAAAGAGATGCCAACACCAGCCGACACTCGTCGCTTAGACGATCCTTCAACTGCTAACTCTTTCCCTTTTCTCTTGCGTTGAGCAGCAATTGTAGCAGCTAAAACTGCCTCAACTGCAGCTTGTTGTTCAAGAATAGCAGCATCTCCATCATCACCATTACCACCATCACCACCATAATCATCACCACCATTCCCACCTGGTCCTTCCTCACGCTTAGAATATGAATCATCATGGATACGGCGATCATTGTCAGGACATACACAATCTGGATTCACCAGATGACCAATTAAACGTTTGGTCGGAAGAGGATCTTTCCTATAAACCTTCATTCGTCTAACAGTATCATCCGACTTATGCTCAAGCGGCATCACATCATTCACTACAGCTTGATCTATAATCAGATTGGGAATCAAATCTTCAATAATTAACCGGAGGAACCGAGGATACATAAGAAACTTCTTTCTTTGAACCGTCTGAAGAAATTGTTCCTTCAGATGATAAAATATCATTTTCGAGAAGTTGAAGTTCTTGTTCAAGATCAAGGCGACAAACGCCGACTGTAGCTTAATTCGGCATTCATCGAAACCACCATTTCGACCTCACAAGCAATGGATTAGTACATGTAATAAATATTTGTACGTTGGGCATAATCCATTCTTGTTGTACATGGAAGCTTCAATGTCACCACTGTAGAATACTCGACGAAACAAACCCTTGATTACCTTTTTATCAAACTCACATGGATGATCAATGGTATCTCCAAACCGAAGCACTCGTCGGATTACATCAATATCAACAGTGATAGGTGTTTGGTTGATTATGGCTTCAATATGTTTCTCAACTTTAGCATACCTCACCGTATTCCAAAATTGACGAACGATACTGAATCGAACGTCAGGATTTGCAATGATGGAATAGTGAATACGCGAGCGTCGTAAGAATTCTAATAACCCTCCAAATATGTTCTCGTCAGCAAAATTTGTACCAACGAAGGCACATATATTATGCTTCTTATCATATAGCAGTAATGGCATATCTTGTTGTTGTTGATCAGCAACCGGGGGATCTAAATTAACAACGTCGAGAATCAGTGGGAATCATTATATATATATATATACACTATATATAAGGAGAGAGTGAATGAACTCTTAAAAGTTAAGAGGTCCAACAAATATTGCTATGTTTATAAGTCTTAATGCATGTCTTACTTGTTTTTAAGGGTAAAGATGTCTTTTTATCAATACTTAAATCTTGGCCTCTCAGTTTTTATCAAATTTTACTATATAAAAAATAATTTCATTTTTGGCCCCTCAAGTAAAACCAACTACCCCTAACGATTTTCAAAAGATCATAACTATTTCATACGTTAATATTTAAAAAAAGAAACTACACCATAAAAACGAGAATTTTGTTCTCTTTAATTTGAGTATAGTAATGCTATACTTTGTAATTTTAAAAAAATTCGCATGTTACACGAATACGATTTACGACCGACAACCGGGTTCTGGCAAGGCGTTTAACATCGTCGGGTTACACTGACACTAGTTAAGCATTCGACGTCGGGTTACATGCTTACCGACATCGGTTACGAGTCAGATGCCACGTTACACACGTGGAGACATTAGATTTCATGCATTCAAGCGCGGATTACCTAGGTACCGAATCTGGTTACGCATCTGATGATGCATTATGCGTTTATAGTCGTCAAGTTATGCTCGTACCGGTAACAACTATGTGGTCGATGTGCCTTCGTTACATGTGTATCGACATTTATTACAAGTTTGACATTGCTTTATGCGACAGATGTGGGTTTGTGTTCGTTCCAATGTTGGTTGACGCGCATAGTGAGCCTAACACGCCTACTAACGTCGGGTCGTGCGTGCCATATCAACCTATTTTGATCAGTTGGAAAATAACACCACCTAATTCTAACCCGTTTGTAAATAACACCAACCCGCTTTGACACGTATATAATCACGCAATATATGTTGCAATTTTGCATGCACATAATTATGTATAAAGAAAGATAATTACACACCTTCTAAGATAATTACACAACATATTTTCTTAATTAAGCATGACTATAATCACACTTATTATACGCACAACACACCTAGGTATAAAGGAAATCATTTTTTTTCTTTAAAAAAATAGTATAGCAAAAAAAAGTAGTTTGTTTTTTTTGAAAAGAAAATACTTATGCAGTTTTTTTTAAATGCTTGTTTTTGTGTGTTGTTTTTTTATATTATAATGTCATGTAGAAAAGTTATCAATGTTTTAAAAGTTGAAGAATTATGCTTCATTTAGGTTCTCATATAAGGAGGAGAAAAATATAGCTGCATATAAAGTTCAATAGTTTAAGTAAATACAAATGTTAAAACACATTAGAAATTTTATATATAATTTATCTTTTTGTTTAACGTTAAAAATTTATTGTTGTTTCTCGGTCCATATGAATGGAGAAACAATATGGGAGAGACTATATATTCTATAAACACAAGTTCAGCCCTTATAACAAGCAACTGACTTACTCAATTTTTTGGTTAAGTAAAGTCTTAGAATTAATCCATCGACATGATTAAGTTATATGTGTGATATTTAGGATAATAAATTGTAAAGTCGAGCCAAATTGAGTAAATGAGAAAACGTATGGTCCTCTTGCAAGATCTAATCGCATAACATGATACGTACACGAGACGATTACGTTAACAATACTTTATTGATATTCGTTGATGTTCATACATTACATAAGTTAAGCCTATAGAGAATTCGGCATGGTAACGTTACACAGAGAATAAATATGGCATAGATATCAACGCATATTCAGTAGGAATGCTTATTTATAAGCTACCCTCATTCGTTAATCATCACTAATGAATGAGGTCTCTCATTCGTTAGACACACCTAACGAATAAGGTTTCCGATAGAGAATGACCTCCCATTCGTTAAACATCCTCAACGAATGGGTATTACATTAACGAATGAGCCTTCATTTGCTAAATCCCTTAGCGAATGATCTTAATCTATAATGAATGGACCTCATTCTTTAAACATGCCTAGAGAATGAGCCATATTACATTAAATATAAAGACTAAACTACCCTTATCTTATTCGATCAGCTGTGGACAACAAATAATACACTGACAGTCAAGCATACCATCTCAAGTTTAATTTGAAGCCTAGCCAGTTTAGCTCGGAATGAAGTTCGAGTCCAGTTCGAGCTAGCCCTAGTTTGGATTATATTAGCTCGTTAACAACCTTTAACTATTGTTCGCTGCCGCATCGTGCGGGCACTCTACTAATATATATATATATATATATATATATATGTATATATATAAGTTTTTAAATCTTAAATAAATTTGAAAAGAAAAATAGTTTAAAAAGAATGTCATACGTTAAACAGGATGATTCATTAAATTGTTATAACGAATCATCTGTTTCGCTATCAAGTAAATAGATAACGAAAAAGGACTAACGAATCATTAACAAATTACTAGCGAATCACTATGAAAAGTTAACGAACTAATGTCTAGTTCATTATAAATAACGATTGCAAATCTGATTCTTTATCAATACTGATTCGCTGTCCTAATTCGTTTGAATTGCATAACGACTTGGACACGATTTAGTTCTAACTCGTTAAGCATAACGAATGGCCAATTAGACTTAATATTTGACTTAATTAGTCAAGGTCCAAATTACCAAGAACTTCAAAAGTCAACATTACAATCGGAACTCAATACACATATAATCAACAATACAAAGCCAAACCAATGACCACAAAGGATCTCGGAATCGTATTGCAATTGCAATGACACCAATTTGCTGTTCCAAAACATTATAAAGAGAGGTTAAATTAAGGTTTACGAAAAACTTTAAAACCCGGTAACATAATCACATAATTAACATATCAAACATGTATCAAATTTGACGAAGTGCATTATGGTTTGATCATCAATACCTTAGTGTCACGAATATATGATCAGAAAGAGGTTTGATGAAGGTCGAATTTTCTGGAAAATTTGGCCAGAGTAACAGTGCAATAGGGGAAGAAGATGAATAGTGTGAAGCGAATCGTTTCACGAACCCATATATAATACTGACACGGCACATTTTTCGACGTAACGAATCAGCCGATTCGTTTGAATTTTGAATTAACGAATCAGGTGATTCGTTAGGTTAAATTTAACACGTGTCACAGCGAATTAGAATCAATTCGTTAAATCAAAGACATAAGATTAACGAATTAGCTTTAATTCGTGTTTAATTCGTTAACTATGCATAACGAATAAAATTAATTACTGAGTGGCGGAAGCGAATTAGGGTAACGAATTAGAAAGTAATTCGTTAAAGATGACTTAATTCGTTATTCATAATTAACAAATTACTTTTTTGGACAAAAATCAACTAAGGATAATGTATCCAAATTTGCAATGTGAGGACTAATGCTAAAGCGGTAACAACGAATATATGAATGTAAATGGAGTGAACACCAAGATTTGTTGCGAGGAAAAACCCTTTGATCTTGTTCATATCAAATGAAAAAAATCCCGGGTGACGACAACTCGTCGATCACCAATTTATTACTATGATCAATGTTACAAAATAAGCTAGTGTGTAGAGAGAGTTATTGATTCTGCTCTTGTGTGTGCGAGTACAAGTGATGATATCTAATCGATCATATCTCAATGTATATAAAGAAAATACATGTAACGAAGAGTATTAACTATCCGCCACTATTCCACTACTCTTCCAAAGTTCATTTGACCACGTGCTTAGTAGCTTCCAGTAGCGAGATTTAAGGTGGATCAAGTCATTTAGCCGTTACTTCTGTTGAATAATAACCTACACATATGAAACAATTGTTAATAATATTAACCTCTGAGGATCCTTAATCTTCGACATGGTTCCGGAACTCTTCGGGAGGATAACTGATCCAGACACATCTTCAAGGATAACATATCCTCAACAGAGAAAATATCAGCACTAACAATTGCCCCCAAAATGGCGGGTGATAGTGGAACACAGCTGTCATTTTGAATTTTGAACTTCTGCGAAAACTGGATGATAGGACGGTTTTGCCAGAAATAATTATCATTTGGCCCTCGAGTTGATGATAACAGCTTATATATGCCTTCCTATATCTTTCTTATAATCACACATTCAGGCTACGCATCAGGTATCCTTCTATTTCTTTTGTTATTCTCTTTATCAATGTCTACTGTTTCGTCTTCTTCTTCCCCTTCGCATCATTCAGACCAGGCGTCCGACGGGTCTGGGTTGTCTGAGATGCAACCACAAAACCTTATTGCCAACCCCTTTATCGAAATCTGCAAGTTAACAGACCCCGAGGTAGATGAACTTCGTCCACTGTTTCCATTTGGAACGAAGTTCCGTCAATATGACGTCGGAATCCGATGCGACGTCTATTCTCGGATCTGGGTTTGTTTGTCGGCTTGCCCGTTCTTGATCGGCTATCATTATTCTTTTCCCGCTTTTACCCAGAGCTTCTTCGACTCCACGAGCATATCCTACATCCAGGCTATGCCTATGGTGTGGCGAGTCCTCAGCACTATCGAAAGGATCATAGAGGAGCAAAAGATCGACTTTGGTCTTCCGGAGATATCACACTTGTACACCCTTACTACCCACGGTCCTTCCCGATTCATCTTGAAATCCAAGCCTCGACAACCCCACCCGATCTCAAAAGTCACTTTAAATGATTCCTTGTGTAGGAATCATTTTTTCTTTGTAAAATATGACTCAATACCTGGAGGGATTGATCTTCCTTCAAAGTGGGTCAGAAAGGGTAGGATCCTGGATCCTTAACAAATAGCAGGATCCTTGATGCTTTAACTTTAATTCTGAATCTTCCTTTTTGTTTGTAGTTGAGAACTTTGCTTCTTTGGGCAAGTTACCTGGTACAAAAGAGAAAACAAAA
The DNA here is from genome assembly GCF_021521415.1 of Bidens hawaiensis. Lineage (NCBI taxonomy): Eukaryota > Viridiplantae > Streptophyta > Magnoliopsida > Asterales > Asteraceae > Bidens > Bidens hawaiensis. The sequence continues at coordinate 472,875 of NW_027491099.1, forward strand.
CGGTTCCTAGCACTGGATACCGAGGTTAGAACCTTTCAAGCTCGTTTTGTTGACGCTTTCTGTGAAATCTCCACGGGTTCCAGCATGTCAAGTAAGTTTATTATATTAATCTTAAGGTAAATAAAATTAGTTTGAATACTTATCTGTTAACTTTTCTTTTGTAGGCACCAAGAATTCCCCGAAATCAGCTAGCAAGTTCTCCCTTGAAGACATTGATTGATGGCCTCCTCCCCGGACATCAAGAAAGAAGCTTCAAAGGCAGCAATTAGTTCCAAGACCAAGACCGCAACGACCAGAGCTAAGTCCGCTGCTTCTAAAAGAAAGAGGTCCTCCAATCCCGAAACCCATTATGACACAGTCCTCTCGGTAAGTATCCTGTATCCTGTTACTTCGAATTTTAGGATCCAATATCCTTCTAATCTTGATTACTTTGTCGTATACAGGCTATGAGTGCTTTCAAAGAGCACTATGCAAAGATCATCAGCCAGATGAGTGTGAAGCTGTCAGGGCTAGGGAAAGCCGTGGTTTCCAAGGACAAAGCCATGATCCAACTCTCCAAGGACAAAAAACAATTGGAGGATCAGCTATCCTTAGCAGAAGCCCAGCATCAAGAGACAGTGAAGCAAGCTACGGATGAGGCCAAGATGTGGGCCGCTAGGTCGGTATTCCAAGCACGGATCAAGATGGTGAAGGAGGCCGGTGATCCTACTTTTGACAAGATGACCTGGGACGTGAAAAAGTGAAAGACTGCCCTGGATGCTCTTGGTGGCGAAGATGATGAGGAGATGGCTGAGGAAAATGAGGTTGGGACTAGTGGTGTCAAGGAGGTGGTTGAAGCTGGTGATGGAGAAGGTGCTGCAGAGGGTGAAGATGCAGCCTAAGTGGCGATGAAGGATATAGAAGACAAGGCCCGAGCACACTTTTTTATTATGTGTTGGTGTTTTTAAGGATAACTTGGTCTGTAATAAACAATAGTAAGTAGGTTTAAGGATCACTGATCCTCAAGTCAATTTCCAGGGGTACCGAAGGTGGATGGATCCTCTGTTTGTGGGGATGAAACCTTTGGTATCTCTGATGTTTATTTTCCTGCACTTAAGAAAAATTAGTAACACCTGTTTAACCCGTTTGGATGGTCCATCTTTTTGTATAGTGAAATCCTGGTTAAAGATTTCGGTAAGTCCAGGTGACTTATGCATAATAAAATAAAACTTTTTAACTGTTAGCTTATTATTTATTTTAAAAGTCTGTTTGATATAACTTTAGCTTTATTGAGAGTTTTAAGAAATAATCTTGAGTAAAAGATTTTAGGATAAAAGATCCTTATGAAAAATGTTTAGGATAGAATATTCTTAAAGAATAAACTATAGGATAAATTATCCTTAAAAATTGACAAAAGTTTTTATAATAGAATATCCTTAGAGGAATAACCCTTTAAATTAAAATGTTTAAAATTGTTGCAACTAAGACAATATAAATTCATTAATAGAGACCATACCAGAAGGTCTAGGTAGACTTAAGTTACCATAAGTATTGAACCTTCAATGATCCTTGAAGAAATAACCTTAGGATTTTGAATCCATAGAACTTTGTCTTCGTGATGAACTTAGAAAATCTGTCAAACAATTTATAATGTTAACTAGGATCAAACCCAATAAGCTGGGGACAAGCCCAAATAATAAACTGGGGACAAGCCCGTGCAACTAGGGACAAGCCCGTGTACTGGGGACAAGCCCGTGAACTGGGAACAAGCCAAAAACTGGGGACAAGCCCAAAACTGTGGACAAGCCCAAATCTGGGGTCAAGCCCAAAACTGGGGTCAAGCCCAAAACTGGGGACAAGCCCAAATACGGATGCTAACTAGGGACTCGCCCAAAACTAGGATTTAGCCCAAACTTAAGATAACGTGAAAACATTATAAACCGGTGGTATGACACGTCTTCCATAAATCGTAGGATCCTCCATATAGCCGAAAACAACGAAATTGTTCGCCACTAAGCGTGTACTGGTCCCGCTGCCCCGAACTATACGTTGGATAGCGTGCGCTCCAGGCGAGAGTGTAGAAACTCTATTTAATAAGAAAGGTGAAAACCTTTAAACCATAGGGGAGATGATCATCGAGGATCATATCCAATCGTGGGCTAGGCCAAGAGAAATAGTATATTACCTCGAATGTAAAAGAGAGGTGATCAACCACTTGGTTATTATACATTTCATTAATATCCTGCATTGATACTCAAAACTTGGAAGTAAAAAATCGTTAAGAATATATTATCCATAAATTGAAAATTAAGAAACTGAAATGGATAAAGGATAGGATAGATTTTACCAATTTTGGGGATCCTTAATCCCTTAAGGATAATATATCCCACAGGATACTAGATCCTGATCAGAAAAAGTACTTCTTGAGGTGGATAGCATTCCATGCTCTTAGTAATCTGTTTCCTTCCATTGTGAGCAAATGATATGCCCCCTTTCCTGCCTCCGACTCGATCTGATAAGGACCTTCCCATTTGGGTGCTAACTTCCATCAGCCGGTTTGGTAGTATTTTGGAAGGCTTTCATCAAAACTAAATCTCCTTCTTGAAATCTTCTGATCCTTATATTTTTGTTGTATGCCCCAGCTACCCTTTGTTGATAAGCTGCCATTCTGATCTTGGCCTGGTCTCTGAGTTCTTCAACAGTATCCAAGTCTTCAAGTAGGATTTCTTCATTGGCTTCAGGATCACGGATGCTCGTCCTTGCTCTAGGAAACATTGAAGCGAAAAAAATTAGACATTTCATCTTCTGAAACCAACACTTTTGTTTTGGATAAAAATCAACTAAGGATAATGTATCCAAATTTGTAATGTGAGGACTAGTACTAAAGTGGTAACAACGAATATATGAATGAAAATGGAGTGAACACCGAGATTTGTTGCCAGGAAAAACCCTTTGATCTTGTTCAGATCAAAAGAAAAAAACCCTGGGTGATGACAACTCGTCGATCACCAATTTATTAATAACAAAAAAGGGTTACAGGTGTTTGGAGATTGTGATCGGTGTTACAAAGTAAGCTAGTGTGTAGAGAGCGTTATTAATTCTGCTCTAGTGTGTGCGAGTACAAGTGATGATATCTAATCGATCATATCTCAAGGTATATAAAGAAAATACACGTAACAAAAAGTCCTAACTATCCGCCACTATTTCACTACTCTTCCAACGTTCATTTGACCACGTGCTAGTAGCTTCGAGTAGCGAGATTTTAGGTGGACCAAGTCATTTAGCCGTTACTTCTATTGAATAATAACCTACACATATGAAACAATTGTTAATAATATTAACCTTTGAGGATCCTTGATCTTCGACACGGTTCCGGAACTCTTCGGGAGGATAACTGATCCAGACACATATTAAAGGATGACATATCCTTAGCAGAGAAAATATCAACCCTAACAATTACTTTTATGTAATTTTAAATTAACTTAATTAATTAAATCAATAAATTAACTTGAATAAAAATAAAAATGTAAATCAAGAACCCATATCTCGATGATTATAAACTTTAAAGTGTTTCACATTTTGAAACACATAACTTAAACGAATTGAAATAATATGTAAAAAGAAAGGAAAATCTTTTAGTACTTTGAGTGTTTACGCAAAATATTTACAAAAGAAATATCCGAAAATGAAAAACATAGAATAGAAAATCTTTTTGTTTTTTTGTATGGTTTTTCAAAAGAATTACATATTTTTGGATTTTTGTTGAAGTTTGAGCAGAGAATCATATTGACCTAATTGCCCTTCCATCTCAGTTCTATATTTCAGCGATATTAAGACTGGCGTTAAGTCAATCATTGATATTGTTGTCCACTTAAATATTATAACAAACTTTCGAGCATTTCTGTGATATGATTAATGATTCAATTAGCGCACAGAATATCATAAACTATCAGCCTCTAATCCCGGTTCAAGCTTAATTTGATTTTTGCCAAATCACCCCAACTTGACCTAAACCATAATAGTGTTGATCAAAACTTTGAAGATTTTAGAAATTTTGAGCAATGCATCAAGTTTCCTTTACTATGAGTGAGTATGCACGAGTCCATCTGTTGGCTTACATACATTGTATCCCCTGGGGTCCGTTTCTTATAGGTATTGAGACGCGCGCAAGGCTTGAGTATGACATGGAACACATGTATGACTAACAGCGAATTTTGATCAAGTCAGTAATTTAGATTGTACGGAGTACAACAGTGATCAAGTTTAATGACTTTGGGTTTGCTCTAAAAGCGAGTAAAATATTCATGCTTATGAATACCCAGATGATTAAGCCGTATAATGACTCACAGTGTCCAGAATCCTAACGCTTGTTAAGGCTTGAGTATGACATGGTATTACATTTCTGCCATCCTTACCGAGATTTTTGCTAGAGACTAACACCTCTTTCAATTTGGCTTTTCTTTATGTTTATATCACATATTTCACTCTAACAGCTTGCTTAAGACCTATCAATGCACCAATGATTAAGCGCTCAGTCCTTTAAGCTTATTTCTAGCTGGATTTGGGGTCAAACAATCAATGCACTATCATTTTCTCTTTTTGCTTCAAAAACTCAAGATTTAGAGGAGCATAAAACAAAAATGAATTTAATCACGCCAGTAACTTTCAGTCTATAGATTAATGGCTATCCAATCAATCTACAAGTAGATAACAGGACCAAAACATGCAAGCATGCTCCACAAACTAAAATAACTGACATAATTTTCAGTGAGAAAATAAAATAAAATAAAAAGCATAACGAACGCCCCAATTACTTTCCAATGTCAGGTAAATGGCTATCCTTCAAATAGGAGTAAGTGACATATTTTTCAGCGAACGTACGCAAAAATCTTTTTGGTTTTTCTATTTACATACATAAAACACAATCTTTTTGCCTTTTTCATATTTTTCTATACAAACGAGAAATTCACAATCTTTTTGATTTATCAAATTTATAAATAAAACTAAAAATTTCACAATCTTTTCGATTTTTCAAATTTTTAAGATGTTTTTGGATTTTTAGATTTTTCAATGTTTTTGGGTTTTATCTATACAAACGAAAAGAACAATCTTTTTGTATTTTCTATTTCATCCCCAAAAAGCCAAAACCAAAATAAAATTTAAAGTGAAAATAAAGTGAAAAGAACGATAGTTATCCTAGTTTCAGGATACCAGCAAGGGTCTTTAAGCCATTTAAACCAAGCAAAAATTGAAAACGCGTTTTGTCAAATGCTTTGGTAAATAAGTCATCTTTTTGAAAATCGGTATGTACTTTCTCTATGTCAATTAATTTATTTTCAAAGCAATCCCGTATGAAATGATATTGAATTTCTATATGTTTCGTTTTAGAGTGTTGTACGGGATTTTTGGTGATGCTAATGGCAGCAGAATTATCAATTAAAATGGGAGTAGTAAGAAACTTCAAACCGTAGTCGCGAAGATATTGTTGTATCCACAAAACCTGGGAACAAAAACTCGAGGCTGCAACATACTCAGCTTGGCGGTTGAAGTGGAGACCGTTGTCTTCTTATACTGCCAGGAAATAAGCCGGCTTCCTAAGAATTGACATCCTGTTGTGGTAGATTTGTAGTTAATCTTGCATCCTCCATAGTCTGAGTTAGAATAAGCGGTAAGGTTAAATGTATCATCCTTGGGGTACCATAACCCGGTGTTTGGATTGCCCCTCATATATTGAAGAATACGCTTGACCGCTTCCAGGTGAGTCACTCGGGGACTAGCTTGGTACCTAGCACATAAACAAACAGCAAACATTATGTCGGGTCGAGAAGTAGTAAGATACATCAAAGAACCAATCATAGCTCGATATAGGGTAGGATCGACAGTATCCTCCAATTCATCCGGTGATAAATTGTGACCCACGGGGAGTGGAGTAGAAGGGGTTTTTCCGGCAGCATTCTTAAATCGGCTCGAGATGCCGTTCATGTATTTAGTATGGTGAATGAAGATTCCTTTCGCAGACTGATGAACCTGCAACCCTAAAAAGAAGTTCATCTCTCCCATCGAACTCATTTCGAACTTGGTTTGCATTGACTTTTCGAATTCCTTACATAACGTGTAAACTGCAAACTGCTGACTCTAAGTTCAATAACTTAGTCGGAATCTTCTTGTATTTAGTCGGAGTCGCCTTCTTGACTTTAGCAGGTTTGTCGATAAGATCCCAAACATCCAAACGTGCAAACTACTGTAATTCTTCTTGCATGGCTTCTACCCAAGGGGGATCTTGAAGTGCCATACGAGGCGTCGTTGGCTCAACTTGGGATAGAAAGCAAGTGAATTTAGCAAGATTTACAATTCCAGACTAGTGTAAATCTACATAAGCACATAATACATTATTCTCACTTGTTGATGCAACTTGATGATGTGTTTGAACGCTCACATCATGTTCTCCAATAATGTTTTCTTTCGGATAATAATTATGAATCCTAAGAGTGGGATTCTCAGGAACAGTAACATTTTCAAATAAATTAGTGTAATGTTCGCCCAGCTCGTTAGATGAATCATCACTATTAAGTTCAATAACTTGATCAACAACTGGAGTATCATCAGAAGAAGTTGATGCATTATTAAAGAGAACTGGAGAATCATATCAGGATCTTCAGTTGGAGTATCGGTTGGAGCATCGGTTGGAGCTTCAACATCATTAGAACTTGAAAATCTTGGAATTACCAGTTGTTCTTCAAAGTAAGCACGAACCAAGTCTTCATCTGGTTGATCAGTTGTTGGGGTAAATGAATTAAATAAGCCATCATAGTCAAACATCCATTCGGGACCTTTCCCTTGAGGAGGTGTGGTGTACTTTTGACAGTCCACATGGTACAACTCCTCAACACAACTAGACGTGAAGTTAAATACTTGTTTCTTAGGAGAATCATAACCAAGAAATACCCTTCAGTAGCATTTTCATCAAACTTACCCACATCCTTCTTCAACATTATACAAGGACACCCAAAAGGTTCCAAGTACTTTAAGTTAGGCCTTCGATTATTCAACAGCTCATAACTTGTCTTCTTGAGTCTCTTAACAGTTAGATCCCGATTGAGGGTATAACACGCAGTATTCACCGCCTCATTCCAAAATTGGACAGGAAGCTTAGAATCAGCAAGCATAGTTCTAGCAGCTTCAATCAACGTTCTGTTCTTTCACTCGAAAAAACCGTTTTGTTGTGATACGTATGGGGCACTGTATTCGCGATGAATTCCCTTTTGTATACAAAAGAAATTCAATACAGTAATTTTAAATTCAGTACCATTGTCACTTCGAATTATCCTCACTTTTTCTTGTATAGTGATTCGATCTTAGTGAATAAATTCTGAACAAGAACAGGTGTTTGGTCTTTTGAACTCATAAATAAGACCCATGAGTATCTTGAATAATCATCGATAACTACCAGTCAATACCAATCTCCAGAGATACTTTCACGATTCACTGGACCAAAAAGATCCATATGAAGTGTCTCAAGAGGAGTATCAATAGAGTTCAACAACTTAGAAGGATGTGACATTTTCTTCTGTTTGCCCTTTTTGCAAGGAATATGTTGGTCGGATAACTTAAAATTCTTCAAAGACATACCTTTAACTAGGTCATTTGCCATTAGATAGTTGATCTTACGAACTTTAATGTGACCCATTTTACGATGCCATAGAATAGAGTCCTTCTCGGTTGATTTTTAGACAAAACATGTTTCGATAGATGTTGATACTTTAGAGCTCATATTTAAGACGTAAATATCATTTGATCGAGGTGATCTCATGATAACCATGTCCTAGGGAATCACATATCCCGGTTTCAAAATCAGACATTCTTTACCAGTAAATATTGTAGTGTATTTCTTGCCACAGATTTGTGACACATTCAATAAGTTATGGTCTACCTTGTCAAAGTAATTAACTTTTTCAAACGTAATGTGACCATTTGAATCATCACCTTCTAATGTAATCACACCCCCAGAATTCCCAGCAAATGCCACATAACCCCCTTGAATATTTCTCACATTTGTTAATAGGTCGAAATTTACAGTAATATGACGAGAACATCCACTATCCATAATCTAGTTTTCACCATAAATGGTCTTGGATGTACCCTACACACAAAAGAAAATGATTAGTTCAAAAAGGCAGCCCAAGCCTCAGTCTTGGGCACCTTTTGATTTCCATGAGTAACATTAAACTTGGTTGAATTCAACTGTTGTTTAGTAACTTGAGAATAAGTTACAGGCTTCTTAGACATACCTCTTAAATAAGCAACCTGAACGACATTTGAGTTCACATTTTTGCATAACGGTTCAGTTGGAACAAACTTTTGTTTAACTTGACCATAAGTTTCATTCACATGAACTACCTTTCGAGGATTCACGTTTGAGAACATGATGTTAGTATCATCATCATACGACACAGGTCGTTTCAGAATCCCTTTTATCAAAGGAACTGGTTTTGATTGATCTTTGGCAAATGGATGAAGATTTTGAGATCTCTTCTGTCCACAGTTTCTCACAACATGACCTTGTTGACCGCAAAGAAAGCAGCTTCGCATGTCCACATGATCGTTTTGAGGTTTAGCGGTAACATATGACACAGAAGGATGATGACTCACGTTCTTGGCAAAGCTCTTATCCAAATCATCAGATGACCCCGATTTCTTTCTCAAATAAAAATCTAGGTTAGAGCAGTTTAAAAAGCTTTGCAAAGTATCGTTTCCAGTTGATTTTACAAACTGAACTTTCTTAGCATATTTTAAGACTTGCTTAGCTTTAGTCAAGGGGTCAGATGTAACTGATGTTTTAGCTTGAGCATACTGACGTTCAAGATCTTAAATCTTGGATGTTTCATTGTGAAAAAGACTCTTAATCAATCCGGTTTAATGATACTAATTGGAATGTATTTCTCAGTGAACATCGTGTCTATTCCTTTTAATTTAAACACACGACCAGTTGATGGCTTGGAAACATTAGGATGGATGAAACGCAAAAAATCCTCATCAGAATTTTTAGGCTTTTCTTGTTTCTTAGCTTTCACTGGTTTAACCTTAACATGATTTTCTTGTTTAACCAGAGTTGTGTGCGAACCATACACAGCCTCCTCAAATTCATGAGGTTCACAAAGAATGTGATTAGAACTTGGAAAGTTCTTGTTCTTGTGTATTATTTCATGTTCAAACACATCTTCAATGATGAATTTTTCAACATTCTCAACAAAGACTTTGTTGCTTTGTACATGAGGTTTTTGAATTGTAGATCGGGATTTAACAGTTTCAGGTTTGACTGGTTTTGCTCTTTTTGAAATCACATGTTCTTTAACAATCACAACCTTTTCTTTTCTAGCAAAAGGATTTGGTTTGTAATCATTTTGAAAAGGTGGTAGAATTTAAACAAAACCTATACCTTTCTTTGAATCTTTTTGCTTACCAGATACTTCTATTATTTCATTTAGCAAAAAGGAAGATTTCTGAATTTTCCCAATTTGTTCTTTAACTCAAGAACCTCATTCTCAAGCTCGGCTATCTTTGATCTATGTTTCAAAATTTCTTGAAATTTTTAATTATTGATAGTCATTTTAACAGATAACTCAGCCTTAAGATCATGATTACTTATAGTTAAGGCCTCAATTTTCTCTCTTGAATTCATTTGAGGGGTTAAGGATTGCCTATAAGTGTCCTTTAAAGAATCAATCTCTTTTAGAAAATTATCATTTTGAAGTTTTAAGGAATCTATCTTAGGCTTGTTAAGTTCAAAATCGGCACATGAAACCTTAACAGATAATTTAGAAGACTAAGTACTAACCTCATTTTGCTTAGCCATGTAAGCAGACGTGGTTAGATCACTGATTTTAGCCATACATGCGAAAGTGGTTGGAAGCTTCTCACTTGAATCATCTTAATCAGACTCAGTATCAGCATCAGAAAATAAGCTCACTCCCACTTGCATCTTGAAAATGTTCACTTGATCCAAACATCCCTAAATCAGCTTGATTGTCATGGCACAGCAATCGTTGTGACCAATCAGTACTATCCAAGTTAGAGAGCATTGCTTGTGACCCAGATGAAGATGGTTTAGTTCCAATAGATTTTCCCGCATCATTTCCACTTTTACCTGATGAATTCTGATCTTGTTTTCTGGGACCAGTATACTCCTTCTTCAGCTTATCACATTCTTTAGCAAAATGCCCAAACTCTTGACAGTTATAACACTTGACTATATTTATCAAAACCCAACTTCTTGTTCAATGACGGAAGATCTTTACCCGTTCTCTGCATAAATTTTTCACTTTCCTAACTATCATAGCCATATTCCACTTCAAGTCCATTAGTTCCAAATCATCAGGATCAATTTGATCATAGTCTTCATCAGTCAAATCGCTCGTTGCAATCTTACTACTAACCAAATTCTCGTATGAAGTCATGAAGGCAGACAAAAAAGCAAAATTTTGTTCTGCCTCCCTCATATTGAAATTTGATTGTGATGAGAATTGATTTGCAGGTGATGAATATTCAGATCCTCCAGATGACCCAGAAACACCAGATGATCCAAAAATTCCAGCTGTGTAGAAACAAGCACGTGGATCATTATAGATCGTTGTTGCATTATCACTTGCATTTTTTGTAAGAAATGCAGTGATATGAGAAATTGTTGAACTTAATGGCATTCTTCCACCATAAAAGGCAGGATCTTGGTTATCCTTTGAAGACTTTTGACATTTAAGATCGTATTCTCGTGCTTCGATCTTTTGCATAAATTCCGTCTTCATTGTTGAAGTAATTGTTCTCTTTCAGAACCATCAAGAAAGTCGAGTAAGAACTCAGTAAAGCACTTTTAATGGTGCCAATCTTATCAACCTTAGACGTTTCCAACTTCATTTTATCCATCTCAGCTATCAAATGATTAAACCTGGTTCTCATCTCTTCTACAGTCTCACCCTTAAGTAGATTAAAGTTTCTAAATTGAAACTTGAGCATAACCTTTTTGCTTTCAGCAGTGTTACCCATACTCCTCGTACGAATATGTTGGAATAATGAAGTACACATCTTTATGCTACCAACTTGGTGAAAGATGTTTTCGGTTATAGCCATAGTGAGAGTAGAATAAGCTTTCGTTTCAATTTCTAAGGCTTTCTTCTCTTCAACTGAATATTGCGAGATAGCTTTTGGTATGAATCCAATAGTCTCATCTCCAATCATAGGAACGATATAAACCTCATCCAAGCAATATGAACAATCAGGATGAACTGACCCTAAGTGAGCACGGAAGCAAGTTTCCCACTTAGCAAAGTCGCTGAAATTCATTAAACGGGGACATTTTGAATATGAACCAATCTCGGTATCCAGTGGCAACATTTGTTGCATTAGCATATTTTGGGAGGCTAATGCATACATACTAGCCATGTTGCTAACTGTCAATATTTTCAAACTCCAAGGGTTAAAGGTTAAAATTATATTAACGAACTGTGAACAGGAGAATTAACGAACTGTAAACAATGGTTAACGAATCACAACTAACGAAATGAAAATTGTCCAGGTAACGAATTAGCAAATTGGTCTACGAATTAAGTCAAATAACGAATTAGTTTGACTCAATAGGTTAACGAATCAGATGGTTTTCTTTAACGAATCAATAAGCGTAGATTTAGCGAATTAGGATCTTGAACTGTTGATTTTCTATAACGAATCACTAAAATACTCTTAACGAATTAGGTGACGAATTACCTACAGTTGATAACAAATCAACTTATAGCGAATTAGGTTGTTACACCGGTTGTAACAAACTCTGACAATGGTTGCCACGTGGCAAAAGTTGTTGGAGTTAAAGTTAACGAACTTAGACACGTGTCACAAGAATCGGTTGACACGAATTAGAACAGGTAGTGAACCGAGTAACGAACCACCCACGAATTAGCATATAACACTAACAAGTTAGTTTCAAGGTAAACGAAGTGGCTTAAAGATTAACGAATCTTCAAATCTTCATCATGTATTTCCAGAATTCTGGATAACATATGAACGCTTAACCCAGTGACCAATCCGTAAAAATGCCTCAATACATTACCATATCATTCACTTAACCTATTGAAATACTCGGAAATACCAAGCAAAAACAACTCAATCAATTCCGTAATCAATTAACACTTAACTCGAATCCGATCAACCAACACAATCCACTTTTTAGGCCAAAACCAGATCTAACCAAAAGATAACACAAACCAATCCAAAATCCAATTCTAAATCAAAAATTTTTCCAAATACCTTACACACCACAAATCCAATCCAATCAATCCATAAACTAAACAAATTCTCTCTAAATTTGGTCCAAACTCAAACCGTTCACAAACTTATACGAAAATAACAATTATCAGTCCTTAATAACGAATTAACACTCGAATCAAGAGCAATCGAACACCGAAAGATCTGATACCACTTGAGAATACCTTAATCAGATCTCAGATCTGATAGATTATAATAACTATAAGGATCTAGTTCATGATGTTCTTATCCGATTATGTATTAATGTATATATTAGTACCGATTGTATATATGTGTATGTATAATATTACAGAGAAGATTTGAGAGAACAAATTTGCAGAGGTTCGATAATCTTAACTCAAAACTTAAATTAACAGTGGAATGATTCCACTATATATAGAAGTCGAGTCTAGTTCGTTACACATTTTGTAACGAACTAGCTACTCACTTTGTTACATACAATAAACATAATAAACTTAACGAATCACTCCCGGATTTGTTAAACATCCTTAACGAATCAGGAGGAAACATAACTTAAGTCTAGTTCTGTGACACTCGTCAATTTCAGGTTAACTCCGTTAACTCAAACTCCGTCAATTCAAACTTCAGATCACATGATCTATAACGCACATCTCATTACATTTAAAATAAGATTTTAAATGACGCTTGACAACTACTACATGTGTAGTCTTTCGGGATTGCACCGAAACGCAAACGAGTTGACGCAAACCATTGGTGAATAAACGGAAAACATCCAAACAATAATTATGTGATAATTATGTGTTAGGCTTATGTGTTATTTGATAATATCATTTAAAACACTAACTCAAGATGCAAACAAGTTACTTTAGGCTAGAAAAGTAATATTTAAAATTTGAGGGACCTTGATGTAACATGTTTTTATTTAATAATAACAAAACCCTAACTCTCTCTTCCTCTCTCTAATCCCGATCGGCCCCCCTCCCTTCTCCCTCTCTTGGCTGCCGAAAACAAACACACACATACACACAAGATTCTTCAAGTTTGGTTGAAGATTAAGGTGCTAGGAAGGTATAAACAACTATCCTATGTATTTTACATGTTTAATTTTGATCTTGAATGGGTTAATCTAAAACCCTATGTCACGAAATTGATGAATAAGATGAACTAGGGTTGATTTATGCTAGATGATGATTGATTATGCTTTGGTTATTGATTTAGATGATCATATGTGATTTTGAACGGTGAAAGATTGTTAAATCATTGATTGTTTGTAAACCCTAGAGGGTTACTACTGATTTTGGTGGATAATTATGTTTATTACATGGTTGGAGATATGTCGTATGCTTAGGATGCATGTTAGACGATTGTTTGTGCTTGCTGAGTTTTGACAGCAGAGATTATTAAACTTGAAAGACATGTAACTTGTTAAATATAAAAGCAAACTGAACTATTTATGAGTCTGCAAGGTAGTACTCTGAGTCTAATTTTCAGAAAGTTTAACCACGCCTAATTTGGAGGTGTTTTGGTTACTCAAACGATTTAAATATGATTAAAGGTCAAAACTGGTACTGGACAGATTGTAAGTTATGTTTAGACAACTGTAACTAATTGTTAATGCGGAAATTGGCTGAGGTTGTTAACACTACAGGGTACTATAATGAGTCTAGTTTCTATAAAGTTAAAGTTTGTAATTTTTAGACGAGTAAAAGTTAACTTTTTTTATTTTACAAAACTGAAGTGCAAATCTGAATTGTGAGACCTGCTGTTAGGTTGTTTTCTAAATATCATATCTCATGAACTACAAGACCAAATGGGTTGGTTTCACTTCTGGAAGTTAACTTGTTGAGTTAAGAACCTAACCCAATTGGTCTTGCATTAGTTGGATTTTTCATTTAACGGGAATAACAAATAACATTCTTTTGCTCATGATTTTGACTGCTGTGAGTTTGCTGTAATGTTTTGATCATTGTGAGTAAATTATGTGGAGTAAAAATACAATAAAAATAGTTCTGGAAACCTAACTCATGTATGTTTTTTTGACGATTTTTGGTGAATTATTTGATATGTTGTGATCTATTGAATAGAGTAATCTTTCAAGTAGAATTCTGTCTTGATGAAACTAGCTGCTGAACTATACGAAACTACATGAAACGTGCTAATTGCTAGATAATTGTTATGTTTTGACCAAATTGACCTTGCGGGGAATAATTGCTAGAAATGTACACTATTAATACTTGACACGTAAATAGTTGTTCACACACGTAACGTATCACTAATGTGCTTGTTGAGACACACACGATTCACAAACGAAACACGAAACGTATCTTGTGCATAGGTATTATTTGCCGAGTCTAGAGACTCGATAATAGTTCCGACACTTAGAAAATCTCCTTGTTGTTTTAGAACGCTAGTGAGGGTTTTCTGCGACTCACATCACTTGGGTGACTTGTTTTGGGAATTTTTCGCAAAGAGTGAGTTTCACGTTCCCCTTTTAACTCTTTTAAACTCTTTTCACTTGGGGGAGAATACATACTCCGAAACGCTTTTAGATTTTGTTATTTATTATATATCACTTGTAAAGGCTAAGTGGCAAACGAAACAACTGAAGTCCTTCACACAACTAACCGTTTTGTATTGGATAATAGCGAGTCACTGTTGAGTAGTACTACTGGGTTTGACAAACCCCACCCAACGCTAAGCTCGACTGGAGGTCGAGTGGGTGTAATTTTGGCTAACACATTACCATAGTCGGGATAGACCTGGTGGCAAGGCACATGATAAACAGTCAGCTTCGGTGTCGAACACTTAGTAATACTTGCTTTATAGGCTAGCTACCTATAGATATATAATTGATTTAACATTATCTGGTAACGCTAAACGCAAACGCAAAACGCAAAACGCAAACGCTTTATTTATATAAACTTGTGAACTCACCAACCCCGTGTTGACACTTTTAGTATGTTATTCTCAGGTAGCCGAGGCGGGCGCGCGGTATAGGATCATGCATTACTTTGAACGCTATTGTTTACGCAAACTTGTTTTATACTATTATTATTTGGATTTTTAAGTCGTCCTGCATGACGCAACGTTTGGTTAAAGGTTTTACGCTTCCGCACTTATTAACAGTTAAACGTTTTCGTGGTTTGAAAACTTTATTTATGGTTTGATTATAACTAATGATTCCGATCCTGTTAGTTCACACCCTCTGACGGTAAAACTCCGTTAGTGGAATTTGAGGGTGTGACAGATTGGTATCAGAGCCATTGGTTATAGCGAACTAGAAACTGCATGCATACTAGACTATAACCGCAACGACCCATTAGTTATAATTATACGCAATGCATATATATTTTGCTTAGTCTCTCGTTATCTTATCTCTTTACCTCATTCACTCATACGCGCGCATACACGGCTTACCTGTAGGGATGTCGACGCTACCATCATCATCATCCGATCAGATGACTCATGCTCATGGAAAGGAACCGCAGTTACCTACCTCATCGCCACCCCGAGTAGTCCCGGAGCTAGAAGCCCCTGCACCGAAGAGGTATCGCTTATCCGGAGGCATGTACGACGACGACGTTAGCTGGGATTTGCACCCGAGTCTAATCCAACGTATGGTTTATCGCGAACAAGTTCCCCCGCTACCTCACCTGAGTCGTCCTGCTTACCCCAACACCCTACCACCCATAACCGAATCAGTGGAGCGAGTTCTCGTGGCTGTTGTCTCTTGTATAGAGCGTGACGTGGGTTTTATGCGCTCGGCGAGAGCGGACATTCCCGGATTGATAAGAGATGGAACCGAGGCTAGGGAGGAAATTTCCCGCCTGAAAACGACTTTGAAAGGAATGCAAGATGCTAATGATAAGCAGATGAAGATCATGAGGAAAATGCAAGTAGAGATGATAGACTAGCAAGAGCAACTCCATGTGGCAAGAACCCGGACAGAGATAGCACTAGAACGTTGCGATGTCTTACAGATGCAAATTGCTCAGAACGCAGCAGAACCTGAGGCAGAGCCTGCGGAAGAACCCGAGGAAGATCCCGAAGAGGAACCTTAGGAGGATTCCGAGGAAGACCCCGAGGAGGAACCCGAAGAGGAACCGGAGGAAGAACCGGCTGAGCCAGAGACACACTCAGAGGTGTCCTCAGACGATGACATCTCAGGATGATAACACCTAGATGGAAGGGAGATGTCTGGAAGAAACGCTGGACGTGGTCGCGGTAGCTCTAGCTCAACATGACCGCACCATAAATCCAAGCTCTACTGGATGACCATGCGGCGGCCGCTCTAGCCGCACATGTTCAAAATCAAGCCGGAGGTACAGCTGGAACGTGTACCTTCAAGAACTACCTGGATTGCAAGCCCAATTCGTTTAAGGGCACTGAGGGAGCCATAGGTTTCCTGCGTTGGGCTGAGAAGGCCGAATCAGCTTTCGAGATGTGTAACTGTCCACCCGTCAGTAGGGTCAAATTTGCTGCTGGAACACTGGAAGATTCTGCTCTCACTTGGTGGAACTCCAATGTGCAAATTCTTTGTAACGATTCCGACGAAATCAGGTAGACCCTAACCGGCATGTACTATTTACGTTATAGTTATTATTGAATGCACGATTTATTGATGTGTTTACACGAGGATATATGATTCTCAAAATTGATTATACTTGATTAGATAACTTATCGTATTCAATATACGATTAATCGATTGATAGTTATTGAAACCCGATCGAATCGAGGGTTCAGTTATAGATGATATCTATAATATTTAGTGATTTTTACGAAGCATTAATGCTTCGGGATAAGTAAAGTACGGCACAGAAAAAGAATTTCGATTTAACGATACGTCGGTACGTTAAACGAAATATGAATACCAAACCGAGCAAGATACCATCATTCAAGCCGAAAAAGATGCGCAAATAATATTATTATGGTGTTTTAAGTAAACAAGGGTTATGGTTTAAACTTTTAAATGTATTAAACCGGTTTAAATGAAATGCATTTTTAAAAGCCGAATTAAACGTTAAAACGAAAAACGAACCGAACTGAGTTGATCCAAAACGTTATCCACAATTGGAAATCCAAACTTGTGGACTAGAATGAAGGAGGTGGGCCCCACCCCACCCCCTCCAAACTCACGGCCATAAGTGGATAATTCCACCATAATTTTTCATTTTCTCAAGTAAATAACCAATCTCCATCATCTCTCTAGAAATCCAAAGATTTTGAAGACAAAGCAAGGTAAAAATCGAGTTATTTACGTTTTCATCTTCGTTTCTTGAGTTTATTTGCAAGAAAATGAGGTTTCAAGTGAAAAAAAAGGGTGAAAACCCGAGATGAAAACCGATTCTTGCATGATCAAGTGATGTATACGGGTTATACAAGGGATCTTGGTCCAAGAAAGGAGTTAAACGAACCAAAAACGAATTTTTACGGTTTAAACTTTAATTTTGAAACAATAACCGAAACTATAGTGTAAGTGGCTTGATGGTGAGTGTAACTTGCTTGGTATTGTGGTATGTTGGTTGTAGGTTCTGTATTTAGTGGTAGATAAGGCGGAAAGACGAGTTTGTAGCTAGTAGTGGCGGAGAACAAAAGGTATATTCGGTTTATGTTCGGTTATGAGTTTTTGGACAGATTGTGAACGGTTTAGAGTTAGGTCATGAAATCTTACAGAAGTGTTAAATACATGAAAATATGAGTTCTGTGAAAAGTTGGTAATTTTTGGACAAAGGATGAATATTTGGTAAATTTAATGCTCGGTTTTGGCTAAAAATTGTGAAAACTATTTAAATATCATGATAAATTCTGGAAAATTCATGATAAGCTTTTTATAACATGTAAAAGTGACACACAAAATTTTAGGTCAGTTGGAGAAGTCTAAGTAGGTTTTTCGGTTAAACGAGTTCTAGGGTTTTCTAGCTCGGTTTTAGTGAAAATGGCATGTAAAAAGAGATTTTGGTTCTGGAAAATTACAGGGGACTATGTGGATGGCAGGGGTCATCCAGGAAAAATTTGGGATTTTTCTAAGGTCGTTTGGTATTTACGACATATTTAGTGTTTAAATGGTGTTTAAAAATAGATAAATAAATTTTAAATATAAAAATTAATTCTGGAAATGTTTTTATAAAATTCCCCACTGTCAAAAAGTGATTTGTGCAAAATTTCAAGATCCGAGATTAAACGGATAATTATTTGTGCTAAAAAAACAAACTTTTAAAGTTTAAAACGCGTAAACCGGTAAGGTTCGCTTAAACGAGCTGACTGGTGTATAAAAACCCTAAAAAGGAACTATTTTCATATAACTGAGTTAAATAGGTAAAAATAAATCATCCGAAAATAATTTGGATGATTTGGGTAATTTTATCCGATTTAACAGTTTCCGGTACACTAAAGACGGAAACGGGTCCCGCGGCCAATCGGGGCGTCTAAACCGAGCTCTAATTTCACAATTTTAATTAAATTATCAGTCAACAACTATTTTCGGGTCGTGTGTGACCAAACTCATTTTTTAAACGTAAAAACGGATAACCGTGCTAGGCACGCAAAACGGGGAAAACGAACTAATAGTAATTTTTACTATTGAACTCTAAACGATATCACAATCTGAGTCCGGAGAAGTGTTTCTGGGTTAACATTGCCCCCGGAACGGGTACAGTACTGGGTTAACAGTGTCCCCAGATGTACCGGTTAACACGGTTAAAGTTATATTAATAGTGATTGTATAGTAACAAACTTAGGGATCGTATTACAGACCCGGACTAGTAGCTTGCGTACTGTGTTACCTACTTGCTTGCGATAAGGTGAGTTTCACGAGCCCCTTTTTCTGAATTGTTTTTAAATATTTTCTCGGGGCGGAAAGAATGTTACTATTAAAATGTTTAAGTACATACTGAACGCATGGATTTGCGTGTATTTATATATATTTTATTGTACGGGAATCGTACGGAAATGTACTAAGATGGTGATTGTCTGAGTTGCTAACACTGTAAGGCCCCGCAACACGAGTGATTAGCTAAAAGCCGGTAGAGTGTGAATAGTACTATTGGTCTGACAAACCCAACTGGTCCGGCATGGATTTGCTGATGTTTCCCAGCCAGTTGCACATGTCTATTTTGTTGTTATTTATTTTGCTATGTAATGTTAGGCATAGCGGTTTGGGGAAGGTTCGTGGGCGGAGTATGCCACGGGGTTGTATGTGGATAGTCAGAGGTTTCACTTGTGGGCTCAGCATAATTACATCGCTAATATATGATTATTATAATGATTTGTCACTGTTTATTTAAACTAGTGAAACTCACCAACTATTCGTAGTTGACCCGTTTTCTTTACATGCTTTCTAGGTACCCTCAAACTGGAATAATTACTACATGCTTGACGAAGCGTGCTTTTTTTTTTTTTTTTTGTGGAAGCTTAATGATCTTTTTGTATTAAATATTATGTACTGTTGGTAAAACTTATGTGCTAACGCCTAGACGATAACTAAACTCGGAACAATGTAATATGGTGTAAATTAATGTAGTAGTGCTTTCTTTATAAGCAATGCTGTTGATATCAGACGTGTCTGTTGCACCCCGTTTATGTTTCCGCTGCGGTTACGGGGTGTCACAGAAGTTGGTATCAGAGCCATTGGTTATAAAGAATTAGGATGTCTTTAAAAGATACCTAAAATATAACTAGTAGCTCAAGTATTATAGGATCTGAATATCAACTAATAATTTATAGTGACGAGATCTGGATGAACTTGGATGGACAAGTGAGTTATTATAGTCCGGAACATAATAACAGACTTGTCCGCACGAGGGAATTTAGGGGAAGTCACGGGGAACATTAATAGGTAAAATCGGCAACATATGTGTAAGTATATGATAATATTTTTATGTGGCAAAGTTGTATAAGTATGTGTATATTAATTTAATTATGATTTACATTATGGAAGGAACTATATGTCTGCTAACTTGTATACAGGTAAGGATGTCGAGATCACAAAGTCTGTCAGTGGAGGAGGACCCGGAGGAGACCAGTTCCGGGAACTCTAAGAGCTTACGCCTAGTATCCAACACTGAGCCTAGTGAGACTAGCCGTAGGAGTACTAGCCTGTCCTCCCCTACTAGGGTTGCCAGATCCCCCACCCCACCCGCACCACAGGCCACCCCTACCCCCTCCCAGACCCGGATCCCGCCTCACGGCGCGGATCAGTGTCCCCTATGTCCCACCTACCTCTACCCCACCTAGACCTACCTTCCACAGGGGCGAGTCCTCCCGCCCCCAGCCCGAGCCTGTGCCTCCACCCGTGTGGGGTACCCCTAGGCCGGAGAGGGATGAGCGTCCCTCCTCCGAGGCTGCATGGCTCCGAGTGCTCACCGAGCAGGTGGTTGAGCCCACCATCGCCTTGACGGTGGGTATCCAGAGGAGGAGGTACTTGGCGGACTGCATACTGGACAGCCAGTATGCGATTGCTCAGCTGAGGAGGGAGGGCGCATACTCCAAGTGGATGATTGACCGGATGGAGACATGGATTCGGGGTTTGCTGGCGGTGTTGGTGGCGATGGTGGCAGTGTTGGTGTGGTTGGTATACCACCATGCTTAGTTGTGTTAGGGTGGTAGTAGTCAGGGTCCGCTTTTTGATACTCTGTGTAAGCAGTTAGTGGTGATGCTAACATAGAGTGAATCTTGGGTAGTTATAGTACAGCCACTAGCCCATAGGGGGTCTCTTTTGGGGATGTCATTGTAGATACTTTTGGTGTATCATTCAAGCACTGACCTATAGCGGGTTATGTCGAAATGATGCCGATGTAGGACCGATGTATAAAAACTTAATCTATGTGATGATGGCAGGAATGTAATGTGTACTGATGTTTATGTAATATGTACTGATGTTTATTAATGAATGGAATGTGTGTTATGTATCGAGATTGGAATTTGTATTAATTATATGTATTTTTTTTAATGTTGTGTAGAATGGCACCAAAACGGTCAGCCCGAATGTCAGAAGCGGATGTGGACCGTCTGATTGCTCGACAGTTAGAGGCGGCGATACCGGATATAGTATCGCGCACCGCCGCCAATATTAACAATACGACCAATCCAGACCCTGCGAGCAATCAAACGACCACCAATAATGATGGGGAACAAAATGTTAACCTTCCACCGAACGGTAACCCGATTCCGAGTAATGACGCACCGCCTAAGGTGGTCGTTACAGAAAGTAATGGCCCTATACCTAGTGTAGAAACGAACCGCACTGAACCGACTCCTGCAACAAAGGGATGTTCAATCAAAGATTTTATGTTGTGCAAGCCCCTAGAATTTAGCGGGTCCGAGGGACCAAATGGGTTGGTTAAGTGGATTGAGAAGATAGAGTATGTTGTGAACATCAGCAACTGCCCTGAGGATTACGTTGTTAAGTATTCTACCTGCACGTTCACGGACCATGCCTTGACATAGTGGAACACAATAGTGCAAACTCGCGGTCAGGCAGCGACAAACCGCATGACCTGGGCAGAGCTCAAGGCCCTTGTACTGGAACATTTCTGCCCGAAAAACGAACTGCAGAAGTTAGAAAACGAATTGTGGAACCTGGAGATACAGGGGGGCAGACCACTTGGGTTATACGAACCGATTTAATGAGTTGTCGCGATTGGTGCCATGGTTGGTCACCCCAGAGTCAAAGAGGGTTGAGCGTTATATATGGGGACTAACTCCAGTAGTAAGGAGTATAGTCAACTCTGGGGGACACAAGACGTTTGAGGGTGCGGTGACGCAAGCTGGTATCGTCACATACGATTTCGTGAGGAGTGGGTCACTGAAGGTGGCAGGAGAGTCTGCTGGGGGAAAGCGGGGTACGTATGACAATAGGATTCAGGAGAAGCAGCAAAATAAACATGCTCGGTCCGCTGCCCAGAACTACGCCATGACTAGTTAGGCGGAAGGCAAGAATCGCAGAAAGGGACGCTCCCTAAGTGTGGGAAATGCGGTTACCAGCATGGTGGCGAGTGCCAGGGGTTAGTGTGCCACCGGTGTGGCAGGAATGGGCACTACGCACCGAGTTGTAGGACAAACCTAAACATTCTGAACCGACAACCGCAACGTATCCCTGCGCAGCCACTTAGGACCCAACCAGCCCGACAACAAAACCCACAAGGAAACCAAATGATGACCACCAGCCATGCTTGCTTTGAATGCGGCAGCACAGATCACTTCAAGAGATACTGTCTGAAACTGAACCAGGGAGGAAATGGGAGGCAAACCGTGGGTCAGGCATTGTCGTCCAATCCGGCGAGAGGCCGAGCATTTGTGATGGGGGCGAACGAAGCACGCCAGGACCCCAGCGTAGTGACAGGTACATTCCTCGTCTTTGATCATTACGCTTCAGTATTATTTGATACGGGCGCCGATAGAAGTTTTGTTTCCGTTAAGTTCCTGTCGATAGCAAACCTTCCGATTAGTGAAACCATAGAACCTTATACCGTAGAAGTCGCTAACGGTAAAACCATGATAGTTAATCAGATAGTTCGGAATTGCCCTTTTATTCTGAACGATCAATCCTTCCTGATTGACTTATTACCGGTAGAATTAGGTAGTTTTGACGTGATAGTGGGAATGGATTGGTTAGAAGGTAACAAAGTGGAAATAAACTGTGAAAAGAAAATCGTCAAGATCCGGGTGTCGGATGACGAAGAGGTGTTAGTGCAAGGAGAGAAGTCGGGCACAATGATACCATTTATATCCCACCTCAAGGTGTTAAAATATATACGCCAGGGATGCGTGGCGTATCTAGCGAGCTTGACGGCCACAGATTCTGAGGAGAAACGTGTGGATGATATCCCGGTGGTACGCGAATTTCCACAAGTTTTCCCAGAAGAACTTCCTGGATTACCGCCAACCCGACAGGTCGAATTCAGAATCGATTTAATACCTCAAGCTGGCCCTGTTGCTAAAGCACCCTACCGACTTGCACCGTCCGAGATGCAAGAATTATCCAATCAGTTGCAAGAATTGTTGGATAAAGGATTTATACGTCCTAGTCATTCCCCGTGGGGTGCACCTGTATTATTCGTGAAAAAGAAGGACGGGAGCCTTAGAATGTGCATTGATTACAGGGAGTTGAACAAGTTAACAATCAAAAATATGTACCCTCTTCCCCGAATTGATGATCTGTTTGACCAGCTGCAAGGTGCGAGCTATTTCTCAAAAATCGATCTTAGATCGGGATACCATCAGGTTAGAATTCAGGGAGAAGATATCCCAAAAACCGCATTCCGGACTCGCTACGGCCATTACGAGTTCTTAGTTATGCCTTTCGGGCTAACAAATGCGCCGGCAGTGTTCATGGACCTCATGAATCGAGTCTGTAAACCCTACCTCGACAAATTCGTCATCGTGTTTATTGACGATATTTTGATCTACTCGAAAAGTAAAGAAGAGCACGGGCAACACTTAAGAATAATTTTAGAGCTTCTAAATCAGGAGAAGTTGTATGCAAAATTATCCAAGTGTAACTTCTGGTAACAAGAAGTGCAATTCCTCGGTCACGTTGTAAACCATCAAGGAATACACGTTGATCCGAGTAAGGTTGAAGCAATTAAGAATTGGCAAGCGCCTAAATCTCCAAAGGAAATCCGCCAATTCTTAGGCTTAGCTGGATATTATCGTCGATTTATAGAGAACTTTTCCAGCATCGCCCAACCTTTAACCCTCCTGACTCAAAAGGATCGAAAGTATGAATGGGGAGAAGAGCAGGAAACGGCGTTTCAAACGTTAAAACAAAAATTGTGCCAAGCGCCGATTTTAAGTCTCCCCGATGGAGACGATGGTTTTGTCGCGTATTGTGACGCATCGCGTAGAGGGTTAGGATGCGTGTTGATGCAGAATAATAAGGTTATAGCCTATGCTTCCCGACAGTTAAAAGTACACGAGAAAAATTACACTACTCATGACTTAGAACTGGGAGCGGTTATCTTCGCACTTAAAATCTGGAGATATTATCTCTACGGTACGAAGTGCAACATCTTCACCGATCATAAAAGTTTGCAGCACATATTCGATCAGAAAGAACTGAATATGAGGCAACGAAGATGGGTCGAGTTGTTAAGCGATTATGACTGTGACATCCGTTATCACCCCGGCAAGGCTAACGTCGTAGCCGATGCCTTGAGTAGGAAGGATCGGGTTAAGCCATTGCGAGTGCGAGCGCTGGGGATGATAGTCCAGTCGAACCTTTCGGACCTGATTCGAGTCGCTCAACGTGAGGCGTTGAAAGAGGAACAATTGGAAAAGGAGGGACTTTACGGCAATGAGAAGAATTTCGAACAGCGCGTGGACGAAATTCTCTATTTCAAAAATCGGGTTTGGATCCCGACCCTCCATGACCTTCGTGAATTAATCATGGACGAAGCGCATAGATCAAAATATTCCATACATCCGGGATCGGATAAGATGTACAAGGATGTGAAGGAGTTCTACTGGTGGCCGGGTATGAAAAAGGATATAG
The DNA here is from genome assembly GCF_021521415.1 of Bidens hawaiensis. Taxonomy (NCBI): domain Eukaryota; kingdom Viridiplantae; phylum Streptophyta; class Magnoliopsida; order Asterales; family Asteraceae; genus Bidens; species Bidens hawaiensis. The sequence continues at coordinate 497,614 of NW_027491099.1, forward strand.
CCACGTATGTCGGTAAGTGTACGACTTGTGCGAGAGTTAAGGCGGAGCACTAGAAACCCTCGGGGATGTTACAACAACCGGAAATTCCCGAATGGAAGTGGGAGCAAATCACGATGGATTTTGTGACACATCTCCCTAAGACGTCCCGAGGACATGATGCAATTTGGGTAATCGTGGATCGATTAACCAAATCGGCACATTTTATTCCGATTAGAAATAATTATAACACTGAGAGACTTGCGCAGATTTATATAAATGAAATTATGTCTCGTCATGGAATACCCATCTCAATCATCTCCGATCGAGATAGCCATTTCACCTCCAATCTTTGGCAAGCTGTGCAAGAAGTGCTGGGAACGCGTATTGATCTAAGTACAACTTACCACCCTCAGACCGATGGTCAGTCTGAGAGGACCATCCAAACCCTGGAGGATTTGCTTCGTGCATGCGTACTGGATTTTAAGGGAAATTGGGATCAACATCTCCCACTCGTTGAATTTTCCTATAATAACAGTTACCATAGCAGTATAAAGGCAGCGCCTTACAAAGCATTGTATGGTCGGAAGTGCCGATCACCACTCTGCTGGACTGAAGTGGGCGACACCCAGGTTATTAGATCAGACCTGGTCCAGGAAACGACCAGCAAAATCCTTGAAATTAGGAACAATCTGAAGGCCGCACGGGATCGGCAGAAGAGTTATGCCGATACCTGTAGAAAACCGTTGTCGTTTGAGAAGGGTGATAAAGTGTATTTGAAGGTATCACCTTGGAAGGGTGTAGTCAGATTTGGAAAGGCGGGGAAGTTAGCCCCAAGATATATTGGACCATTCGATATTACTGCAAAAATCGGTCCCGTAGCATACCGATTAGAACTACCTGATGAACTGAGTGCAGTTCACAATGTGTTTCACGTGTCGAACTTGAAAAGGTGTCTGGCGGATGAGACATCGGTGTTACCATTAGAGGGTGTCCAATTAAACGATAAGCTTAATTTTGTAGAGGAACCCATAGAAATAGTAGACGGGAAAACCAAGCAGCTAAGACACAATAAGATTTCGATGGTTAAAGTTAGATGGAATTCGCAACGAGGCCCAGAATATACATGGGAACGAACAGAAGAATTCCGAAAGAAATACCCCCACCTATTTCCCGGAAAGGAAGTGGATGATGCTTAAAATTTCGAGGACGAAATTTCTTAACGGGGGGAGAATGTAACGATTCCGACGAAATCAGGTAGACCCTAACCGGCATGTACTATTTACGTTATAGTTATTATTGAATGCACGATTTATTGATGTGATTACACGAGGATATATGATTCTCAAAATTGATTATACTTGATTAGATAACTTATCGTATTCAATATACGATTAATCGATTGATAGTTATTGAAACCCGATCGAATCGAGGGTTCAGTTATAGATGATATCTATAATAATTAGTGATTTTTACGAAGCATTAATGCTTCGGGATAAGTAAAGTACGGCACAGAAAAAGAATTTCGATTTAACGATACGTCGGTACGTTAAATGAAATATGAATACCAAACCGAGCAAGATACCATCATTAAAGCCGAAAAAGATGCGCAAATAATATTATTATGGTGTTTTAAGTAAACAAGGGTTATGGTTTAAACTTTTAAATGTATTAAACCGGTTTAAATGAAATGCATTTAAAAGCCGAATTAAACGTCTAAACGAAAAACGAACCGAACTGAGTTGATCCAAAACGTTATCCACAATTGGAAATCCAAACTTGTGGACTAGAATGAAGGAGGTGGGCCCCACCCCACCCCCTCAGAACTCACGGCCATAAGTGGATAATTCCACCATAATTTTTCATTTTCTCAAGTAAATAACCAATCTCCATCATCTCTCTAGAAATCCAAAGATTTTGAAGACAAAGCAAGGTAAAAATCGAGTTATTTACGTTTTCATCTTCGTTTCTTGAGTTTATTTGCAAGAAAATGAGGTTTCAAGTGAAAAAAAAGGGTGAAAACCCGAGATGAAAACCGATTCTTGCATGATCAAGTGATGTATACGGGTTATACAAGGGATCTTGGTCCAAGAAAGGAGTTAAACGAACCAAAAACGAATTTTTACGGTTTAAACTTTAATTTTGAAACAATAACCGAAACTATAGTGTAAGTGGCTTGATGGTGAGTGTAACTTGCTTGGTATTGTGGTATGTTGGTTGTAGGTTCTGTATTTAGTGGTAGATAAGGCGGAAAGACGAGTTTGTAGCTTGTAGTGGCGGAGAACAAAAGGTATATTCGGTTTATGTTCGGTTATGAGTTTTTGGACAGATTGTGAACGGTTTAGAGTTAGGTCATGAAATCTTACACAAGTGTTAAATACATGAAAATATGAGTTCTGTGAAAATTTGGTAATTTTTGGACAAAGGATTAATATTTGGTAAATTTAATGCTCGGTTTTGGCTAAAAATGGTGAAAAATATTTAAATATCATGATAAATTCTGGAAAATTCAAGATAAGCTTTTTATAACATGTAAAAGTCACACACAAAATTTTAGGTCAGTTGGAGAAGTCTAAGTAGGTTTTTCGGTTAAACGAGTTCTAGGGTTTTCTAGCTCGGTTTTAGTGAAAATGACATGTAAAAAGAGATTTTGGTTCTGGAAAATTACAGGGGACTATGTGGATGGCAGGGGTCATCCAGGAAAAATTTGGAATTTTTCTAAGGTCGTTTGGTATTTACGACATATTTAGTGTTTAAATGGTGTTTAAAAATAGATAAATAAATTTTAAATATAAAAATTAATTCTGGAAATGTTTTTATAAAATTCCCCACTTTCAAAAAGTGATTTGTGCAAAATTTCAAGATCCGAGATTAAACGGATAATTATTTGTGCTAAAAAAACAAACTTTTAAAGTTTAAAACGCGTAAACCGGTAAAGTTCGCCTAAACGAGCTGACTGGTGTATAAAAACCCTAACAATGAACTATTTTCATATAACTGAGTTAAACAGGTAAATATAAATCATCCGAAAATAATTCGGATGATTTGGGTAATTTTATCCGATTTATCAGTTTCCGGTACACTAAAGACGGAAACGGGTCCCGCGGCCAATCGGGGCGTCTAAACCGAGCTCTAATTTCACAACTTTAATTAAATTATCAGTCAACAACTATTTTTGGGTCGTGTGTGACCAAACTCATTTTTGAAACGTAAAAACGGATAACCGTGCTAGGCACGCAAAACGGGGAAAACGAACTAATAGTAATTTTGACTATTGAACTCTAAACGATATCACAATCTGAGTCCGGAGAAGTGTTTCTGGGTTAACATTGCCCCCGGAACGGGTACAGTACTGGGTTAACAGTGTCCCCAGATGTACCGGTTAACACGGTTAAAGTTATATTAATAGTGATTGTATAGTAACGAACTTAGGGATCGTATTACAGACCCGGACTAGTAGCTAGCGTACTCTGTTACCTACTTGCTTGCGATAAGGTGAGTTTCACGAGCCCCTTTTTCTGAATTGTTTTTAAATATTTTCTCGGGGCGGAAAGCATGTTACTATTAAAATGTTTAAGTACATACTGAACGCATGGATTTGCGTGTATTTATATATATTTTATTGTACGGGAATCGTACGGAAATGTACTAAGATGGTGATTGTCTGAGTTGCTAACATTGTAAGACCCCGCAACACGAGTGATTAGCTAAAAGCCGGTAGAGTGTGAATAGTACTATTGGTCTGACAAACCCAACTGGTCCGGCATGGATTTGCTGATGTTTCCCAGCCAGTTGCACATGTCTATTTTGTTGTTATTTATTTTGCTATGTAATGTTAGGCATAGCGGTTTGGGGAAGGTTCGTGGGCGGAGTATGCCACGGGGTTGTATGTGGATAGTCAGAGGTTTCACTTGTGGGCTCAGCATAATTACATCGCTAATATATGATTATTATAATGATTTGTCACTGTTTATTTAAACTAGTGAAACTCACCAACTATTCGTAGTTGACCCGTTTTCTTTACATGCTTTCTAGGTACCCTCAAACTGGATTAATTGCTACATGCTTGACGATGCGTGCTTTTTTTTTTTTTTTGTGGAAGCTTAATGATCTTTTTGTATTAAATATGTTAATGTACTGTTGGTAAAACTTATGTGCTAACGCCTAGACGGTAACTAAACTCAGAACAATGTAATATGGTGTAAATTAATGTAGTAGTGTTTTCTTTATAAGCAATGATGTTGATATCAGACGTGTCTGTTGCACCCCGTTTATGTTTCCGCTGCGGTTACGGGGTGTTACATTCTTGGATTGGAATTGGCGAACGCTATGAACTGGGAAGAGTTCAAGAATATGATGCGGGAAGAGTATTGTCCTAGAGAGGAAATCGCAAAGTTGAAATCTGAGTTTTGGTCATTGAAAATGGTGGGTTCGGAGATTGAAGCCTACACCACTCGTTCTCACGAGCTAGCAGTGATGTGTCCACGTATGGTAGACCCGCCAAGTAAGAGGATCGAGATGTACATCGATGGGTTGGTACCGCAAATTCAGGGTATGGTGACGTCTTCTAAACCGGCTACAATTCAACAAGCGATCCGGTTAGCCCCCAAACTGACGGATCAGGCAGGGACCCAAGGTGCGTTACCACATAGAGGTTCAACTTCTAAAACCCGTGACAACCCGAGCACTGACAACAGCAACAACAACCGGAGTAATGGAAAGAGAAAGTTCGACAACGCCAGGTCCTCATCCTCGAACCCCCCCCCCCCCACAGCAACAACACTACCGTAAGCCCGAACTCACTCGGAGCTTCAACAATCAAGGTCCCAATAACAACAACGGCAGCGGGCAGGGTTCGAGTGGCTATGCTGGGAAACATCCGAAATGCAACAGGTGCAACTATCACCATGCTAGCCCGTGCGACCGTGTCAAGTGTATGAGATGCGAAAAAATGGGTCATCAGGCCAAGGAATGTAGGGGAGACCTAGCGGCAAAGGGTGCTCCTAAACCACCTATGGCGACTAAAGGGTGTTTCGAGTGTGGTCAAGAGGGTCATTTCAAGAAGGATTGCCCCAAACTGAAACAGAACGAGAACAATGGGGGCAGCAGCGGTGGCGGAAGCAGTGGTAAAGGAAGAGCTTTCGTTATTGGGTCGGGCCAAGCACGCAGCGATCCGTATGTGGTGACAGGTAAGTTTCCTGTGAACGACTGTTTTGCTTCTGTTTTGTTTGACACTGGAGCTGATAGGAGTTTTGTATCGAAAGCCTTTAGTAAACTCTTAGACTTAACTCCAACCCCGTTAGATGCTAAGTTTCCTGTTGAATTAGCTGACGGAAAGTCTATAGAAATAACTCATGTACTTGCGGGATGTAAGTTGAAACTGTCAGGTCATATTTTTGATATCGATCTTATACCTTTTTCGCTTGGTAGTTTCGATGTCGTTTTCGGCATGGACTGGTTATCTGAGAACCGAGCGGAGATTATATGTCACGACAAGATAGTCCACATCACTACCCCTTCCGGCGAGATCATTTCGATCCAGGGCAAGAAGCGCGGCATGACCACCAGCGTCATCACCCTCATGAAGGCGTAGAATTATCTACGAAAGGGTCATCCGGCAATTCTCGCCCATATTGTTGAGAAACCCGCGGAGGAGAAGCGAATCGGAGATATACCTATTGTACGAGATTTTCCGGAAGTTTTCCCGGAGGATTTGCCTGGACTCCCTCCTATTCGACAAGTCGAATTCCAAATCGAATTGACCCCCAGTGCAGCACCCATAGCACGAGCCCCGTATCGGCTTGCACCGGCGGAGCTTCAGGAGTTGTCCACTCAACTGCAAGATTTGTTGGATAAAGGTTTTATCCGACCTAGGTCATCACCATGGGGAGCCCCTGTCTTATTTGTTCGAAAGAAGGACGGGACTTTCCGCATGTGCATCGACTACCGAGAGCTGAACAAGGTGACGATTAAGAACCGTTATCCCTTACCCCGAATTGATGATCTGTTTGACCAACTTCAAGGATCGAGGTACTACTCGAAGATCGATCTGAGATCTGGTTACCATTAATTAAGAGTGCGCGAAGAAGATATTTCAAAGACGGCTTTCAGAACTCGGTACGGTCACTACGAGTTTTCGGTTATGCCTTTTGGCTTAACCAACGCACCAGCCGTTTTTATGGATCTCATGAATCGAGTATGCAAGGCGTACCTCGACAAGTTTGTGATTTTTTTTATTGATGATATCCTCGTGTACTCCAAGGACAAGACCGACCACGAAGAACACTTGAGGTTAATTCTGGAACTACTAAAGAAGGAACAACTGTACGCTAAACTCTCGAAATGCGAATTTTGGCTTCGCGAGGTAAGGGGGGTCAAGAGTTCTTTCAAGGAGGTGTTCAAAGATCAATTACAAAGTGTTTTATCGCTCTAACTTTCATTCCTTGTTCATTATTTCTATCACGTCCTTCTTTGTTTTTAATACTTGTTTAGGATCTTTTTTAATAATGATTCTAGGCTAGAATTCATGTCTACCTAGGTTTGATGAACATTTTTGACGCTTGATTCTTGCTTTGGACGATTTTTTTGATTATGGTTTTGTTGATTTAATAGTAAAGACTGGATTTTCTTAATAGTAAAGACATGATGCATATGAATGTTTGTTTTCTTGATTGATTGTTAACTATTGCTTCACGTAGATCTTTTATCTCTTGATTTTTTTCTTTAGATTTAGGGTTTATGTTTAATCATTACTTGGTGTTTTGATTATTGTGATTGAATAGGCCTATTTGATTATAGAATCTTGTTGATCATTGATTAGGATTTTAAATGTTTTGCTAAATTCCAATAGCTGTAAGGTGAGAAGTTGTTCATATGTCTTGGTCAATCGCATTCTAGGTTAGATAAGTGACAATATTCTTTCTTGGTTATTGTGTTGATCCTTGTTTATGATGTGGTGTTTAGCTTATCAAGTTATCTATGGTTTATTTTTTCGTGAGATTGCTTGCTCTAGATACTATTAATTAACCCTATTTGATAACTGTGAGGAAATCAATATAACTGATTGCTTAATAATCTAATAATTATTCTTTCGGATTTCGTTTGATTCGGTCAAGGTTCCTCTAGGGTTTGTTAGATGAATATGTTTAGAAATCAGTTTCCATATCATGTTAGTTTTCCATTGCTTGATGATTTTTGATGCATGGGATTCTTACCTAGGTAAATTCCTTCTCTTGTGGGTTTCGAACTTGTGTTTTATTGCTTATTTCTAGTTTACTTGTTTATTTAATTTCTTAGTTTAATATTAGTTTAAAAAAACCCCATAAAACATTAATAATAAATAGTCATGTCGTAAGTCGAGTCTAATTAGTTAATTTACGTAAATTATAGAGTCCTTTGGGTTCAATATTCTGGACATACTTAGCTTTAGTACAATTGATCGGTTCACTTGCCAGTGTTTTGTGTAGTTGAGTCTTAGGTCTAGTTTTTTATTACTTGTTTAATCTAGTTAATATTTAATTGACTGTTTTTAGCACATCAACCACCTAGGGCTGTTCAAAACTGGATATCCGAACTTTCGGATATCCGAAACCGGATATCCGAACCATTCGGATAGTGAAAATCACTATCCTAATCCGAATCCGAATCTTCGGATATCCGAACCTCGGATATCCGAATATCCGAAAAAGAAAAAAAAATCCATTTTAACAATACAAACCATACATCATCTTAATCATTCAAGTTTTCAAATCCAACAAATCAAACATACAACAACCAAATAATAAGTTTTTAAATCCAACAAACCAAACATACAACAACAAAATAGTTTTTGTCGATGGCTGGAGAGTGGAGACGGGTGGCTGGAGAGTGGATACAATGACGGGCGATGGCGGAGACGACGACCGACGATGGGTATCGGTGGTGCTGCGGCCGAGGACGGAAGAGGATGGCGACGATGGTGCTGCGGCCCAACGATGGTGACGGTGCTGATGCGGCCCGACAACGGACGAGGATGGGGATGGTGGTGCTGTGGCCGCCGGCTGTGTTTGTGTTTGTGCTGCGGTGATGGTGGAAGTCAGAAAGCAAAACGTTGAGAAGAAAGGAGGCGTGCTGTGTTGTGTTTGTATTATGTTAAGGAATCTAGATTTAGGTTTTATATTATGTGTTATATAATATAAAATTAAAAAATATTAAAATTAAAATATCGGATAGTTCGGATATTTCTGATATCCGAAAAATCTAAAAACTTACATCCGAATTCGAATCCGAATTTTCGGATATCCGGGATTCGGATAGTTCGGATACGGATAGTCAGATAATTCGGATACGGATTCGGATAGTTTTGAACACCCCTACAACCACCAACCTTAAATCACACCGCCGACAAGCTTCCCGACAAACCACCACCGCTACCACAACCATATAACTCCTCACATACACTAGCGCCATCGTACAACTACTCACATTTTTGCTTGTTCAATTGGCGCTCAATCAATGTTCAAGAAGACAAGATTTGTAAATTAAATTCCAATTATGTAGTCCCCATCGCCAATCGGACTTCCAAACTCAATACTTGTTCAATCATTCAATCAGTGCTTCGTCGTCTTCTCGTTCAAATTAATAGTCTCATCGTTGAACTCCAGCTTCAATCAGTGCTTCGGTGTCTGCAGTTTAAAAGAAGTCATGAACATAGTGGTAGAATTCAACTGGAGCTCAAACATTATTATTAAACTTTTTTATTATATATTTAAAATTGCCACGTCAGCAAAACAATGCCACGTCAGCAAAAAAAACTAACGAAGTTAGGGTATGGTAAGTTCGGGAGTGCCAAAAACATATAGGGTGAAAGTTGAGAGTGGTGGATAACAAATCGAAAGTTGGGAGTGGTATCAACCAACGGGTTAAAGTTAGGAGCATTAAAAACCAATATCCCTATTTTAAGTGTAGGTTATATCGTGGGACTTTTCTTGTTAGGGGGTGTTTGGGATTCCTTAGTTTACCACTTTATAACTTATTTAAGGCATAAGTTATAAGTTATAAAGTTATAACTTATACACTCACAAAACCTAACTTTTCTAAACACATTATAACTTATAACACATAAGTTATAAGCTACTGGTAGAGAACCCGCGCGATGCCGTGGAGGTGACAATTTGCAATGCAATACTCGTTTTTATAATTTATCAATCCATTCGTTGTGTATTGTATTATTGTACTATACTTCAGTTAGTTTTCCTATCCGTATAAGATTTTAAAAGGGTTTATTATGTTTATCGTTTATTTTAAGTTTTCAAGTTAGGAGCATAGGAGAAACACATAAATTAATATATGAAGCGAATGAGAACATATAAATTAATTTATGTAACCTACAATAATACAATCCAAATATTTCAATTAAAATTTTTAAAAGTAATCAATTCCAAATAATTTATTACCACCCAAGTCGATATCATGTAGTAAGATACAAATAATTACAAGTCATCGAAAGTGTAAAATAGTCATTGAAGCATCACAAGTCATGTAAAACATCAAGTCTTGGAACTATTAGAATATACAGTCAATATTTGTGTATTGGCTCGCCCATTGCTTGCTAAGCTACGCTCTTTGCAAAATCCAGAACATGCACTCAACTTATAACAACTTTGTTTGTACAAAGTTAATAAATGTAAGTTATAAAAGACTTCACTTTTCGGTGTCTTATTATAAACTGAATCATCATGAAAAGCATTCACTTTAAGTTGTCGTGATGTAAATTACAAAGGGTTGCATGCCTTTATAAAGGCTAATTACAATATGAGAGGAATAAATTCTGGAGCAATACAAGCCTCAAAGTTAGTCAATGTTGAAGGGTTTTTATGAATAACTAATGTTGAAGTCCGGTTGGACCACGAGTCAGGTCAACAGGTGTATGTTTCCATCCAAATTAAGCAGTTGGTTCATCAATAACTCAATCAGATTTAACAATATTTGTATATCTTATTGTTGACTTGTTTCCCATTTTATATCTTGTTTATTAATATTGACCACATGCGTTTGCTTATAATTATTTGCAGTGAACATATACTTAAGTTGACTTTCAATCTGTTCACCCAATTTGAAGTTCTACTAATGTTATTGTGTTTTATATGCATATTTTTAGCTAAATTAACTATTAGTCTGTAAGACCAATTTGACACATTTCCCTTTAAATATAAATTTTTAGTCTGTTTGACTGTAACCTGCCATCACGACCGAAACCTCAGGTCGAAACGGGCTGGCCAGGATGACCCACATACATTTGTTTAGAATTGGTGCGCTAAAGAAAACTTAAGTTGGCCGTCAACTCGTTTGACCAATCTGACCCGTTTGACATAAAAGAGGTGATAAAACACACCGTTGGTTCACCATAAAATGCTTTCGTATCAACCATTAACATTTGAATTTTATTCAAATGTGTTAAAAATACGGTTCGTTGGCATGAAAATCGGTGCAAAAAAATTTGTGATTTTTGGTACTGGTACCGATCTCATCCCTACTCGTCTATCCCTAACAGTTCAAACTTAACATGATCAAGCATTTTAATGTCTTGCAAAACAATAAGGCTGATATAATTCATATTTTCATAGATAAATCTATGAGTTCATATAATATTATCGAGAATTGTGTACCTTAACAATGACATCTAGAGAAGATAAAAACACTTTAAAGTTCTGAACCTCTAATAGCAGCTCAGTTGTCTTCATTCCCTTTGTATATTACAAGATTGACCGGCTCTGACCACTTTCAAAACTTCATATCTCACAACAAAATAGCAAGGCCAAGTTCTTTCTTAGCACGTGTAATAACCGGTTTATAAAAAAACATTATATATTAGCAAGTGCTCGATGTAAAAAAAAAAGAACTAAACATTACAAGTACAATAGCTATATCCTCATCCACATTAGTGGCATCATAAAGTTTCATTATCAATAGTTAATTTATTGCTTGCTGATATGAACTCTACAAAACCATTGTTTACGCTCTTGGTTGGTGCTGGAAAACGTTGTAACAAATGAAGCAAATTAATCGATAAATGGAGATCAAGAGCCAACCAAGCCAAACAAAAATATTTGACTCAAAATTTTAAGTTTTTTTTTAAATTCAAATAAAATATATCTGTTAATTAACTGAAAATGAACCAAACCGATTAATAATCGATGGTTAACTGAACTGACCATAACCAAATTATCAGTTTCGATTTGGTTGATGATTTTCACATAACCAAAGCATGTCATTTCGGTGAAATCCTATTTTAATAAAAGTAAGCATGTGTTTCGACATTAAAAATTAGCAGCAAGTTAATAAAAATATATAAATGTTATCAACCAAAGAGTAAATAACCTTGTCAGCTAAGGACTTTAGAGTATGTGGATGCTCCTGTTCGTATTTACCGTACGTTAAAAAGACTTGTTTCATCTTTTGTTGGTTCAAGCCCATGCATCAAACAAAACAGAGTTGATCCCATGATCTGGTTCATGAGACTCAATACCATTTTCTTTAGCTGGACACCTGCTATAGTTTGGGTAATAATTATATTTTAGAAAAACATAACATACAAATTATTTAAAGAAACAAATAAAAATTAATGTAGCAGTGTGTAGATATCACCCTAGACAACTACAAAAGTACAGTTCAAATAAAAAAAATGCAAATTGGTGACAAGTTTGTCATCAATAAACAAACAAAAGGCAAGCATGGCACCAATCATCATCGTTTAACTATTGAACCAACACCACCGCCCCTGTAATTGTCCCTCACTCAATTTTCTGAAAAAGAAATGCTTAGAAGCTTCTAAGCAAAAAGACGTTTTAAAGAATCTTTAACCAAACAACTTGCAATCATCTGCTTAAAATACTACACAATAATCCGAGAGCACGCAAAACAAGTATGAACTTATTGAACATAAAGTGATAAAATATAATAATAAAATATATTTTTATAGATCTACATTTTGGGGAGAAAATTAGCAGATTCTAAATTTATCAAATACATTTAATTTTAAACTCACTTGATTGACAAACTAATAAAATACAAATCAATTTTATGCATCTGCTGATTTGTTCACATTCCGAAACTACAAATACCTTTGTTAAGAGCGGCCTAACATAATAATCCGCAGCATCCGAAAACTTTGGAACCTATCCTAATGCTGATTTGTACCTTCAACGTACAAATGTATACGGAAACTAATCTCAATTCTCTAAAGCCACATCACATAAAGAATCTGCAAATACAACGCCTTTTTAATCAATAATTAATAAGGTTACTTACTTGATTCCTACATAAAATATATACATGGCAATGATATTAAAAGTCACTTTTATATGTGTACTTGGAGATGCAAGGAATATGTTATGTAATATGTTTAACCCTCTCAGGATAAATATCCGTAACTTTGGTGTGGCGTTGTTGGTTATATGTTGCAACTTTAAACTTGAATCATATAACCATCATGTATTTTGACACTAAATGTATCTTGGTTATATACTCATTAAGATCACAGCTATGATTCAAAAGAATGTTATTTCAACATAGTAACCAATATATACCTGCATTCCACTAATAACATCGGAACTAATTGACCTGAATTGAAAGGGAAACGCGTTAGAAGCATTTGCCGGACCTAATCACAAACAAAAGCATCATCAAAAAAAGTTTTAAACTTAATTCAAGACTGAAAAATAATTTTTGTTTGAACCTTAGAATCAATACTTAACAATAAACAGATCTCAGATCTGATATATATGATTAATTCTAAACTTGGATCTAGCTCATTATCACGATTGATTATATGTTATGTATGTGTATATATTATCAGTAGTATATATATAAAGTTAATATTAATAGTATGAAGATTGAGAGAGAGTTTGGACAGAGTTTCGTTAATTAAATCTCAAAACTTAACATTTATGAGTGAACAACGTTCACTATAAATAGACGATGGAGTTAGTTCGTTAACATCCCCTAATGAACTAACATCCAATTCGTTACATACATAAATAGACAATAACTTAACGAAACACCCCTGATTCGTTAAACATCCTTAACAAATTAGGAGGGAATTAACTTAGATCTAGTTCGCTAAACATCCTTAGCGAACTAGACTGTTACATTAACGAACTAAAAGATAAACTTAATTGTTTATTACATTAAAAAAACGACAAATACGTTAACGATAAATACAAAGACTCGAGACGCAAAACCGTGCACTAACAGACAACCCCTCGTCTTGAGCTCTTTGTCTTTGATCTTCACTTGAAACGCTTGGACTGCCAATCTCTGCAACAATGAATCCAGTTCTCATAACACACACGCACAACGCGTTGGAATTGCATAGCCAGATCATAGTCTTCATTGCGTTCAATCAAAATCTTGTTCTTGTGCAGCACGTCACTATCAGTCTCGGTTAAATTAACCAACCACATCGGGTCGATAATCTTAATAAGCTCAGTCTTCAGACCTTTACCCAACACAATGACGGCCTCGCCAGTACGATTGTCGTAGAAACAGCGGTCAAACGATAGATGCATGTGTTGGTTCATCGTCTTCACCGACACACGCTTCATCATCTTCGGCGGCTTTACCTTAAGAACAAGCTTCCTCCAGCCAGTCCTTGGATCAATTTCATCAATACGTTTACGTGTAGGGACCTGGGGCTTAAAAAACTTGAAACCATGATTGACCTCGAACAGCAGGTGTTGATGAAACCACTCAGTTGTCCGGTCGCCACCACGATTGATAAACGGACGACACGCGTGGGTACGAACATCCCAACGCGGTAAGGTATGAACGTCCATTATCTTCTCGTAGTACTGGATTCCCTTCTCCCATTTAACGATACAAACCTTAAGATCAGAATCATATAGCCAAGAGACGATATCATCATGAACCTTTGATACTGTCTTGAAAGAAGTCACTTGGTTTGCTTTGACCCAAGCTGCAGCTTCATCTTTCCGTTCTTGATCGACATACCGATACGCCTTGATAATCTTACTCACCTTCATATAGCTGAACCACTTCGCAATATCAGCATCGATTATGACTTCAAGTGAATTAAATACTGCACAAGCTGCCTCTTTACCCTTAGATGCCTTTTCCAAATCATCCTCAGCAGCTTTAAACGTTTGCTCATCGAATACTGGAGCACCTTGATCAACATTTATGTGTTGGAACAAGTCAGGATACTCCTCAGTAGTGACGTCTTCTACCTCAACTTCCTCGTCTTCATAAATAAAATCCGTATTCATTTGAATAGACGGATCATTTATTATGCCTTCCTCATTCACCACCTCAACATCAGGCTCTGTCTCTAACACGGTCAATTGTTCATCATTCAACCCAAGCAGTATGGAAATCTGCTCTCGTGTTAGAGACCTTTCAACGAACTCACCAACCTCAATCTCATCCCTGTTCTCCACACTCCTAAACATTCCCGATCCATACACAAATATGACGGTATTGGCTTCAATCATTTTGATCGGTTTAACAGCAGTTGAATCATGATACACAACAACCTTCTTACTCGAGTCATCACCACCACTTATACCTGCACCGGAAGATGAACCGTGCGTTTGTTTAGGGTCACCTCCTGCACCAGACTCGTCAGGATCTTGGTCATCATTCTTGAGTTTCTTCAATGCATCTTCTCTGCATGTTAACTGCAAAATCAGATCGTCTTGTTCTTTGAGTTTCACCCCCTGAGACTCAACAATCGCACGAAGCTCTTTCGTCTCCTTTTGACAGAATGACACATAACTCATCAGCCTTCTTTGATTCTCCATTAGGCGTTCTTGATTTTGACGATCAGCAGACAATTGGTTTTCATACAAATGAAGGAGGTTCAATAGCATGTCTGTCTGACGGTTCTGTGGCTTATTATACAAAGAGGGATGGACAGGCTGGGTTGGTCCCTGAGGCCTTGTAATTCTCATAAATGAGACATCACTAGGTGGAGGAGGCATCATAGACGGTGTTGGAGGAAAAGTGGAAGGTGTAGCAGACGGCATTGGTATTTCAGCTAGTGCCATCTGTGGAATCATACGAAGTCTCTCATGAGAGACCATCGTTGTCGTCAAGGTAAGCGCCGGAGTGCTAGTAGTAAGCGGCACTACCGGGCGTTGAGACATGGTTGTTCGAGGTGGTGGAACACCAATGATAACACCAGCTCCAGCTGATACACGTCTCTTGGCTGGAACATTAGAAGCTGGTGCTTTACCCTTTCTTTTCCGTTCACGTTGAGCTGCAATTGTGGCAGCTAACGCGGCATTAACTGCAGCTTGTTGCTCTTGAAGAGCTGCATCACCAGCACCACCATGACCATCATCTCCACCATCATTACCATCATCATCGTTCACACCTTCTCCTCCCTCACGCTCGGAATCCGAGTCATCGTGGATCTAACGTTCATTGGGAGGACATTCATAATTAGGGTTAATGATATTATCAATCATACGTTTGTCCCGTGGCCTCTCCTTACGATAGATCGTCATTCTACGCACAGTGTCAGCCTTCATGTGTTCTAAATCAAGGACATCTTCCACTAACGTTAGATCAGTCACCAAGTTTGGTATAGGTCTTGAATTATCAAGTGTAGAAATCGGGGATACATCAAGAACTTCTTCTTCTGAGCCGTTTGCTGAACTTGTTCTTTCAAATGATCGAAAACCATTTTTGAGTAGTTGAATGGTTTATTGAGAATAAAGGCCACAAATGCCGATTGCAAACTTACACGACATTCATCAAATCCACCTTTACGACCACCCAAGCAATGAATCAGTACGTGTAAAAGATACTTGTAAGGTGGGTACAGGCCATTCTTGTTAAACATGGACTCTTCCACATCTCTACCATAACGTACACGTGTAAATAAATCCTTGATTAAGTTCTTATCAAACTCACTTGGGTTATTATCATTGTCCCCAAACCGAAGCACCCTTCTAATCACTTCAACATCCACTGTTATAGGAGTTTGATTGATAGTGGCTTGAATGTGATTCTCGGCTTCAACAAACTCAGCAGTATTCCAGAACTGCCTAATAATGCTATTCTTATAGATCAGATTCGAGCTTGTACTACTAGAACTAGGAGTTGAGATAGCGCGGAACACCAACACAATCCTTTGTTAAATGTCTGCGAGCTCCTTCTTCTTTTGTGAAAACATACGAGTCGTTATGTTAAGCATCTAATCCTAGTCTTTATGTTCTCTGTGTTAGAGGAGTTAGATGCCCTCATGTTGAACAGTCTGACATCAAGTTGTTAGGACTTGAGTCGCTATGAGAACACTTAACACAAGACTGAAATCAAGCTAGAGTGGTTTATGAATAAGTCATCAAGGATCTTAGCCAAACGGTGATCGGCTACGTAAGCACTTTGGGCGCAGGTTTCTTGATCGGACTTCACGAATTGTCATAAAGACATCACTCCTCTTTACAGAAAAACAGTAGGTCGAGCAGTTATAGCATAATGTATCACCGAACATCGTAAAAATGCCAATATATCCCCAATCATAGCTACGTCAACAACATCTGAATCAACATAAGCACATATGTTGTGCTTCTTATCATATGATAGCAACTGTACATCAGCCTGTTCTTGAGGTTGTTCTTGATCTTGGGGTTGTTCTTGTTCTTGGGGAGCAACGGGTGGGTCTTGATCCATTTGATCGGCCATTATACTAAATAAATATAAACGAGTATAAGTAATGTGAAGGTTTAATATACATTTAGCACTTATATATATATATATATCAATAGATGGTGTATTTAATTTTATATGTCGTGTGTAATCGATGTATCGACGCGTTTAGACCTTTGCAATAATTTATTAATTAAAATACTTAGTTATATTAATTAAATAAATTAAAATTGAAATGTCATTCGTTAAAACATCAATCTGATTCGTAATGAATTGTAACGAATCCATTGATTCGCTATCATGTAAATAAGTTAACGAAGGAGGATTGGCAAATTAACTATTAAAACTAACGAACTAACTTCTAGTTCGTGTTACTTTGACGAATCCATGGCTGATTCGTTATATAACCTATGGCTAATCTAGTTCGTGTGAGTTACATAACGAATTGGACACGAAGAATTCCAATTCGCTAAGTATAACGAATGGCCACAAAATTGGCTTAATCTTTGACTATCCTGGTAAAAGTCAAAATTAAATATGAACACTGAAAGTCAACATGCTAAATCCAGGTTCGATTATGAATAATAATCGTTGAATAATCGAATCGACATTCGTAACGATCTCAGAAACACTATACGAATCATATGGTGTTGATTTGAGGTTCAACAACATGAAATAAGTTAGATTAATAGGGGTTTTAACAGAGCATATACACCAGAAATAACACACAATCAATTGACCCGGCAATCTAGAATCAAGCTCTGATTAAAGACTACAAAGGGTTTCGGAATCACATTCCGATCACAATGAAACCAAAATAAACTAAATTAACACAGTATGACTCCGATGATACAGAGTTTTAAAAGCCGTAAAACCCTTATAACAAAATCATATAATTAGCCTAGAAAAGCTGTAACATTTTTGACGAAAATCACAAAGAAGTGACCATCTATACCTTAGCAATACACTGGTATACTCAAAAGGTCAAATTTCGATGATCGATTAATTATGAAAAATTTTGGCAGAGTAACATTAATTGTAAGGAAGAAGATGAATAGTATAGGATGGTTTGTATGCACGCCGTCCTATATACTCTGTCCTTACACGCTTTCCAAGGCACGAAATGGACTCATTCATTTGAAATTTGAACTAACGAATCAGCCGATTCGTTATTACAGAGTAGCGAATGAGACTTGATTCGTGTCTTGATTCGTTAAATATGTATAACATACTAGAAGTTTTTGGTTACAGAGTGCGGAAGCGAATTAAGTGAACGAACTAGAGTGTAGTTCGTTAAAACCACTTAATTCGTTATCCATAATTAACGAAGTTGACATTATATTGATTTTATCTTTTAAATTAATAGAATTTAAATTAAATTAATAAATCAAATAAAAAAATAAATAAATTAAATAAAATAAATAAATTATTTAAATAACTTACTAGAATTACCGAGGACCATTATCTCGAAAATCGAATAACTTAAAACGTTTTATGTTCTTTAAAACATGATTTAAATTACAACTTAAATAATATGTAAAATGAAATATAAAATATTATTGGTATTTTATAAAAAATTAAAGAATGTATTTACAGAATATATCCGAACTAAGAAATAGACAATCTTTTTGAGAATTTTATGATTTTTCAAAAGAATTACATATTTTTGCATTTTTGTTGAGTTTGAGCAGAGAATCATATTGACCAAAATGCCATTCCATCACAATTTTATATTTCAGCGATATTATGACTGGCGTTAAGTCGGTCATTGATATTGTTGTCCATTTAAATCTTATAACAAGCCTTCGAGCATTTTTGTGATATGATTTTAACGTTCAATTAGCGCACAGAATATCATAAACTATCAGACCCTAATCTCCGTTCAAGCTTAATTTGATTTTTGCCAAATCACCCCAACTTGACTTAAACCGTTATAGTGTTGATCAAAATTTGAAACTTTTAGAATATTTGAGCAATGCATCTAATTTCCTTTACCGTGAGTGAGTATGCACGAGTCCGTCTGTCGGCTTACATACATTGTATCCCCTGAGATCCGTTTCTTATTGGTATTGAGACGTGCGTAAGGGAGGAACAATTGTATGACTAATAGCGTATTTTGATCAAGTCAGTAATTTGGATTGTACGAAGTACAGCAGTGATCAAGTTTAATGACTTTGGGTTTGCTCTAAAAGCGAGTGAAATATTCATGCATATGAATACCCAGATGATTAAGCCGCATAAAGACTCACAGTGTCCAGAATCCAAACACTTGTTATTTGCTTTATTATATTTTTGGGAGATCAACAACTATAAGGCTTGAGTATGACTGGTTATTACATTTCTGCCATCCTCACCCAGACTTTTGCTAGAGACTAACACCTCTTTCAATTTGGCATTTCTTTAGGTTTATATCACTTACTTTAATTTAACAGCTTGTTTAAGACCTATCAATGCACCAATGATTAAGCACTTAGTCTTTTAAGCTTATTTCTTTCTGGATTTGGGGTCAAATAGTCAATGTACTATCATTTTCTCTTTTTGCTTCAAAAACTCAAAATTTTGAGGAGCATAAACAAAATTTAATCGCCCCAGTTAATTTAAGTTCATAAATTAATGGCTATCATATATATCTCCAAGTAGATAACAGGACCAAAACATACAAGCATGTTTCACAAACTTAAATAACTGACATAATTTTCAGCTAAAAATAAAGTAGAAGACCTAACAAACACCCCAAATACTTTCTGTTATCAGGTAAATGGCTATCCCGATGATTTACAAGAAATTATCAGGGCCAAACATATACAAGTATATGTCTTTCAAATAGAAGTAAATGACATAATTTTCAGCGAACGTAAGCAAAAAATCTTTTTGGTTTTCCTCTTTACAAACTAAAAACACATTTTTTTTGTCTTTTCAGATTTTTCTTAATAAACAGGAAATTTACATTTTTTTTGACTTTTTCAAAAAACATCTGTACAAACTGAAAACACAATCTTTTTGATTTTTCAAATTTTAAGATGTTTTTGGTTTTTCAATTTAAGTTAAAAAAATTACGAAAAATCACAGTATTTTTGATTTTTCAAAATTTTATAATGTTTTTGGCTTTTATATGTACAAACGAAACGCATAATATTTTTGGCTTTGGTAAATTGATCGGCTTTCTGAAAATCAGTATGTACTTTCTCAAGGTTAATTAATTTCTTTTCATAACAATCCCGTATAAAATGATATCGAATTTCGATATGTTTTGTTTTAGAATGTTGTATGGGATTTTTGGTGATACTAATAGCAGCAGAATTATCAATCAAGATGTGAGTAGTAAGAAACTTCAAACCGTAGTCACGAAGATGTTGTTGTATCCACAAAACCTGGGAACAGCAACTCGGGGCTGCAACATACTCAACTTCGGCGGTTGAAGTGGAGACCGTTGTGTGCTTCTTACACTGCTAGGAAATAAGCCGGCTTCCTAAGAATTGACATCCCGCTGTGGCAGACTTGAAATTTATCTTGCATCCTCCATAGTCTGAGTCGGAATAAGCGGTAATATCAATAGTATCATCTTTGGGGTACCATAACCCGATGTCAGGATTTCCCCTTAGATATTGTAGAATATGCTTGACCGCTGCCAGGTGAGACACTCGGGGACTAGCTTGGTACCTAGCACATAAACAAACAACAAACATTATGTCGGGTCGAGAAGCAGTAATATACATTAAAGAACCAATCATAGCATAATAGAGGGTAGGATCAATAGTATCCTCCAATTCATCCGGTGATAAATTGTGACCCACGGGGAGAGGAGTAGAAGGGATTTTTCCGGCAGTAATCTTGAATCGGCTCAAGACGTCGTTCACATATTTTTTCTGATGAATGAAGATTCCTTTCGTAGACTGATGAACCTGCAACCCTAAAAAGAAATTCATATCTCCCATCGAACTCATCTCGAACTTGGTTTGCATTGATTTCTCAAACTCCTTACACGACTTGTCGTTTGTTGACCCAAAGATTATGTCATCCACATAAATCTGGACTAGGAGAAAATCATCACCAATATTTTTATAAAACAAAGTGCAATTAACAGTTCCATGTTTGAAACCATTATCCGTCAGATGGTCAGCGAGCGTGCCATATCAAGCTCTCGGGGCTTGATGGATACCATATAATGCCTTGTTTAATCGGTAAGCACGGTCAGGATAATCAGGATCTTCAAAACCTGGAGGCTGTAAAACGAACACCTCCTCATGAAGTTCACCATTGAGAAAAGCATTTTTAACATCCATTTGATATTCTTTAATGTTCTTGTAAGCAGCATATACCAGAAAGATTCAAATCGACTCTAATCTTGCAACTGGAGCATATACTTCAGTGTAATCAATACCCTCTTGCTGATGAAAACCTTGCACCACTAATCGAGCCTTGTTTCTCACAATTACCCCACGATCGTCTTTCTTACACTTATGTACCCACTTAGTCGGAATTGCCTTCTTGACTCTAGCAGGTTTGTCGGTAAGATCCCAAACACCCAAACATGCAAATTGCTGTAATTATTCTTGCATGGCTTCTAACCAAGAAGGATCTTGAAGTGCCATACGAGGAGTCGTTGGCTAACTTGGGATAGAAAGCAAGTTAATTTAGCAAGATTTACAATCCAGATGAGTGTAAGTCAGCATAAGCATATAAGACATTATTTTCACCAGATGAAGCAACTTGATGACGTGTTTGAACTCCCACATCAAGTTCTCCAATAATGTTTTCTTGTGGATAGTAATTATGAATCCTAAGAGTACGATTCTCAGAAACAGCAACATTTTCAAATAAATTAGTGTAATGTTCACCCAATTCATGAGATGAACCATCACTATCAAGTTCAATAACTTGATCCACAACTGTATTATTATCAGATGAAATAGAAAATTATCAAAATGAACAGGTGACTCATTATCAGGTTCTTCTGTTGGAGCATCGATTGGAACTTCAATATCATTAGAACTTGCAAACCTTGGAATTTCCAAGTGTTCTTCAAAATAAGCACGAACTAAATCTTCATCTGAATGATCCGTTGTTGGAGTAAATGAATTAAATAAGCCATCATAGTCAAACATCCAGTCGGGACCTTTCCCTTGAGAAGGAGTAGTGTACTTTTGACAGTCCGCATGGTACCATTCTTCAACACAACCAGACGTGAAATTAAATACTCGTTTCTTAGGCGAAGCATAACCCAAGAAATACCCTTCAATGGCTTTCTCATCAAACTTTCCCACATCCTTTTTTAACATCGTACAAGGACACCCAAACAGTTCCAAGTACTTTAAATTAGGTTTTCGATTATTCAACAACTCATAGCTGGTCTTCTTGAGTCTTTTAACAGTTAGAACTCGATTGAGTGTATAACAAGCAGTATTCACCACCTCATTCCAAAAGTGTATAGGAAGCTTTGAATCAACGAGCATCGTTCTAGCAGCTTCAATCAACGTTCTATTCTTTCTTTCAGCTACACCGTTCTGTTGTGGTACGTATGGAGCACTGTATTCTCGATGAATTCCTTTTTGTAAACAAAAGAAATCCAATACAGTATTTTTAAATTTAGTACCATTATCACTTCGAATTCTCCTTACTTTCTTTTTGTATAGTGATTCGATCTTAGTGAATAAGTTTTGAACGAGAACCGGTGTTTGATCTTTTGAACTCATAAACAAGACCCATGAGTATCGTGAATAATCATCAGTAACTACCAGGCAATACCAATCTCCATAAATACTCGCACGATTCACTGGACCGAATAAATCCATATGAAGTCGTTCAAGAGGAGTATTAATGGAATTTCATAACTTAGATGGATGTGACTTCTTCTTCTGTTTTCCCTTTTTGCAAGCAACACAGTGATCGGATAACTTAAAATTTTTCAACGAGACACCCTCAACTAAGTCATTAGCCATGAGATAGTTCATCTTTCGAACATGTATGTGACCCATTCTACGATGCCGTAGAATAGAATCTTTCTCGGTAGCTGTCGAGACAAAACATGTTTCGATTGATGTTGATACTTTAGAACTCATATTCAAGAAATAAATATTATTTGATCGAGGTTATCACATGACAACCTTGTCCTCCGGAATCACATAACCCGGTTTTAAAATCAAACACTCTTTATCAGTAAATACTGTAGTGTATTGCTTATCACAGATTTGCGACACACTCAATAAATTATGTTCCACTTTATCACAATAGTTAACCTATTCAAAAGTAATATGTCCATTCGAAACATCACTTTCTTGTGTAATCATACCCCCTGAATTGCCAGCAAACGCTACATAACCCTCTTGAATATTTCTTACATTTGTTAAGAGGACGAGATTTCCAGTAATATGACGAGAACATCCACTATCCATAATCTAGTTTTCACCAGAAATGGTCTTGGATGTATCCTCATTTTGTTTAGCCATGCAAGCAGACGTAGTTGAATCACTGATCTTTGCCATACAAGCAAAAGTAGTTGGAAGTTTTTCAGTTGAATCATCAGACTCAGACTCAATATCAGCATCAGAAGAAATTTCATTTCCACTCACATATTGAAAGTACTCAGGAAATCCAAACATTGCAAGATTTGCTTGATTATTACCACATAATAACCTTTGTGACCAGTCATCTCCATCTACGTTGGATGACATTGCTTGAGATCCTGAAGACGAAGGTTTACCTCCAGAAGACTTTCCAGCATCATTACCACTCTTTCTCGATGAGTTTTGATCTTGCTTTCTGGGACCGGTATACTCCTTCTTAGACTTATCACATTCTTTGGCGAAATGACCAAACTCTTGACAATTGTAGCACTTAACCTTTAATTTATCAAATCCCAATTTCTTGTTTAAAGATGGAAGATCTTTACCCGTTCTCTGCATGAACTTTTTCACTTTCCTGAATATCATAGCCATATTCCACTTTAAATCCATCAGTTCTAAATCATCAGGATCAATTTGATCATAATCTTCATCAGTTAAATCACTTGTGGCAATTTTACTACTAACCAAATTCTCATTTGAAGTCATGAAAGCAGATAAGAAAGAAAAATTGCGTTCAGCTTCTCTCATGTTTACACTTGGTTGTGATGAGAATTGATTTGATGATGATGAACTACCAGATCCTCCAGATGAACCAGTATTTCCAGCTGCGCAGAAACAAGCACGAGGATCACTATAGATAGTTGTTGCATTTTCACTTGCCGTTTGTGTGAGAAAAGCAGTGATAGGTGAAATGGTTGAACTTAAAGGCATGCTTCCACCATAAAATGCAGGATCTTGATTATCTTTCGAAGACTTTTGACATTTAAGATCATATTATCGAGCCTCGATCTTTTGCAGAAATTCAGATGCAGTCAAATCCTCATTGCTAAAATAATTATTCTCCTTCAATGCCATAAGGAAAGTTGAATAAGAACTAGGCAAAGCACTTTTAATAGTATCAATCTTGTCAAATTCAGATATCTCCAATTTCATCTTGTCTATCTCGGCTATCAAATGATTAAATCGTGTAGTCATCTCTTCAACAGTCTCACTCTTCAGTAAGTTAAAGTTTCTATATTGAAACTTGAGCATAACCTTTTCGCTTTCAGCTGTGTTTTCCATACTTCTCATACGGATATGTTGAAATAAAGAAGCACAAATCTAAATACTTCCTACTTGGTGAAAGATGTTTTCAGGTAATGCCGTAGTAAGAGTAGAATAAGCTTTTGTCTCAATTTCTAATGCTTTCTTCTCTTCAATCGAGTATTGAGAGATAGCTTTAGGTGTAAACCCAATAGTCTCATCTCCGATCATTGGAACGGTGTAAACCTCAACCAAGCAGTATGAACAATCAGGGTGAACTGACCCTAGATGAGAACGGAAACGGGGTTCCCATTTAGCAAAGTCGCTAAATTTCATTAAACGTGGACACTTTGAATGTGAATCGATCTCGGTATCCAGTTGTAACATTTGTTGCATCAACATGTTTTGAGAAGCTAGTGCATACATACCAGCCATTTTTGTAAAGTTTGAAACTTTAAGGATTAAATTTAAAAGTTTTTAACGAACTGTAAGCAGTGTAACAAACTGTGAACAGTTGCAAACGAAACACACCTTAACTAAGTTAACGAATCAGAAATGATTTAAACGAATCCGATGATTAACGAATTAGATAGTCAACGAATCAGTCAATCAACGAACCAGATGGTTAACAAATTAGAAGGTCAACAAAGCAGTTAAAGTAACGATTTTGGTTAAACAAATTGTTTTAGTGAACTAGAAAGTTTTCTGGAACGAATCACTAAGAGAAACTTAGCGAATTAGATAACGAACGAGCTACAGTTGATTAACGAATCAACCTATAACGAATCAGGTTGTTATAACCACTTGTAACAAAATCTGACACAGAATGACACGTGGCAACGGTTGTTAGAACACAAATTCCAAGACAAGACACGTGTCACACAAGTTAATTGACAACGAATCAGAAAGACAAGCGAACTGGTTAACGAATCAAATAAACTTCATAACGAACTGGGCTAATATGTTAACGAATCTCAGTGAATATGTTGACGAATCAAGAATGTATTCAAATCTTCAAATCTTAAAAGGAGATTTCCATATTTTCTGGAAATGAAGAACATACAAACCCAGAAACCCAAAAAGAAAAATTTGTAATACTAACTCTGATTTCAACCAAATCACCCAAATAGACGATCAAAACACTCGGAATCTACACGTGAATCCAATTCAACCAAACTTGTTTCTCAATTAACCATTAATCAAAATCAATTTGACCAAAAACTTTCCCCTGTTTCGGCCAAATCCAGATCCAATCCCAATTCAATCCAAAACCAAACCAATATCCAATTCCAAATCACAATAACCTTCCAATACCTTAACAGTCACAAATCTAATCCAAACACTCCTTAATTCATCCAATTAATCTCAATTTAATCCAAAACTTAATCAAACAGATACTTAACAATAAGTAATATCAATTAACAATCTGATAGCATTAACTAACATCCAAATCAAGCGTAACAAACTCAATAACAAACTCAGTAATATCATTTTTTTTTTATTCTAACAATAACAAACTCAGTACCCTTAACCATACCTCTTAATGCAGGTTTAATATGGGATCTATTTTGTAGACATCCATTTGAAGAGCTCGAACTCAGGTTAGGAACTAGACTGGTTGCCCTAGCATGTGCTATTGGTGCAATACTAACGTAAGTAACCATTTTTTAGCTAAGAGAAAAATCCCAAAAAATTTAAGGAAAACATTAAACAATAATCAAAACAAGCCATAATTCATTAAATTTCTTTTACCATTTATCAGAATAAAACGCATAGGATGAGGGGCTGTCGCCAGAAAAGTTATCTGGTCTTTTGTGTGTGGCTGCTCGTTTCTATTTAAAGATTGACAGACATATATTCAGTTCCTCATGAGAATCACAATATTATTTTTTGTTTATTTGAATACCTAACAATTACGTCACTAACGAACGGATAATCTGCAAAATAATTGGATTATTATCATCGCAACTTTACATGAAAGCATTCAATTTGGCTAAATCACTTACCAAAAGTAAGGAAGATGTCGAAAAATACAATGCAAATCGATCGCAGGTGTTGGTGAGGATAGGAACATGACAGGAGGCGCTCTCTTGCTATTGGATCATGGAATTGATGGGTGTTAGCCGGCTGTAGTGGAATTATTAGCGCGCTGATTCTATTTCTGAAATATCTTGGGGAATTTGTGAATTGAACTACTAGAGGGACTGGTTCTTCAACCGGAGGTAACCGGGTCAAAATGGGTGTAAAATCTTTAACCATTAGCTTTAAAATAAAAACTATAATCAATAGACTTGTACATTAATGCATCAATAACTTGTACATTATAATCTATGTCTCGGAATTGAATAAATTTTATTTCGCAACGTCGACAAAAATAAGCATGTCGCAACTGTAAGTTCAGTAATTTAAAAAAATATATATATTTAAAGATATAGAAGAAATAAGAATTTTAAATTAAAATTGTTAAAAATTAGGTAAAGATGAGGGGGTATATGTATAAGTTTTCTTTAAATTTACAAAAACTGAGTTAAATTGAGGGACTAATGTTGTATTTTTTTTGTGAGAATGGAAGTTTACGTAAACATTGGTGAAGTAAATAGTCCATTTTACCCCTATATTATTAGAATTACATGCATTTTACCCCAACACCCCATTAGACAGATTGAATAAAATGTGACTTTACTACAAAATCCTTCAGTGTTTAAAAATTATTTATCATAGTGGCTTGATTAATAAACTCAGTTGATTCACATATTATATAATTAATAGACTACGTATATAATTGATATTAGGATATATTGTATCTATTATTATTTAGGATAAATAAAAATAATTGTTGTGATATAAAATCTAGTTGTCCTATTTTTTTTTATCAAATGGCATCATCGTTGTTCAACTTTGAAAGTAATAACTATTTAATTAAAACAATTAATTAATATTTAAACATTCTATATTAATGATTTATTTATAATTTTATAGTAAAAAATAAAGTAAAAAGAATTAGAATTTAAAGAACGGATGTAGAACTTTTGTAACTCATTTTTGTGTGTGTAAATTTGTGTTGTATGTTTTAATTTATTAGTGACCGATTCAGAAAGTGCAACGTTTCGTCTTTATTTTGAAAAATATGAAAATGGTTTATCTCATTTGATTATTTTTACAAATAATTCTATATAATAAATATTTTTTATGTATTGATAACTTTTGCCAAATTGACACAATTCAGTACTAAATGGGAATAGTAGATTGACGATGGTGCATACCTAATAATTATGTGCATCTTTTCTTCACAGCTTTCTTATCTAATAAATATGTGTATTTTTTTGTCACATGTTAGCTAATAGTGAAATTCATTGTCACAAACCTGCATCAACTAGAGTTTCGAGCCAAACTGATATAGAAATGAGTTGTTTTGATTCCTAAAATACAGTGGTGTCATGGTGAGTTTTGTTTCTATTATGATATGCATTTATCTTCATGAAGAAAAAAACGTATCTTTTTGGAAGAGCATCCTAAAAGTGATGACATTATGTTGTCTATTATAGGCACAACATTCATTTTTGTGTTTTGTTTTTTTTTTAAATCTTACAAGTTAAGGCCATAAAGTATACTTGACTATTATAAACGATGAGAAAATTGTAATTATAGATGTTGCAAACCAGTTTTATACAAAATCGTTGTAAGGAGTAAGATCATGAGTAGGGTGTTCGAAATACTAATATGTTTCTTTGAAGTTGGTTGTATATTATGATTTGTTTTTGGTGTATATTCTATAAAAGAATCTCAAAATTGTTTGATATATGAATGATAGTTTGGTTCTCAGTGAGATATTTATTTGTTATGAATACAATCTTTGCAATAGTTTTTTTACTCTGATTTACGTAACGGGTCACAACAAGTTTCACTTGAAACATGCCCACTTTTAGTATGACTTGGAACATTTCGGGCAAGTTCAACATGTATTCGACCCGGAAAATGGGTCAAATTGGCTACTTGTGTTCTCTTATAGTTGGTCAAACAGACAAGGTCGTGTCAGTTAGCGCAACACATAAGAATCGGGTTGGTCATTACAAGTTAGGGTCAAAACTGGTTATTTTAAGAAAAATATTACTTTTGGTTCGGAACATGATTTCCTTACCCTTTTTTTTATATTTACACATGTCACACCCTCAATTTGCACAAGCGCGGTTTTACCGCGAATCACGTGAAAAACCTGGATCTCAGTCGTTAATTACACCAAACAACGTCTAAATATTTTTTATATAACTTTATTGTCCCATATTTGGGAAAACAAATTCAGAGTTAATGTCTATTGTTTAAAATTGCAAAAGCGTAAGATAGCGAGAAAGATAAATCCCTAAACAAAAGCAAATAGTCTAAGGCGCAAAACACGTGCATGCCATATCCTTATTAATTAAAAAGTTCCAATTTATGATGCAATGTTTATGAGTGACCATGAGAAAGACATGCTAAAACGGGTCAACACAACGGTTGGTGAGTTCACAGGTTTTAGTTTAAAAAGTTTGTCAAACAAACCATTAAGTAGTAAACATTTGTAAATGTTTAAGTATGAATAATGTATGCATCAGTAATACCACTAGTTAATTAGGTTAGTAATCAAGTTACATTAGTGTAAGTTCCATTGTGACCGAGGCTGACTTGTTAGTTTGTTTTCCACACACGGAGTCTAATATAAGACTAGTGCATATTGCGTTTCTAGTAAATGAAGACACCCGGAGACTCCCTCACCCGAGAGCCCCCAGGGGTTCATCAAACCCAGTAGTACTACCTTTCATTACCCAACCAATGTATAATTGTTAACGGTCCAATGTGTATGTAGGACTTCAGTTTAAGTTCACTATGTACACATGAGGTATTAAAAAGTTTACAATATCCAAAAAGGTTTTGTATGCATGCTTTCTCCCACTAAAGGAGTAAGTAAAAAGAGGGGCAGGGAAACTCACCTTGAATGCGGTTCAAATGAAAGTTAACTGCATAAGTCAAAGTTATTCTAGTGCCTAAATCATACAAGAACAATAAGTATTTGCTAAGCGATTCCTAGAACCCTTTGTATCTAAACAATTCCATTGTTTATTAGAAGTTTTACTTTTTGTTGACTTTGACCAATGTTTGACTTTTCGTTTGACTTTGACTAAAGTTTGACTTTTCGTTGACATTAGACCAAAGGTCGAAGTGGTTGACCTTTGACTGAAAAGTCCAACTCTCGATGACCGTTGAATAAAATTTAGGTTTTGTTGACCGTTGACCAAAGTATTGACCGTTGACCAAAATGTTTACCTTTGACTCAAAGTATTTACCGACGGCCCGTTGGTGACTTTTGACCAATTATCTGGACTTAGGACAATTTTATGATGTTCCTAGTCACAACTTAACAACAAATCGTGTAATTTGGACTTAGCCACTTTTCATGTAATCCTATGACTAATTCTAACATTTACCAATTTAAATTTTTTGCAACTAAGACTAAACATAAACATTTAGTCAAATAGTTCCAAGTTGACCGACAAAGTCAAAATTCAATTTACTACAACAATCCTAGCACAAACTACAATTATCTTTACAAACCGTATGCTGATCAATCTAAATAAGTTTTAATTCATCAAAACTGATCTTTCCATCCAACCAAAACATGTAAATGAATTACCAAATAATTCACACATATAATTTCAAGTATTAGGTAACAAATACATTTTTCTTATAATTTTTCAATGCTGACAAACATAAAAAAAATTCATACTCTACAGCAACCAATTCTCAGTCTCTTTATTAACACAACAGAATACAAATATTTTCCAAAACCTCTATATGTGTCCAATTAATGCAAGACCAATTTTAGTGGATTCCTACTTCAATATATGACATTCCAGAAGTGGAATCACATAGTTATCTATTTTCAAACACAACTTATACAATTTACAACACAGCTCAGAAAATTTCTTTTTCTATCAGGATTGCAACCCGATCTTCTAAATTAATGAAAACTAATCAAACCAAGTCCAAAAATTATGATTTCTGACTTTTTTAAAACTAGACTCAAATTACATTACCATAGTATGAAATATCAATCAAAAATACCATTGTATCCAAAAGTTATACAACAAGCAATCTAGATCATAAAATCTGTCGGCAAGCAGATCCAAACCAAAACTTACCAAAATCATGATTTTTATATCCTTATGATCCTAAATCACCAAGGAACCGTTTTACATGATCAAAACTCATGGTTTCCAATATTATAAAAAATTTATAAATAACATTTGTGTACTAAAGGTTTTCATCTTTTCTTTTATAACAAAACACAAAACTAAACAATCAACTTGATCATACTTTATTTATATGTATGATCCAATTATGTGGATAATAATCCCATAAATCAAAATAAAAACATGAATAAAAGCATGTACTAATCATGTTTACCAATTGCTTGATCGAAAAATCCAACACACTTGCTTCCAAATTCACCAAAAAGCTTATGATCTTTGAGAGAGTTTTAAGAAAATAAAAATGTATGTGTGTGTGGGTAAAGTGGACGGCCAAGATGGGAAGGAAAGGAAAAGTTATAACCCCTTTTTTAGTTACTCAATCATTAAGTAGTAATTAACTAATTTAAACTTTAGGTAATTTCATTTATTTAAGTGTGACATGTTACAATTTTTAAAACTATTTCCTTAGTAATTCTTTAACCTAAGGTTTAATAGTTCATCTAGCTAATTGTCATGTAACGCATAATCATATGTTGTATCATTTTAATTATCCAACTTTCTTACAATATCATATAAGCATACAACAACTAGTCATATAACATATTTAGCATGTAACATAATTATACACATCATATATTATACATGTAACATATCATGTTTACTATAACATATGAGAAAAGTTTATTTTTCTAATTATCTTATAACATGTGTGACAAGTTTATTATTCTAGTTACCAACAACTAGTTACTCTTACCTAGGTCACCAAACACACGACTGACTCAATGTATGTATACATGAAACTATATGCATGAGATTTTTGTTGGGATGAGGAAAAGATAATGAAGATTGGAATCTTCTCAACCCCTCTGAAAATGGCTAAGTATGAAAACCGAGCACACTTAGGCCTCCCAACAAGCTTTTACTTAATCTAGCAAGGTATTTTGCGTTTCGGGCAAGGTTATTTTTTTGAAGTCTTCTTAAGTGTAAGTTCGAGCATACTTCACTTTATCTAGCAAGGTTGTTCTTCAAATCAAGCAAGGTTTATTTCCAAGTAAACCCTTGGCTAAACCAAGCTGATTCCAAGTCCTTTGGAAGATCTATCAAGGTTTATTCTAAATAAACAGTGGTCCCAGCAAGCTTGAAGGAAGTTGATAAAGATATATGCTAAGAACTTCTTCTAGCAAGGTTCATCTCAGAGCAAACTATAGTGCTAGAAGCACAAGCCACAGTGTTACCTTCACACTTTGGTTTGCTCAAATAAGTTTTAGTTAACGAAGAGTTGAAGGGATTTCTGAAGAACAAGTTTGCTCGTAGGACTATATCGTGCGAAGTTTGATTGTTCAAGAAGATTTAAGTCTGCTAGATGGATTATAAATTATCCTACGTAAAGTCTGCTCAGAGAACTATTCCCCAACACAGTTTATGGTTACCAGGTCTACTCGAAGAAGAAAAGCTGCAAAGCTTTCCCGGAGACCTGTTTACACTTAGAATATTTTATATATTTTTGAATATGTAATGTTTCTATCATTAGTGTTTCTAGAAGGAATGTCAGGTGTCAGTGCAGGCCTATAAAAGGAATAATTTAGGGCACACCCATGACACACGACACCTAGACCTTACACCAGATTGTGATTTTAAAGGCTGACATATTCCTGTACGGAAATATGCCTGAAGATCCAAACATTCCATTTTAAAACTCTAATTGATTTCTGATTATTTATGTAATTATGTTAAATAAAATCTTTTGAGGTAGTGTTTCCGCCATTAATACTCTATTGTTCTTTCCTAAATTAGCAAGTCGTTATCCTTCTTGTCGACACTTAATGTGTGGTTTACGACATAGTTATTGAGCGATATAATCGGGACCGACAAGTGGTATCAGAGCTTGTTTATGCTATTTTGGTAAAGAACTGTTGCTAATTACGGTTGATTATTGATGATTTGAAGATGAAGAATGACGTCAGCTGACTACTGTTCTATTTGATTTGTGATGGCAGTTGTCATGTTTTTTCATTTCTCAGATCTACATTTTGTTTGAGGTTTAAAAGTGTTTTCTCTCTTAGATCTTCATTGCTTTGTAATTAATCTTGCTCAAATCTGTCCAGATATATCAGATATGAGGATATCATCCATAGATCTGATTATTTGAGTTTTTATTTAATTATTTGTTAAGTTTTTCTTTATTGTTCAAAATATTTTCAAAAAAAAAAAATCAAAACGATATCTATCTATGATGAGCAAGAGGTGTCTACTAACAAAATTCCCAGATTGTACGGACATGAGAACTTCATCAAATGGAAGGTGCTATTCGAAGCAGCCGTCTGCTAAAACGATGTAGAAATGTGGAATTCTATCAAGACTGGACCCTATGTGGCAGATGGAATAAACAACAATCCGGTTGTTGAAGCTAGAATGAAAAAGGTTGATGACAAAGCCTTAGCCATGCTGAAGTTGGGCTTATCATGGGAGATTCTGACCAAAGTTGCTCACCATACAACTGTTATAGCCACGTATGATGCTTTGTTGGATATGTTTGAAGGCAATACAAAATTGAACAATATCAAGAAAGAAAGGCTGAAACAACAACTTGACCGATTCAAGTATAAAGATGGTGAAAGACTAAAGTCTGTCCTGGAAAGATTCTTGACTATTGTCAACGAAATCAGGACAACTGATAATGTAGTCACAGATTTGGATTTGAATACAAAGTTGCTTTCATCTTTATCAAAAGAATGGTATACTGCCACCAAGTTTATTAGGCAAAAACCAAACTTTTCTGAATTGAAACTTGATGATGTGATCTGCTTCCTGCAAGCTGCAGAGATAGAGATGATTGAAAATGAAATGATCAAGGAAGATAAACCCTGTTTCAAGTAACCAATGCACTCATTTCACCAATTGGAAACTTCTCTACAAAAAGCCAACAACAAATTCCAGTTATTGAAGAACCAAGTGAGCATGGTGGAGATACACCAAGAAGTTTTGTTGCTAGAAGTTCAAGTAATCAGGGTGGACAATCAAGGTACAATGTCCAGCTGATTGATGACAATGACACATCCTCAATGGCTAGTGGGCATACACCTTATGCTGGTGGTTATGTTGGTCAAGTAGATGAATATGTCACACCCTCAAAATCCACTAACGGAGTTTTACCGTCAAAGGGTGTGAACTAATAGGATCAGAATCATTAGTTATAATCAAACAACATATTTAAAGTTTTCAAAACCAACAAGATATCAAGTCTTAAATGAAATGCGGAAGCGTAAATTATAAACCAAAAAGTTGCGCTACACTGGACAACTTAAAAACCCAAGTTATCAAGATAAAAATTAAAGAAGTTTTTAAAGCAATGGTGTTTAGCGAATGCATGTCCTATACCGCGCGCCGGCCTCGGCTACCTGAGAATAACATACTAAAAGTGTCAACACAAAGGTTGGTGAGTTCTCAAGTTTATACAAATAAATTAAAGCGTTTGCGTTACCAGATAGTGTTAAGTCAATTATATATCAAAGGTAGCTAACCTATCAAGCATGTATTACTAAGTGTTAGACACCGAAGCTGATTGTTTATCAATTGCCTTGCCACCATGTCAACCACGACCATGGTAATGTGTTAGCCAAGTTTACACCCACTCGACCTACAGTCGAGTTTAGAGTTGGGTGGGGTTTGTCAAACCCAGTAGTACTATTCAAATGTGATTCGCTATTATACAAATAATAACCGGTTCGATGTTTAGAAGGACTTTAGTTGGTTTGTTTGCCACTTAGCCTAACAAGTGATATATAAAAGTAACAAAATCTACATCGTTGGAGTATGTTATCTCCCCCTAATAAAAGCGTTAAAAAGAGTAAAAGGGGCCGTGAAACTCACTTTTTGTGAAGACAACAAAAAGAATCCG
Source organism: Bidens hawaiensis (assembly GCF_021521415.1). Classification (NCBI taxonomy): domain Eukaryota; kingdom Viridiplantae; phylum Streptophyta; class Magnoliopsida; order Asterales; family Asteraceae; genus Bidens; species Bidens hawaiensis. Next base: position 531,948 of record NW_027491099.1, read on the forward strand.
AGAGAGGTGTGCGTCACTGAAAATCCTCACTAGTGCTCTAAAAACAAAAATGAGATTTTCTAAGTATTTATACTACGAGTGACTCCCTAGACTCGACACATAAAACTTATGCATGAGATACGTTTCATGTTTCGTTTGTGAAATAAGTGTGACTCGACAAACACGTTGGTGATAAGCTACGTGCATGAACTAATATTGTGTCAAGTGTTACTATTGTACATTACTAGTAAACTAACTCCCACAAGGGCAATTAAGTCATACACATAGCAAACATCGATCAACTATACACCTTTCATGTTAATTCAAATAGTTCAACAGCTAATTTATCCAGGCAAATTTTTACTCGATAAGTTTACTCTATTTAATAAATCATAACACGTCCATTAAATTACCAACATCATCACAGAAGCACACTAGAGTTAGGTTTCTAAAAATATTTTTATTATAATTTTATGACATACGATTTTCTCACAATGATCAAAACAACTCAATAAACACACAGCAGTCATTATCATGTGCAACAGAATGTTATTTGTTATTCCTGTTACATGACAAATCCAATTAATGCAAAACTAATTGGGTCAGATTTGTAACATAAAATATTGACTTCCAGAAGTGAAACCAACCTATTTGGTCTTGTCGTTTATGAGATATATAAAGTACAAAACAGCCTACCAGCAGACTTCCCGAATCAGACTTGCACAACAGATTTGTAAAATAATAAAAACAAACTTTTATACGTTCAAAAATTACAAAATCAGACTCTTTAGAAACTGGACTCAATCTACTACATCATAGTATCAATAATCACTTCCAAATACAATATTAACAGTGAGGTAAAATCATCTAAACACGAATTCAAGAATCTGTCCAGCATCAGTTTTATCAAAACTCAACATACAATTAACCTATGAACTAGAAATCATGCATACAACCCTTGCATATCAATAAACAACATATTTAGCATCTAGGGTTTATGATTATCATGTTTAAGGATGTGCATAATCAAATAGAATAGGTTAAAGGGTGTGTTTGATTACCTAGTTAGCAATTAAATCCTTCAATCAAGCTTGTAACACTTTGTATGTGTGTGTGTGTGTGTGCTTGTGGTCTCGGTCGAACAAGAGGAGAGGGAGCGGCTGCCTTTGTAAGGGAGAGGGAGAGGAGATTAGTTTGTTTATATATTAATTAATTATATTACAAGTTACAAATTGCACCCTAAACTTCTAGTTTAGTTTAATTCTAGCATAACTAGTCAATTACATCCATAATATGATGTTATACATACAAGCACAAATTTACACATATAAATATAACACGTAATTATACCAAGTACTTGTTTATAATATTTATCGTTTGTTCACCAACGGTTTGAGTCGACTCGTGTGTGTATCGATGAAATTCCTAAAGACTACTTGTGTAGTGATTGTTATGTGTCATTTAAACTCTAATTTAAATGTAATGAGATATGCGTTAACTAGAATGACACAGTTCGTGTGATCTTGAGTTTGAATTAACAGAGTATGGATTAACGGAGTTAACCTGAAATTGACGAGTGTCACATCATTCCCATGTTGAAACAATTTTCGTCCCGAAAATTTGGGTCAAGTCGCAATGGGTGTCTGAAAAAGGAAAAAAATTTCAGTTTGTCACATAAGCCCCTAGTAGAAAGAAATTTCATCCCGAAATTTAATTTTTAACTCTGGTGTATTCTGACGGTTTGTCGGCTTTCGCGGTTTTTGGTGCTTGGTCAGCCCTTCAAAAAGGTGAGGATACTTTTTCATCATTTGATCCTCGTGTTCCCACGTGAACTCTGGTCCACGTCTCGAGTTCCAACGAACTTGAATGATAAGAATCTTGCTGTGTTTGAGCGTTTTGGTTTCCCAATCCAAAACTTCGACTGGTTCTTCGATGAAGCGTAACTGTTCATCAACTTGAAACTCGCCCAAATGAACTGCTCTGTTTCGTTAGAAAGGCATTTCTTCAAGTTGGATACATAGAAAAAGGTATGCATGCCACTGAGTTCCATTCGTAAGTTCAATCGGTATGCCACCGGACCAATACGTTCAGTTATGTTTGTTCCCGTATCGATGACAATCAACAGATCTTAGATCTGTGAATATCCTATCAATACGTTTATAGATCTAGCTCATAATTTACCTTGATTTAATGTTATGTATGTGTATATATTATCAATAATGTTAATGTAAAGCTTGAGAGAGAGTAAATACTTTAACACTTTTCTGTATAATGTTAATTCTCTCTCACCCTCTCTCTTACAAGTGAACAGTTGTTCACTATATATAGAAGGCGACCTGGTTCGCTAACATCCCCTAGCGAACCAGCTTCCCCTTCGTTACATAATTTAACTTAACGAACCGCCCCCTGATTCGTTAACATCCCCTAACGAATCAGGAGGGAATACATAATAATGTCTTAGTTCGCTAACAACCCTAGCGAACTAGACTTAACCTTAACGAACTAGACTTAGTTCGCTAACATCCCTAGCGAACTAGACTAAAACTTAACGAACTAGTTCAAAATAAACATTAAATATTACATTAATCATCAAATATACATTAACGATAAATACAAAGACTCTAGACGCAAAACCGTGCACTAACAGACACCCCCTCGTCTTGAGCTCTTTGTCTTTAACTTATTTGAAGCGCTTGGACTGCCAGTCTCTGCAACTATGAATTCCATGTTCGTGACACACACGAACAACTCGTTGGAATTGCATAGCCAGGTAGTAATCTTCTTGGCGTTCAAACAAAATCTGCTTCCTGTATAGCACGTCGTTGTCTGCCTCTGATAAATTAACCAACCACATCGGGTCGATTATTTTGATGAGCTCGGTTTTGAGTCCTCGACCACAAACAATAACGGCCTCGCCAGTACGATTGTCATAGTACCAACGGTTGAAAGACAGATAAATATCTTGAGGCATTGTCTTCACAGGAACCTTTTTCATCGTCTTTGGCGGCTTCACTTTCAAGACAAGTTTCTTCCAGCCGGTCCTTGGATCATCTCATCAGTGCGCTTACGTCTTGGGACCTGGGGCTTGAAGAATTTGAAGCCATGATTGACCTCGAACAGTAAGTGTTGATGAAACCACTCAGCCGTTCGGTGATTCCCACGATTGATAAATGGACGTCTCGCGAGGGTACGTACATCCCAACGCGGTAGAGTTAAAACATCCATTATCCTCTCGTAATACTGGACACCCTTTTCCCACTTGACTATACATACCTTAAGGTCTGAATCATAGAGCCAGGAGATAATATCACCATGCACCTTAGAAACAGTCTTGAAGGTAGTCACCTGATTCGCCTCAATCCAAGCAGCAGCAGTATCTTTTCTTTCTTGATCTACATACCGATAAGCACTTATAATCTTACCCACTTTCTGACGTTTGAACCATATTTCAATGTCATCATCAGTCACTTCTTTGAGTGAGGGAACTGTTCGCTGCACAATCTTCTCCAGTTCATCCTCAGTCTCTTTAATTACGTCTTCATGAAATACCGGAGCACCTTGATCAACGTTTGCGTGTTGATACAAGTACGGGTACTCTTCAGCTGTCACATCCTCCATCTCAATCTCCTCGTTATCATAAATAAAATTTCAAATTTCGTATCCAAAAATACCGGATCAACTTCCATTTCATCCTCATTGATCACTTCGACATCGGGCTCGGTCTCTAAAGCAGTCAACTGATCGTCATTCAGCCCAAGCAGAATCGAAATCTGCTCCCGTTTCAAAGATCTAACAGTAAACTCACCGACCTCTATCTCATCTATGTTCACCACACTTCTAACCACCCCTGATCCATCAATAAATATCATCGTGTTAGCCTCAATCATTTCAATTGGCTTGGCAGCTGTTGGATCTTGATAAATAATTATCTGCTTGTTCGAATCATCAGCGCCACTAACACCTGCACCAGAGGATGAACCATGCGATTGTTTAGGCTCACCTCCTGCATCAGATTCGTCAGGATCATCATCGTCATTTTTGAGTTTCTTGAGGGCATCTTCTTTACAAGTTAATTGTAAGATTAACTCTTCTTGTTCCTTTAATTTCACCCCCTGAGACTCAACAATCGTACGTAACGACTTAGTCTCCTTCTGACAGAAAGAAATATAACTCATCATTTTTCGTTGATTCTCCATGAGTCGTTCTTGAGTTTGTCGATCAGCTGCCATTTGATTTTCATATAAATGTAGCAGATTTAGCAGCATTTTAGTTTGACGACCGGGTGGCAAGTTGTATACGGATGGATGAACAGGTTGAACAGGTCCATGAGGCCGAGTAATCCTTATAAAAGATACATCACTAGGCGGAGGTGGTGGAAGAGTAGTTGTTGGCAGAGGAGGAGGTTTCATTGATGTGGTGGAAGATACTATAGAGAACACAGCAGGAGGCCTCGGTATCTCGGTCAACGCCTTTTGAGGAATAAGACCGAGCCTCTCATGTGACACCATCGTCGTTGTCAAGGTGAGCATCGGAGTGCTAGTTGTTAGCGGCACCACCGAGCTTTGAGTAGTTGATTGACGTGGTGGTAGAGTTCCAATAATTACCCCAGCCCCAGCAGACACACGGGGCTTCTTTGATGGTTCACCAGTAGCTACACCTTTCCCTTTTCGTTTTCTTTCTAGCTGAGCTTTCATGGTGGCAGCTAGGGCAGCATCAACTGCATCTTGTTGTTCTTTCAGAGCTCGTTCACTAGCTCCACCATCACCATTATTATTATCCTTGTCACCATCATCATCTTCACCATCATTGTTCCCACCTTCTCCCCCTTCACGCTCGGAATCTGAATCATCAGGGATCCAGCGCTCATTAGGAGGACATACATAATCCGGATTGATTATATGACCAATCATCCGTTTATCCTGTGGCTTGTTTTTCGATAGATTAACATAAGATGCACTGTTTCTGCTTTCATATGTTCCATATCAAGAACATCGTTCACCAACGATCGATCAATCACTAAATTAGGAATCAAATTCTGAATGAGTAGCTGTAAAAAGCGAGGATACATCAAGAACTTCTTCGAATGTAGAGTTTGCTGAACTTGCTCTTTCAGATGATCAAAGATAAGTTCTGAGTAGTTGAATGGCTTGTTCAGGACTAGTGCAACAAACGCCGATTGTAAACTTAGTCTACACTCATCAAAACCACCGCGACGTCCACTCATACAATGAAGTAAAACATGCAGCAGATACTTGTATGGTGGAAACAACCCATTCTTGTTCAACATAGATCTACGAATATCACCCCCATAATTTAATCGTGTGAATTAACCCCTAACCAATGTCCTGTCGAATTCACTCGGGTAATCATCACTATCGTCAAATTGAAGTACCCGACGAATGACCTCAACATCAATCGTAATAGGGATCTGATTAATTGTAGCACGAACCTAATTATTTTCCTCAACAAGTTATGCCGTGTTCCAAAACTGCCTGATTATACTAAGATACACTTTAGGTTTAGCAATGATTGCATAATGTATCTTCGAACGTCGTAAGAAGGTCAACATAGCTCCGAACGTTCTCAAATCAGTCACATCTTGATCAACACAAGCACAGATGTTGTGCTTCTTATCAAACGGTAATAGAATCATTTCAGCTTGTTGATCAGGTTGTTGTGGTTGTCCTTGTGGAGGTTGTTCCTGTGGCGGTTGATTTTGTTGTTCTTGATCAGCCATGCTTACTGTATAAATAAAATCGAATATGAGAATAGATATCACAACCTATAATTCAAAGATATGTGTATTAAACGATTTAAATCCTTTAATTAAATTAAATTAAATGAATTCGTTATACCAAGATAACGAATCAGGCGAATCGCTATCAAGTAAACATCTTAACGCACTAAACCTAGCGAATCACTAATTAATTTTAACGAACTAAACTCTAGTTCGTTATATTTTAAGCGAATCAAAATCTGATTCGTGTGACATCTTATTCGCTAAGCTAGTTCGTGTAAAATCTTAACGAATTGGACACGAAACAGTTCCAATTCGCTAAGACTAACGAATGGTCATAAATAAGACTTATTCTTTGACTTCACAAAGTCAAAGTCAAAATTAGAATGAACAACAATAGTCAACATGGTGAACCCAGATACAATTGGACCATAACTATCGTTGAAACATCAGGATAATCAGCTCGTTGAGCTCGGAATCACACTAGTAAGCTTAGGTGTATGAGATTGAGACTCAATACCTAGATATACTAAGGATTAAACGAACAAACAGTAAACACCAATAACACGAAACAATAATTAACCCGGCAAACAATAATCAAATTAAGATTTAAGTCCACCAAGGGTATCGGAAAGTGATTCCGATCATAATGACATCAAAATCATACAATTATGAATATAAATTGTACACAAATGAGTTTCAAGAGTTCAAAACCCTTAAACCCCTAAAATTTCATAATTCAGCAATCAACACATGGCCATTTTTGACGAAAATGATATCGCCAAGATCAGTTATACCATAGAAACTCAAATAGATCTTTGAAGTATCAAACGAAAAGGTTGAAATTTCAGAGAGAATTTGAATCGGTTTCTTAAAGATGAAGAAAGAAGGCGAACAGTGGAATACTATTCATTTTCTTGTCTTATATATCATTGCACAAAACCCTAGGTACACTTGTACGAATCAGACGATTCGTGTAGTTTAAAGTTAACGAATTAGCCCATTCGCTAACACATTCGTTATCTTAAGTGGGTGAATCGCTACTTGATTCGTTAAATTAAAGGTAGCGAATCAAGACATGATTCGTGTCATGATTCGTTAAATATGCATAACGAAGGGATGATTCGTTACAGAGTGCGGAAGCGAATTAGGTTAGCGAACCAGAAGCTAGTTCGCTATGAATCACCTAGTTCGTTATCCATACATAACGAATGGGATTTTAGCGAATTAAACTCTTTTATTTAATTTTAAACACTTTTATTTAATTTTAAATTAAATAATAAATTGACTAAATTGAATAAATTAAAGAATTAAATAAATAAATAAATTAAATTATCGAGAAATCCTTTTATCCCGACAACCAGATACGTTAAAAAAAATGTTTCAGATTTCCGAAACATAACTTAAAAAAATATTTATTTAAGTATTTTGTATAAAGAAGACGAAAATAGTTTTGGTATTTTGTAAAAATTTAAAGAATTAAAGAATGTATTTATAGAAGAATATCCAATCCTTTAAAATAGACCAATTTTTTTTTCAATGATTTAATCAAAAGCATTACATATTTTTGTATTTTTGTTGAGTTTGAGCAGAGAATCATATTGACCAAATTGCCCTTCCATCACAGTTTTATATTTCAGCGATATTATAACTGGCGATAAGTCGGTCATTGGTATTGTTGTCCACATAAATCTAATAACACACATTCAAGTATTTTTGTGATATGATTAAAATTGTTCAATTAAAGCACATAATATCAGAAACTATCAGCCACTAATCACGGTTCAAGCTTAATTTGATTTTTGCCAAATCACCCCAACTTGACTTAAACCATTATATTGTTGATCAAAATTTTTGATACCAATTGTAGAAATTTTGAGCAATGCATCAAGTTTCCTTTACTGTGAGTGAGTACGCACGAGTCCATCTGTCGGCTTACATACATTATATCCCCTGGGGTCCGTTTCTTAATGGTATTAAGATGCACGCAAGGGAGGAACAATTGTATGACTAACAACGGATTTTGATCAAGTCAGTAATTTAAATTGTACGAAGTACAGCGGTGATCATGTTTAATGACTTTGGGTTTGCTCTAGAAGGCGAGTAAAATATTCATGCTTATGAATACCCAGATGGTTAAGCCGCATAAAGACTCACAGTGTCCAGAATCTTTACGCTTGTTATTTGCTTTATTTGATTTTTGGGTGATCAACAAATATAAGGCTCGAGTATGACTGGTTATTGCATTTCTGCCATCCTCACCGAGAGTTTTGCTAGAGACTAACAACCCTTTCAATTTGGTGTTTCTTTATGTTTATATCACATACTTTACTCTACTGGGTTGTTCTAAGACTTACCAATGCACCAATGCAATTAAGCACACAGTCTTTTAAGCTTACTTTTTGCTGAACTTGGGGTCAAGATAATCAATGTACTATCATTTTCTCTTTTTGCTTCAAAAACTCAAAATTTTGAGGAGCATAAAATAAAGAAAAGATAAATTTAATCGCCCCAGTTAACTTAAGTTAATAAATAAATGACTAACCATCAATTCACGAGTGAATATAGGACCAAGACATGCAAGCATGCTTCATAAACTAAAATAACCGACGTAATTTTCAGCGAGAAAATAATCTAAAAACGTCTGCAAAAATCTTTTTGGTTTTTCTCTGTACAAACTTTAAAAACACAATATTTTTGTCTTTTTCAATTTTCTTATAAACAAAATAAACTTCACAATCTTTTTGGATTTTCGGAATTTTCTGTACAAAACATAAATCACATTCTTTTTGGTTTTTCAAAAGTTTTAAAAGTTTTTAAAATTTTTTTGGTTTTTCTAAATATTTAAAAGAAAAACATTAACGAGCAGAAATCACAATATTTTTGAATTTTGAAATTTTTTAATTATTTTGGATTTTATCTATACAAACGAAAACACACTCTTTTTTGTATTTTTCTAAATTTTCACCCCCTAAAACCAAAATAAATTTTAAAAGAAAGAAATGACAGAAAATAAAGATAGTCATCCTTGTTTAAGGATATCAGCGAGGGTCTTCAATCCGTTTAAATCAAGCAAAAATTTAAAACGCGTTTTGTCAAAAGCTTTAGCAAACAGATCGGCTTTCTGAAAATCAGTATGTACTTTCTCAAGATCAATTAATTTCTTTTCATAGAAATCCCGTATAAAATGATATCGAATTTCGATATGTTTTGTTTTAGAATGTTGTACGGGATTCTTGGTGATACTAATTGCAGTAGAATTATCAATTAAGATGGGAGTAGTAAGAAACTTCAAACCGTAGTCGCGAAGATGTTGTTGTATCCACAAAACCTGGGAACAACAACTCAAGGCTGCAACTTACTCAGCTTCGGCGGTTGAAGTGGAGACCGTTGTCTGCTTCTTACACTGCCAGGAAACAAGCCGGTTTCCTAAAAATTGACATCCTGCAGTCGTTGATTTTAAATTGATCTTGCATCCTCTATAGTCTGAGTCTGAGTATGCAGTAAGATCGAAAGTATTATCTTTGGGGTACCACAACCCGATATCTGGATTTCCCCGTAGATATTGCAATATACGCTTGACCGCTGCCAGGTGAGTCACTCAGGGACTAGCTTGGTACCTAGCACAAAGACAAACAGCAAACATAATATCAGGGCGAGAAGCCGTTAAGTACATTAAGGAACCGATCATGGCACGAAATAGGGTAGGATCAACGGAATCCTCCAATTCATCCGGTGATAAATTGTGTCCTACTGGAAGTGGAGTAGAAGGGATTTTTCCGGTAGAAATCTTGAGTCGGCTCAAGACGTCGTTCACATATTTGGTCTGGTGAATAAAAATTCCATGAGCAGACTGGTGAACCTGCAACCCTAAAAAGAAATTCATCTCTCCCATCGACCTCATCTCGAACTTTGTTTTCATGGACTTCTCGAACTCCTTACACAATGTGTCGTTTGTAGACCCAAAAATAATATCGTCAACATAAATCTGGACTAGAAGAAGATCATCACCAACAATTTTATGAAATAAAGTGCAGTCAACAGTTCCTTGTTTGAAGCCATTATCAGTCAGATGGTCGGAGAGCGTGCCATACCAAGCTCTCGGGGCTTGATGTAGACCATACAGGGCCTTGTTTAATCGGTAAACATGGTCTGGATAATCAGGATCATCAAAACCAGGTGGTTGTTGGACAAACACTTCCTCGTGTAATTCACCATTGAGAAAAACACTTTTAACATCCATTTGATAGACCTTGATATTCTTATAAGCTGCATAAGCCAGGAAGATTCGAATCGACTCTAATCTTGCAACTGGAGCATATACCTCTGTGTAATCAATACCCTCTTGCTGATGAAAACCTTGCACCACTAGACGTGCTTTGTTTCTGACAATCACCCCTCGATCATCCTTCTTACACTTAAATACCCACTTAGTCGGAATAGCTTTCTTGACTCTAGTAGGTTTATCTATTAAATCCCAAACACCCAATCATGCAAACTGCTGTAATTCCTCTTGCATGGCTTGTACCCAAGAAGGATCTTCAAGTGCCTTACGAGCTGTCGTTGGCTCAACTTGAGATAGAAAGTAATTGAATTTAGCAACATTCACAATTCCCGAAGAATGTAAATTAGTATAAGCACATAATATGTTATTATCACTTAACGAAGCAACTTGATGACGTGTACGAACGCCCACATCAAGTTCTCCAATGATATTTTCCTGTGGATGACACCTATGAATCCGAAGAGTGGGATTTTCAGGAACAACAACATTATCAAATAAGTTGGTGTAATGTTCACCCAACTCGGGAGATGAAGCATTATCACTGTCAAGATCAATAACTTGAACTTCAGCTTGATCATCATCAGAAGAAGTAGAAACATTATCAATAGCAACTGGAGAAACAACTGGAGATTCTTCGGTTGGAGCATCTGGTTGAGCTTCAACTTCATTAGAACTTGAAAATCTTGGAATTGCCAAATGATCTTCCAAGTATGCTCGAACCAGATCTTCATCGATGTGTTCAGTCGTAGGAGTAAAAGAATTAAATAAACTATCGTAGTCAAACATCCAGTCTGGACCTTTCCCTTGAAGAGGAGTTGTGTACTTTTGACAGTCCACATGGTACCATTCTTCAACACAGCCAGATGTGAAGTTAAAAATCCTTTTCTTTGGAGATGCATATCCCAAGAAATACCCTTCGATAGCTTTTTCTTCAAATTTACCCGAATTCTTCTTCAACATTGTACACGGACACCCAAATGGTTCCAGGTACTTTAAATTAGGTTTTCTATTATTTAAGATCTCGTAGCTTGTCTTCTTGAGTCGTTTCACTGTTAGAACTCGATTAAGCGTATAACAAGCTGTATTCACTGCCTCATTCCAAAATTGAACAGTAAGCTTTGAATCAGCGAGCATTGTACGTGCAGCTTCAATCAGAGTTCTATTTTTCCTTTCAGCAACACCATTTTGTTGAGGTACATAAGGTGCACTATATTCTCGGTGAATTCCCTTTTGAATACAAAAGAAATCCAATATAGTGTTTTTGAATTCAGTACCATTATCACTTCGGATTCTCCTCACCTTTTGTTTGTACAGTGATTTGATCTTAGTAATAAGGTTTTGTACCAAAACCGGTGTTTGATCTTTTGAACTCATAAATAACACCCATGAATATCTTGAATAATCATCTGTCACTACAAGACAATACCAGTCTCCAGAAATACTCGCACGATTCACTGGACCAAACAAATCCATATGAAGTCGTTCAAGAGGAGTATCAATGGAATTCAATAACTTAGAGGGATGTGTTATCTTCTTCTGCTTGCCCTTTTTGCATGCAACGCAGTGATCAGATAACTTAAAATTCTTTAATGAGACACCCTCAACTAAGTCATTTCCCATTAAATAATTCATCTTTCTGACATGTATGTGACCCATTCTACGATGCCATAGAATCGAGTCATTCTCGGTTGCTTTCGAGACAAAACATGTTTCGATCAATGTTGATATCTTAGAACTCATATTTAAGACATAAATATCATTTGATCGTGGTGATCGCATGACAACCATTTCCTCGGGAATAACATAACCCGGTTTCAAGATAAGACACTCTTTGTCAGTAAATATCGTAGTGTTCTTTTTATCACAAATCTGCGATACACTCAATAAGTTATGACCAACCTTGTCGCAATAATTCACTTTCTCAAACGTAATGTGACCATTTGAAAATTCACCCTTTTGTGTGATCATGCCCCCAGAATTCCCAGCAAACGCTACATAGCCTCCTTGAATATTTCTTACGTTGGTTAATAGGTCGAGATTCCCAGTGATATGACGAGAACATCCGCTATCCATGATCCAGTTTTCACCAGAAATGGTCTTGGATGAACCCTACACACAAACAAAAGTGATTAGTTCAAAAAGGCAGCCCAGGCCTTAGTCTTGGGCACCTTTTGGTTTTCTCTTTGATTATTAACTTTAACAGATTTCAATTGTTGTTCAGCCACTTGTGAATAAGTTACCGGCTTCCTAGACATTCGTCTTAAGTAAGCTGCCTGAACAATGTTTGAATTCTTGTTTTGACATATAGGTTCAGTTGGAATGAATTTTGGTTTCACTTGACCGTGTGTCTCATTGATATGAAGAACCTTCCGAGGATTCACATCAGAGAACAAAATATGAGTATCATCAGCATATGACACAGGTCGTTTCAGAATCCCCTTGACCACTGGAATTGACTTAGATTTGTCCATGATAAAAGGATGAAGATTCTGATAGTTCTGTTGACTACAATTCCTCACAACATAACCTTGTTGACCGCATAAAAAACAAGTTCTCATGTCTACATGATGATGTTTAGAAGCAATTGGAATAAATGATGCCGATGATTAATGATACTCACTTTTTTAATCATGCTCTTAGCAAACTCATCAGATAATTCAGATTTCTTCTTTAAATAAAAATCTAAATTAGAACAGTTCGAAAAGCTTTTTAGTGTATCTGTTCCAGTTGACTTCACAAACTTAATCTTCTTAGCTTGTTTTAAAAATTGTTTTGCCTTAGTCAATGGATCAGATTGAACTGAAGATTTTGTTTGAGCATACACACGTTCAAGTTCTTGAATTTTAGAAGTTTCATTGACAAAAACACTCTCAATAAGTTTAGGTTTGAGAATACTTAGTGGAATATCATTTTCAGTGAACATCGTATCCATTCCCTTTAACTTAAAAACTCTAGCAGAAGAAGACTTAGAACTTGGAGGATTAATGAAACGCATTAAGTCCTCGTCAGAAATATTTGGTTTAACTAACTTCTTTGTCCTCACTGGTTTAGTTTTCACAGTTTCTTCCTTGTTCATTTAAGACTTGAATGAACCATACACAGCTTCCTCAAACTCTTGAGATTCGCAGAGAATATGATTAGAACTAGGAATGTTCTTATTCTTGTGTATTATCTCAGGTTCAACAAAGACCTTTTTACTTTCCACATGAGCTTTCTGAGGAGCAACTTGGGGTTTGACAATTTCAGGTTTAACCATTTTAGGTTTTTCAGAAATCACAGATTCCTTTTGAATCAAATCTTCTTCTTTTCTTGCAAAAGGATTAATTTTATAATCATTATGAAAAGGTGGTGGAATTTCAACAAAACCAATACCTTTCTTGGAATCTTTTTGTTTCCCAGATACTTCAATAATTTCATTCAACAGAAACGATGAATTTCTAAATTTCCCCAATTTGTTTTTCAACTCAAGAACCTCATTCTCAAGCTCAGTTATCTTAGAACAATGTTTCAAAATTTCCTGAAACTTTTGTTCATTAATGGTCATTTTCACAGATAACTCGGCTTTGAGATCGTGGTTACTTGTCGACAATGCTTCAATCTTTTCTCGAGATCTCCTTTGAGATTCAAGAGATTGTTGATAAGTATCCTTAAGAGAAGCAATTTCTCTTATAAGATTATCATTTTGATTTTTCAATGCTTCTAACTTAGATTTGTTAGATTCACATTCTACACATGATACTTTAACACATGAAGTAGTAGAAATAGAATTACTAACCTCATTAATCTTGGCTTTGCAAGCAAACATTGATTCAGAAGGCTTGTCGCAAGAGTCGTCAGAATCAGATCCATTATCATTATCGGAAGACATCTCACTACCAGTAGCATCTTGACAATCTTCATGTAACCCAAACATAGCCAAATTTGCTTGAACATCATTGCATAGTAACCATTGTGACCAATAATTACCATCTGCTAACATTGCTTGTGTTGTAGAAGAAGATGGTTTCTTTTCAGCATCACTTCCTCGTGGTGTAGAAGCATTTTGTCTTTGACCACGAGGTCCAGTGTATTCTTTCCTTGGTTTGTCACATTCCTTTGCGAAATGCCCAAATTCTTGACAATTATAACACTTTACTTTTAATTTGTCAAAGCCCAACTTCTTGTTTAAAGCTGGAAGATCTTTTCCAGTTCTCTGCATGAATCTTTTAACTTTACGAACGATCATCGCCATGTTCCATTTCAAATCCATGATTTCTAGATCATCTGGATCTATCTGATCATAGTCCTAATCTGTTAAATCACTTGTGGCAATTTTACTACTCACTAAGTTTTCATATGAAGACATAAAAGCCGTCAGAAAAGCAAAGTTTTGCTCAGCTTCCATCATATTAACACTAGGTGGTGTAGCAAATGGATTGGTACTTGTCGAACTTCCAGAACCATCCGAATTACCAGCAGAGTAGAAACAAACTTTTGGATCATTAAACATTGTTGATTCTTTTTCACTTGCGCATGAGTAAGAAAAGCAGTGATTGGAGAGATTGTTGAACTGAGAGGCATACTTCCACCATAGAAAGCTGGATCTTGATTTTCTTTGGAGGATTTTTGACACTTAAGGTCATATTCTCTAGCTTCGATCTTTTGTAGAAATTCAAGTGCCGTCAAGTCTTCATTCAGAAAATAATCATTCTCTTTCAAAACCATTAGAAATGTTGAGTAGGAACTTGGAAGCACACTTTTAATAGTGTCAATTTTATCTCTTTCAGAAATTTCCATTTTGAACTTGTCCATTTCAGCAATTAAATGACTAAATCTTGTAGTCATCTCTTCAACTGTTTCTCCTTTAAATAAATTAAAGTTTCGAAACTGAAACTTGAGCATCACTTTCTTACTTTCAGCAGTGTTCCCCATGCTTCTCATACGCAGATGTTGAAATAAAGACGCGCATCTCTTGATACTACCAACTTGTTGAAAGATATTTTCTGGTAATGCCATAGTCAAAGTAGAATATGCTTTTATCTCGATTTCTAAAGCTTTCTTCTCTTCTTGTGAGTATTGAGAAACTGCTTTAGGATTATACCCAATAGTATCATCACCAATCATTGGTGCAACATAAACTTCATCAAGACAATATGAGCAGTCAGGATGAACAGATCCCAAATGTGCACGAAACCGAGGTTCCCACTTAGCAAAGTCACTGAACTTCATCAATCTTGGACATTTAGAATGTGAACCTATCTCGGTATCAAGTTGCAACATCTGTTGCATCAACATGTTTTGAGAAGCTAATGCATACATACCAGCCATCTGTGAAAATTGAATCAAATAATGAAATATCTTAACGAATTAGTTAACAGCTATAGCGAACTGTGAACAGTTGTAGCGAATCAATCCTTAATAAAATTAAGACTGATCAGTAACGAAGTATCTTAACAAATCAGATGAGTGTTTTAATGAATCACAAGTCAACTTAACGAATTAACCAAACGAATTGACCAAGTCAACTTAACGAATTGACCAAACGAATTGACCAAGTCAACTTAACGAATTGACCAAACGAATTGACCAAGTCAGGTTAACGAATTGATCAAACGAATTGACCAAGTCACCTTAACGAATTGATCAAACGAATTGACCAAGTCAACTTAACGAATTAACCAAAATTAGTTTAGCGAATCAGATGATAATCAATAACGAATCGCCAAAATAAACTTAGCGAATCACTAAGAAGTGCTTAGCGAATTAAGATAACGAATCAGCTACAGTTGATAGCGAATCAACACTATAGCGAATTATACTATAACGAATCAGGTTGTTACAACCGTTTGTAACAAACTCTGACACCTTATGCCACGTGGCAAAGGTTGTTATGACACAAATCCCAAGAAGAACACATGTCACACGAATCAGTTAATCTAGTTAACGAACTAAATAACACGAATCAATAACTTACACGAATTGGCTAACGAACATGGTAGCGAATTAGCACTGTTGATAACGAATCATAGATAAAAATATAGCGAATCACCATGAAAAAGATAGCGAATGACATTCATCTTCAAATCTTCAAATCTTCAAACACATTTTCCGGAAAATTTGAAGTTTAAACCCAGAAATCCAACAATAACAAATCTGTAATACTACTTCGTTTCTCAACCAAATTGCACAAATAAACTACCAAAATACTTGTAAACCAAATCCGAATCCAATACACATTACCTCGTAACCGATTAACACCAATAACCAAACCAATTTGATCAAAAACAAACCCCTGTTCTCGGACTTAAACCAAAACCAAAACCAAAACACATAAATCCAATCCAAATCTCAATTCGTCCAATCCTAACCTCGACAATACTTTAACCAACACGAATTCAATCCAATTCATCCATAATTCAATCAATTCAAACACCAATTGATTCAAAATCAAACACAAACTAAAAAACTTAATAATAATAACAATTAAAACACCAAATCAAGTGTAAAAAGCACCAACAGCTCTGATACCACTTGTTTCTTCCCGTATCGATGACAATCCATAGATCTTAGATCTGTGAATATCCTATCAATACGTTTATAGATCTAGCTCATAATTTACCTTGATTTAATGTTATGTATGTGTATATATTATCAATAATGTTAATGTAAAGCTTGAGAGAGAGTAAATACTTTAAAACTTTTCTGAATAATGTTAATGCTCTCTCACCCTCTCTCTTACAAGTGAACAGTTGTTCACTATATATAGAAGGAGACCTGGTTCTCTAACATCCCCTAGCGAACCAGCTTCCCCTTCGTTACATAATTTAACTTAACGAACCGCCCCCTGATTCGTTAACATCCCCTAACGAATCAGGAGGGAATACATAATAATGTCTTAGTTCGCTAACATCCCTAGCGAACTAGACTTAACCGTAACGAACTAGACTTAGTTCGCTAACATCCCTAGCGAACTAGACTTAAACTTAACGAACTAGTTCAAAATAAACATTAAATATTACATTAATCATCAAATATACATTAACGACAAATACAAAGACTCTAGACGCAAAACCGTGCACTAACAAGTTATCCGGTATGGGTCAACGTATCGTAGGTTGAGTTTGTTTCGCTTTCCAAATAGAACTACACCTTTCCAAGGTGAAACTTCTAGCAAAACCTTGTCATCCACTTGGATTTCCAAAGGTTTTCGGCGCTTGTCGGCGTAAATTTTTTCACGATCTCGGAATGCTGCCATGCGATTTCGGATTTGGACAATCTTTTCTGAGGTTTCGAGTACTAGTTCGGGACCAGTGATTTGGCTATCACCCACTTCTGCCCAGCAAAAGAGGTGATCGAAACTTTCGTCCATAAAACGCTTCAAACGGCGCTGCTTTAATGCTTGCGTGGTAGCTGTTATTATACGAGAGGCAAGTGGGGTTCCCAACTTTTTCCGAAATCCAACACACATGCACACACATGTCTTCCAAGGTCTGAATGGTGCGTTCACTTTGCCCATCCTTTGTGGATGGTATGCTGTGCTCATATCAAAGCGAGTGCCTAGTGCGCTCTGTAGTGACTTCCAAAAGTGTGAACTGAAACGAGAATCTCGATCAGATATGATTAAGACAGGCACTCCATGTCTGGACACTACTTCTTCCATGTAGATGCGAGTCAGTCTTTCCGTTTTGTTCGATTCCTTGATCGCTAAGAAATGCGCAGACTTAATCAGCCGGTCAACGATCACCCAGATGGTATCGCATCCCGTCGGCGCTTTGGGTAATCCCGTGAAGAAGTCCATGGAATGTGTTCCCATTTCCACATTGGGAGTTCCGGTTGTTGTAACAGTCTGGATGGTTGCTGACACTCCACTTTGACTCTAGCACAAGTCAAACATTTGCTCACGTAGGTGGCAATGTCGGCTTTCATGTTTGGACACCAGTAAAGTGCCTTTAGGTCATGGTACATATTATCCGAGCTAGGGTGAATGGAGTATCAGGATTTGTGTGCTTCGTCCATCACTAGATTTCTCAAGTCTCCGTATCGAGGGACCCAAACCCGGTTTTCGAAATATCAGGCCCCGTCCGATTTGGTTTCAAGCTGCTTGTCCATGCCCCGCATGAGTTCTGATGGGAGGTTATCATCTTTCAAAGCTTCGAGTTGAGCATTACGAATCTGATTAGGTAAGTTAGCATGAATCGTGAGTTGTAATGCTCGCACTCGTCTAGGCTTATCGGTTTCTTTTCTGCTAAGAGCATCGGCCACTACATTGGCCATACCAGGGTGGTACTTTATGGCACAATCATAATCCTTAAGTAGCTCGACCCAACGACGCTGTCTCATGTTCAGCTCCTTCTGATCGTAGATATGCTGGAGACTCTTGTGGTCGGTGTAAATGGTAAACTTGGTACCGTACAAGTAATGCCTCCATATATAAAGAGCAAACACCACAGCTCATAGTTCCAAGTTATGGGTCTTATAGTTCTTCTCGTGGATCCGTAGTTGTCGAGAAGCATAGGCTATTACCTTCTCGACTTGCATTAACACGCAACCGAGACCCTGTATCGATGCGTCACAATGCACCTCAAAATTTTCCGTTCCCTTTGGGAGGGCTTGGATAGGAGCGCTACAGAGTTTGGTTTTCAACAGTTGAAAGGTAGACTCCTGCGCGTCACCCC
Organism: Bidens hawaiensis; assembly: GCF_021521415.1. Lineage (NCBI taxonomy): Eukaryota > Viridiplantae > Streptophyta > Magnoliopsida > Asterales > Asteraceae > Bidens > Bidens hawaiensis. The sequence continues at coordinate 550,603 of NW_027491099.1, forward strand.
AATTATACTTAGTGCCCTTGTGTGTTAGTGTGTTGAGGGGTTGAGCAATCTTTGAAAATCCCTCAATGAAACGCCCGTAGTAGCCAGCCAGTCCTAGGAATTGTCGCACCTCAGTCGGAGTCTTAGGTGCTTCCCAGTTTTTGATGGCCTCCACCTTGCCTAGATCGACACGGATACCACTCTCATTGATCACATGTCCTAAGAAGTGAACCTCGCGAAGCCAAAATTCGCATTTCGAAAGCTTTGCGTACAATTGTACCTTCTTTAGCAATTCCAGGATTAACCTCAGGTGTTCATCATGGTCGATCTTGTTCTTGGAGTAGACGAGGATATCATCTATGAAAACGATAACAAACTTGTCAAGGTACGCCTTGCATACTCGGTTCATGAGGTCCATGAATACGGCTGGTGTGCTGGTTAAGCCAAAAGGCATACCGAAAACTCATAGTGACCATACCGAGTCCTGAATGTCGTCTTTGAAATGTCTTCTTCGCGCACTCTTAATTGATGGTAACCAGATCTCAGATCGATCTTCTAGTAGTAACTCGATCCTTGAAGCTGGTCGAAAAGATCATCAATTCGGGGTAGGGGAGAACGGTTCTTGACCGTCACCTTGTTCAGCTCCTGGTAATCGATGCACATGCGGAAAGTTATATCCTTCTTTCGAACAAATAGGACAGGGGCTCCCCATGGTGATGAGCTATGTCGGATGAAATCTTTATCCATCAAGTCTTGTAGTTGAGTGGAAAACTCCTGAAGCTCCGCTGGTGCGAGCCGATATGGGGCTCGTGCTATGGGTGCCGCACCAGGGGCTAAGTCGATTTGGAACTCGACTAGTTGTATGGGTGGGAGTCCTGGCAAATATTCCGGGAAGACTTCCGGAAAATCTCGCACAATCGGTATGTCTTTGATCCGCTTCTCTTCCGTGGGTTTCTCAATTTCCTGAGCTAAGATCGTCGAATGACCCTTTCGTAAATATTTCTGTGTCGTCATGGGGGTGATGATGCTAGTGGTCATGCCGCTCTTCTCTCCCTGTATCGAGATGATTTCGCCAGAAGGAGTAGTGATATGAACAATCTTGTCATGGCATATAATCTCAGCTCTATTTTCGGATAGCCAGTCTATGCCGACCACAACGTTGAAACTACCAAGTGTAAAGGGTATGAGGTCGATATAGAAAGTATGACCCGACAGTTTCAACTTAAATCCTGCTAGTACATGAATTGTTTCTATTGACTTATGGTCAGCTAATTCAACAGGAAACTTAGCATCTAACGGGGTTGGAGTTAAGTCTAAGAGTTTACTAAAGGCTTTCGACACAAAACTCCTATCAGCTCAAGTGTCAAACAAAATAGAAGCAAAACAGTCGTTCACAGGGAACTTACCGGTAACCACATTCAGATTGTTGCGGGCCTCGCCCGATCCAATGACGAAAGCTATACAATTACTACATCTTCCGTTACTGTTGTTCCCTCCATTGCTCTCATTCTACTTCAGTTTGGACAATCCTTCCTGAAGTGACCCTCTTGAGCATACTCAAATCACCCTTTCGTTGTTGCAGGTTGTTTAGCAGCACCTTTACCCGCTAGTTCTCCCCTACAGTCCTTGTCCTGATGACCCAACTTGTCGCATCGCAGACACTTGATACGGTCGCATGGGCCAGCATGATTATAGTTGCACTTGATGCATTTTGGGTACTTTCCAGCATAGCCAGTCGAGCCCTGTCCGCCACCGTTGTTGTTGTTGGAACCCTGATTATTGAAGTTTCGAGGGAGTTCGGGTCTACGGTGGTGTTGTTGCTGTGGAGGGTTCGATGATGAGGACCCAGTGTTGTAGTTGTTGTCAGTGCTTGAGTTGTCACGGGTTTTAGAGGTGGAACCTGTTGGTGGTAACGCACCTTGTGCCACTGCTTGATCCGTCAGCTTGTGGGCTATTCAGATCGCATGCTGAATAGTGGTTGGTTTAGAAGATGTCACCATACCCTAAATCTAGGGTACCAAACCATTAATATACATCTCGATTCTCTTACTTGACGGATCTACCATCCGCGGGCACATCACCGCCAGTTCGTGGGAACAGGTGGTGTAGGCTTCAATCTCAGAACCCACCATCTTTAACGCCCAAAATTCCGATTCCAATTTCAAGATTCCAATTACCTGAACTTCCTTCATGGCTTCAGTCAGGTAGGAAATTCTCTTCTTAGCCTCAGCTCCATCTCCTATCAATCCAGTAACATTCGCTCTCGCGAGTGCATAATTTCAACTTCACGCTCCAAACAGGAGGCGAGAGCTGCGAAAGCGCGCTCCATTGGTTGGGTTAGGGGTGGTAGTGTGTTGAAGGACATAGGATAGCCTGGGAGAGATAGTGTGGGAACTTGCTCAGGGTAGACAAACCGCTCGATCAAACTTGGGTACCCACTCCAGTTACCGTTGTCCTCGTATGCGTCTCCAGATGGGCGATGCCTCTTCGGTGCGGGGGCTGCTAGTGCCAAGACTACTCGAGGTGGTGATGGGTTGGAAAGCTGCGGGTCATTTCCTGGAGTGTGGGACACCGGATTGGATGATGATGATGGCGTTGACATCCCTATAGGATAAGTCATGTATGGTTTACGCGCGTACGAGGGAATGAGGTATAGATATAAAGAAAACGAATAACTAAATATATAATATATATTTATATATGCAGTGCATAAAATTATAACTAATGGGTCGTTGCGGTTATAGACTAGTATGATTGCATTTCTAGTTCGCTATAACCAATGGCTTTGATACCAATCTGTCACACCCTCAAAATCCACTAACGGAGTTTACCGTCAGAGGGTGTGAACTAACAGGATCAGAATCATTAGTTATATTCAAACACATATTTAAAGTTTTCAAAACCAACAAGACATCAAGTCTTAATTTGGGTCCCTTGATTTCAGTTGGATCTTACTTAATCATGTCTTAACTCACACAGATTGATGTGTTGACATGGGAGTTAATGACGGGTTGCTATATTTAGAAAGATATCCGTTTGTTAAAGGCGGAATCAATAACAAACATACGGATTCTTAATACGTATTCAATGATAACCAACACAAACAAGATTCACTCAAAAAATTTCCATTTATATAACATTCATCATACAAATAGGATAATCGATTAAGGGTTTCTTGAAGGAGGGTTTATCCGTACAAAGACGGCCGTCACACACAATATTCTATCTTAATAAATGTGTCTTTCTGCCTTTGTCCATGTGTTGTGTGTGTCCTTGGCGGCGTGCCCGAAAACATTCTATTTATAGGCCTGCCAACCTAGGACAGCTGTCATTCCTTCTAAAAACCCCAAACGTAAATACATATTCAAATTACATAATCAGAAAATATTCTAAGTGTAAAACAAGTCTTCCGGGTAGGCTCTGGATAAGTAAACTTATCCGAGTAGACTGTGTGCTCTGCCTGCCTTAGACTTGGTAACATAGAAGTGTGCTCAGGATCAGCTTCCGGGTAGACTTTACTTGAAGAGTATTTTACCAAGTAAAATACTCACCGGGTAGACTTCAGTCTTCTTGACTTTGCCAGACTTTTCCCGACAAACCCTTACGAGCAACCTTGTTCTTCGATGGTCCATTTTAATTCTTTGCTATAATATAACTTATTAGCAAAGTGTACTCGGGAGTACTGTTCCTTGCTTGAGTTGAACCTTGCCCGATGTTACTTAGAGATATTCCATTTATACATCAAGCTTGCTCGGACCATAATTATTAAAGAATACCTTGCCCGGTCTTCTAATCACTTGGCTTCATGGACTTGGTTAGCCAAAAGCTTGCTCGGGAGTGAACTCTACTTGGCTATGAAGAACAGACTTGCTTGACAATGTGAACCTTGCCCAGATCTACATAAACTAGTGTACCTTGCCCGGCAATGCACTAATTTGCAAATCCTGCTCGGATATCCACTAAAGAAGACTACTTGAAGTAAACCTTGCCCGATAGACAAAATATCGTACCCGACTAAGTAAAAGCTTGCTCGGAAGTCTAAGGTGTGCCCGGATCCATACTTAGAGATTCTGAGGAGGTTGAGAAGATTCCAATCTTCCATGTACTTCATTTTGGTCAAATCTTTGACTCAACAATCTTCCCCTTAGGTCAATTGTTTGACTCAACAATCTCCACCTACATTGGAACACCTCAGCTGACCCAAAACATTTCTACAGTTACTTACACTAGTCAAAATACACATCAAATCAAAAGTCAAATTACATATTCAAATAACATAAACAAATTACATAATCAAAAGCTGTCCGAAGACATTACAAAACAAAGCCTAAGCTAAAAATTCTTCAATTTAGCCAAAGGTTCTTGTTTACGCATGGAAAGTCCAACTTTTCTTGCTCTCTCAAGAATCTTAGCAACTCTGATTGCTTAGCACTTGTAGGCCTTTGCCTTTCTTTGTAATCCGAGAGATGCAGTGATGCAATCACAGTTAGTTGCCATAGATTGAACTTTCTGAAGTCAATTTTGGAGAAGATCTTCACAATCTTTCCATTTTCCATCATAACATTCAGATGTTCAGTTGTGGAGTCATAAAATACTCCACTTGGCATAACCTTGTGGTTAACTGAAGGATTTTTAGCTTTTACCACAGCCTTGACAAGAGGTTTATCCATCTTCAAGTACATCTTCTTAGGTTGTTCTTGAGTAGTTACAGACAACTTCCTTTTCTTGGTGCTGTTCTGTTTTGAGACTAAGGAAGTTGTCTTTTTGCAGATTTCCTTTACTTTGGATTTTCTCTTCATTGTCATCTTTGATAGATCAACCATCTTTTTGGATATTCCCTTGTTCTTCCATCTAGAGATTGAGCAGCTTCTTTCTTCTTGTTCAACTGTAGCCCTTTCATTTTATTGAAATTGCTCAAAATCTCTTTTCTTGTCATAACTTTGACTGCGTCGAAGGGAATTCCATTTTTCACTAAAAATTTTGGTTTTCCACCATACTTGCACAAGAGCTTTTGAACTTCCATTTCTTGTTCCAAATCATCTTTCAATTTCAAATCTTTCACTTCATTTTCTTGAACAATCTTTTCTTCACTCAGTTTTTTTGAAATTTTATCAATAACAGTGTCTAGTTTCTCTTTCACTTCTGTCTCTGGTTCTTCTTGTTTAATCAACTTGAGTAGAGATACTAGCACACCATTTAGAATTTCTTCATCATTTAAACAGTTTCCAATCAATTCTTGTAGGACTTCCTTCTTATCTTCATAGTTTGATTCATCCCTTAACCTTTTATTGTCTTCAAACTGCTTCATCAAACTCTCTTGATCTTCAAACTCTTTGTCAGTTAGCCTTTGAATTAGAAGTTCTCTGTCATAAGTTTCTGTCATTCTTTGCATATAGACTCTTTTGGCTTCTAAAATTTCAAAGAGCTTGCCGAAAATCCTATGTTAGCAGTAAGCTTGCTAGGATAAACACATTCAATCATCAGGTATGCCCTTACTCGTGGGAATTTCAACATGTCAAACCATACCCGAAAATGACAAACTTAAATATTAATATCTAAGTGTGCCCGGAAAGATTAAAAACCTTTCCTAACAACATATTCAAACAAATCACAAAGCTTACTCAGTGTACTAACTTAAGTTCACAAAGTTTGCTTGAACTCACAATCAGCATATAAAATGCAAATCTTGCCCAAAACAAGAATGTCTTGTTAAAAGCTAGCTATATCACATAATCATCTCTGGACTTCAAGCTTGCTCGGGAAATGAGTACAACAGTGTACTCTACCCGGAAAGTGTAAATACTTCAAAGCATGCCCGAAAATCATAAACTTAGTCAATAATGACTAAGCTTGCCCGGAAAGGTCATAAATCATCAAACCTTACCCGAAGTAACATATTCAAACATATTCAACTGTTTTGTGCCCGGAAAGGTTATAAAACATCAAACCTTACCCGAACTTACATATTCAGCCAATTAAAGGCAAAATGCAACACTTTTTGACTTAAACCACTTGTCAAATTATATTTTTCATTAAAGATCATAGTTTAAGAGCAAATGGTGCATTTAGAGATCAAATTTCAGTTATATTTCTCTTCAAAACAGTTTCTTCCATTTTCTGAAAAGATCTCAAGAATGGGATCATATTGACCAAGTAGCTTTCTCAATACTTCATTCTCAACATTATTATGACAACATAGATAGGTTAACAAATTTCATTTCTTTGGTGATATGATTAAGGTTCAATTTAAGCATAATGCATTAATGGTCAACACTGTGCTATGATGCCTCATATATTTTCTCAAAGCTTATTTGGCTTTCCCCAGATCACCCCAATTTGACTCCAACCTCCTGTATTTGGTCAAAAATTGTTTTTGTATAACAGAACTTGTATTTTTGTATTTTTTTAGATTCAAACATATTTAGAGGTTGAACGTTGGACTTACTGTTAATAACATGCCTTTCATTCAAGATGAGACAGATTATGTCAACATCTTTGTAGTTCTTTGTTGTTACCCTCTTGTTTGATAAAATATTTAAAACACTTATCAACTTTTGGTTGATTTATTCATAATTCCCCTTGTTTTTGATATTTTCTCAAATTTTCTTAAACTTTGTTCTTTGTCATATTTAAAGAAGCTTCATTTTTGGGTTGACCAAATAACAACAGGCTCGTGTATGACTGGGTAATCACTTTTCTGCCTATCATTCGGAGAGATTTATCTTGAGACATGCAAAGACAACTATGTATCTCCACATAAAGATTAACATATTCATTATGTTTATATCACCTTAGATTTTACAGCATCATGGGAAAGCAACCATACATGTTAATGACTATACTATAGTCTTTTTAGCCTATTAAATCCATATGAGTGGCTAAGTAGTCAATGTAATATCATTTCCCATATATAACCACAGTTTAATATTCAATCTCCCCAATTTCTCTTCATTGGCAGGTAAATGGCTATCCTGTTTGACCACAAGTGGTCAACAGGACCAAACATACATGTGAATATATGTCATTTCAAAGTCAGAGTTATTGACATAGTTTTAAGTGAAGGAATAAGAAACAAGTCATAATTGCCCCAAATGCATTCAGTTTTCAGGTCAATGGCTATCCTTTGAGTCTGTGGAGATTTAAGGACCAAACATACACAAGTGCATGTCCTTCCAACTGGGCAAATGACATAATTTTCAGCAAAAACAACTTCTTGAGACTTCTCTTTAAAAATCCTTCTTTTAAGATTCTTTTAAAGCTTGAACTGAATAATCTTATCATATCTCTACACCATTAATAACATGCTCATGTTTTGATCAAAATAGAGTATTTATGTAAAATTCATTGAAAATCTTCATTTCATCATTTAATTTTGACATAAAACACATTTTGACACAAACAGTTGCAGCACATAATCAAATCTTAATCAAACATGATATCATCAAGACAAGTAGACAGTACTAACAATCAAATTCTAACCTATCTTAATAACATCAGAAGATCAGATAAAGCACATATTCAAGCAATTAAGAAATGATGTCAGAAAAGCTTGTTCAAACAAGTAGATCATATCAAGAACACTTATCCTAACATCACAAATGCACATCAACTAATAAACATGCAAACATAACAACCAAACAGTTATATTAAAACTTTGCACACTTGATCAGTTAAGGCACATAACAGTTAACACATTTAGTAGCATAATCAGAATCATACTCAAGCATATTCACATAACATTCAATTTGTGAAACCTCCAAATAAAGTAATCAGTTAGCACATTGAGGTACACAATCAAGCACACATCCTTAATCAGATTTCATCAGAGTTGATCATTCCCAGGGCTTTCAAAAGAAAGTTGAACCTGGTTCTATCAAGTGGTTTGGTGAATAGGTCAGCCAAATTGTCACTTGTATCAACTCTTTGCATTTCAATCAAACCTTTTTCACTACAATCTCTGATGAAGTGATGTCTGATTTAAATGTGCTTAGTTTTAGAATGTTGAACTGGATTCTTAACAGTAAAATATGCAACAGTATTGTCAATAAGAATAGGTGTGTTCAGAAAATTCAAACCATAGTTCAGCATCTGATTTTGAATCCATAGAACTTGTGCACAGCAGGCAGATGCAGCAACATATTCAGCTTCAGCAGTAGAGATTGAGACTGTAGTCGGCTTTTTGCATTGCCATGACACTAGCCTTTCACCCAAAAATTGGCATCCTCCTGAGGATGACTTTCTGCTCATGTTACAGCCATCATAGTCACTGTCAGTGTAGGCAATTAGATCAAAAGATTGGTTCTTTGGATACCAAATCCCTAAGTCTGGTCTTCCTTTCAAATATCTGAATATTCTTTTAACAGCATTCATGTGGGAGACTTTTGGACTTGATTGGAATCTTGCACACACACATACAGCAAACATGATATCTGGTCTTGTTGCAGTCAGATACATCAGAGATTCAATTTTGGCTCTATATTCATGTTCATCCACAGACTCCCCCTTTTCATCTGCAATCATCTTTTCTTTGGTGTCCATTGGAGTTGAAGCAGTCTTGTACTCATGACAGTTGAACTTGTTCAAGATGTCCTGTACATATTTGTTTTGGTGAATGAAGATCCCTTCAGCTTTCTGTTGAACTTGCAATCCAAGAAAGAAGTTCATTTCTCCCATAGAACTCATGCTGTATTTGGACTTCATTACCCCTTCAAACTCCATGCACATTTGTTCATTAGTAGATCCAAAGATGATGTCATCCACATACACTTATAACAGAAGAAAGTTGATCCCTTTCTTTTGTAGAAGAGTGTCTTGTCAATGGCTCCTCTTTTGAACCCATTTTCAAGAAGATGATTTGACAGCTCATTATACCATGCTCTAGGAGCCTGATGCAATCCATAAAGGGCTTTGTTTAGCTTCTACACCCTGTTTGGATACATTGGATCCTCAAAACCTGGAGGTTGAGCTACATACACCTCTTCATCAATCTTTCCATTTAGAAATGCAAATTTAACATCAAGCTGGAACACTTTAATGTTCTTTGAGGCAGCATATGCAAGAAAAATCCTGATAGCTTCAAGTCTTGCAACAGGAGCAAAGACTTCCTCAAAGTCTATTCCTTCTTCTTGAAGACATCCCAGTGCTACAAGTCTAGCTTTGTTCTTGATCACCAAACCCCTTTCATCCCTTTTGTTTCTAAAAACCCATTTGGTTCCTATTGCATATCTGTCTATTGGCCTATATACAAGATCCCAAACATGTAGGTCTCTGAACTGTGCCAGTTCCTCTTGCATTGCTTCCACCCAACTATTGTCTTTCAGTGCTTGAGCAATGTTCTTTGGCTCTATTTGGGATAGAAAGCAGGAGTAAAGACAGATGTTTGCAATTTCAGAATAACTTCTTGTAACTCTTTCATACAAATCACCAATGATGTTTTCAGAAGTATGATTTTTTCCACACAAGGAGTTTGTATAATCATATTTGTAGACAAATTTGTGTCAAGATTTGTTTCATTGAGCTCTGGTTCTTCAATGATCAAATCAGTTTCTGCATCATGAAATTCTGGTGCTTCATCATTATGTTGTCATGAAGTAGATGCACCATTGTTTTCTAAGTTCAATATTTGAAATAGTTCTTGAAATCTTGCTGTAGGTGTAGCTTCTTCTCCACTTTCTTGGTTGCTTGTGTCACCTTCATTCTGAACTTGATCGTTCTGTACATCCTGATTGTCTTGATTGTTCCCAGTATGATCATGTTCAACTTTTGGTAATGTGTTCTATGTTGAAGGCTTACCATATAACCTATTGAGCATATCACAGATATGTGTAGTGGTTATAAGGTTGGGTTTGATGATTCTCATTGTATTATTCTCAAACCTGACTTTGTGATTCCACCAGAAATGATTATTATGATGGCTCCAAGAAATGAGAACTTATATGAATTGAATATGATAGAAGCCATTTCAAGGGGTGGTACTTGTTTTGTCTCAAAGGCCACTGAAAATGAAATCAAATTGTGGCACAGTGTGACACTCCGTAAAATGGATCATTTTTTGTACATTACTTAACCATGATTTCGTCATGTAAATTCCCACATGATTAAAATTTGTCAATTTCAATCATAACGGGTCAACATAGCCCACGTATACATGATACATTGCATATAAGTAATTTATTTTTAAATAAGTTACTCGAACTTTCAGATTTATCCGACGGGTATTGACCTTGGTGATAACTTTAGACGACCCGAATATATATTTAAACAAACCTGGATGTTTGAATTCTATTAACCGATGCATAAGCGTACGTGTGTTTAAACTTGATATTAAGCCAAATACATATATTATACATGTATTAAATAAAATAAAAATATATATTTAAAAGTAAATATGCATCCCATAAGAGTGCATACGTGAGGTTGATCAGAATAAAATTCCAACAATTTGATTTACCTTCCATGTTTTGCTATGAGCAAATTTCTCCAAGGCCCCAGTGGCTGGTCATAAATTATACACACATAGTTGATTTCAAGTAAAAGAATATAAACAAATATACATATATGATGTATAATGTATACTAAAATCCAAACGACAAAGACAAACAATCAAATCTCACACCACTACCCTACTCAATTCTCAACAAACCCTTGTTCCATCTTGCGTGTCAAACTAAAGATAAAATTTCATGATTAGATGAAGTTATATGCCATACTCATTGTATCAAATGGTAATAGTAAGTTAGCTAGCAACTAGTTAGAGATATATCTACCTCAACCATCACAAAATCAATCTTTTGTTGAACACACCCATTCCCATACAATAATACGTACACCCACTTGATATCCTCCTGTATATGCAAACAAACACATAGTGCTAGAAAACGCATCACTTGAACCCAATACTCTAGCTCAACTCTAGTTCGTTCTTTCTTTAATTCTTCCCTTGCTTGCAACCGGCCTGTTATGTAAACCACCACCTCCAACTCATGGCAGCAACTTCACCACCTTACCACCTCCTTTCGGCCACCCAAACCATCTCCCCTCCTTCACGACTACAGCCACACACAACTACGAGACATCACCAATCGACAAACTATCTCTTGCTCCAACTCCGTCTACCCGTAACGCCACCAAAACGCCACCGATACACCACCACTACCGTAACGCCATCACCATCGGTGCACCACCCGGTTACAACTCCAAAGTCACCTTTACGGTCCGTTATTAGATTCAAAAACTAATCGGTCCTTCTCGTAAACCAAACGCGTCAAACCTGGTGCGGGATTTAGAGCTAAAGCAAGGAGTTCGAACGTTAAATTTTCTAATGAGTATCATGAAGTGGAAGAAGCAAGTTAAATATTTTCTTATCTATATCTTAATCTCAAGTCCTAAAACTACGTGACCTAAAACTCCTCTAATCTTTCTTTACGTTTATATAAACCATATTTATGCTAGCTCAAAACCCAACAATCTAGATGAACATTAGTATAACAATCTAGATGAACGTTAATATCTTAATTTAAATAATGTTTAAAAACATGAACCTCAACTTAATATGCATGACAAGTGTTAAGATATTGAAAGAGTTACTAAATATTGGTTTAAAACAAAAATAAGTTTTAACATGTTTACACATCAAGAAATGTTAAGTCGTGCTAATGTTGTATTAATAAGGTTTAAAGTGGATGAACAATATTAATAAAGTGGGTTATGGTTAAAAGACATAATGTGTCTAGACACGAGATTTGTTGAATATATATAACTTTTATGACTAAACATATTGTTTAAAAGATTTCGTTGAGAAAGCATGTTAAACAAATACACACGATTTCAATACAAAAATAAATGCACTTTTAAAGACAAGACGTACTTTCTAATTTTAAGTGAACTAAAATAGATTTTTATGTTGAGATTTTGTTTATATAGTTATAAAGCTTAAATATGATTTTTGAATAAAACTATGTTTTATGATTTTAAAACGACAAAAAAATAAATATTGTTTGCAGTAACGACACTTTGTGTCAAACCAATGGTTTTTACAGAAATATATATTTTCGAAGAAATATATAGATGTTAGCGTAAAAAGTAAAGATAATAATTTATACGAGTTAAATGACCGAAACGGTTTATAAAGTCGGTCCGGTGATTTCAAATGAAAATATAAATATATTATGTTTCACTAAAACATTAATCATAACTTAACAATATATATCTATTTATAACTTGACCAAATGAGTCGGTTGTGTCTAAATGAAACCGAAACTAATAAGAATTTTATTCTTAATATTTATATAAGTATATAGTTAATTGTTTTCAAAAGAGTATAAAAATTTATCACCAACGGGTCGTCTAGAAATCAACGAAACGTTTGGTTGGGAAACCAACCGAAACAAACATAATAAACGAAACATCCGGTCGGTGAAAGCGACCGACACAATATAATAAACGAAACGCTCGGTTGGTTAAAGCGATCGACACAAACAAAATATATGAAACAACTAGTTGGGTGAAAACGACTAGCATAAACCGACTTGCGAGTCGATAATGGAAACTATATGACCTTATGCGTTTAGGACGTGTGAAGGCAGCGGACCGCAGGTCTAAACTGAAATTGCTAGCGAACCAAACACTGAACTCATGAGGTGAGTTTCACTACCCCCTTTTTATGGTTTTACAAGTTTTATTTATTCGGGGGTGGAAAACATACACAACTGCTTTTATATACGGTAATTAGAAACAAAACACACAATCCTTATGCGAACATGAGTTGAACTATGTAGTGCTATAAGTCCCTTGCTTGCATACTATAACCATTAGCTAATGGAGTTAGCCACAGGAATATACGAATAGTACTATTGACGTTGACATTTCCCCCTACTGTTAGGTTAGTCGCGCTAACCTCCGATATTGCATCGAAACAAGGTGCGTATATTCCATCTGTGAGATTTGAACATGGCAAAAGGATATAAGTCGTGTTTTGGTTATAGGCTTTGGGTTCGTCATATTAATTCGTAGATTTAGCTAGTCTACGGAGGATAATCGTATTTGTTTCAATATGTTATCTTATACTAGTTTGCTAACTGATTCAATGATTTATGAATAACGTGATTTTATACCAAGTCTCAAAACCTGTGAAAACTCACCAACCATTGTGTTGACTTTTAAATGTATGTTTTTCAAGGAATTAACGATGCACGTAAGGAATCATGAAGACGGGACCTCATCGTATAATTAGGATACCATTTGATGTTTAACTCTTTTTATTTAAAAATAAGTCATGGTTTGTAAACACTTTTAAAACTATTGGTATCCTAATACATTAATGTTGGCGATAATCATATGCTTACGATATACATGACGTCACGCGCCCGTACTTCCGCCTTGGTGGGGTGTGACACACAGAAAGCTTTGTCATGCTAACTTAAAGAACATGAACAAACTTGTTAAGGGTGAGCATGTAATTGGTTTACCTACAAGGGATTTCAAACTTGATGACAAATGCATTTTATGTCAAAAGGGTAAGCATCATAAATCGTCACACAAAACAAAGCTTATAATCTCAATTGATCAAGTGCTTGAAATGCTTCATATGGATCTTTTTGGTCCTGTGAGTGTTCCAAGCATTGGCAAAAAGAGATCTTGTTTGGTGATCATTAATGTTTTCTTAAGATACACATGTTTTTATTTCCACAGTTCCAAAGATGAAGCTGTTGTGTTGATAAAGAATTATATTACTGGGATTGAGAATCAATTGGATGTAAGGGTGAAGGTCACGTGAAGTGACAATGGGACTGAGTTCAAGAATAGGGCAAGGGATGAGTTTTACCATGGAAAAGGAATTTTACAACAATTCAGTGCCCCAAGAACTCTTGAACAAAATGGTGTTGCAGAGAGAAGAAACAAAACATTCATAGAGGCTGCAAGAAACATGCTAGCAGATGCTTTTCTGCCTGTCACCTTTTAGACAGAAGCGATAAGTACTGCTTATTATGTTCAAAACAGGGTTCTTCTCAACAAAAGTCAAGACAAAACTCCCTATCAGAATTTGTTCAAAAGAAAGCCCTACATCAAGTTTCTAACGCCATTTGGTTGCAAATGGTCACTGTTGGACACCAAGGACTATTTTGGGTATTCAACAAAATCCTTGGATTGTTTCTTTGTTGGGTGTTCAACACACTCTAAAGCTTATAGAGTCTATGTGAAAGACCATTTGAGTGTGATTGAATCCTCTGATGTGATATTTAATGAAAATCAGTTTAATACAGTGGATGGAGCATCATCGATTTTTGATCTCGAGAAGCTAATCAGTCATTCAAGATTTATCTTGAAGACTATGATTAAACTTTTTGCTAATCAAGTGTACATGAAGAGATTCTGTTAAGAAGGTTGATTTGGAAAAACTATGGTCCAAGATTGCTGGTAAAACGACTAAACATAGATTCATAAAGGATCCCTCAACTACTTAAACGAACAAGTTCAAAATAAAGTTCAAGATCCAGGCCAAGGTCATGATCATGGACAAGATCAAGAACATGGTAACCAAGACAATCAATAAGTTCAAGATAATCATGTCTTGAATGAGGAAGATCCTAGCAACCAACAAGATCAAAGTCAAGAACAGGCAACAAGAGATGCAAGATTTGAACTTTTGTTTCGAAACTTGAACATTGGAAATAATGTTGCATCTTCTTCGCATGAAAATACTGATGAAGCTCATGAATTTTATGATGCAACAACTGATTTTGTCATTGAAGAACTTCCTATGTTGAAAGAAATCATCCACCTAAAAACATCGTTGGATAAATTAATGAAAGAGTTACAAGAAGTGCATCTAAAACCGCAAACATTTGTTTGTACTCTTGCTTTTTATCCCAAATTGAACCCAAAAACATTGTTCAAGCTTTAAAAGACAACAATTGGGTAAAGCAATGCAAGAGGAGTTGGATCAATTCAGAAATCTGCAAGTGTTGGAACTTGTAGACAAGTCCGGGAATAGGTAAGCCATTGGAACCAAATGGGTTTTTAGGAACAAGATGGATGAGAGAGGGATTGTTATAAAGAAAATCAGTGGATGGAGCATGAAGAGATTCATCGATTTTTGATCTCGAGAAGCTAATCAGTTTAATACAGTGGATGGAGCATCATCGATTTTTGATCTCGAGAAGCTAATCAGTCATTCAACATTTATCTTGAAGACTATGATTAAACTTTTTGCTAATCAAGTGTACATGAAGAGATTCTGTTAAGAAGGTTGATTTGGAAAAACTATGGTCCAAGATTGCTGGTAAAACGACTAAACATAGATTCATAAAGGATCCCTCAACTACTTAAACGAACAAGTTCAAAATAAAGTTCAAGATCCAGGCCAAGGTCATGATCATGGACAAGATCAAGAACATGGTAACCAAGACAATCAATAAGTTCAAGATAATCATGTCTTGAATGAGGAAGATACTAGCAACCAACAAGATCAAAGTCAAGAACAGGCAACAAGAGATGCAAGATTTGAACTTTTGTTTCGAAACTTGAACATTGGAAATAATGTTGCATCTTCTTCGCATGAAAATACTGATGAAGCTCATGAATTTTATGATGCAACAACTGATTTGGTCATTGAAGAACTTCCTATGTTGAAAGAAATCATCCACCTAAAAACATCGTTGGATAAATTAATGAAAGAGTTACAAGAAGTGCATCTAAAACCGCAAACATTTGTTTGTACTCTTGCTTTTTATCCCAAATTGAACCCAAAAACATTGTTCAAGCTTTAAAAGACAACAATTGGGTAAAACAATGCAAGAGGAGTTGGATCAATTCAGAAATCTGCAAGTGTTGGAACTTGTAGACAAGTCCGGGAATAGGTAAGCCATTGGAACCAAATGGGTTTTTAGGAACAAGATGGATGAGAGAGGGATTGTTATAAAGAAAATCAGTGGATGGAGCATGAAGAGATTCATCGATTTTTGATCTCGAGAAGCTAATCAGTTTAATACAGTGGATGGAGCATCATCGATTTTTGATCTCGAGAAGCTAATCAGTCATTCAAGATTTATCTTGAAGACTATGATTAAACTTTTTGCTAATCAAGTGTACATGAAGAGATTCTGTTAAGAATGTTGATTTGGAAAAACTATGGTCCAAGATTGCTGGTAAAACGACTAAACATAGATTCATAAAGGATCCCTCAACTACTTAAACGAACAAGTTCAAAATAAAGTTCAAGATCCAGGCCAAGGTCATGATCATGGACAAGATCAAGAACATGGTAACCAAGACAATCAATAAGTTCAAGATAATCATGTCTTGAATGAGGAAGATCCTAGCAACCAACAAGATCAAAGTCAAGAACAGGCAACAAGAGATGCAAGATTTGAACTTTTGTTTCGAAACTTGAACATTGGAAATAATGTTGCATCTTCTTCGCATGAAAATACTGATGAAGCTCATGAATTTTATGATGCAACAACTGATTTTGTCATTGAAGAACTTCCTATGTTGAAAGAAATCATCCACCTAAAAACATCGTTGGATAAATTAATGAAAGAGTTACAAGAAGTGCATCTAAAACCGCAAACATTTGTTTGTACTCTTGCTTTTTATCCCAAATTGAACCCAAAAACATTGTTCAAGCTTTAAAAGACAACAATTGGGTAAAGCAATGCAAGAGGAGTTGGATCAATTCAGAAATCTGCAAGTGTTGGAACTTGTAGACAAGTCCGGGAATAGGTAAGCCATTGGAACCAAATGGGTTTTTAGGAACAAGATGGATGAGAGAGGGATTGTTATAAAGAAAATCAGTGGATGGAGCATGAAGAGATTCATCGATTTTTGATCTCGAGAAGCTAATCAGTTTAATACAGTGGATGGAGCATCATCGATTTTTGATCTCGAGAAGCTAATCAGTCATTCAAGATTTATCTTGAAGACTATGATTAAACTTTTTGCTAATCAAGTGTACATGAAGAGATTCTGTTAAGAAGGTTGATTTGGAAAAACTATGGTCCAAGATTGCTGGTAAAACGACTAAACATAGATTCATAAAGGATCCCTCAACTACTTAAACGAACAAGTTCAAAATAAAGTTCAAGATCCAGGCCAAGGTCATGATCATGGACAAGATCAAGAACATGGTAACCAAGACAATCAATAAGTTCAAGATAATCATGTCTTGAATGAGGAAGATCCTAGCAACCAACAAGATCAAAGTCAAGAACAGGCAACAAGAGATGCAAGATTTGAACTTTTGTTTCGAAACTTGAACATTGGAAATAATGTTGCATCTTCTTCGCATGAAAATACTGATGAAGCTCATGAATTTTATGATGCAACAACTGATTTGGTCATTGAAGAACTTCCTATGTTGAAAGAAATCATCCACCTAAAAACATCGTTGGATAAATTAATGAAAGAGTTACAAGAAGTGCGTCTAAAACCGCAAACATTATTTGTACTCTTGCTTTTTATCCCAAATTGAACCCAAAAACATTGTTCAAGCTTTAAAAGACAACAATTGGGTAAAGCAATGCAAGAGGAGTTGGATCAATTCAGAAATCTGCAAGTGTTGGAACTTGTAGACAAGTCCGGGAATAGGTAAGCCATTGGAACCAAATGGGTTTTTAGGAACAAGATGGATGAGAGAGGGATTGTTATAAAGAACAAAGCAAGACTAGTTGCACTAGATTGCTAACAAGAGGAATGTGCTGACTTTGTGGAAATGTTTGCACCAGTGGCAAGGCTAGAAGCTATAAGAATCTTTCTGGCCAATGCTGCTTCAAAGAATATTAAAGTCTTTCAATTGGATGTTAAATCTGCCTTTCTAAATGGAAAAATTGAAGAGGAGGTGTATGCGGCTCAACCTCCAGGCTTTGAGGATCCCGATTTTCCAAATAGAGTATATAAACTGAACAAAGCTCTTGATGGTCTACATCAAGCTACAAGGGCTTGGTATGATGAGTTATCAAATCAATAGCTTTTTAATGGCTTTCAAAGGGGAGCAATTGACAAGACCATGTTCTACAAAAGGAGAGGAAGAGATTTACTCCTTCTATAAGTTTATGTAAGTTATATCATCTTTGGGTCTACCAATTAACAAATGTGCTTGGAATTTGAAGAATTCATGAAATCAAAATACTCCTTCTATAAGTTTACTCCTTTATAAGTTTATGTAGATGATATAAATGTTTGAAATGAATTTCTTTCTAGGTTTGCAAGTTCAACAAAAGAAGGATGGCATACTCATTTGTCAACCAAACTATGTGGAGGTCATTCTGAACAGGTTCAAGTGTCAAGACCTTAAGACCGTTTTAACTAAAATGGACACCAATGAAAAGATGACTGCAGATGAAAAGGGGGAGCCTGTTGATGAACATGAGTACAGAGCAATGATTCGATCTCTGCTGTCTCTAACTGTTTCAAGGCCAGACGTTATGTTTGTTGTCTGTGTTTGTGCAAGATTCCATTCAAGTCCAAAGATGTCTCACATGTCTGCTGTCAAGAGGATTTTTAGATACTCGAAAGGGAAACCTGATTTGGGGATATGGTACACAAAGAACCATGCTTTTGATCTAATTGCCTATACCGACAGTAACTATGATGGCTGTAACATAAGTAGAAAATCCACATATGGAGGTTGTCAGTTTCTGGGAGACATGCTAGTGTCATGGCAGTGTAAGAAACAAACTACAGTGTCGATCTCAACTGCTGAAGCTGAGTATATTGTTGCATCTGCCAATTGTGCACAAGTTCTTTGGGTTCAAAATCAGATGCTGGATTATGGTCTGAATTTCTTGAACAACCCTATCTTTATTGACAATAATGTTGCATTATTTATTGTTAAAAATCCAGTTCAACACGCCAAGACCAAGCATATTGAAATCAGACATCATTTCATTAGAGACTGTAATGAGAAAGGGTTGATTGAAATGAAAAGAGTTGAAAGTAGTGCCAACTTGGTTGACCTATTCACCAAGCCAGTAGTTAGAACCAAATTGCACTTTCTCTTGAAAGCCTTAGGAATGATCAACTTTGATGAAGTCTGATTGATGATATGTGCTCACTGTTCTAACTGATTATCTTTATTGTCTTGAGTGAGTTATGTTTGTGTTATGTGTGAGAATGATGATTATGTGCTTCAATATGTGTTTCATCTTAACTGATATGTGCTTTTAATGACTATTTGTATGACTTAGGTGTCTTTGATACTTAGGTTTGATATCAGTGATTGTGTGTGATAACATGATAAGTGTTTGAAGAGATATATTTATGTGTTTGTCTGTTGTCTTGATTATGTGGATAATCTGATATGATAATGTGATTAGGATAGGATAGACTATGCATTATGTGGAGTCTAATTGTTTTGATGATGGCATTCATGTTATGATTGTCTTTAATTATGTTTCTTACAGTTTGTGTCAAAATGTGTCTTTGTGACAAAATTGCATGCTCAAATGAAAAGTTTTCAAGAAAATTTTACTCAAAACATTATTTGACAAAACAGGGCAAGTTTTTATGGTGTTGAAATATGATAAGACTATTAAGTCCTTTCGTTCCCAAGTATATTCGGGTCCTTGTTTTGAATTCCACCGAACTTTTACCAATGAAATTTTGTTGTGTCGTAACTGATAAGATGTATAAGGATGTTAAAGAATTTTACTGGTGGCCTGGTATGAAAAAGGATATAGCCGTGTATGTAAGTAAATGTGCAACATGTGCAAGGGTAAAGGCGGAATACCAAAAACCTTCGGGAATGTTACAACAACCCGAAATCCCACAATGGAAATGGGAACAAATTACCATGGACTTTGTGACACACCTTCCTAAAACCGCTAGAGGACACAACGCAATTTGGGTAATTGTGGACCGATTAACCAAATCCGCACACTTTATACCCATCCGTAACAACTACACCACCGAAAAACTCGCTCAAATTTACATCGATGGAATAGTATCTCGACACGGAGTACCTCTTTCGATTATTTCCGATCGAGACAGTCACTATACCTCACATTTCTGGCAAGCAGTACAAGAAGCCTTGGGAACCCGAATCGACCTAAGTACGGCTTACCATCCCCAAACTGATGGTCAATCCGAACGAACCATCCAAACCTTAGAAGATTTACTTCGTGCTTGTGTACTGGACTTCAAAGGGAATTGGGATCAACACCTCCCGCTCATTGAATTCTCTTACAATAACAGTTATCACAGTAGTATACAAGCAGCACCTTATGAAGCTCTATACGGGCGAAAATGTAGATCACCACTATGTTGGACAGAAGTGGGTGATACTCAAATTTCAAGATCCGATTTAATTCAGGAAACCACCGATAAGATTCACCAAGTTAAACAAAAATTGAAAGCTGCCCGTGACCAACAAAAGAGTTATGCCGATGTTCACAGAAAACCGTTATCTTTTGAAATAGGTGATAAGGTATTTTTAAAAGTGTCGCCATGGAAGGGTGTTATAAGATTTGGAAAGACTGGTAAACTAGCCCCGAGATACATCGGACCTTTTGAGATTGTCGCAAAAATTGGTCCCGTAGCTTACCGATTAAAACTACCCTTAGAACTGAGCACTATTCACGACGTGTTTCATGTATCGAATCTGAAAAAGTGTTTGACTGATGAAACGACAATAGTACCACTGGAAGATGTTCAGATCAACGAAAAACTCAACTTCGTAGAGGAACCGGTAGAAATTGTAGACGGGAAAACCAAACAGTTACGACACAACAAAATTTCATTGGTAAAAGTTCGGTGGAATTCAAAACAAGGACCCGAATATACATGGGAACGAAAGGACGAATACCGAAAGAAATACCCACACCTGTTCCCTAGAAAACCAATGACACATTAAATTTCTTAACGGGGGGAGAATGTGACATTCATGATAAAACGAGGTACACTATATTCACTACGTAACAAGTAAACGATAAATCGGTTAATTCGTAGTGCTTAAACGAGTAACCGACCGATATTAATTATGACCCGTATATATACTGAGGGGTCATATACGAGTTATATATATGTTATAGAGGCTAACATATTGATATTTAGGCCCCGGTACGTTTAAAACTCTTTAAACGAAAAAGGTTTCGTTTATCGATACGCTATAAGCTTAAACGCGATCGTTAATATCAAAACAAGCATTGTAGCATCCGTTAAGCCGAAAAAGATTTATAAAACACTTATATGACATGTTCTAAGCAATCCGTGAAAATATTTTGGAATTTTACAACGAGTCAGTACGTTTTTCTTATTTTACAAAAATAAGCTGAAAAACACTCGTTTTTACGTTATTTCTCACACCCGAATTAATTTTCTTGCGAAAAACCAGACCCGAACTAAATTTAAAGTGGGCTTTTCATGTTTGGGCTTGTATGTATAGTTTAATGGGCCAAAACAGCCCATTAAGGGCCATTTAAAGGTTCCGATTGGCCAGAAAGAAACTACTCCACATGTTTTTTTTTTATAAAGCTTATGCATTAAGCTTTGTTATTCATTTCACCTTTCAAAATATTTCAAGTCCACAGCAGCTCCAGTTCTGTCCTTCCAAACCCTTGCCCAAAAACCCTAAGGTAAGATCAAATTTTACAAAGATTTAACCAAGTTTGATTTATATAATTAACTTATAAACATGTTTTAGTTAGTTTTAAACATGTTTAACCATCCAAAAACCCTAAAAATCAAGTAAAAATTATGTTTTGATGTTAAACATGTTTACAAACCAGGAACATATACTTTTTTGGTCAAAAACGCGGATTAGAACATGAATACAACGTTTTTACGGTTAGAAAGTTCGGTTTGAACCCAAAACCGAAACCCTAATTATCAAAGCTGTTACATGGATGATTTATGCTTGGTTTGATGTTATATGATATGTAGATATACTGAGTTTGCAACCCGAGACCCGGAAAGTCGTTTAAGCTAGCAAAATTCATCGAAAACCGACAAGGTAAACCCGTAATACTCGTTTAGGGGCTGTTTAGTATTAGGTTATGACGTGCTTGTTGTTAGCTTGTGAAAACTTGCAGGGACATTAGGGATCATATAAATGAGTCCCTGTTCAAATTTGGTAATTTTTCGATAAACGGAGAATATTTGGTGAATTTATTCCCGTTTATGAGCGTTTATTTGGGAAAAATAGCTAAACATATTGAAAAATTATGAAACTTGGTTTTGGAGTTTAATCTGGGATGGTAAGATCACTGGTAAAGTTTGGGAATCATTGGAAATGCCTAAGTATGGTTAGTGCAATCATGGTTTTGCCAAATTTTAACAGCCGAAAAACGCACAAAAAGGCATTTTGTCAAAAGAGTTAGGTTCTGGAAATTTTGCAGGGGCTATGTAATGACATTGAGACCATTGGTAAAAATTATCGGATTTTTCGGAGGTCGTTTGATATAAACGGGCCATTTATTACATGATTATAACCTATTAAATGAATTTTTATAAATAAATAAATAATCATAAAATTTCTGAAAATATTTTTATAAAATTCTCCATGTCTTAATGTATTTTTACAAAAATTTACATAATTTATATATAATTACATATTTAGTTATGATAAGTTCAATGCTTTATAGAAGCTCAAAAAGGGGTTTTAAGAGAAAATTGATCCAACCTTTTAGGAAATGATAGTACATTGATTACTTTTGCCAATCATATGGATTTAACAGGATAAAAAGACAATTAGTGCAGTCATTGATATTTATGGTTGCTTTCCATGATAAGTAAAAACTGAGGTGATATAAACACAATGAAAGTCCTAAATTTAATTTGGAGTTAAATTGTTGTCTATGCATGTTCCAGTATACGTCTTTCCGAATGATAGGCAGAAAAGTTAATACTCAGTCATACACTAGCCTGTTGGTTTTTGGTCACCAAAAATGAATTATCTTATATACATGGCAAAGAACAAATGTGAACAAAATTTTTATCTTCATTCAACCAAAAGTTGATATATGTTCACAAACTTTTAAACAAAATCCAAACATGAGGGTTAGTTTTAGAACTACAAAGACGGGGGCATAAAAGTAAGTCCTGTCATGTCTCGAATGAACGGCCTATAAGTCTAAACTGTGTAGCCTGTAAGTCCAACGTTCAACCTCACATATGTTTGATGTTTTGAAAAGAAAAATTCAATAAATTTAAATATTCTTCAAAAACATATTTTGACCAAATGTCAGGGTGTCTGAGTCAAATCGAGGTGATCTGGAGAAAGCCAAATAATCCTTGAGAATACATATGGAGCATCATAGCACAATAAGTGTTATTCATTTCTGATTTATGTAAATTAATTGAACCTTAATCATATCACCAAGGCAATGAAATTCATACTAAGTCTGGACCTGCAATTAACCTGCCTAAGCTGTCACTATAATGCTGAGAATGAAGTATTGAGAAGTGACTTAATCAGTATGATCCCATGTTGAGATCTTTTCACAAATGAAAAGAAAATTTTTTGGAAGGAAATAAGACTGAAATTTGATCTCATTATGCACCATTTGCTGTTAAACATTATTCTTTAATGATAAAACTGTTCGAAAATTTGTTTAAGTGAAAAAGTGTTGCATTTTACCTTGAAAAAGTTTGAATATGTGTTTCCATCAAGCTTCGATGAGTTTAAAATTTCTATCAAACTTAGATGTTTTGGTTTGATTATTTAACTTAATCGAGCAAGCTTGATGTTTATCAGGTAAGGTTTATGAATGTTCAGATATTCGAGAAAGGTTGACAATTAGAAATATTTTTAAGTTATTATTATTGGATTCTTTATTGATTCCAAGCTAGGTTGCCTATTTGATGTTTTATACTTGATTATTTGTCTTGTGCTTTATTTCTCGAGCAATCTTGTATAATCGAGTAAGCTTCCTTCACCTTATTCACTTAGTTATATTCTTAATTACTTTATAATATTTGAACAAATTCTGGGACGAGCAAACTTTGAATATCAACTTGACCTATCAAGCTCTGTGAATAAACTTTTCCAAGCAAGGTCCGCAATATGTGCTTTAACGAGCAAGGTTTTAAAAGAGACAGATATTTTTACAGGGATAGAAATATTTTACATTTCTCTTTTTCTTTCTCCCTCCTTCCACTAAACACATTATTGTCGTTTGCTCGTAACCAGAAGTTCAATCGTTTTTCTATAATCGTAACCTAAATTGGTCAGCCCTCTAATTCCAACTCGGTAAGCTTGGATTGATAATTTTCAGACATTGCTCGTACGGAATTAGAACTTTAATTTCATCTAACTAATTTCTCCCTTTTCTGTGTAGGTTTACAATTTGTCGAAGAACAGGTTCTTAAAGAAATTCTTTCTTTTCTTCTTCAAATTATAACCTAAAACATATCAAAGTTGTGAACTTTATGAATAATTTTTACTTTGAATGTATTTTTGTTTATGTTTGCAGTTATGGCAGAACTGACGTATCCATTCGAGAAGAAGCACAATATGTGTGCTCTACTCCAAATCACTCCTGATAATCAACAGGTGGCTCTGATGATTAAATGGCTACAAAGATCAAATTTACGATTTTCGTTAACAGAGGGACCAGTTATTTATAGAAATCATCAACTGGATTTGTGGCAATCTGCCAATATAAGTCCCGAATCTGGATCACTACAATATGATATCAACTAAACGAGTATTGGTGCGGAATACCAACACTCGGTGATTCAAGAACACGAATAATAACAGTAAAGGTAACACGGGATTACTTCAAAACACACGTATATTATTGAATACGTAAGGTGCTTAAGCACTTACAATACTTGAGAAAAATAAGAATGAACAACCTCTCTCAAGTTTCTGCTCACCAACTCTCTTAATGTGAACAACATTTACCCTATACATTATGTAAACTATCTATAGGGAAACCACCAATCAAGCCCAAAGCCCACCGAAATCCCAGTTGATCTCGGTTTACATTGTTAGCCCAATACGAAACCCAATAAACATATAACTAAGTACAAACCACCATATGGACCCAACAATCTCCCCCTTGGTTTGTAGCTTCGTTCTTGTTTATTTTATTTCAGACTAGCGTAACCGAAATCCATAAGGATTTCGGTATTACACAAATGCAATTCTTCAACTCGTCTTCGTTTATGTCACTTTTGTCTTGATCATGTCATGGCATTTGATATGCGTCAGTCTAACCAAATTATGGCCCAACAATCTTGCCCTTAGACTGATGCTTTCAAGATCTTCAGAATCTTTACTAGAGCATGATCAACAACTTCAGCATCTGCATCCAATACTCTTCCATCTCCCCCTTTTTGACAGCATCATCCAATAGAGTCTCAGATACTTCATATGCTTCCGTTGCAAGAAATCAGTATTGAAAGAACAATCAACTTTGATAGAAAGATCAACCAAAATATTTTTTAAAACAATTAAATAAAACAAAATAAGACAAACATATTTTTGTAATTTTCATTTTTTCTGTTTTTTTAATGAATTTCTTGAAAAGACTTGAAATGAGATCATACTAGCTAAACCAACTATAACACATAACCGATATCAGATTTCATGAGCTGAAAAATTTCAAAACGATTTCTTAACACATTTGTTTCGACAAGAGTAATCAAGAAGTAAAAAATAAATGAAATAAAATAAAACCTAAAACAACAAATAAAACATATTTAATCACCCGGTCTTATTGTAATTTAGCTAAAAGTTGGGATCAAATTTCAGTTTTTGATAAAAATGCCGCCTTTATGAAAAGATCCGAACATAGAATAATATTGTTTAAGGTGCGGTCACAAGGATTCATGTTCAGCGTTATTATGACAACAAGAGACAGGTTGATAGCGTGTATCCCATACTTAGCATGATTTTTCATCGCATCAGTGATATTATTAAGGTTCAGTTAGGCATAAAGCTTAGATGGACATCACTTATGGACCTGTGATGTCTCTTATCTCTTCTCAAGGCGTATTTGGCATTCCCCATATCACCCCAATTTGACTCCAACCCCCTGGATTTGGTTTAAAAACTTTTAATGACATAACTTATTTATTTGATTTTTCTTTTCAAATTTGCAAACATAATTGAGGTTGAATATTGGACTTACAGTTTAATTAACAGGCCTTTCATTCGGGAAGTTAAAGGACTTATATTATTGCCTCCACCCATTTAGTTCTGTTATTAACCCTCATGTTTGTGTTTTTCTTAAAAGCTTGTGAACATTTATCAACTTTTGGTTGATTATATATTTACAGTAATTTTGTTCACAATTGTTCTTTGTCATTCTCAATAAGATACATCATTTTGGGGACCAAATACCAACAGGCTCGTGTATGACTGGGTAATTGCTTTTCTGTGTATCATTCGGAGAGATGTATATGGAGACATGCACATGTCTTCAAAATGACTCTCCATAGTAAGTTTAGCATATTTCGTTTATATCACTTCAACTTTTACGCATCATGGAAAGCTACCATACACATCAATGACTGTTCTAGAGCCTTTTAAGCTTAATAACTTCACCCGTTAGGCATACAGAAACAATTTATCTATCACTTTCCAAAGGTTGGATCAATTTTCATTTGAAAATATTTTAAAGCTTCTAAAAAGCTGTTAACTGAATAGTAATATCACTTCCCATGGGAGTTAAATAAAACACACATGTTGAGAATTCAGTCACCCCGGTCATTTTAAACCTTTAGGTAAATGGCTATCCATTGTAACCACATATGGTTAACCGGACCAACCACATATGAAAATACGTGTCCCTCCAACTTTGAGTTACCGACTTAATTTTAAGTAAAGGAATTCAAAACAAAAAAACACATCACAATCGCCCCGGGTGCTTTCAGTCTTTAGACAAATGGCTATCATGTGAATCTACAAGTAGATCACCGGACCAAACATATACAAGTATATGTTCTTCAAACTTGAGTAGCCGACATAATTTTAAGCAATAGTGAAGTTTGAAAGACAAAGTCTTTTTTTGTTATTAAACGCACACACACTCTTTTTGAATTTTTTTAAATTTCTCCCCCTAAATTTGTGCAAAAACTTTTATGTACAAATTTAACCTAAAAAAAACTCAAACGTCGAAACGAAGTATTTAATAAAAATCAAGTGTGATAGTCAGCCAACTGATGTACTATAATTTCTCATGTACGTTCAAGTCATTTTCATATTTTGAACTGAAACAAAATAAAAACTATACTTGAAAAACTAAACGTGAACATATTTTTGTATTTTTATAAAAAAATTTTAAAATCTTTTTGACTGATCAATCTTTCATACCAAAGTGATACGATTACCTTTTATCATCAAGACATCATCTTTCCATTTGTGAGAATCTCCCCTAGGAATAAGCTTGTTTTGAATGTCTGGAACAAACCTTTTAATATGCAATGTATTCCCTGATTTGTTCCTACACACTTAAAGAGCAGATTAAAAACGTCCTATCACCCTAAAATCCTGTCCAGGCAACAAATAATCCAATTCATGGTTTAAAGATTTAAAAATAATGGATATTTTCCCTGTCATGTGCCTGGAACAACCCATTTAATAAACAATGAATTTGTGGTTGTTGTCACACCCCGACTAGGTAGTTGCGGAAGCGTAAAACGGGAATGTAACAGATAATACTGGTATCAACAACATTGTTTATAAAGAAATTCACAAACTAATTTACATCATATTACATGGGTTGGTACTATGTTTACAAACTAGATGAGAATCACATAACCCGTTTACGAGCTTTTTATTTAATATTATATATCTGCGTCTATTCACAGCTATTCAACTCTCCTTCTAACACCAGCACGTAAGCAAATCATTCCACTTTTGCTTTACCTGAAAAGCATGTTAAAACGGGTCAACTACGTCTAGTTGGTGAGTTTCAAGTTTCACGAGTATCAACGAAATCAGTATACGAGTTGGTAAAGTTTACAGTGTGTATGTATACATGTATGTGTATGATGTATTATACTAAGCCACAAGTGAAACCGAAACGAGCTAAAACACATGGCCACCCCTGCCCATGCACTCCCGTTGGCATTTAACAACCACTTTGCCCCAAGTATGTACTATGTTTAACACCACATAGCAGTATGCAACAAGTTTAAATGACAATGTGCAACTGGGTTAACATGTTCCGACATACCTCACCGGCTCTGTCAGTTGGGTTTGTCAAACCGATAGTACTATCCACACGTCACCGGCACGAAGTTAATCACTTGTGTTTGTGGGGACTTTCAAGTGTTAGTACTTAGATAAATCACATCATCACACGACTTCAAGTAAGTAAGTATACGTAAACATGCTTTCCACCCCAAAAGTTCGTAAAACAGTCTAGAAAGTGGGGTCATGAAACTCACCTTAATGTTGTTCGAGCTGGTGGTACGTATCGGTAACTAGAATGTCTCGATTATAGCTTGAATCCTATAACCGGTATCGTATTGTTAATACTAGTACAGTGTTTAAACCAAATCGGGCTGTATAACTAGTTTGGTTATAGTGGTTAGGCCCAAAACTTGACCATAGTCTTAGATTGTGACGTTGTATACTGTGAAATACTTAAAATCAGATTTGGCTCAGTTTCACCGTTTTCCGAGCCTAACCAAGTTGATCGTTTACGCGTTTCGGGAATAGGTAAGATCATAAAAACATAAGTAAACATATTGATTGATAAAATGATCTAATTTATAAAAGAATTTTAAGGTTTCGATATCTGGTTTGATCGCAGGGTTCGTTTACGTATTCACACGGGTTTGATTATACGAAACACCTACAATCCACCCGAATTGTCCGGAATTCTCGTAAAAAGTTTGTTTTTATCAATTTCATTCAAAAATATGATATTTGACCACTTTTGACATTTTGACATATCAGTCAGTCCGTTTAACACAAAACTGTCGGTTTCGTTAAAATAAATATAGTTTAAATCTTGGATTATTCATAACTAATTATGTACTTATATATAAATTATGGAATTTTTTGTAAAAATAAATTAAATTATGGAGAATTTTATAAAAATATTTTCAGATATTTTATGATTAGTTATCCATTTATAAAAATTCATTTAATGTGTTATAATTAAGTAATAAATAGCCCGTTTATACCAAACTACATCCGAAAAATCCGTTAATTTTTTCAAGTGGTCTCAATATCAGTACATATCCTCTTCAAAATCTCCAGAATCTTCTAACTCTTTGGTCAAATGCCTTTATGCGCGTTTTTCGGCTATTAAAACTCGGTTAAAACACAATTGCACAAATAATACTTAGGCATTTCCAATGATCCCTAAACTTTACCAGTGATCTTACCATCACATATTAATCTCCAAAACCAAATTTCATAATTTTTAAATATGTTTAGCTATTTTTCCCAAGTAAACGCTCATAAACGGAAATAAATTCACCAAATATTCTCCGTTTATCGAACAATTACCAAAATTGAACAGGGACTCATTTATATGATCCCTAATGTCCATGAAAATTTTCACAAGCTAACAACAAGCACGTCACAACCTAATACTAAACAGCCCTTAAACGAGTGTTACGGGTTTACCTTGTCGGTTTTCAATGAGTTTTGCTAGCTTAAACGACTTTTCGGGTCTCGGGTTGAAAACTCGGTGTATCTACATATCATATATCATCAAACCAAGCATAAATCATCCATGTGACAGCCTTGATAATTAGGGTTTCGGTTTTGGGTTCAAACCGAACTTTCAAACCGTAAAAACGTTGTATTCATGTTCTAATCCGTGGTTTTGACCAAAAATCAACATGTTTCAGCTTTGTAGACATGTTTAACATCAAAACATGATTTTACTTGATTTTTATGGTTTTTGGATGGTTAAGCATGTTTAATACTAATCAAGACATGTTTATAAGATTATAACTTGATTAAAACGTGATTAAAACTTGGAAAGAATTGTGATCTTACATGGGATTTTGCTGTGGATATTTAAGAAAAAGCTGGCCAGAAAGTTCTAGGATATTTTGGTGTGCATATAACTTCAAAATAATAAAGAAACACAATATATACTAGGGGGTGTTGATTTGTATCTCTTAGCCGCCATATGGGGGGGGTCCCCATGGGCCCCTCCTTTGACCATTAGCTGCCTCTTTTTGCATGCCAAGGCAAAATCCTAAGTCCAAATTTAGTTCGGGTTCGGTTTTTGATGCGAAAAATTGTTCGGGTTTGATAAACAGCGCGAAAACGAGTGTTTTTCAGCCCATTTTTGTAAAATAAGAAAACCGTACTGACTCGTTGTAAAAATCCAAAATATTTTCACGGATTGCCTAGAACATGTGATATAATTGTTTTATAAATCTTTTTCGGCTTAACGGATGCTACAATGCTCGTTTTGATATTAACGATTGCGTTTAAGCTTATAGCGTATCGATAAACGAAACCTTTTTCGTTTAAAGAGTTTTAAACGTACTGGGGCCTAAATATCAATATGTTAGCCTCTATAATATATATATAACTCGTATATGATCCCTCAATATCTATACGGGTCATAATTAGTATCGGTCGGTTACTCGTTTAAGCACTACGAATTAACCGATTTATCGTTTACTTGTAACGTAGTGAATATAGTATACCTCGTTTTGTCACGAATGTCACAGTTGTTCCTACACGCATAGCGGGATGAGCTGGACATAGGAACCCAAGTCATAAATGTCTTGGGGTTCCCTTGAGCATCAACATATGTGACCTCTTGCCAACTCATATCTTTCCCATCTTTAACAGAATCATTTGTCATTACAGATTCTGTTTGCTGAGTTTTAAGTTTCCAAGTCTGTCTTGGTTTAGTGAAATTTGAAAGAACAGACTTTGGAGTGGAGCAATTCGAATTCTTAGAACTCTCAACACTCTTTGACTTCTGAAATTTGTTATTCTTTTAACATTTTCTAAATCATTAGAGTGCAAACCTGTCATATTAACTTTGAATCCTTGAGTATCTGTGACCCGTTGTACAGATACTCGTGGTTTTCTAAAATAAGCATTTTGTTTAACCACTGGATTCGGTTGAAACTTGTTACCTTTCACCTGAGGGGCTTGTCTATTAACAACACGGTAGTGACACTCCTTTGCCAAATGCCCGTCATTCCCACAGTCGAAACACGCTTTCATCCGTCTTCTAATGTCAATGTAAGCACTAGCCTCATGTTGAAATTCTTTATTATGAAAGGTTTTTCCATTCTTCTTGCCCCTTGGCACAACCTTCTGATTTTGCTTGTAGTATGATGTAACATATAGACGATGAACACAATTTCTGGCTATGTATCCTGGCGTGCCACAGTGGTAGCATGTTTTTCTCTTGATATAAAAAGCACCCATTGATTTATCAACACATGGAGATCCGTAGGTTCTATGAGAACGAGACTGTCCTTGTTGTGCTGATTTCTTACGTGCCTTCCCTTTTGATGTGTGAAAAGCGTATATAATATTAAAAACCAAGTTTTACCGAATTCACCTATAAAACCACACACATACGGCAAGTGTACCGGACGCAATGTAGCTAGCAAGAAAGAACGGATATCGAACCTTGGACACTATGGGTAAACTCTAATTATTAAACTAAAATGATTACTAACCTAGACTTTCTTTTGATTTTTAGAATTCTTTTTTATATTAATTATACTAATAATACTTAACTAATTAATAATTAACTAAAATTAAAAATAAAACTTTATAAAAATTGGATTTAAAAACAAATGAGAAACGACTACCTAGGTAATGGAATCATACTAGTTAAATAAATATTTAACGAACTTGACTTGGTTGAACAACAATATCTTTAAAATTTGACATTAAAGACCACTAAAATACGCTAGATCGCCTCCCGGCCTCACCAACGACACCTTAGAACTCTAATGACATATGAAGCTCAATTGTTAAAGATTTGGATCACCTCCCGGTCTCACCTTGCCATATAATATTATGGTACCCCAAAACCCGAATCACCTCCCGGTCTCTTCGAATACAATATATATTAATATAAAGAGGGTATTTTTAATTAACTTGAACACAACTTGTATCACAAATATCTTAGGGACCTAGGATAACTCACTCCCGTGCAATTATTACCCAAACCCGCAAAAGACAAATATGACACAACACTAAATCACCTCCCGGTCTCTTTAGTGAAAGAACAATAAAAATCTAATAAACTTTTATAAATTACTCCTACGGTTATTTCGACCATAAACCGCAAACAAGTTGAAAACACAAAGTAGACAACCTAATCATGCGTCTAACAATCACCAAAAACTATTAAACCCAAGTGGAATAAATATTAAAGTAACAAACTAGATTTAATCACTCAACAATATTGTGAACAAACCAATTAAAAACTTTACCATGATATTAAATCAACCAAAAATCAATAGTAGTTCGTCAAACCATTCATCTAACATAGTACTCAACCAAAACCTAGGTAGTATAAATGTTTAGCTACTCATATAAAAGTCTGAAATAAAAATAATAAATGAGTTCATGACAAGAAATAAAATAAAATTCAAACAAACAATTACCCAGCTTGATGAGATCTTGAAGTTTGCGTCACCTTCTTATACAATTATGTCTCCAATGATTGCACGTGACACAATTCTGCTTTCTTTTTCTTCTTGCAAATTATTCCCAATAGCCGCCACAAAAATAGGTCTCCAATTGGTGCACAGTAGCCAAAAATATGTCTAACCCTTGTGTATATTCTCCCTCAACAGTAGCGGCACACCCCAAAAACTTGTGTGTAGGGTTTGTTTATATAAATACATATAGACTCCAATCATGCGTGTCATCCAAGTATATCCTAGTGGCCGACCTATTACGCATGATTGTTTCACCATCACGTGGGCTTGTGCAATTTGAACATGGCTTCAATGTAAATGGGTGGCCCATTCGTTCATTCCCTGCCACACAAAACAAAAGAGAAACAAAACTTTTGTTAAATGTTCTCATAAGTTAAAATGCAAGATAAAATAATTAATTCTTTTGACATTAAGTTTAATTTCCTTCTATTATCAAATTGTAAAAAGAATGTATAATAATAATATAGACAGTTTATTTAAATATCTATTCGTTAATTAAAGATTTACAATAGATTTTCCATATTAGCTTTTCGTCTCTTTAAACCGTTAAAACCAAATATGAACTAGTTTTGGGGAATTATTTAATAAAAACAACCCTAAGGTTACTTAAAAGTATAGGAAATATTTATATAAATTATTTTCATTCGTGATAACTGTCATACCGCCTCTTTTTAGGGACCACCTGGACTGGACTAACCCACGCGGAGTCGGAGATTGAAAAAATCAAACCAGCATCGAGCAACTTAATAACCTCCTTCTTGACAACCTCTTGCATGTTCGGGTTAAGCCTCCTCTGCGGCTGAACCACAGGTTTAAACTCGTCCTCCATAAAGATTTTATGTGTGCAGAGTGACGGGTTTATACCTTTTATATCCATAAGCTTCCATGCAATGGCATGCTTATGAGATTTCAGAACAACCATCAGCTTCTCCTTCTCCTCCGTCTTCAAACTCGAAGAGATAATGACGGGAAGTTGAGACCCCTCCCCTAAAAACGCGTACTCGAGGTGAGATAGTAAATCTTTCAGCTCTAAAGATGGGGGGTTCTCAACAGATGGTTTTTCAATCGGAAACTCTCAAGCTTCAACCGCAAGGACATTAGAAAAGATTTAAGAACTCATGATCGGCTCGTGTCCTCCTGCTTCAAGTAACTGTTGCTCTTCCTTCTCCTGCAACTCAAAATCAAATTATGTCATCTCGAATGACTGATTCTCCACATCGATGATCTAGGTGTCGGACGTGTCTCTCTGGCAGAGCTTCGTAAGATAGTCGCCTACATGCATCATGAAAGTGTCGATGAAGTAGAGAGTGTCATCATGCTGCTGAGTATGCCTTATGGATTTCTGCACGTCGAATATGACCGTGTCATCATGAACTTGAAGAGTCAATTTGCTATCGGCAACATCGATGAGAGCGCGTGTGGGGGATAAGAATGGACGACCGAGGATGAGCGGGACGTTCGAGTCCTCATCCATATCGAGAATGACAAAGTTGATCGGAAATATGAATTTGTCCACCGGCACCAACATGTTCTCCACAATGCCCCTTGGGAACTTCACAGATCGGTCTGCCAGCTGGATACTCATTCGAGTGGGAAGCAGCTCTCCCACGTTAAGTTTGGCAAACACATAATAGGGCATGAGGTTAATGCTTGCACCGAGGTCGGCCAAAGCATTGCTAACATGAAGATTACCAATCAAGCAAGGAATGGTAAAGCTGCCCGAATCTGTCATCTTCCTAGGAAGCTTTTTCTGTACGGCGGCAGAACACTCCTCACTAAGAGTAACAGTCGAAAGCTTCTCAAGTTTCTTTTTATTAGTGAGCAAATCTTTAAGAAACTTGGCGTTTGGCATGTTCGCGAGAGCTTCAATAAACGGAATGTTCACATGGAGCTTCTTTGTCACACCCTCAAAATCCACTAACGGAGTTTTACCATCAGAGGGTGTGAACTAACAAGATCGGAATCATTAGTCATAATCAAACACTATGTTCAAAGTTTTCAAACCACGAACATTAAATTTAAATAAGTTCGGAAGCGTAAATCATAAACCAAGTGTTGCGTCACGCAGGACGACTTAAAAACCCAATTAATAAAAGTTTAAAACAAGTTTTTTTCAAAACGATGGTATTCAATGAATGCATGTTCCTATACCGCGCGCCCGCCTCGGCTACCTGAGAATAACATACTAAAAGTGTCAACACAGGGTTGGTGAGTTCACAAGTTTATATAAATAAAGCGTTTGCGTTTGCGTTTTGCGTTTGCGTTTGCGTTACCAGATAGTGTTAAGTCAATTATATATCAATAGGTAGCTAGCCTATAAAACAAGAAGTGTTCGACACCGAAGCTGACTGTTTATCAATTGCCTTGCCACCATGTCTACCACGACCATGGAAAATGTGTTAGCCAAGATTACACCCACTCGACCTACAGTTGAGTTTAGAGTTGGGTGGGGTTTGTCAAACCCAGTAGTACTACTCAACAATGACTCGCTATTATACAAATACTAAACGGTTTGATGTTATGAAGGACTTTAGTTGGTTTGTTTGCCACTTAGCCTTACAAGCGATATATAACCAATAACAAAATCTAAAGTGTTTGGAGTATGTTATCTCCCCCAAGTAAAAAGCGTTTAAAAGAGTAAAAGGGGACGTGAAACTCACTGTTTGCGAAGAATTCAAAAACAAATCCAAGAGACGCGCGTCAAAGAAAATCCTCACTAGTGCTCTAAAACAAAAATGAGATTCTCTAGACTATTATTGAGTCTCTAGACTCGGCACATAATACCTATGCATGAGATACATTTCGTGTTTCGTTTATGAATTATGTGTGACTCGACAAACACATTGGTGACACGTTTCATGTGTAAACAACTACATAAGTATCAAGTACTAACATTGTACATTACTAGTAATTATTCCCCACAAGGGCAATTTAGTCAAAAACATAGCAAATATCGATCAACAAACACGTTTCATGTATTTTCACATAGTTCAGCAGCTAGTTTTATCAAGACAGAATTCTACTTGGAAATATTACTCAATTCAACAAATCATAACATATCAATTAATTTATCAAAAATCGTCACAGAAGCACACATGAGCTAGGTTTCCAGAACTATTTTTATTGTATTTTTGTTCTACATAGATTTCTCACAATAATCAAAACAATACAGTAAACTCACAGCGGTCAAAATCATGCGCAACAGAATGATATTTGTTATTACTGTTAAATGGTAAATTAAAATAATGCAAGACCAATTGGGTTAGATTCTTAACTCAATATGTTAACTTCCAGAAGTGTAACTAACCCATTTGGTCTTGTATTTAATGAGATATGATAATTTCAAAACAGCTTAACAGCAGAACTAACAATTCAGACTTGCACATCAGTTTTGTAAAATAATAAAAGTTAACTTTTACACGTCCAAAAATTGCAAATTTGAACTCTTTAAAAACTAGACTTAATATAGTAAACTGTAGTGTTAATAATTTCGACCAAATACCATATTAACATTCAGTTACAGTCGTCTAAACATAGACTTAACAATCTGTCCAGTACCAGTTTACATCAAAACTCAACATAACAACAATCTATGAATCATAATCCATGCATATAACACTCTAGACACAAGATTAACCAACCATGCATATCAATTTCACATTACACACATAGTTAGGGTTTTTCTTTAAAGTTTAAAATCAAAGAACAAGTGATTAACAAGAAACAATAACACAACTAGTTATCAATTTCATTAGCAATTCATCATCAACATACAATCAAACCCTAACTCATCTTAATCATCACTTTCAAGAATCTAGGGTTTTGATTAACCCAATCAATATCAAAATTAAACACATAGAATATATATAGAAGTAGTTAGTGACCTATTAGCACCTTAATTCTTCAACAAAAGCTTGAAAAATCCTTGTATATGTGTGTGTGTGTTTACGGCAGCCAAGAAGAGAGGGGGGGGGGGGGGGGGGCGATCGGTCTAGGGAGAGGGTAGGGGGATTAGGGTTTTGTTATTATTTAATAATAATTATATTACACAATGGCCCCTCTACTTCTAGTTATTAAATTTCTAGTGTAAACAATTAGTTCTTGCTTCTTGTGTTTAGCATTACACATAACATATCAAGTAACATATATGTTAACACATAATTATCACGTATTTATTGTTTTGATATTTGTCGTTTGTTCACCAATGGTTTGAGTCGACTCGTGTGTTAGTTTCGGTGCAATCCCGAAAGACTACATGTGTAGTGATTGTCAAGCGTCATTTAAACCCTAGTTTAAATGTAATTAGATGTGCCTTATAGTTCTAGTGATCTTAAGTTTGAATTGACGGAGTTTGGATTAACGGAGTTAACCTGAAATTGACGAGTGTCACATCATTCCCATGTTAAAAGAATTTTCGTCCCGAAAATTTGAGTCAAGTCGTGATGGGTGTCTGAAAAAGGCAAAAATTTTCAGTTTGTCATATCATCCCCTAGTAGAAAGAAATTTCATCCCGAAATTTAATTCATACCTTTGGTGATTTCTGGTGGTTTGACGGCTTTCGCGGTTTTCAGTGTTTGGTCAACCATTCAAAAAGGTGAGGATACTTTTTCATCATTTGATCCTCACGTTCCCACGTGAACTCTGGTCCACGTCTCGAGTTCCAACGAACCTTAACGATTGGAATTTTGCTGTGCTTGAGTGTTTTGGTTTCCCAATACAAAACTTCGACTGGTTCTTCGATGAAGCGTAGCTGTTCATCAACTTGCAACTCGCCCAGAGGAACTGCTTGGGTTTCATAGGAAAGGCATTTCTTCAAATTGGATACATGGAATACATTGTGTACGCTACTGAGTTCCGTTGGTAAATCCAGTCGGTATGCTACCGGACCAATGCGCTCAGTTATCCGGTAGGGGCCAACGTATCGTGGATTGAGTTTGTTTTGCCTTCCGAAGCGAACTACACCTTTTCAAGGTGAGACTTTGAGTAAAACTTGGTCGTTAACTTGAAATTCAGGAGGTTTTCGGCGCTTTTTGGCGTAACTCTTTTGGCGATCTCGTGCTGCTGCCATGCGGTTTCGGATTTGAACAATCTTTTCAGAGGTTTCAAGTACTAATTCTGGACCAGTGATTTGGCTATCACCCACCTCTGCCCAGCAGAGAGGTGATCGACACTTTCATCCGTACAACGCTTCAAACGGCGCTGCTTTAATGCTTGAGTGGTAGCTGTTATTTTACAAAAACTCTACCAAAGGCAAGTGAGGTTCCCAACTTTTTCCGAAATCCAACACGCATGCACGCAACATGTCCTCCAAGGTCTGAATGGTGAGCTCAATTTTCCCATCCGTCTGAGGATGGTATGCTGTGCTCATATCAAGGCGGGTGCCTAGTGCGCTCGGTAGTGACTTCCAAAAGTGCGCAGTGAAAAGAGAATCTCGATCAGATATGATTGAGACAGGCACTCCGTGTCTATACACTACTTCTTTCATATAGATGCGAGTCAGTCTTTCCATTTTGTCCGATTCCTTGATCGCTAAGAAATGTGCAGACTTAGTCAACCGGTCAACAATCACCCATATGGTATCGCATCCCGTCGGTGTTTTGGGTAATCCCGTGATGAAATCCATGGAAATGTGTTCCCATTTCCACGTTGGGAGTTCCGGTTGCTGTAGCAGACCAGATGGTTTCTGATATTCCACTTTGACTCTTTCACAAGTCAAGCATTTGCTCACGTAGGTGGCAATGTCGGCTTTCATGTTTGGCCACTAGTAAAGTGCCTTTAGGTCATGGTACATTTTATCTGAGCCAGGGTGAATGGAATATCGGGACTTGTGTGCTTCTTCCATCACTAGAGTTCTTAACTCTTCGTATCGAGGGAACCAAATCCGGTTTTTGAAATATCGGACCCCGTCCGATTTGGTTT
This sequence comes from Bidens hawaiensis, assembly GCF_021521415.1. Lineage (NCBI taxonomy): Eukaryota > Viridiplantae > Streptophyta > Magnoliopsida > Asterales > Asteraceae > Bidens > Bidens hawaiensis. The sequence goes on from NW_027491099.1 coordinate 589,063, forward strand.
CAAGTTGCTTGTTCATGCCCCGCATGAGTTCTGATGGGAGATTATCATCTTTCAAGGCGTCGAGTTGAGCATCACGAATCTGATCAGGTAAGTTTGGCGTGAATCGTGAGTTGTAATGCTCGCACTCGTCTAGGTTTATCGGTTTTTTTTCTGCTGAGAGCATCGGCCACTACATTGGCCTTGCCAGGGTGGTACTTGATGGCACAATCATAATCCTTAAGCAGCTCGACCCAACAACGTTGTCGCATGATCAGCTCCTTCTGATCGTAGATATGCTGGAGACTCTTGTGGTCGGTGTAAATGGTAAACTTGGTACCATACAAGTAATGCCTCCATATCTTAAGAGCAAACACCAAAGCTCCGAGTTCCAAGTCATGGGTTGTGTAGTTCTTCTCGTGAATCTGTAGTTGTCGAGAGGCATAGGCTATAACCTTCTCGAGTTGCATCAACACGCAACCGAGACCCTGTATCGATGCATCACAGTGCACCTCAAAGTTTTCTGTTCCCTCGGGAAGGGCTAGGATAGGGGCACTACAGAGCTTGGTTTTTAACAGTTGGAAGGCAGATTCCTGCGCGTCACCCCAATTGTACTTAGTACCCTTGTGAGTCAAAGCGGTGAGGGGTTGAGCAATCTTTGAAAATACCTCGATGAAACGTCGGTAGTAGCTGGCCAGTCCTAGGAATTGTCGCACCTCAGTCGGAGTCTTAGGTGCTCCCAGTTTTTGATGGCCTCTACCTTGCCGGGATCGACATGGATTCCATTCTCATTGATCACATGTCCTAAGAAGTGAACCTCGCGAAGCCAAAATTCGCATTTCGAGAGTTTAGCGTACAGTTGTTCCTTCTTTAGCAATTCCAGGATTAACCTCAAGTGTTCTTCATGGTCGGTCTTGTTCTTGGAGTAAACGAGGATATCATCAATGAAAACAATCACAAACTTGTCGAGGTACGCCTTGCATACTCTGTTCATGAGATCCATAAATACAGCTGGTGCGTTGGTTAAGCTAAAAGGCATAACTGAAAACTCGTAGTGACCGTACCGAGTTCTGAATGCCGTCTTTGAAATGTCTTCTTCGCGCACTCTTAATTGATGGTAACCAGATCTCATATCTATCTTCGAGGGTAGGGGGATAGGGTTTTGTTATTATTTAATAATAATTATGTTACACAACGGCCCCTCTACTTCTAGTTATTAAATTTCTAGTGTAAACAATTAGTTCTTGCTTCTTGTGTTTAGCATTACACATAACATATCAAGTAACATATATGTTAACACATAATTATCACGTATTTATTGTTTTGATATTTGTCGTTTGTTCACCAATGGTTTGAGTCGACGCGTGTGCGTTTTGGTGCAATCCCGAAAGACTACATGTGTAGTGATTGTCAAGCGTCATTTAAACCCTAGTTTAAATGTAATGAGATGTGCGTTATATTTCTAGTCATTTTAAGTTTGAATTGACGGAGTTTGGATTAACAGAGTTAACCTGAAATTGACGAGTGTCACATTCTTAAGCATGTCGAGAAACCTAGAGTACTGCTCCGAATCATTCTTCTTCACCAATTGACTGGATATGGCGGTTTAGGCTTATAAACGTGCACCGGTTCCTGTTCAACATGCTTCTCCTTCTCAACTGACGCTCCGCCTGACCGTGAGGTACTTGCTGGGCCTCGCCTCTGGTTCACCGTATCAGGCGGTGTCTCTAACTCCAGCTCCTCGTCAACTTCCTCCTCCTCTCTTGGTGTATCTCTAACGACCCCTCTCCCACTTCGAGTAGTCACTACCTTGGCCTGAGCATTTTGAAATGGTTTAGAATAGGTGGGACCGGGATTAGGGACGGTGTTACTTGGGAGACTCCCCGAGGGTCGTTGATCAATCTTTGCGGACAACTCACCAAACTTAGCCTCGAGATTCTGAAATGCGACCTGTTGTCCCTTCATAAACGTCTCATGCTGCATAAGAGTGGATTTGGTGTTGGCATCATTTTGTAAGAGCTGATTTAAAAATTGAGATTGATTAGCCAACATCTCCTCGATCTTAGAAGTACTATTTGGTACAGGAGCAAGTTCGGGGGCGGGTTCTTGGAACAGATTCTGGCGTTGCTGATAACCGGTGTTACCTGCCCGCCAATTAGAGTTAGAATTATTGTTTCGCCACCCAGAATTGAAGGTACAGTTTTGATTAGCAAGAAAATCTACCTCCTCCTGAGAATCAACGAGACAATCGGCTGTCTCGTGATTTCCACGACATATCTCACACCTACGAGCTTGCAACCTAAGCTCTCTGAATTCCCTTTTCAGTGCCTCCACATCTGCCGACACACTCGTATTCTGATCAACATGATGCACTCCACGTGACACTGAGATGGTTGCGGCCTTAGCAGCCGAGACGGAACTTCTTCTACTCGGTGTATGTTGATCCCGTAATGCAATGCTCTCGAACATTTCTTCAGCCTCCTCTATGGTGAGTTAATCGAGCATGTTTCCTCCGGTAGCGGTATTGAACCGCTGTTGGGTTTCTGGAGTAAGACCGTTATACAATTTTTTAACCACAACCCAATCATTTAGGCCATGTTGAGGACAACGACTTATAAGAGTTTGGAAACGCTCCCACGCGGAATAATAGGACTCATCGGGGTCCATATTAAACGAACGGATTTGCTCGTGTAGACGTCCGACCTTCGATGGAGGAAAATACTTCCTAAGAAACTTGGATTGCAAGTCGGCCCATGTGGAGATTGAGGCATTCGGAAGAGAGTCAAACCATGTAGCAGCACGACCAGAAAGTGAGAACGGAAATAACTTAAGATGAATGACGTCGGACGAGATATTATTAATATTAAATGTTTCGCAGATCCGCACGAATCGGGACAGGTGTCCCGGAGCATTTTTGTCATCCAAACCGTGATACTGAGCAGAATTGGTGATAGAATTCATGGCGAGAGAGGGAATATGCCAGTTTTGATTATTGGTTGCAGCAGGTCGGACAATTGCAAATCGGGCTCCCACGATGCCATCGTTGGCTCTAGCATGAACGGTTTGTCTCGGCGGTGGAACGGCGTCACCCATATCTATTCTAGGAGTAGAGACGCTAACCTGGATGTCGGGTGAATCGCTCTCGCTATCTGTAGTCTCCTTAAGTCGCTCCTGAAACTCACTCTCTGGCTCTTTTGATGCAGTGAATAAAGGTGGGCCTTGAGAACGGGTATTATGCATGAACTAAAACAAAATTTATTTAATTTAATTAATTTTTTTTTAAAACCTAAAGGCACAAATAGCAAGTAAAGGCACCTAAAGGAAAATAACAACTAAAAAGCAAATAAACAAATAAACAGATCAGATAATCAACTCGGTTTAAACAATGAATTGGCCAGTTTCCCCGGCAGCGGCGCCAAAAACTTGATGTGTGAAAAGCGTATATAATATTAAAATCAAGTTTTACCGAATTCACCTAAAAAACCACACACAATCGGCAAGTGTACCGGACGCAATGTAGCTAGCAAGTAAGAACGAATATCGAACCTTGGACACTATGGGTAAACTCTAATTATTAAACTAAAAGGATTACTAACCTAGACTTTATTTTGATTTTTAGAATTCTTTTTTATATTAATTATACAAATAATACTTAACTAATTAATAATTAACTAAAATTAAAAATAAAACTTTATAAAAATTGGATTTAAAAACAAATGAGAAACGACTACCTAGGTAATGGAATCATACTAGTTAAATAAATATTTAACGAACTTGACTTGGTTGAAAAACAATATCTTTAAAATTTGACATTAAAGACCACTAAAATACGCTAGATCGCCTCCCGGCCTCACCAACGACACCTTAGAACTCTAATGACATATGAAGCTCAATTGTTAAGGATTTGGATCACCTCCCGGTCTCACCTTGCCATATAATATTATGGTACCCCAAAACCCGAATCACCTCCCGGTCTCTTCGAATACAATATATATTAATATAAAGAGGGTATTTTTAATTAACTTGAACACAACTTGTATCTCAAATATCTTAGGGACCTAGGATAACTCACTCCCATGCAATTATTACCCAAACCCGCAAAAGACAAAGATGACACAACACTAAATCACCTCCCGGTCTCTTTAGTGAAAGAACAATAAAAATCTAATAAACTTTTATAAATTACTCCTACGGTTATTTCGACCATAAACCGCAAACAAGTTGAAAACACAAAGTAGACAACCTAATCATGCGTCTAACATTCACCAAAAACTATTAAACACAAATGGAATAAATATTAAAGTATTAAACTAGATTTAATCACTCAACAATATTGTGAACAAACCAATTAAAAACTTTACCATAATATTAAATCAACCAAAAATCAATAGTAGTTTGTCAAACCATTAATCTAACATAGTACTCAACCAAAACCTAGGTAGTATAAATGTTTAGCTACTCATATAAAAGTCTGAAACAAAAATAATATATGAGTTCATGACAAGAAATAAAATAAAATTCAAATAAACAATTATCCAACTTGATGAGATCTTGAACTTTGCATCACCTTCTTATACAATTATGTCTCCAATGATTGCACATGACACAATTCTGCTTTCTTTTTCTTCTTGCAAATTATTCCCAATAGCCGCCACAAAAATAGGTCTCCAATTCGTGCACAGTAGTCAAAAATATGCCGAACCCTTGTGTATATTCTCCTTCAACAGTAGCGGCACACCCCAAAAACTTGTGTGTAGGGTTTGTTTATATAAATATATATAGACTCCAATCATGTGTGTCTTCCAAGTATATCCTAGTGGCCGGCCTATTACGCATGATTGTTTCACCATCACGTGGGCTTGTGCAATGTGAACATGTCTTCAATGTAAATGGCTGACCCATTCGTTCATTCCCTGCCACACAAAACAAAAGAGAAACAAAACTTTTGTTAAATGTTCTCATAAGTTAAAATGCAAGATAAAATAATTAATTCTTTTCACATTCAGTTTAATTTCCTTCTATTATCAAATTGTAAAAAGAATGTATAATAATAATATAGACAGTTTATTTAAATATATATTCGTTAATTAAAGATTTACAATAGATTTTCCATATTAGCTTTTCGTCTCTTTAAACCGCTAAAACCAAATATGAACCAGTTTTGGGGAATTATTTAATTAAAACAACCCTAAGGTTACTCAAAAGTATAGGAAATATTTATATAAATTATGTATATGTTAGACCATATCACCTTTGTTGCCACAACTCGGTGTATTATTATTAGTACAATTTTGAGTTGTGGTGTCATCTGAGTTTGGTGACACGTTAGAATGAGATTCATTTTCACTAGCCTGAACCCCTTTACTATCAGAAGCAACATCATTTACTATATCTGCACATGAAGTAGAAGCATCAAAATTGTTCACACATTTAAAAAACTGGCTTGATTTCCTCTAGGGATCCTGATCCGACAGTTTCAGATTGAACCTGTTTACCATATTTCGTATCTTTTATCTTTCCCTCTTGTTCTTTGGTGACAGGGGTAGGGACATAATTGTGGTTGTAAGATGGGGGAACTTGACTGTATCCTATTCCCTCACCTTCATTTTCCTTCCACCACAATTGATTTTCAATCATTGAGTTAACTACTTTACTGGAACCATCGAATTTTTTAAAATCAAGTTCAGCCTTTTCAAACTTGCTAGTTAGATTCAAGATTTCTAACTTGGAGGCTTCCAGTTTAGCAGTTAACTCAGCAATTTCTTGTTTGGCATGTAGGTGATGACAACTTTTTATACTAAAATCTGACTTAAGCTTTTTAATATCCTTATTTTGTGCTTCTATTTTGTCTAGAAATCCCTTTTCATTTTTCTTAAGTTTAAAATTTTCTGATTTTATTCTCCCCATATCTCTAGTTAGGTTATCGTAATGGAGCTTATACATTTCTATTTTTTCACCATAATTTAAAGAACATGGTTTAAAAACGAGTTGTGAAGAATCTATTGAGTAATTAACGAGATTAATCTGATTTTCCCGCCAAAATTTCTCGAAAAAATATGATCTCCAAAATTCTCAATAAAGATGTCCCGCTCAAAAGAGGCGTCCAGGAAAAATTTCGTTCAAGGCAAATTTTTCGAATTTCACGTCAAAATTTCACCGAAAATTACCCGAAAAAAAAATGTTTTCGCCAAAAGTTTCAAAAATGGATTTTTACTTATAAGGAGTATTCGGGAAAAATTTCGTTTAGAGAAAATTTTTCCTGCCAAAATTTTTTTTTTCTTTTTTCTCTTTTTTTTTTGAATTTAATGTTTTGACCGAGAACACCTTTCTTTGGCCGAGAACCCTTGCATTGACCAAAAACTCTTGATTTTTGGCCGAGAACACTTGGTTTTGGTCGAGAAACCTTGCTTTGACTGAAAGCTCTTGATTTTGGCCGAAAACACTTGGTTTTGGCCGAGATCTCCTTGTTTATAAACCGAAAATGATCAAATTTGGCCGAAAACTATGAAGTTCACCGAGAAAACAGAGTTTTGGCCGAGAACAGATGAAATCTTGTCCAGAACCTTATATTCTTTGACCGAAACTCCTTAAATAGCCCCGAAATCTGTCTAAAGAACCCGAGAACATGTTTGACCAGCCAGTTTTGGTAAAAACTAAATCCCTAAATCGGTGGGATTTGAATTATTACCAAAGATAATCCAATCTTTGACCAGAAGAACTGCTTCTTCTTCTCAGATGAATTATTCACCGGAAAAACAAACCCAAACACATAAATCACCAGAACAGCCAACAAATCAAAAACCTTGAATCGTTGATATCACAACCGAGCTTAGAATAGGTCAAAAAGCTCTGATACCAATTGTAAGTCCTGAATCTGGATCACTACAATATGATATCAACTAAACAAGTATTGGTGCTGAATACCAACACTCGGTGATTCTAGAACACGAATAATAACAGTAAAGGTAACACGGGATTACTTCAAAACACACCTATATTATTGAATACGTCAGGTGCTTAAGCACTTACAATACTTGAGAAAATAAGAATGAACAACCTTACCCTATACAAAACGTAAACTATATATAGGACAATCATACATCTAGGCCGACCCAAACACCAACAAGCCCACGGAGAACACAAATGTGTTCTCGGTTTACATGTGCACCCAAAACCCAAACCCAACTAAGTATAAACAAAATCAAACCACAAAACTAGGCCCAACAATATCCCCCTTGGTTTGTAGCTTTGTCTTTACTCTTCCTCCATGTAATCAATATCCGCATCCTTCAATCCTCCTTGCCAAAACTTGTTATTTATGATAGATGCCACCATGCTCGTGTATTCTTTGGCGGCTGTTTCAAAAATACCATCAGCAACAATCTGATGCGTGCTGAGTGTCTTGATGTGCTTCTCATGAAATTTCAACAGATCCTTAGGGTCAACAAAACGATATTGACCTTTCCCTTTTTGCAACTTGACAACAGCTGTAGCAGTAAAGGGATAAAAGAACCAGAATCTCATGTTGTCCAATGTACCATCGGGAATGGCACCAGGTACAAGAATGTAAGTAGCTTTCTTTGTGGGAGGCCACATCACATTCACCATAGTTTTCCCAGTTCGTGGATCCAGGTGTCCTTTGGCTTTCTTCAGGAAAGATTCAGCCGTTGGCATATTTGGAAAGCCTCTATCAACTTGACGCTTGAGAAAGTTCCAGAAATCTGTCCCCCGTTTGTCGTGTGATGGATTTGAAAATGGAGCATTTATTAAGTCACTCAAATCAACTTTAGTCCAAGAACCAAAGTCCTTCATCTTTTTATAGTACTCCATTGTCCCTGACTTTCTCTTGACCCACCACATGCTCTTATCTGCATCAAAACCCCATGATAGAACTCCAGATCGATCACCGTATTGGTTAGAGAACCCCTTCTGAAGTGTAACAACATATCTCTCTGGGTGATCTGAAGATACAACATTTTGATCTGAGTTCTTCAATACCAGCAGCTTCTTCTTTCCCTTCTCATGCAACTTCTTTTTAATTTTGTCAGACTTCTCTTTTGTAACAGATGGTGCATCCAAGTAACGATTCAGAGAATCTGATTCTTCTTGTCGACTGACCCCAATATTATCGTCTGGATGAGCATTAGAATCTTTGTCTTGATCAGTAGTTGGAGCTCGATTTACCATATCTTCATTACTTTTGAACTCGTCTCCAAACTTTTGAAATAGCCTTTGTTGAAGATCGAGAACGATATATGATAATATATGGGAGTTCTCGGTCAACATAAGTCAAACCAAAACTCCTTTCCGGCTGGGCAGAGAACCCCTTTGGATTCCTTCTCGGGAAACGAACAATCGTCTTCAATCCCACCAAGATCCCAAAAAAACACCATTAAACCTGCAACAAACTGGTTAAGATAAACCGAAAACCCCAAATCAAAGCCAATATATCCATTATCAGCAAAATTAGTCATAACACTAGTGACCAGTTCAACAAATCATCCGTAAGAACAGTTTGTGAAACCACACCAATAGGTCTTAGTGATGTGTAAACCTCATATACCCATATCCAGTACCTGTGAATCACAAAAACAATCTTGAAGCATTGATTAGTAAAGGAGGTTTTAATCTCGGCAAGGAGTATTATAGAGGAGGATCTCGGCTGAAGGGGTTTGAGATGGGTAAGACAATAAAAATAAGAAAGAGAAACTCTTTGGATATTTATATCACACTTAATAGGCCGAAAAACCCTTTGTGGGCCGAAAACTCTAGGTGGGCTCAAAGTAATCCGAATACCAAACACCAGTCCAACTGGACTCATGGTCCATTACCAACTCTTTCAACACCAAGTTTAAGAGAAGCACCATTTACACAAACGTTTCGAGAAGAGTAATTTCGAAGAAAGATAAAATTACCCAAGACAGGACAGAATAAAATTAAATAAAAGGACAAAAATAAATTACTAATTTTCACACACAGACAACTCCCATTATATTTAACGTCGGGATCAAATTTTAGTTCTTTGTAAAACTGCTGCCCTTTTATGAAAAGATCCGAACATGGAATCATATCGTTTAAGAGGATGTCACAAAGATTCATGTTAAGCATTATTATGACATCTAAGAGACAGATTGATAGCGTGTATCCCATACTTAGCATAATATTTCATCGCATCAGTGATATGATTAAGGTTCAGTTAGGCATAAAGCTTAGATGGACATCACTCATGGACTGTGATGCCTCCTATATCTTCTCAAAGCGTATTTGTCTTTCCCCAGATCACCCTAATTTGACTCCAACCCCCTAGTGCTTGATCAAAATAATTTTTATACAAAGCATGGCTTAGATTTAAGGTTGAACGTTGGACTTAGTGCCAGTAAACTGACAGGCCTTTCATTCGAGACATGACAGGACTTACTTGTGTGCCCCCATCTCTGTAGTTCTGGTTTGAACCCTTGTAGCCTTGATAATGAGATAACATTAATAGACATAAATTACTTCAAGCACAAATATTTTTTTTAATAATAATAGTAGTAGCAATAGCTTGATTATACAATATTTTTGGTGATCAAGACACTAACGGGCTCGTGTATGACTGGGTAATTGCTTTTCTGCCTATCATTCGGAGAGATGTATCTGGAGACATGCACCTGTCTTCAAAATGACTCTCTACATTAAGTTTAGCAAATTTAGTTTATATCACTTTTACTTTTACGCATCGTGGAAAGTACCATACACATCAATGATTGTTCTAGAGCCTTTTAAGCCTAATAACTTCACCCGTTAGGCACACAGAAACAATTTATCTATCACTTTGCAAAGGTTGGATCAATTTCCATTTGAAAAATTTGAGTTTCTAAATAAACTATTGACTGAATAATAATATCACTTCCTGTGAGAGTTAAGTAAAATACACGCGTTAAGCATTCAGTCACCCCGGTCACTTTAAGCCTTCAGGTTAATGGCTATCCATTGTAACCACAAGTGGTTAACTGGACCAAACATGCATAAAATCACATGTCCTTCCGACTTAGAGTTATCGACATAATTTTAAGCAAAAGAACACGAAACACAACCAACATATCATAATCGCCCGGGTGCTTTCAGTCATTAGGTGAATGGCTATCCTTTGAAACTACAGATCGAACAACGGACCGACCATATACAAGTATATGTCCTACACACACTATTTTTGTCTTTTTGATTTTTCTCCCCCTAAATTTGTGCAACAATTAAACAAAACAAGTACAAATTTACTCCCAAAAAGACTCAATCCTCGAAACGTAGCATTTTAAGAAAATTCACAAGCACGTTAAATTTTGCTGTTCCGACCGGTTTTGTAAATAGGTCTGCCACATTATTATCTGTGTGGACCTGTTCAAGATGAATCAGTTTTAATATCGATGTGCTTGGTTTTAGAGTGTTGGACTGGGTTTTTCACAATAGCGATGGCAGCATCATTATCACAGAAAATAGGAGTGTCAAGAAATTCCAAACCGTAATCCAGCAACTGATTTTGCATCCAGATAACCTGAGAGCAGCAAGCGGACACAGCAACATACTCTGCTTCGGCTGTCGAGGTAGACACTGTTTGTTGTTTTTTACACTGCCATGAAATGAGCCTATCTCCAAGATACTGGCAGCCAGCTGACGTGGATTTCCTGTCAATGTCATCTCCACCATAATTGCTATCAGCAAAAGCATAAAGATCAAATTTTGATTGTTTGGGATACCAAAGACCTAACTTCGGTTGTCCCTTCAGATATCTAAAAATACGGTTAACGCCAATTAAATGAGAGAGTTTAGGATTAGCCTGGAAGCGAGCACATTGGCCGACAACAAACATTATGTCGGGATGGCTGGCTGTGAGGTACATCAGAGACCCGATCATCGATCGATAGTATGTCTGATATACGGGACTCCCTTCAGGATCAGATGACAAAAGCGGTCTTTCAGCCATTGGAGTATTAGCACTCTTGGAATCTTGAAACTCAAACTTAGCCAGCATATCTTCAACGTACTTTCCTTGATGTAGCAGAATTCCCGTTGAACTTTGCCGAAGCTGTAACCCCAGAAATCTTGTCATTTCACCCAACGAGCTCATCTCAAATCTTGAATTCATAACACCTTCAAATTCTTTGCACAAGTCAGCACTGGTGGAACCGAAGATGATGTCATCAACATCCATCTGATAAACTGTGAAACCCATGTAAGATGCATATGCCAGAAAAATTCTAACTGCCTCAAGTCTAGCTACTGGAGCATAGACTTCTGTGTAATCTAACCCTTCAACCTGACGAAACTCGCGAACTACGAGTTGTGCCTTATTACGAACAATAACCCCGGTGTCATCTTGCTTGTTCCTAAAAACCCATCTTGTATCAAGAGCTTTCTTTCCTTCCGGCAGTTTAACCAATCTCCATACCTTTAACTTCTCAAACTGATTCAATTTTTCATGCATGGCATCAACCCAACTAGGTTCTTGAAGGGCCATCTCAACATTCTTTTGTTCGATTTGAGATATGAAACAGGAGAACATGCAACTATTTATGTGTCCGGCCTGACTTCTGGTGGACACACCCGCTTCAATGGGTCCTATGGCGTTCTCAATCGGGTGATTCTTTTGAATTATTGAAGGAATTGACTGATCAAAAACATCATTGTTAGTTTGAAGATTCGTTACATTCTCCCCGGAGTCAGTAAGTGGGTTTTTCCATCCCGACGTTGCTGTACTGTGAGAGTACGAGGTGCCGGCAACGTATTCATTTAGAATGGTATTCGTAAACAGAGTGCTTCCGAATATCTGACGAACGGAACTCTCCCTCAACATTTGCAGTATCTTCAGACATAATTTGTGAACAATCAGTCTCCAAAGATTGATTAGGCTGTTTTTCAGTTGAAATTGAAATGCTGGGAGAGTCAACACTGGTCAGCTCGGTAGCTTCATCATCTAGCAACGGGGAAATATGAGACAATGATTGAGAACTGTCTTGTGTTACTCCCACGGGGGAATCACCTGGAGAGTCTGGGCTGATGACTAGGAATACATTGAAAGGCTTGAAGAATTCATTGTAGTTGAATAACCAATCAGGACCAACACGGGCATCAGTCTCATTTTCCTCTAACCAACGGACTTCATAAGATTCTAAAATCTGTTTAGTTGACTTGTTGTAAACCCTGTAAGCTGTATTTCCCACATATCCAACGATGTAACACTCATCTGCTGCAGCCCCAAACTTTGGAGTGGTTTCTATATTTAGCAACGTGCATGGACACCCGAAAGCTCTGAAATGTGCGACAGTGGGTTGATGACCATAAACGATCTCATATGGAGTCTTCATCTTGGACTTATTGATTATCACCCGGTTCTGAACATAACAGGCCGTATTGATGGCTTCGGCCCAGAAAAACAATGGCACTTTGGAGTCACATAACATCGTTCTCGCTACCTCGATCAGGGTTCGATTTCTTCTTTCAACGACACCATTTTTTTACGGTGTTCTTGGAGCGCTGTACTGACGAAGCACCCCTTTTCAGAGTAAAAATGATTTAGCACTGCATTCTTGAATTCTGTTCCATTGTCATAGCTGATTCCTTTCAGCTTTAGGTTCAGTTGATTCTCCATTAATACTACAAACTTCTTGATTAGATCTGCAGTTTCGCTCTTATTTGAAAAGAAAAACACCCATGTAAAACGTGAGTAATCATCAGTAATAACTAGACAATAAGAGTTGCGAGACAAGCTTAACACATGAACCGTCCCAAAAAGATCCATATGAAGTAACTAAAACACTGACGAGATGGCATTAATTAACTTAGGCTTATGAGATTTTCGATGATGTTTTCCCAAAGCACACGCCACACATTTTTCAACAGTCACAAAATCTTTGATTGGTAAACCACACACTAAATTGTTTTTAGCAAGACGATTTAGATTTTTAATATTTGCATGACCAAGCCGATGATGCCAAAGCATCGCATTATGTTCTGACACTTTTGAAAACAAGCAGGTTATTTCTCCAGGAACATTTTTGTTCATGTCGATCACATAAGCATTATCTTTTCGTTGTGATCGAACAAGAATCCACGCTCTGGTAAAATGAGTTGAAAAATCTTTGTCACAAATTTGTGACATGCTTAAAAGACTATGCTTCAATTCTGGAACGAAATTGACATTTTCAAACTTCAACACACCGTTACGTACAGTACCCTTTTGAGTGATCTTTCCCTTTTTTCCTCCCGCAAAGGACACATACCCACCATTAAATGTTTGAATGTCGTGCAGCTGGGTGATGTCTCCAGTCATGTGCCTAGAACAACCACTATCAACATACCAAGCTCTGATGATATTCCTCCGTAGCTGTCCCTACACAAAACGCGGGTTTAGTTAGATTTTGGTACCTAGTCCATACTTACACTGGGTGACCCTGATTCGTCTACAGTTGTCACTGATTGCCATGACATATCCTTTTGATCATTAAAAATAGAATGATTAGATGCTTTCGCCAAAGACTTAGGCAGCCATTTATGTCTGGAAGATTTGGAATTATAAGTACGAATGGTTGTCATGATCTCCGGTGCCTTAGACGTAGAATTATTAGATGAAACCGTTTTCTTCTCCTGTTTAGGTCTAGTGTTAGTGTTTATATGTGATTTTGAATTTGAAACACCTTTACTAACCCTTCTTTTGATCATGTTTGGTTTGGTCTGATGAGGACTAAACCTGCTAGATTTGTTTCGATTCCAATTATCGTCAAAGGAACTAGCCGAATAATGTATAAACCCTTGCCTATAAGCATTATGAGGCACATATGGCATATTCCTTTGATAAAATCCGTATTATGGAATGTACGGACAATGTGGACAATTTCTGGCAATATGACCAGGAGTGCCACAGTTAAAACATGTCTGACGTTTTATGAAAAATTCACTCTAGGCAGCTCCTTGTTAGGACTGGTTGTGTGGACATGTCTGTTTAGATTTGCAAGAATTCACATTTGCCTTTTGGACTTATCACCTTGTTTGTCATTAGAGCATCCCTCCTTGACAAACTTAGGTGCAACATATTTTTCGGAATTTTTTAAATTTTTTGAAATTTTGTTTTTATCATAAATTACATTATTAGAATTTGAAGTTTCAACCGAATAAATCACACAAGTATCCTTGCTCTTTAAAACAGAGCTCACACAAACAGTAAGAATAACAGAATTCAAAACATGAAGTTATAAACAAACATTAGAAATAAAATTATTATCAAAATCAAAGCTAGGGTCGTCATCCTCATCAGTCCACTCCTTCACAATTACTTTTTCTGCACATGAAGTAGACACATTAGAATCGTTCATACTTGAGGTAGATGAACCAGTATTCGCAGATCCGGTCCCATCACCCTTATCTTGTTTACCATATTTCATGTCCTTTATCTTTTCTTCCTGTTCTGTAGTAACAAGATTGGGGACATAATTGTGGTTGTATGGTGGGGGGACTTGACTGAATCCTATTCCCTCACCTTCATTTTCTTTCCACCACAGTAAATTTTCAATCATTGAGTTGACAACTTTACTGGTGCCATCGAATTTCTTAAAATCAAGTTCAGCCTTTTCAAACTTGCTAGTCAAATTTAAAATTTCAGATTTGGCGGTTTCCAGTTTACCAGTCAACTCAGCAATTTCTTGTTTAGCATCAAGATAGTGACAGCTCTTGATACTAAAATCAGACTTAAGTTTCTTAATGTCTTTGTTGAGAGACTCAATTTTCTCTAAAACCCCTTTTTCATTTTTCTTAAGTTTAAAGCTCTCTGAGTTTGTTCTTTCCATATCTCTAATTAGACTGTCATTATGAAGTTGATACATCTCAATTTTCTCACCACAATTTAAAGAACATGGTTGAAAACGTACCTCAGATGAGTCCGGAGAAGTGAACGCCATGTATGCAAACTGGAGCTCCTTGACCTTCTCCTCAGCAGTGTTCTCCTCTTCAGATTCCTCAACTGTTGCGAAATTTGCGGTTTGATTCCAAATGTTCAGCGCAGCCATCTAACCTTCCCATGAGAACGTTTGAGCAACCATACCTCTTTCACCATTCCCAGAACTACCTCTAGCTTCACCCCGAGCATTTCCAACTAGAACCAAGGCCCTTTCAGTATTTCCTTCCTTAGCTGGATTAGTACATTCACGAGCGAAAAGACCCTGTTCGTGACAATTGTAACATCTGAGTGTCTCTTTGTTAAAACCCACCTTTTGGTTATTAGGCATGTTCCAGTTATTTCTACCCGTCCTCTTGGTAAACTTCTTTGCACGGAAAACTGCCATGGCAATTTGCCACGAGATGTCCATTTCTTCAACATCATCGGGATGAATCTGATCAAGTTTAGTGGTAACCACTGGTTGAACCAAGTCTCTGGCCAGAAATGCATGATAGCAATTAATGAATCCCGCCATTAGAGCAATATTTTCTTGAGTTTCTTTAGGTATAGTGGGAATCTGGTTGGAGTTTACACTAGGAGTGGTTTTGCCAGAATCACTGGCGCACTGACCAGATTTGGTAAAAAATACTGGAGCTGGATTAGGTGAATTTGACGACGATGATTGACCAAGGGTGGACGAAAACATCTGAAAGTTTCCTTGTGGTGGTTGTTGAGTAGATTTGAACAGTGAGAAGCTATCTTAAGACATGAGAGCACTATTAGAGGCAACGTTATAACCGGCAGCACTATAAGAACTTGCATGATTTATTGCCCGTTGTTTATCATCCATATCGCATTCTATAATGGTGGAAATCATTTCAGTAATGCTCATTCTATTAAGATCTTTGGTCTTTTTGATAACTGCAACATTCATATCCCAATTTTTCGGCAGAGAGTTCACTAGCTTGTTGTTAATTTCTGAGGTTTGCACAAAAATCTAAGCAGTTCTCATTTCAGTTACGAGGGATATAAACCTCTGAAGTTGAGATTCCAATGTCTCTCCCAGAACATGATTAAACATATTAAACTTTTGTCGCAACAAATCCTGGCGACTTTTCTTCATATCCTCATTACCTTCATAAACTTCTATCAGTGCGGCCCACAACTCCTTTGCTGATTGGAGCTCTCTAAACTGGAGAGCAATCTCGGGTGAAAGTGGCATAGTTAGAGTTGATAAAGCTTTCTCATCTTCTTCAACTTTTTCAAAGTCATCATCATCGTATTAAGCAACCGGTTTCACAAGGACCTCAGTTGAACCATCCCTTTGATAAGTAATTCTTTGAGGTCCCCTCACGATACTTCTCCAAATCTTTGAATCTTTCATTTTAGCATAATGTTCGAAACGAAATTTCCACTCACTGAACCCCTCGTGGGATAACAGACGGGGTATGCGAGTAGCAGTGCCCATGATGGAATCAAGTTCTTGGTGAAGTGACGAGTTTGTTGAATTGATACCATTGGTTAATTGTGCCATTTCAAATTAATTACTGTTTGATTCTGGGTTCAATAAAAATTTAGTCCAATAGCTAAGTCCAAGAAGGCAAGCCCAAATAAACAGTCTGGGCTGAACACACTGAGGTATGTTGACCGAGAACCTAGAGTCAACCGAGAACTAAACCGAAAACCACTCTTGTCGGCCAAATCGTGACCGAAAACTCCCCTTGACCGAGAACTCAAGATGTTGAACTTTCGTTGACCGAGAACTTCCCTTGTTGACCAAAACAACTGACCGAAAACTATGTAGGCCGAGAAGACAGTGTTACCCAGAACAATAAATGGCCGAGAACTATGAAGAACACCCGAAAGCTAGTCTTGTCCGAGAACTCAGTTTATACCATCATTCAATCCAGATGTAACAAACTTCGGAAAATATGGGTTTTGATTTTCTTTCCAAACTAAAACCAATCCTTACCAAAACCTTTCCCTCTCTTCTTCTCCGATGAACAGTTCATCGGAAGAAAAACGTCTCGTAACCTTGCAAGTGATATTCTTGAATCGTTGATATCACAATAACGAGCCTGAGTTCGTCAAAGGCTCTTATACCAACTGTAAGTCCCAAATATGGATCACTACAATATGATATCAACTAAACGAGTATTGGTGCCCAATACCAATACTCGGTGATTCAAGAACACGAATAATAACCGTAAAGGTAACACGGGATTACTTCAAAACAAACGTATATTATTGAATACGTCAGGTGCTTAAGCACTTACAATACTTGAGAAAATAAGAATGAACAATCTTAACCTATACAAAACGTAAACTATATATAGGATAATCATATATCTAGGACGACCCAAACAACAACAAATTTGTGTTCTCGGTTTACATGTGCACCCAAAACCCAAACCCAACTAAGTATAAACAAACTCAAACCACAAAACTAGGCCCAACAGCCCAACTCATTGAAGATGTCGGAGGTTGGCAGATTGAGGCTACTATTGCCCGGCAGGAGATAATGATCACCAAACAACTTATATAGGCTAATCTTCAACTGATTGATGCTTTTGAAGCCCCAATCCATTTCTCCACAACCCGTTTATTAACTATTTTTCATGAGACAATGGGATATCAGGGTGATGTACATGAAGGTTAATTTAAAAAATGCATGTTAACTAACCTTTATAGGTTCCTGATACATCACATTGTTCAGGGTTATGCGCCAAGGAAGAGCTCTTGGACATTGATGAGCCGTGATATGGCAAATGCCACTGTGGCTGTTGTGTTTAGACAGCCATAAATATGATTTTTAAAGGATTGGCTGCAAATCTGAGGAAGCCTAACAAGGACAAATTCTTGGTCTATCCAAGATTCTTGAAAATCATATTTAATCTAGTATTACCTGATTTGCCAACCTTTGGCATTACTCATACATTGCATGATCCAAATGTCTATAACGAAATTGGCTGCACAAAACAACTACAACCAGGATATTGAGTTTGATATACTTCCATGGATATTCAACAACGATCTAGAAATCATGCCCATACAAGAATAACCTCCTGTGACTTCTAAGGAAGAGGAGGAGAGTGAAGATGATGGTGAGGATAGTTCTAATGATGATACAGGAGATGATGCAGGAAATAGTGATCATGATCTAGAAACCATATCCCTGACCCATTCTCAGCTACTCCTATATCCCATTCTTTTGATGACCATTTATTTGGAAGATATATGGATGCTGTTGTGAAAAATGTTGACTTGAGAAGTGAAAATGAAGACCTAAAATGAATAACCTCATGTAACCAACACACATCACCACCCCAAACAACTTCAACCAGGAGAATGAAAATGATGGTGATGATAGTTCTAATGATGATACAGGAGATGATGCAGTAAATAGTGATCATGATTTATGAGTTAATGGTGTTGAAATTATTGATGAAAACATTGATGATGCAGCTCACGGGGAGAATCAACCTATACAAACACCACCAACCTCACCCAAAACCAACCAATAAATCAACGCACATCACCACCCCAAACCACATTCCAAATCCAAAACCAAAATAATGAACCACACATCCCATCCCCACCTACCCAAAGCCCACCTCAAACAAAGATCCAAAACCAAGACCACATCCAATCACAAACGGTTGACCAACCCATAAACCCAAGCCATGAACCTATCCAACCACAATCCCATATCCCTGACCCATTCTCAGCTACTCCTTATATATCCCCTTATTTTGATGACCATTTATTTGGAAGATATATGGATGCTGTTGTGAAAAATGTTGACTGGAGAAGGGAAAATGAAGACCTAAAAAGGCGAAATACTGAGTTGGAGGCTCTATTCGCACACGCAAAACACAAGATTAAAACCCAGGAGGCTGAGGTTGAGAAGGCCTTGTTTGTACCAAAACAGGGGGAGAATCCGCCTGTGGTCAATGAGCAAAGGGAGGATGCTGTGGTGAATGAAGATATATTGAAAAATATTTGTGTTGTATATGGAAATAGTGAGGATGATAGTGAGGATAGGAGGGATGATGATATTGGATATGAAGCTGCTGAATCTGATGGGGGTGAAAAAAACTATGATGCAAATGATAAGGTTATTAAGAAAGTTGTGGAGAAGGTGACTGAAAGGAGGTTGTGTTGACTGAACAGAGTGTTAATGATATAACCTCTAATTTGAATAAGGATGATGATGTTGATGAGGAGATGAAGGAATTAATGGATGAGATTGACAATTATCCAAGTGAACTAGAAATGGTGAAGGAAACTGATGAAGAGAGGAGGAAATGCAAAGGAAAATTCATTGCGGAAAATGAAGAGCAGTTGCAGCCCCTAAACAATCAAAATGAAAAATCTATTGATGATATACATGAAGTGAATGAAACTACTTATCTAGCTGCCAAAAGGAATGCTGATACATTAAATGAAATGATGGAGAGAGAAAGGATTTCAAAATCCTTTACTGAGTAGGTGTTTGAACAAAAAGAAGAACTACTGGTAGAGGCTCAGTGTAACGCCCTGAAATTCGATTGGTAAACTAGGATCGTGAAATCATCGGAAACTATAGATTTTGGGATTCTGGACGATAAGTTCGGAACCCATATCATTGGAAAAATCTGCTTTTATCATTTAAAATGTTTATTTTATAAAACGACATTTACGCCTGAAAAATATTAATTTTTATGCTTTCGAAAAATTTAAATATTCTTATTTAAAAAAAAATTTCAAATAATTATTCGGAAAATGGTTTTTATAAAAGTTTTGCTGAAAAAGTTTTAGTTTGTTTAAAAACTTATGAACTCGACTAGTCTTGACCCGGCGGTAGCCTAAACCCGAACCCGAGTCACCCGAGTATTTAAGCGGAAAATCAAGTATTCTTACACCACCTCTTTCATTTCCACCAACACTTCCCACCCAAACACTCTCATTCTAGAGAGAGAAACTAGAGAGAGAAAGTCTTCAAACTTCAAATCCGAGTCCACAAATCTGTTTGTTGTTGTTCTTGGTAAGATCTTCTTGAAAATCATCCATTTTCATAACCATTTTCGGCCTCAAATCGAGCAAAAACACCCATTTTCGTTTCTTGAGTTTTCGGGTCAAAAACCGTCTTGTTTTGGTGTCAAAATGCAGGCTTTTGTGTTTAAAATCACTGGGAATCGATAGTCCCTTCAATCCCGAGCATTCCCATGTCAAAAACTTCGATTTTGGGTCAAAAATCTGGAAAATCTGAAAAACCCGTAGGTTTCTCCGTCGCCCAGCTTGAAGGAGTCGAATCAGACTCATTCGATCGAATCAGTCGATCGAATCAGCCCATTCGATCGAACCAGTCGATCGAACCAGTCCGGTCGACCGAATAGGAAAGCAACCGAATGGTCTCCAACTCATTCGACCGAATGAGTTTCGTATTCGATCGAACGAGTGTCTATTCGATCGAACAAGTTCCATGTTCGACCGAACGAGTTTTCCCAACTGGTTCGACCAAATGTGTTTCTAGTTCGATCGAGTGTGCCTCAGATTCGATCGAATGTGTGTCTATTCGATCGAATGTGTGTCTATTCGATCGAACAAGTTCCTATTCGATCGAACGTGTTCCTATTCGATCGAATCAAGCCAGAACCAAGCTGTTTTCGTCTTTAAAACCCAGTTTTTGCTCGAGGTCACGTAAGCTCGTTTTCTTAGACTTATAGCACGTTGTTAACCTTATATATATGTCCAACTCTAGGCTAAGGAGATCTATTGTAGCACCATCCTAACCCAAGATCAAGGTGAGTTCATAGCCCCTATTTAAGCTTTTCAAAACTATGGGGTGGAAACATGGTAACTTTACACGTTTGGATAAAATCATTTATGCAAACATTCTTTAAACTATAAACATTTGGATTAAACATGGTAACTTTACACATTTGGATAAAATCATTTATGCAAATATTCTTTAAACTATAAACATTTGGATTTCTACACACGTGCGGAAATCCACGAGCTTCTTGGTAATCTATAAACTTTGGAAATCTATGAACATGGGGAAAACCCATTAACTCATGGAGATCTAAGAACATTGGAAATCAATGAGTATGGGAAGATCTGTGAACATTGACATCATGGGAACGGGAATCAAATTCATATCATCATAGTCATTGTGTCAGCATGGAAATCTAGAGATCAAAACATCATGAGTTGAATTGGACGCGAGAGTCTATTCTACTCTCGGTAGAACTCACGACCATGAGTGGCATTCTATTCTCGGTGGCACTCGTAACTCATGGGATTTCATACTAGTCTCGGTGAAATCCATAACTCTTGAGGACCTATACTATTCTCGGTAGGGACCAAGGGAACCCAGGATTCTTTGAGGTGTCTATCCTACTCTCGGTAGAACCTAGCTGAGTCCTGGATGGCAAGAACGAGGTAGTCTTGGTTTAAGTCTTGCGTGAGTTCAATCAAGTCTTGTGTGATCATTGGGTTTTATCATCATTCATCATCATCATTTGTTCACCATCATCTTGGACACTAGTAAACAATGGGATTCTGGTGTTGGTTTATCTAGTAAACTTAGCATGCTCAAATCTATATGTCCTTGTTTATGCTTAACTGCTATGTGCTACATGTACCGTTGGGAGACCGCAAATCTTTGAGTAATCTTATCACATACGACTCTAATGGGAGATTGATAAGCCCGTTGAGAGCCCAGGAGAACATTTCATGTTTGACTTACTACAAAAACCTCTGTGGGAAAACCAAGAGATCTTTTCTTACAAACCATTTTAAAAACTGGGAATTATACCCAAACATAGTAGTATAAGTTGTAGGAGTGGTGGGTTAGCCGCAGGTACACCCTATATATAAACCCCTACAACATATACTAGTATGTTTGTGTATAAAACTCTTTTCTTTAAACCTATGAATTCACTCATCTACTTTATGTAGTTGACAGTTTGTTACATGTTTTCAGGAAATAATGCAGCAAGAAATCCCTAGCAAGTTTAGAGGCCTTAGAAAGATGAAGGCTAGACTAGGAGTTGTTGGAAACTTGATATTTTGTATTAAAACAATTTGTTTCATGTTACCTGGTTGATGTAATATTTGACATTTTGGTTATGTTTATGCATTTAGACTTTTATACTATTGTGCTCAACAATCACGACTTAGTCGCCGCACCTCGATTTTTCCGCCATCACGATCGGGGTGTGACAGATTGGTATCAGAGCCAATGGTTATAGGGAATTAGGAAACCGACCTAGACTATAACCTAGGATCCTTGACTCTAGATAGCTCATGCATCACAATCACATGTCTACACTTATATACGTGCTACGTGCTTATGTGTTGCATATTAACTGTTAATCTCTTGAGTCATGTCATTATGTGTTCTTGGTATAATCTATGTCCTCTATTCATAATCTTTGGCGTGTCATTGATTCTATTTAACGCTCGTTTTTTTTTTTTTTTTTTTTTTTTTTTTTTTTTTCGTTTTGCCAAGAATGCCTCCCAGACGTGCACCCGCTTCCATGGACTCCGCTGAATTAGCCAACCTTATAGCCCAGCAGATCGCGGCTGTGTTACCAGGCATGGTAACAACCATCAGCCAAGGGCTGAGGCAAGAAGGAACCTCTGGGGCCAACCAAATTCCAGCTCAGAACGCAAATGAACCAGCTAATAAGCCATACAAGGATTTCATGGTTACCAAACCCACCAGCTTCAGCGGCACAGAAGGCGCCGTTGGTCTCCTCCAGTGGATCGAAAAGATGGAGGCAGCCTTTGTTATTAGCTCGTGCCCTGAGACACTGAAAGTCACGCACGCGGCAAGCATGTTGTCTAAACGCGCGCTGACCTGGTGGAACAACGAGATAAGAACCCGTGGGCGTGAGGCTGCCTTGGCCATGACCTGGTCGGAATTTGTAGCATTGGCTACCCGCGAGTTCGTACCTCGCAGTGAGGTGCAGAAACTTGAAGCTGAGTTTTGGGTACACAAAATGAAGGGCGCCGATCACCAAGGGTACACGGAGCGTTTTCACGAGCTCTCCCTTCTCGTACCACACTTGGTCACCCCTCCCTCCCGGGCTATTGAGCTTTACATCAATGGCCTACCTGACACTGTCCGTGGAATCGTTATCGGGGCTGACCCATCAACCCTACAAGCGGCCATTGAACTAGCTGCCCGACTGACCCAGGACCAGGTTAAGACTGGGGTCCTAGCCAAAGGTACGGGCAAGGCCGCTGAAGGCTCATCCAAAAAGATCAACCGCATCAAAAAGCGTAAGGCTAGCAGTTACGCGATGGTTACTCCCGCAACCCCAATCAGCTCTGTCGCTCCTGCTCCCACCCCTTCAGGAAGGCCAAAGAGGGAGTACACTGGGGTTCACCCCAAGTGCGGCACTTGCCAATTTCATCATCCTGCCGGAACCCCGTGCTGGAAATGCACGAACTGTGGACGTTTGGGGCACCTAGCGGAACGCTGCAGATTTCAAGGTAATCAACTGGCGATACAGAGCAGCAGTTCCCAACCCAGCAACTCTCGAAGCTGTTTCGAGTGTGGAGCCATGGACCATTTCAGGAGCAGGTGTCCTCGTCTTGCAAATCTTCCTCCGGCCCGAGGCCGAGCCTTTACTATTGGCGCTGCTGAAGCTCGCCAAAATCCTGACGTCATTACTGGTACGTTCATCCTTAACAATCTCTGGGTTTCTATTCTATTTGACACGGGTGCAGATAGGAGTTTCATTTCTAGCGAGTTGGTCCCATTGCTTAATCTAGGAACCTCTGTCTTAGACCCCGCTTTCTCTGTCGAAATGGCAAACGGAGAGTCTACCCAAGTGAACAAAATCGTTCGCAATTGCACGCTTACGTTTGATCGGACGTCTCTTAACATTGACCTCATCCCTATGCATTTAGGAAGTTTCGATGTAATTGTTGGGATGGATTGGTTGTCCATCAACCACGCGGAAGTGGTGTGTGCTGAGAAGCTCATTCGCGTTCCTTGTTCCTCTGGCGAGTCCATAATTATTCAAGGAGAAAGATCAGGCAGATGTCTGAAATTAATCTCCTGCTTTAAAGCTCGGCGATGCCTTCGAAAGAAGTGTCTCGCCTTCCTAGCTCATGTCTCCATCAAGAAATCTTTGGGGAAGAAGCTCTCTGATGTCCCCGTCGTGCGTGAATTTCCAGACGTTTTTCCTAAAGACTTACCCGGACTTCCTCCTAGCCGGCAAGTCAAATTCCACATCGAGTTAGTTCCCGGTGCAACCCCCGTGGCAAAATCTCCGTATCGTTTGGCTCCGTCTGAAATGCAGGAATTATCGAGCCAGCTGCAGGAACTACTGGACAAGGGTTTTATTCGCCCTAGTTCGTCTCCATGGGGAGCTCCAGTCCTCTTCGTCAAGAAGAAGGACGGATCTTTCCGGATGTGCATAGACTATCGTGAGCTTAACAAACTCACAGTCAAGAATCGGTATCCATTACCGAGGATTGACGATCTTTTCGACCAGCTGCAAGGAGCCACCTACTTTTCCAAGATCGACCTACGCTCAGGTTATCACCAAGTGCGTGTCATGGAGGACGACATCGCGAAAACCGCTTTCAGAACTCGATATGGACACTACGAGTTCCTAGTCATGCCTTTTGGTTTGACGAATGCCCCTGCAGTGTTCATGGATCTCATGAATCGCATTTGTCGTCCATACCTGGACCAGTTTGTTATCGTCTTCATTGACGATATTCTCGTTTATTCCCGCTCTAAAGCCGACCATGAGCTTCATCTCAGGCTTACCTTGGATCTGCTGAGGAAAGAGCAACTCTACGCCAAATTCTCCAAATGCGAATTCTGGCTAAGGGAAGTTCAATTCTTAGGTCACATCATTAACAAGGAAGGCATTCATGTCGACCCTGCCAAGATTGAAGCCATAAAAAAATGGGGAGCGCCTACAACGCCAACCGAAATTCGTTCATTTCTTGGTTTGGCTGGGTACTACCGTCGATTCATCTCGAACTTTTCAAAGATCGCGTTGCCCCTCACAATGTTAACTCAAAAAGGGGAACCATTCATTTGGAACCAAGAGCAAGAAGAGGCTTTCCAAACATTGAAACATAAACTCTGCCATGCACCAATCCTGTCGCTTCCTGAGGGTAACGATGATTTTGTTGTTTATTGCGACGCCTCGAGCCAAGGTCTAGGCTGCGTCTTAATGCAACGCGGTAAGGTCGTCGCTTACGCCTCGCGTCAACTCAAGAGTCATGAGAGGAATTATGTCACTCACGACTTGGAATTGGGTGCTGTGGTCTTTGCCTTAAAAATATGGAGACACTACCTATACGGTACGAAATGTGTCATCTTCACCGACCACAAGAGCCTACAACACATCCTCAACCAAAGGGAGCTAAATATGCGACAACGTCGATGGGTTGAACTCCTAAGTGACTATGACTGCGAAATCCGCTACCACCCTGGAAAGGCTAACGTAGTGGCTGACGCGTTAAGTCGCAAGGAAAGGACCCAGTTGCATGCGATCCGTATTCAGTCCAATCTTCCCTCCTTGGTTCTTGAAGCTCAAAAGCAAGCGATTGCTGGTGGTGATCTCAAAAATATGCTATCTTGCGGTGCCGAACGGAAGTTTGAAACCAAGTCTGATGGTATACTTTACTACTTAAATCGCATGTGGATTCCAAACTCTGAACCACTTCGAGAACTTATCCTGAACGAAGCGCACAAATCCAGATACTCTATTCACCCGGGCAGTGATAAAATGTATCAGAATCTCAAGTCTCATTTCTGGTGGCCGGGTATGAAGAAAGACATAGCTTTATACGTCGGTAAGTGTCTAACATGCTCGCGGATCAAGACTGAACATCAGAGACCATCTGGCCTGTTACAAAAACCGATCATACCGCAGTGGAAGTGGGACGAAGTCGCTATGGACTTCATTACCAAACTCCCGCGGACACCCAGCGGTTATGACACGATTTGGGTTATCGTGGATTACTTGACCAAGTCTGCCCACTTTCTCCCTGTCCGCGAGGACTACACTACGGAGAAGCTGGCGCGGATTTACATTCGTGAGATCGTAACCCGTCACGGTGTGCCTAAGGGCATCACGTCTGACCGTGACCCCTCTTTTGCGTCAAGGTTCTGGAAGTCATTTCAGAAAGCCTTTGGGACAAGTGTGAAACTTAGCTCTGCCTATCATCCTGAAACGGACGGACAGAGCGAAAGGACCATACAAACCCTGGAGGATATGCTCAGAGCCTGTATCCTTGATTTCGGTAGTAGCTGGGAGACTCACCTTCCTCTTGCAGAGTTCTCATACAATAACAGCTATCATGCTACCATCAAATGCGCGCCATTCGAAGCACTCTATGGCAGGAAATGTCGTTCTCCACTGTGTTGGTCCGAGACCGGAGATTCTCAAATCCTCGGCCCGGAACTGATACAGGAAACCACTGACAGTATCGCCATCATTCAGCAAAGACTTAAGGACGCCCGCTGTCGACACAAGTATTACGCTGACAAACGCCGCAAACCTCTGGAGTTCCAAATAGGCGATCACGTAATGCTCAAAGTTTCCCCCTGGAAGGGCATTGTTCGCTTCGGGAAAAAGGGAAAGTTTGCTCCAAGGTACGTAGGACCTTTCAAGATCATCGAAAAGGTCGGACCTGTAGCCTATCGCTTGGAATTGCCTCCAGAACTCAGCCGTGTTCACAACGTTTTTCATGTGTCGCAACTCAAAAAGTGCCTCGTTGACGAGACCGCTCAAATCCCGATCGACACGGTTCACATCGACGACAAACTATACTTTGTTGAGGAACCTGTCGAGATCCTAGATCGAGAAGTCAAAAAGACTAAGCGAAGCCGGATACCTATAGTCAAGGTACGTTGGAACAACCATCGTGGACCCGAGTTCACATGGGAACGAGAGGATAAGATGAAGGAGGAATACCCTCATCTGTTCGCATAGTCATCATCTTTGTAATTCTAGAAATCTTGGAGTCTATGTAATCGTAATCATGTAATCAGGGACCAATATCAATCAATGAAGTATCATGTTGTTCCTATTTGCTTATAAATATTCTCTTATTTGCATAACACCAAGTTTGGCTACCCATGACTCGTGCTGGAAAACACAAGTTGTGCATACTTAATCATGTAAACATTGGGGTAAACTATGTATCATTGAGCCAAAATTTGTCATCATTCTAACATTCATGAAGCATGGTTGTGTGTGTGTGTGTGGTGTCGTGTCGATTTTTCTAGCCGCACACAATGGAGTTTATACATTGATACAAGGTGAACTCGTAATTATAGTCCGGAATATAATAACATCAAGTTCACAGGTGTATACGTGTATAAACAATATGCTATTGTGTAACTATGAGTCGTGAACTCAAGCTTCGTGTAGGGAATTAATCAATGAATGTTGAAGGAGTGGTGGGTTAGCCGCTGGTACACCCTATATATAAACCCCTTCGGCACAAGTTGATTATGTCTGAAGCGAGACTTGGAATTAGGGACTCATAGTTAGCGTGGCAGCTGTGAGGCGTTAAATTCAAGAGTTATTGAGGGAATTATTCATTGGAGATTGAAGGAGTGGTGGGTTAGCCGCTGGTACACCCTATATATAAACCCCTTCAATCCGAAATGAATATGTCTGATGTAAAGCTTGAAGGTGATGCCTTGTAGTGGAAAATAGTGTGTCGTCCTGTGTGTCATTGAACTAATAGGAGTCGAAAGAAACACCCAAGTGGAGTTGAGGGAGTGGTGGGTTAGCCGCTGGTACACCCTATATATAAACCCCTTCAACTTGATTTGGGTGGTATCCAAGACGAATATTAGGGGTAGTGGCGCATAGTGGTCATCATGGGATCATTTAATCTAAAACATCATTGCATCAACTATACTAAATTCTAAATTTCGGGACGAAATTCCTCTAAATTGGGGAGGATGTAACGCCCTGAAATTCGATTGGTAAACTAGGATCGTGAAATCATCGGAAACTATAGATTTTGGGATTCTGGACGATAAGTTCGGAACCCATATCATTGGAAAAATCTGCTTTTATCATTTAAAATGTTTATTTTATAAAACGACATTTACGCCTGAAAAATATTAATTTTTATGCTTTCGAAAAATTTAAATATTCTTATTTAAAAAAAAATTTCAAATAATTATTCGGAAAATGGTTTTTATAAAAGTTTTGCTGAAAAAGTTTTAGTTTGTTTAAAAACTTATGAACTCGACTAGTCTTGACCCGGCGGTAGCCTAAACCCGAACCCGAGTCACCCGAGTATTTAAGCGGAAAATCAAGTATTCTTACACCACCTCTTTCATTTCCACCAACACTTCCCACCCAAACACTCTCATTCTAGAGAGAGAAACTAGAGAGAGAAAGTCTTCAAACTTCAAATCCGAGTCCACAAATCTGTTTGTTGTTGTTCTTGGTAAGATCTTCTTGAAAATCATCCATTTTCATAACCATTTTCGGCCTCAAATCGAGCAAAAACACCCATTTTCGTTTCTTGAGTTTTCGGGTCAAAAACCGTCTTGTTTTGGTGTCAAAATGCAGGCTTTTGTGTTTAAAATCACTGGGAATCGATAGTCCCTTCAATCCCGAGCATTCCCATGTCAAAAACTTCGATTTTGGGTCAAAAATCTGGAAAATCTGAAAAACCCGTAGGTTTCTCCGTCGCCCAGCTTGAAGGAGTCGAATCAGACTCATTCGATCGAATCAGTCGATCGAATCAGCCCATTCGATCGAACCAGTCGATCGAACCAGTCCGGTCGACCGAATAGGAAAGCAACCGAATGGTCTCCAACTCATTCGACCGAATGAGTTTCGTATTCGATCGAACGAGTGTCTATTCGATCGAACAAGTTCCATGTTCGACCGAACGAGTTTTCCCAACTGGTTCGACCAAATGTGTTTCTAGTTCGATCGAGTGTGCCTCAGATTCGATCGAATGTGTGTCTATTCGATCGAATGTGTGTCTATTCGATCGAACAAGTTCCTATTCGATCGAACGTGTTCCTATTCGATCGAATCAAGCCAGAACCAAGCTGTTTTCGTCTTTAAAACCCAGTTTTTGCTCGAGGTCACGTAAGCTCGTTTTCTTAGACTTATAGCACGTTGTTAACCTTATATATATGTCCAACTCTAGGCTAAGGAGATCTATTGTAGCACCATCCTAACCCAAGATCAAGGTGAGTTCATAGCCCCTATTTAAGCTTTTCAAAACTATGGGGTGGAAACATGGTAACTTTACACGTTTGGATAAAATCATTTATGCAAACATTCTTTAAACTATAAACATTTGGATTAAACATGGTAACTTTACACATTTGGATAAAATCATTTATGCAAATATTCTTTAAACTATAAACATTTGGATTTCTACACACGTGCGGAAATCCACGAGCTTCTTGGTAATCTATAAACTTTGGAAATCTATGAACATGGGGAAAACCCATTAACTCATGGAGATCTAAGAACATTGGAAATCAATGAGTATGGGAAGATCTGTGAACATTGACATCATGGGAACGGGAATCAAATTCATATCATCATAGTCATTGTGTCAGCATGGAAATCTAGAGATCAAAACATCATGAGTTGAATTGGACGCGAGAGTCTATTCTACTCTCGGTAGAACTCACGACCATGAGTGGCATTCTATTCTCGGTGGCACTCGTAACTCATGGGATTTCATACTAGTCTCGGTGAAATCCATAACTCTTGAGGACCTATACTATTCTCGGTAGGGACCAAGGGAACCCAGGATTCTTTGAGGTGTCTATCCTACTCTCGGTAGAACCTAGCTGAGTCCTGGATGGCAAGAACGAGGTAGTCTTGGTTTAAGTCTTGCGTGAGTTCAATCAAGTCTTGTGTGATCATTGGGTTTTATCATCATTCATCATCATCATTTGTTCACCATCATCTTGGACACTAGTAAACAATGGGATTCTGGTGTTGGTTTATCTAGTAAACTTAGCATGCTCAAATCTATATGTCCTTGTTTATGCTTAACTGCTATGTGCTACATGTACCGTTGGGAGACCGCAAATCTTTGAGTAATCTTATCACATACGACTCTAATGGGAGATTGATAAGCCCGTTGAGAGCCCAGGAGAACATTTCATGTTTGACTTACTACAAAAACCTCTGTGGGAAAACCAAGAGATCTTTTCTTACAAACCATTTTAAAAACTGGGAATTATACCCAAACATAGTAGTATAAGTTGTAGGAGTGGTGGGTTAGCCGCAGGTACACCCTATATATAAACCCCTACAACATATACTAGTATGTTTGTGTATAAAACTCTTTTCTTTAAACCTATGAATTCACTCATCTACTTTATGTAGTTGACAGTTTGTTACATGTTTTCAGGAAATAATGCAGCAAGAAATCCCTAGCAAGTTTAGAGGCCTTAGAAAGATGAAGGCTAGACTAGGAGTTGTTGGAAACTTGATATTTTGTATTAAAACAATTTGTTTCATGTTACCTGGTTGATGTAATATTTGACATTTTGGTTATGTTTATGCATTTAGACTTTTATACTATTGTGCTCAACAATCACGACTTAGTCGCCGCACCTCGATTTTTCCGCCATCACGATCGGGGTGTGACACTCAGATTACCAAAAATTTGAATGAAGAAGGGGTGATTGAAAGCTTGATTGAGCTTAAACAAATTGAAGAAGTTGACAATACCCTAGAACTAGTCATTTTTAATCTAAAACAAGCCCAACGTGAAAAACAATTGGTGACTGATGAAGTTGGAGAGTCGATCATTAGGGTTGTTTCTAAAGCCTAGATAAAGGATGCAGAGGAAGACTTAGAGAAAAATCCAGATGAGTGGAATCCTAAATTATGGGGCAAATATGGAAAGAAGTACTTTAGGAGAAGCAAGAGTGCACATCCTAAGAGAGCTGAATATGTGGTGGAAAGTGTCAAAGTGAGCAAAAGTCTTGTTAAGGATGATGACCAAAAGGATGAATATACTGCTGAAAGCCGCAAGGAAATGGAATGTCTTGTGAAGTATGTTCCTATTCAAATTGTTATGCCTGATGATACACATAATGAGGCTGAGGATAATGAACCAAGAATAGAGGCTCTGGATGATTTTTCTGATGATGTTGATGATACAGTTGTTTCCCCAATTGTTAAGCGCACTGATGAACATAGGGAAAGTATACAACAGAGTTTGGATGATGCTAAAATGAAGAATCCACTTATCTAAAAACTCATTAATCATGGTTATAAATTTGATACCCTGGCTCCAATGTCTGATGAGGAGCTGCAAGAGTTATTGGATGGAGAATTACAAGACATTAAGAAGAGAATGGAGAGGAAGAATAAAGACTCTCAGAAATTTAGAGCTCTTCTAAGAATACATTGCTACTCTGAGAAGAAATTAAGCCATATGAAGTTTGATGAACATAAAAATGCTTATATTTTGACTATAGAAGCAGCGAAGAAGGATGAGATGGAGATATTGAAGAAAGAAACGAATCAGAGTGAAACGATTGAAAGGCTATTCAATAACTATGGTGGAAAAGTTAAGTATTTGGTAGACTGTGGAATAACTTTTGAAATTTCTGACAGTCTCACAAAGGAACAAATAGAAACACATTTCAAAAGGTTCTCAAGAAAAAATGAATTTGAGAGAACAACAAAGAGACCAAGAGTTGTTACTCTGTCTGAGAAGGAGGAGAAGGAGAAGAAGATGTCATGGGAGAATGAACATATTATATTATTTGACAGGCTGCTAGAGTCAAGAGTGAGAAGTGATGAAACAAAAGGCCTGAGTAGGAAAGAAAAATTGTCAATGTATAAGACTGAGAAGAATAAGTCATCAAAGGTTCCTGATGTGGTATTTGTGAAGAAGGAACCAGTGGAACACCTGGAGCCATGAGAAGACGAGAACAAGATTAAGACCCTAAAAGGCTTGATGCCTAGTAACGGGATGGCTGAAGGTGTTTTTGAAAACCTTGGTAAAAGTCAGTTGAATGACTTATTCTACACACAAAAAGTTGAGTGGGAGAAGCTTGAGGCTGAGCAAAGGAAGTTGATGAAATACCAGTGTGGACCTAAGGGTGAAATTTCTTACAAATCAAAGATTTGTACCTATGGGTCCAACTGTTGATGAGTTAATGGAGATGATAACAACCTTGGCACGGGAAGGAGAGAACTATTTGCAACTTATACTATTGCCAAAGGAGAAAATAATTGAGATGTTTGTGAAAGTTGGGCATGTGAGGGCTCTTGTACCTAAGAAGAAAACTACTTCTAGGCCACAGCTGTATGTGTCACAATTCCTACCACTGGATCCTCTCATCAAAGACAACAAAGGCCACCTTCTAATGTGGACCTACCAATGAGGATGTTCTTTTAATCACAAACTAGAACACTTAAAGTGATCATGTCTAGTGGAGAACTAAAGGAAGTGATCTTTAGAGATGACTTTTAAGACATCAAGAGGGAGCAACTGACTTAGATGGCAACTATGAATCTGTATGATTATCACAACAGACATAGGTTTGCTGGAAGACAACAAAATGATTTATCTAAACATCTCAGGGATCAAGCTAGGAAGGGATTACCCATGCTGAACAAGAAAACGAAACGCGAACTCTCTGATTTTGAAAGAAACAAAAGGATAAAGAGGATGAGGGAGATCAGGTACATTGAAGAAATATTCAAGTCAAAGACCAAGAACAAGAACCCTTTTGCCAATATGATGGAATGCTTAAATATTAGGCGGCAGATGACAAGGCCCGGTTATGAAGTCCAGAGAAATGGAAGGATTGCAAGCATTGACTTTGAAGAAAAAGATGGATCCTTCATTCTCAGAAACTCTGATGGACTGGCCTTGGGCATCATCAAGGAGGACACGGATCTAGAATTTCTGCATGTGGAGGACCTCGCGGACATAAGCATATGGAATATGCCCTCTGAGCATCCTAACAACAGTAAGTTATTCAACTTTAAAGAAAGTGTCGCATTTGTTCGATTGGATAGAAGACATTAAGCCTCAAGCTCAAGGAGATGAGTTTTATCTGTTAGAATAGGCTTACTTAGTAATGTCCATGGGACTGAATTCCAACTTGTAATATTTTTTATTATGTTATGAAATTTCTCTTTTGAAATTTGATGTGTATTTTGGCTAAGTGTATGTAACCTTACAAGTGTTTTGGTACAGCAGAGGTGTTCCACTCTAGGGGGAGATTGTTGGGATGAAGAAAATACATAATGAAGATTGGAATCTTGTCAACCTCTATGAAATTGGCTATGTATGGAAACCGAGCACACTTAGGCCTCCCAGCAAGCTTTTACTTAATCTAGCTAGGTATTTTGCCTTTCGGGCGAGGTTATCTTCTTGAAGTCTTCTTATTGTAAGTTCGAGCATACTTCACTTTGTCTAGCAAGGTTGTTTTTTAAGTCAAGCAAGGTTTGTTTCCGAGCAAACCCTTGGCTAAACCAAGCTGATACCATGTCCTTTGGAAGATCTAGCATGGTTTATTCTTAATAAACTATGGTACCAACAAGCTTGAAGGAGGTTGATAAAAATATATGCTATGAACTTCTTCTAGCATGGTTCGTCTAAGAGCAAGCTACAGTGCTACCAGCACAAGCTACAGTGTTACCAGTACACTTTGCTTTGCTCAAATAAGTTAAAATTAACAAAGAGTTGAAGGGATTTCTGAAGAACAAGTTTGCTCGTAGGACTATATTGAGCAAAGTCTGATATGGTCAAGAAGATTGAAGTCTGCTAGATGATATTTTCTAATGGAAAGATTCTAAGTAAAGTCTGCTCGGGGAACTGTTCCCTAACACAGTTTATGGTTACTAGTTCTGCTCGAAGAAGACAAAAGCTGCAAAGCTTGCTCGAAGACCTGTTTACACTTAGAATCTTTTGTATTTTGTTTGAATATGCAATGTACCATCATTAGGGTTTCTAGAAGGAACGTCATGTATTAGGGCATACCTATAAAAGGAATAATTTATGGCACGCCTATGACACACGACACCAAACCTTACACCTGATTGTGATTTTGACGGCTGACATATTCATGTACGGAAATCTGACTAAAGATACAAACATTCCATTCTGAAACCCTAATTGATTTCTGATTATTTTTAACATTATATTAATGGAAATCTTTTGAGTTATAGTGAGTGTTTGTTACATTTGTGTCTATCAAGCAACATTTAGTGTGTTGGTGTTTCCCCCATTAATAATCTATTATGATTTCCTAAATTAGCATGTCGTTAACCTTCTTGTCGACAGTTAATATGTGGGTTACGACATAGTGATTGAGCGACATAATCGGGACAAACAAGTTCATTAACATAGTTAACAGAACTAACATGGTTAAGTTAATGGAGTTAACCTGAAAATTAGCAGTTGTCACAATACACAAATATAAAATCACTATAACTGTTTA
This sequence comes from Bidens hawaiensis, assembly GCF_021521415.1. NCBI lineage: Eukaryota > Viridiplantae > Streptophyta > Magnoliopsida > Asterales > Asteraceae > Bidens > Bidens hawaiensis. The sequence goes on from NW_027491099.1 coordinate 623,388, forward strand.
GTTTCTTGTATTTTGTTGGAGTTGAGTAAAATGTGCCAAGATCATCTAAAATTAAAAGTTTAATAAAATGGCATGTTTGAAACTGAAAAAAATTGTGATAAAATGCCTAGAACTTTATTAGTATTACACTTTCATTGTCGATATTACCAAATATGTAGTTTCTCTTGCTTTTAATATTATAACCTAAGACATGAATTAGAAAAAAAGACATATAGTACGCCACACAAGTTTATTTTTTTGTTGGCTATGGATGGTGAATAATTTATTATCACTAAACCCTCAATTTGAGTTCTTTGGTAATTTTTTTCACTGATAGAAATTCTTGCAACTGTTAGTTCAGTAGAAAGATATATTGAAAATAACACAACAATATACTTAGAAGCAGTTTATTCATATTTTTCAGCTCTTGTGATTTTACAAGAGTTTCAATATATTTTTCTGTATATGATTATTGCAACTTAAAGAACCAGAGTCATATAATAAGATAATGAATGAGATTTAATATTTCCATAGTTAGTTGCACATTGTAATTATATATCAGATGATTAATGAGAAGAAGGAAAGGAATCATATTGTGATTATCATAATCTTACATGGTATCACGAGAGAAAGCCTAACCCTATCCACCTTCTATCACATCTTCTCCATTACCGTCAATCTCCCCTCCCTCTTTTTCCAATATTATCCTCTTCATAATTACAACAATAGAATCTAAAACACACCCTATTGACATCCTGTCTAACATTAAGAACTTCACATTGGTTACACTTAAGATAGAATATGCACAATTTTCATCATGGTCGGAGCTCTTTAAAATTCATTGCAAAGCTCATCTTGTCTATGACCATCTCTTCCCATTAGTTTTACCCAACCGTAAACTAGATACACCTAAACCCGATGCACCAAAACTGAAATCCGACCCACATGCCATAGACGAAAGGGAACGACTTGATTCTATTCGTATAGCATTGGATCAATGGTCCTGTTTCCAATGATCTTCTGAACACTATTATACAACCTGATGACAACACTGCTTGTGCCGCTTGGCAATGACTCACCAGTATCTTTCATGATAACCAAATAACCCGCGGTCTACAACTCAACAACAAGCTTTCAAAAATCCGTCTGGAAACTTTTCCTAATGCATTTACCTATTGCAAAGAACTCAAGAGCCTGTAGGATTAGTTAGAAAATTTGGGAAAACCAGTATCTGGCACTGACTTGGTTATGCCACCGATTACGGATCTTAATGAAACGTATGTTCCTCTTGCCATTGTCCTTATACACACTAACCCTTTTCAAATTTTTACCCTACGTGGTCTCATTTATTTATAGAAGACACAACCAAAGCCGCCTCGGCTGCTTATGGGTTAGCCCTACACGCCACCACCACAAAGAATCAATCACCTTCTTCCAATTACAATTACTCCTCTACCGAGTCTTACCGTTGTGGATGCATGCAAGAGGGTATATAAAAAGTTGTAAGGTTTTGTTCACACAATGTCTAGTCTTAAATTTATAAAAAGGATTATTATCTAAACTAAACCACACATAAATATGCATGTGTACCTATCGTATATGTAGTATAGTAAAGGTAAGTACCAAGTATCGATCCACGAACACACTTGTTTTATTTTACTACTAAACCGTTGTATTTATTTTAACCGGAAGTAAACATCATAATGGTGTTGGTTTGATAAGTTACTTTTAAAGAGAATTTTAAAAGCATAAATAAAGGACAACATTTTTGTATTTTTACGATAGATGATCAAGGATAAAAGTCAATCATCTTGGTTCAAACTCTTCATAATATGGTTTAACAATTGGTTAGTAAACATGTGATATGAGCTTTCTTTGATGACTAAATATGGGAATAACACCATATTCCAATGTCATGTTATTCCAACAACAGCATCAACAGTTATACCCAGTATTTCTCACAAATAGCCTAAGTAGTCAGTAGGGTCTAGGGAGGGTGAGATGTAGACAAACCTTACCTCTATCCCTAAGGATAAAGAGGTTACTTCCAGCGAGACCACCAACTCGAAAGTAAATAGATAGATAAATAAAATAAAATTGTATGGAACGAAAAAACAACAGTATATAAATAATAAACGAAAACAATATGATATTAGTAAGTTTCGAGCAACATTTAATTATAGGTAGACTAAAACAAAACCATGGTAAACCTAAGCAAATAATAATTAATAGTAAATAATAATGGTTAATAATAATAATAACAACAACAAAAACAAAAACAATGATAATAAAGGTTGTGATAAGAAACCCCTCCTCCAAAAGGTCATTAACCTTAATTCTACATCTCCAGTGATTAAAACTAAAAAAAAAGAACATAAAATTGTTAAAACAATCAATACCAACAACCGAAGGATAAAATATAGAATCGTGAGCTTGTCCTCCATAGTTTCTCCCTTGGAACAGGTGTGGTAGCTGGAAATAAGATGTATATCTCATTCATAGGGTTTTGATGTGGTCTAACATAGACATATTATTATATAAATATTTCTTACACTTTTAAATGCTTTGAGCTAGGTTTTTATTGAATATTATTCTTAGTTAGCTCATATATGGGTTTTTAAGGTTCTAGAGATAATAAGCAAAAATTGAGTACTTTTATTGAACATGAGACCAACAAACAACTAGTCAAATGAGTTACATTTGTTACTACTATTAGTAATAATATTACTCTTACAAGTATTATCATATTACCATTATTATATACATGTGGTAAAATATTTCGTCTAAATAATGGGCAAAGACTATGATATGATTTTTTAATATATATATATATATATATATATATATATATATATATATATTTATTTATATATTTCAACGTTTTATTTGTTTTGTAGACTTAACAAGAATTTGAGGTCAGTGGTGTGCTTGACGTCATGTGACGTAATCAATAAGCATGACCGGATGTTGATTTTTCTTTATTCTTAAGAAAAATTACTACTTAAAATTTAAAGGCCCATAACTTAAGTCAACAACAACCCATCATGTAACTAAACAGAATGTAATTTGGGGTTTAGGTTTATTTTTGATGAAAAGTCGGCGATAACGAGAATAAAAGGACGACTATTATTGTTATTAGTGGGGGGACAGCTGTGAACGGAAGAGAAGGTCAAAGAAGAATATTATAAAGAAAGAAAGCCATTGGTTCGACCGGAGAGCGTCCAGGTTCAACCGCTATTCAACCAAATACCATTGGTTTGAATTTATTATTATCTTTATGAATTCATTATTTGAACGGATGTATTTTCTTTTGTTCTTGAGTATGGTTGTTGGCTAAAACCTTTATACCGCCTAGGTTATTTTGAACTTTTGTTGATTTTGGATTTTGGTTTGGATTTTGTTTTCGTCTATGGTTTATGATTAGGTAAGAGGTTTATTTTTATTCATTCAATGCATATGTGTGCTTAGGATTATTTGATAAGTTTTATTGTTTCACATTTTCCATGGTGATTATTTGTCATATAATAGGATTCTGTTAGGTCATCTATTGTGTGTTTTTGACTAGTTTATAGGTGATTTGCAATAATATCATAGGAACAATATTATAAATCAAGCAGACCTAAGTGTGATGCTAATCTAAATAGCTGTAAGACAATAGATTATGTGATAGTTCTTGGTTGGTTATGTTGCTAGATTTAGTTCTCTATAAGGAGTCTGTCTAGCTTTGATTTATCAGATTTGTCTATCTAGTCGAGTGAATTCTTTAAACTACCTTTGATATTCGCTCTATAAGGTAGGATTTCTTATAGAGGTACTTGTCATAAAATAAATTAGCGACCGTGAGGGAGTTTAATTAAACCGTTAATTTTAATAGCTTATTAGGATTCCATAGGTGTCTTCTTGAGAAGGGTCAAGGGTCCTGTTCGGTTTCCCATTAAGTGAATAGTTTAAGATCCCGGTTCCATAACTTAGCATTTTTCAACCATTTGATAATTGATGCATTAGGGATTCTAGCCTAGGTGGTTGTTTGTCATCATCTGATTTAAGTCTAGGTATAAGTCATCTTAAGTTTTATTAATTAGTTTTAATATTAGTTTAATCTTAGTATTTAGTAAAACACCCTATATTAATATAAATAAATAGTCGTGTCTATAGTTAAGTCTAATTTAGCTAGTTAACGTAATTTAAAGAGTCTTGTGGGTTCGATATCCGGACTTACTTAGCTGCACTAGAGTTGACCGGTTCACTTGCCGGTTAGTAGTTTTAGTTAAGTTAAGAGTCTATAATTATTACTGAGTGTCTAGATTAGCGTGTTTTAATATAACTACTTTTAGCACATCAAGTTTTTGGCGCCGTTGCCGGGGACTCCAATATTTATTGAAAATATTGCTGCTTTGTTCATTGCTAGGAATCCAGTCCAACACTCCAAGACCAAGCACATTGAAATCAAAAATCACTTTATTAGAGATGGTAATAAGAAAGGACTGATTGAAATGAAAAGAGTTGATACAAGTGACAATTTAGCTGACCTATTCACCAAGCCACTTGATAAAACCAGATTCCATTTTCTCTTTAAAGCTTTGGGAATGATCAACTCTAATGAGGTCTGATTGATGATGTGTGCTCACTGTGCTAACTGATTATCTTTATTTTCTTAATAAGTGAGTTGTGTTTGTGTTTATGTGATATGAATGACAATCTGTACAATCTATGTGTCTATGATGCTTATGTTTGATTTTAGTGAGTGTGTGTGTGTGACATCAGGATGAGTTTGTTTGCAATTGATTTGAAATGATGAATCTACGTGCTTAACTGATGTTTTGATTATGTGGATAATCTGATATGATGATGTGATCTGGATAGGATAGGCTTTCCATAATCTGTCTTGGATTTACCTTATGTGAAGTCTTCTTGTTTTGATTGTGTCATTGATGATATGAGTATTCTTGAATATGTTGCAAATTGTTTGAGTCAAAATTGAGTTTTTTTGTCAAACTTTTATGCTAAAATGAATATTTTGCAAAAGAAGTTTTTTCAAGAAAATTTTTCTTAACAACATGAGAAAGTTTTTATGGTGATGAGATATGATAAGACTATTCAGTTAAAAACTTTGTAGAAGCTCAAAAAGGGTTTTAGGTGAAAATTGATTCAACCTTACTGGGAAATGATAGTAAATTGATTACTTTTGCTAATCATATGAATTTAATTGGCTAAAAGGCAGTTAGTGCAGTCATTAATATTTATGGTTGCTTTCCATAATGTGTAAAAACTGAGCTGATATAAACATAATGACAATGCTAAACTTAATGTGAAGATACATTGTTGAATATTCATGTTTCACGATTAATCTTTCTGAATGATAGGCCGAAAATTGAATACCCAGTCATACACGAGCCTGTTGGTATTTGGTCACCAAAATGAATCATCGTATGAATATGAAAAAGAACAAATGTAAGCAAAATTTTTATTTTATTCAACCAAAAGTTGATATATGGTCACAAATTTGAAAGAAAATCCAAACATGAGGGTTAATTATAAAACTACAGAGATGGGGGCATAAAAGTAAGTCATGTCACATCTCGAATTAAAGCCATGTAAGTCCGAACAGGGTTTTCTTACACTAGCAAGATATTTTGTCCACCGGGCAAGGTTATCTTCTAGAATTCTTCTTAAGTGCATATCCGAGCAGGGTTCACCAATTAGTGTATATCCGAGCAAGGTTCACTAGTTAGTATATACCAGGGAAGGGATCACTTTATCTAGCAAGTTTGTTCTTCATAGCCGAGTAAGGTTTACTTCAGAGTAAGCTCTTGGCTAACCAAGTTCATGAAGCCAAGTTATTGGAAGATCGGGAAAGGTATTCATTAATAATAATAGCGGTCCGAGTAAGCTTGATGTGTAATGAAATATCTCAAGTAACATCGGGCCGGTTCAACTCAAGCAGGGTACAGTGCTACCGAGCACACTTTGCTAATAAGCCATTTCCTGATAAGGAGTTGAAGGGACCATTGAAGAACATGTTGCTCGTAAGATCATGTCGGGCAAAGTCTGATATAATCAAGAGGATTGAAGTCTGCTAGGTGAGTATTTTCCTTTGGAAAATACTCCAAGAAAAGCCAACTCGGAAAACTGTTCCTGGGCACACTTCTAGGTTACCAAGTCTAAAGGAAGGCAGAGCACACAGTCTACTCGGAAAAGTTTACTACTACAAGGCCTACCCGGAAGAATTGTTTTACACTTAGTATAGTTTTGAATATGTAATTTGAATATGTTTTAATCATTAAGGTTTCTTGAAGGAATGACAATTGTCAGGAGGTGGCTGGCCTATAAATAGAATAATTTAGTGCACGCCTCCCATGGATTTTAGCCTTTACACTTCTTAGATAAGATAGAATATTAGTGAGAGTGACGGCTGTCCTAGAATCATACGGACATAACTTTCCCATCAAGAAACCCTAAATCGATTATCGTTAGATTGATTTATATTATATAAATGGAAATATTTTGAGTGAATCTTGTGTGTTTAGTTACCTTTGATTAATTGTTCAGCAACTGCACTATTTTTTTTATTGATTCCGCCTTAAGCAAACGGTTTTCTTTCTAAAAATAGCAACCCGTCATTAACTCCCTTGTAAACACATTTTATTGTGTGAGTTATGACTTGATTTGTTTACGATCTACCAACAATCGGGGACCTGACATATTTTGACCTAATCAGGGGGTCAGAGTCAATTCGGAGTGATCTGGGGAAAGCCAAATAAGCTTTGAGAAAAGATATGGGACATCATATTGGAATAAGTGTTATCCATTTTTGTATTATGCAAACTAATTGAACTTTAAACATATCACCAATATGTAATGAAATTCATGCTAAGTCTACAGTTGCTATTAACCTGCCTAAGTTGTCATAATAATGCTGAGAATGAAGTACTGAGAACCGACTTAATCAATACGATCCCATGTTGAGATCTTTTCACAAAAAAAAGAAAATGTTTTGGAAGGATGTAAGACTGAAATTTGATATCAGCATGCATCATTTGCTCTTAAACTTTGATCTTTAATGATAAAACAGTTTGAAATATGGTTTAAGTCAAAAAGAGTTGCTTTTTACCTTGAATATGTTTGAATATATACTTTTGAATATGGTTTGTTGATATTCAACCTTTTGAGTAAACTTATATGTTTTTTATTAAATTTTATCCTTTTCGAGCATACTTGTGGTTTATTTGTACTTAAACGAACTATTCATGTATTATCGAGTATACTTTGATGATTATTCACTTTCGAGTAAACTTGGTTGTTTAGAAAATTGGTTCTTGTCAAGCACACTTGATAATTATGTGATACATGCTATGAATATGTTGTTTCCAACAAACTTTAATGATTTTTGAACTTTCTAGCAAACCTTCGAGCAAGCTTGATGATTATTTGTACTTGAATTATTTATTCATGTGTTATCGAGTAGACTTTGATGATTTTGTGCTTTCGAGTAAACTTGGATGTTTAGAAAGTTGTTATTATCTAGCACACTTGATGATTATATGATGCATATGTAAATATGCTTTACATATCTGTTTCGAGTAAACTTAAGTGTTTTAGTTGACATATGTATTTGTCTAGCATACTTTATAGTTTGGAGGTTTTTTTCTTAAATTACAAGTGTTTTCGGGCAATATTTGTTTTCCCAGTATACTTCATGCTTCGAGCACACTTGTTAGTTGGTAAACTATTCCTAGTTTTCTCCAAGCATATTTGTTAATTTCAGAAAATATCCAGCAAACTTTAGTTTTCGAGTACACTTTATGTTTAGAGTATACTTATGTATCAAATGATAACAAGTCTTCTCTAGCACACTTTGTACTCTTAAAAGTCTTTTCAAGCATTCTTTGCCTTTAGAGTATACTTGAATGAATATGTGTTAACTTTTCTAAATAATTTCGAGTAAGTTTGTGAAATTCAGATATTTGAGCAAGATTGACAATTAGATATATTTATAAGCTATTAATTTTGGATTCTTTATTGATTCCGAGCAAGGTTGCCTATTTGATGTTTTGTACTTGATTATTGGTCTTGTGATTTATTTCTCGAGCAATCTTGTATATTTGAGTAAGCCTATTTCAATTTATCCACTTAGTTATATGTTTAATTACTTTAAATATTTGAACAAATTTTGTGACGAACAAACTTTGAAAAATGAATCTTATCGAGCAAGGTTTGCAAATCTGCTTTATTGAACAAGGTTTTAAAAGAGAAAGATATTTTAACTGAGATTGTTTGACAGTTGTCTCACACTAAAACACAAATTTTTTTAAAACTCACTTTCAAAATACAAAGAATATACTATAAAATGGGTAGTTAGAAAAAAATTTATATTTCACTTTTTCTCCTTCCTTCCACTAGTGCATTTTTGCCGTTTGCTCATACCCAGAATTTCAATCGCTCTTTTTATATTCCTAACCTAAAATTTGTCAGCCCACTATTTTCGACTCGGTAAGCATCAGTTGATTGTTTTCCGGCACTGATTATGTGGTGTTAGACCTTTAATATCATTCTCACTAATGTCTCTGTTTTTTTGTGTAGGTTTACAATTTTCGAAGAACAGGTTCTTAAACAAAATTCTTTCTTTTCTTCATCAAATTTTAACCTAAAACATATCAAAGTTGTGAACTTTACAACTAATTTCTACTTTGAATGTGTTTTTGTTTGTGTAAGAACAATTATGGATGCGTATAAATATGAGAAGAAATTTTTCTGTGCGCATTGCATCAAGTAATTAATGATAACCGACCGGTGGAACAGATGATACGGTGGTTACAACTTTCAAATATAATATTCGTATTAACAGAGAGCCCCATAATATACAGGAATTATCTGCTCGATTTCTTGCACTCTGCACAAGTAATTTAAGATGCAGGTGGTAGGCGGATTGAGGCTACCATGGCACGACAAGAGATTATCATAACTTAATAATGAATACGGTCAAGTCTGGAGCTACAAGATAATGCTAAAAACCCAATCCATTTCTCCATTGATCGTTTGTTGAGGATATTCTAGGAGATGATGGGTTATCAAGGTGATGTCCATGCGGGACAATTCAATACGGTCATGTTCCCTAATCTTTATCGTTTCTTGATACACCGCATTGTGCTAGGGTTTGAACCCATGAAAGGATCATGGACTTTGATGAGTCGTGATCTCGCCAATGCTACAGTGGCTATTGTCTTCAGACAACCATTTAACTTTTCTCGTATGATATTTGAGGGCATGGCATCGAATTTGAGGATGAACAATAAAGACAAATTTTTCGTCCATCTAAGATTTCAGTAGATCATCTTAAATCGGGTGTTACCTGCTTTGCCAACCATTGGAACAACACATATATTGCAAGATCTTAATGTCTACAAGAGGATAGCAAAGTTGGCAACAATAAACAACTTTAACCCTGATGTGGAATTCGATATTCTACTATAGTTGCTGGATAACAATTTAGAGATAATGCATGTTCTAAATGTGAGTATTGAGGAAGAGAGTGAGAGTGATGAAGATGATGATTCTAGTGATGATGGAGATGATGGCATGGATGGTGGAAAAGTATATGATAATGATGGTTGTGATAATGTGATTGTGGAAGAGATTGTGGAAGAAATAAATGCAGAGGATCAGGGTGAGAACCAAGACCAACCTATTCCGACACCACCAACCTCACCCCACAACCAACCCTTAAACCAAACCCCATCAACACCCCAAACCCAAAGCCCACCGCAACACCTACACAATGAACCATATATTCCATCCCCACCAACAGAAAACCTAGAAACCTTAAACCAAACATTAGACCAAACCCAATGCCAAACCTTAACTCAACCCTTAACGCAAACCCAAAACCAACATATTATTGAACCTTACATACCTCAATATTTCCTAACCCACCTTATAAACCAGCCAAACACACCCTATCAATCCCTAACAAACTCACAAACAGATGACCAACCCATTAACCCAACCTTTGAAATTATCCACAACTTTACACCTAGAATCCCAACTGTTAACCCATTTCCATCCACCAAGACAAACATAAATGAAAGCCAAACCCATGAACCCATCCCAATCCATGAACCCATCCAACCCCAAACCAATATCCCTGACCCATTCTCAGACTCACCTATCTATTCCCCTTCCCCTGATACTCTTTTATTTGACAGATATATGAAAGTTGTGATTGCAAATGTCGACGTGAGAAGGGAGAATGAAGAATTTAAAAAGAGAAACTCTGAGTTGGAATCCCAGTTGGCTATAACTTGTTTTAAATTTAGTATAGTTTTGAATATGTAATTTCAATATGTTTTAATCATTAGGGTTTCTAGAAGGAAAGACAGCTGTCAGGAGGTGGCTGGCCTATAAATAGAATACTTTAGTGCTCGCCTCCCACGGATTTTAGCCTTTACACTTCTTAGATAAGATAGAATATTAGTGAGAGTGACGGCTGTCCTAGAATCATACGAACATAACTTTCCCATCAAGAAACCCTAAATCGATTATCGTTAGTATGATTTATATTATATAAATGGAAATATTATGAGTGAATCTTGTGTGTTTAGTTGCCGTTGATTAATTGTTCAGCAACATCACTGTTTGTTATTGATTCCGCCTTTAGCAAACGGTTTTCTTTCTAAAAATAGCAACCCGTCATTAACTCCCTTGTCAACACATTTTATTGAGTAAGTTATGACTTGATTTGTTTATGATCTACCAACAATCGGGGACCTAACATATTTTGACCTAACCAGGGGGTCAATTTCAATTCGGATGGATCTGGGGAAAGCCAAATAAGCTTTGAGAAAAGATATGGGACATCATATTGCAATAAGTGTTATCCATTTTTGTATTATGAAAACTAACTGAACTTTACACATATCACCAATATCTAATGAAATTCATGCTAAGTCTACAGCTGCTATTAACCTGCCTAAGTTGTCATAATAGTGCTGAGAATGAAGTATTGAGAAGCGACTTAATCGATATGATCCCATGTTGAGATCTTTTCACAAAAGAAAAGAAAATATTTTGGAAGGATATAAGACTGAAATTTGATCTCAGCATGCATCATTTACTCTTAAACTTTGATCTTTAATGATAAACCAGTTTTAAATATGGTTTAAGTAAAAAAGAGTTGCGTTTTACCTTGAATATGTTTGAATATGTACTTTTGAGTAAGGTTTGATGATATTCAACCTTTTGAGTAAACTTAGATGTTTTTGCTTAAATTTCATCCTTTTCGAGCATACTTGTGGTTTATTTGTACTAAACGAACTATTCATGTATTATCGAGTATACTTTGATGATTATTCACTTTTGAGAAAACTTGGTTGTTTAGAAAGTTGGTTCTTGTCAAGCACACTTGATAATTATGTGATATGCTATAAATATGTTGTTCCCAGCAAGCTTTAATGATTTTTGAACTTTCTAACAAACTTTCGAGCAAGCTTGATGATTATTTGTACTTAAATGATTTATTCATGTATTATCGAGTAGACTTTGATGATTTTTTTGCTTTCGAGTAAACTTGGATGCTTAGAAAGTTGTTATTATCTAGCACACTTGATGATTATATGATACATGTGTAAATATGCTTTACATATCTGTTTCGAGTAAACTTAAGTGTTTTAGTTGAAATATGTATTTGTCTAGCATACTTTATAGTTTGAAGGTTATTTTCTTAAATTACAAGTGTTTTCGGGCAATCTTTGTTTTCCCAGCATACTTCATGCTTCGAGCACACTTGTTAGTTGGTAAACTCTTCCAAGTGTTCTCCAAGCATACTTGTTAATTTCATAAAATATCCAACAAACTTTACATTTCGAGTACACTATATGTTTAGAGCATACTTGTGTATCAAATGATAACAAGTCTTCTCTAGCACACTTTGTACTCTTAAAAGTCTTTTCGAGCATACTTAGCCTTTAGAGTATACTTGAACGAATATGTGTTAACTTTTCTAAATGTGAAATTCAGATATTCGAGCAAGGTTGACAATTAGATATATTTCTAATTTATTATTATCATTTGTATGATTTATATTATATAAATGAAATCTTTTGAGTGAATCTTGTGTGTTAGTTACCTTTGATTAATTGTTCAGCAACTGCACTGTTTGTTATTGATTCCGCCTTTAGCAAACATTTTTCTTTCTAAAAATAGCAACCCGTCATTAACTCCCTTGTCAAGACATTTTATTGTGTGAGTTATGACTTGATTTTTTTACAATCTACCAACAACCGGGGACCTGACAGGTGGTATCAGAGCTGTGTCACTGCTACTTTTGTAAGAAATTTATTGCTGATTGAAGATCTGTAGCAGAACAACGACGTAAGCAGAACACTGTTCCATTAAAGAGTGACGTCAGCTGCTCTGTTCTTCTTTTCCGTCTAGATCTACAACTATTCGGTGTTTTCTATTCCTTATTTTAATTAAAGTTTGAATATTTACTTTTAAATCTTGTTCTATTCACACCAGATTCATCAGATCTGAAAAAACCGGTTCTCAGATCTGATTGTTTTTAAAATCTGTCTTTTTCAAATTAACTGTTTTATTTTTCAAAATGCCTGGTTATGAAGAACAAGAGGTGTCTACTAATAAGATTCTTAGACTTTATGGACAGTAAAACTTCACAAAATGGAAGGTCTTATTTGAAGCAACAGTTTGCTATAATGATGTGGATATGTGGATCTCAATCAAGAATGGTCCACAAGACACTACCGAGGGTGCAAATGCAACTACAGCTGTGCGTGAAAGAATGAGGAAAATAGATGACAGGGCCTTAGCCATGATAAAGCTATGACTGTCATGGGAAATATTGAACAAGGTTGCACATCACACCACAACTAAGGCTATGTATGATGCAATTCTTGAAATGTTTGAGGGAAACACTGAGTTGAAGAACATCAAAAAGCAAAGGCTCAAGCAACAGCTAGAGATATTTAAATACAAGGATGGAGAGAGATTGAAGTCAATTCTAGAAAGATTTCTAGCGATTGTGAATGAGCTAAGAACAACTGATTATGTAATGACTAATTTGACTTGAATACCAAGCTGCTCAATTCAATGCCTAAGGAATGGTACACTGCCTACAAATTCATCCTTCAAAAGCCCAATTTCAATGATTTGAAAGTGGATGATGTAGTGTACTTCCTTTAGGCTGCAGAAATTGAAATGATTGAAAATGAGATGATCAAAGAAGAGAAGCCATGTTTCCAGGTCACCAATGATCTCACTGCACCTATGGGCAACTTGTCAACCAAAAAACAACAACAGATTCCCATCATAGAGGAACCAGTTGAGCATGGTGTTGATACACCTAAATCTTTTGTTGGTGGTAGCACAAGTCATCATGGAAACCAGAAAAGGTTCAATGTCCAACTGATTGATGATACTGATTCTGCCTCAATGGCAAGTGGACATGTACCTTACACTGGTGGTGGAAATGGCCAAGGAAGTGAAACACAGGCTTTGTTCTCCATGTTTACAGAATCATACAATGCTTTTGTAGCAAAGAATCTGATTCATACCAGTGTCATCTAGGATGACGTTAAGCAGATAGATGCTGATGACTTGGAGGACATGGATTTGAAATGGCAAGCAGCCATGTTGGCTTTTAGAAGCAAGAGGTTGTTCAACAGGACTGGTATATCACTTCTATCAGGAACCTAATGGAAGAATTGGTTTTGATAAGTCAAAACTCATTTGCTATAACTGCCAACAGCCTGGTCATTTTGCCAGAGAATGTAACATGCCAAGAAACTTTCAGATGAACCAGTTCCAAAACCACTCAAGAAATCAGCAGCATCAATATCAACAGAACCAGCAGAGAACCAACAATCCGAACAACAACAACTTCAACAACTATAATCCCAACTTCAACAACTTTCAGCCTCAAATGAACAATCATCATTAAGTTGTGCCTCATAATCAAAATTTTCAAAGAAACAACAACCAATACCTTTAGACTGTTCCAAACAACTCAGTCCCAACCAACCAAAATCAACCCAAAAATCAAGGGAATGTAGTTGTAACTACACAGCATGAGGGTAATTTTGATTGGATCAATCATGAAGAAGACATTGCAGATGACATCAAGGTACACTCTTCTCCAACAGTTGATTTAATGAAATTATCAATGAATTAAATGCAAAAGCAGGTAAGCTGGAATGTGTGTGTTTTAGGAAACAAAGTATCATCAATGGGTATGAGGCTAGTGAGCTAATCAATGAAGAAAAGATTAAAATTTTAGAATATGACTACATAAGTAGTTACAGAGCTCAGAAAAGATACACCACTGAGATAGATGGGTTGAAGAAAATGATTGTTGAAGAAAAGGTGCAGAACACAAAACTGCAAGTTGAAAATGAATTCTTGAAGAACTTGGTCTCCACAGGAAACACTTGTGGTATTCTAAACCAAGTAAAAGAGGATGATAAATACAAAGCACTTCCACCACCATTCAACAACAACTTTATGCCAAAAGTTGATAAAGAGAAAAGAGATGCATATCTACAAAAATTCAGATATGTCTTTCAAGACAAAGAAGAATTTGTTGATTTGTACAAGAATGTTGAGGTGAATTTAAAAGGAGAGTTTGTGGTAAAGGAAGAGGTGAAATAAGACAAGTCAATTGGAGTTCAAGTCTCTGAAGATGACTTTGATTCTGATGATCTGAATCAAGATGATTTGAGTGAGTTAAGTGATCAGATCACTGATAAAGAGATCAAGGTTGCTGATAGAGGAAGAAAGAAAAAGAAACCAGAGTCCATAGAAAAACTTCCTTTGCTACCTCCAATAACACCAAAAATGAAGAAACAGAATGAAAGAATGAAGAGAGAACATGTATTCTTTGATATATGTGAGAAAAAGAAGGTAAGCTACAATGCAGTCAAGCCACCAAGCTAGGCTGTATTGGAGAGGATAAGTAAAAACAAAAAGAAAAGAGAAACTGAAGAAGTTGATGTTGAGAACTTTATTCCAGTTTACCCTATTTTCTCTAGTAATGAGATGTTTGACATCTGGGAGGTGGAAACCATGGAAGAATATGAGAAGAGGCAGTCAAGACATAGAGAAAGTCAAGATGAAGAACCTTTGAAGATGTAGAAAATTGTGTTTGTAAAAAGCAAGTTTGAAAGACAAGACATCAAGATTGAGGAATTTGTTCCATTCTCAATTGATTTTGATGGTCTAAAAAATCAGAAGACACTTGGAGTCAAAGCACCTAGACCAAGTGAAAGGTTCAAAAAGAGAAGTGCTCATGAAAAATACAAGGGAAAAGTTTGGTGCAAGAAATGTGATGAGTATGGTCATCACACAGATTCTTGTAATGAGAGACTCAAATTCAAGCCTTTTCATGTCCCAGATGAGACAAAGTATGGACTAGACTTTGTTTGTACAAGGAAAAGTATGATGCATACCTAGGAAAGGGAAAGGTGTCTGAAAAGGAGGCATTGGGTGAAGATAGTTTGAAACCATCATTAGAGACCAAGAAAGAAAAGAAAACTGATGAAAAGACCAAGAAACATGTAGCTGAACAAGCTAAAAGGAGCAGATCTCCTAAGAAGCCTGAGAAAGTTGTCAAAAAGAGCTTTCAGCCCTTGAGAATTATTCCTAAACAAGACACACAATCAGTCTAGTCTGATAGCTCTCAAAGATCACCAAGCAGTGAGAAGACAAGAATCAGAGGTATCTTTCCTAGAAAGAAACCAACTGAACTTACTGGTGATGAGAAGTTTTTTTTGAAACATGGTTATGAACCTCAAGGATTCCTTTGGAAACCTAAGGTTAAGGCTAAGGTGGTTAAAGTTGCTGATGTAATAGATTACTTAGAAAAGAAAGACTATGTGGTTCAAGAGTATGACATTGCACCAAAAGAATGTCAGAGCACAACCTCATTTGTTAAAACTCCAAGAGAGTGTGGCTATGAAACAGATAATTCAGATAATATTGAAGTCACTCATGAAGATGCTGAACAAACAACACTCACCTCCAATGCTGCTACTGAAATTGAATCTGATGATTTGCAAGTGGAGATAGCTTACACTTCATCACTCAACTAAACAAATTATTTCTTTTGTGCAGGAACAGACAACTCCACTTAATGAAATTTGGTACATGGAGAGTGGATGTTCTAGGCACATGACTTGTGACAGGAGGTCACTTGTTAACTATGAAGAAAAGTTTGATGGTCCTGTGGCATTTGGGAGTGATGAGAATGGTGGAAAGATAGTTGGAAAGGGAATTTTAACAAATGGAAAGGTTTCATTTGATAATGTGTTTCATGTTGAACGACTACAGTATAATATGCTAAGCATATCACAAATGTGTGATAAGGGTTACAAAGTTGGTTTTGATGACTCACACTGTTTCATCCTAAAACCTGAATTTGTAATCCCACCTGAAATGATTATGATGATGGCCCCAAGAAATGGTAACCTATATGAGCTTAATATGAAAGAAGCTGTTTCAAGGGGTGGTACATGTTTTATTTCCAAAGCCTCTGAAAATGAGTCAAAATCGTGGCATAGGAAATTGTGTCATGTGAATCTAAAGAACATGAACAGACTTGTGAAAGGTGAGCATGTAATTGGCTTACCTACAAGAGAGTTCAAGTTGGAAGATCATTGTAGTTCATGCCAGAAAGGCAAGCAACAGAGTTCTTCTCATAAGACAAAGCTCATCAACTCAATTGGTCAAATACTTGAATTACTTCACATGGATCTTTTTGGCCCTGTGAGTGTGCCAAGTATAGGGAAGAAAAGATATTGTCTTGTGATCATTGATGATTACTCAAGATATACTTTGGTTTATTTCCTAAGTATAAAGGATGAGACTGCAGAGTTGATTAAGGTCTGTGAAACAATAACTGAGAACAAACTGAATAAGAAACTTAAAATGATGAGAAGTGATAATGGTACTGAGTTCAAAAATGGAGTTATGGAAGAATTTTGTGTAGAAAAGGGAATACTTCAGCAATTCTCAGCTCTTAAAACTCCTGAACAAAATGGTGTTGCAGAAAGAAGAAACATGACACTTATTGAAGCTGCAAGAACCATGCTAGCAGATGCTAATCTACCAGTTACATTTTGGGCAGAAGCCATAAATACTGCCTGCTATGTTCAGAATAGGGTACTTATCAACAAAAGGCATAACAAGGCACCGTATGAAATTTTCTTTAATAGAAAGTCTTATATCAAGTTTTTCAAGCCTTTTGGAAGCAAATGTTTTCTTCTAAACACCAGGGATTACTTGAACGAGTTTCAAACAAAATCCTTGTATTGCTTCTTTGTTGGTTATTCTACACACTCAAAAGCATACATAGTATATGTGAAAGTCCGTTTAAGTGTTATTGAATCATTTGACATCATCTTTAATGATAATCAGTTCAACACAATTGATGGTGCAGCATGGCTGTTTGATCATGAGAAATTGATAAAGTCTTTCAAGATTTATCCTGAAGACTTTAATGATTCATTCTACAAGACCAGTGTGATTGAAGAGAAAAAGAAAAAAACATTGGACTTAGAAGAGTTGTGGAAGAAGGTTGCTAGTCAAGAAAAGGAGTATACATTTGTAAAGGATCCCTAAAGTGATATTGTTGAACAAGTTCAAGACAATTATCAAGGGAACAATCACAGTCCAGAACAAGATCATGCAGATATCAATCAAAACAATCAATAAGTGCATAATGATCATGTTTAGACTGAGGGAACCCCAAGCAACCAAACAAATGAAGAGGAAGCTGTAACAACAGCAAGGTTTCAAGATCTGTTTGAAAGATTGAATATGGAAAACAATGGTGCATCTACTTCAAGACAGAACAATGAAGAAGCACCTGAGTTTCATGATGCAAAAACTAAATTGATTATTGATGTTCCAGAACTCAATGAATCAAATCTTGACACAACTGTGTCTGCTGATATGATAGTTCAAACCCCTTATGTTGAAAAGAATCATCCCTCTGAAAACATCATTGGAAATGTATATGAAAGAGTTACAAGAATTCATTATGAATCTGCAAAAATATGATTGTACTCCTGCTTTCGATCCCAAATAGAACCAAATAACATTGTCCAAGCTCTAAAGGACAATAGTTGGGTGGAGGCAATGCAAGAGGAGTTGGCACAGTTCAGAGATCTACATGTTTGGGATCTTGTTGATAGGCCAAGAAACCGGTATGTAATTGGAACAAAATGGGTTTTTAGAAACAAAAGGGATGAGAGGGGCTTAGTGATTAAGAATAAATATAGGCTTGTGGCACTAGGATGCCTTCAGGAGGAAGGAATAGACTTTGAGGAAGTCTTTGCACTAGTTGCAAGACTTTAGGCTATCAGGATTTTTCTTGCATATGCTGCCTCAAGGAACATTAAGGTTTTCCAGCTTGATGTCAAGTCTGCATTCCTAAATGGAAAGATTGATGAAGAGGTGTATGTTTCTCAACCTCCAGGTTTTGAGGATCCAATGTATCCAAACAGGGTGTATAAGTTAAATAAAGCCCTATATGGATTGCATCAATGTCACACCCCGGTCGTAATGGCGGAAAACCGAGGCGTGGCGACTAGGTCGTGATTGATTGAGCACAATAGTATAAAAGTCTAAATGCATAAACATAACCAAACTGTCAAATATTACATCATCCAGGTAACATGAAACAAATTGTTTTAATACAAAATATCAAGTTTCCAAACAACTCCTAGCCTAGCCTTCATCTCTCTAAGGCCTCTATCAGCTATTAGCTACTTCCTGCTTCATTTCCTGAAAACATGTAATAAAACGTCAACTACAAAAAGTAGATGAGTGAATTCATAGGTTAACTAATACTGTAGTGATAAGCCCTACACAAGCATACTAGGCTAAGTTGTAGGGGTTTATATATAGGGTGTACCATCGGCTAACCCACCACTCCTACAACTTATCCTACTATGCTTGGTATGCTTATCATCTCAACTGAATCTGCAAGAGTTTCGTATAAAGATTCCAATTATTGTTTCCATGCATGCAGGAGGAACGGTATCAAGGATATATGTATAAGATACCCAAGAATCATATGTAACCATGCCATGATGAAAAATGATAATGATGCATAATGATCACACAAGACCTGACATCGACCCCACACAAGACCACACTATGCTACTTGATTTCCTTGATGGTAACCCAAATCGATCACTTTGGGTACCATGAGAGAATTCTAAAGCGTACTTTAGTATCTCTTGGATTTCCTAATCGATCACTTAGGAGATCCTTCGGATCCTTAATCGAACACTTAAGAGATCCTTCGGATTCTTAATCGAACACTTAAGAACCCCATAGGTCACGTGTATTCTAAATCGATCACTTTAGAATCCCACATCTAGTGACGGCCTGTCTACCAATCGACCACTTGGAGATCAAACCTATGCACTATTGTGACCTATATTGCCACTGTTCACACGATCACAAGACTGACCAATGAATAATGTGTTTTCATGATAAGGTATAACGGGTACATGACTTTGATTTCCAAACGTCCAATGTTCCCTAAACGCTGAGTGATTCCCATATTTACTCCTGAATATTTGATTATGCATACACAACTTCCGAGAAAGTTAAGGTACGCGTAACCTGCCATGATTACTTGTTTTCCCAATGTTCATTGTTTGCAAAAGATTTGTCAAGTGTTTATGATAAGTAATGTTTGAATAAATGTGTTTTGTCAAAACGTGTACATTTACCATGTTTTCACCCCCAATGATTTGAAAGGCTTTAAAAGAAAAATGGGGGCTATGAACTCACCTTGTTGACTAGGTGTGGTTGCTAGGGCGGTCGGGTGCTGTCAAACGTCGATCCTCTAAGTCTAGACAAGGACATAATAAGTTAACAACGCAGTTTAAGTCTAAGAGTGTAAGCCTTACACGATCTCGAGCAAAAAACTAGGTTTTAAAGACGAAACAGCTTGGTTCTGACCTGATTCGATCGAATAGGAACACATTCGATCGAATCGAAACACATTCGATCGAATAGACACACATTCGATCGAATAGACACACATTCGATCGAATAGACACTCATTCGATCGAATAGACAGACGTTCGATCGAATACGAAGCTCATTCGGTCGAATGAGTTGGAGACCATTCGGTTGCTTTCCTATTCGGTCGACTGGACTGGTTCGATCGACACATTCGATCGAATGAACTGATTCGATCGACTGGTTCGATCGACTGGACTGATTCGATCGACTGGTTCGATCGAATGAGTCTGATTCGACTCCTTCAAGCTGGGCGACGGAGATACCCACGGGTTTTCCAGATTTTCCAGATTTTTGACCCAAAATCGAAGTTTTTGACATGGAAATGCTCGGGATTGAAAGGGGTATCGATTCCTAGTACTTTTAAACACAAAAGCTTGCATTTTGACACCAAAAATGACGGTTTTTGACCAAGAACACACTTGACACAAAAGTCGGAGTTTTTGCTCGATTCGGGGCGGGTTTTGGTTGTAAAAACGTATGATTTTCAAGAAGATCTTACCGACAACAACGATAAACAGATTGGTGGACTCGAATCTTAGATTGGATGACTTTCTCTCACTACTCTCTCTCTAGAAGTGGGAGTGTTTGGGTGGGAAGTGTTGGTGGAAATGAAAGAGATGGTGTAAGAATACTTGATTTTCCGCTTAAATACTCGGGTGACTCGGGTTCGGGTTTAGGCTACCGACGGGTCAAGACTAGTCGAGTTCATAAGTTTTTAAACAAACTAAAACTTTTTCAGCAAAACTTTTATAAACCATTTTCCGAATAATTATTTAAAATCTTTTTTTTTTTTTTTTTTTTTTTTTTTTTTTTAAATAAGAACATTTTATTTTTCAAAAGCATAAAAATTAATATTTTCCAGGCGTAAACGTCGTTTTATAAAATAAACATTTCAAATGATAAAAGTAGATTTCTCCAATGATATGGGTTCCGAACTTATCGTCCAGAACCCCAAAGTGTATAGTTTCCGATGATTCCTTGATTTTTGTCTACCAGTCAAATTCCAGGGCGTTACATCCTCCCCAACTTAGGGGAATTTCGTCCCGAAATTTAGCTTTTTAGTATACTTGATGCATCGATGATTAAGATTACATGATCCCATGATGACCACTATGCGCCACCACTTCTAATATTCGTCTCAGGCACCACCCAAATCAAGCCGAAGGGGCTTATATATAGGGTGTACCAGCGGCTAACCCACCACTCCTTCAACCTTACTTGGGTGTTTCCTTCGACTCCTATTAGATCAATGACACACAGGACGACACACTATTTTCCACTACAAGGCATCATCCTCAAGCTTTACATCAGACATATTCATTTCGGATTGAAGGGGTTTATATATAGGGTGTACCAGCGGCTAACCCACCACTCCTTCAATCTTCCGCGAATATTACCCTCGGTAATTCTTGAATTCAATGTCTCACAGCTGCCACGCTAACTATAAGTCCCTAATTCCAGGTTTCGCTTCAGACATATTCAACTCGTGCCGAAGAGGTTTATATATAGGGTGTACCAGCGGCTAACCCACCACTTCTTCAACCTTTGTCGAATATTTCTCTACACGAACCTTGAGTTCACGACTTCTAGTTACACAATAGCATATTGCTTATACACGTATACACCTGTGACCTTGATGTAATTATATTCCGGACTATAATTACGAGCTCACCTTGTATCAATGTATAAGCTCTATTGTGTGCGGCTAGAAAATTTGACACGACACCACACACATACACACAACCATGCTCCATGAATGCAAGAATGAATGACAAATTTTTGGCTTAAATAATGTATAAATTTCCCCAAAATTCATATGATTGAGTAGATATGACTTGTGCTCCCAGCATGAGCCCTGAGTAGCCAAATTTGTGGATGCAAATAAAAGAATACTTATAAGCATAATAAGGCAACACGATATTCATTGAATAACACAATTATTTGATACATGCTGCAAATGTTATATTGACTTCTAGACAATAGATTACAAGAATAGAGACTAAGAGAACAGATGAGGGTATTTCTCCTTCATTTGATCTTCGCGTTCCCATGTAAACTCGGGTCCGCGTTTGTTATTCCATCGAACATTCACAAGCGGTATGCGGCTACGCTTGGTCTTCTTGACCTCGCGATCCAAGATTTCGACGGGTTCTTCAACAAAAAGCAGATTGTCGTTAATTCGAACCTCGTCGACGGGAATGAGAAGGGCCTCGTCAACAAGACACTTCTTTAACTGCGAAACATGAAAAACATTGTGAACTCTACCGAGTTCCGGCGGCAGCTCAAGACGATAGGCAACTGGTCCGATCCTTTCAAGGATTTTGAATGGTCCAACATACCTAGGAGCGAACTTTCCCTTCTTCCCGAAACGGACTACGCCCTTCCAGGGGGAAACTTTCAGCAGAACACGGTCACCAACTTGAAACTCGAGTGGCTTGCGTCGTTTGTCTGCGTAGTACTTATGCCGACAACGGGCGTCTTTGAGTCGCTGTTGAATGATAGCGATTTGATCGGTTGTTTCCTGTATTAGTTCCGGGCCGATGATCTGTGAATCCCCGGTCTCGGACCAACACAAGGGTGAGCGACACTTGCGACCGTAAAGAGCTTCAAACGGCGCGCATTTAATAGAAGAGTGGTAACTATTGTTGTAAGAAAATTCTGCCAGCGGCAGATGAGCTTCCCAACTATTACCGAATTCAAGGATACAAGCTCTCAACATGTCCTCTAGGGTTTGTATGGTCCTCTCGCTCTGCCCATCAGTTTCTGGATGATAGGAAGAGCTAAGCTTCACACTTGTCCCAAAGGCCTTTTGCAAAGATTTCCAGAACCTGGAAGAAAAACTGCTGTCGCGATCAGACGTAATGCCCTTAGGCACACCATGACGGGAAACGATCTCACGAATGTATATCCGCGCCAACTTTTCCGTAGTGTAGTCCTCACGAACCGGGATAAAGTGAGCGGATTTAGTTAGAATGTCCACAATAACCCAAATTGAGTCATGACCGCTAGGCGTCCGCGGTAGCTTGGTGATGAAATCCATAGCTAACTCTTCCCACTTCCACTGAGGAATAATAGGTTGCTGAAGCAGCCCAGACGGCCTTCGATGCTCTGTCTTGACTCGCGAACAGGTCAAACATCTCATCACGTATAAAGCGATGTCTTTCTTCATCCCGGGCCACCAATAATGAGGTTTAAGATCTTGATACATTTTGCTGCTGCCGGGATGAATCGAGTATCTGGACTTGTGGGCTTCACTTAGAATAAGCGTTCGAAGAGGCTCAGAGTTTGGGATCCATGCTCGATCAAGAAAATAGAGGATGCCGTCCAACTTGGTTTCGAATTTCTGTTCGGCTCCACACGACAAAACGCCCTTGAGATCTCCATTCACAAGTGCCTGATTCTGAGCTTCGCGAATTAAGGAGGGAAGATTGGATTGAATTCGAATAGAGTGCAGCTGGGTCCTTTCTTTACGACTCAATGCGTCAGCCACCACATTAGCCTTTCCCGGGTGGTAGCGGATTTCACAATCGTAATCGCTGAGAAGTTCGACCCAGCGTCGCTGCCTCATGTTCAACTCTTTCTGATGGAGGATGTGCTGTAAGCTCTTGTGGTCGGTATAGATGACACACTTCGTGCCGTACAGGTAGTGTCTCCAGATTTTTAAGGCAAACACCACAGCACCCAACTCGAGGTCATGCGTGGCGTAGTTCTTTTCGTGCACCTTGAGTTGTCGAGAAGCGTAAGCGATGACCTTCCCTCGTTGCATTAAAACGCAACCGAGGCCTTGATTTGAAGCATCGCAATAAACGGTAAAGTCATCGTCACCTTCCGGAAGCGATAGAATCGGTGCACGGCAAAGTTTATTCTTCAGAGTTTGGAAGGCTTCCTCTTGATCTCGTCCCCACACGAAGGGTTCTCCCTTCTGAGTCAGAGTGGTCAAAGGCAAGGCAATCCTGGAGAAGTTTGAGATAAATCGGCGGTAGTAACCAGCCAATCCAAGAAATGAACGGATTTCGGTAGGTGTTTTAGGCGCTACCCAATTTCTGATGGCTTCTACCTTGGCAGGGTCGACGTGTATGCCGTCGACATTGATAACATGTCCCAAGAATTGAACTTCCTTTAGCCAAAATTCGCACTTGGAGAACTTGGCATATAGTTGTTCCTTCCTGAGAAGCTCCAAAATAAGCCTGAGATGAAGCTCATGATCGGTCCTCGAACGAGAATAAATGAGAATATCGTCTATGAAAACAATGACAAACTGGTCGAGATATGGACGGCAAACGCGATTCATCAGATCCATGAAAATGGCGGGGGCATTGGTCATTCCAAAAGGCATAACCATTAACTCGTAATGACCGTAACGAGTTCGGAACGCAGTTTTCGGGATATCCTCTTCCAGAACACGCAATTGATGGTAACCAGAACGCAGATCGATCTTAGAGAAAAACGTAGCACCCTGAAGCTGATCAAAGAGATCATCAATTCTCGGTAACGGGTACCGGTTTTTGATGGTCAGTTTATTAAGCTCCCGATAGTCAATGCACATACGGAAAGTCCCATCCTTCTTTTTGACGAAGAGTACTGGGGCTCCCCATGGAGACGAGCTAGGGCGAATGAATCCCTTGCCAAGAAGTTCTTGAAGCTGATTCGATAATTCTTGAAGTTCCAGCGGAGCTAGACGATAAGGAGACTTAGCAACAGGGAGAGCACCAGGAATAAGATCGATACGAAATTCCACCTGCCTGCTAGGAGGAAGTCCAGGCAGCTCATCGGGAAAAACATCAGAAAATTCACGCACGACAGGGAAGTCCTGCAGTCTCTTGACTTTGGATTCCTTGAGAGTAACACGGGCTAGAAATGCGGGATACTTCTTTTGAAGGTACCGACTGGCTTTTAAGCAAGAAACGATTCTTAGGCATCCACCCGACCTATCCCCTTGAATGGTTAGAATTTCACCAGAAGACAGAGGGATACGAATAAGTTTCTCGGCGCAGATTACTTCCGCGCGATTGCTAGACAGCCAGTCCATTCCCACAACTAGATCGAAGCTTCCAGGACGAAAAGGTATAAGGTCAATACTGAACGATGTGGTGACAAGAGTAAGGGTGCAATATCGAATGACAGACCTCACTTGTGTGGACTCTCCACTAGCAAGTTCAACAACCAAGGCAGGTTCCAACTCGGAAATTTTTAATTTCAGCAAAGGAACCAATTCGCAAGAGACAAAACTCCTATCAGCTCCTGTATCAAATAGGACAGACACCCAATTGTTGTTAAGAGTAAACGTACCAGTAATAACATCGGGGTTTTGGCGTGCTTCGGCAGCTCCAATGGTGAAGGCCCTCCCGCGAGCCGGAGGAACGTTGGTGACGCGAGGGCATCGATTTCTGTAATGGTCCATCGCGCCACACTCGAAGCAGCCTCGAGCAGGGTTAGGCTGAGGGTTAGCATTCCCCACAGCCAATTGGTTGCCAGGACTCCTGCAGCGCTCCACCAGGTGTCCGAATCGTCCACAATTTGTGCACTTGCGGCACAACTCACTTGTTGGGTGATGATAAGAACATAAGTTGCACTTGGGATGCGGCCCAGTATATTCCTTTCTCGGTCTTCCCTGAACTGTTGCGGCTGAAACGGGGGCCATGGAGTTGATAGGCGTAGCACCAGTGATCGCAGTTAAGTAGGTCGCTTTCCGCTTCCTATTGTTCCCCTTTTTCGCTTTCCCATCGGAAGATTTGCCCTTATCCTGATGCAAAACACCGGACCTGAGCTGTTCCCTGGTCAAACGGGCAGTGAGATCGATCACTGCCTTAAGTGTAGTGGGGTCAACTGCAACCGCAATGCCCCTCATAGAGTCCGGAAGACCGCTGATGTATTGCTCGACAGCGCGTGAAGCTGGGGTAACCATGTGGGGCACCAATAGGGAGAGTTCATGAAATCTCTCCGTGTACTTCATGTGATCGGCGCCCTTCATCGTGTGCGCCCTAAACTCAGCCTCCAATTTCTGGAGTTCGGTTCTCGGAACGAACTCCTGCGTGACTAGCTCAACAAACTCGGCCCAGGGCAAGGCTAAGACCGCGTCTCGCCCCCTGGTTCTAATCTCGATATTCCACCACGTGAGAGCCCGTTTGTGGAACATACTCGCCGCGAATTTGACCCTGAGTTCATCCGGGCAAGAGCACATGTTGAATGAAGCTTCGACTTTCTCGAACCACTGGAGAAGACCAGCAGCTCCCTCGGATCCATTAAAGCTCGTAGGCCCAGTGTTAGTAAAAGCCTTATAGAGCCTGTCGGCCTGAAGAGTAGGATTCGGTTCTGGGGCTTGTGGCGCACCCGAGGTTCCTTCTTGCCTTAGGTTGTTAACCAGACCCGGAAGAACTGCTGCAATTTGCTGCGCTATGATGGCAGCGAGGTCAGCAGGGTCAGCATTAACGGACGAGCGACGAGGAGGCATTCTGAAAAAGAAAAAGAACGCGCAAGAATGATACCGGGAATAAGAATAACAGGATAAGGAATAGCCAAAGAATACATCGCTACGATAGACACAATTAAAGATGCAGCACATAAGCACATAGCAAGCACATAAGTGTGGGCGTGTGATAGTGATGCATGAATTATCTAGAGTTAAGGGTCCTAGGTTATAGTCTAGGTCGGTTTCCTAATTCCCTATAACCATTGGCTCTGATACCAATCTGTCACACCCCGGTCGTAATGGCGGAAAACCGAGGCGTGGCGACTAGGTCGTGATTGATTGAGCACAATAGTATAAAAGTCTAAATGCATAAACATAACCAAACTGTCAAATATTACATCATCCAGGTAACATGAAACAAATTGTTTTAATACAAAATATCAAGTTTCCAAACAACTCCTAGCCTAGCCTTCATCTCTCTAAGGCCTCTATCAGCTATTAGCTACTTCCTGCTTCATTTCCTGAAAACATGTAATAAAACGTCAACTACAAAAAGTAGATGAGTGAATTCATAGGTTAACTAATACTGTAGTGATAAGCCCTACACAAGCATACTAGGCTAAGTTGTAGGGGTTTATATATAGGGTGTACCATCGGCTAACCCACCACTCCTACAACTTATCCTACTATGCTTGGTATGCTTATCATCTCAACTGAATCTGCAAGAGTTTCGTATAAAGATTCCAATTATTGTTTCCATGCATGCAGGAGGAACGGTATCAAGGATATATGTATAAGATACCCAAGAATCATATGTAACCATGCCATGATGAAAAATGATAATGATGCATAATGATCACACAAGACCTGACATCGACCCCACACAAGACCACACTATGCTACTTGATTTCCTTGATGGTAACCCAAATCGATCACTTTGGGTACCATGAGAGAATTCTAAAGCGTACTTTAGTATCTCTTGGATTTCCTAATCGATCACTTAGGAGATCCTTCGGATCCTTAATCGAACACTTAAGAGATCCTTCGGATTCTTAATCGAACACTTAAGAACCCCATAGGTCACGTGTATTCTAAATCGATCACTTTAGAATCCCACATCTAGTGACGGCCTGTCTACCAATCGACCACTTGGAGATCAAACCTATGCACTATTGTGACCTATATTGCCACTGTTCACACGATCACAAGACTGACCAATGAATAATGTGTTTTCATGATAAGGTATAACGGGTACATGACTTTGATTTCCAAACGTCCAATGTTCCCTAAACGCTGAGTGATTCCCATATTTACTCCTGAATATTTGATTATGCATACACAACTTCCGAGAAAGTTAAGGTACGCGTAACCTGCCATGATTACTTGTTTTCCCAATGTTCATTGTTTGCAAAAGATTTGTCAAGTGTTTATGATAAGTAATGTTTGAATAAATGTGTTTTGTCAAAACGTGTACATTTACCATGTTTTCACCCCCAATGATTTGAAAGGCTTTAAAAGAAAAATGGGGGCTATGAACTCACCTTGTTGACTAGGTGTGGTTGCTAGGGCGGTCGGGTGCTGTCAAACGTCGATCCTCTAAGTCTAGACAAGGACATAATAAGTTAACAACGCAGTTTAAGTCTAAGAGTGTAAGCCTTACACGATCTCGAGCAAAAAACTAGGTTTTAAAGACGAAACAGCTTGGTTCTGACCTGATTCGATCGAATAGGAACACATTCGATCGAATCGAAACACATTCGATCGAATAGACACACATTCGATCGAATAGACACACATTCGATCGAATAGACACTCATTCGATCGAATAGACAGACGTTCGATCGAATACGAAGCTCATTCGGTCGAATGAGTTGGAGACCATTCGGTTGCTTTCCTATTCGGTCGACTGGACTGGTTCGATCGACACATTCGATCGAATGAACTGATTCGATCGACTGGTTCGATCGACTGGACTGATTCGATCGACTGGTTCGATCGAATGAGTCTGATTCGACTCCTTCAAGCTGGGCGACGGAGATACCCACGGGTTTTCCAGATTTTCCAGATTTTTGACCCAAAATCGAAGTTTTTGACATGGAAATGCTCGGGATTGAAAGGGGTATCGATTCCTAGTACTTTTAAACACAAAAGCTTGCATTTTGACACCAAAAATGACGGTTTTTGACCAAGAACACACTTGACACAAAAGTCGGAGTTTTTGCTCGATTCGGGGCGGGTTTTGGTTGTAAAAACGTATGATTTTCAAGAAGATCTTACCGACAACAACGATAAACAGATTGGTGGACTCGAATCTTAGATTGGATGACTTTCTCTCACTACTCTCTCTCTAGAAGTGGGAGTGTTTGGGTGGGAAGTGTTGGTGGAAATGAAAGAGATGGTGTAAGAATACTTGATTTTCCGCTTAAATACTCGGGTGACTCGGGTTCGGGTTTAGGCTACCGACGGGTCAAGACTAGTCGAGTGCATAAGTTTTTAAACAAACTAAAACTTTTTCAGCAAAACTTTTATAAACCATTTTCCGAATAATTATTTAAAATCTTTTTTTTTTTTTTTTTTTTTTTTTTTTTTTTTAAATAAGAACATTTTATTTTTCAAAAGCATAAAAATTAATATTTTCCAGGCGTAAACGTCGTTTTATAAAATAAACATTTCAAATGATAAAAGCAGATTTCTCCAATGATATGGGTTCCGAACTTATCGTCCAGAACCCCAAAGTGTATAGTTTCCGATGATTCCTTGATTTTTGTCTACCAGTCAAATTCCAGGGCGTTACAATCAAGCTCCTAGAGCTTGGTATGATGAATTGTCAAATCATTTTCTTGAAAATGATTTTCAAAGGGGAGACATTGACAAGATACTCTTCTACAAAAGAAAGGGATCAGATTTGTTGTTGTTACAAGTCTAGGTGGATGATATCATCTTTGGTTCAACAAATGAACAAATGTGTATGGAGTTTGAAGGGGTAATGAAGTCCAAATACAGCATGAGCTCAATGGGAGAAATGAACTTCTTTATTGGACTGCAAGTTCAACAGAAAGCTGAGAAGATTTTCATTTACCAAACTAAATATGTGCAGGACATTTTGAATAAGTTCAAATGTCATGAATTCAAAACAACTTCAACTCCAATGGACATAAAAAAAAAAGATGATTGCTGATGAAAAGGGGGAGCCTGTGGATGAGCATGAATATAGAGCCTAAATTGGTTCCTTGATGTACCTACCTGCTAAAAGACCTGACATTATGTATGATGTGTGTGTCTGTGCAAGATTCCAATCTAGTCCAAAAGTCACCCATATGAATGCTGTCAAGAGAATTTTAGATATTTGAAGGGAAGACCAGACTCAGGATTCTTATCACTCTCTGTTTCTTAGGGAAACTCATCAATGTCTTTCTCCAAATCATCCACCTCATCATCTTGATCTACCATCTTGGAACATATTTGATCCGTTTCTGGTTTTGTTAAAACAAGCTCCTCAGTAGCAGCACCTTCATCTATCACAGCATTTGTCTGCACATCAGTTGCAGTCAGAGCATCTGTTATAATATCAGTGGGTATGTAAGTAGCAACATCAGTAGTTGCTACATTATCATCAATCATATTTTCAACATCTTCCTCAACACCCTTCTCCTTTCTTAACACATCATCCTCATCTCTTTCAACAATTTTCAAAACTTTATCATTCACATCATAATTTTGCTCTTCACCCCCAGATTTATCAGCTTCATAGTTTTCATCAAATATCATTCTTGCACCACTATCCTCATCATCACTCTCATTCTAATTATATGAATTCAAAATAGAAGTCAAACCATCAGCATTCACATTCTCCTCAATCACTTCCTTATCAGCTCCAGTTTCCTCATCATGTGAAACATTCTCCCTCTGTTTTTGGGTAGCTGAGGTCTTCTCAACCTCCTACTCTAGAGTTTGATTTCCTGAATGTGTCAGGGCCAACTAAGCTTTCAACTCCTCATTCTCCTTTCTCAACTCAGTATTTTCTCCCTTCAAGTCAATGTTCTGGCAAATTAAGTTTAAGTTTCTTTGTAATTGAAAGGCATTAGAGGGAGTGGTATTGGATGGTGATTCAAATGGTTGGGTTATAGGTTGAGCTTGTGAGTGGGTAGGATCAGTGATAGAGCTTAGGGATCTACTTGGTGTGACAGGAAATGTATGTAAATGTGTGGGTATAGTTTCTGGGATATATGGTTCATGGGTAGGCTCAGATTGTATAATTGTTTCAGTAAAAGGTTGGGTTGTGGTTTGAGGTGGGGTTTGGTGTACGTTTTCAGGTGGGATTTGGGTTAAGGTGGGTGGTGTTTGAATGGGTGGGAATTGAGTTGATTGGTCATTTGGTGATGGTGGGTATGGTGGTGTTCGTGGTGGTGTGGCTATGGGTGTGTTTGGTGGTGTTGGTGTAGGTTGGAACTCCCCTTGAGGTTATACACGTATCATTAAAGTTAGCTTCACCTCCTCCTTGATTACCATCATCAGCATTACCATCATCATCATTATCATCATCACCTGAATCATCGTTTTCATCCTAACTCTCACCCGCCTCTTCATCCTCCTCTGAGATTAACTTAGGTATAGGGATGACCTCAAAATCTTCAATCAATAGCCATGGTGCAATCTCAAATACTTCCTTCGTATTGAACTTGCTTGTGCTGCCCGAATTTTCGATCCGTTTATAAGTGTTTGGATCTTCCAGCACAAGTGTTGTACCAACAGTGGGCAGTCATTCTAATTCTTGATTAAAAATAATATGTAGAAACCGGGGATAGGCCAAAAACTTCTTATTGTTCGTTTTCTTTAAGTTGCTCACCAGTCCATCAAAGTTCATTTTGGAAAAAGTTGAATGGCTGATTGAACATAACCGCAACTGTGGCATTGGTCAGATCCTGAATCATCAGAGTCCATGTGACTTTTCTAGGGGAAAAGCCCTGAATAATGTGGTGTATCAAGAATCTGTATAAGATGGGGAACATTCCCTTTTTGGAATTTTCCTTCATGCACCATCCCCTGATAACCCATTGTTTGAACAAACACCTTGAGTAGATGATCTATTGTGAGTTGAATACGGTTGGGATTATCATCATTCAACTGCAAACATCTTCTTATCACCCCTTCTATTATAAGTATCTCCTGGTTGGCAACTGTGGCATCTATCCTTCTTCCGTTAACATCGTCATAAAGCCTCGCTGACCACTAAAATCAAGCGAGTAATTCATGTGACTCCGTTAACGCGAAACTTATATTAGACCTCTGAAGTCATCTAACCATTAGAGCAACATCTTCATTATCAGGAGTGATTGTAACAGCGCATATTGTGCTTATGTTCAAAAGGATAGGCCGGTTGATCATCATCCGCCATATCTGAACACATAAACAAACATATTCAAAGCAGAAATTAGTCCTAAAGTTCACAGCTTTAAGTAATTTCAAGTTATAATTTTGAAGAAGAATAAAAGAAATTTCATTAACAACCCGATCTTCGACAAGTTTATAACCTACATACAAAACAGAGAGTTAGTAATCATGAGTAATCAACGCCCATTATCACATAATCGTGGTAGAAAAAAACTTAATTGATGCTTACCGAGTCGGATTGTGAGGGATGACAAATTAGGGTTAGGATTATGATGAACGCGATAAGTCGGTTTGTTTACTGAAACGAGAGGGAAAGTGGAAGGAGAGATAGAAGTGAAGTGTGAAAATTTTCTCTAACTCCCTCTCTTATACATTTTTGAATGTGGGTTTTAATTGTTTTTTGTCATTTAGTGAGTTAATAGTTGTCATACAATAACCTTATCCATTAAAAATACAAGCAATCAAAAACTTATTCGATAAATCTCATATAGCAAACCTTGCTCGGAAAAGTCGGTTTTTACAAAGCTTGTTAGGTATATTCCACTTTCACAAAGCTTACTCATTTCACAGTTAGTTCAGAACATAAAGTAATTTTAGAAATAAATCTAAAGTAAAGTGAAGGAAGCTTAATCAAGTATATATTATCAAATGGACAAACTTGCTGGGAATTAATTAAGAATCCCAAAATAATCATATTTCTAATTGTCTACCTTGCTCGATTGTCTGACTAACTCAAACCGTACCCGAAAATGTATAAACAGTTAGCAAATAATAAGTCAAGTAAACTGTTACACATAGTATGCCAGAGGCACTGTTCAACAAGCAAAGTGTACTAGAGTTTAGTTCCAGTCACAAAGTGTACTCGTAGCAAAATTTTGAATAATTTCTAAGTATGTTAAGAGTACACTTGAGTATTTCAAAGTGTGCTCGAAACATAAAGTGTGCCCGGGAAACAATTGTAATTTCAAAGAAACAAATTCATATCCACATAATCATTAAGTGAGCTAGAATTTAAAGTTTACTTGTAGACAAATTCAAGCATACACTTAAAATCACAAAGCTTGCTAGAATTATTCAAATAGTCAATAATCACATAAGTGTGCTATAAAAACTTGAATTTGTTAAAGCTTGCTAGAAAACACATTATATCAAATAGTTTGCTAGAAACAGTTATACTTTCAATCAAAACACTAAGTATTCTAGAAAGTCTTAACTATATACAAGCTTGCTAGTAAACACATTAAAACATAATCAGATATCAAGTCTGCTCGGAAGGTTGAAATTTCATATAAAATAGTAAACTCTACCCGAAAGGTATAAAAACTTCAAAGTATGCTTGAAAATCATAAACTTAGACCAAAATGTCTAAGATTACCCGAAAAGGTTATAAATCATCAAACCTTACTCGGATAACATATTCAACCTTTTTGAAGGTAAAATGAAACACTTTGACTTAAACCATATATCAACCATATTTTTCATTAAAGATCATTGTTTAAGAGCAAATGGTGCATTTAGAGATCAAATTTCAGTCATGTTTCCTTTCAAAACAGTTTCCTTCTTTTTCTGAAAAGATCTCAAGGATGGGATCATATTGACTAAGTAGATTTCTCAATAGTTCATTCTCAACATTATCGTGATAGTATAGACAGGTTAACAGCAGGTCTAGACTTAGCATGAATTTCAAGATTAAAGTTCAATTATGATGCATAATACATAATGGATAACACATATTGTTTTCTGATACTCCATATCTATTCTAACCTGAGATACATATTGGGTCTTGATATTCATCGACTATTATACTTTGACTTAGTTCTTCGCTGCTCTGAAACATGTCAGTACATAAAGCTGAGCTCAAGTGTAGTACAAGGTGATAGTGAGAGAAGTATGTAGTCAATAGGGGATTTGCCCCTCTTATTCGTTGAGAGTGAGATGTCTAAGGCCTGCTAAGTTAAATCAACAAAGAATGATCATTCTGTGTCTTTGGATTTGACATGAAATCCGTGACAAAAGGATAAATGATAGATTCACCTAAATCATTTCAAGTAAGGGACTTGAAGGGGATGATGTTATTGAATGGCACTTCGTCATACGTATTAGGGGTAGTAAACCGTTGTTAGGCGGTATTTGCTATTTGCATCAATCTTCTATGAATCTTGTGCAAGTGGGAGATTGTAGGAATCGGTCTGCCCAAGACACATATTAGAGTTGATGTGGCTAGTACGTTATGATCCAAGTCGGGTCATACCCAATAACAAGCTAAACATACACCATAATATTTATTGTAGATATGATCTAACAAGTAAATATTAGCACTCATGATATTTAGAAAATGGGTTTCTAAATATTCGCACTTGAGGAATCGATAAATTATATGGATAATTTATTTAGAGAGATTATCTTATGATATTATTTAAGTTGGTTAAATGATATATATATGATAATGGTTGTGGTATTTTGCATAAAACTTATGGCATGTTAAAAGTGTTAAATGTCACAAAGTTTAAATAGACCTGTGACTAATACATAGAGTATTAGTCCTGCGACTGGTATGTGGAATATCAGTCCTAAGACTAGTACATAGAGTATTAGTCTGGTTCTAGGAGGAAAAAGAAAATAATTTCTGGTAGGACCAGCCCACTTTTGGGGAGGGAGGGGGGGAATTCCCACCCTTTTTTTAAAATCCATTTTCTCTTATTAATACTTCTTGGGATAACAAACACAACCACCCAACCACATTACATGCAAGAGCTCTCTACAACCTCTCTCTCTCTCTCTCTCTCTCTCTCTTCGATTTCAGTTCAAGGAAGAAGAAAACACAAGAGGTTTTATCTTTCAAGTGCAAGAGTGATTAAATCCTAGCAAGCAAGGTGTTTGTTGAAGGCTTGGAGGGTATACAAGCTTGAGGCTCTTCTCCATTGAAGGCTAGCCATTCAAACCGTCATCTCCTTCATCTTCTTGCCTCTTGAAAGGTTGTATTACATAAACCCCCTATGGTTGATTATTTTGGTATGCATGTAATTCGTATATGGATCCGGGGCTTGGGTTTTACATATAAAACGGGTTTTATATCAATCAATATGACAAGATTTAAACTTTTAATCCTCTGTGTTTTTCATATAAATGGGTTTATGTGGCTTTGATAATCTTGTTAAAACCCAACAATGGTATCAAGAGCCGCTTATACGGATACATGCATCAATAGATCTAAAAAATTTTCTGGTTTTATGGTGTGGTTCACCATATGGCCGAAATTTTTGGGGCTTTTTGTTACCCCTTGGTTCTTCAATATTATAATTTACATGCATGTGATAATCTTGAAGAATTAAGTCATTTGGATGATTGGTTGTTTTGTTGGGACAAAACCCGAAACTTTCGGTTTTTCTTATCCTTGGCCGAAAGTTTGAGGTTCACAAGGGGAACCATTTAGAGATGTAATACTTCCATATTTGGATGTGCATTTGGATGTCCATAACCTAGCCATGACCTTGTGTTTGGATGTCGTGTTGTGATTTATTCAATATTCAATTTGGTTGTAATATTATTTTATTTGGGTTTGTAATCTATTTATTCATTCATATTGGTTTGTAATAATAATAAGTAGATTAGTTGTATTTCTTTTACTAGAGAAAAATGTATTAGGATATATTTTTTTGTAAAAGAAGATGCAACAAGGTTACGGTTTTGGTTTTGGGCCTTAATGGACCTTATAGTCCAAAATGGGATTTTAGCCCAAAGGCCAAAGCCCAAACGTGGAGGCCCAAGGAAGCAAGGAGCTGAAGTTGGAGCCCATTGGAAGCCCAAATAAAGTGGAAGAGTCACAACACATGGTGGACACTTGAAGCATATGGATGCGGGATCAAGTGGGAGTTCATTGACACATGCCTTGTGTAATTTCTCGTCCTTTAGGAGAGACCCTTTGGCACACTTGTTTTGGCCAACAAGTGTGGCCAAGATTAGGTGGCTAAGGTTATGAACTTGTGGTTGTTTATTTTTGCTTACATGGTTGATTTATATATTTTGTTTTATCTTATTTGGATAAGGATAATTAACAAACTTAATATCAACAACTTGCATAAAATTGGTTCCTTAGAAATCATTAGGTAATAAAATTGGTTTTATTAAAAGATAATGATTTCACAATAAAATGGGTTTTATTAAAAGGAAGTTTGAAAAATGGGTATTCAAATAAAGTACCATACATTTGAATGCATGTAAATGCAAGGTACATAGTTTTCCAACCTAGAATTTAGAAAACTTAAATCCCTTTTTAAAACAAGTTAAACACCATCCTTTTATACAACACTTAAGTCACTTGTAGACTTGATGTGGGGTAAGGGTCACCTAACCACATTTAAGAAAACTTGTGATCTTGAGGTGGTTTTACAATACTTGTGGAATGAGGGTCACCTAACCACTTGTATGTGTAAACTCACATGTGTGTGTAAGTAGGACGACTTGATTTGAAACCATGTGAATAGGGTCACCGGCACATGGCGTTCAAAGGTGTTGATGGGATTAAATATGCCAACTAAACATATGATGCCTAACCGATCCCATAAAACTAGAAGTTGCAAAGGGTTGCAATTGTCAAACGTTGACTACCTTGTTAATTTGAATAGTAGGATAAGGATCACCTAACTACTATCTGAATGAAACGTTGGATTCTAGATTTTAATCATTAATTGTCTTGAAGACATAAAGGGTATTAAAGATTAAAATTAATTTATTTATATTGAAAATACTAAAAGTGAACTTTGTTAAATTGCCTAGATGTCCGCAATCTACAATCCACCTAACGAAATTATCCCACCCGTGCATAACCTATCACTAAGAGCTATACTTGATAAGGATCGTCTTAACCATAATAATTTTATGGATTGGTATCGAAATTTGAGAATTGTTCTCAAACAAGAAAAAAGGTCCGACTTATTGGACGATCCTATTCCCGATGAACCACACATTGACGATTTAGATGCCTATGAAAATTGGTTAAAATACACCGAGGATTCAGTGCAAGTTTCTTGTCTCATGTTGGGAACTATGATTCCCGAGATTCAAAAGGGTTTTGAAAATCATGGGGCATATGACATGATCACCCAACTTAAGAAAATGTTCCTTATTCAAGTTAGGGTGGAACGCTTTGAAAGGGTTCAAGCGTTTCATGCATGTCATATGGAAGAAACACAATCGGTGAAGAGGCATCACCCGAAACCTAAAGCAAAGGTTGCTAGAGGTAAGGGACACGTCGAGGGTAACATCAAAGGGAAAGCTTAAGCGGAACCACCCGAAACCAAAAGAAAAGAAGCTAAAGGTTAGCTTAAACAACTCGTGCTTTGGTTTTGGTGAGATAGAACATTGGAAAGGGGATTTTCCAACCTATCTAAAAGAGTAGAAAAACAAGAGGGAGGCAGGGAAAACCTCGGGTACAACTTTCATGATCCATATCGATCTTAATGTTATTTCTTCTAACACATGGGTATTGGATACCGGATGTGGAACTCATATTTGCAGCTTATTGCTAGATTTCAAAAGAAATAAACATTTAAGAAAGGAGAAACAAGTCTGTTCATGGTCAATGGAGCAAAGGTTGACGTCCAAGCCCGAGGAGATTATGTTTTAAAGCTTCCAAATGATTTGGAAGTTGTATTGAAAAACATTTTGTATTCTCCTAGTTTGACTAGGAACATTATCTCCGTTTCTCTTTTAAGACAATGTGGTTATGAATTTAAGTTTGTTGACAATGATATTTATGTTTTCATGAATAATGTCTTTTATTTTAAAGTGATGCCGTCTAATGGCATTTATGAATTAGTTCATGATAATACATTCATTGATAACTCGTTGTACCAAGCTAGCACCAAAAGACTCAAATGGGATTTGAGTAAAACCTTTCTTTGGCATTGTCGCCTTGGTCACATAAACAAGGATCGCATTCATACACTTCAAAAGAATGGTTTTTTGAAATCAAGTGATGATTCATTTGATGAATGTGAATCTTTTTTATTGGGAAAGATGACCAAGGAGCCCTTTAATGGAACTAATGAAAGGGTGAAAGACTTATTAGGTATCATACATTCGGATGTATGTGGTCCTTTTAGGACAATGACAAGGAATGGTGAAAGATACTTCATTACCTTTACCGACGATTATAGTCGCTATGGGTATGTGTTCTTGTTAAGACACAAAAATCTCTGCTGCGCGTATTTTAAATATGGCACCAACCAAGAAAGTGGAAAGGACACCTTTTGAAATATGGAATGGAAAGGTTCCGTCATTATCATATTTAAGGGTATGGGGTTGTGAGGCTTATGTTAAGATGTACACCCCTGATAAACTTGAAAGCTTTTCTACTAAGTGTATCTTTGTAGGATATCCCGAAGATTCGATGGGATATTACTTCTAAAATCCAAATGAGCATAAAGTGTTTATAGCTCGCAAGGCTAAGTTCTTGGAAAGAAGGTTCCTTATGGAAGGAACTGATAGAACTATGGAACTCGAGGAGGATCGAGAACCACAAGCCGATACACGTTTGGTTGACACTAGCAATCAACAAGAGGTTGTTGATGATGCTCAAATGGTTGATCGAAACACAGAAAGCGTTCGCAAGACTGGTAGAATTAGCACCCCACCTGAAAGATATGGATTTTTCATGGATGGATGCTACGTGGTAGATTCGAATGAACCCACCACATACCGAGATGCAATATCGCAATCTGATTGTGATAAATGGTTGGAAGCCATGAACTTTGAGATGCAATCCATGCATGACAACCAAGTATAGGACTTCGTTGCTCCACCTCTTAATTCCAAACTGGTTGGAAGCAAGTGGGTTTTCAAGAAGAAAACTGATATGCATGGAAACTTGGATACTTATAAAGCTAGACTCGTAGCAAAGGGTTTCACTCAAACACAAGGGGTTGATTATGATGAAAATTTCTCGCCCGTGGCGATGCTAAAGTCTATTAGATATTATTTGCCATAGCCGCATATTATGACTACGAGATTTGGCAAATGGATGTCAAAACCGCTTTTCTAAATTGACATCTTGAAGAGGATGTCTATATGGTTCCGCCCAAAGGTTTTGTCGATCCACAACATCCTAATAAGGTATGCAAGTTAAAGAAATCAATCTATGGATTGAAGCAAGCATCTAGAAGTTGGAATTACCATTTTGATGAAGAAGTCAAGAAATTTGGATTCATCAAAAACGCTGATGAAGCTTGTGTGTATAACAAAGCTATTGGGAGCATCATTACTTTCCTAGTATTGTATGTTTATGTCATACTTTTGTTTGGGAATGACATTCCAACCATAGAAGGTGTAAAAGCATGGCTTGGGAGTTGTTTTTCCATCAAAGATCTTGGTGAAGCCGCATATATTTTGGGAATAAGGATCTATAGGGATTGATCAAGGCGGTTGATAGGTTTGAATCAAATTGCATACATTGACAAAATCTTAAAAAGGTTCAAGATGGAAAACTCTAAGAAAGGTTTCGTACCCATTCAAAGAGGAACAATATTGAGTGATTCTCAATGTCCAAGCTCAAAGGATGAGCAAGAGAAAATGAATGGAATCCCATATGCATCGGCCATAGGATCCATCATGTATGCATGATATGCACTAGACCGGATGTGTCATGTGCTTTGAGAATGACAAGTCGATACCAACAAAATACGGGAAGTAGCCATTGGATGGCGGTTAAGAGCATATTGAAATACCTTTGAAGGACTAAGGATATGTTTCTAATATATGGCTCTGGTGAGGAGGATCTCGTTGTAAAGGGTTACACGGAAGCGAGTTTCCAAACTGATCGAGATGATTCTCGATCACAATCGGGATAAGTTTTCGTTATGAATGGTGGTGCTGTCTCTTGGAAGAGCGCAAAACAAGATGTGGTAGCCTTGTCCACCACTGAATCTGAATACATCGCCGTCTCATTGGCAGCTCAAGAAGCTGCATGGATTAGAAAGTTCGTGGCCGATCTAGGGGTAGTCCATACCATTCGGAACCCTCTATAGATCTTTTGTGATAACGAGGGTGCGATTTCTCAAATCAAGGAGCCTCGTGCACATCAAAAGACAAGGCAAATTGAGCGGAGGTTCAACTACATAAGAGATGAAGTTGAAAAGGGAAAGATATGTATTCGGAAAGTTCACAGTGATCAAAACATTGCGGATCCACTCACGAAGCTCCTTGAAAGGCTGAAGCATGAGGGACATACTTGCGCCTTAGGAATTCGATATTCTAGTGATTAGATTTGATCTATTTTGTATTTGGATATCGGAACAATTGCTATTTTGACTCATTCATACGATTTTGGTTTATGATTATGACATTTGAGTTATGTTCCATTTTAGCATGTTTAAATCCGTGAATAAGTTAATTATTCTATATGTCCGTAGTCGTTCATATTTGTGGGAACAAGTATGAAGGTAATATTATTATGAACTTGGATTAGTAGATATTCATAGGATATGAATATAGCAAGGGTTGCTGCCAAGGTTCATAGATATTTATGGGATAAATATTGGACTAACCCGCCCTCAATTTTACTACATGGAATCCTTGTGATTTGTGATCAAAAGTAAATATTGAGTAAAGGAGAACATCATAGTATCCTCCGACCTGAGATACATATTGGGTCTTGATATTCAATGACTATTATACTTTGACTTAGTTCTTCGCTGCTCTGAAACATGTCAGAACATAAGGCTGAGCTCAAGTGTAGTACAAGGTGATAGTGAGAGACGTATGTAGTCAATAGGGGATTTGTCCCTCTTCTTTGTTGAGAGTGAGATGTCTAAGGCCTGCTAAGTTAAATCAACAAAGAATGATCATTCTGTGTCTTTGGATTTGACATGACATCCGTGACAAAAAGATAAATGATAGATTCACCTAAATCATTTCAAGTAAGGGACTTGAAGGGGATGATGTTATTGAATGGCACTTCGTCATACGTATTAGGGGTAGTAAACCGTTGTTAGGCGGTATTTGCTATTTGCATCAATCTTCTATGTATCCTGTGCAAGTGGGAGATTTTAGGAATCGGTCTGCCCAAAACATATATTAGAGTTGATGTGGCTAGTACGTTATGATCCAAGTCGGGTCATACCCAATAACAAGCTAGACAAACACCATAATATTTATTGTAGATATGATCTAACATGTAAATATTAGCACTCATGATATTTAGAAAATGGGTTTCTAAACATTCTCACTTGAGGAATCGATAAATTATATGGATAATTTATTTAGAGAGATTATATTATGATATTATTTAAGTTGGTTAAATGATATATATATGATAATGGTTGTGGTATTTTGCATAAAACTTATGGCATGTTAAAAGTGTTAAATGTCGCAAAGTTTAAATAGACCTGTGACTAATACATAGAGTATTAGTCCTGTGAACTAATACATGGAGTATTAGTCCTGCGACTGGTATGTGGAATATCAGTCCTAAGACTAGTACATGGAGTATTAGTCTGGTTCTAGGAGGAAAGAGAAAAAATTTCTGGTAGGACCAGCCCACTTTTGGGGGGGGGGGGGAAATTCCCACCCTTTTGTTTAAAATCCATTTTCTCTTATTAATAATTCTTGGGACAACAAACACAACCACCCAACCTCATTACATGCAAAAGCTCTCTACAACCTCTCTCTCTCTCTCTTTGATTTCGGTTCAATGAAGAAGAAAACACAAGAGGTTTTATCTTTCAAGTGCAAGAGTGATTAAATCCTAGCAAGCAAGGTGTTTGTTGAAGGCTTGGAGGGTATACAAGCTTGAGGCTCTTCTCCATTGAAGGCTATCCAATCAAACCGTCATCTCCTTCATCTTCTTGCCTCTTGAAAGGTTGTAGTACATAAACCCCCTATGGTTGATTATTTTAGTATGCATGTAATTCGTATATGGATCCGGGGCTTGGGTTTTACATATAAAACGGGTCTTATATCAATCAATATAACAAGATTTAAAACTTTTAATCCGCTGCGTTTTCATATAAATGGGTTTATATGGCTTTGATAATGTTGTTAAAACCCAACACTTTTAGCCTATTAAATCCATATGATTGGCTAAGTTGTCAATGTACTATCATTTCCTAAATTTAACAGATTCAATAACCCCAAGTACTCTTAGCTTCCAGGGTAATGGCTATCCTGACTGTCTACAGGTAGTCAGCAAGACCAAACATATAACTAAATACATGTCCTTTTGGCTTAGAGTCAATGGCATAATTTTAAGTGAAAGAATAAATTACTATTGCCCCAAATACTTTCAGTCTTTGGAGAAATGGCTATC
The DNA here is from genome assembly GCF_021521415.1 of Bidens hawaiensis. Lineage (NCBI taxonomy): Eukaryota > Viridiplantae > Streptophyta > Magnoliopsida > Asterales > Asteraceae > Bidens > Bidens hawaiensis. Next base: position 665,519 of record NW_027491099.1, read on the forward strand.
CTTTCAAATCTACAAGTAGGTGACAGGACCAAACATATACAAGTATATGCTCCTTAGACTTGGGCAAATGACATAATTTTCAGCAAAAGTAATTCTTTTGAGACTTTCCACTGAAAATCTTTTTAAGCTTCTTTAAAGCTTGAACTGAATAGTATTATCATATCTCAACACCATAAACAACTTGCTCATGTTTTAATCAAAATTTTGTGATTACGCAAAATTCATTTGAAAATTAATTCGAACATATAATTTTGTCATAAAGACACATTTTGACGCAAACAGTTGTATCATACTCAAATATTAATCATCAATGACATTATCACAACAAGCAGACATTACTGAGATGCATAATCTAGCTTAGCCTAATAGCATCATCCGATCAGCTAACACACATAATCAAACATTTAATAAAGACATCAGATAAGCATGCATAGTCAAATATTTCACTACAGATTAAGTTATCATGACATCACACAAGTATCAACTAATATAAAAGTATAGGCATCAAAGATACCTACATTTGCAAAGATAATCAGTTAAGCACATATCAGCTAACATCAAAAGTATTATATCCAAACACATACACACAAACAACATTCACTAAGACTTTGAAAAGGTAGTCAGTTTGCTCAACAAACACACATCATGAATCAGACTTCATTAGAGTTGATCATTCCCAGGGCTTTCAGAAGAAAGTTGAACCTGGTTCTATCAAGTGGTTTTGTGAATAGGTCAGCCAAATTATTACTTGTATCAACTCTTTTTACTTCAATTAAATATTTTTCAATACAGTCCCTTATGAAGTGATGTATGATTTCAATGTGCTTAATCTTGGATTGTTGCACAGGATTCTTAACAATAAAAGATGTAGCAGCATTATCAATGTAAATAGGGGTTTTTAGAAAATTCTGACCATAATCCAATATTTGATTATGAATCCAGAGGACATGTGCACAGCAGGTAGATGCAGAAATGTATTCATCTTCTGCAATAGAGATTGACACTGTGGTCTGCTTCTTGCATTGACACCATCCTGAAGTGGACTTCCTGCTCATATTGCAACCATCATAGTTACTATCTGTGTAGGAAATTAGATCAAATGACTGGTTCTTTGGATACCAAATTCCCAAATCAGGTCATCCCTTAAAATATCTAAAGATCCTCTTGACTTCATTCACGTGAGAGACCTTAGGACATGATTGGAATCTAGCACAGACACACACAACAAACATGATACCAGGCCTTGAAGCAGTCAGATACATCAGTGATCCAATTTTTGCTCTGTATTCATGCTCATCCACTGGCTCCCCCTTTTCATCAGCTACCATCTTTTCTTTTGAATCCATAGGAGTTGAAGCTGTCTTAAGATCATTAAACTTAATTTGTCTAGTATGTCATGCACATACTTAGATTGGTAGATGAAAATCCCATCAGCCTTCTGCTGAACTTGTAATCCAAGGAAGAAGTTCATTTCTCCCATTGAGCTCATACTATACTTGGACTTCATTACCTCTTCAAACTCCATACACATCTGCTCATTGGTTGACCCAAAAATAATGTCATCCACATAAACTTGTAACAATAACAAATCTCTTCCTTTCTTCTTGTAAAAGAGGGTCTTGTCAATAGCTCCCCTTTGGAAACCATTTTCAAGTTGGTGATTTCACTGTTCATCATACCAAGCTCTAGGAGCCTGATGAAGTCCATACATGGCTTTGTTTAGCTTATACACCCTGTTAGGATAAGTAGGATCCTCAAAACCTGATGGTTGAGAAACATACACCTCCACTTCTATCTTTCCATTTAGGAATGCAGATTTGACATCAAGTTGGAATACCCTTATATTCTTTGAGGCAGCATAGGCTAAGAAAATTTAATTTCTTCAAGTCTTGCAACTGGTGCAAAGACTTCCTCAAAGTCAATCCCTTCTTCTTGTAGGCATCCCAAAGCCAAAAGTCTAGCTTTGTTCTTAATCACAATTCCCCTTTCATCCCTTTTATTCCTGAAAACCCATTTGGTTCTAATTTCATATCTGTTTCTTGGCCTCTATACTAGTTCCCTAACCCGTAGATCTATGAATTGAGCCAACTCCACTTGCATTGCTTCTACCCAATTGTTGTCCTTTAGAGCTTGAACAATGTTCTTTGGTTCTATTTGGGATAGAAAGTAGGAGTACAAACAAATGTTTGCAGATTCAGAATGGCTTCTTGTAACTCTTTCATATATATTTCCAATGATGTGTTCAGAAGGATGATTCTTTTCAACATAAGGGGTTTGAAATATCATATCTGTAGACAAAGTAGTGTCAATATTTGATTCATTGAGATCTGGTTCTTCAAAGACCAAATCAGTTGTTGCATTATCAACTTCAGGTGCTTCCCCATTGTTTTGTACAGAGGTAGATGCACCATAGTTTTCTAAATTCAATCTTTAAAATAAATCTTAAAACCTTTCCCCTGTTGCAGTTCCTGCTTCTCCAGTTTGGTTGCTTGGATCTTCCCCATTATGAACTTGCTCATCTTGCACTACTTGATTGTCTTGATTATTATCTGCTTGATCTTGTTTTGGACTTTGATTGTTCTCTAGCTCATTGTCTTGAACTTGCTCAGCATTTGCACTTGAGGGATCCTTTATGAATGTATATTCACTTTCTTTACTTGCAACCTTTTTCCACAACTTTTCCAAATCCAATGTCTTCTGATTTGAATCTTCAATCACACTGGTTTTGTAAAATTATTCATCAAAGTCATCAGGATAGATCTTGAAAGACTTGATCAATTTATCTAAGTCAAACAGCCATGCTGCACCATCAATTGTGTTGAATTAATTTTCATTAAAGACTACATCAGATGATTCAATTACACTCAAATGATCTTTCATATATACTCTGTAGGCCGTTGAGCGTGTTGAATAGCCAACAAAGAAATAGTCCTTGGTGTTCAAAAGAGAACATTTGCATCCAAAAGGCTTGAGGAACTTGATGTAGGGCTTTCTATTGAATAGGATTTCATAGGGAGTCTTTTTGTGACTTTTGTTAAGAAGTACCATGTTCTAAACATAGCAGGCGGTGTTAATAGCTTCTGCCCAAAAAGTAACAGGCAAATAAGCATCAGCTAGCATGGTTCTTGCAGCTTCAATGAGTGTTCTGTTTCTCCTTTCTGCAACACCATTCTGTTCAGGAGTTTTAGGAGTTGAGAATTATTGAAGTATTCCTTTGTTGTTGCAAAATTCTTCAACAACTCAGAACCATTGTCACTTCTCATCAGTTTAACCCTTTTATCCAGTTGATTCTCAACCCTTGTTACACAGTTCATAATTAACTTAGCAGCCTCATCCTTTGTACTTAGGAAATAAACCCATGTATATCTTGAGAAATCATCAATGATCACTAGACAATATCTTTTCTTCCCAATGCTTGGTACACTCACAGGACCAAAGAGATCCACGTGAAGCATTTCAAACACTTGATCAATTGAGTTGATGAGTTTAGTCTTGTGATAAGACTTGTGCTGCTTTCCCTTTTGACATGAAATACATTTTTCATCCAATTTGAACTCCCTAGTAGGTAAACGAATGACATGCTCACCCTTGACTAGTTTGTTCATATTATTGAGATTGGCATGACAAAACATTATAGTCAACAATTTTGACTCATTCTAAGTGGCTTTAGAAACAAAACATTTACCACCCCTTGAAACAACATCCTTCATGTTAAGTTCATATAAATTTCCATTCCTTGGGGCCATCATCATGATCATATCAGGTGGAATAACATATTCGGGTCTTAAAATAAAACAATATGAGTCATCAAAACCAACTTTATAACCCTTATCACACATCTGTGATATGATCAAAAGGTTATACTGTAGTCCTTCTACATAGAAGACATTGTCAAATGTTACTTTACCATTTGTCAAGATACCCTTTCCAACAATTTTACCTCCATTCTCATCACTGCCAAATGCCACTGGACCCTCAAACTCCTCTTCATAGTTAACAAGTGACCTTTTGTGACATTCGTGACAAAACGAGGAATATTATATTCACTATGTAGCAAGTAAACGATAAATCGGTTAATTCGTAGTGCTTAAATGAGTAACCGACCGATACTAATTATGACCCGTATACATACTGAGGGGTCATATACGAGTTATAGATATATTATAGAGGTTAACATATTGATATTTAGGCCCCAATACGTTTAAAACTCTTTAAACGAAAAAGGTTTCGTTTATCGTTACGCTATAAGCTTAAACGCAATCGTTAATATCAAAACGAGCATTGTAGCTTCCGTTATTCCGAAAAAGATTTATAAAACACTTATATGACATTTTCTAAGCAATCCAGGAAAATATTTTGGGATTTTACAACGATTCAGTACGTTTTTCTTATTTTACAAAAAAAAACTGAAAAACACTCGTTTTCGCTCTGGTTTTCGCACTCGAACTAGTTTTCTTGCGAAAACCAAACCCGAATTAAATTTTGGACCTAATTTTACGTATGGAATGAATACCAAGGCACCACTGGGCCAAAATGGAGGCCCAATGGGCCTTATATATTGGCGGCCGGAAAGGGGGCAGCCCACCCCCCTTCTGGTATTTTCTATATAAAAAAAAATTTAGAGAAATTTTGGACCAACTTTTCCAGAAAATACTTACCCTTGCTGTTCTTCTGCATCCTCCAGCCCAAACCCTAAGGTAAATATTGATTTTTACATTGATTTTAACCATGATTAACATAGTTTAACCATGAAAAATTAATCCTTGATTAGTTTTAAACATGTTTAACCATCCAAAAAGCATAAAAATCAAGTAAAATCATGTTTTGATGTTAAACATGTTTACAAACCAGGAACATATACTTTTTTGATCAAAAACGAGGATTAGAACACGAATACAACGTTTTTACGGTTTGAAAGTTCGGTTTGTTTTGATGTTAAACATGTTTACAAACCATGAACATATACTTTTTTGATCAAAAACGAGGATTAGAACATGAATACAACGTTTTTACGGTTTGAAAGTTCGGTTTGAACCCAAAACCGAAACCCTAATTATCAAGGCTATTACATGGATGATTTATGCTTGGTTTGATGTTATATGATATTTAGATACACTGAGTTTACAACCCGAGACCCGGAAAGTCGTTTAAGCTAGCAAAACTCATCGAAAACCGACAAGGTAAACCCGTAACACTCGTTTAACGGCTGTTTAGTATTAGGTTGTGACGTGCTTGTTTTTAGCTTGGGAAATTTTGTAGGGACATTAGGGATCATATAAATGAGTCCCTCTTCAAATTTGGTAATTATTCTATAAACGGAGAATATTTTGTGAATTTATTTCCGTTTATGAGCGTTTATTTGGGAAAAATAGCTAAGCATATTGAAAAATTATGAAATTTGGTTTTGGAGATTAATATGTGATGGTAACATCACTGGTAAAGTTTGGGGGATCATTGGAAATGCCTAAGTATGGTTTGTGCAATTATGATTTAACCAAATTTTAACAGCCGAAAAACGCACAAAAAGGCATTTTGTCAAAAGAGTTAGGTTCTGAAGATTTTGCAGGGGCTATTTAATAATATTGAGGCCATTTATTAAAATTATCGGATTTTTCGGAGGTCGTTTGATATAAACGGGCCATTTATTACACGATTATAACCTATTAAATGAATTTTTATAAATAAATAATTAGTAATAAAATTTCTGAAAATATTTTTATAAAATTCTACATATTTTAATGTATTTTTACAAAAATTTACATAATTTACATATAAGTACATATTTAGTTATGATTAATCATAGATTTAAATTATTATTGTTTTAACGAAACCGGCAGTTTGATGTTTAACGGACTGACTGGTACGTCAAAATATCAAATATGGTCAAATATTATATTTTTGGATGAAATTGATAAAAACGAACTTTTTACGAGAATTCCTGACAATTCGGGTGGATTGTACGCGTCTTGTATAATCAAACCCGTGTGAAAATGGAAACGAACCCTGCGATCAATCCAGATACCGAAACCTTAAAATTCTTTTATAAATTAAATCATTTTATCAATCAATATGTTTACTTATGTTTTTATGATCTTACCTATTCCCGAAACGCGTAAACGATCAACTTGGCTAGGCTCGGAAAACGGTGAAACTGAGCCAAATCTGATTTTAAGTATTTCACAATATACAACGTCACAATCTAAGACTATGGTCAAGTTTTGGGCCTAACAGCTATAACCAAACTAGTTATACAGCCCGATTTGGTTTAAACACTGTACTAGTATTAACAGTACGATACCGATTATAGGATACAAGCTATAATCGAGGCATAACACTTATTGACGTATATTACCTGCTCGAACTACAATAAGGTGAGTTTCACGACCCCACTTTCTAAACTGTTTGATGAACTTTTGGGGTGGAAAGCATGTTTACATATACTTATATACTTGAAAACGTGTGATGATGTGAATTATCTAAGTACTAACACTTGATAAATCCCCACAAACACAAGTGATTAACTTCGTGCCGGTGACGTGTGGATAGTACTATCGGTGTGACAAAGCCAACTGACAGAGCCGGTGGGGTATGCCAGAACATGTTAACCCAGCTGCACATTGTCATTTAAACTTATTACATACTGCTATGTGGTGTTGGACATAGTACATACTTGGGGCAAAGTGGCTGTTAAATGCCAACGGGAGTGCATGGGCAGGGGTGGCCATGTGTTTTAGCTCGTTTCTGTTTCACTTGTGGCTTAGTATAATACATCATACACATACATGTATACATACACACTGTAAACTTTACGAACTCGTATACTGATTTCGTTGATACTCGTGAATCTTGAAACTCACCAACTAGACGTAGTTGACCCGTTTTAACATGCTTTTCAGGTAAAGCAAAGGTGGAATGATTTACTTACGTTCTTGGTGTTAGGAATGAAGTTGAATAGCTGTGAATAGACGCAGATATATAATATTGAATAAGAAGCTCGTAAACCGGTTATGTGATTCTCATCTAGTTTGTAAACATAGTACCAACCCATGTAATATGATGTAAATTAGTTTGTGAATTTCTTTATAAACAATGTTGTTGATACGAGTATTATCTGTTACATTCCCGTTTTACGCTTCCGCAACTACCTAGTCGGGGTGTGACACCTTTTGTCACAAGTCATGTGTCTAGTACATCCACTATCCATATACCATACTTCATTCCATGGAGTGGATTGTTCCTGCACATTACAAAGAGAGTGATAAGTTAGATGATGAAGTGCAAGCTATCTCAACTTGCAAATCATCAGATTCATTTTCAGTAGCAACATTGGGTGTGAGTGTTATCGGTTCAGGATCTTCACGGGTAACTTCAATGTTTTCTGAATTATTTGTTTCATATCCACATTCTCTTGAAGTTTTCACAAATGAAGTTCGGCTTTTGCAATCATCCGCTGCATTGGCACATTCTTGAACAACATAGTCCTTCTTGCTTGAATAATCTCTCACATCAACAATCTTCTCCTCCTTAGCTTCAACCTTAGGTTTCCAAAGAAATCCTTGAGGTTCAAAACCGTGCTTCAAGAGAAACTTATCATCACCAGCTAGTTCAATTAGTTTCTTTCTAGGAAAGACTTCTTTGTTTCTTTTCTTTTCACTACTTTTTGATCCTTGAGAATCATTAGACTTAACTGATTTTGTGTCTTGTATGGGGATAATTCTCAAAGGTTAAGAGTTATTTTTCACAAAAGTTTCAGATTTTTTGGGTGATTTGCTTCTTCTAGCTTGTTCAGTCATAGGTTTCTTTGGTTTCATCTCAACTTTCTTTTCCTTCTTGACCATCTATGCAGCTTTATGATCAGTTTCACTCACAGTCCCCTTTCCACAAACCTTTACCTTTCCCAAGTATTCATCATACTTTTGTTTATAGAGCCCATAGTTTTGGCCGAACTTTGTCTCATTGGGAACATGAAATGGTTTGAAATTGAACATTTTCATTACAAGAATCAGTGTGGTGACTATATTCATCACATTTCTTGCACCATACCTTTCCCTTGAATCTTTCATGATCACTACCCTTCTTGAATCTCTCACTTGGTGTAGGTGGTTTGACACCAAGTGATTTCTGAGTCTTTAGACTATCGAAGTCAATTGAAAAAGGAACAAACTCTTCAATCTGAATATCTTGTCTTTCAATCTTGCTCTTAACAAAGATGATTTTCTTCATACTCATAGGCTCTTCATCTAGGCTTCCCTTATGCCTTGACTGCCTCTTCTCATATTCTTTCATGGTTTCAACTTCCCCAATATCAAATGTAACACCCCGTAACCGCAGCGGAAACGTACACGGGATGCAACAGACACATCTGATATCAACAGCATTGCTTATAAAGAAAATACCACTACATTAATTTATAACATATTACATTGTTGCGAGTTGCGTTACTGTCTAGGTGTCACACACATATATTACCAATAAGACATTAATATATATTCATTACAAAACATAGAGCAGCAAGCTTCCAACAGGTAGCACAGATAGTTAAGCACATATCAATCATTCCAACTTGGGCATACCTAGAAAACATGTAAAGAAAACGGGTCAACTACGAATAGTTGGTGAGTTTCACTAATTTAAATAAACACTGACAAATCATTTTAATAATCATTTATTAACAATGTAATCATGCTGGGAACTATGTTACCCCAGGACATTTCCATTAACTTTCTGGGAACTATGTTACCCCAGAACAATAATAACCCCTAGGAACTATGTTACCCCAGAACAATAATAACCCCTGGGAACTATGTTACCCCAGAACAATAATAACCCCTGGGAACTATGTTACCCCAGAACAATAATAACCCCTGGGAACTATGTTACCCCAGAACAATAATAACCCCTGGGAACTATGTTACCCCAGAACAATAATAACCCCTGGGAACTATATTACCCCAGAACAATAATAACCCCTGGGAACTATGTTACCCCAGAACAATAACACATGATAAACATTTTATATATTCTGTGCATCAGACCATATATATATAAATGTACAAGTATTTCCATACGATCGGTATGTACTTAAATACTTTAAATAAGACATGTTTTCCGCCCCGGGAAAATATAATTAAAACAATTCATAAAAAGGGGCTCGTGAAAACTCACCTTTTTGTGAGTCGGTGAGTAATATAAGGAACAGCTACGTGCCTGGATCTGTAATATAATATCTAGTCGTTACTATATAATTCCCATAACTTAAATACGTATCAATCGGTACATCTGGGAACATTGTTAACCCAGTACTGTACTCGATTCGGGGACAATGTTAACCCCGTGACACTTCTAAGGACTCAGATTGACATTGCTTAGAGTTTGACAGTCAATTTAGTTAAGGTGATGAAATTATAGCTCGGTTTGACACCCCGTTTGGCCGTGGGGCCCGTTTCCGGTATTTCGGTGCCGGAAACGGTAAAATCGGGTAAAATTACCCAAATCTTCCGAATTATTTTCGGATGATTTATTTTTACCTAATTTACTTAGATTTATGAAAATAATCCATTTTTAAAGTTTTCGTGTACCAGTCAGCTCGCTTATGCGAACTTTGCCGGTTTACACATTTTAAGCTTTAAAAACTTGTTTTTATGTTCTTTTTAGCACAAATAATTACCCGATTAGTCTCGGGTCTTGAAATTTTGCACAAAACTTATTTTGACAGAAAGAAAATTCTACAAAATTTTTCCAGATTTATTTTCTTATATTTACATTTATTTATCTATTTTTAAATCTTATTAAAACACTAAATATGTCAAAAATACCAAAACACTTTAGAAAAATCCCAAATTTTTCTGAGATGATCTCTGTCATCCTCATAACTTCCTGGAATTTTTCCAGATTTATTTTCCTATATTTACATTTATTTATCTATTTTTAAATCTTATTAAAACACTAAATATGTCAAAAATACCAAAACACTTTATAAAAATCCCAAATTTTTCTGAGATGATCTCTGTCATCCTCATAACTTCCTGGAATTTTTCCAGATTTATTTTCCTATATTTACATTTATTTATCTATTTTTAAATCTTATTAAAACACTAAATATGTCAAAAATACCAAAACACTTTAGAAAAATCCCAAATTTTTCTGAGATGATCTCTATCATCCTCATAACTTCCTGGAATTTTTCCAGAATTTAAAACTTATTTTTCAAGCCATTTTCACCCAAAACCGAGCTAGAAAGCCCTAGAACTCGTTTCACCGAAAATCCTACTTAGAATTTTCCAACTGAGCTCAAATTTTGTGGGTGACTTTTATATGTTATAAAAAGCTTATCTTAAATTTTCCAGAATTTTTCATCATGTTTAGCTATTTTTCACTATTTTTGGCCAAAACCGAGCATTAAATTCACCAAATATTCATCTTTTATCCAAAAATTACCAAAAATTCTCAGATCTCATATTTTCATGTGTAGATCATCTCTGTGAAATTTCGTGACCCGACTCTAAGCACACGAAAATCTGTCCAAATTTCATATACATACGAAAACCGAACTATCTTGTGTTTTCTAGCTTTAGATCGCAAGGATCTTGGTTTCTAGCCTTTGCTAGCCGCTAGATACAACACTTACAAGCACAATAACACTATACCAAGCAAACTATACCAACAATCAAACCATTTCTTTCATAGTGTCGGTTTTTAAGTAAAAACAAAGGTTTTAACCGTAAAAATCCGTTCTCGACTCTTTTTACTCATTTCTTGGACCAAGATCCCTTGTATAACATGTATACATCTCTTGATCATGCAAGAGTCGGTTTCATCTCGGGTTTTCACCCATCTTTCACTTGGAAATCCATTTTAACAAGATTTTAACCGTAAAATTTTATTCTAAACACTTTTAACTCATTACTTGGATCAAGATCCTTTGTATAACTTGTATACATCCCTTGATCATACGAGAACCGGTTCCATCTCGGGTTTTCACCCATATTTCACTTGGAACCTTCCTTTTCTCAAGATCATGGAGTTAGAAGTAGGATTCAAGCATCAAAACATGTTCATACCTTGTGATTTTTAGTTAAAAACTCAAGAGCTTGGATGTATGTTTGAAGATTTGAGAGAGTTTGTGTGAAATGTGTTGAAGAAAAAAGAAAATGAAATGAATGATAATAACACAAGGATCGATCGGTCCATAAGGTGGATGGGGGTGGGCCCCACACATCAATTCTAGGCCACACATTCGGATTACGCAATCCGGATAATGTTGTGGATAATCTGGTTCAGTTCGTTTCTCGTTTAGACTCGTAATTCGGCTTAAAACGAGCATAAAATGGTTGTTTTTCGGGTCAAAAATAAAATTTACATAAAACTGATTTAAAAACTTTAAAAACTTAACCCATGACATTAAAACATCATATTATCGGTATTTGTGCATCTTTTTCGGTTTGATTGATCGTCTCTTGCTTGGTTTGGTGTTAAAGGTTTCGTTTAGCGTACCGACGTACCATTAAATCGAAATCCTTTTTCTGTGCTATAATTCACCTATCCCGAAGCATTAATACTTCGTATATATCACTAAACATTATATACGTCGTCTATAATGTAATTCCCGATTCGTTCGGGTTTCAATAATCGTTCATTGGTTAATTGTAATTCCAATATGATTCACTATATAATTGAGTATGATTCATACTGTGAACCATATATATTCATATAAACGTGCTATAACTCATATAATCAATATTAAATAACACGTAAATAGTATATTCCGGCTAGGGTATACCTGAATTTGCCGGAATCGTTACATTCTCCCCCCGTTATAAAAATTTCGTCCTCGAAATTTTACGCGTCCACTACTTCCTTTTGAGGAAATAGGTGGGGGTATTTCTTCCGAAATTCATCCTTTCGTTCCCAAGTAAATTCTGGGCCTCGTTGCGAATTCCATCTAACTTTGACCAACGAGATCTTATTGTGTCTAAGTTGCTTGATCTTACCGTCCACTATTTCGATGGGCTCCTCTACGAAGTTGAGCCTATCACTTATTTGCACACCCTCTAAGGGTAACACCGATGTCTCATCCGCCAGACATCTTTTCAAATTCGACACATGAAACACGTTATGAACTGCACTTAGTTCCTCAGGCAGTTCTAGTCGGTAAGCTACCGGACCGATCTTTGCAGTAATAATGAATGGTCCAATATATCTAGGGGCCAACTTCCCCGCCTTTCCAAATCTGACCACTCCTTTCCAGGGTGATACTTTCAAATATACCTTTTCACCCTTCTCAAATGACAACGGTTTTCGACGGGTGTCGGCATAACTCTTCTGCCGATCCCGCGCGGCTTTCAGGTTGTTCTTAATTTCAAGAATCTTGCTGGTCGTCTCCTGGACCAGATCCGATCTAATGACCTGCGGGTCACCCACTTCAGACCAGCAAAGTGGTGATCGGCACTTCCGCCCATACAATGCTTCATAAGGTGCTGCCTTTATACTGCTGTGATAACTGTTATTATAGGAAAATTCAACGAGTGGGAGATGTTGATCCCAATTTCCCTTAAAGTCCAGTACGCAAGCACGAAGCAAATCCTCCAAAGTTTGAATGGTCCTCTCAGACTGGCCATCGGTCTGAGGGTGGTAAGCTGTGCTTAGGTCAATACGTGTTCCCAATGCTTCTTGGACAGCTTGCCAAAGTTTGGAGGTGAAATGGCTATCCCTATCGGAGATGATCGAGATAGGGATGCCATGACGAGACACTATTTCATTTATATAAATTTGCGCAAGTCTCTCAGTGTTATAATTATTCCTAATTGGAATAAAATGTGCCGATTTGGTTAATCGATCCACGATTACCCAAATCGCATCATGACCTCGGGGTGTCTTGGGGAGATGTGTCACAAAATCCATTGTGATCTGCTCCCACTTCCATTCGGGAATTTCCGGCTGTTGTAGCATTCCCGAGGGTTTCTGGTGTTCCGCCTTAACTCTCGCACACGTCGTACACTTGCCGACGTATGTGGCTATATCCTTTTTCATACCTGGCCACCAGTAAAATTCTTTCACATCCTTGTACATTTTATCTGATCCCGGATGTATGGAATATTTCGATTTATGTGCTTCATCCATGATCAAATCACGAAGGTCATGGAGGGTCGGGATCCAAATCCGATTTTTGAAATAAAGAATTTCGTCCACACGCTGTTCGAAATTCTTCTCATTCCCGTAAAGTCCTTCTTTATTCAATTGGTCCTCTTTCAACGCCTCGCGTTGAGCGACTCGAATCAAATCCGAAAGGCTCGATTGGACTACCATTCCCAATGCTCGCACGCGTAGTGGCTTGACTCGATCCTTCCTACTCAAGGCATCGGCTACAACGTTAGCCTTGCCGGGGTGATACCGTATGTCACAGTCATAGTCACTTAATAATTCGACCCATCTTCGTTGCCTCATATTCAGTTCTTTTTGATCGAATATGTGTTGCAAACTTTTATGATCAGTGAATATGGTGCACTTTGTACCGTAGAGATAGTGTCTCCAGATTTTAAGTGCAAAGATGACTGCTCCCAGTTCCAAGTCATGAGTAGTGTAGTTTTTCTCATGAACTTTTAACTGTCGAGACGCATAGGTTATGACCTTTTTATTTTGCATTAACACGCATCCTAACCCTTTACGGGATGCGTCACAATATACAACAAATCCATCGTCTCCGTCGGGGAGACTTAAGATTGGCGCTTGGCACAATCTTTGCTTTAGCGTTTGAAACGCCGTTTCCTGCTCTTCACCCCATTCATATTTCCGATCCTTTTGAGTCAGGAGGGTTAAAGGTTGGGCGATGCTGGAAAAGTTCTCTATAAATCGACGATAGTATCCAGCTAAGCCTAAGAATTGGCGGATTTCCTTCGGCGATTTAGGCGCTTGCCAATTCTTAATAGCTTCAACCTTACTCGGATCAACGTGTATTCCTTGGTGGTTTATAACATGACCGAGGAATTGCACCTCTTGTAACCAGAAGTTACACTTGGAGAATTTTGCATATAACTTCTCCTGATCCAGGAGCTCTAAAACTAACTTTAAGTGTTGCTCGTGCTCTTCTTTACTCTTCGAGTATATCAAAATATCGTCAATAAATACGATGACGAATTTGTCAAGATAGGGTTTACAGACTCGGTTCATGAGATCCATGAACACCGCTGGCGCATTTGTTAGCCCAAAAGGCATAACTAAAAATTCGTAGTGGCCGTAGCGAGTCCGAAACGCGGTTTTTGGGATATCCTCCTCTTGAATTCTAACTTGGTGGTATCCCGATCTAAGATCAATTTTTGAGAAATAGCTCGCACCTTGTAGTTGGTCGAACAAATCATCGATTCGGGGAAGAGGATATCTATTTTTGATGGTTAATTTGTTCAATTCCCTGTAGTCAATGCACATTCGAAGGCTTCCGTCCTTCTTTTTCACAAATAGTACAGGTGCACCCCACGGGGAATAGCTGGGACGAATAAATCCCTTATCCAACAATTCCTGCAACTGGTTGGATAATTCTTGCATCTCGGACGGTGCAAGTCTGTAAGGGGCCTTAGCAACAGGGCCAGCTTGAGGAAGTAAGTCGATTCTGAATTCAACTTGTCGGGTTGGCGGTAATCCAGGAAGTTCTTCTGGGAAAACTTGTGGAAATTCGCGCACCACTGGAATATCGTCCACCCGTTTTTCCTCAGAATCAGCGGCCGTCAGGCTCGCTAGATACGCCACACATCCCTGACGTATATATTTCAACACCTTGAGGTGGGATATAAATGGTATCATGGTGCCGGATTTTTCTCCCTGCACTAATACCTCCTCGTCATCCGACACCCGGATCTTGACGGTTTTCTTTTCACAGTTTATTTCTACCCTATTACGTGCCAACCAATCCATTCCCACTATCACGTCAAAACTACCCAATTCTACCGGTAACAAGTCAATCAGGAAGGATTGTTCGCTTAGAATAAGAGGGCAATTCCGAACAATCCGATTAACTATCATGGTTTTACCGTTAGCGACCTCTACGGTGTAGGGTTCTATGGTTTCACCAATAGGAAGGTTTGCTAACGAAAGGAATCTAACGGAGACAAAACTTCTATCGGCGCCTGTATCAAATAATACAGAAGCGTAATGATCAGAGACGAGGAAGGTACCTGTCACTACGCTGGGGTCCTGGCGCGCCTCGTTCGCTCCCATCACAAATGCCCGGCCTCGCGCCGGATTGGACGCCGATGGCTGACCCGCGGGTTGTCTCCCGTTTCCTCCCTGATTCAGTTTCGGGCAGTTCCTTTTGAAGTGATCCGTGCTGCCGCATTTGTAGCATGCACGGCTAGTGGTCACCATCTGGTTTCCTTGCGGGTTCTGCTGTCGGGCTGGTTGAGTTCTAAATGGTTGCGCACGAATAGGTTGCGGTTGACGGTTCAGGTTGTTCAGATTTGTCTTACAATTTGGTGCGTAGTGTCCAACCCTGCCACACCGGTGGCACACCACCTCCTTGCACACGCCACTATGGTGGTAACCACATTTCCCACATTTAGGAAACGTTCCCCTCTGCGGTTCTTGCCTTCCGCCCGAACTAGTCATGGCATAGCTCTGGGCAGCGGGCCTAGCTCGTTTACCTTGCTGTTTCTCTCGGATCCTATTGTCATACGTACCTCGCTTTCCCCCAGCCGACTCTCCCGTCGCCTTTATCGATCCGCTCCTTAAGAAATCATACGTGACAATACCAGCCTGTGTCACTGCACCCTCATACGTCTGGTGCCCTCCCGCGTTAACTATACTCCTCACTACTGGAGTAAGTCCCCAAATATAACGTTCCACCCTCTTTGACTCTGGGGTGACCAACCACGGCACTAATCGTGACAGTTCATTAAACCGGTTGGTATATCCCAAGTGGTCCGCCCCATGCATCTCTAGGTTCCACAACTCATGTTCCAGTTTCTGCAATTCATTCTTTGGACAGAAATGTTTCAAAACAAGATCCTTAAGCTCTGCCCAGGTCATGCGGTTTGTCGCCGCCTGACCTCGAGTCTGTACTATGGTGTTCCACCATGTCAAGGCATGGTCTGTGAACGTACAGGTGGCGTACTTAACGACACAATCCTCGGGACAGTTGCTGATATTTACCACTGACTCTATTTTCTCTAACCATTTCACTAACCCATTCGGTCCTTCCGACCCGTTAAACTCTAAAGGCTTGCATAACATAAAGTCCTTGATTGAACAACCCCTGGATGGTCCAGTGCGGTTGGTCTCTACAGTAGGGATAGGGCCATTACTGTCGGTAGCGACCACCGTAGGCGGTGCGTCATTACTCGGCATAGTGTTATCATTCCTTGGAGGATTAGCATTTTGTTCCCCGTCATTATTTATGGGCGTTTGATTGCTCGGAGGGGTTGGATTGGTCGAGTTATTAATACTGGCGGCGATGCGCGATACTATATCCGGTATCGCCGCCTCCAACTGTTGAGCAATCAAACGGCTCACATCTACTTCCGATATTTTCGTTGATCGTTTCGGTGCCATTCTACACAATCATCAAAGAAATACATATAATCAATACCATCTCAAAACATAAAACAAAATACATATTTCATTCATTAGTAAACATTGATTCATATTACACAAACATCAGTTTACATACTTTCAGTCAACATTACATAACTAGTTTTATTACAAGGGCCCTATGTCGGTATCATCTCGACATAACCCGTAAAGGGGTCAGTGCTTGAATGATACCCAAAAGTATCTATAGTGATATGCCCTACAAGAGACCCCCTATGGGCCAGTGGTTGTACTATAACTAAACAAGATTCACTTCGTGTTAGTATCACCACTAACTACTTACACGGAGTATCAAAAAGCGGTTCAAGATTCTACCATCCAACACATCTACACATGGTGGTAAACTAACCCCACCAACACCGCCACCATAACCCGCATTCGGGTTTCCATCTGGTCGATCAACCAGTGGGAGTATGAGCACTCCCTTTTTAACTGGTTAATAGCATACTGGTGGTCCAGTATGCTGTCCCCGAGGTACGCCCGCCTCTGTACCCCCACGACCAGGGCGGCAGAGTGCTCGTTCACCTGCTCGGTGAGAACACGTAGCCAAGCCGCCAAGTCCCGCTCCTGCCTTGGCAGACCCCACACAGGTAGGGTTGCAGGCTCGGGTTGGGGGCGGGAAGACTCGCCCCGGTGGTATGTGGATCTGGGTGGGGTAACAGTGGGCGGAACATACGGGGCACTGATCCGCGCCGTGAGGCGGGGACCGTGTCTGGGGGGAATCGGGGCGGTCTGTGGTGCGGGCGGGGTAGGAGACCTGGTAACCCTAGCAGGGGAGGGTAAACTAGCACTCCTAGCTGGGGTGGTCTGTCTAGAAGTACTATGACTAGCCTCCGAAGGCTCGGAGCTGGGTGCTACACTTGGGCTTCCAGAGGCCCCGGAACTGACCTCTTCCGGGTCCTCTTCCGTCGACACACTAGGTGTTCTTGCCATTTTTACCTGCACACAAGTTAACAAACATATAGTCCCTTTTCATAGTGTAATTCATAATTAAATTAATCATGCACTTACTTATATAATTTTGCCACATAATAATATTATTATACATTTACACATATGTTGCCAATTTTACCTATTTAAGTCCCCCGTGACTTCCCCTGAATTCCCTCGTACAGACAAGTCTGTTATTATGTTCCGGACCATAATAACCCACTTGTCCATCCAAGTTCATCCCGATCTCGTCACAATATATTATTAGTTGATATTCAGATCCTATAATACTTGAGCTACTGGTTATATTTTAGGTATCTTTTTCAGACATCCTAATTCTTTATAACCAATGGCTCTGATACCAAGTTCTGTAACACCCCGTAACCGCAGCGGAAACGTACACGGGATGCAACAGACACATCTGATATCAACAGCATTGCTTATAAAGAAAATACCACTACATTAATTTATAACATATTACATTGTTGCGAGTTGCGTTACTGTCTAGGTGTCACACACATATATTACCAATAAGACATTAATATATATTCATTACAAAACATAGAGCAGCAAGCTTCCAACAGGTAGCACAGATAGTTAAGCACATATCAATCATTCCAACTTGGGCATACCTAGAAAACATGTAAATAAAACGGGTCAACTACGAATAGTTGGTGAGTTTCACTAATTTAAATAAACACTGACAAATCATTTTAATAATCATTTATTAACAATATAATCATGCTGGGAACTATGTTACCCCAGGACATTTCCATTAACTTTCTGGGAACTATGTTACCCCAGAACAATAATAACCCCTGGGAACTATGTTACCCCAGAACAATAATAACCCCTGGGAACTATGTTACCCCAGAACAATAATAACCCCTGGGAACTATGTTACCCCAGAACAATAATAACCCCTGGGAACTATGTTACCCCAGAACAATAATAACCCCTGGGAACTATGTTACCCCAGAACAATAACACATGATAAACATTTTATATATTCTGTGCATCAGACCATATATATATAAATGTACAAGTATTTCCATACGATCGGTATGTACTTAAATACTTTAAATAAGACATGTTTTCCGCCCCGGGAAAATATAATTAAAACAATTCATAAAAAGGGGCTCGTGAAAACTCACCTTTTTGTGAGTCGGTGAGTAATATAAGGAACAGCTACGTGCCTGGATCTGAATTTGCCGGAATCGTTACATCAAACACTTCATGGCTTGAGAAAACAGGGTAAACTGGAATGAAGTTGTCACCATAAATTGTTTCATTGACCTTTTTCTTGTTGTCACTAATTCTTTGCAAAGCAGCCTTGCTTGGTGGCCTTACTACATTATAGCTCACCTTTGATCTTTCACATATGTCAAAAGACACATGTTCCCTTTTAATCTTTTCATTGTTCTTGATCATCTTTGGAGTTAATTTTGGTAGTTGAGGCAGTTTGTCAATTGATTCAGCTTTCTTCTGTCTTCTGCCCCTTTCATCATCTTGAATCTCTTCATCAATAATCTGATCACTCAAGTCACTTAAGTAATCATATTTAGATCATCAGAATCAAAGTCATCCTTAGAGACTTGCACTCCTATTGACTTGTCCTCTCTTACATCATCTCTTACTACTTACTCTCCCTCTTCACTTACTTCAACTTTCTTGTAAAGATCAACAAATTCTTCTTTGTCTTGAAAAACAGCTCTAAATTGTTGTTGATATCCATCCCTCTTTTATTTGTCAACCTTGGGCAAAAAGTTATTATTGAATAGTGGTGGACAGCTTTGTATTCATCTTTCTCCTTTACTTAGTTCAAGATACCTCAAATGTTTCCTGTGGAAACCAAGTTCTTTTGAAATTCACTCTCAACTCGTAACTTTGTGTTTTGCATCTTCTCTGCAATAATCATCTTTTCAAGCCATCTATCTCAGTGATGTATCTCTACTGAGCTCTATAGCTACTCACACAATCATCTTCCAAACCTCTGATTTTCTCTTCATTTATTAAATCACTTGCTTCATACCCATTAATGATGCTTTGTTTTATGAAACACTCACCCTCTAGCTTGCCTACTCTTATAGTTAAAGCATTAATTGTTTCATGTAAATCAATTGTTGGGGTTGAGTGTACCTGAGAAGATGATGTTCCAGCCTCATTCTCAATCTTTTCCATAAAAGCAACATTAGCCTTTGTGATGTAATCTACATGATCACTCCAATCAAAATTTCCTTCATGTTGTGTAGCAACAGCTACATTCCCTTGATTTCTTGGTTGATTTTGATTGTTTCTGTTGGGGTTATTTGGAGCAGTTTGAGGGAATTGGTTTCTTTGGTAGTTTTAATTCTGAGGCACAACTTTTTGCTTATTCATTTGGGTCTGTTGATAGTTGTTGAAGTTGAGATTGTTGTTGTTGACGTTGTTGTTTCTTGTCAGATTCTGTTGATATTGTAGCTGATTTCTAGGCTGTTGGTTCTTGAACTGACTCATCTAAAAATTTCTAGGCTGGCTGCATTCTTTAGCAAAGTGTGCAGGCTGTTGGCAATTGTAAAAGATTGCCTTGGACTTATCAAATCCAATTCTCTCATTTGGACCAGAAACTAGTGATCTCCCAGTCCTATTAAACAGCCTTTTGCTTCTGAGTGCCAGCATTGCAGCTTGCCACTTCAAATCCATATCCTTAAGGTCGTCAGCATATATTTGTTCCAAATAATCTTGTATGACACTTCTGTGGATTAAGTTTTTGGCTAAAAATGCATTGTAGGACTCAGTGAACATAGAGAACAATGCTTGAGTTTCATTCCCTTGACCATGTTACCACCAGAGTAGGGTGTAGTGTCCACTTGCCATTGAGGCAGATTCAATGTGATCTATAAGTTGGACATTGAACCTTGACTGGTTTCCTTGGTGACTTGAGCTACCACCAACAAATGCTTTAGGTGTATCAACACCATGTTCGGTTGGTTCCTCTATGATGCGAATCTGTTGTTGATTTGTAGACAAGCTTCCCATAGGTGCAATATGAGCATTGGACACATGGAAACATGGCTTCTCATCTTTTATCATTTTGTTCTCTATCATCTCTATCTCAGCAGCTTGAAGGAAGCAAATTACATTATCCAACTTCAATTGATCAAACTTTGGCTTTTGAGGGATGAACTTGCAGGCAGTGTACCACTCCTTCGGCATTGAATTCAGCAACTTGGTGTTCAAGTCAAAATCCGTCATCGCATAGTCAGTTGTTCTTAGGTCATTCACTATAGCCAGAAATCAATCAAGGATTGTTTTCAATCTTTCTCCATCCTTGTATTTGAATCTCTCAAGCTGTTGCTTGAGCCTTTGTTTCTTTATGTTCTTTAGCTCAGTGTTCCCCTCGAACATCTCAAGGATTGCATCATACATAGCCTTAGCTGTAGTGTGATGTGCAACCTTGGTCAGGATTTCCCAAGTCCTAGCTTAATCATGGTTATGGCCCTATCGTCCACTTTCCTCATCCTATCTCGCACAGTAGCAGTAGAACTTGCACCATCAGCAGCTTGTGGACCATTTTTGATTGAGTTCCACATGTCTACATTGTTATAGCACACATCAGCTTTGAACAAGACCTTCAATTTGGTAAACTTTTCATGTCCATACAATCTAGGAATCTTATTAGTGGAAATTTCTTGCTCTTCTAAACCAGACGTGTTGGTATTTTGAAAAGCAGAAACAGTGAATCAGTGAAAACAGAGTAAAAATCGGATTTTGAATATAATCAATTCTTAGAATCAAATCTTCAGATCTGGAGTATCTGGTTCAATTAGAGCAAGATTAAGTAATAAAGATGCAAACTTTAATCAAAATAAGTAAAAGAAAACACCAGTAATTTGTAGATCTAGAAGAAAATGAAGAACATAGCAGTTGACGTCATACTTCAATGGAACAGTGTTATGCTCACGTCATCAATCTTCTTCAGATCTGCAATCAACAACAAACAAGCTCTGATACCACTTGTCGGTCCCTGATATTGATCGCTCACGCTCACAATAAAGTCATTACCCACACAATAAATGTGTAGACAAGAAAGTTAATGACGGTTGCTAATTTTGGTAAGAAATTTGTTTGTAAACGGCGGAATCAGAAACAAACAGAGTTGTTTGTAAGAGATTAATAAATGTAACAAACACAAACTATCACTCAAAAGATTCCATTTATAGAATAGGTTCATACAAATGTTAATCGATTAGGGTTTCTTGTAAGGAATGTATTGCCCGTACTAATCCTACAACAGCCGTCACACTCAATCAGGAATATTATTTTAGGTATGAAAAGTGTAGTGTCTGTCATTGTAGGCGTGTAACGATTCCGGCAAATCCAGGTATACCCTAGCCGGAATATACTATTTACGTGTTATTTAATATTGATTATATGAGTTATAGCACATTGATACGAATTTATATGGTTCACAGTATGAATCATACTCAATTATATAGTGAATCGTATTGGAATTACAATTAATCAATAATCGGTTATTGAGACCCGAACGAATCGGGAGTTTCATCATAGACGAAGTATATAATGTTTAGTGATATTTACGAAGTATTAATGCTTCGGGATAAGTAAATTATAGCACAGAAAAAAGATTTCGATTTAATGGTACGTCGGTACGCTAAACGAAACCTTTAACACCAAACCAAGCAAGAGACGATCAATCAAGCCGAAAAAGATGCGTAATTATTAATAATATGATGTTTTAATGTCATGGTTTAAGTTTTTAAAATTTTTAAGTCGGTTTTATGTAAATTTTATTTTGACCCGAAAAACGACCATTCTATGCTCGTTTTAAGCCGAATTACGAGTTTAAACGAGAAACGAACTGAGCCAGATTATCCACAACATTATCCGGATTGCGTAATCCGAATATGTGGCTTAGAATGGATGTGTGGGACCCACCCCACCCCTTAAGGGAGGCCGATCGGCCCTATCCCCTTATTATTGATTTCATTTTCTTTTTTTTTTACCACACTTCACTCCCAAAACTCTCTCAAATCCTTTCATACTTTCAAGTGTTCATCAAATCCACCTCTTCTAATCAAGAACACAAGGTATAAACATGTTATAATACATGATCTTTGGTGTTGGTTTCTTTACTTTGAGTTGTTTTGCAAGAACAAGAGGTTCCAAGTGAAATATGGGTAAAAACCCGAGATGGAACCGGTTCTCGTATGATCAAGGGATGTATACAAGTTATACAAAGGATCTTGATCCAAGTAATGAGTTAAAAGTGTTTAGAATAAAATTTTACGGTTAAAATCTTGTTAAAATGGATTTCCAAGTGAAAGATGGGTGAAAACCCGAGATGAAACCGACTCTTGCATGATCAAGAGATGTATACATGTTATACAAGGGATCTTGGTCCAAGAAATGAGTAAAAAGAGTCGAGAACGGATTTTTACGGTTAAAACCTTTGTTTTTGCATAAAAACCGACACTAGGAAAGAAATGGCTTGATTGTGGGTATAACTTGCTTGGTGTGGTGTTGAGGTGCTTGTAAGTGTTGTATCTAGCGGCTAGCAAAGGCTAGAAACCGAGATCCTTGCGATCTAAAGCTAGAAAACACAAAATAGTTCGGTTTTCGTGTGTATATGAAATTTGGACAGATTTTCGTGTGCTTAGAGTTGGGTCACGAAATTTCACAGAGATGATCTACACATGGAAATATGAGATCTGTGAATTTTTGGTAATTTTTGGATAAAAGATGAATATTCGGTGAATTTAATGCTCGGTTTTGGCCAAAAATAGTGAAAAATAGCAAAACATGATGAAAAATTCCGGAAAATTTAAGATAAGCTTTTTATATCATATAAAAGTCACCCACAAAATTTGAGCTCGGTTGGAAAAGCCTAAGTAGGCTTTTCGGTGAAACGAGTTCTAGGGCTTTCTAGCTCGGTTTTGGGTGAAAATGGCTTGAAAAATAAGTTTTAAATTCTGGAAAAATTCCAGGAAGTTATGAGGATGATAGAGATCATCCCAGAAAAATTTGGGATTTTTCTAAAGTGTTTTGGTATTTTTGATATATTTAGTATTTTAATGAGATTTAAAAATAGATAAATAAATGTAAATATAAGAAAATAAATCTGGAAAATTTTTACAAAAATTCCTTACTGTCAAATTAAGTCTTGTGCAAAATTTCAAGACCCGAGACTAATCGGGTAATTATTTGTGCTAAAAAGAACATAAAAACAAGTTTTTAAAGCTTAAAACGTGTAAACCGGCAAAGTTCGCATAAGCGAGCTGACTGGTACATGAAAACTCTAAAAATGGACTATTTCATAAATCTAAGTAAATTAAGTAAAAATAAATCATCCGAAAATAATTCGGATGATTTGGGTAATTTTACCCGATTTTACCGTTTCCGGCACCGAAACACCGGAAACGGGCCCCACGGCCAAACGGGGTGTTAAACCGAGCTATAATTTCATCACCTTAACTAAATTGACTGTCAAACTCTAAGCAATGTCACAATCTGAGTCCTTAGAAGTGTCACGGGGTAACATAGTCCCCGAATCGAGTACAGTACTGGGTTAACAATGTTCCCAGATGTACCGATTGATACGTATTTAAGTTATGGGAATTATATAGTAACGACTAGATATTATATTACAGATCCAGGCACGTAGCTGTTCCTTGTATTACTCACCGACTCACAAAAGGTGAGTTTTCACAAGCCCCTTTTAATGAATTGTTTTAATTATATTTTCCCGGGGCGGAAAACATGTCTTATTTAAGTATTTAAGTACATACCGATCGTATGGAAATACTTGTACATTTATATATATATGGTCTGATGCACAGAATATACAAAATGTTTATCATGTGTTATTGTTCTGGGGTAACATAGTTCCCAGGGGTTATTATTGTTCTGGGGTAACATAGTTCCCAGGGGTTATTATTGTTCTGGGGTAACATAGTTCCCAGGGGTTATTATTGTTCTGGGGTAACATAGTTCCCAGGGGTTATTATTGTTCTGGGGTAACATAGTTCCCAGGGGTTATTATTGTTCTGGGGTAACATAGTTCCCAGGGGTTATTATTGTTCTGGGGTAACGTAGTTCCCAGGGGTTATCATTGTTCTGGGGTAACATAGTTCCCAGAAAGTTAATGGAAATGTCCTGGGGTAACATAGTTCCCAGCATGATTATATTGTTAATAAATGATTATTAAAATGATTTGTCAGTGTTTATTTAAATTAGTGAAACTCACCAACTATTCGTAGTTGACCCGTTTTCTTTACATGTTTTCTAGGTATGCCCAAGTTGGAATGATTGATATGTGCTTAACTATCTGTGCTACCTGTTGGAAGCTTGCTGCTCTATGTTTTGTAATGAATTTATTAATGTCTTATCGGTAAAATATGTGTGTAACACCTAGACAGTAATGAAACTCGCAACAATGTAATATGTTATAAATTAATGTAGTGGTATTTTCTTTATAAGCAATGCTGTTGATATCAGATGTGTCTGTTGCATCCCGTGTACGTTTCCGCTGCGGTTACGGGGTGTTACAGAACTTGGTATCAGAGCCATTGGTTATAAAGAATTAGGATGTCTGAAAAAGATACCTAAAATATAACCAGTAGCTCAAGTATTATAGGATCTGAATATCAACTAATAATATATTGTGACGAGATCGGGATGAACTTGGATGGACAAGTGGGTTATTATGGTCCGGAACATAATAACAGACTTGTCTGCACGAGGAAATTCAGGGGAAGTCACGGGGGACTTAAATAGGTAAAATTGGCAACATATGTGTAAATATATGATAATATTATTATGTGGTAAAGTCGTATAAATAAGTATGTGTTAATTTAATTATGAATTACACTATGGAAAGGACTATATGCTTGTTAACTTGTGTGCAGGTAAAAATGTCAAGCCCGCGTAGCTTATCTGTAGAGGAGGATCCGGAGGAGGTTAGCCCCGGAAACTCCGGGAGCTTACATGTGTCATCCGACTCCGAGCCTAGCGAGGCGAGTCACAGGAGCTCGAGTCAGTCCTCCCCGGCCCGGATCGTCAGATCCCCTACTCCCCTCGCACCGCAGGCCACCTCTGTCCCTCCGGGATTTGGTCCCCGCCTTACGGCGCGGATCAGCATCCCGCGTGTCCCACCGACCTCTCCCCCACCCCGACCTGCTACTCGTCGGGGAGAGTCCTCATCCCAGTCCGAGCCGATGGCTCTACCTGTCTGGGGCCTTCCCAGACAGGAGCGGGAGGCGGTGGCCTGGCTACGAGTGCTCACAGAGCAAGTAAATGAGCACTCAGCCGCCCTGACCGTGGGGGTACAGAGATGAGTGTACCTTGGTGACCGCATACTGGATTGCCAGTATGCAATCGACCGGTTGACCAGGGAGAGCTCGTACTCCCTAATGATGGTTCAGCGGTTGGAGGCGTGGCTCCGGGGGGTGGTGGCAGTAGTGGTGGCGATGGTGGCAGTGATGATGTGGTGGGCATACCACCGTGTTTAGTAGTTATGTTTGGATGGGGTTAGTCAGGGACCATTTTCTTTTTTTGATACTCTGTGTAAGTAGTTAGTGGTGATACTAACATGGAGTGAATCTTGGTTAGTTATGATACAACCACTGGCCCCTAGGGTGGGTCTCTTGTAGGGCATATCACTATAGATACTTTTGGGTATCATTCAAGCACTGACCCCTTTACGGGTTATGTCGAGATGATACCGACATAGGGCCCTTGTAATAAAATTAGTTATGTAATGTTGACTGAAAGTATGTAAACTGATGTTTGTGTAATATGAATCAATGTTTACTAATGAATGAAATATGTATTGTGTTTTATGTTTTGAGATGGTATTGATTATATATATTTCTTTGATGATTGTGTAGAATGGCACCGAAACGATCAACGAAAATATCGGAAGTAGATGTGAGCCGTTTGATTGCTCAACAGTTGGAGGCGGCGATACCGGATATAGTATCGCGCATCGCCGCCAGTATTAATAACTCAACCAATCCAACCCCTCCGAGCAATCAAACGCCCATAAATGATGGCGGGGAACATAATGCTAATCCTCCACCTACTGATAACACGATTCCGAGTAATGACGCACCGCCTACGGTGGTCGCTACAGACAGTAATGGCCCTATACCTACCGTAGAGACCAACCGCACTGGACCATCCAGGGGTTGTTCAATCAAGGACTTTATGTTATGCAAGCCTTTAGAATTTAACGGGTCGGAAGGACCGAATGGGTTAGTGAAATGGTTAGAGAAAATAGAATCAGTGGTAAATATCAGCAACTGTCCCGAGGATTGTGTCGTTAAGTACGCCACCTGTACGTTCACAGACCATGCCTTGACATGGTGGAACACCATAGTACAGACTCGAGGTCAGGCGGCGACAAACCGCATGACCTGGGCAGAGCTTAAGGATCTTGTTTTGAAACATTTCTGCCCAAAGAATGAATTGCAGAAACTGGAACATGAGTTGTGGAACCTAGAGATGCATGGGGCGGACCACTTGGGATATACCAACCGGTTTAATGAACTGTCACGATTAGTGCCGTGGTTGGTCACCCAGAGTCAAAGAGGGTGGAACGTTATATTTGGGGACTTACTCCAGTAGTGAGGAGTATAGTTAACGCGGGAGGGCACCAGACGTATGAGGGTGCAGTGACACAGGCTGGTATTGTCACGTATGATTTCTTAAGGAGCGGATCGATAAAGACGACGGGGGAGTCGGCTGGGGGAAAGCGAGGTACGTATGACAATAGGGTCCGAGAGAAACAGCAAGGTAAACGAGCTAGGCCCACTGCCCAGAGCTATGCCATGACTAGTTCGGGCGGAAGGCAAGAACCGCAGAGGGGAACGTTTCCTAAATGTGGGAAATGTGGTTACCACCATAGTGGCGTGTGCAAGGAGGTGGTGTGCCACCGGTGTGGCCGGGTTGGACACTACGCACCAAATTGTAAGACAAATCTGAACAACCTGAACCGTCAACCGCAACCTATTCGTGCGCAACCATTTAGAACTCAACCAGCCCGACAGCAGAACCCGCAAGGAAACCAGATGGTGACCACTAGCCGTGCTTGCTACGAATGCGGCAGCACGGATCACTTCAAAAGGAACTGCCCGAAACTGAATCAGGGAGGAAACGGGAGACAACTCGCGGGTCAGCCATCGGCGTCCAATCCGGCACGAGGCCGGGCATTCGTGATGGGAGCGAACGAGGCGCGCCAGGACCCCAGCGTAGTGACAGGTACCTTCCTCGTCTCTGATCATTACGCTTCTGTATTATTTGATACAGGCGCCGATAGAAGTTTTGTCTCCGTTAGATTCCTTTCGATAGCAAACCTTCCTATTGGTGAAACCATAGAACCCTACACAGTAGAGGTCGCTAACGGTAAAACCATGATAGTTAATCGGATTGTTCGGAATTGCCCTTTTATTCTAAGCGAACAATCCTTCCTGATTGACTTGTTACCAGTAGAATTGGGTAGTTTTGACGTGATAGTGGGAATGGATTGGTTGGCACGTAATAGGGTAGAAATAAACTGTGAAAAGAAAACCGTCAAGATCCGGGTGTCGGATGACGAGGAGGTATTAGTGCAGGGAGAAGAATCCGGCACCATGATACCATTTATATCCCACCTCAAGGTGTTGAAATATATACGTCAGGGATGTGTGGCGTATCTAGCGAGCCTGACGGCCGCTGATTCTGAGGAAAGACGGGTGGACGATATTCACGTGGTACGCGAATTTCCACAAGTTTTTCCAGAGGAACTTCCTGGATTACCGCCAACCCGACAAGTCGAATTCAGAATCGACTTATTACCTCAAGCCGGCCCTGTTGCTAAGGCCCCTTACAGACTTGCACCGTCCGAGATGCAAGAACTATCCAACCAGTTGCAGGAATTGTTGGATAAGGGGTTTATACGTCCCAGTTATTCCCCGTGGGGTGCACCTGTACTATTTGTGAAAAAGAAGGACGGAAGCCTTCGAATGTGCATTGACTACAGGGAATTGAACAAATTAACCATCAAAAATAGGTATCCTCTTCCCCGGATCGATAATTTGTTCGACCAACTACAAGGTGCGAGCTATTTCTCAAAGATTGATCTTAGATCGGGATACCACCAAGTTAAAATTCAGGAGGAGGATATCCCAAAAACCGCGTTTCGGACTCGCTACGGCCACTACGAATTTCTAGTTATGCCTTTTGGGCTAACAAATGCGCCAGCGGTGTTCATGGATCTCATGAACCGAGTCTGTAAACCCTATCTCGACAAATTCGTCATTGTATTTATTGACGATATTTTGATATATTCAAAAAGTAAAGAAGAGCATGAGCGACATTTGAGGTTAGTTTTGGAGCTTTTGGATCAGGAGCAGTTGTATGCAAAATTCTCCAAGTGTAACTTCTGGTTACAAGAGGTGCAATTCCTCGGTCACGTTATAAACCACCAAGGAATACACGTTGATCCGAGTAAGGTTGAAGCTATTAAGAATTGGCAAGCGCTTAAATCTCCGAAGGAAATCCGCCAATTCTTAGGCTTAGCTGGATACTATCGTCGATTTATAGAGAACTTTTCCAGCATCGCCCAACCTTTAACCCTCCTGACTCAAAAGGATCGGAAATATGAATGGGGTGAAGAGCAGAAAACGGCGTTTCAAACGCTAAAACAAAGATTGTGCCAAGCGCCAATCTTAAGTCTTCCCGACGGAGACGATGGATTTGTTGTATATTGTGACGCATCCCGTAAAGGGTTAGGATGCGTGTTAATGCAAAATAAAAAGGTCATAGCCTATGCGTCTCGACAGTTAAAAGTTCATGAGAAAAACTACACTACTCATGACTTGGAACTGGGAGCAGTCATCTTTGCACTTAAAATCTGGAGACACTATCTCTACGGTACAAAGTGCACCATATTCACTGATCATAAAATTTTGCAACACATATTCGATCAGAAAGAACTGAATATGAGGCAACGAAGATGGGTCGAGTTGCTGAGTGACTATGACTGTGACATACGATATCACCCCGGCAAGGCTAACGTTGTAGCCGATGCCTTGAGTAGAAAGGATCGAGTCAAGCCACTACGCGTGCGAGTGTTGGGGATGATAGTCCAGTCGAGCCTTTCGGATTTGATACGAGTCGCTCAACGCGAGGCGTTGAAAGAGGGCCAATTGGATAAAGAAGGACTTTACGGGAATGAGAAGAATTTCGAACAGCGTGTGGACGAAATTCTCTATTTCAAAAATCGGATTTGGATCCCGACCCTCCATGACCTTCGTGATTTGATCATGGATGAAGCACATAAATCGAAATATTCCATACATCCGGGATCAGATAAAATGTACAAGGATGTGAAAGAATTTTACTGGTGGCCAGGAATGAAAAAGGATATAGCCACATACGTCGGCAAATGTACGACGTGTGCGAGAGTTAAGGCGGAGCACCAGAAACCTTCGGGAATGTTGCAACAACCGGAAATTCCCGAATGGAAGTGGGAGCAGATCACAATGGATTTTGTGACACATCTCCCCAAGACACCCCGAGGTCATGATGCGATTTGGGTAATCGTGGATCGATTAACCAAATCGGCACATTTTATTCCAATTAGGAATACTTTTAACACTGAGAGACTTGCGCAAATTTATATAAATGAAATAGTGTCTCGTCATGGCATACCCATCTCGATCATCTCCGATAGGGATAGCCATTTCACCTCCAAACTTTGGCAAGCTGTCCAAGAAGCATTGGGAACACGTATTGACCTAAGCACAGCTTACCACCCTCAGACCGATGGTCAGTCTGAGAGGACCATTCAAACTTTGGAGGATTTGCTTCGTGCTTGCGTACTGGACTTTAAGGGAAATTGGGATCAACATCTCCCACTCGTTGAATTTTCCTATAATAACAGTTATCACAGCAGTATAAAGGCAGCACCTTATGAAGCATTGTATGGGCGGAAGTGCCGATCACCACTTTGCTGGTCTGAAGTGGGTGACCCGCAGGTCATTAGATCGGATCTGGTCCAGGAGACGACCAGCAAGATTCTTGAAATTAAGAACAACCTGAAAGCCGCGCGGGATCGGCAGAAGAGTTATGCTGATACCCGTCGAAAACTGTTGTCATTTGAGAAGGGTGAAAAGGTATACTTGAAAGTATCACCCTGGAAAGGAGTGGTCAGATTTGGAAAGGCGGGGAAGTTGGCCCCTAGATACATTGGACCATTCATTATTACTGCAAAGATCGGTCCGGTAGCTTACCGACTAGAACTGCCTGAGGAACTAAGTGCAGTTCATAACGTGTTTCATGTGTCGAATTTGAAAAGATGTCTGGCGGATGAGACATCGGTGTTACCCTTAGAGGGTGTTCAAATAAGTGATAAGCTCAACTTCGTAGAGGAGCCCATTGAAATAGTGGACGGTAAGATCAAGCAACTTAGACACAATAAGATCTCGTTGGTCAAAGTTAGATGGAATTCGCAACGAGGCCCAGAATTTACTTGGGAACGAAAGGATGAATTTCGGAAGAAATACCCCCACCTATTTCCTCAAAAGGAAGTAGTTGACGCGTAAAATTTCGAGGACGAAATTTTTATAACGGGGGGAGATTGTAACGATTCCGGCAAATCCAGGTATACCCTAGCCGGAATATACTATTTACGTGTTATTTAATATTGATTATATGAGTTATAGCACATTGATACGAATTTATATGGTTCACAGTATGAATCATACTCAATTATATAGTGAATCGTATTGGAATTACAATTAATCAATAATCGGTTATTGAGACCCGAACGAATCGGGAGTTTCATCATAGACGAAGTATATAATGTTTAGTGATATTTACGAAGTATTAATGCTTCGGGATAAGTAAATTATAGCACAGAAAAAGGATTTCGATTTAATGGTACGTCGGTACGCTAAACGAAACCTTTAACACCAAACCAAGCAAGAGACGATCAATCAAGCCGAAAAAGATGCGTAATTATTAATAATATGATGTTTTAATGTCATGGTTTAAGTTTTTAAAATTTTTAAGTCGGTTTTATGTAAATTTTATTTTGACCCGAAAAACGACCATTCTATGCTCGTTTTAAGCCGAATTACGAGTTTAAACGAGAAACGAACTGATCCAGATTATCCACAACATTATCCGGATTGCGTAATCCGAATATGTGGCTTAGAATGGATGTGTGGGACCCACCCCACCCCTTAAGGGAGGCCGATCGGCCCTATCCCCTTATTATTGATTTCATTTTCTTTTTTTTTACCACACTTCACTCCCAAAACTCTCTCAAATCCTTTCATACTTTCAAGTGTTCATCAAATCCACCTCTTCTAATCAAGAACACAAGGTATAAACATGTTATAATACATGATCTTTGGTGTTGGTTTCTTTACTTTGAGTTGTTTTGCAAGAACAAGAGGTTCCAAGTGAAATATGGGTAAAAACCCGAGATGGAACCGGTTCTCGTATGATCAAGGGATGTATACAAGTTATACAAAGGATCTTGATCCAAGTAATGAGTTAAAAGTGTTTAGAATAAAATTTTACGGTTAAAATCTTGTTAAAATGGATTTCCAAGTGAAAGATGGGTGAAAACCCGAGATGAAACCGACTCTTGCATGATCAAGAGATGTATACATGTTATACAAGGGATCTTGGTCCAAGAAATGAGTAAAAAGAGTCGAGAACGGATTTTTACGGTTAAAACCTTTGTTTTTGCATAAAAACCGACACTAGGAAAGAAATGGCTTGATTGTGGGTATAACTTGCTTGGTGTGGTGTTGAGGTGCTTGTAAGTGTTGTATCTAGCGGCTAGCAAAGGCTAGAAACCGAGATCCTTGCGATCTAAAGCTAGAAAACACAAAATAGTTCGGTTTTCGTGTGTATATGAAATTTGGACAGATTTTCGTGTGCTTAGATTTGGGTCACGAAATTTCACAGAAATGATCTACACATGGAAATATGAGATCTGTGAATCTTTGGTAATTTTTGGATAAAAGATGAATATTCGGTGAATTTAATGATCGGTTTTGGCCAAAAATAGTGAAAAATAGCAAAACATGATGAAAAATTCCAGAAAATTTAAGATAAGCTTTTTATATCATATAAAAGTCACCCACAAAATTTGAGCTCGGTTGGAAAAGCCTAAGTAGGCTTTTCGGTGAAACGAGTTCTAGGGCTTTCTAGCTCGGTTTTGGGTGAAAATGGCTTGAAAAATAAGTTTTAAATTCTGGAAAAATTCCAGGAAGTTATGAGGATGATAGAGATCATCCCAGAAAAATTTGGGATTTTTCTAAAGTGTTTTGGTATTTTTGATATATTTAGTATTTTAATGAGATTTAAAAATAGATAAATAAATGTAAATATAAGAAAATAAATCTGGAAAATTTTTACAAAAATTCCTTACTGTCAAATTAAGTCTTGTGCAAAATTTCAAGACCCGAGACTAATCGGGTAATTATTTGTGCTAAAAAGAACATAAAAACAAGTTTTTAAAGCTTAAAACGTGTAAACCGGCAAAGTTCGCATAAGCGAGCTGACTGGTACATGAAAACTCTAAAAATGGACTATTTCATAAATCTAAGTAAATTAAGTAAAAATAAATCATCCGAAAATAATTCGGATGATTTGGGTAATTTTACCCGATTTTACCGTTTCCGGCACCGAAACACCGGAAACGGGCCCCACGGCCAAACGGGGTGTTAAACCGAGCTATAATTTCATCACCTTAACTAAATTGACTGTCAAACTCTAAGCAATGTCACAATCTGAGTCCTTAGAAGTGTCACGGGGTAACATAGTCCCCGAATCGAGTACAGTACTGGGTTATCAATGTTCCCAGATGTACCGATTGATACGTATTTAAGTTATGGGAATTATATAGTAACGACTAGATATTATATTACAGATCCAGGCACGTAGCTGTTCCTTGTATTACTCACCGACTCACAAAAGGTGAGTTTTCACGAGCCCCTTTTAATGAATTGTTTTAATTATATTTTCCCGGGGCGGAAAACATGTATATTTAAGTATTTAAGTACATACCGATCGTATGGAAATACTTGTACATTTATATATATATGGTCTGATGCACAGAATATACAAAATGTTTATCATGTGTTATTGTTCTGGGGTAACATAGTTCCCAGGGGTTATTATTGTTCTGGGGTAACATAGTTCCCAGGGGTTATTATTGTTCTGGGGTAACATAGTTCCCAGGGGTTATTATTGTTCTGGGGTAACATAGTTCCCAGGGGTTATTATTGTTCTGGGGTAACATAGTTCCCAGGGGTTATTATTGTTCTGGGGTAACATAGTTCCCAGGGGTTATTATTGTTCTGGGGTAACGTAGTTCCTAGGGGTTATCATTGTTCTGGGGTAACATAGTTCCCAGAAAGTTAATGGAAATGTCCTGGGGTAACA
Source organism: Bidens hawaiensis (assembly GCF_021521415.1). Taxonomy (NCBI): domain Eukaryota; kingdom Viridiplantae; phylum Streptophyta; class Magnoliopsida; order Asterales; family Asteraceae; genus Bidens; species Bidens hawaiensis. The sequence goes on from NW_027491099.1 coordinate 699,470, forward strand.
TAGTTCCCAGCATGATTATATTGTTAATAAATGATTATTAAAATGATTTGTCAGTGTTTATTTAAATTAGTGAAACTCACCAACTATTCGTAGTTGACCCGTTTTCTTTACATGTTTTCTAGGTATGCCCAAGTTGGAATGATTGATATGTGCTTAACTATCTGTGCTACCTGTTGGAAGCTTGCTGCTCTATGTTTTGTAATGAATTTATTAATGTCTTATCGGTAAAATATGTGTGTAACACCTAGACAGTAATGAAACTCACAACAATGTAATATGTTATAAATTAATGTAGTGGTATTTTCTTTATAAGCAATGCTGTTGATATCAGATGTGTCTGTTGCATCCCGTGTACGTTTCCGCTGCGGTTACGGGGTGTTACAAGGCGTGCCCTAAATTATTCTATTTATAGGTCTGCCACCATCTGACAGCTGTCATTCCTTCTAGAAACGCTAATGATTAGTACATTATCAAATTACATATTCAAAACTATACTAAGTGTAAAAACAGGTCTTTCGGGTAGACTTTGTGACAATTGTCTTCTCCGAATAGGTTTTGTGCCTTTTGTCTTTTACGAGTAGACCTGGTAACCATGAAGTGTGCTGGTGAACAGTTCTCCTGGTAGACTTACTTAGAGTATTTTCCTAAGAAAATACTCACCTAGCAAACTTCAAACTTCTTGACCATAGCAAACTTTTCTCGATATGATCCTACGAGCAAATTGTTCTTCATAAGTCCCTTCAACCCTTTGTTAGAAGTTAAACTTATTGAGCAAACCATAGTGTGATGGTAACACTGTTTGAACTCTGTTGGTAGCACTGTAGCTTGCTCGGGGTTGAACCTTGCTAGAGAAAGTCAGAATATTTCTTGATCACTTTCAACAAGCATGCTCGAACTACTATTTAGTGATCAAACCTTGCTAGATCTTCCAAATACTTGGCTCCAGAAGCTTGGTTTAACCAAGGGTTTGCTAGTAAGCAAACTGTGCTCCGCTAGAAGAACACCTTTGCTAGATGAAGTGAACCCTTCTCGGATTAATACCAAAGAAGAATTCAAAAAGATAACCCTGCCCGATAGGCAAAATACTTTGTAGGACAAGAGAAACCCTGCTCGGATGTCCAAGTGTGCTCGGTTTCCATACTTAGCGAATTCTGAGGAGGTTGAGAAGATTCCAATCTTCCTTAGACTTCCTTAAGACATTTTCAGTCAAATTCTTTACTTAACAATTATCACGAGCACATCTTGTGTGCAAGAGCATATCATAAGTTTTGATGGAAAATCTTCTAAGTATGGAGTCTCGAGCACACTTTTTGCTCACTAGCATGCTTTGTGCTAGTAATGAAAACCTTCATGAAATCACTGCATCTTTTTACTCTCAACCACAATGTGTGCTTATGAACAGAAAGTTTGTGTATGTGAAATATTTCAAGTTTTTGGAAGAAATTTTTGGATATTGATGCAGTTGACTTTCAAAGTCAAACGGGCCAAGATGAAGAAATTAATGTATACTAGCTTAACCGTGGACTTTTTGACCATGTTTTCTTAATGAAAAATGTTTGCCCAAGTATGAGTGACTGTTTGGAAGTGAATTTTCTGGTCAACTCATCAGTTGACTGTGTCGGGTCAACGAGGGGTATTTTGGTCATTTTTGAAGATTTTTGAGCAAAAATTGGGCAAATATCACAAAAATTTCACAACTTCAACAAGGTGCTTATAAGAAAAAGATGGTTAATTTATCCATATCATTTAAGAGTTGATCATGTCAAATGTCAAGTTTCAACCACAAAAGGTATCTTTTAATGCGTTTATTTTGAATATTTATAAAAATTCTTGATAGGGATGGTCAATATTGTTTGAATTGAAGATGTTCACCCGCACTTGATTTAAAGACACATTAATTTTTGACATTGCAACAAAATTGTGGGAGAAAGTTTATATGGAATTTCATTGCAAATTTTGGTCGAATCAAGTGAAATACTCACTTTAAGGAAGATTTTGAGTTTATTTCCTTTTGCGGTTTCGGATTAACTCATTGTTGATCATTGAAGTTTGAATCCTCGATCTTATGCCTATACAACTATATCCACAGTCAATGGCTTTGATGGACCAATTTCCCACACCACAGTGGGTTCATTGGGAAAGTTGTCAATTTGATCAAACAAATCATTCAATTCTTCATCCACATGCTTGAGCCTAGAAGTCATATCATTATTATTTTCATTCAAATCATTAGTTTTCTCATATATCACTTAAGTTTCTCCTGAGATCACAGCCTCCTCAGTGTCACTTATATCTTCAATAATTGCGTCAGTTAGGGATGAGCAAAATCGGGGCCGGTATCGATTGATACCGGTACTGTACCGATACTGGTACCGAAATCGGTACCGATTTGTTACCGTCGGTACCGAATCGGTACCAAAGTTTTAAGTTTCGGGATCGGTATGGTACCGGTCGGTATTTCCCCATTTTTTACCTACGGTACCGAACCAAATATTTCGGTACTAGTACCGGTACCAAGAATTAGGGATTTTCAGGATGGGGACCGGTCGGTACCGGTCCGGTACCATGCTCATCCGTAGCGTTAGTTTGAGGTTCGGTCATTACAGCCTTAGTCACTATGGGCTCGGTCAAAACATTATCATTCTCCTTTTGAGCTTCATTCACTTCAATATCCACATCCATCTCAACATTAAAAGCAGCAGGTGATTCTACCCTTGTTTTGGTGCAGCTGGAGTATTCTCAACCTTAGTGACCAAGCTTAGAATCTGTTTAAGGGCATGTGCCAATTGTGATTCAAGTTCAGCTTTTCTCATCCTCAGCTCCTCATTATCCGTCTTTAAATCAACATTTTCAATTAAAACATCCATGTGTCTGTCAAAAAATCTAAAATGAGCATCAGGGGAAGGGGGGCTGATAGGTGAAATTGGTAATGTGTCAAGAATATTAGTTTGAGGTTTGATGGGTTCATGCGGTGGGCTTTCTATAATGTTTGTACTTGTTGAAGGTAATGGGTTTATGTATGATTTGGAAATTTGGAAAATGTGGTCGGTCAGTTATTTGTGAATGGGTTGGGGATTTGTATGGTATGTGTGTCTGGCGTATTAAGTGGGATGGTACATATTAAGGAATGTATGGTTCACGTATTGGCTGGTCTTGGGTTTGGGTCAAAGGTTGGTTTAAGGAATTTGTTAGTGATTAGGTTTGGATTGTGGTTTGGTTTATGGTTTGTGTTTGGGAATGGGTTGGGGATTGAGTTTGGTTTATTGGTGAAGTTGGTGGGGATGGAATATAAGGTTCATGTGCTTGGTAGTGGGGAGGTGAAAGGTCTTGGTTTTGTGGTGAGATAGGTGGTGTTGGAATGGTCTGGGTTAGTGTCTCCCCTAAGCCTCTATTACAATACCCACAACTTCCTCCAGAACATGATGCACAAAAACATCATCATTACCATCATAATTATTGTCATTATCATCACCGTCATTCCACCATCAACATCATCATCAGAACCTGACTCTTCTTCATCCTCAGTCTCTTCCTCCTCATAAGTCACCCCTAGTGATTCTGGAACCGCCATTATCTCCAAATCATGATCAATTAGCCATGGGAGTATATCAAATTGAACCTTCGAATTAAAATTACCTAAGAAAGACCTAGTTTCAGCATTGACAAAGATATGTCGTCTTCTTCTTCATTTGTCAATCAATAGTTTGATTACTAATTGTCCCATCAGGAACATGTGGTCTGTTTCTAATGGAGTTCCACATCTCTACATCATTGTAGCAACCAGCAACTTCAAATAAAACTTTTCACTTGATATAGTTTTCCTGTACATATAGCCTTGGAATCTTGTTAGTAGAAACCACTTGCTCTTCTATTAATCCAAACATATTTTTGGTATTTTAGAATATTATTAAAATATAAACCTTAATAAACTTAAATAAAACCTTAGCAAATTTGAAAAACACTGCGATATGTGGACCAAATTCACATATCTGATAGATCTTGATGGATAAGAGCAACATATGTAACAAAGGTAAGAAATTTAATATAGATCTGAGTAAGAAACACTTTTAAACCTCAACAATATTGTAGTTCTGAGAAAAATAAAAAAAAGAGCAGCTAACGTCACAAATCAATGGAACAGTTGTCAGCTGACGTCATTCTTCAACTTCAAAATTAACAAAATTCAGCAATAGTTCTTCACAAAAGCAGCAAAAAAAGCTCTGATACCACTTTTCGGTCCCGTATGTCTCACTTAATCGCTCAAACACTCACTATCGTAACTCACACGAACATGTCGACAAGAAGGTTACGACATACTTTTTTTGTATAAGAACAAAAGAATATTAAAGGCAGAAACAATAATACTCTAAATATTTCTAGACGGACAGAAAAGTAACACACACGAAGAAACTAAAATGATTACTGTTTAGTATTATGAAGGATACAAACATGTCGGTCCCGGATTGATCGCTCACACTCACAATAAAGTCATAACCTATACAATAAATGTGTCAACAAGAGGTTTAATGACGGTTGCTATTTTGGGTAAGAAAACTGTTTGTTAACACGGAGGAAACAGAGACAAACAGGGTTGTTGCTTAAGGATTGATAAATATAACAAAAACAAACAATAACTCAAAAGATTTCCATTTATAGAAAAGATTCATACAAATGTTAATCAATTAGGGTTTCTTGTAAGGAATGTATTATTCGTACTAATCCTAGGGCAACCGTCAAACTCAATATCAGAAAATATTCTTTTAGGTTTGAAAAGTGTAACTTGTATGCCGTGTCTCTCGTCTATGGAGGCGTGCCCTAAGTTAATCTATTTATAGGCCTGCCACCAACTGACAATTGTCATTCCTTCTAGAAACCCTTATGATTGGTACATAATCAAATTACATATTCAAAAATATACTAAGTGTAAAAATAGGTCTTCCGGGTAGACTTTGTGTCATTTGCCTTCTTCGAGTAGGCTTTGTGCCTTTTGTCTTTTACGAGTAGACCTGGTAACCTTGAAGTGTGCCGGTGAACAGTTCTCCGGGTAGACTATTGTTAGAGTATTTTCCTAAGAAAATACTCACATAGCAGACTTCAATCTTCTTGACCATAGCAAACTTTGCTCGATATGGTCCTACGAGCAAACTGTTCTTCATGAGTCCCTTCAACCCTTTGTTAAAAGATAACTTATTAAGCAAACCATAGTGTGCTGGTAACATTGTTAGAACTGTGCTGGTAGCACTGTAGCTTCGTCGGGGTTGAACATTGCTAGAGAAAGTACTTAGAATATTTCTTTATCACTTTCAACAAGCATGCTCGGACTACTGTTTATTAATCAAACCTTGCTAGATCTTCCAAATTCTTGGCTTCAGAAGCTTGGTTTAGCCAAGAGCTTGCTAGTTAGCAAACTATGCTCGGCTTGAAGAACACATTTGCTAGATGAAGTAAACCTTGCTCGGATGATCACTTAAGAAGACTTCAAAAAGATAACCTTGCCCGATAGACAAAATACCTTGCTAGGACAACTAAAACCCTGCTCGGATGTCCAAGTGTGCCTTGTTTCCATACTTAGCTGTTTCCGAGGAGTCTTGAGAAGAGTCCAGTCTTTCTTAAGTCATTTCTGGTCAAATCTTTGATTCAACAAAACAAAAATCAATTAGGGTTTCTAGGCGAACGTATGGATATATGGCAACTTTTCAGTACAAAATAAATACAGCCGTCAAATCACGATATTCACTCAGTGTGCGTTCTTGTCATAGGCGTGCCCTAAATTATTCTTTTTATAGGTCTGACCTGACACCTAACATTTCATCTAGAAACCCTAAAAATTGATACATAACATATTCAAATGTATTACAAAAGTTCCTATGTGTAAATAGGTCTTCGAGTAAGCCTTGCAACTTTTATGTCTGTCGAGCAGACCATATAACCATAAGTGGGCTGGGGAGCAGTTCTCCGAGTAAGCTTTACTTAGGAAAATATTCATCAAGCAGACTTCAATCCTCTTAACCGTATCAAACTTTGCTCGATAAGGTCCTACGAGCAAATTTGTTCTTTATGAATCCCTTCAACATATTTGTTACTTAACTTACTGAACAAATCCAAGTGTGTTGGTGACACTGTAGCTTGCTCGAGGTTGAACCTTGCTTGCTAGAAGTCCTTAAGTAATTTCTTCAAGCTTGATGGGACCGTTGTTTATTATGAATAAAACTTTGCTCTGATGCCCATGAAGTTGTATCTCCTTTCTTGAAATGATTATTTCTTTTGAACTCCTACAACAAATTTCAAATATGAGTTCCACATACGGTATTCAATACCCATGTGTTATAAGATATAATATTAAGATCAACGTGGATCATGAAAGTTGTAGCTGAGGTTTGCCCCGCATTCCACTTTCTTTTAAGTCTTTAAGTAGGTTGGACAATTCCTCATCCAATGTCCTATCTTACCACAGGCAAAGAAAGGGTCTTCCGAGCTAACCTTTAGCTTCTTCTCCTTTGGTTTGGGTAAGTCTGCTTTAGTCTACCCTATGAAACCAAAACCCAAATTTCTTGTGCCTCTTATTTTACAAAATAAATATCCTAATACATTTTTGTCTAATAAAAGAAATACAACTAATCAAAGTATTATTAGAAACCAATATGTTGGGATGGGAAAATACTAAAGGAAGATTGGAATATCTGAACCTCCTTGGAAAATAGCTAAGTATGGAAACCAAGCACACTTGGAAATCCGAGCAAGCTTAAACTTAGACAAGCAAGATATCTTTCTCTTCGAGCAAAGTTATCTTCTAGAATTCTTCTTAAAGTGTTATTCTGAGCAAACTACACTTCATCAAGCAAGGATGTTCTTCAAGTCAAGCATGGTTTGTTTCAGAGAAAACTCTTGACTAAACAAAGCTAAAACCAAATATTATAATGGATCGAGCAAGGTTTGTTTATAATAAACAGTGGTCCCAACAAACTTGAAGGAAGTTGATGAAGAAATTACTTAGGGACTTCTATCGAGCAAGGCTCGACATCGAGCAAGCTGTAGTGTCACCATCACACTTGGTTTAGTTCAAATAAGTTAAGTAACAAAAGGTTGAAGGGATCTCTGAAGAAAAAGTTTGCTCGTAGGACCTTATCGAGCAAAGTTTGATATGGTCAAGACGATTGAAGTCTGCTTGATGAATATTTTCTAAGAAAAATAATCTGAGTAAAGCTCACTCGAAGAACTGTACCCGAGTAAACTTAATGGTTACCAGGTCTGCTCGACGAAGACAAAAGCTGTTAAGTTTACTCGAAGAGCTGTTTACACTTAGAAACTTTTGTAATATGTTTGAATATGTTTAGTATTAATGATTAGGGTTTCTAGAAGGATGTCAGGTGTTAGGCTAGGTCTATAAAAGGAAACTTTAGGGCACGCCAATAATAGAGATGAGATAATTGACACTCAGAGAATATAGTCATTGATGATTAAGATTTGAATATGTTACAACTATTTGTGTCAAAATGTGTTTCTATGTCAAAATTAAATGTTCAAATGAATTTTGCATGATAACAAAATTTTGATCAAAACATGAGCAAGTTGTTTACGGTGAGGAGATATGCTAAGACTATTCAGTTCAAGCTTTAAAGAAGCTTAAAAGGATTTTCAATGGAAAGTCTCAAAAGAATTACTTTTGCTGAAAAGCATATACTTGTACATGTTTGGTCCTATCATCTACTTGTAGATTTAAAAGGATAGCCATTAGTCCAAAGATTGAAAGCATTTGGGGTAATAGTAATTTATTCTTTCACTTAAAATTATGCCATTGACTATAAGCCAAAAGGACGTATACTTATGTGTGTGTTTGGTCCTGCTGTTTACCTGTAGACAGATAGGATAGCCATTAACCTAGAAGCTAAGAGTACTTGGTGTGATTGAATCTGTTAAAATGGGAAAGGATAGTACATTGACTACTTAGCCAATCATATGGATTGAATAGGCTCATTGGGCATTTAGTGAAGTCATTAACTTGTATGGTTGCTTTCCCATAATGTGTAAAATCTAAGGTGATATAAACATAAAGAAACTGCAAAGCTATATGTGGAGTTACATTATTGTCTATGCATGTTCCATGATAAATCATTCCGAATGATAGGCAGAAAAGTGATTATCCAGTAATACACTAGCCCGTTGGTATTTGGTACCCAAAATGATATATTTAAATGAAAATGACAAAGAACAAATGCTGAGAAAAAATTACAGTTTAAACAACACAATTTTGTTATATGCTCATATTTAAAAAAAAGGTTTTGTCATTAAAAGTTTTAAGCCAGATCCAGGGGGTTAAAGTCAAATCGGGGTGATCTGGAGAAAGCCAAATAATCCTTGAGAATAGATATGGAGTATCAGAAAACAATATGAGTTATCCATTAAGTATTATGCATCTTAATTGAAAATTAATCATAACTCCAAGGAAATGAAATTCATGCTAAGTTCAAACCTGTTGTTAACCTGTCTATATTGTCATAATAATGCAGAGAATTAAGTATTGATAAAGCTACTTAGTCAATATGATCCCATACTTGATCTTTTCAGAAAACGAAAGAAACAGTTTTGAAAGGAAACATGACGGAAGTTTGATCTCTAAATACACCATTTGCTCTTAAACAATGATATTTAATGAAAAATATGGTTGATAATTGGTTTAAGTCAAAAAGTGTTGCATTTTGCCTTCAAAAAGGTTGAATATGTATTTTCGGGCAACGTTTGATGTTTTATAACCTTTCCGAGCATACTTAGACATTTTGGTCTAAGTTCATGATTTTCGAGCATACTTTGACGTTTTTATACTTTTCGGGTAGAGTTTACTATTTTATCTGAAATTTCACTCTTCCGAGCAGGCTTGATATCTGAGTGTGTGAATAATTCTTCCAGCAAGCTTTAACAAGTTCAAGGTTTTCGAGCACACTTGATTGTTTGAAATATATTTCTTATTTCTAGCAAGCTTCGCATCTTAAATGTTGTATATGATAATTCTAGCATGCTTGTATTTAGTTTGTGTTTCCTAGGAGACCTTACCATTTGGTTTAGAAATACACCTATTTACTAGCAAGCTAATAGATATGTTACTATTCACTTGCAAGCTTTGTGATCTTTAAAACTTTCTAGCAAACTTAACTATTTTATAAATTGTTAGTCAGTCGATAAAGCTTTGTGAATGAATGACACTTTGAGTAAGCCTTAATGCTTTAAACTATCTAGCATACTTTTGTGATTGTTGACTGTTTGAATTAATTCTAGCAAGCTTTGTGTTTTAAGTATATGCTTGAATTTGTCTTTGAGTAAACTTTAAATTCTAGCACACTTAATGATTATTGTGAATATGTTTATTTGAAATTACAAGTGTTTTCGGGCAAACATTGTTTTGCGGGCACACTTTATGTTTCGAGCACACTTTAAAATTTTCAAGTGTTCTCTCAACATACTTGGTAATTCTTACTTTTGCTTTGTCGAGTACACTTTGTGTCTAGAACATAACTCTAGCACTCTAGCACACATTACTTGTTGAAAAGTTTCTCTAGCACACTATGTGTAACCGATTACTTAACTGATTATTTGCTAACTGTTTATACATTTTCGGGTAAGGTTTGTGATAAGTTTAGTTACTCGAGTAAGGTAAGTAATTTGACATATGTTATTTATTCGGGTATCTTAGTTAATTCTTAGAAAGGTTGCCTACTTGATGTTTTATACTTGATTATTTTAACTTGTGATTCAGTTCTCGAGCCATCTTGTATTTCGAGTAACCTTCCTTCATTTTAACTTCTAATTTTTACCAACACTGAAACGAGTAAGCTTTGTGAAAGTGGAATATACCTAGCAAGCTTTGTAATCTGACAAATGATATAACTCCGAGCAAGCTTTTCTATCCGAATTTTATCGAGTAAGGTTTTTAAGAGTTAATAATTTGAATGGATAATGTAATTGTATGACAGCTATTAACTCACTAAATGACAAAAAAACATTTAGAACTCACTTTCAAAAAGGTATAAGAGAGGGAGTTAGAGAAATTTTTCACACATTCACTTCTCTCTCTCCTTCCACTTCCCTCTCGTTTCAGTAAACAAACCGACTTATCGCATTCATCTTAATCCTAACCCTAATTTACCAGCCCTCACAATCCGACTCGATAAGCTTTAATTAAATGTTTTCCAACCACAATTATGTGATAATGGGCTCTGATTATTCATGATTACTGAATCTCTGTTTCATTCGTTTCAGTAAACAAACCGACTTATCGCATTCATCTTAATCCTAACCCTAATTTATCACAATCCGGCTCGGTAAGCTTTAATTAAATGTTTTCCAACCACAATTATGTTATAATGGGCTCTGATTATTCATGATTACTGAATCTCTGTTTCTTGTGTAGGTTATAAATTTGTCGAAGATTAGGTTCTTATTGATATTTCTTTGATTCTTCTTCAAAATTATAACATTAAATTACTTAAAGTTGTGAACTTTAGGACTAATTTCTAATTTGAATGTGTCTATTTATGTTTTCAGATATGGCGGATGATGATCAACCAAGCTATCCCTTTGAGCATAAGCACAGTATGTTTGCTCTGTTACAAGTCACTCCCGATAATGAAGAAGTTGATTCAATGATTAGATGGTTGCAACAGTCAAATATTCGTTTCGATTTAACGGAGAATACAGTGATTTACAGAAATCACTCGCTTGATTTTTAGAGATCAGCGAGACTTTATGATGATGTAAATGGGAGAAGGATAGATGCCATAGTTGCTAACCAAGACCTACAGATAAATGAAGCTGTGATAAGTAGATATTTACAGTTCAATGATGATAGCCCCAACCATATTCACCTTACAACAGAACATCTTCTCAAGGTGTTTGTTCAAACAATGGGCTATCAGGGGAATGTACATGACGGGGCAATTCCAAAAGGGAATGTTCCCCAATATATACAAGTTTTTGATCCACCACATCATTCATGGATTTACTCCAAGAAAGGGCTCATGGACTCTTATGAGTCAGGATCTGGCCAATGCCACTGTTGCTGTATTATTCAATCAACCATTCAATTTCTCCAAGATGATCTTTGAGGAATGGTAAGCAACATGAAAAAGACAAACAAGAAGAAATTTTTGCCCTATCCCAAGTTCCTTCAAATTATTTTCAACCAAGAACTGGAAGGATTACCTACTGTTGGAACAACCCTTGTTTTGCAAAACCCAGATACCTTCAGAAGAATTGAAAATCTGGCAAGTACAAGCAGGTTTAATCCTGAAGAGGTATTTGATATTGCTCCATTGTTATTAGTAGATGGTTTTGAAGTTGTCCCAATTCCTGATATAATATCAGAGGAGGAAAAGCAGGATGAGGAGTGAGGATGATGAAGGAGATGATGGGGATGATGATTCAAATGATGATAATGAGGAGGATGATAATGATGATGCTGGTAATGAAGAAGGGGGTGATGCATATTTTTATGATATAGTACAACCTCAAGGGGACTCCCAAATCATACCAACACCACCAACCACACCATTTGGCACTCCACCACAAACACCACCTTGCCCACCATCACTAATTGATCAAACCTATCAAACCCCACCCCAAACACCACCTTTCTATACACCACTAAATGACCAAACACCCAAACCCCACCTCAAACCACAACCCAAACCCTACGGAAAACACAACCCAACCTTCAACTGAACCACTCATACAATCTCATCCTACCCATGAACCTTATATCCCAGAAACCCTACCCTCTTATCTACATACATTTCCATTCAAACCAAGGAGATTCAGAAGCCCTGTCCCTGATCCTAACTAGTCACAAGCTCAACCTATAACCACACCATTCGAATCACCATCCAATACCCCTCCCTCAAATGCCTTCCTACTACAAAGGAACTTCAACCTAATATGATATTGGAGGATGAGTATGAAGATGATGAATCTGATGAAGAAGAATAGAATTATGATGTCAATAATGAAGTATTGAATGTTGTAGCTAGAGATGATGATAATGAGTTGGGAAGAGAGAAGGATATAGAGGATTGAGTTGAGAAGATGAACACTGATGAGAATCTGGCTACCACTGATGTTGCCACTGATATTCAAACTGACATTGCCACAGATGTTTTAACTGCATCTGAGGTGCAAACTGATGTTATAAATGATAAGGATACTGCTACTGAGGAGCTAGTACTCACAGAACCTGAAACTGATCAAACAAGCTCCAAGAGGGTAGAGCATGATGAGGAGATAGATAATTTCGACAGAGACATTGATGAGTTTCCCTAAGAAACTAAAAGTGAGGGGTCATGAAACTCACCTTATCGTAGTTCGCACAGAAATTATGTATCAATAGGTCAGGTGCCTCGCTTACAGCCTGATTCCTATAAACGGTATCGTACTGTTAATACCAGTACAGTGTTTAAACCAAATCGGGCTGTATAACTAGTTTGGTTATAGCTGTTAGGCCCAGAACATGACCATAGTCTTAGATTGTGACGTTGTATACTATGAAAAGATTAAAATCAGACTTGGCTCAGTTTCACCGTTTCCCGAGCCTAGCCAAGTTGATCGTTTACGCGTTTAGGGAATAGGTAAGATCACACAAACTTAAGTAAACATGTTGATTGTTAAAATGATTTGATTTATGAAAGCATCTTGAGGTTTCGGTATCTGGATTGATCGCAGGGTTCGTTTCCGTTTTCACACAAGTTTGATTATACAAAACGCGTACAATCCACCCGAATTGTCCGGAATTCTCGTAAAAAGTTCATTTTTATCAATTTCATTCAAAAATACGATATTTGACCACTTTTGACATTTTGACATACCAGTCAGTCCGTTAAACACAAAACTGCCGGTTTCGTTAAAACAATTATAATTTAAATCTTCGATTAATCATAACTAAATATGTGCTTATATATAAATTATGTAAATTTTTGTAAAAATACATTAAATTATGGAGAATTTTATAAAAATATTTTCAGAAATTTTATGATTAATTATTTATTTATAAAAATTCATTTAATAGGTTATAATAGTGTAATAAATGGCCCGTTTATATCAAACGACCTCAGAAAAATCCGATAATTTTTTAAAATGGCCTAAATGTTATTACATAGCCCCTGCAAAAACTCCAGAACCTAAATCTTTTGACAAAATGCCTTTTTGTGTGTTTTTCGGCTGTTAAAATTCGGTTAATTCATAATTGCACAAACCATACATAGGCATTTCCATTGATCCCCAAACTTTACCAGTGATCTTACCATCACATATTAATCTCCAAATCCAAGTTTCATAATTTTTTAATATGTTTAGCTATTTTTCCCAAATAAACGCTCATAAACAGAAATAAATTCAGAAAATATTCTCCGTTTATCGAAAAATTACCAAATTTGAACAGGGACTCATTTAAATGATCCCTAATTTTCCTGAAAATTTTCACAAGCTAACAACAAGCACGTTACAACCTAATACTAAACAGCCCTTAAACGAGTGTTACGGGTTTACCTTGTCGGTTTTCGATGAGTTTTGCTAGCTTAAACGACTTTCCGGGTCTCGGGTTGCAAACTCAGTGTATCTACATATCATATAACATCAAACCAAGCATAAATCATCCATGTGACAGCCTTGATAATTAGGGTTTCGGTTTTGGGTTCAAACCGAACTTTCAAACCGTAAAAACGTTGTATTCATGTTCTAATCCGCGTTTTTGACCAAAAAAATATATGTTCCTGGTTTGTAAACATGTTTAACATCAAAGCATGGTTTTACTTGATTTTTATGGTTTTTGGATGGTTAAACATGTTTAAAACTAATCAAGAACTAATTTTTCATGTTTAAACTATGTTAATTAAGTATGAAATCAATGAAAATTAGATGGTTTACCTCAAAACTTTGGCTGAAACTTGAAGAACACAGCTGAGAGGTTTCTAGGTTGTATTTAATATAACTTATATTTTTATGTTCTAGCTTATTTAACAAGCTATACAAAGGGGGGTCCATCCCTCTTCTTGCGGCGGCAATTAACAAGGGCCCATTGGGCCTCTTTTTGGCCCAATGGTGCCTCGGTTTTCATGCCACGCGTAAAAGTTTGTTCAAAATTTAGTTCGGGTTCGGTTTTTCGCAAGAAAACTAGTTCGAGTGCGAAAACCAACGCAAAAACGAGTGTTTTTCAACTTCTTTTTGTAAAATAAGAAAAACGTACTGACTCGTTGTAAAATTCCAAAATATTTTCACGGATTGCTTAGAACATGTCATATAAGTGTTTTATAAATCTTCTTCGGCTTAACGGATGCTACAATGCTCGTTTTGATATTAACGATTGCGTTTAAGCTTATAGCGTATCGATAAACGAAACCTTTTTCGTTTAAAGAGTTTTAAACGTACTGGGGCCTAAATATCAATATGTTAGCCTCAATAATATATATATAACTCGTATATAACCCCTCAGTATATATACGGGTCATAATTAGTATCGGTCGGTTACTCGTTTAAGCACTACGAATTAACCTATTTATCGTTTACTTGTTACGTAATGAATATAGTATACCTCGTTTTGTCATGAATGTCACATATATCGCTTATAGATAGCATCCTGGGATATCCGGACCATAACCAGACCCGTTTGGTTATTCGTTTGTTCGTTACGCAATAAGTGGTTAAATGCTTATTCGAGTTTGTAAATACTAAGGTGTACTGGGTTTTGCCACGGATGTCATAATGATCTGCCTTTTAACTTTTCAAAGATGATATTTGAAGGCATGGTGGGAAATTTAAAGAAAGCTGAGGTAGATAGATTTCTGCAGTATCCAAGGTTTCTACAGATAATTTTTAATCAAGAATTGCAAGATCTACTCACTATTGGCATAACCCACCTACTCCAGAACCCTGACACTTACAAGAGAATTAAGAATCCGGGTGTGGCCAATCGATTCAATGCTGAAGTTCCTTTTGAGATTTTACCATGGTTGTTAGACCATAATTTAGATGTGATGCCTGTGCCTGAGTTAAGCTCAAAGGAGGAAGAATTTGATGATGTTGAGAGTGATGATGATGACTCTAATGATGGAGATGATGATGTGAATGGAGATGATGGAGGAGCTGGGGTAGCTATGGACATTTTTGCACCTGATCAGGGGGAGCAACTTGAGCAAATTGATCAGCCTATTCCAACACCACCACAGTCACCACCACACCTTGACCAACCAATTATACCACCAACACAATAAACACCACCAACATATAGTCCAAGTCATTCTGATACATTCATTTCAAGCCCACCTCATATACAATCACCACCACCATCCATTTTCCAAACTCACAACACAGAACAACCTGAGTTTGAACATTTCACCCCATCACCACCTTCAACACCACCCACTGACATTTACCTTCTAACCATGTTGAAAGAAAATGCTGAGTTGAGAAGAAGAAATGAGGAGGTGACAGAGGAGAATGTGATGCTGTTAGAGAAGTTGGTGCAAGCAAACTTAAGAATTCAAGCCCTGGTGCAGGAGGTTGAGAAGACCTCAGCTGCCCCAAAACAGGGGGAGAATTAATCTATACCAACTGTCTCTGGTTTAAATGTTGAAGAAACTGGAACAGTTATTGAGACTGCAGACAGGTTAAAATTGATTATGACTGAGTATGATGATGAAGAGGAAAGTAGTAAGGAGAGGAGGATTGAGGATGAAGAGTATGATGGTGACAGATCAGATGTTGGTGAACAAGACTATGATTACAATGAAGAAAGAATTGATGAGGAGAATGTTGAGAGAGTGGATGAGACTGAAAAGACAAATGTTGAGGAAAATGTAGAGAATGTAGCTGCAACTGATATGGCTACTGATGTCTTAACTGACATGCAAATTGGAGTTGAGACAACTGAAGTGTTAAATGAAGGAGATACTGCTGTTGAGGAGCCCATCACTCAAATTGAACAACCAGAAAGCTCCAAGAGGGCAGAGTATGATCCTGAGTTAGAGGCTCTAGAAAAAGAAATTGATGACTATGAACAGTCTGAGGATGAAGAGGATGTAAGGAGGAGGATTGAGAAAGGTAAGGCAAAAGTCAGTGTAGAAGAGCCTGTTGAGGCATATCAGGAAAAAGATGTGTTGTTTACAGATGATGATACTGCTGATGCTAATGCTCTGAGAGAACAAGAGAACATCTTAAGAGAAACAAGGGATAGGGAAATTCTAGCCCAGTCCATGACTCCTAAAGAAATTGTAGAATAGGAGATCTTGATCAAACAAGCCAAACTTGCAAAAGAAATTTCTGATGATGTGGCTGATCAAGAACTAATTGAAGCCTTGATTAAGCTGAGAGAGCAAGAGGAGGCTGAAAAATCATTGGCTATGGTGGTTAGCAAGTTTCAATCTGAAAGTCAACAATCAGAAACTGCTGAACCAACCAATCTGAATACTGGTCTGATTATTGAAGAAGAAATTGGTGAGTCCATTGCTTCAATAGCTGCCAAGAAATGGACTGAGCAAGTAAAAGAAGATCTAAAGAAGAATCCTACTGACAGCTGGTCAGAAAGGGTGAATGTTCCTGAGCCTCATGAAGAATTTACTGAAAAAGGCAATAGGTTTGCCAAGACCTACATGAGGAGAAAGAGGACATATGAGAAGTCTGAACATGAAAGAGCTGATAAGAGGGGCAAGTGGGATGATAAGAACAAGTATTTTGTTGAAACACCAGAAGATGAAGCTAGTCCTATAAGGGCTGTCCCACTACAAACCATGCAACCAGGTGAAAGAGTTCAAGGTGTCCCTGATGTGCCAAACAGAAGTGAACCAGATCATCCACCTTCTGATGAACCAAATATTGATGCAGTGAATGATTTAACTGAAGGAGATGATGAGTCTGAGGACTCAGATGATAATGATGATGACCCTGAGAATAATCAAGGAAAAACTGTCAAAGCTGCTAATGTTATGTCCCCACAAGTTGTGATGACTGATGAACAGAGGGCAAACATTGAGTTGAGTATGAGAGAGGCTAAGAAGAGTCATCCTTTGGTTGTAAAGTTGAGAAAATATGGAATAAGTTTTGACTCATTGGCTGATCTTGATGATGATCAATTGCAGAAAAGACTTGATAAAGAGAGAGATGCCCTGAAGAAAAAGATGGAAGAGAAAAACAGAGAGAGTCAAAAATTCAGGGATTATCTTAAAAGGCACAACTATTCTGAAAAAGATCTGTCTCATTTTAACTTTGACCAACTTCAAGATTTATACAACAGTGAGAGAGAAAAGGTCATTGAAAATGTATAAAAGGGAATGAGAAACTTGAAAAGACAGAAGCTTTGAAGAAAAAGTTTGGAGGAATGTGTGGATACCTGCTGGAGAGAGGTATGAAGCCTGAAATTGTTGAGCATCTGTCAAGAGAATCAGTGGTAGACCAGTATAATAAATTGAAGAGAAAAGAAAAGCTGAAAAGAGCTCAAACTGAAAGGTCTACCAAACAGGCTGAAGAAACTGATGAACCTCATGCTAAGAAAAGAAGAATTCAAACCTTGAGGGAGAAGACAAAAGAACAAGTCAGATCAGTTGAACCTGAAGATGAACCATTTGTTCCTTGGGAGAATGAAGAGTTGATCAACATTCTGAGGAACATAATGATCAATAAAGAGGAATGAGTGAAGCAGACTTTAATGTCTTGGAAAAGGAGGATCTGAAAAACCTTTTCTATCTTCAAAAGAATGATGGGAAAAAGCTTTAAGGAGAATGTGAGAACCCAAGATACTATGCAGATGGAAGATTTGTACCTGCTGGGTTGGCAAAAACTCCTGGAATGACAAAAATGTTACTAGAACTTAAAGAACATGGAGTAGATGTTGTTGAACTTGTCAATCTTCCAACTAAAATGGTAGAGGCCATCTACATAAAGTTTTTCAACTTAAGGCCTGGGAAACCAAATAAGTCTATTCCTTTCAGGCCTCCAAATTCAAGAAGATTTCCACAAGGTGGAAGAGGTCAAGGAGGAAGAGGTGAATCAAGCAGTTCTGCACAACAAAGAGCCAGACCACAATTTGATGTGGATCTACCAAGAGAACTGTACTTTGATTCTGTTACTGAGTCATTGAAGGTTATTATGAAAATCAGGCAATTGAGAGAGATTGTTGTTAGGAGTAACTTCCGTGAATACAATGAAGAACAACTGAAAAGGATGGTGACTCTTAGATTGTATGATTATCGGAACAGAAACAAATTGGCAGGTAGACAGATGAATGATCTATCAAAATTCTTGTTGAAGAAGCTGACAAAGGGTTCCCATTCTTAAAAGAAAAGAGAAGCTGGAGAATGATTCAGCTTAACAAGTCAAAGAGGACAGAAAAATTGAAGAGAATGGGCATTGCTGAAAGAGACTTTGTGATGAATGCCAAAGATAGGAATCCCCTATCAAATATGAACACATGCATAAGTCTTGAAAGAAGAATGACACGGCCCAACTACACTGTGCAAAGAAATGGTATCATTGCTGAACTAGAATACAAAGAAAATGCCGGTTACTATGTACTGAAAAATTCTGATGGAAAGGTTCTGGCCATAATCAAGAAAGATGCAGATTTGACCTACATGCATAATGAAGACTTGATGGATATAAGAGATTTGGTTATTCCAGAAGGGCACATTCACTACCAAATTCTCAATATCTTTAGGGAAAGAGCTGCATCTGTAATAGCAATGAGAAGACAAGCTGCCTACAATGAATGGAAAAGACAAAATTTTTAGCTTAGGCTTTGTTTTGTAATGTCTTCAGACAGCTTTTGATTATGTAATCTGTTTATGTTATTTGATTATGTAATTTGACTTTGAATTTTGATGTGTATTTTTAACTAAGTGTATGTAACCTTAGAAATGTTTTGGGTCAGCTGAGGTGTTCCAATCTAGAGGGAGATTGTTGAGTCAAACAATTGACCTAAGGGGAAGATTGTTGAGTCAAATATTTGACCAAAATGAAGTACATGGAAGATTGGAATCTTCTCAACCTCCTCATAATTCGCTAAGTATGGATCCGGGCACACCTTAGACTTCCGAGCAAGCTTTTACTTAGCCGGGTACGATATTTTGTTTATCGGGCAAGGTTTACTTCAAGTAGTCTTCTTTAGTGGATATCCGAGCAGGGTTTGCAAATTAGTGCATTGCCGGGCAAGGTTCACTAGTTTATGTAGATCCGGGCAAGGTTCACTTTGTCAAGCAAGTCTGTTCTTCATAGCCAAGTAGAGTTCACTCCCGAGTAAGCTTTTGGCTAACCAAGTCCATGAAGCCAAGTGATTGGAAGACCGGGCAAGGTATTCTTTAATAATTATGGTCCGAGCAAGCTTGATGTATAAATGGAATATCTCTAAGTAACATCGGGCAAGGTTCAACTCAAGCAAGGAACAGTACTCCCGAGTACACTTTGCTAATAAGTTATATTATAGCAAAGAGTTGAAATGGACCATCGAAGAACAAGGTTGCTCGTAAGGGTTTGTCGGGCAAAGTCTGGCAAAGTCAAGAAGACTGAAGTCTACCCGGTGTTGGTAAAATACTCTTCAAGTAAAGTCTACCCGGAAACTGATCCCGGACACACTTTTATGTTACCAAGTCTAAGGCAGGCAGAGCACATAGTCTACTCCGAGAAGTTTACTTATCCAGAGCCTACCCGGAAGACTTGTTTTACACTTAGAATATTTTCTGATTATGTAATTTGAATATGTATGTATGTTTGGGGTTTATAGAAGGAATGGCAACTGTCCTAGGGTGGCAGGCCTATAAATAGAATGTTTTAGGGCACGCCCCCTAAGACAGATTTGGAGCCTTTACACTTTTCGGATAAGAAAGAATATTTCTTGAGTGTGACGGCTGTCCTAGGATTCGTACGGATATAACCCTCCTTCAAGAAACCCTAAATCGATTATCCTATTTGTATGATGAATGTTATATAAATGGAAATCTTTTGAGTGAATCTTGTTTGTGTTGGTTATCATTGAATACTTATTAAGCAACCATATGTTTGTTATTGATTCCGCCTTTAACAAACGGATATCTTTCTAAATATAGCAACCCGTCATTAACTCACTTGTCGACACATCAATCTGTGTGAGTTATGACATGATTTGAATAAGATCCAGCTGAAATCGAGGGACCAGACACGAGCTTCCTAAGCGTGAATCCCTAGACACATGTTATGAAATCATATTTCTAGTTACTAAATGAACACTCGGCACTAACCCAACAAAGCTCCTGCCAAGGATGATAAATTGTGCTCAAATTGGGACAAGTGAAAACGTGCTAACATGAATTGGCTCGCCCAAGCGACACCAAATCCCACAACTATCATATATAAAGCAATTTGTATACTATTATCCTAATACCAAGAAATTGTGAAGCCGGAGATAGCTTCAAAATTGAAACCCTAGGTGCTAGGATTAGTGAAGCTCTTTGGGTCGGGTTCGTTGGCTGACGTTTAGAAGACAAAAGTGGACGGCTCGTTTAATTATGGAGTATGACTCATTTGGAGTATTCTTGGTCCCTACTCCATTGTACCTAATTGTTATCTATATATACCTAGTCATGTATTGTAATCTTTTAAACCATGCTTAATAAAAAGACCCTAGTTGCACCCCGTGGATGTAGATCTCCTTGACCGAACCACGTAAAAAATCTTGCGTCTCTTATTTGTTGCTTTCATTTTTACGTGGGGTTTGTTTTTCTGTTACGTTCCGACTTTGATTAATATGTAACAAGTGGAATCAAAGCCAAAGATTCATTAAATACACTGGTGCACTAAGACGAGAGCGATTGTACCTTCGGTTTTGGTTGGAGATGTGGTGTAGAGCTGGGTTTTTTTCCGATCGTCATTCTGAAAGGATTTTATTTCCTTTGTTTGGGAGGTTTGCAAAATCAAAAATAAATTATTAAAGGAAGGAATTTTCTTCAAGTTCATGCATGTGTTGAAAAAAATCACATTTGATTTTGTTCTTTGTGTGTCCACCAACGAGCATAGAAAATTCTTACTATTCTTTTTTTTCGTGAAGAAAGTATTTCAAAAACAGAAAACCACTTTCTGTTATGAGATAACATATAAAAGAAAGAGTTAGTGCAACCGTGTTCTTGTTGCTGGAATAAAACCAATAGTCGTTCACCGGTAACTGTCACCTTCATCCTATATTTCAACCTTCGATCAGGAGAAATCAGGAACTTTGGGTTCCAATAAAGTACATTGGGTTTGGTTAGATTTTGTTTATTGGTTTTTTTCTATTTTTTCTCGTTTGCAATGTCTGAAGACTGGAATGTTCGAATCGATAAGTTTAATGGGACTAATTTCGCATGGTGGAAAATGCAAATAGAGGCATTATTGGTGAACATGATTTAGATATGGTATTGAAAGAAAAGCCAAATAATTTGGATAGAGTCAAAGAAAAAATTTGGAACTCGGAGGAGTTGAAGGCTAATGTAAAATAACATTGGCTTCAACGAGGAGCGTCACATTTAATGTTATTAAAGAAACCACGGCTCGTGGTATGATGATAGTTTGTCAAATATGTATTATCAGTCACCTGCAGTCAATAAAGGTTTCTTGATGAGGTAACTTTTTATGATAAGGATGCACGAGGGAGGTTCCTTTGCTGTCAAATTAATGATTTTAACTCAATTATGTCTAGGTTAGCTACTGTGGGCATGAAGTTGGATACTGAGACTCGAGATGTTACATTATTATCTTCTTTTTCTGAGAGTTGGTCTGGAACTGTAGCGGGCATTACTAGTTCTATAGGGGCCGATGGTTTGACATTTTAGGGGGTTCGAGACATTATATTGGGAGAAGATGTTAGCTGGAAAATCACAAGTTATGGATTATCTTCTGATACGTTATATACTGGAAGGGGAAGGGAAAACAATGGGAGCAGTGGGAGTTATGGAAGGAGTTCGTCTAGAAATCGGATGAATGTGAAGTGTTTGAGGTGTAATGAAGTCGGTCATGTTAGAGTGAGTGTCCAAACAGATTAAAGGAAAAGACTGTTGAGGTGAACACTGTTGAACATGTTAATGAAGGCATTAGTGATAACGAGGCATTATTTTGCAGTTTTTATGGCACGGTGAACTCTTGGGTCACGGATTCTGGATCTTCATTTCACGCTACACACTTCGGGTACATGATGGTGAGTTTAAAGGTTAGTAAACTTGGGAAGGTACGTATTGCAAATGGTGATGTTCTTGACGTAACATGCATGGGGATGTTGATTTGGTAACTCCATTGGGAATCGTTTGAAAGTTGAAGAATGTTAAGGTTATTCCATCGTTAAAGAGAAGGCTTATCTCTGTTAGTCAACTGGATGAACTAGGCATGGATGTAAAGTTCGATGGAGGTAAATCAAAGGTAACTAAAGGTAGTCTGGTTATTTATCGTGGAAACATATGTGGTTCATTCTACTATGGGACGTATGATCGTCCCTCAAAACAAAGTTGGTTCACTGAGTCTAAGGGAAAAAATAATGTTCAATTTGCAAGAGTGGATCCTGGTGCCAAGCTGTCCAAAGTCAGAGGTCTAAAAAAGGTCAGGGATTTGGTCACAATTGGAGCGCGGGTTGTGTTTCATTAACAGTTACAAGGCAACATTGGGTTTTGAAGACTGTTATTCCGATTGATAAAATCTCTCCAAAGGAACTCTTGGTGAATGAGGGGAGTGGTAATGTGTCTTGGGTTATCTCTGGAACCGGTTGATCATGCGTACTAGTTGAGATAGAGGGCGGATCAGTTTTTGTTGATGAGTTGGAGCTCGGTGGAGCTGCAACTTGACCTTCTGGTACTTGATGTTGAAGGGTTGCTTCAACTAGGGGTAAGTCTTAGCTTGTTTACGGGAATTGGAAGTTTGGAATACTTGTTAATAAAGATTTCTGACAACTAGGTTGCTTTGTACTTGAATGGCTGACTAGAGTTTATCACAAGGGTTTCAAGTGAGAGATTGTTAGGATTAGTGAATGACTTTTGGCCGAGGTCGTTGGCTGACATTTGGAAGACAAAAGGGGGCTGCCTTATGGAGGATGATGTAACATTCGTTAATTTGTAAACCCGAAACTGATCTGTTTTATTAGTCGATGTGATCCATTTAGTTATACATATAATCATATGTTACATATTTCATATATAATAGCTTTTTCTAAAGTTATTTAAATATATTAACCGTTATATATATATATATATATACATATATATATATATATACTATCTTGTAATACATATAGGAAGGCAAAATGGTAATTTACTAAAAAAACTTTTAAAATTAAGAGGTACAAGTCATTTTAGCATTGTGTACAAGTTGTTTTAGCACCTGATTCATCCTGGTTGAAAACACGCGGAACATCCAAAATTCAAATTTCAAAACCTAAATTCCTCACATACTTACAGACAATAGTTCGGAGAGAGAAACCTAAATCACATCCAAGCATCGTGAGCGATTTACACCTTAAATCGATTAATGATGCTAGCAAGGAAGGGTGAAGATGTCGACCTAAGGTTCCGATCAAGAAACCAGAGGTATGTTTATTTGTTTGATTATGTTTGGTAATGATGATAGTAGACTGAAACTGAACTATACTCGTGTTTTGAAGGTGTAATCAAGTGTTTAAAGGGACCTGTTTGTTCCTCTTAATTAACACTTAACAATAAACAGATCACAAATCTGATGTATACGGTTAATGCTAAACTCGGATCTAGCTCATTATCACGATTGATTATATGTTGTATGTGTATATATTATTAGTATTATATATATAAAGTTAATATTATAGGTATGAAGATTGAGAGAGAGATCGGATAGGGTTTCGTTAATTAACTCTCAAAAACTTAACATTAAACAGTGACCAGGTCACTATATATAGAAGATAGACCTTGTTCGTTAACATTCCCTAACGAACTAGGTTCTACTTCGTTACATACATTGATTACAAAATAAACTTAACGAGTCACCCCCTGATACCTTAACATCCTTAACGAATTAGGAGGGATAATATCTTAAGTCTTAGTTCGCTAAACATCCTTAGCGAACTAGATATTACATTAACGAACTACAAGTTAACTTAAATGTTTATTACATTAAGCAAAACGACAAATATGTTAACTATAAATACAAAGACTCGAGACGCAAAACCGTGCACTAACAGACACCCCCTCTTCTTGAGCTCTTTGTCATTGATCTTAACTTGAAACGCTTGGACTGACAGTCTCTGCAACTATGAATCCCGTTTTCATAACAAACACGCACAACGCGTTGGAATTGCATAGCCAGATCATAGTCTTCATCGCGCTCAATCAAAATTTTGTTCTTGTGCAGCACGTAATTGTCGGTCTCAGTTAGATTAACCAACCACATCGGATCGATAATCTTGATAAGCTCAGTCTTCAGTCCTTTACCCAGCACAATGACGGCCGCCAGCACGATTGTCGTAGTACCAGCGGTCGAACGAAAGATGCATGTGTTGGTGCATCGTCTTCACCGGCACCCGCTTCATCGTCTTCGGCGGCTTTACTTTAAGAACAAGCTTCCTCCAGCCAGTCCTTGGATCAATTTCGTCAATACGTTTACGTGTAGGGACCTGGGGCTTGAAGAACTTGAAACCATGATTGACCTCGAACAGTAAGTGTTGATGAAACCACTCTACTGTCCGGTCGCCACCACGATTGATAAATAGACGACACGCGAGGGTACAAACATCCCAACGCGGTAGGGTAAGAATGTCCATTATCGTTTTGTAGTACTGGATTCCCTTCTCCCATTTAACTATACATACCTTAATATCAGAATCATATAGCCAGGAGACGATATCACCATGAACCTTTGATACAATCTTGAAAGAAGTCACTTGATTAGCTTTGGCTCTAGCAGCAGCTTCTTCCTTTCGTTCTTGATCAACATACCGATACACCTTGATAATCTTACTCACCTTCTTATAGCTGAACCACTTAGCAATATCGGCATCAGTTGTGTTCTCAATCGAGTTGAAACGAGTGTCCACAACCTTCTTACCCTTGGACGTCTTTTCCAAATCATCCTCAGCTACTTTAACCGTTTGCTCATTGAACAGTGGAGCACCTTGATCAATATTTGTGTGTTGAAACAACTCAGGATACTCCTCAGCTGTGACGACTTCCATCTCAACTTCCTCGTCTTCATAAATAAAATCCGTATTCATTTGAATAGACGGATCATTTGTTATGCCTTCCTCATTCACCACCTCAACGTCAGGCCATGTCTCTAACACGGTTAACTGTTCATCATTTAACCCTAGCAGTATGGAAATCTGCTCTCGTGTTAGAGACCTATCAACGAACTCCCCAACCTCAATCTCATCCATGTTTACCACACTCCTAACCATTCCTGATCCATCCACGAATATGACGATATTGGCTTCTATCATTTCAATCGGTTTAACAGCAGTTGATTCATGATACACAACTACCTTCTTACCCGAGTCATCACCACCACTCGTACCTACACCTGCACCTGTAGATGAGTCATGAGCTAGTTTCGTCTCACCACCAGCATCAGACTTATCAGGGTCTTCATCGTCATTCTTGAGTCTTTTCAGTGCATCCTCTTTACAAGTCAATTGTAGAATAAGTTCCTCCTGCTCTTTTAATTTCACCCCCTGAGACGTAACAATCTCACGTAGGGCTTTTGTTTCTTTCTGGCAGAAGGAGACATGTCCCATTAGTCTCTTTTGGTTCTCTATGAGACGTTCCTGATTCAGTCGGTCAGCAGACATTTGATTCTCATACAAGTATAGCAAGTTCAATAACATGTATGTCTGAAGATTTTGTGGCATGTTGTACAAGGATGGATGAACAGGTTGGATTGGTCCCTGAGGCCTTGTAATTCTCATGAATGTGACATCACTAGGTGGAGGAGGCCTCATTGATGGTGTTGGAGGAGCAGTGGAAGGTGTAGCAGAAGGCATTGGTATTTCAGTTAGTGCCATCTGTAGAATCATACCAAGCTGCTCATGATGGACCATCGTTGTTGTTAATGTAAGCGCCGGAGTGCTAGTAGTAGGCGGCATTACTAGGCATTGAGGCATTGTTTGACGAGGCGGTGGAACACCAATAATTACACAAGCTCCAGCTGATACACGTCTCTTAGCTGGAACTTCAGAAGCTGGTGCTTTACCCTTCCATTTTCATTCACGTTGAGATGCAATGGTAGCAGCTAACGCAGCATTAACTGCATCTTGTTGTTATTGAAGAGCTGCATCACCAGCACCACCACTACCTCCATCTCCATCATCATTACCATCGTCATCGTTCCCACCTTCTCCTCCCTCACGCTCGGAATCCGAGTCATCGTGGATCCAGCGTTCATTGGGAGGACATACATAATTAGGGTTAATGATATGACCAATCATACGCTTGTCCTGTGGCCTCTTCTTACGGTAAATCTTCATTCGACGTATAGTGTCAGCCTTCATGTGTTCCAAAGGAAGCACATTATCCACCAAAGTTTGATCAATAACCAAGTTTGGTATCAAATCTTGAATTATCAACTGCAGAAATCAAGGATACATTAAAAACTTCTTCGTCTAAATCGTTTGCTGGACTTGCTCTTTCAAATGATCAAAGACCATTTCCGAGAAGTTGAATGGTTTGTTGAGAATGAGTGCCACAAATTCCGATTGAAAACTTATACGACATTCATCAAATCCACCTTTACGACCACCCATGCAATGAATCAGTACGTGTAAAAGATACTTGTAAGGTGGGCACAGGCCATTCTTGTTAAGCATGGATTCTTCGACATCTCTACCATAACGTACACGTGTAAATAAACCCTTGATTAACCTCTTATCAAACTCACTTGGGTTATTATCATTGTCCCCAAATCGAAGTACCCTCCTAATCACATCCACATCCACTGTAATGGGAGTTAGATTGATAGTTGCTCGAATGTGGTTCTCGGTGTCAAAGAACTCAGCAGTATTCCAGAACTGCCTAATAATACTCAGATAAACCGTAGGTCTGGCAGTTATGGCATAATGTATTACTGAACGTCGTAAAAATGCCAAAATATCTCCAAACATAGCTACGTCAGCAACATCCGAATCAACTAAGCACATATGTAGTGCTTCTTATCATATGATAGCAATTGAACCTCTTCTTGTTCCTGAGGTTGTTCTTGATCTTGAGGTTGTACTTGTTCTTGAGGAGCAACGGGTGGATCTTGATCCATTTGATCGGCCATTTAAACTGAATAAAATTTAAAAGAATATAAGTAATGTGGAGATATAATATACAGTTAACATTTATATATATATTTATCAATAGACGGTGTATTTAATTTTATATGTTGTGAGGAATCGATGTATCGACGCGTTTAGACGTTTGGAATAATTTATTAATTACAATATTTGAAATTAATTAAATAAGTAAATGTCAAATGTCATTCGTTATCAAACAATCTGATTCGCTATAAAAAATGTAACAGCATAACTGATTCGCTATCAAGTAAATAATTTAACGAAGAAGACACAGCGGATTAACAATTAATAATAACGAACTAAATTCCAGTTCGTTCCAAATTGACGAATCCACAATTGATTCGTTGAGAGAGTGATTCGTTGATCTAATTCGTGTGCTTCCTTAACGAATTGGACACGAAGCAGTTTCAATTCGCTAAGGTAAACGAATGGTCAAATTTAGACTTAATCTTTGACTCTCATAGTCAAAGTCAAAATTAGATTAAGAACACAGAAAGTCAACAATATGAATCCAGTATCAATTGATCTCGGAAACATAATACGAAGCACACGGTGTTGAAATTGAGGTTCAACACCATGAAATAAGTTAGGTTTAATCGGAGTTTTAACAGAGCATAAACACCCGAAAACATAACAATCAATTGACCAAGCAAACAATAATCAAACCCTGTTTAAAGTCCACCAAGGGTCTCGGAATCTCATTCCGATCACAATGAAACCAAAATAAACGTCTATAACACAGTATGACATCGATTAAGCAGAGTTTTAAAACTCGTAAAACCCTTAATAACAAAATTGCATAATTAGCTTATCAACACCTCATTTTTTATGAAAGTCACAAAGAAGTGATAATCTATACCTTAGAAACACACTGGTATACTCAAAAGTTCTAATTTCAAAGGTCGAGAAAATCAGAAAATTTTTTAATAGGGTGTCTTTAGGTATAAGGAAGATGAGTGAATAGTGAGGGACGGTTCGTTTCACATCTGTCCTTTATATGCTTACACGCTTCCCAATGTACCCCATGTACGAATTAAGAGATTCGTTTGAATTTTAAACTAACGAGTCAGTCAATTCGTTATTGCAATTCGTTATTACAGAGTAGCGAAGAAGACTTGAATCGTGTCTTGATTCGTTAAGTATGTATAACGAACAAGAGGTGTTTCGTTACAGAGTGCGGAAGCGAATTAGGTGAACGAACTAGATAGTAGTTTGTTAAAAACATTTCATTCGTTATCCATAATCAACGAATCATAGTTTATTTAATTTAAACTTAAATAATTAAATAAATAAATGAATTAAATAAGAATAACTTACTAAAATTGCCGAGGCCCGTTATCCCGATAATCAAATAACTTAAAACGTTTTTACGTTCATTAATAACATATCTTAAAATACTCCTTAAATAATATGTAAAAGGAAAAACTAAAATGTTTTTGGTATTTTGTAAAAAATTTAAAGAATGTATTTACGGAAATATCCGAACTGAAAACAAATAGACAATTTTTTTGTGTTTTTCTAAGATTTCCAAAAGCAGTACATATTTTTGTGTTTTTGTCGAGTTTAAGCAGAGAATCATATTGACTAAAATGCCCTTCCATCACAGTTTTATATTTCAGCGATATTATGACTGGCGTTAAGTCGGTCATTGATATTGTTGTCCACTTAAATCTTATAACAAACTTTCGAGCATTTTTGTGATATGATTTAAGGTTCAATTAGCGCACAGAAAACCATAAACTATCAGCCCCTAATCTCGGTTCAAGCTTAATTTGATTTTTGCTAAATCACCCCAACTTGACTTAAACTGTTATAATGTTGATCAAAGTTTTGAATACCAATTGAAAATTTTATAAATTTTGAGCAATGCATCAAGTTTCCTTTACTGTGAGTGAGTATTCACGAGTCCATCTATCGGCTTACATACATTGAATCCCCTAGGGTCCGTTTCTTATTGGTATTGAGACGCGCGCAAGGGAGGAACAATTGTATGACTAACAGCGGGTTTTGATCAAGTCAGTAATTTGGATTGTACGAAGTACAACAGTGATCAAGTTTAATGAATTTGGGTTTGCTCAAAAAACGAGTAAAATATTCATGCTTATGAATACCCAGATGATTAAGCTGCATAAAGACTCACAGTGTCCAGAATCCTAACGCTTGTTATTTGCTTTATTATATTTTTGGGAGATCAACAACTATAAAGCTTGAGTATGACCGGTTATTACATTTCTGCCATCTTCACCGAGACTTTTGCTAGAGACTAACAACTCTTTCAATTTGGCTTTTCTTTAGGTTTATATCACTTACTTTACTCTAACAGGTTGTTTAAGAACTATCAATGCACCAATGATTAAGCACACAGTCTTTTAAGCTTATTTCTTTCTGGATTTGGGGTCAAATAGTCAATGTACTATCATTTTCTCTTTTTGCTTCAAAAACTCAAAATTTTGAGGAGCATAAACAAAAATTTAAGTGCCCCAGTTAATTTAAGTTCATAAATTAATTCAATTAGAAGTAAATGACATAATTTTCAGCGAACGTAAGAAAAAATCTTTTCGGTTTTTCTCTTTGCATACTAAAAGCACAATATTTTTGTCTTTTCGGATTTTTCTTCATAAACAGGAAATTCACATTCTTTTTGACTTTTTCAAAAATTTTCTGTACAAAATGAAAAACACAATCCTTTTGATTTTTCAAATTTTAAGATGTTTTTCGTTTTTCAAATTAAGTTCAAGAAATTAAGAAAGATCACAGTATTTTTGATTTTTCAAAAATTTTCTAATGTTTTTGGGTTTTATCAATATAAACGAAACGCATAATATTTTTGTATTTTCTAATATTTCACCCCCCTAAAACCTAAAAACAAAATATGTCAGGTCCCTTGATTTCAGCTGGATCTTACTTAATCATGTCATAACTCACACAAATAAATGTGTCGACAAAAGAGTTAATGACAGGTTGCTATATTCAGAAAGATGACCGTTTGTTAAAGGCAGAATCAATAACAAACATACGGTTGCTTAATCAGTATTCAAAGGTAACCAACACAAACAAGATTCACTCAAAAGATTTCCATTTATATATTATCAGTCATGCAAATTGGATAATCTATTTAGGGTTTCTTGAAGGAAGGTTTATCCGTACTAAGACAGCCGTCACACACACAAATTCTTTCTTAATTAATGTGTCTGTCTGCCTTGTCCTTATCCCGTTGTTGGCGGCGTGCCCTAAAACATTCTATTTATAGGCCTGCCACCCTAGGACAGCTGTCATTCCTTCTAGAAACCCCAAACGTAAATACATATTCAAATTACATAATCAGAAAATATTCTAAGTGTAAAACAAGTCTTCCGGGTAGGCTTTGCATCAGTCTTCATTTTCCAAGTACGTTGTGTACTCGGCCATCCTTCACAACTTGGTAACATAGAAGTGTGCCCGGGATAAGTTTCCGGGTAGACTTTACTTGAAGAGTATTTTACCAAGTAAAACACTCAACGGGTAGACTTCAATCTTCTTGACTTTGCCAGACTTTTCCCGACAAACCCTTACGAGCAACCTTGTTCTTCAATGGTCCATTTCAACTCCTTGCTATAAAATAACTTTTTAGCAAAGTGTACTCGGGAGTACTGTTCCTTGCTTGAGTTGAACCTTGCCCGATGTTACTTAGAGATATTCCATTTATACATCAAGCTTGTTCGGACCACTATTACTAATGAATACCTTGCCCGGTCTTCCAATCACTTGGCTTCATGAGCTTGGTTAGCCAAAAGCTTACTCGGGAGTGAACTTTACTTGGCTTTGAAGAACAGACTTGCTTGACAAAGTGAACCTTGCCCGGATTTACATAAACTAGTGAACCTTTCCCAGCAATGCACTAATTTGCAAACCCTGCTTGGATATCCACTAAAGAAGACTACGTGAAGATAATCTTGCCCGATAGACAAAATATCGTACCCGGCTAAGTAAAAGCTTGCTCGGAGGTCTAAGGTGTGCCCGGATCCATACTTAGCAAATTCTGAGGAGGTTGAGAAGATTCCAATCTTCCATATACTTCTTTTGGTCAAATCTTTGACTCAACAATCTCCCCCCTAGATTGGAACACCTCAGCTGACCCAAAACATTTCTAATGTTACTTATACTTAGTCAAAATACACATCAAATTAAAAGTCAAATTACATAATCAAATAACATAAACAGATTACATAATCAAAAGCTGTCCGAAGACATTACATAACAAACCCTACTCTACTAATCTTGTCTCTTTCTTGCATTATGAGTGGCTTGTCTTTTATTGATTATCTCATATGCAGCTTTCATTTTGAAGATATTTAGGATTCGGTAATGAGTATGACTTTCTGGTATAACCAAATCCCTTATATCCATTAAATCTTCATCATGCAGGCAGGTCAAGTCTTCATCTTTCTTAATGATCCCCAATATTTTTCCATCTGAGTTTCTCAGTAAGTAATGATCATCCTTTTCTTTATACTCAATTTCAGCTATGATGCCATTCTTTTGTACTGTGTAATTGGGGCGGATCATTCATCTTCCAAGACTTATGCATGTATTCATGTTTGACAATGGATTCATTCCTGTGATATTCATCACAAAGTCTCTTTCAGCAATATCCATTCTTTTCAACTTTTCTGTCCTCTTTGACCTGTGAAGTTGAATCACTCTCCAACTTCTCTTTTCCTTTAAGAACTTGAACCCCTTGTCAGCTTCATCTCTCAAAAATTTTGATAAATCATTCATCTGCCTTCCTGCCATTCTGAAACTGTTTCTGTAATCATACAAGTTAAGAGTGACCATCTTTTCCAGTTGTTCTTCAGTAAATTCACGGAAGTCACTCCTAACAACAATCTCTCTCAATTGTCTACTCTCCATAATCACCTTCAAGGACTCAGTAACAGAATCAAAGTAGAGTTCTCTTGGTAGATCCACATCATATTGTGGTCTTGTTCTTTGTTGTGCAGAACTACTTGATTTATCTCTTCCTCCTTGTGGTTGTCTTCTTGAAATTGGAGGCCTAAAAGGGATAGACTTCTTTGGTTTACTAGGCCCTAAATTAAAAGTTTTGATATAGATGGCCTCTACCATTTCGGTTGGAAGGTTAGCTAATTCAACAACATTCTGTCTTGCTAGTCTTTTAAGATCCAGCAGCATTCTTGCCATACCAGGAGTGTTTGCCAAACCAGCTGGCACAAAGCTTCCATCCACAAAGCTTCTAGGGTTATCACTTTCCCTCAAAGCTCTCTCCCATCCAGCCTTTTGTATATAGAAAAGTTCTTTTAAATCTTGTTTCTCCAAGGCATTGAAATCTGCTTCACTCATTCCCCTTTGATCAATCATAACCCTTTTTAGAATATTTATCATTTCTTCATTTTCCCAAGGGGCTATGGGTTCATCTTCTGGTTCAGGCTTTTACTTCTTATGGGGTAGGAGTTTCAACAGATCTTACTTGTTCCTTTAATTTCTCCCTCATGGTTTGAATTCTTCTCTTCTTTGCCTGAGGTTCATCAGTTGATTCAAACTGTTTGGTATACTTTTCAGTTTGAGCCCTTTTCAGCTTTTCTTTTCTTTTCAACTTGTTGTACTGGTCTACCACTGATTCTCTTGACAAGTTTTCAACAATTTCAGGCTTCAAACCTCTTTCCAGCAAATATCCACACATGCCTCCATACTTTTTCTTCAAAGATTCATTCTTCTCAAGTTTCTCATTCTCTCTCACACACTTCTCAATCACCTTCTCTCTTTCACTGTTATATAGATCTTGGAGTTGGTCAAACTTAAAGTGAGATAGATCTTTCTCTAAATAGTTATGCCTTCTGAGGTATTCTCTAAACTTTTGACTCTCCCTGTTTTTCTCTTACATCTTTTTCTTCAAGGCGTCTCTTTCTTTATCAAGTCTCTTTTGCAACTGATCATCATCAAGATCAGCCAAAGATTCAAAACTTATCCCATATCTTCTCAGTTTTACAACCAATGGATTATTCTTTTTAGCTTCTCTCATATTCAACTCAATGTTGGCTCTCTGCACATCTGTCATTTCAACTTGTGAAGATTCAACATTCACAGCTTCTCATTGACTCAAACTTGCTGCTAAAAAGAGAGAGAACCGATTTGGGTTCTTGGCTGTTTCTTGGTTTTTGCTGCATCAATCTTGATCTAATCCTTGGTTCTGATTGATTAGTAGGTTTCTTATTGATCACGGCTATTGATATAGTTTAGTTAGATCGATCGAACCCTATTAACTGATTAAAGATCTTGTGGTTAATCAAGATTAGGGTTTCTTCTTGGTGCAGCCGTGTTCCGATTAGGGTTTTCTTGGCCGTTTTTTGATTTTTGCTGCATGAATCTTGGTGCAGCCGTGTTCTTCTTGGCCGATTAAGAGTTTCTTGGCCGTTTTGTCTTGGTGCCTTGGTCGTTTTAGGGTTTTCTTGCCCGTTTCTTGGTTTATTGCTGCATGAATCTTGGTTTCCTTGGCCGATTAGGGTTTCTTCTTGGGGCAGCCGATTTGTTTAAGAAGTAATCAGCCGTTCTTGGTTCTTGGTTGTTATTTGTTGATTGGAATTCTGGTTCTTGTTCTTGGTT
Organism: Bidens hawaiensis; assembly: GCF_021521415.1. Classification (NCBI taxonomy): domain Eukaryota; kingdom Viridiplantae; phylum Streptophyta; class Magnoliopsida; order Asterales; family Asteraceae; genus Bidens; species Bidens hawaiensis. The sequence continues at coordinate 733,323 of NW_027491099.1, forward strand.
CTTGTTCTTGGGTGTTATTTTCGTTCTAGGGTTTTGCATGGAGCAGAAGGGTGGTAATGGATTTGTTGATCGTATCAAGCAAGGGTTTCCAGCCAATCGGGTCACCAACATTGATGGGGTTCTTCCTCGTAGGGGAATTCTGAAAACTGGTTCCTCGGGAAACCCTAATGCTACAAGTTCGTCTGTTTCGTTTGATGCAAACACAACATTCAATGTTCCTTTAAATGATGTAATCAACAAAGATGGTGGTTGTTCAGCCGTGGCTTTGAATGATAACAACGCTCTTGGATCTGATTCGTTAATTACTCAACAAGATGGAGGTTTTTCAGCCTTTGTTTCGGATGATAACATGGTTTTTGGATCTGATTCTTTAAATATTCAAAGGGATGAAGGAAAGGAGAAAAATATGGAAAATTCAAAGCCTTCGTATGTGAGTGTTGTCCAACTTGAAAATAAGACAACTAAGGTAACATTAAGAAAATTAAATGTGGAGTCAACAATGGAAGGAGTTGATGTGGTTATCCCGGTTGAATCTGTCAAGAAAGTTAACGATAGGTTTACTAATACTTTGTTTGGTTATTTTTTGGGTAACAGACTTCCTTTTCCGGTTGTTGAGTATTTTGCTAAGAAAAATTGGAACAAATATGGGCTTACGAGACTTATGATGAATGCGAAATGGTTTTTCTTTTTCAAGTTTCATACGGAAGTTGGGATGATGCAGCTGATTGAGGATGGTCCTTGGATGATTAGGAATGTCCCCATTATTCTTAATATTTGGACTATGGAGTCAGATTTGGAAAAGGAGGATATACGGTCTGTTCCGGTTTGGGTCAGATTACAGAATATTCCTCTGGGTGCCTTTACTGAGGAGGGTAAGTTTGCTCGCTTCAAGAATTGGGGATTCGATAATTGTTGATTCTTACACTGCCAATATGTGTAAGGAATCGTGGGGAAGAAGTAGTTTTGCTAGAGTTCAAGTTGAACTTCATGCAAATCAGGACATTAAAAGGAAGCTGGTTGTTGCTGTTCCGGATACGTGGGGGGAGTCAAACAAGATCTTGGAGATTAAGATTGAATATGATTGGGAGCCCCCCAGATGTTCCTTATGTGAAGTGTTTGGCCATTCGAACACTCAATGCCCGAAACATGTTCATCATAAAAAGTTAAATGAAGAACCAATGAAAGTCACTAATGATGATGGTTTCCAGAGGGTGAAGGGAAAGAAAAAAGTTATTACGCAAGTCAAGAAACATAATCTTGTCTATCGACCGGTAGCTAAACCTGCTGTGACACAACCTGTAAATAAACCATCCTCTAAAAGCCAAGACACTAATCATCCCATGGGTAAACCTACAACTTCTATGGCTGTGGGGGTTGAGTCAAAGGAAAAGCATTATGTCCAAACTAGTAACCGGTTTGGTAATTTGGTGGATGAACCAGAAAGTGATGAAGATGAGGATGATGTGGAGGAGCTTTTTACGGATGTGGCTAACAGTATGAAAGCGGATATTGATTCTGAGGGTGCAAGCACACCCGGTGAATTGGGTGTTTAATGGGTACTATTGCTACATGGAATATAAGAGGGTTGAACCGCCCTCTTAAACAAAAAGAGGTTCGTAAGGTAATCCAAGATAATAGTATTCAGGTGTGTGCTATTCTTGAGTCTCACGTACAATTAAATTCGGTTTTTGATGTTTTTAAGAAGATTTGTAACACTTGGGATTGGACTAGCAATGGTAGTGTTTGTGATAAAGGTACTCGGATTATTGTGGGGTGGAATACGGATCTGGTTGATCTAATGGTTATTGATTATTCGAACCAGGTTCTTCAAGTTCAGTTAAAGTTTAAGTTGGATAATAAGGCGATGTATTGTTCTTTCGTGTATGCTGAAAATTGTTATTTGAAAAGAAGGGAGTTATGGCATAATCTTGCAGTTCATAAACAATTCACTCGTGGTAAACCTTGGGCTTTACTTGGAGACTTTAATTGTGCTCTTAATTTGGAAGACAGATTACATGGTTCTTCCAAAATATCCACTGGGATGCTTGATTTTCGTGCTTGTGTTAAGAACATTGAAGTTGAGGATATAAATGGGGTCGGGCTCCAATTCACTTGGAACAAGAAACCGAGAACGGGTATGGGTCTTTTCAAAAAGCTTGATAGGGTGATGGGAAACTCTAAATTCATGTATATTTTTAATGATTCAACGGCGGTGTTCCTTCCATACCGGATTTCAGACCACTCTCCATGTTTATTGAAATTCCCCTATCTTATTAAAGGTAAGCCTAAACCGTTTAAATTCCCTAATTTCTTAATTGGTAAACCGGGTTATAATGATATTATTGCTAACGGCTGGAAAATTGAGGTGAATGGTTATTACATGTTTCGCGTGGTAAAGAAACTCCAAAACTTAAAACATCCAATCCGTTCTTTGTTGCATCGACCAGGCAATCTCCACAAGAAAGCTAATGATCTAAGAACCCTTCTTGATGATTGTCAAACCCGTCTTGACATTGACCCTACTAATTTGGAGTTGATTCGGGAGCAGAGTAGTTATCTTAAGGCTTATCATGAGGCAACTAAAGATGAGGAAAAATTCCTAAAACAAAAGGCTAAAGTCGATTGGTTAAAGCTTGGTGATTCTAACACTGCGTATTTTCACAATTCCTTGAAAATGCGAAACCATAGATGTCGTATTGATACTATAAGTGATGGTCAGGGCCAATTATATGAGGGATCGGATGTTCCTTCGGTGTTTGTTAATCATTTTATGAACATTTTTGGTTCGGATATGCAACCATTGAAAAAACCAGATAATCAGATTTTTACTACTAAGCTCTCGGCCTCTCAGGCGGAGCTGATGGTTAGACCTATATCCGATTTGGAAATCAAGGAAGCTTTTTTCTCTATTGGGAATACCAAAGCGCCGGGGCCTAATGGTTTTTCTTCGGCCTTCTTTAAAAGTTCTTGGGATATTGTTGGGAAAGATGTTTGTTTGGCGGTTCATGAATTTTTCAGAAAAGGAAGTCTCTTTAAACAGGTTAACCACACTATTATTGCCCTTATTCCCAAAGTGACAACCACTTTTACTCCTAATGATTTTCGTCCCATCTCGTGTTGCAACACTTTATATAAATGCATTACCAAGATTATCTCGGTTCGTATGATGAAGGGTGTGGAGTCGTTAATTGATATCAATCAGTCTGCGTTTGTTCCTGGGCGTAGAATTTCTGACAACATCCTTTTGACCCAAGAATTAATGCATAATTATCACACTAATAACGGACCGCCTAGATGTGCTTTTAAAGTTGATATTCAGAAAGCTTACGATACGGTCAGTTGGGACTTCATTCGTGATATTCTATATGGGTATGGTTTCCACGATAGGATGACTCATTGGATAATGGAATGCATAACCACTTCTTCTTTTTCGATATCCATAAATGGGAACTTACACGGGTTCTTTAGTGGTAAAAGAGGTCTAAGACAGGGCGATCCAATGTCTCCTTATATTTTCACGATGGTTATGCAAGTCCTCACTTTAATTCTGCATCGGAAGGTTCGTATTGAACGCTCGTTTCGTTTTCATCGTCATTGTGAAAAATTAAATATTATCAATATTTGCTTTGCGGATGATTTGTTCCTGTTTGCTCGAGGCGATGTGGATTCTGCTAAAACTATTATGGGGGCTCTGAATGATTTCAAAGATATGTCCGGGCTTACTCCTAGTGTCCCGAAAAGTACCGCGTTTTTCTGTAATGTTTCGGATCGCGTTAAAAGTGGGATTTTGAATTTTATGCCCTTCGTTGAAGGTAGGCTCCCGGTTAAATACTTGGGAGTTCCTCTTATTTCTACGAGGCTAAATTACCATGATTGTAAGAGATTGCTGGATCGTTTGGATAATCGGATTGGAGATTGGAAGAATAAAACTTTATCTTTTGCGGGTAAACTTCAGCTGGTCAGGTCTGTTCCGTCGTCCTTATATATTTACTGGTCTGCTATTTTCTCTCTTCCTTCTAGACTTATCGCTGATCTTGAAAAACGGATTAAAAATTTCCTTTGGGACTTTGGACACAAAAAGGGAAAGCATAAAGTTTCTTGGGATGTTGTTTGTCAGCCGAAAAGTGAAGGTGGTTTGGGTATCCGGAGTATCCGGGATGTCAATAACTCTCTTCTGGTTTATCATATTTGGAGTTTAATCAATGATCGTAATTCGTTGTGGGTTAAATGGATGCATGTGTATAAAATGAAGGGGCGAAATTTTTGGAGCTTGCAGATTCCAAACTCTTGTACTTGGGGGTGGAGGAAAATTCTTCAGTTTCGTCCCCGTATTAGACATTTTATATGGCATGAAATCGGTAATGGGAGATCTACTTCAGTTTGGTATGATAAATGGGATGATTTATGTCCTTTAAGTGATTATATTAACCCGAGAGCTATACATGGGGCTGGTTTGACTTTAAAAACCTGTGTCAGTGATGTTGTTCATCATAATAACTGGGGCTGGCCGCCTGATTGGATTTCGAGATTCCCTATTCTTTCGAACTTAAAGGGGGTGAGTATTTATCCGGAAAAGAGGGACAAGATCGTGGTAAGGGATGAGAATGGGACTTCAATGAATTTCTCGGCTTCAGCAATATGGCAACTTCTTCGAATCCCGGCTGATAAGGTTTCTTGGATGCATGTTGTTTGGTTCTCTCAATGTGTACCAAAACACTCCTTTATGTTGTGGATTGTGCTTCATGATAGATTGAGCACGCAGAATCGTATAATGGGGTGGAATATTGGTGGGTATCCAAATCATAACCTGTATTGTTGCCTTTTATGTAATGGAGAGCCGGATTCTCGTAATCATCTCTTCTTTGAGTGTAAGTTCTCTTCTGAGGTTTGGAGTATTGTCAAATTGAAAGGTAAGTTTCAGGGGTGCATGAATGGTTGGGCGAATATTCTTCAATATGTGTCTCAATTTGGAATGTCCAACTCTATTAATAATGTTATTAATCGGCTGTTACTTGGGGCATCGGTTTACGTAATTTGGAAGGAACGAAATAACCGGCTTTTCAGGAACTCTTTGAAGACTCCAAAGATTGTTGCTGATGAAATCATTAAGGGTACTCGCCGAAACCTTATGACTCTAAAGTTCAAGAATTCTGATCGGGTCAATCGGGTTCTCGAAGATTGGCACTTTCCGAGGGGAGTTTCACACCAAATTGATGATAATGGTTGATCTGTTTTTGTTATGTTTGTTTCTTTGGTTCTTGTGTAGGCTTTAGCAGTGTTTACCTTTGTTTGGTGGTTTTGGTTTTGTTTACTCTTGTATGGCATGTCATACATGAGAACTAATATAGCACTTTGTCATATTACTTGTTCTTTGTTGGTTGTGTGGAATGAATTTAACCGGGTAAAACCCTTTACCCAAAAAAAAAAAAAAACATTCACAGCTTCTCCACCTTTTCCTTGATCATCATTGTTTTCATCAGAATCATCAGTTTCATCATCCTCTTCAGTTGATACATTGACTGTATCTATCTTTGGTTCATCTGAGGGTGGATGATCTGGATTCTGTTCAGAACTAGCAGGCACATCGAGAACACCTGGAATCTGTTGTCCTGGTTGCAGTGTCTGCAGTGGAATTGCTCTTATCGGACTAGCATCATTATCAACATCATCAGGAGTCTCAATATAGCATTTGTTCTTTTCATCCCATCTCCCTCTCTTTGTTTTCTGATCATCTTTTATGCCCTGATCAGTAGCTTTCCTCTTCCTTGAGTATTTCTTTTCAAATCTTTCAACTCTTTCATGTATTCTTGAGGCCTTAGCCAACATTTCTTCAACAGATTCTTCTTTCTCCTTTTCAGGATTCCTTTCAGGCTCCTGTTGGTGTTCTTTTTTAGGTTGACTCTGTGGTTGAAACATGCTAACCACCATAGCCAAAGAATTGTCAACTTCCTCAGTTCTGTTCATCATAATCAGTGTTTCAATTGCTTCTTGATCAGCTATATCATCAAACATTTCTTTTGCATGTTTGGCTTGTTTGATCAACATTTCTTTTTCTGTCATTTCTTCAAGAGTCATGGATTGAGCCAGTATCTCCCTATCCCTTGTTTCTCTCAGAATGTTCTCTTGTTCTCTTAGGGCATCCTCATTGGCAATAGCATCATCTTTAAATGACATATCTTTTTCTGGATATGCTTTGACATGCTCTTCTACACTGATTTTTGCTTTTCCTTTCTCAATCCTCCTCCTCACATCCTCTTCATCCTCAGACTGTACATAGTCATCAATCTCTTTTTCTAGTGCCTCTAACTCAGGATCATACTCTGCCCTCTTGGAGCTTTCTGGTTGTTCAGTTTGAGTGATGGGCTCCTCAGCAGCAGTATTCCCTTCATTAGTCACTTCAGTCTCTACACCAGTCTGAAAGTCAGTTAAGACATTACTAGCTGTATCAGTAGCAGCTACATTCTCTTCAACATTTATCTTTTCAATCACATTCTCTGTCTCAACATTCTCTTCACTCCATACTACTCTCACAATCTGCTTCATAATCAGATATATCTGCTTCATAATCAATCTCTTCAATTATCCTCTCCTCACTATCATACATATTCAAAATCAATTTCAAACTGTCTGCAGTCTCTACAACTGTTACAGTTTCATTTTCAACATTTGCACCAGAGACAGTTGGCATACTTTCAATCTCCCCCTGTTTTGGGGCAGCTGAGGTCTTCTCAACATCCTACTCCTGGGATTTGATTCTCATTTCATCTTGTACCAACTTCTCAAATAACATCACATTCTCCTCTGTCACCTCCTCATTCCTTCTCTTCAGTTCAGCATTTTCTTTTAACACGACCAACAGGTCAGTGTCTGTGGGTGGTGTTGTAGGTGGTGATGCAGTGAATTGTTCATATTCAGGCTGTTCTTAGTTTGTGGTGTGGGTTTGAAACATGGATAGTGGTGGTGATTGTGTATGGGGTGGGCCTGGAATAAAAGGATTAGAATGAGTTGGGCTAAATGTTGGTGGTGTTTGTGGTGGTGATGGTATAATGGGTTGGTCAATATGTGGTGGTGACTGTGGGGGTGTTGGAATAGGTTGTTCTGTTTGCTTAAGTTGCCCCCCCCCCTGATCAGGTGCAACTATATCCATAGCTACTCCAGCTCCTCCTTCATCTCCATCAACATTATCATCTTCATCATCAGAACCATCATTAAGGGTACTCGCCTAAAGCTAATGACTCTAAAGTTCAAGAATTCTGAACGGGTCAATCGGGTTCTCGAAGATTGGCACTTTCCGAGAGGAGTTTCACACCAAATTGATGATAATGGTTGATTTGTTTTTGTTATGTTTGTTTCTTTGGTTCTTGTGTAGGTTTTAGCAATGTTTACCATTGTTTGGTGGTTTTGGTTTTGTTTACTCTTGTATGGCATGTCATACATGAGAACTAATATGGCACTTTGTCATATTACTTGTTCTTTGTTGGTTGTGTGGAATGAATTTAACCGGGTAAAACCCTTTACCCAAAAAAAAAAAGAACCATCATCATCACTCTCAACATCATCTCCTCCTTCCTCCTCTGAGCTTAAATCTGGAACTGGCACCACATTCAAGTCATGGTCCAACAACCATGGCAAGATCTCAAATGGAACTTCAGAATTAAATCTATTGGCCACACCCGGATTCTTAATTCTCTTGTATGTGTCAGGGTTCTGCAGTAGGTGCGTAATTCCCATAGTTGGTAAATCTTGTAATTCTCTGTTAAGATTATCTGCAAGAACATTGGATATTGTAAGAACCTATCCTTCTCTGCCTTCTTCAAGTTTGAAACTAATCCCTCAAAGATCATCTTTGAGAAATTAAATGGAAAATCATAAATGATTCCAACAGTGGGATTTGCTAGATCACGACTCATCAAAGTCCATGATCCTTTCCTTGGAGCAAACCCCTGTATCACATGGTGAATGAGGAATCTATACAACATTGGAAACATCCCCTTTTGAAACTGGCCATCATGTACAGTTCCCTGATAACCCATCGTCTCTTCAAATATTCTAATCAGGTGTGCTATATTTTATTGGTTATGATCATCATCATTCAACCGTAAACATATTCTGATCATTCTTTCTGTCACATGTATCTCATGACCAGCAACAGATGCTTCGATTCTCTTTCCATTGGTATCTTCAATAAGTTCTGCAGAACTCCAGAAATCCAGTGAATGATTTCTGTAGATGACAGGATTTTCAGTGAAGGCAAAACTGACATTCGATCGAGCCATCCATGTTATCATTCTTGCCACCGGCTCATTGTCAGGTGTGACTTGTAAAAGTGCACACATATTGTTCTTCTTCTCGAAGAAGTATTTGGGTTGTTCTTCTTCTGCCATATCTGAACATCACAATCAAACATATTCAAAGTGAAATTAGTCATAAAGTTTTGTACTTTAAGTAATTTCAAGGTATAAAAATGAAGAAAAAGAGAGAGAAATTTCATTAAGAACCTGTTCTTCGACAAATTTATAACTTAAACACAGAAAACAGAATATTGGTAATCAGATACATACTCAAAGCCCATTACAGTCTAATCGTGATTGGAAAACACACTATTATTGCTTACCGAGTCGGAATTAGAGGGCTAATTCAAGTTAGGGTTTGGATTAAAGATGAATGTGATAAGTTGGTTTAGGTTTCTTTGCAAGTAAGCAGTTGCAGTGGAAGGAGAGAGAGGGAAAACTAATGTTGAAAATTTTGCCTAACTCCCTCTTATATACCTTTTGTAAGTGGGTTTTAAATGCTTTTTGTTGTTTAGTGAGTTATTAGCTGTCAAACAGTAACATTATCCACTTGATATATTAAAACATTTCATTAACCCTTATAGTAAACCTTACTCGGAAAGTTTTAACATATAACTAAAGTCTACTCGGTATACTTCCACTTACACAAAGCTTACCCGAATAATAAAAACATCAAACCTTGCTTGGTCAAACCAAGTAATTTAAAGTTAAGACACTGTTGAAGAAAGCTTACCCGAAATACCAGTTTCTTGAGAAATTAATCACAAGGCAAATAATCAAGTATGAAATATCAAATAATCATTCTTACTAAGAATCAATTAAGATCCCCTTATATATTTCTTGAATTCAAATTAATTGACTTAATCTAGCATACACCCTAAATAAATAATGATCATAATCAATCAATCTTACTAAGAAACATATTCACTCAAGTATACTTGGAAGCATAGTGTTCCCGAGCAACCTTTCTGATGTATAGTGTGCCCGAACAACATTCTTATGCAAAGTATACCCGAATAACCTTCCTATAGTACAAAGTGTGCCCGGAGAAGGACTTCTAACATACAGTGTACTCGAAAAGTCAAGTTTTGAAATTACCAAGTATATTGAGGGAACAGAAGTGTACCCGAAATATAAATTGTGCCCGGAAAACAAAGTTTGCCCGAAAACACTTGTAATTTCAAATAAAACATACACAAAAATCACAGAGCATGCTAGGAATGAAATTAAAACATATTAGCTTGCCCAAAACACCTATGTTAGCAATAAGCTTACTAGGATACACATATTCAATCATCAGGTATGCCCTTACCCAAAGGATTTCAACATATTAAACCATACCCGATCATGACAAACTTAAATAATAATATGTAAGTTTGCCCAGAAAGATTAACTAACCTTTTCTAACAACATATTCACATAAATCACAAAGCTTACTCGGTGTACCAATCCTAAGTTCACAAAGTTTGCTTGAACTAACAATCAGCATATAAAATGCAAAGCTTGCCCGAAACAAGAATTTCTTGTTAAAAGCTAGCTATAACATATAATCATCTCAAGACTTCAAGCTTTCTCGGGGAATTAGTACAATAGTGTACTCTACCCGAAAAGTGTAAACATTTCAAAGCATGCCCGAAAATCATAAACCTAGTCAAATATGACTAAGCTTACCCGGAAAGGTCATAAATCATCAAACCTTACCCAAATAACATATTCAAACATATTCAACAGATTTGTGCCCGGAAAGGTTATAAATCACCAAACCTTACCCGAACTTACATATTCAACCTATTAAAGGCAAAATGCAACACTTTTTGACTTAAACCATTTGTCAAGATTTATTTTTCATTACAGATCATAGTTTAAGAGCAAATGGTGCATTTAGAGATCAAATTTCAGTTGTATTTCACTTCAAAACAGTTTCTTCTATTTTTGAAAGGATCTCAAGAATGGGATCATACTGACTAAGTAGCTTTCTCAATACTTCATTCTCAGCATTATTATGACAACATAGATAGGTTAACAGCAGGTATAAACTTAGCATGAATTTCATCTCTTTGGTGATATGATTAAGGTTCAATTTAAGCATAATACATTAATGGTCAACACTGTGCTATGATGCCTCATATCTCTTCTCAAAGCTTATTTGGCTTTCCCCAGATCACCCCAATTTGACTCCAACCTCCTGTATTTGGTCAAAAATTGTTTTTGTATGACAGAACTTATTGGATCCTTTTGTATTTTTGATTTTCAAACATGTATAGAGGTTGAACTTTGGACTTAGAGTTAAATAACAGGCCTTTCATTCAAGATGAGACAGATTTTGTCAACATCTTTGTAGTTCTTGTTGTAACCCTCTTGTTTGATAAAATATTTGAAATACTTATCAACTTTTGGTTGATTTATTCATTCTTCCCCTTGTTTTGATATTTTCTCAAATTTTTTCTAACACATGTTCTTTGTCATATTTAAAGATGTTTCATTTTGGTTCACCAAATAACAACAGGCTTGTGTATGACTGGGTAATCACTTTTCTGCCTATCATTTGGAGAGATTTATCTTGAGACATGCAAAGACAACCATGTATCTCCACATAAAGATTAGCATATTCATTATGTTTATATCACCTTAGATTTTACATCATCATGAGAAAGCAACCATACATGTTAATGACTATACTATGGTCCTTTTGGCCTATTAAATCCATATGATTGGCTAAGTAGTCAATGTACTATCATTTCCCATTTTAAGTTCAGTTTAGTATTCAATCACCCCAATATCTCTTCATTGACAGGTAAATGGCTATCCTGTTTGACCACAAGTGGTCAACAGGACCAAACATACATGTGAATATATGTCATTTCAAAGTCAGAGCTATTGACATAGTTTTAAGTGAGGGAATAAGAAACAAGTCATAATTGCCCCAAATGCATTCAGTTTTCAGGTCAATGGATATCCTTTGAATCTATAGAGATTTAAGGACCAAACATACACAAGTGCTTGTCCTTCCAACTGGGCAAATGACATAATTTTCAGCAAAAATAACTACTTGAGTCTTTTCATTAAAAATCCTTATTTTAAGCTTCTTCAAAGCTTGAACTGAATAATCTTATCATATCTCTACACCATTAACAACATGCTCATGTTTTGATCAAAATAAAGTATTTATGCAAAATTCATCAGAAAACATCATTTTATCACTTAATTTTGACATAAGACTCATTTTGACATAAACAGTTGTAACATAATCAAATCTTAATCACACATGATATCATCAAGAGAAGTAGACAGTACTAACATTCAAAGTCTAACCTATCTTAATAACATCAAAAGATCAGATAAAATACATATTCAAGTAATTAAGCAGTGATGTCAGATAAGCTTACACTTCCAAATAATTCATAACAAGAACACTTATCCTAACATCACAAATGCACATCAACTGATAAACATGCAAACATATCAATCAAACAATCATGTCAAAACTTTTCACACTAAATCAGTTAAGGCACATAACAGTTAACATATTCAGTAGCATAATCAGTATCATACTCAAGCATATTCACATAACATTCAATTTGTGAAACCTCTAAATAAAATAATCAGTTAACACATAGAGGTATACAACCAAGCACACATCCTCAATCAGATCTCATCAGAGTTGATCATCCCCAGGGTTTTCAGAAGAAAGTTGAACCTGGTTCTATCAAGTGGTTTGGTGAATAGATCAGCCAAATTGTCACTTGTATCAACTCTTTGCATTTCAATCAAACCTTTTTCACTGCAATCTTTGATGAAGTGATGTCTGATTTCAGTATGCTTAGTCTTAGAATGTTGAACTAGATTCTTGACAGTAAAGTATGCAGCAGTATTATCAATAAGAATAGGGATGTTCAGAAAATTCAAACCATAGTCAAGCATCTGATTTTGAATCCATAGAACATGTGCACAGCAGGCAGATGCAGCAACATATTCAGCTTCTGCAGTAGAGATTGAGACAGTAGCTTGCTTTTTGCATTGCCATGACACTAGCCTTTCACCCAAAAATTGACATCCTCCTGAGGTTGACTTTCTGCTCATGTTACAACCATCATAATCACTGTCTGTATATGCAATCAGATCAAAAGATTGGTTCTTTGGATACCAAATTGCTAAGTCTGGTCTTCCCATTAAATATCTGAATATTCTCTTAACAGCATTCATGTGGGAGATTTTTGGACTTGATTGGAATATTGCACACACGCATACAGCAAACATGATATCTGGTCTTGTTGCAGTCAGATACATCAGAGATTCAATTTTGGCTCTATATTCAATTTTGGTTCCCCCTTTTCATCTGCAATCATCTTCTCTTTGGTGTCCATTGGAGTTGAAGCAGTCTTGTAGTCATGACAGTTGAACTTGTTCAAGATGTCCTGCACATATTTGTTATGGTGAATGAAGATCCCTTCAGCTTTCTGTTGAACTTGCAATCCAAGAAAGAAGTTCATTTCTCCCATAGAACTCATTCTGTATTTGGACTTCATTGCCCCTTCAAACTCCATGCACATTTGTTCATTAGTAGATCCAAAGATGATGTCATCCACATACACTTGTAACATAAGTAAGTCTGATCCCTTTATTTTGTAGAAGAGTGTTTTGTCAATGGCTCCCCATGTAAAACCATTTTCAAGAAGATGATTTGATAGCTCATCATACCATGCTCTAGGAGCCTGATGCAATCCATAAAGGTCTTTGTTTAGCTTATACACCCTGTTTGGATACATTGGATCCTCAAAACCTGGAGGTTGAGCTACATACACCTCTTCATCAATCTTTCCATTTAGAAATGCAGACTTAACATCAAGCTGGAACACTTTAATGTTCTTTGAGGCAGCATATGCAAGAAAAATCCTGATAGCTTCAAGTCTTGCAACAGGAGCAAAGACTTCCTCAAAGTCTATTCCTTCTTCTTGAAGACATCCCATTGCTACAAGTCTAGCTTTATTCTTAATCACCAAACCCCTTTCTTCCCTTTTGTTTCCTAAAACCCATTTGGTTCCTATTGCATATCTGTCTATTGGCCTATCAACAAGATCCCACACATGTAGGTCTCTGAACTGTGATAGTTCCTCTTGCATTGCTTCTACCCAACTATTGTCATTTAGTGCTTGAGCAATGTTCTTTGGCTCTATTTGAGATAGAAAGCAGGAGTAAAGACAGATGTTTGCAATTTCAGAATGACTTCTTATAACTCTTTCATGCAAATCTCCAATGATGTTTTCAGAAGGATGATTCTTTTCCACATAAGGAGTTTGTATAATCATATTTGTAGACAAATTTGTGTCAAGATTTGTTTCATTGAGCTCTGGTTCTTCAATAATCAAATCAGTTTCTACATTATGAAATTCTGGTGCTTCATCATTATGTTGTCCTAAAGTAGATGCACCATTGTTTTCTAAGTTTAATCTTTGAAATAAATCTTGAAATCTTGTAGTAGAGGCAGCTTCTTCTCCACTTGCTTGGGTGCTTGTGTCACCCTCATTCTGAACTTGATCATTCTTCACATCTTGATTGTCTTGATTGTTCTCAGTATGATCATGTTCACCAATATCCCTTGAGGAATTCTTCACAAAGGTATACTCCTTTTCTTTTCTAGCAACCTTCTTCCATAAGTCTTCCAAGTCCTATGATTTCTTCTTTTTCTCTTCAATTTCACTGATCTTGTAGAAAGATTCATCAAAGTCTTCAGGATAAATCTTGAAGGACCTTATCAACTTCTCATGATCAAAACGCCATGCTGCACCATCAACTGTATTGAATTGATTTTCATTGAAAATGATGTCAGATGATTCTATAACACTCAAGTGGTCTTTCACATAAACTCTGTAATCTTTTGAGTGTGTAGAATATCCAACAAAGAAACAATCCAGGGATTTTGTTTGAAACTTGTTCAAATAGTCCCTTGTGTTCAGAAAAAAACATTTGCATCCAAAGGGCTTGAAAAACTTAATATAAGGCTTTCTATTATGAAATATTTCATATGGAGTTTTGTTATGCCTTTTGTTGACAAGTACCCGGTTCTAAACATAGCAGGCTGTATTTATGGCTTCAGCCCAGAAAGTGACAGGTAGATTAGCATTTGCTAACATTGTTTTTGCAGCTTCAATCAAAGTTCTATTTCTTCTTTCTGCAACACCATTTTTTTCAGGAGTTCTAGGAGCTGAGAATTGTTGTTGTGTTCCTTTTACTTCACAAAATTCTTGCATAACTCCATTTTTGAACTCAGTGCCATTGCCACTTCTCATCATTTTCACATTCTTATTCAATTTGTTCTCAATCATTGTTATACAACCCTTAATCAACTCTGCAGGCTCATCCTTGGTACTTAGGAAATAAACCCAAGTGTATCTTGAATAGTCATCAATGATCACAAGACGATATCTTTTCTTCCCTATACTTGGCACACTCACAGGACCAAAGAGATCCATGTGAAGTAATTCAAGTACTTGATCAATTGTGTTGATGAGCTTAGGCTTATGAGTAGATTTATGTTGCTTTCCCTTTTGGCATGAACTACAATGATCTTCCAACTTGAACTCTCTTGTAGGTAAGCCTATGACATGCTCACCTTTAACAAGTCTATTCATGTTCTTCAAGTTCACATGACACAGTTTCCTATGCCACACTTTTGACTCATTTTCAGTGGCTTTGGAAACAAAACATGCACCTCTTCTGGAAACAGCTTCTTTCATATTCAATTCATACAAGTTGCCATTTCTTGGTGCCATCATCATAATCATTTCAGGTGGAATCACAAACTCAGGTTTTTAGATGAAACAGTGTGAATCATCAAAACTGACTTTGTATCCTTATCACACATTTGTGATATACTCAGTAGATTGTACTGAAGACCTTCAACATGAAACACATTATCAAGTGAGACTTTTCCATTTGTTAAAATTCCTTTCCCAACAATCTTTCCACCATTTTCATCACTCCCAAATGCTACAGGACCTTCAAACTTTTCTTCATAATTGACAAGAGACCTCTTGTCACAAGTCATGTGCCTAGAACAACCACTATCCATGTACCATATGTCATTCAGAAGAGTGGACTGTTCCTGCACATACAAAGAAAGTTTGATTAGTTGAGTGATGAAGTGCAAGTCTTATCAACTTGCAGCTCATCAGATTCAGTTTCAGACACAGCTTGGGAAGTGAGTGTTGTTGGTTCAGGATCTTCATGAGTGAGTTCTAGATTGTCTGAATTGTCTGTTTCATAACCACACTCTCTTGGGGTTTTGAGTAGTGAGGTTGAGTTCTGGTAATCAGCTGAGTCAGAGGCATACTCCTTTATCACATAGTCCTTCTTTTCAGAGTAGTTTCTCACATCAGGAACTTGCTCAACCTTTGTTTATGTTTTAGGTTTCCAAAAAAAAACCTTGTGGTTCATATCCATGCTTCATCAGAAACTTTTCATCACCAGTGAGTTCTGTTGGTTTCTTTCTTGGAAATCCACCTCTTCTTCTTGTCTTCTCACTGCTTGATGATCCTTGAGAACTGTCTGAGTTGACAGATTGAGTATCTTGTTTGATTCTCAAAGGCTGATAGTTCCTTTTGGTCACATGTTCATGCTTCTTAGGAGATATATTTCTTTTTGCTGATTTAGTCACTTGCTTCTTTGTTATGACATCAGTTTTCTTCTTAATCCTTGTCTTTTTTGTTGATTGCTTTTCTTCTCTGTTCATGATTTCACTTCCACACACTTTTCCTTTTCCCAGATATTCATCATACTTCTGTTTGTAGAGAGCAAAGTCTTGGCCATACTTTGTTTCATCTAGGACATGAAATGGTTGAAATTTCAATCTTTCATTGCATGAGTCTGTATGGTGTCCATATTCATCACACTTCTTGCACCATACCTTTCCTTTGAATTTTTCATGTTCTTTTGGTTTCTTGAATCTTTCACTAGGCTTGAGTGACTTGACTCCTAGAGTCTTCTGATTCTTTAAACTATCAAAGTTAATTGAGAATGGCACAAACTCCTCAATCTTGATATCTTGTCTTTCAAGTTTGCTTTTGACAAAGACAACTTTCTCCATAATCATAGGTTCTTCATCACTGCTTTCTCTAATCCTTGATTGTCTCTTCTCATATTCTTCCATAGTTTCTACTTCTACAACATCTAACACCTCATGACTAGAAAAGACTGGATAAACTGGGATAAAATTTTCTGTATCAATTTCTTCAGTCACCATCTTCTTTTTATTTTGTTTTATCCTTTCCAATACAGCCTTGCTTGGTGGTCTGACTGCATTGTAACTTATCTTCTTCCTTTCACAAATGTCAAAAGAAACATGTTCTCTCTTTGTTCTTTCATTTGGTTTCTTCATTCTTGGTGTGACAGGTGGATACTTTGGAAGTTTATCAACTGATTCTGGTTTCTTGTATCTTCTTCCTCTCTCAGCAGCTTTAATTTCCTCTTCAGTAATTTGATCACTTAAATCACTCAAGTCATCTTGGTTCAAATCATTAGACCCAAGGTCATCTTCAAATACTTGAACTCCAATTGACTTTTCTTCTTTCAAGTCTTTCTTCACAACAAACTCTCCTTCTTCACTCACCTCAACATTCTTGTACAAATCCACAAGTTCTTCTTTGTCTTGAAAGACATCTTTGATTTGTTGTAGATATGCATTTCTTTTTTCTTCATCAACTTTTGGCATAAAGTTGTTGTTGAAAGGTGGTGGTACTGCTTTGTACTTGTCTTCTTCTTTAACTTGGTTTAAAATTCCACAGATGTTTCCAGTAGAGACCAAGTTCTTCAAGAATTCATTGTCAGCTTGCAGTTTTGTGTTCAGCACCTTGTCTTCTATAATCATTTTCTTCAACCCATCAATTTCAGTGGTGAATCTTTTTTGAGCTCTGTACCTGTTTACACAGTCTTCTTCCAAACTTTTCATTCTTTCTTCACTCACTAGTTCACTTGCCTCATATGCATTGATGATACTTTGTTTCTTAAAACACTCACCTTCCAGCTTGCCTACTTTCATTTTCATTTCATTGATAACTTCAGTTAAATCAATTGTAGGAGCAGAATGTACCTGAGATGATGATCCAACTTCTTTCTCAATTATAGCCATGAATGCCACATTTGCCCTCTTGATATCATCTGCAATATCTTCTTCATGATTGCTCCAATCAAAGTTACCTTCATGCTGTGTTGTTACAGCAACATTTCCTTGATTTCTGATCTGGTTTTGATTCGCTGGAACAGGGTTGCTAGGAACATTTTGAAGGTTTTGGTTGTTGTTTATCTGAAAACCTTGATTTTGAGGCACTCCTTGATCATGATTGATCATTTGAGGTTGGAAGTTATTGAAGTTGGGATTATAGTTGTTGTTGGGATTGTTGTTAAAGTTGTTGTTGAAGTTGTTAGTGTTTGGTCTCTGCTGATATTGAGGTTGCTGTTGATACTGAGGATGCTGATTTCTTGGTTGGTTCTGAAATTGGTTTACTTGGAAATTTCTTGGCATGTTACATTCTCTTGCAAAATGACCCGGCCGTTGGCAATTGTAGCAGATGGCTTTTGACTTGTCGAAACCAATTCTTTCATTTGGTCCTGATAGGAGTGACCTACCAGTCTTGTTGTAAAGCCTATTGCTTCTAAGAGCCAACATAGTTGCTTGCCACTTCAAATCCATGTCCTCCAAATCATCAGCATCTATCTGCTCAAGATCATCTTGTACTAAACTTGTGTGAATTAAGTTCTTTGCAACAAATGCATTATATGACTCAGTGAACATTGAAAGCAATGCTTGTGTATCACTGCTTTGACCATATCCACCATTAGTGTGAGGAACATTTCCACTTGCCACAGAGGAAGAATCAGTGTCATCAATCAGCTGCACATTGAACCTCTGCTAGTTTCCTTGATTGCTTTTGCTCACACCAACAAATAATTTTGGAGTATCAGAATTGAGTTCAACAGGTTCTTCAATGATAGGTATCTGTTGTTGATTCTTGGTAGTCAAATTGCCCATAGGTGCAATCAATGCATTTGAAACATTGAAGCAGGGTCTTTCCTCCTTGATCATTTCATTCTCTATCATCTCTATTTCAGCAGCTTTAAGAAAGCATACTACATCATCCACTTTTAGTTCATTGAAGTTGTGCTTTGTAAGTATGAACTTGCAGGCAGTGTACCATTCCTTTGGCATAGAGTTGAGCAGCTTGGTATTGAGGTCAAAATATGTCATGACATAGTCTGTGGTTCTGAGATCATTCACAATTGCTAAGAACCTCTCCAGAATTGATTTCAATCTTTCTCCTTCTTTATACTTGAATCTTTCTAGCTGCTGCTTCAATCTCTGCTTCTTGATGTTTTTGAGTTCAACATTTCCCTCAAACATTTCAAGTATTGCATCATACAATGCCTTGGCATTGGGATGATGTGCAACCTTGGTAAGTATTTCCCAAGACAGACCTAGCTTCAACATAGCTAAAGCCTTGTCATCTACTTTCCTCATCCTTTCTCTCACAGCAATATTTGCTGCTGGATCCGCACCTTCTTCAACTTCCCCTTGTGGACCATTCTTGATGGAGTTCCACATATCAACATCATTATAGCAAACGGCTGCTTCAAACAAGACCTTCCATTTAGTGAAATTTTCCTGTCCATACAGTCTAGGAATCTTGTTAGTAGAGACTTCTTGTTCCTCGTAACCAGACATTTTGAGAAATCAAAAGTAGTTTCTTTGTAAAAACAGAGTTCAAAATAATCAGATCTGAAAACCGATTGTTCAGATCTTAGGTGTCTGATGCGATAAGAACAAGATTTATATATAAAGATTAAAACTTTAATTAAAATAAGGAAGAGAAAACACCAAATTATTGTAGATCTGGAAGAAAAATGAAGAACAGAGTTGCTGACGTCACGTTTCAATGTAACAGTGGTCTGCTGACGTCATTCTTCTTCAAATCTTCAATCAGCAACAATCTTTCCAAAATAGCAGCAACAAGCTCTGATACCACTTGTCTGGTCCCCGATTTCAGCTAGATCTTGCTTAATCATGTCATAACTCACACAGATTGATGAGTCGACAAGGGAGTTAATGACGGGTTGCTTTATTTAGAAAGATTACTGTTTGTTAAAGGCGGAATCAATAACAAACATACGGTTGCTTAATCAGTATTCAAAGGTAACCAACATAAACAAGATTCACTCAAAAGATTTCCATTTATATATTATCAGTCATGCAAATTGGATAATCGATTCAGGGTTTCTTGAAGGAAGGTTTATCCGTACTAAGACAGCCGTCACACACACAATATTATTTCTTAATTAATGTGTTTGTCTGCCTTGTCCTTATCCCGTTGTTGGCGGCGTGCCCTAAAACATTCTATTTATAGGCCTGCCACCCTAGGACAGCTGTCATTCTTCTAGAAACCCCAAACGTAAATACATATTCAAATTACATAATCAGAAAATATTCTAAGTGTAAAACAAGTCTTCCGGGTAGGCTTTGCATCAGTCTTCATTTTCCGAGTACGTTGTGTACTCTGCCATCCTTCACAACTTGGTAACATAGAAGTGTGCTCGGGATCAGTTTCCGGGTAGACTTTACTTGAAGAGTATTTTACCAAGTAAAATACTCACCGGGTAGACTTCAATCTTCTTGACTTTACCAGACTTTGCCCGACAAACCCTTACGAGCAACCTTGTTCTTCAATGTTCCATTTCAACTCCTTGCCATAAAATAACTTATTAGCAAAGTGTATTCGGGAGTACTGTTCCTTGCTTGAGTTGTACCTTGCCCGATGTTACTTAGAGATATTCCATTTATACATCAAGCTTTTTCGAACCACTATTATTAATGAATACCTTGTCCGGTCTTCCAATCACTTGGCTTCATGAGCTTGGTTAGCCAAAAACTTACTCGGGAGTGAACTTTACTTGGCTTTGAAGAACAGACTTTCTTGACAAAGCGAACCTTGCCCGGATTTACATAAAGTAGTGAACCTTGCACGATAATGCACTAATTTGCAAACCCTGCTCGGATATCCACTAAAGAAGACTACTTGAAGATAACCTTGCCCGATAGACAAAATATCATACCCGGCTAAGTAAAAGCTTGCTCGGAGGTCTAAGGTGTGCCCGGATCCATACTTAGCGAATTCTGAGGAGGTTGAGAATATTTCAATCTTCCATATACTTCATTTTGGTCAAATCTTTGACTCAACAAAATAAAATGATAAACCAAAATTAACAGAAAAGACACATAATTTTCCTTGTTTCAGGATATCAGCAAGGGTCTTCAATCCATTTAAACCAAGCAAAAATTGAAAACGCGTTTTATCAAAAGGCTTTGGTAAATAGATCGGCTTTCTGAAAATCAGTATGTACTTTCTCAAGGTCTATTAATTTCTTTTCATAACAATCCCGTATGAAATTTATCGAATTTGGATATGTTTCATTTTAGAATGTTGTACGGGATTCTTGGTGATACTAATGGCAGCAGAATTATCAATCAAAATGGGAGTAGTAAGAAACTTCAAACCGTAGTCGCGAAGATGTTGTTGTATCCACAAAACCTGGGAACAACAATTCGAGGCTGCAACATACTCAGCTTCAGCGGTTGAAGTGGAGACCGTTGTCTGCTTCTTACACTGCCAGGAAACAAGCCAGCTTCCTAAGAATTGACATCCTGCTGTGGTAGACTTGAAATTAATCTTACATCCTCCATAGTCTGAGTCTGAATAAGCGGTAAGATCAAAATTATCATCCTTGGGGTACCATAACCCGATGTCCGGATTTCCCCTTAGATATTGCAGAATATGCTTGACCGCTGCCAGGTGAGTCACTCAGGAACTAGCTTGGTACCTAGCACATAAACAAACAGCAAACATTATGTCGGGTCGAGAAGCAGTTAGATACATTAAAGAACCAATCATAGCACGATAGAGGGTCGGATCAACGGTATCCTCCAATTCATCCGGTGATAAATTGTGACCCACGGGAAGAGGAGTAGAAGGGATTTTTCCGGCAGTAATCTTGAATCGGCTCAAGACGTCTTTCACATATTTTGTCTGGTGAATGAAGATTCCTTTCGTAGACTGATGAACCTGCAACCCTAAAAAGAAATTCATCTCTCCCATCGAACTCATCTCGAACTTGGTTTCATTGATTTCTCGAACTCCTTACACAACGTGTTGTTTGTTGACCCAAAGATTATGTCATCAACATAAATCTGAACGAGGAGAAGATCCACCAATATTCTTATAAAACAAAGTGCAGTCAACAGTTCCACATTTGAAACCATTATCCATCAGATGGTCGGCGAGCATGCCATACCAAGCTCTCGGGGCTTGATGGTCGGCGAGCATGCCATACCTTGTTTAATCGGTAAACACGGTCAGGATAATCAGGATCTTCAAAACCTGGAGGCTGTAAAACGAACACTTCCTCATGAAGTTCACCATTGAGAAAAGCACTCTTGACATCCATTTGATATACTTTAATATTCTTGTAAGCAGCATATGCCAGAAAGATTCGAATCGACTCTAATCTTGCAACTAGAGCATATACCTCAGTGTAATCAATACCCTCTTGCTGATGAAAACCTTGCACTACTAATCGTGCCTTTTTTCTCACAATTACCCCCACGATCGTCTTTCTTACACTTATATACCCACTTAGTCGGAATCGCCTTCTTGACTTTAGCAGGTTTGTCGATAAGATCCCAAACACCTAAACGTGCGAATTGCTGTAATTCTTCTTGCATGGCTTCTACCCAAGAAGGATCTTGAAGTGCCACATGAGGAGTTATTGGCTCAACTTGAGATAGAAAACAAGTGAATTTAGCAAGATTCACAATTCCAGACGAGTGTAGCTCAGTGTAAGCAGATAGGGAATTATTTTCACTTGATGAAGCAACTTGATGTCGTGTTTGAACTCCCACGTCAAGTTCTCCAATAATGTTTTCTTGTGGATAGTAATTATGAATCTTGATAGTAGGATTCTCAGAAACAGCAACATTTTCAAAAAAATTAGTGTAATGTTCACCCAATTCATGAGATGAAACATCACTAACAAGTTCAATAACTTGATCCTCAACTGCATTATCATCAGATGAAGTAGAAGCATTATCCAAAGGAACAGGAGACTCATTATCAAGTTCTTCTGTTGGAGCAACAATCGGAACTTCAACATCATTAGAACTTGCAAACCTTGGAATTTCCAAATGTTCTTCAAAATAAGACGAACTAAATTATCATCTGGATGATCGGTCGTTGAAGTAAATGAATTAAATAAGCCATCATAGTCAAACATCCAGTCAGGACCTTTTCCTTGAGAAGGAGTAGTGTACTTTTGACAGTCCACATGGTACCACTCTTCAACACAACCAGATGTGAAATTAAACACTCGTTTCTTAGGTGACGCATACCCCAAGAAATAACCTTCAATGGCTTTTTCATCAAACTTTTCAACATAGTACAAGGACACCCAAATGGTTCCAAGTACTTTAAATTAGGTTTACGATTATTCAATAATTCATAACGGGTCTTCATGAGTCTTTTAACAGTTAGAACTCGATTGAGTGTATAACAAGCAGTATTCACTGCCTCATTCCAAAACTCGACAAGAAGCTTTGAATCAGCAAGCATCGTTCTAGCAGCTTCAATCAACGTTCTATTCTTTCTTTCAGCTACACCGTTCTATTGTGGTACATATGGGGCATTGTATTCTCGATGAATTCCCTTTTGTAAACAAAATAAATCCAATACAGTATTTTTAAATTCAGTACCATTGTCACTTCGAATTCTCCTCACTTTCTGTTTGTATAGTGATTCGATCTTAGTGATTAAATTTTGAGCGAGACCCGGTGTTTGATATTTTGAGCTCATAAACAAGACCCATGAATATCGTGAATAATCATCTGTAACTACTAGGAAATACCAGTCTCCAGAAATACTCGAACGATTCACTGGACCGAATAAATCCATATGAAGTCGTCCAAGAGGAGTATCAATGGAATTTAATAACTTAGATGGGTGCGGCTTCTTCTTCTGTTTGCCCTTCTTGCAAGCAACACAGTGATCGGATAACTTAAAATTCTTCAATGAGACTCCCTCAACTAAGTCATTAGCCATGAGATAGTTCATCTTTCGAACATGTATGTGACCCATTCTACGATGCCATAGAATAGAATCTTTCTCGGTTGCTTTCGAGACAAAACACATTTTGATCGATGTTGATACTTTAGAACTCATATTCAAGGCATAAATATCATTTAATCGAGGTGATCGCATGACAACTATGTCCTCGGGAATCACATAACCCGGTTTTAAAATCAGACACTCTTTATCTGTAAATACTGTAGTGTATTGCTTATCACAGATTTGCGACATACTCAATAAATTATGGTCCACTTTATCACAATAGTTAACCTTCTCAAAAGCAATATGCCCATTCGAAACATCACCTTCTTGTGGAATCATACCCCCAGAATTCCCAGCAAACGCCACATAACCCCCCTTGAATATTTCTTACATTTGTTAAGAGGTCGAGATTTCCTGTAATATGATGAGAACATCCACTATCCATAATCCAGTTTTCACCAGAAATGGTCTTGGATGTACCCTACACACAAATGAAAATGATTAGTTCAAAAAGACAGCCCAGGCCTCGGTCTTGGGCACCTTTTGGTTTTCTTGAGAAAAGTTAAACTTAGTTGCCTTCAATTGTTGTTCAGCAACTTGAGAATAAGTTACATGTTCCTTAGACTTTCGTCTTAGATACGCAGCTTGAACTACATTTGAATTAACTTTTTTGCATAATGGTTCGGTTGGAATAAACTTAGGTTTAACAGATTCATGAGTTTCATTCATATGAACAACTTTTCGAGGATGTACATTAGAGAACATAATATGAGTATCATCAGCATACGACACAGGTCGTTTCAGAATCTCCTTTACCAAAGGAATCAGTTTGGAATGATCCTTGATAAAAGGATGAAGATTCTGATAGTTCTTCTGGCCACAGTTTCTTACTATATGACCTTGTTGACCCCAAAGGAAACAACTTCTAATGTCAACATGATGATGTTGAGAATTATTCGGAACATGTGACATAGATGATGAATGATGACTCACATTTTTGGTCATGCTCTTAGCAAAATCATCTGATAATTCAGATTTCTTTTTCAAGTAGAAATCTAAATTAGAACAGTTTGAGAAACTTTTCAATGTATCTGTCCTAGTTGACTTCACAAATTGAACTTTCTTAGTTTGTTTTAAAACTTGCTTTGCTTTAGTCAATGGATCAGATGGAGCTGATGTTTTCGCTTGAGCTTACAAACCTTCAAGTTCACGAATCTTGGAAGTTTCATTGTGAAACACACTCTCAATCAGTTCAGGTTTAATGATACTTATTGGAATGTCTTTCTCAGTGAACATCGTGTCCATCCCCTTTATCTTAAACACACGAGCAGATGATGGCTTAGATACATTAGGATTTATGAAGCGCAACAAATTCTCATCGGAATTTTAGGTTTTTCTGGTTTCTTAGCCTTCAGTGGTTTGACATTAACATGGGCATCTTGTTTCACCTTGGTTGTGTGCGAACCATACAGAGCCTCCTCAAATTCATGAGGTTCACAAAGTATGTGATTAGAACTTGGAATGTTCTTGTTTTTGTGTATGATTTCAGGTTCGAACACATCCTCAATGATAACTTTGTCGACATTTTCAACATAAACTTTGTTACTTTGAATATGAGATTTTTGAGGAGCAAATTGGGTTTTAACAGTTTCAGATTTACTGAATTTAGGATTTTCTGAAATCACATGTTCTTTCACAATTACCTCTTCTTCTGTTTTAGCAAAAGGATTAATTTTATAATCTTTGTGAAACTGTGGAGGAATTTCAACAAAACCTATACCTTTCTTTAAATCTTTTTGTTTTCCAGAAATTTCGATAATATCATTCAACAGAAAAGAGGAATTTCGAAATTTACCCAATTTGTTCTTCAACTCAAGAACCTCATTCTCAAGTTCGGTTATTTTTGAACGATGTTTCAGCTTTCTTGAAACTTTTGGTCATTAATAGTCATCTTCACAGATAACTCAGCTTTGAGATCATGGTTACTTGTCAACAATGCTTCAATCTTTTCACGAGATCTCATTTGAGATTCGAGAGATTGTCGATAAGTATCTTTTAGTAAGCAATTTCTATGACTAAATTATCAATGTAATTATTTAAAGATTCTAGCTTAGGTTTGTTAGATTCACAATCAACACAATTTACTTTAACCGATGATGTAGCAGAAATAGAATGACTAACCTCATTGATCTTAGCCATGCATGCAAAGACAGTTAGAGGCTTGTCACAGGAGTCATCAGAATTAGATCTGGAATCCTTATCAGAAGACAACTCACTTCCACTAGCATCTTGAAACTCTTGAGTCGGCCCAAACAAAGCCAACTTAGCTTGATTATCATTACATAGTAGTAGTTGTGACCAATCATTTCCATAAGCTAACATTGCTTGTGACCCAGAACTTGATGGTTTCTTGTCAGCATCATTACCTCGTGGTGTTGAAGAATTTTGATTTTGACCATGAGGACCAGTATACTCCTTTTTCGGTTTGTCACATTCTTTTGCAAAATGCCCGAATTCTTGACAATTATAACATTTCACCTTTAACTTGTCAAATCCCAATTTCTTGTTCAAGGCAGGAAGATCTTTTCCAGTTCTTTGCATAAATCTTTTCACCTTACGAACAATCATTGCCATGTTCCACTTTAAATCCATGATTTCTAAGTCATCTGGATCAATCTGATCATAATCTTCATCAGTCAGATCACTAGTGGCAATCTTGCTGCTCACCAAATTTTCATAAGAAATCATGAAAGCTGATAAAAAGGCAAAATTTTGTTCCGCTTCTTTCATGTTAACATTCAGAGGTGATGAGTATTGATTTGTAGTTGATGAACTTCCTGAACCAGCAAAAACATTTGGTGATCCAGGATTACCAGCAGTATAAAAACATGCTCTAGGATCACTATAGATGGTTGTTTCATTTTCTCTTGCATTCTAGGTAAGAAATGCGGTAATCGGTGAAATAGTTGAGCTTAGAGGCATGCTACCACCATAGAAAGCAGGATCTTGACTTTCCTTGGATGATTTTTGACACTTGAGGTCATATTCACGAGTTTCAATCTTTTGTAAAAACTCACTTGCAGTCAAGTCTTCATTGAAATAACTGTTTTCTTTTAATACCATTAGGAAAGTAGAGTACGAACTTGGTAATGCACTCTTAATAGTATCAATCTTATCAACCTCAGAAACGTCCAATTTCATTTTATCCATCTCTGCAATCAAGTGATTAAATCTTGTCGTCATTTCTTCAACCGTATCACCTTTGAGTAAGTTAAAGTTTCTGAATTGAAACTTAAGCATAACCTTTTTGCTTTCAGCAGTGTTTCCCATACTTCTCATTTGGATATGTTGAAACAAAGAGGCACAGATATTTATACTACCCACTTGGTGAAAGATATTCTCAGGTAAAGCCATAGTTAAAGTAGAATATGCTTTTGTCTCTATCTCTAATACTTTCTTCTCTTCTTGTGAGTATTATGAGATAGCTTTAGGTCTGAATCCTATAGTCTCATCCCCAGTCATAGGAACGGTATAAACTTCATCTAAACAATATGAGCAGTCAGGATGAACTGATCCTAGATGAGCACGAAATCGGGGTTCCCACTTGGTAAAGTCACTAAACTTCATCAATTTTGGATATTTCGAATGTGACCCTATCCCGGTATCAAGTTGCAACATTTCTTGCATTAACATATTCTGTGAGGCTAATGCATACATACCAGCCATTTTTGACAAGTTTCAAAAATTTAAGGGTTAAATGTAACGAACTGTGAACAGTTGTAGCGAACTTAACAACGTTAAGATTGATCAGGATAACGAATCAGAATTGAAATTTAACGAAGTAAACAATGAATCTGATGGTTAACGAATGAGTCCAACTAACGAATTGACTAAGCGAATTAGTAAGTACAAGCTTAACGAATTAGAAAATTTTCTGTAACGAATCACTAAGATAAACTTAGCGAATAAGATGACGAACCAGCTACAGTTGATAGCGAATCAACCTAAGGCGAATCAGGTTGTTACAACCATTTGTAACAAACTCTTACACCTAATGCCACGTGGCAAAGGTTGTTATAACACAGATTCCAAGGTGGACACGTGTCACGCGAACCAGTTCACACGAATCAAAAGATGAAACGAACTAGCTGATGAATCACTAGGAATATATAGCGAATTGATCAGATCAGTTAACAACGTGAATCAGATGACGAATCAACGTAAATTGATAACGAATCATAATCATGTTCAAATCTTCAAAGAGGATTTCCAGATTTTCTGGAAATGATGAACACTATCCCAGAAACTCAGATTTGTAATACTATCTCAATTCATAATCAAATTGCACAAATAAACTACCAAACTACTCACAAACCAATCGCGAATCCAAATCAACAATACTTGTAACCCAATTCACAAACAACCAAAACCAATTGACCAAAAACCATTCTTTGTTTTTCTGTCCAACTCAGATTCAAACCAAAACAATCCAAAACCAAACCAATATCCAATTCCAACTCACACTAACCTTTCAATACCTTAAACGACCTCAAATTCAATCCATTCATTCCATAATTCAACCAATTATCCTCAAATTGATCCAAATTTAATCAAACAGAACATTAACAATACATAATACCTGTCACACCCCAACTAGGTAGTTGCGGAAGCGTAATACGGGAATGTAACAGTTAACACTGGTATCAACCACATTGTTTATAAAGAAATTCAACAGCTAAATTACATCATATTACATTGGTAGGTACTATGTTTACAAACTAGGTGAAAAACACATAACCGGTTTACGAGCTTCTTATTCAGTATTATATCAGCGTCTATTCACAGCTATTCAACTTTCCTTCTAACACCAAGCATGTAAGCAAATCATTCCACTTTTGCTTTACCTGAAAAGCATGTTAAAACGGGTCAACTACGTCTAGTTGGTGAGTTTCAAGTTTCACGAGTGTCAATGAAATTAGTACACGGGTTCGTAAAGTTTACAGTGTGTATGTATATATGTATGTGTATGATGTATTATACTAAGCCACAAGTGAAACCGAAACGAGCTAAAACACATGGACTCCACTGCCCATGCACTCCCGTTGGCATTTAACAGCCACTTTGCCCCAAGTATGTACTATGTCTAACAGCACATAGCAGTATGTAAAAATATAATGACAATGTGCAACTGGGTTTACATATGTTCCGGCATACCCCTCCGGCTCTGTCAGTTGGGTTTGTCAAACCGATAGTACTATCCACACGTCACCGGCACGAAGTTAATCACTTGTGTTTGTGGGGACTTGTCAAGTGTTAGTACTTAGATAATCCACATCATCACACGTTTTCAAGTATATCAGTATATGTAAACATGCTTTTCACCCCAAAAGTTCGTAAAACAGTTTAGAAAGTGGGGGTCGTGAAACTCACCTTATCGTAGTTCGCACGGAAATTACGTATCAATAAGTCAGATGCCTCGTTTGTAGCCGGATTCCTATAAACGGTATCGTATCGTTAATACTAGTACAGTGTTCAAGCTAAGTCGGGCTGTATAGTTAATCTGGGTATAGCTGTTAGGCCCAGAACATGACCATAGTCTTAGATTGTGACGTAGTATACTATGAAATGTTTAAAACTGGATTTGGCTCAGTTTCACCGTTTCCCGAGCCTAGCCCAGTTGATCGTTTATACATTTCGGGATTAGGTAATATCACATAAACTTAAGTAAATATATTGATTAATAAAATAATTTGATTTATGAAAGAATTTTAAGGTTTCGGTGTCTGGTTTGATCGCAGGGTTCGTTTCCGTTTTCACACGGGTTTGATTATACAAAACGCGCACAATCCACCCGAATTGTCCGGAATTTTTGTAAAAAGTTCGTTTTTATCAATATCATTCAAAAATATGATATTTGACCACTTTTGACATTTTGACATACCAGTCAGTCCGTTAAACACAAAACTGCCGGTTTAGTTAAAACAATTATAATTTAAATCTTTGATTAATCATAACTAAATATGTACTTATATATAAATTATGTAAATTTTTGTAAAAATACATTAAGACATGGAGAATTTTATAAAAATATTTTCAGAAATTTTATGATTAGTTATTTATTTATAAAAATTCATTTAATAGGTTATAATCGTGTAATAAATGGCCCGTTTATATCAAACGACCTCCGAAAAATCCGATAATTTTTAAAAATGGCCTAAATGTTATTACATAGCCCCTGAAAAATCTCCAGAACCTAACTCTTTTGACAAAATGCCTCTTTGTGCGTTTTTCGGCTGTTAAAATTCGGTTAAACCATGATTGTACAAACCATACTTAGGCATTTCCAATGATCCCCAAACTTTACCAGTGATCTTACCATCACATATTAAACTCCAAAACCAAGTTTCATAATTTTTCAATATGTTTAGCTATTTTTCCCAAATAAACACTCATAAACGGAAATAAATTCACCAAATATTCTCCGTTTATCGAAAAATTACCAAATTTGAACAGGGACTCATTTATATGATCCCTAATGTTCCTGCAAGTTTTCACCAGCTAACAACAAGCATGTCACAACCTAATACTAAACAGCCCCTAAACGAGTGTTACGGGTTTACCTTGTCGGTTTTCGATGAATTTTGCTAGCTTAAACGACTTTCCGGGTCTCGGGTTGCAAACTCAGTATATCTACATATCATATAACATCAAACCAAGCATAAATCATCCATGTAACAGCCTTGATAATTAGGGTTTCGGTTTTGGGTTCAAACCGAACTTTCTAACCGTAAAAATGCCGTTTCAACCCCTTAATCCGTGTTTATGGCCAAAAAAGATTATATTTCTGGTTTGAAACTGTTATTAGCATCAAAATATATTTTTGGATGATTTTAAAGAGTTTTACATGGTTAACTATGATTTTTAACAATTAAAACATGTTTATATGTTATTAAACTTAATGAAATCAAGTTAAAAATGATGAAATGATCAAAATACCTAGAGTTTTGAAGGAGAGTTGATAGAGCAGAAGTTGGAGCTGCTTGGACTTCAAATTTTATGAGTTATAATGAATAATAAAGACTTAAGGTGTAAGTTATATAAAAAAAATGTGTGGTATGGTGGGCTGGCGATCGGAATCAAGAATTGGCCCATAATGGGCTGTTTTGGGACATTAATCTGATTATACAAGCCCAAACATGAAAAGCCCACTTCAAATTTAGTTCGGGTTCGGTTTTTCGCAAGAAAATTAATTCGGGTGTGAGAAATAGCGCAAAAACGAGTGTTTTTCAGCTCATTTTTGTAAAATAAGAAAAACGTACTGACTCGTTGTAAAATTCCAAAATATTTTCACGGATTGCTTAGAACATGTCATATAAGTGTTTTATAAATCTTTTTCGGCTTAACGGATGTTACAATGCTTGTTTTGATATTAACGATTGCGTTTAAGCTTATAGCGTATCGATAAACGAAACCTTTTTCGTTTAAAGAGTTTTAAACGTACTGGGGCCTAAATATCAATATGTTAGCCTCTATAACATATATATAACTCGTATATGACCCCTCAGTATGTATACGGGTCATAATTAGTATCGGTCGGTTACTCGTTTAAGCACTACGAATTAACCGATTTATCGTTTACTTGTTACGTAATGAATATAGTGTACCTCGTTTTATCGCGAATGTCACAATACCAATTAACAGTCTAATAACCCAAACTAACAATCAAATCAAGCGTAATTGAGCCCCGAAAGCTCTGATACCACTTGTTTGTTCCTCTTAATTAACACTTAACAATATACAGATCACTGATCTGATGTATACAGTTAATGCTAAACTCGGATCTAGCTCATTATCACGATTGATTATATGTTGTATGTGTATATATTATCAGTATCATATATATAAAGTTAATATTATAGGTATGAAGTTTGAGAGAGAGATCGGACATGGTTTCGTTAATTAACTCTCAAAAACTGAACATTAAAAAGTGACCAGGTCACTATATATAGAAGATAGACCTAGTTCGTTAACATTCCCTAACGAACTAAACTTAACAAGTCACCCCCTGATTCGTTAACATCCTTAACGAATTAGGAGGGATAATATCTTAAGTCTTAGTTCGATAAACATCCTTAGCGAACTAGACATTATATTAATGAACTACAAGTTAACTTAAATGTTTATTACATTAAACAAAACGACAAATACATTAACTATAAATACAAAGACTCAAGATACAAAATAGTGCACTAACAGGACCAATTGAAGCTGCTTGGAGGTCGGAATGAAGACAACCATCACTGGTATACATGTATATGTCATTTTCAACCTTTGATTTTTAATAGATTCATGATTCTTGGATGGTTTGAACACGAAACTTAGATATTTTTGTTTTGACTTTTTTTTTATCAAACTTGGATGGTGAGAGGCACACTTTGACTATTTTAAGTCCCATATGATAAGTCAGTATTTTTGTTTTGATTGTTTTAATCTTTTTTATACCGTTAGTTGGATTTTTACCCTAAAGCATATGTTGATTAGGTGTTTTAGATCAAGCTTTTGGTTCAGAACTTTAATTGCAATATGTTTATCTATAACATGTTGAACCTTTTTTTTGTTTGGGGTTGACGAAATTATTTTTAATAAATCACTTGCAATTATTATTTATATGGGCTTGGGAGCTTCTTGATATCGGCTTGTTAAAAGTCTTGAATCGAGCCGTGCTCACTATTATTATTTATATAAAATTAAACAAACAAGTCTATTACCTTTATAAATTTAAATTAATGTATTAGATGTATATTATATAGTAATAATTATTGTACATTAACTTATGGTTAAGATATGTATCATCTTACTTTCGGTTATATGAATAAAATAAATTTCGTTTATTTTATGGTGTGTCGTTTATTGGTTTAAATAAATAAACTAATAGAAGGTGGGCATGGACTTTAGATGATGAAATAAGAAATGGAATGGGCCTTAGGTCCATGGGCTTAAGGGAGTATAAATACCCTTTAAACCCTAAACCTTTCTAATTTTATCCATCTCTACACCATAGCCTACACCATCAAAAACACACACAACACCATCTTATAACCCAAACCAAGATTCGAAGGCGAAAACCCAAGGTTGTCGATGCTGGAACGTCGTGACGGACCAAATCAACATCAAAGGCCAGCTCGTGTTCGTAGTTCAACACGTTTAAGGTACGTTTATGATCGAAAATCGTTTATTTAGGTTCAGATTCATCTAGGAAATCTTAGATCTATATACATATGGTAAAAACGAATCCAACAAAGCAAATCCTACTAAAATTCATTAATATTTGATTGGTTAATCGATTGATAAACGAGCCGTAGGTATATATGAACAAATCGCACCATTTAAACGTGAATGTTCGGCTGATTGGTCACTTAGGATTTGTAGACGCTATGATTCCGAGTATGTTGGTACCAAAATCATGTTATTTCGTCAAGATTTGGAGGGTTAATTGCATATCCAAGGGTCCGTTGACTATTCGTTGTTCATATCAATTTTGACTTTGACCCTGATTCAAAGTCTGGATAAGATTGGTGTAAGGTAACGAATCAACTAACCAATTCGTTAAGGCGAGATAACGAATCAGTTCGCCAATTCGTTATGTTCAAACAACGAACCAGTTCACCCATTCGTTATTCCCAAATAACGAACTAGACAGTGAACCAGATAACGAATCAGGTGAGTCGTTACTCGCCATTTTGTTAAGAATAATAACGAATCAGGCTTTGTTTAGATAACAAATTGGAATGACGAATCAGTTAACGAACTAGATTATGAAAGTAGCGAATTAGCTAACGAATTAGGCTTAATTCGTTATAGAGATTGAGTTAGAGAAGTAGAAAATAATTTAAAATCCAAATGGAAAATGTGTTAAGACAGTAAATGAAAATAAAATTTTTTTCATATCCACAGATAACAAATAAAATTAGGCTTAATTATTTCAGATCATATTTAAGCAGCATTGGGTGTGAGTGCAAGCTATTTCAGCTTAACCCCAGCCAAGGGCTATGCCCCTTGGACCCCGCTAGGGGGTGCCGCCCCTAAAACCCCGCTGCCAGGGGGGCTGCCCCCGGACCCCGTTCGTTGAGGGTAATAATAAAACTATTAAGACGATATGGGTAATGATAGTTAATTGATACGTGTAATTGTAATACAGTTAGTCGTGCACAGCTCAAGAAGGGAATAACCATAAACGGTGAACGTCACCGCATTCAGGTGAGTTTCTAGCCCCATTCCTTGTTATGTTTTTGGGGCTGTATGCATACTCGACGTGATATGTTAATACACTTATCCTAAGTGATAATTGTATGCCTTATGTGAATGATGTGAAAGGTATGATTGACTGCTTTTCGGTACGTGAACGATTTTCGGATATTGCACGTATTGTCAAGTTATAATTATGGATATAATGCTATGTATAATGTATGAATGATATGTACACATGTCATGAATGAATGTAAGAGGTAGCCGAGTACAGAAGAAAGGGACTGAGACCTAATAATACTCAAGGCAGAAAAGGGACCGAGCCCTAATAATAATCAAGGCAGAAAAGGGACTGAGCCCTAATAATACTCAAGGCAGATAAAGGGACCAGACCCTAATAATATCCGAGGCAAAATAGAATAAAGTAAAGTAGAAATTAGAATAAAGTATGAAGGTAAGTATGTATATTATGTACGAAGTATGAGAATATAAAGTATGTACGAAAGTATGTAGTAATGAATGTATTGTATGATATATGATTAACTAGAACTTACTCAGCGTAGCTGACTTTTAGTATGCACGCAGGTGAGTAGAATGAGACAGCTGGCTTGAGCGGGGACACGTGGCAGAAGAATAAAGGGACTGGCATCCGAAGACTCAAGTAGTTTTATAATTTACGTTTTGATTTGAAAGACAGTATGTTTGATGAGACAAGTTATGGATTAATGTGTAATGTTTTATGAATGTTTTAATATTCCGCGAACTGATTATTAGAACTAAGTTAATGAGTAAATACAACGACCAAATGTAGGGCACCGATAACGGGGCCTTACAAGATAAATAATAAATTTT
The DNA here is from genome assembly GCF_021521415.1 of Bidens hawaiensis. Taxonomy (NCBI): domain Eukaryota; kingdom Viridiplantae; phylum Streptophyta; class Magnoliopsida; order Asterales; family Asteraceae; genus Bidens; species Bidens hawaiensis. The sequence continues at coordinate 767,854 of NW_027491099.1, forward strand.
ATATTATAAGTAAAGTATATAGGATATAGTAGTATACATCTATAAAATATATTAATAAAATAAATGAGAAATAATAAACAAGCTGAACCCAATCGTGAAAAAACTTTTCACCAACCAAGTTCCAGCTCTAGAAGGTGTACACTAAATGAGCGGAGCTCGTGCCCGTGCACTTCTAACCGAACCAACCCGATTCAAATTAGAAGTGTGCCTAACCAAAAACCAAACCGACCCAAATTAAAAATGGTATGGATATCGGTTAATTCTACTCGGTTTTGATTTTTTTGGCCCTGCCCGAAAACTGAACCGATCTAAATTAGGAATGTGTCTAATCGAACCGGTTAAATAGGTTATTTTTCAGTTTCTATGATTGATTTCGGTTTGCTTATCTGACTAAGCAATATTTGTGGAACCAAAAACCGAATTCACAGTTCAGGTGGTTCTCTCAATATTTGTGGAACTAAGCAATACTTATGAATGAATGAATATGATTTATTTCAGAAACTGGTTCTCTCAATTTTTAGGTTGTGTGGTGCTCAAACACAAAGATCTTTGCAGGACTTTGAAATTGGAGGCGGCAAGGGAGAATGCCAGAACCAATGATTCGTTCTTTTGGAATCCTCAAAAAGTGTGCTACTAAGGTTCTTGCAATTTCAAAGAAAATTTTTGCATATGATTTCATCATCTTCATACTTTTACCTATCTGAAGAAAACTTATTTATGATTCAATATATATTAAGTTTTACTTTATATCTGTTACTGTATTATTTGATAAATGAGAGTACATGTGTTATAGGTAAATATGGAATATGGGCTTGATCCATCTATCGGGAAAAATAATGAAAGTTGCAAAAAAAAATTAGTAGAAGGGAAGTTAATTGATCACTTTCCATTGGTTGCATGGAAAACTGGCAGTGGCACTTGAAGCATTATCAATGCCAACGAGGTAACTTTATTATTTTTTATTTTCACCATCACTGCATATGATCATTAGTCATCTTGGCAACAGGTTAGTCAAAATAAGATTTTCATATATCTAAACTTAACTTCATTTGGGTCTGGTTCTTGAGCAGAATTAGATTTATTTTCAACTTGGTTATTAGATTATGTTGCTGATTACTGACTATATATATCTATACTATATCATTATTTATTTCCATTAACATGTCAATAGGCTTTCATATGCTACTCAAACAAGAGTCTTTTGGATACGTGTGTGGTGCTACTTAACGGTAGTTTGGGAACAACTCAGTTTATAATTAAAAAAAGGCTAATTATGACATTGTATCATCAGATTGTAGGTTTGATTTGATACAAGGGCAATTTTGAAATACAAAAATTATTCGTGCATCTATCTTAATCGGTTCACAGTAGGTTCCACATTATCCTGGAACGAAACATGTAGCTTAACCCTCACCATTTTCGTCTGGACCTTTTCACATAAGGTTGTTGGTTATATACTTTATGCATAACGTTTTATTTGTAAAAGAACATTTTTAGCTTAATAAAGTAATTGTTTGCCAAATTATTGCAAATTGGTTTTATTGCTAAAGCTGTGAAGAAACACTAATCGACCCCGAGTAGATTATGGATAATCTGGAGGTTAAGTAATGTTTCCCACGAGGGTTAGGTCCGGCAAAGAAGGATGTTCTTCAGATGACCTGCAAAACAGACACCGTGAGCTCGTCACTGAGAAGAGGGGGGGTTCCTCCTTGTGACCACCCTCCGGCGTGAGAATCAGACTAGATTGCTCTGAATATAAGTGTATATTGAGAGAAATAGCTAGTGAAGGTAAAATACCAGATGATCCTACCGTTCCAAGGTGTTGGAGTATTTATAGCCGAATGTAGGTTTCCAAGCAGGTACAGCCAGCTGTATAATATTCCTGTTCTACCAACTACGGGCTACGCACGTGCCATGCTGGTTGGTGGGTAGGCAGCGGCTGATAGTGACCAGGCCGGCTGTGTACTATTCCTTTTCCACCAACTGCAGGCTATGTGCGTGCCACGACAAGGGTTGGTGAGTAGGCAGCGGCTAATAGTGACAAACAGTACTAGAGCATGCTCCTCGTACTGTTTGTCGGTGAGCTGTCACCCTGTGATTGGTTCATGGGCTGCTTTGGTCAGATCTTGTCTATTTTGTCCATACCTTGGCAGGTATAGTACAAAAGATCTTCCGGAAGCATACGGACTGGCTCATTTGGGCGGGAGTATTCCCGCCTTGCTCATTCCTTCAGGTGACACTGAATTATTGAGTGCCTTTTGCGTGTAGCCTTGCTATTAGTGCGGGTAGCCTTCCCTGATAGCTTGTATCCGCAGCTGCGGGGACAAGCGGGGTACTTCACCATTGGGAGGCTTTCCCTGCGTGAACAGCTGGTGTACTGCGCGTAAGGTCTTCATCTCTGAGCATGGTGGGTCCTGCGGAACCAGTTGGTCCTTGCGCAAACGTCCCTCTTCAAGGTGAGTCTTGCGGGTCCAACTGGGTCTGCTGGGACCTACCTCTTCAAGTCCCCCCAGTCCAATGTTCTTCTCATGAATTGTTAATAAGTGAGGTGAACTTTGGACTTAATCAAGGGGTTTTGAAAAGGATTTAGTTTTAAGGTTGTCCGTGGGGATTCTTCCCGCGGTTTCCCTAATGTCACGCAGAAATTTCCGACTTTTCTGCTTGATCTTTGGGTATGATGCGGGTAGGTGTGTAACCTCCTCGCAAGTCAGGAGCGTTGAGTTCCACTTGTGTAGATTCTCCATGAGGTTTTGGTAGTTTTGAACATAGTGATCAATTATGTTAAAACAACCAATTCCATCTTGGAGCTTCAAACAATCTAGTTCTCAACGTTCCCGCTATGCGGGGATGTTATTCCCGTTTCCGCAAGCATGGCCTAGAAGATCCTTCTTGGTTTCAATTCCCTGCGGAGTGCTAGGTATGTGAAGGGTTTCGCCTTAACACTGTACCCGCACTCGTCTTATAGTTACTTTACTTCCAAGGTATTCCTGGCTTCAATTCCCTGCGGGTGCTAAGTATGTGAAGGGTTTTGCCTTGACACTGTACCCGCACCCGTCTTATAGTTACTTGGTTGCCGAGGTATTCTTGGCTTCAATTCCCTGCAGGTGCTAAGTATGCGAAGGGTTTTGCCTTAACACTGTACTCGCACCTGTCTTATAGTTACTTGGTTGCCAAGTAAGGGGTATAGTCCCGCTTACTTTTGAATCTTTTTGAATCTTTTTGAAATTCGAAGAGTTGGTGGAAGGATAAGAACAGTCCAAACTCTTGAAACGTCGTCTGACGGTTTCTTCTGACAGTTTCAAGACGTGCAGGAAGTTATGGCGACGTGACAGTACATGGTCATTCCAGACGCTTTTTCAGGCGCGTGGGCGCAATTTTTTGGGCGCGTGGGTGCGGATTTTACGGCGCGCGTCCCGTCAACAGCTGTTGCCAGCTTGCTTTTTCCACGTGTCATAGTTTCATTGCACCAGCTCTTTTCTCTCTCCTCCGTATTAAATTCATCGCATTCATTGCGATGAGTATATAAAAGGGGAGAGGGTCCTTGGTAATCCACACTTTCACTTCTCTCTTCTCCTTCTAAGCGATTTCCGGCGAATACTCTCTGTCGAGCATTCTGAAATCGTTCTTTACCTCCAAAACATGTCGTCTACTCATGATCCAGAAGCTATCGTCGAGGAGTCTGACTTGTATGTCGAGAACCCGACGTCTACGTCCGATAAGGACGATAAGAGCACTGCTGGCGAATGCCAGTGTGCTCTTCCCATCGAGCTTTACCGGTATATCGTCCGGAAGTTCATGCTCGAGCCGTTCGAGCCTGAGTTTCCGGAGCCACACCAGACGGTGTACGATGCCCCCAAGGGCAAAATAGGGGTATATGCCGCCTTCTTCGTCTATGGGAATCTTAGGTTCCCATTGACGAAGTTTGTATACCGTGTTCTGGATAGACACGGTGTGCACCTGACGGAGGTACACCCAATGGCGATCGCCAAGATCCGCCATTTTGAGTGGGTGTGCCTCATTCTTGGCGTGGATCCCCACGTCGACCGCCTGATGACCTTCTACTCCTGGAGGTGCATCCAAGGCTGGTATACCCTGGTCACCCGGATCAAGGGTTTGAAGATCTGCGCTACCGAGCGCAATCTTCGGTCTTGGAAGCGGGAGTTCTTTTACATCTCTGCCCGTGTCGTCCCTATAGCGATGACATTTAAGAACGGGAGTGCTCTCCCCAGCCTTCACGCCTCCAACTACCAGGAGGCGGAATGGTTCTCCAAGATTTCCCGGATCCAGACTCCGGTTTACCGCTTTCCGGAGTCCGGGATGGTGATGCTCGGTATGAGCAGGGTGTGGAAGGATGCTGGGGCGGATGCGCCACAGATTCCCATCGTACTTGAATACGGTTTGAACTTTATCCCTTACGGTATGCTCCGTCTTCTTTGTTGATATAAGGTTTTTTCTAACTGTTTTTCTTTATATTTCAGAGGGAAATGACTTGCAGTCCCTCCTGCATCCGCGGGAAGCTGACGGTCCCGCTCGGTTGGGTACTCGCGCTCTTGACGAGAACGAGTTGCCCATCCTTGCGCAGACTGCGGATCGGTTTGTGGAGGCCTACCCGTCAGGCCACGAAATACTGAGCGCCACGCGGCCAGGTAATAGACTATTTAACCCTCGCCCTCTGAATGCTGAAACCTCTGCCGGAATTCCTCTAATCTTGTCATCTTCTGATGAGGAATCCGCAGATGGTCCTTTTCTTGCGCGGAAGAAGAAGGCTGCTGGCGGGAAGGGCAAGGCAAAGGTAGCCTCCACCGCCGACCAGGTGAACCGGTCTGAGTCGGAGACCGAGAGTGAAGAGGCGGCGGGGAACCCAGGTGGTGTTGAGACCACTGCTCCGGAGGTTGAAACGGCTGTCACCTCCGAGCAGCCCAGGACGACGACGGTGACCGGTACGAAGAGGCCGGCTCCATCGGGATCGTCCCCACCTGTTCGCACCTTCAAGCTCAAAAAGACCCGTAAGTGTACATAACTTTAACTTCATATCTTTCCGCTATTATACTTATATATCTTGTCTTCGTGCAGGCGTGGATGCTATGGCATTCCAGAGTGGAGCGGGAGGGAGCAGCTCTGGACCCATGAAGGTAGGTTTGGTCAACCTACCCGAGGCGATGACCCAGGCGGCTACGCCTGCTTGCAGTACTGGTTCAGTTGCTCATCCCGTTGAGCCAACTGTTCCAGCTGTAACATTATCCCCGCCGGCTGTCAGTGCCATTTTCACAGAATCCATCACTGAGCCGGCGGTGATTTCTCTTGCGGGTTCTTCCGCAGCCGCGGCCACGGTTGTGAGTTCACCTCCGTTGGTTTCCACCGTGGCAGCCTCCACCATGCCTCCTCCGGCGCCTGCGGCTACGGCCAGTCCTTCAGGTACGTTTGGGGTTGGGGCGTCTAGCCAATCCCTGCCTCCTTCCCGTCTCCTTGACCTTTTGGATGGATATCCCTTAGGTTCAGGTGATGGGTTTGGTGGCTATCGGCCTGTTGTCGACCCTACAGGTGCGTAGGGTTATTTTGGCCTACATCCCTTTCATCATTTCTCTCTTAACTGTTTTTTGTTTTATTGCAGTTCGTGATTCCAACGAGGTGTACGCTCCTCGGTGGTAGATCCGCCGGGGAACGACCCTCCGGACTGCTGAGGACTGCGTCGAATGGGCGCGTCACGCCGCCCCAAGCGGTGCACTGGGGGAGGCCATGGCCAGCTACCAGGAAGGTAGGCTGTCCAACGAGCTCCGAATCCTCCTCGCCCGGATGCAGCCGCGCGTCGAGCTACTTTGTCGTGAAAACGACAAGTTGAAGACGGCGCGTAGCCTTGAAGTGGCTCAGGCGCGGGCTATCCGGGAGGAGAATGCGAAGCTTGCCGCCGTTGCTGCGGAAAAGGAGAAGGTCTTGAAGGCCCTTGAGGTTGACGTTCAGGCTCGTCTCGAGGCCCGTTCCAATGCCGCCCAAGCTGTTAATGAACAGCTTCGGTTGGCTAAGGAAACTGCACGGAACGCAACAGAGAGGGCCACCAAGGCTGAAGCTGCTGCTGAGCCTCTACGCATCGAGAATGAGGAACTTAAAGCCAAATTAGAGAGGCTCCAGCAGGCTCATGATGCCTTGGCCATGGAAGATGCCAAGAAGCTCCAAGAGATCTTGGACCAGAGGGGGGTGCTTGACCACACTGAGCGTAAGCTAAAGGGCGTCGAAGAGGCTGCAGCGAAAGATGTGTTGCTTGCCAACCTTACAAAGAACGAAGCCGAACGCGCCCGTAATGAAGCTCAAGCTGCCCTCCAGGAGGCTCTGGTTACCAAGGAATGGCTTCTTCGAGAAGCGTTGTCGCAGGTACGCGCAGTTTCACAATTTCTTTATGCTTTTCCTTACACTTTGAAGAGTTTTTGATATACTTCTGTTTTTTAGGTTGTGCATCGGGTGTTCACGAACACATTATATGACGATGCGATGAGCGTCGCCCTCAACGCTTCTCATGAGGATGGAGAAAAGGCTGGCTTCCTACTTGGTCTAGGGTTTGTTGAACAAGGCATTCCGCCTTCCAACTTCCCTCTTTACAATGTGGATACTGAAGCTGCGTATGACCAAGCAGTGAATCAGTATGCCGCCTTCCCGCATCCGGTGGTGGAGAAGGTAAACGAGATTGCTGCTGCTGATGATGGGCTAGCTATCCTCAAAGCTTTCCTTGAACCGCCACACTCTACTGATGGTGCGGGTCCAAGTGGGAGTGGTCCTGAAGCTTGATACTTTAGATCCCTTTCCACCATTTAGAGTAGATTTTTATTTTTGTAGACTTCTAATCTTGTATGCGGGTATGTACCCAGCAATTCTTGTAATGTTCAAATGTTGATGGAATAAAAATTATTTGTTAATGCCTCGCCTTGTTTATTTCGCTCATATTTTGTTTTAACTTAGCAATTTCTTTAGTACTTAGATAAGTTAACTTTTCAACGTGCCAGATAATAAGTTAAAGTTTTGCTTCCTCTTTCGTGATTGTGCGGATAAGACCGTCACTTTCACTTAGTAGGATGGCTAAACTTTACCTATATCTGACCTGCGTGGAAGTTTTCCTCATCTTTTCCTTTGAAATTTTCTAAGTGTTTTGAATAAGTTAACCTTTCAACGCGCGGTTGCCAATAGGTCAATGTTCAGTTTCCTTTATCATGATTGTGCGGGTAGGACCGTCACTTTCATTTATTGGGATGACCAAACTTCACCTATAGCTGACCTGCGTGAAGGTTTTCCTTAGAAATTTTTACCGTTTTATGTGTTTATGCGGGTTTTGCCGCCTTCCACACGCAACGACTTTCTTCTTCCCATATTTATGCGGTGAATACCGGCATATCAGCGTGGGAAGTTCATAAGTATAAAGGTAAGGCTATCAACACAATGTGAAAAGAGAATCGTTTCCATTAGAAGTGGTTCTAGGCATTTTCTTTACAAGTTTGGAATTGATCTACATGTAACATTTGCGTAATTGAGCTCCGTTCCATGTTCTTGGGATAGGAGTGCCATCGAGCCTTTCGAGCCGGTATGCGCCTTTTCCCAAAACTTCTTTGATAATGTACGGTCCTTCCCAGACCGGTGCCAGTTTTCCTGGGCGCTCTTGGTTTGAAGCCTCGTTGTTACGCAATATGTAGTCTCCTACATTGAAGTTGCAGAGTTTTACCCGCGTGTTGTAGTACTTTTGCATTTGTCGCTTGCAGTTTTCTTCACGCGCTGCGGCTAAGTCTCTGCGTTCCTCGGTTAGCATAAGGTCTAACCGTCTTTCCGCATCATTGTCGTCTGGCTGAATCAAGACCCTTGGTGAGGGCAAACCAATTTCGACTGGGACCATGGCTTCAGTGCCATAAGTGAGGCTGAACGGGGTTTCTCCCGTACTGGCCTTTTTCAGCGTTCTGTTTGCCCAAATGACGTGTGGAACTTCGTCTACCCAGCCGGATCTGTGTTACAGGAGTCTTTTCTTTATGCCTTCGACGATGCTTTTATTTGCTCTTTCCACCTCACCGTTACCTTGCGGGTGTGCCACTGAGGTAAAGGTGTGGGTGATTTGAAGTTCTTCTAGCCACTTTTGTAGCTTCTTGTCAGCAAAGTTGGTGCCGTTATCACTCACCAAAGTCTGTGGAAGTCCAAAACGACAAATAATAAATTCCCAAATAAATTTTTTAATATGTTTTGCGGTTGTTTGGGCTAAGGGTTTTGCTTCTATCCACTTGGTGAAGTAGTCGATGGCTACCACTAGGAACTGAACGTTTCCTGCTGTTGTAGGAAATGGTCCTGTCACATCGATGGCCCACTTCTGAAATGGCCATGAAGAGGTGACTGGAACAAGTTCATTCTTCGGGCGATGCTTGTTGGGTGCGTAGAGCTGGCAAGACCTACACTTTCTGATGTATGCCAGCGCATCCGTATGCATCCCCGGCCAAAAGTATCCCGCGTTGTTTAGCTTAGCTACAACAGCGCGTGGACCTGCGTGTACTCCACAGATGCCTTCGTGTACTTCCCTTAGGAGGTAGTCAGCATCTTGGTTGTCCACACATCTTAAGAGTGGGCCAAGAAAGTTACGTCTGTAAAGGATGTCATCGATGAGTTGATAGTTTAATGCTTTACAACGTATTTTTCTTGCCTGTGTTTTTGACTCGGTAGTATACCCGCTGCAAGGTAATTTATTATTGGTGTCATCCACGTTTCTGTACCGGTTTGGATGACACAAATTTCCTTGTGCGGGACTGATGGTGCTTCAAGGAGTTCAATGCGGATGTCCTTTCCCAAATGGGTGAAGGCTAATGATGCAAGCTTGCTTAACGCATCCGCAGATTTGTTTTCGCTACGCTTGACGTGTATGACTTTACAATCATTAAAATCGCGCATAAGGGTTTTTGCTTGTGCGAGGTACAGGGCCATTGTATCGTTCACGGCCGTGTACGTTCCGTTTATCTGGTTGGCTACTAACATGGAATCCACGTGGGCTTCCAAGTTTTTCACTCCCATTTTACGCGCAATTCTCAGCCCTGCCAAGAATGCTTCATACTCGACTTCGTTATTCGTACTTGGAAAATCCAGTCGAATAGCGTAAGTGTATTCTTGGCCTGCTGGGTTGGTTAATTTCAACCCTGCGCCTGAACCCTCGTTGTTGGCTGCTCCATCAGTGTAGAGTCGCCAGACATCATTGATGTCCTGTGCTGGGGAGGGTTGAGCCTCCTCCTGGCACTCTTTCTCCCGCGAAGCGGGGACTTCTGCAATAAAGTCGGCCAAGACCTGGCCTTTCATAGCTGGTCTTGGCTTGTATTTTATCGCATACTCCCCCAACTCAATTGCCCATTTGGCTAGACGTCCCGATAATTCGGGTTTGCCTAGAACGTTTGCGAGTTTGAAGTTGGTGAGAATGGTGATTGGGTGACCCTGGAAATATCGTCTTAGTCTGCGTGAAGCTTGTACAAGTGCTAAGACTAATTTTTCCAGGGTGGAGTACCGGGTTTCTACGTCTGTTAGGACACGACTAACATAGTAAATAGGCATCTGGATACCTTTCCGCTCTACTAGCAGGACTGCCCCGGTCGCTCTATCTGTGGCAGAAAGGTATATGATTAATTCCTCCCCCGCTTCTGGTGCTGTGAGCGTTGGGAGTTCGATCAAGCGTGACCGAATTTCCTGAAAAGCTGCTTCAGCTTCTGGTGTCCAGCGGAAGTGCGTTTTCTTTAAACAGTTTCTCAATGTTGACACGAATGGGAACGACCTATCCGCATGGTTTGACAAAAAGCGGTTAAGTGCGACTAGGCGTCCATTAAATGTCTGAGCTTGCTTGATGGTAGTAGGTGATTCCATTTTGATAATGGCTTCGACCTTTTCAGGGTTCGCTCTGAAGCCATCTTTAGTAACAATGACTCCCAAGAACTTCCTTTCTTCCATCCCAAAGGAACACTTGCTCGGGTTGAGCTTCATGTTTATCTTTCTGAGCGTGTTGAAATTTTCTTCGATGTCTTTCAACATCGCTTCTGGCTCAGGGCTTTTGATGACCAAATCATCCATGTAGACTTCCAAGTTTCTCCCAATTTGGGCATGAAACTCTTTGTCCATCAGGCGTTGGTATGTGGACCCTGCATTCTTAAGTCCGAATGGCATCATTTGATAACAAAATGTGCCATCGGGCGTCCGAAATGCGGTTTTGTCCTGATCATCTACAGCCATGTGGATTTGATGGTACCCCTTATATGCGTCAAGGAAGCATTTAAGGCGAAACGGTGCTAATGAATCCACTTTGAGGTCAATTTCGGGTAACGGGTAACAATCTTTGGGGCATGCTTTGTTTAAATCTTTGAAATCTATACACATGCGCCATTGTTTGTTAGCCTTCGGTACCATAACGGGATTTGCAACCCATGTTTGATATCTACTAACGCGTACGATGCCCACGTCAAGGAGTTCCTTGACTTGGGTTCTACACTCGTTAGCCTGTTCCGCCCCCATTACTCTGCGCTTTTGTATGACTGGCGTAAAAGCCGGGTCACACTTGAGCTTATGCTCTGCTTTACTTCGAGGTACACCAGTCATGTCAGCTGGTGTCCATGCGAAGATGTCAGCGTTTCTCTGTAGTAAGCGTTTGAGTAAGGTGCGCGTAGGATCAGCGATTGTTGGGCCAATTGTAACAGCCTGGTCAGGGTATCTGCCATTGAGGGCCCATTTTTCTGGTTCGGTAATGGTTGGTTTAGCCATCTTTGGTTTGGCTTTAGATGAGACGGATGCGATGCATACCTGGGGGATACCGGTGATCATCGCTACACCCTCAGCAATTGGCCATCCCATCATGCCGTGGACTGAAGATACCACGGCGTTGAATCTTGCCATCCCGTCTCTCCCGAAGAGAATGTCGTATGTGTGATGTGGCTTCCTCATTACGACGAAGTCCACGTCTTCTGTGCGGGAGTATTTCCCGTCCGTGAGAATGACGGGGAAAGATAGGATACCCAGGGGGGTGTTTGTGCTGCCGTCGAACCCTTCCATTGAGGCGTAAACCGTTTCCAGGCGTTCTTTGTCTTCGTCGTCTAGCTTGTCGAAGAACTGCCTGTACATAACCGTTGACGAGGCCCCATTGTCAGCAAGAGTGCGGAAAGTTATGTAATGCCCCAGCTGGCTTTTGATGATGATAGGGCCTTCCTTGTTAGGTCCTCCTGGCACTCGCGGGAAGCGCACCTCAGCTTCCTTCCATTCGCATGGTTCTGTCGTTCGTCTTTTTCTTCCTCTGATGTTGCCATGAACCATGTGGATGCTGATGTCAACGGGCTTTCGTCCATTGCCTTTATACCGGTTATCATTCCTTCCTCCATTCTTGATTGATGCCACAAGGTGTGCAAGTCTTCCATCCTTGACGAATGTTTCAAAAATATCCTTCAAGGATGTACACTCCTTTGTACTGTGACCCTTTGTCCCGTGGAAGTCACAGAATTTGCTCTGGTCCGCATTAGGTCGTTGCCGGATCATTGGAGCTTTTGGCCATGGGAGTTTTTCGGTGGCAAATATCTCCGTGACGCTTTTGGTGAGTGGCGTCCACCGGTGTTTTCGGCTTGAAGGGTGCGTGTTATCCCTTCCACCAACAAGAGGGCGAGAGCTGGATGAGGTGTCAAAGTTTACCCTTGACTGCCAAATACCTAGCTTCCTCTTTTTGTTCTGCCGGGCGATCCGAACATTGTTTTCTCTGGTCCTTTGCGTGTAGAGATGTGTACTCTGGGGAAGATCCCTTCCCAGTTGCTTCTCCGTCTCGGCAAAGCGCTTGGCCGCCGTCATGATGGCATCCCATGTGGATGGCATGCCGTCCTTACCCGTCAACGTGCGGATAAGCTCTGGGTATTCGGCGCCCTGGATGAAAGCGGCGCGAACAAGATCTTCACTTATGTTGCCCAGACTCAGCTTTTTGGAGTTGAAGCGAGTGATGAAGTCTAGTAAAGATTCATCTTCCTCTCTCACGCAGTTGAGGATCGTCCACTGCTCTTCAGTATATTTCCTCTGTTGACTGAAGTGTTGGCTGAACTTGTGTTGAAAGTCCGCCCAATCATAGATGTGGTGGACCGGTAAACGATCAAACCACGCCCTGGCCGCTCCAACCAGCGTCATCTGGAACATTTAACACCTCGTGGGTTCCGTCCAGTTACTGACGGTTGCCCCCGCTATGAATCTGTTCAAGTGATCGTCTGGGTCGGATAGACCATCATAAGTGCCGATGTTGGACATCTGTTTGGCACTTCTCGGGGCGATTGCTTCCGCAATGTCCCTTGCAAACTTGGATGTTCCCGCATTTGCAGCAGTTGGTCTAAAGGTTTTGGAGAAGTCGCGTGGGTTTCCCCCCGCGTTCCTTGGTTTGAAGGTTTCTCCGAAATTCCTTCTTGGTTGGAAGTCCGTTTCTTTACGCTTCCCTTTCGCCCTATGGCGAGGGTTCGCGTCAGTGTCGGATTCCTCCCGATCATCGTCTGAGTACTCGCACTCACTGTTCATGTTGAGCTGTTGTCGAGTGCTCCCGAATTCGTCAGCCTGTTGGAGTGAACGCAAGCGTTCATCCAACTCAGCTTGGAATTCCTTCTGACGTGCTTCGGCCCACGCCTTAACTTGATCGAGTGTTTGGCGAGGGAGCCTCGTCTGTTTCTCCAACTGGGCATCAGTGAACCCTAGTGAAATATTGTTTACTGCACTTGCCCCGGCTTGGGTAACCGGGGTAGTGTTCGTAAAATTTGTGTAACCGCCGGTGTTCCCCCCAGTAGATGGGGTTGTGGTTACCGGGGTTTCTTGGTCACTTACTGGCCTTGGGACCGGAGTAACGTTAACCATTTTTTCAGAAGTTTTGAAAAAACTGAATTAGTTCTAGCTTTTATGCACGGATGGCGCCAATGAAGAAACACTAATCGACCCCGAGTAGATTATGGATAATCTGGAGGTTAAGTAATGTTTCCCACGAGGGTTAGGTCCGGCAAAGAAGGATGTTCTTCAGATGACCTGCAAAACAGATACCGTGAGCTCGTCACTGAGAAGGGGGGGGGTTCCTCCTTGTGACCACCCTCCGGCGTGAGAATCAGACTAGATTGCTCTGAATATAAGTGTATATTGAGAGAAATAGCTAGTGAAGGTAAAATACCAGATGATCCTACCGTTCCAAGGTGTTGGAGTATTTATAGCCGAAGGTAGGTTTCCAAGCAGGTACAGCCAGCTGTATAATATTCCTGTTCTACCAACTACGGGCTACGCACGTGCCATGCTGGTTGGTGGGTAGGCAGCGGCTGATAGTGACCAGGCGGGCTGTGTACTATTCCTTTTCCACCAACTGCAGGCTATGTGCGTGCCACGACAAGGGTTGGTGAGTAGGCAGCGGCTAATAGTGACAAACAGTACTAGAGCATGCTCCTCGTACTGTTTGTCGGTGAGCTGTCACCCTGTGATTGGTTCATGGGCTGCTTTGGTCAGATCTTGTCTATTTTGTCCATACCTTGGCAGGTATAGTACAAAAGATCTTCCAGAAGCATACGGACTGGCTCATTTGGGGGGGAGTATTCCGCCTTGCTCATTCCTTCAGGTGACACTGAATTATTGAGTGCCTTGTGCGTGTAGCCTTGCTATTAGTGCGGGTAGCCTTCCCTGATGGCTTGTATCCGCAGCTGCGGGGACAAGCGGGGTACTTCACCATTGGGAGGCTTTCCCTGCGTGAACAGCTGGCGTACTGCGCGTAAGGTCTTCATCTCTGAGCATGGTGGGTCCTGCGGAACCAGTTGGTCCTTGCGCAAACGTCCCTCTTCAAGGTGAGTCTTGCGGGTCCAACTGGGTCTGCTAGGACCTACCTCTTCAAGCTGGTTCTGTTCAAACCTTTTGTGTCAAACCATGTGAGCTAATCCTCTTATTGTTTGATAGTTACATAGAGAATATATATATGTGGGTTGATTAGGAGACTGTTATGCCATCATAGTTGTTCAATCTTTTTCTTTCAATTGGTACCAGATGATGACATGGAGTTTCAATATGCCTAATTACACAGCTTCATATGGACATGTATGAATCAAGATTGCAAATTTTGTAGCAATTCTCACATTAGTGAGGTATATTTAAATTTGATGTTGTGTTTTTGGTTTCTTATTGAGGTGAAAATTCATAAGGATGATAGAGGTTTGGTTGAAAATAATCAGGACTCGAGTTGATGCAACTAAAATTGTGTGGTATAAGTTATTACAAAAACCCGGTTATTAATATATATATATATATATATAATTGTGGAGGTTGAAAGTATTGTTGCGGTGTAAACGAGTTGTGCTCAGCATGCTAAAATCTCAAAGAGCATAAACTAAAAAAATATTATACAATATATCACGCTAGGGTTGATAAATTAATAGAAACGAGTACGCGTTGGAAATTCTTGTCGACGCCACATCGCGCGGCACCTACTAGTATATATATATATATATATATATATATGGTGGGGTTATAATAAGAAGTGAAGTGTGTCTAAGAAGTGTAAGAACTAATATGGTGCGTTAAATATGTTGATCTGACCGTGGATATGGAAAGTGTGTTTATTGTGCGGTGTGTTTTATTAGATCTAATGGTGCGAACACACTTTCTACACTTCTTAGGAAAAATCTACTTCTTATTAGATCTAATGGTGCGAACACACTTTCTACACTTCTTAGGAAAAATCTACTTCTTATTATAATCTTGCTATATATATATATATATATATATATTATATATGAAGGAAAAGTGATGGGCAACAAAGTAATTTCATAATTAGAGCATGAGGATAGAAACGTCATTTCATAATTGGGCAAAAAAAGTAATTTGTCAATCCATTGATTCATTCTTCAAGCGTATCGTACAAGTTCATGAAGCATCATTTTTTGTGTATTTACTGTTTTGTCCTTTGAGGTTTGTGATGCAGTCAATTGAAACAAGTTTAAAGAGTCATTTGTTATTGATTATAATGTTTTAATCCAACAAAAACTCAGTGAAATCAATTGCTCCAATCAATTCTTGATGTCTTCTCATCTTCACCTTCAGATTACTTGCGTGTTTGATGCAATGCTTTAATTCCCTCATTCAATGCTCCATGATCGCTTCCATTGGTTACATCATCGAAGATCCTAACCGTTGCTCTCCCCCTATCTATTGAAATACATTAATCAGTAAGCCCCCAACGATTTCTTGGAATCTCTGCATAAATTGAAACGCATACGTACAAACTGGCATCCATTCTCTCATCTTATTTAAGCCAACGTTTGGTACTCATTCGCTCATCTTATTATTTAAGGTAATCAATCCATTTCAATCCCATATTCGAACTGTTCTGATACTGAAATGCGATTAGGGCAAGGTATTTTTTGTTTGTTGAAGTTGGACTGGTTTGTGGCTGTACAGAACACACTCCAGGTTTGTAATCACTGTTCAAGAATTTGATTTGTGTTTTAATAATTGGCCCCATAACAAGCCTAAAGTGATTGAAAAACTTTTTATGGTTTAAATCTATATTCCTACATACTTAATAAATATCTGATTCTCTAAATTCTAATATATTAATCACAGAGACTTGCAGATGAGAATGGATCATGATGCCTTGAACTCTTGATGTTTCTATATTTTTGTAATTTTTTGTTGATGTTTCTTCATTAACAATAGTGGCAACTTGGGTGCAAAGTTTGTTGTTGAGTTGCAACTTGGTTTTTATATAGTTTATCTTACTATTTTCTTATCCGACCTTTTATTTTGTTTATGGGCTCTAAAATGACTAATCACACACACCACAATTCTGGTGTAATATACTACAGTAAACTCACTCCATTAATCATTTACAAAATAAGTTAACATCTATATATGATCACCAAAAGTTGCATTTGTTATTGCAGGTTTACGTTTTAGATTTAACAGATATAACTATGTCATTTTTACATCGACCTTTTCACGGAGTTGTATAGGAAGTACCCCAACTCATTAATGGGTCAAAGATCTTGCCAACAACAGGAGATTCGGGTTATAAAGTGCAGGAAGTTGTTGACATCTTTGAAGCACTATCAATCTGTTGTCCAATATAGCCCATCCCCTTGCTCGGCCCATTTACTTCAGTAAACTACCATAATATAACACGATTATTCAATCTGACCCAACTCGAGTATATGCGCAAGCGATAGTTCACTCGTTAGCCATAACAAGCTGACCCGCTTTATTTTTACCTAACCTAGCTTTTATTTTATGTTTTCGTTAGTACTTTTTTCCTTATAATATATGTTTCAGTTGTTTTAATTATTTGTGTTTCTTTAGGGGTAAATATATGGACATTTTTAAGCGTGTTCAGCTAACAACTTTTATTTTACGCGTTCTTTGTTTATTTTTCAAATGGCGCATCTTTATATAATCTAAATGTTATAAGGCTAACTAACTCAATAGTTGAACATAGCTAACAAGGGTGGTGCTGTCATTTCTGGTATGGTGTAATGCATGTACAACATAGCCTATTATCGAGTAAACTCGGCTTCATGGGACCAGTTGGGATCTAAAGGAATTGAAGGTGTGGTAATTTATTTGCCAATTTGGTTTTACGCTATGGTTGATTCAAACTGTATTCAAATAATTTATCTTTCATTATATGCATTTTATTATTTAAAGTTGTTGAGCAGCCTAATTTACTTACATAAAGAATCATCTATAAAGTTATTAAAATTTGCGCTTAAGCGCATTTAAAACGTCAGACGCATTAAGCGCAGTAATATTTTTCCAAACATCCTCATGCGTATTAACAATCATTTAAAAACCTATTCCCTCTTCTCTAGGAGTCCCTAAAACTTCACTATTTAAGGGGCTCCATAATTATTATGGTTTTTTGGTTTAGTTTTTGGTTTTCTAAGTTTTGATTTTTGGTTTTTCTAATTATTATAATGTACTTATTGGTACTACTTCATGTTTTAGATTTTGGTTGTTTTATAAACTATTTGAAGAGTGAATGTATGTGTTCTTAATAAGATGTTTTATTTAAGTTAAAATTTTTGTTTTTTTAATGTGCGCTTTTTTTTTAAATCGGATGTTTTTTTTTGCGCTTATCGCCTGGCCGCTAGACCTAGCATCAATGCTTTCAAGCGCTTGTCACATTTGATAACTATGTTTGCTACATAATTATAGGATTCTTTGATTTTTGGGTTACTTTTTAATAAAGCATGCCAAATAAGGGACTCCTTGTTACAAAGACAGTGTTGGTTGAGAGTTTGAATTTAAATCCTCTTGAGGTATATATAATAAAGTTTGTTGTTTGTTGTTTTTGACTTCATATAAATTTGTTGACATTTGGACCTTTTGGCATCATCAGAGTAAAAATAAAAGGAACAACACATATTCATTCATATATATATATATATATATATATATTATATATATATATATATATATATATATATATATATATATATATTCATTTAAATATTCACAGCAATATATATAGTTCACTCAAATATTCGCATCAACACTATAATTTTATTTTTAAGAACATATTATTGGATTCAATTTTTTTAATTTGTATTTATTCAATAAACTTACTCTTCTTGGTAAACGGGTCGATTATTCAAGGCGGTCAGTGATTGTCTTAGGCCCTTCACTTTCATTACATCGATGTGGATTGCCTCGCAAAATTGCAATAGAACTTTTCCAAGCATTTGTAATTCGTTACCTAATTAGAAAACATCTTGCTTCAAACATAGGAGTTGCTAAGAGTCAAATTCGAAAAAACCTATCGTATGGGAAATACTTCAGGAAAATTCTGGATGACCATCCTGTATTACTTAATAGAGCGCCTACTCTGCATATATTAGGCATGCAGGCAATCCTCCCCATTTTAGTGGAAGTGCGTGCTATTTGTTTACATCAATTAGTTTGTAAGGGCTTCAATGCGGACTTTGACGGGGATCAAATGGTTGTTCATGTGCCTTTATCTTTAGAGGCTCAAGCAGAGGCACGTTTACTTATGTTTTCTCATATGAATCTTTTGTCTCCAACTATTGGAGATCCCATTTCTTCACAACTCAAGATATGCTTAGTAGACTCAATGTATTAATGAGTGGAAATCGTCGGGGTATTTGTGTAAATAGGTATAATCGTGTTGAACTTTACTTTAAACTTTGTAACTATGGAGAACATACACTTTTATGATGTTGAACTTTATTTTAATGGAAGATTCACATATATTACTAAGCATTCTATTAAGACACTTAGAAATAGGAAATATGTAAATGCCACTATTTTAATTTATCTTATTGGATTATCATATGTTTTATTTTATTTTGTAAGTGAGACATTTTATTTTATAGAAATGTTATCTTTCTTAGTTTTTGCATCCTAAACTATACCGACCGTAAATTTGACTATGTAAAATGCCCCCCCCCCCCTTTGCACTTAGGACCGTTTTGTAAAATTTGACTTGTGTGTTTACGTGATTACTAGCTCGATCTTACTTGCACGTGGTAGCCTCAATAAGTATGATCATTTGCCCCCCTTTGCACTTAGGACCATTTTGTTATGAGTAGAAATGGTCTCATTATCCTAGTACGTTGATTGTTAACAACTGGAAAGGACCACACTTTCGTGATTATACGAGTACGTTGGTTGTTACCAATTGGAAAGGACTTTACTTGCTCGATTACACTTGTTCATGGAATTGTATGGTTTTTACGTATTGATATCAAAACTTGAGTGAACTCACAAACTATTAATTTCTTTGACTTTATTTTATGTATACGCTACAAGTATCGTTATTAGAGGATGATACTCGGAGAAGACATTAAAACTTAGGGTATTTTAATAAATGGATTAGTTGTTAAATTGTTCTTGTTTTTGTTGTTTTTCTCTATGTTTGAACTTGTGTATTTGATGCTTAAATTAATTAATGAAAATATTGTTACTTGATAGTGTCACATGTATTTTGAGTAATCTGTAAGTCACACTTAGGCGTTTCTGCTTAAGCTGGGGTGTTAAACATGACCATTTGGAGTTTTCTTAGTCCCTACTATATTAAACCTAATTGTTATCTATATATACCTAGTCATGTATTGTAATCTTTAATATCGTGCTAAATAAAAAAAATACTCTTGTTGCAGCCTGTGGATGTAGGTCCCGTTGACCGAACCATGCAAAACTCTCATGTGGTCCCTACTCTATTAAACTTAATTGTTATCTATATATACCTAGTCATGTATTGTAATATTTTGTACCATGCTTTTAAAAAATTCCCTTGTTGCAGCCTGTGGATGTAGGTGGCGTTGACCGAAACATGTAAAAATTCTTGTGTCTCTTATTTATTTCTTTCGTTTGTGCGTGTGTGTTTGTGTTTCCGCTGCATACCGACTTTGTTTAATACCTAACACTGAGAAACTCTATACACGAATAAATAGCTAATCTCGAGTCATCGGCCATCCAACTCTCATAATTTCCTAGCTAATGACCTATCAACCTTAAATCATCTTGCGAATCACGAAGAAGGAATGCACACCTCTGTTGATTAATTTTAGTATTTGTAACTTATATTTATTATACTATATATTATTTTGCAATTACTTGACTGCATTTAAGTTGTACTTTTAGTTGTATAATTGATGACCGTGCATGCCTTAATTTCAGGATAAAGTCGGTTCATTTTACGATTTGGGTATGCGTTAGTTCCTAAATATCGCGGCATCTAATTTCATTACTTATGTTACCTCTATTCGAGTTTACTTTAATCACGTTATTGAGTCATACCTTTTCGGCAAATTAACTTTATTTGTTACTGATTAGAAGCATTTTTTAAAATTAAGGCTTGCTATTTTTGTTAAATGAAAATTGGTTAAATAACAGCCCAAATTGATTAAAGATAGTTAAAATTGTTGCAGATGACTTTTGATGGTCAAAGTTGGTCACTGCATGTTAACATTTGTAACATAAATGAGGTTTAAACTGCTAGAGTATAATTGAAATTGGATTACATTTGTAATTCAAAGAAGGTTTAGACTACTAGAGTTGAATTGAAATTGGATAAGATCCATGAAAACTTACTAATGTAAATTGCATAGTTACTATTTTAAAGGCATATTTGGTATTTCTTTTAAAAATTTGAATTGAAGTGAAATGTCAACTTTGAGATGGAAATGGTCAATTGATACGATAGTAGCCTAAAAGAAAGTCAATGATGTGTTATATAAATGAGTTTTAACAATAACATAAATGCCACACTAAATATAGGGATCTAATGGGTTTGAGTTAGGAGTTTAAATATACAGTGCTTCTAAGATAAACAATCAAGACATGTTAAATTAAATCAACCTACTTTTGCAGTCTGTGGCTTTGTCATCATCAGAACACCCATCGCCCATCAGAATCACTGCCATCCTCTTTTACTTTAGGAGTTGTTTTTGTAATAGGTTTCTCATATGGCTGAAACATATTACAACTTATAAGTATTCCTGGTGTAAACACAACCCAAAAACATCATTATAAAAGACTGCATAAAGTAATAAACGAACAGAAACATGTTCAATTTTTTAACAAATAAATACGAACAATAATAACCGTTTGATTAAAACGAGCAAACCCAAACACATTCATTTTTCTAACCCACGAACGACCATGTTTATTTTATTAACAAACGAATACAAGCACATTCATTTTCTTAACGGACAAACAAGAACATGTTTATTTTTATCATAGGCGAACACAAACATGTTTATTTTCTTACAAAACCTCTAAAATCATTCCTACAATTAGCACATGAATGCAAAAAAATAAAACTTCATTGGCTCACTAATTATTAGGCCTGTAAGCGAACTGCTCGTTAAATGTTCGACGGGAAGTTCGTTTACGTTCATCTAATAAATAACCGAACGAACATGTTAAGTGCAATTGTAATTTTGTTCGACTCTACTCGTTTACACCTGTAATACTTGAATTAATTTATAAATTATTAGTTTTATTACTTTCATTACTTATTTTGTACCTGCTTTTTTGAATAAATATTTTATGCGGTGTAAGCGATATAAATATACTTTGGTATAAGTGATATAAAACATTAGCAAAAGTCTAAATTAATTATTTTGGACCAATAATTTTAATGTTCAAATGATAAAACCAAAACGAAATTGAACCCATTGCAAAAAGTAAACGAAATTGATCACTTTTCAGAAAGCTTTAAAACTGAATTTTCGTTTTTAAATTCGATTTAAGCCAAAATCCGACCCATAAAAACATGACCAGATTTCATGCATCCGATGTATCACTGCATATGTATAAACATGATTTTCAAATACAAAACGTCTACAAAGCCATAATTCGGACAATAAATTGTTTACAGGGAAGAGATTTGGCTTACTTGTGAATAAAAACATGACCAGATTTCATGCATCCGATGTATCACTGCATGAACAAATGCCTAAATGTGTAATATCCAAAATGTGTTTGCTACACCTATCATCCAAAATCTGAAGTTTGACTGCACAATAAAACGGAAGAGATATAAAAACAAATGCCTGCACAAGAAAAACAAATTACATATTATGGAATGCCAACATTAGGGATGTTCATTATTCAAATCTCACTCGAAAAAGTCAAAACCAAACTTTATTATTATGACCCGTTTGAAATAAATGCTAATAACAAATCGAATGATGAAGCAAATGGTTTAAAAAATCATAGTTATCAAAAGCAATCGCCTTTGCCACCCTAGCGCTATTTTTAGGCGAGTCGGTGGTTTACCGACTTTCAATAGTGAACACATAATATATTTTAATATTGTTTTCTGTTAATCGCCCGGCAAGGCCTATGCGCCTAGCGCATTTGATAACTATGAAAAAAATATGTGCTATTTTTTATTTGACCCATTTGAGATAAGATAACATGACCCAAATCAACTAATTAAGTAAGAAAATGGGTAAATATATGAGTTTTTTTTTATTTGAACGATTTTAGATTAACACACGATCCAAATCAATTCGCAAATAAGTAAATGGATAAAAAATGAGCTAGTTTTTATTTGATCATTTGAAACAGACTCATTATGGATACTATAAATGCATTTAAAGGTTTAAAACCATAATGTTCTTTCAAAACCCAATGAATGAACATGCTGTCCGTGTCTGCTTTGCACACTTTTGCACCTGCAACTTGACTTTCGGTCAAACTTCAACATGCACAACTTTCAGAATTGCCCCAAGAATTTATACATGATCCTGATCCGTATTATTCAGAATATTTACTAAAAAAACATAATTGTAACCCCATATGTTCACTTTCATGGTCTGACATTAATTTTGTGTTACCAAAGTTAATGGACACCTGAATTTTAACCCATTAGAACAATGTTTACCCATAACTTTCGCACCTGCAGTTTGACTTTTATGACGTGACATTAAATTTTATGACCCGAAAATAATTTACCCATAATTTTTGCACCTGTAGTTTGACGTTCCTCATTCAAATACTTGCATATTTAAAGTTTTTCAACCAAATCACAACTCAAGTAAGGCCGATTTAATCGGTATTCGATTATTCAATATCCAGGTATTCAGGTTATGAAATGGACTTCTAAAAAAACATGTAACAAAACATTGAGTAAAATAATAAAAAAAAAGTTTGCTAGAAAAGAAACAGGTCAAAAATTAATGAAATTACCTTTGAAGTAGCGATAAATTGCAGAAAAAGGTCTTTTCAATCCATCATCATAAAGTTTGGCAGGGGCACACTACATAGTTTGATGTAGCAACCAATATCTACTCTCCCATCACAGACACAATAAAAAAAAACATTCATCTTTGTTAAAAATTTATAATGAAACACACATAAAAAAAGATAAGATAATGGTATAAACAGTTATTTACTTACAAGAACTTCAAATGCATCCGTGGGAACAAAGGCCAAATTTACTAAGGAAGCTTGCTAGGTGAAGCGCTCTACAAGAAAACACAAATATGCACGCCTCGTTAACTGCCAGTTCATTAATGCTTTCATTAGTTAATATTTAACTATAATACATACCTAAGGCCATCGAAAAGAGTGTACAACTCTGATTTAGACCATATAAGTGACGCCTTTATTACTGTGGACACCACCATCACCCCTGCACAAACCAATATTCGAACTCAACTAATTGGCAAATAATGCATTGCATGTGTAGTAATGCACATATATTGTGAAACTGTAGTATTACATGAATGTATATTCATATAGTAGGTAAATAATGTACAAAGGCCATTAGATTTTGTTTCAAAACCCAACATAAAACAACGTTTGTATCAAATAGAATTCAATAACTTACATGTTCTCATGTGGTTAATTTTATTGCAATCCGATACATAAATACCCTGCCCCTACTTGTTTACATTTGTTACCATTAGCAAAAGTAAATAAATAAAATTAGTATTAGTATAAAAACACAAATATGAGGAATTAAATATAAAAGCATAAGTGAAGGCATTACCTTTTGAGGACTTGTTCACACTAAATCCAGACAACCGAACAAAACAACTCACATAGTAAACTCCAAATCAAATCCAAACAACCGAATAAAAATCCATATTGTTTGCCGCCGGAACCCTAGTTTGACGTAAACTATCAAAAACGGAAAAAGAAAACCTAGAATAAATCCAACCGAGGGTGGAAATCGTACTTGAAAAGCATCATTCTAGAAATCGAACAACATATCAAGAAAATGAAATCAAACCTGGAGTCTTTTGAATCGAACCTCAGAAACACCTAAACATCATCAAAACAAGCCATTAAACGATCTTTAGCTTCCAAGTTTAGGTGAGAGAGAGAGAGAGGCCGTGAGTTTTGAATTTCAAATCCCAACTTTGGATGTAGAGCTTTGGATATGGGTGTGATGCTTTTTTGATACTCACGGCTTTTGAATTGCTTTTAATTTTGAATCACCAGCTGGTTTTTGAGTGTATGAGCGTTACTTTGTGCGTAAAGGATAGAAAACTTTTAAAATTAAGAGTTTTGTGTTCCTCCTGTATACATTTTAAGATAGTATAGATATATAAGATTTGGATCAAATATAAATGAACTTAACGTGCTAAACCTGAGAATCAAGTAGAGTAATTTTATATACAAGTAGATTAATTATGTTATTACTCTATTATAATTACTCTATGATATAATTACATAATTACTGTACTTGAGTCTAACGTTTAGAACGTTAATTTCATTTGTACGTTAACATTTCCCTATATATATACATAGTTTACTAAATTAACCGAAAAATTAAATAGATATATTTAAATTGTATGTTTATAATATATAAAGTTATATGAAAATGTACAAAAAAGATCAATAGATAAACGGATTGATTTAAAAAAATGGATCAACTTTTAAGAATATATGTATAATTTAATGATTAAAAAAATTGTTTCGTAAAATAAAACATATTAGACTTTTCTTTTCTTTTATTTACAATCTTCAACAATATACCTAGTATACTATGTTAACAACAACATTTAAATTATATTCTTTTCAGTAATTAATAAACACGAGTTTTTGTTGATTTTTTTGATTTCATCATATATGTGAAATATATTCTAACAACGTATAATAGTATAATATGTAAATATTTATTTTTATAAAAAATGTACAAATATAATATAAATAGAGTTTAAAGAAAAGTGAATAATTTAATCATGCTATAGATATAACATAAATTAAGTGTAAAAGTAAATCGAATAATTATTAATCTATGACATATGTTTGTTTTGGAGGGAAAATATTGTGAGGATTAACAACAAAGTGACACAAATCCATAATTATTTATTAGATAGACGGTAAGAATGGGTTAACTATGCACACAAAGTTTGGACTTTTGATTATATGGCCTTTACTAGATTTGTTTACCTGCAAACTTTGACTAAAGCATGTAATGTGGAAGCCAAAGCTTATATATGTTCTAGCCGTCTATCTTGCAGCATATGTGCGTCTATCTTGCAGCATTGGTGGGTAAATATGTGAACATGATGACCATTGTTGTTAACGGAGGACTATGGTTGAGTCATCCACGTATCTATCTTGCATCAGATGTGTTGGTAATGACATTTAGATGTATTACTATTATTTTATGAATGTAATCTATTAAATTTATATATATATATATATAATTTGTAGTTAGAAGTCGCTTTTGTGTGTTGGAAGTTGTGTTTTAAGATTTTTGATATCTATCAAAAAGAAGTTGCCATGTGATTTGCTAATTCGACTTTCTTATTCATCTGATTTAATGAAAATGCATTCAACTCATTAGAATTCCACACTACATATCATCCATTTAAATCTGCCCCATATACGTTGTTTTAACTTTAAAAAGTTAAAACTTTCCCAACTCTTCTTTGCAAGAAGAATAGTTGCCCACCGCGCCCCCGGCGCAACACGGGTTGAAAATACTAGTTATTTCTAATTATAGGAACTATATTATAAATTAACTAGCTAGAATGATCATACCGAATCTAGGCAATATTCCTATGTGCCTGGACCAATAAACAACCAATTAAAATCCAATAAACACTAGCACACAATATTCAAAAACATAACAAAGCGTAAACGTGTAAATTAACACATTCAATCAAAAACCAAAGTGAAGAAAACAAAACAATATGCATAGTTCATCTACCTAAGCAGCTCCGAATAGCTTATTTACTCATAGTAAAAAACGAAACAAAAACACAAACAAGGTTACAATTCATCTAATAATTTCAAAGAGAAAGCTAGGGGAATAGAAACAAAACTGAATTCTTGATGGCCTCCTGAGAATCGATTGATTAGGTTTATACCCATATGAAAAATAGAAATGTTCATAAGACACCCCTGAAAACATTGTAATAGTTCGTAACACATGCAAAAAAGGAAATAATGCATAAAAACAAATAGCATTAAGCTTTATTCGTAACAAGACTCCTTCCTTAACCAATTTCTTGACCTCAAGAAGTGAGCTCCGCAAAATCTAGAAACCGCAACCTCATGTCATCCAGGAATTCCCACGTAGCATCTTGCGAAATCTGATCTTACCACTGCACCAATACCTTCATGGCTGCCCGGTTACCCGTCTTTAACAACATACGATCCAAAACCGCTTGCGGGCGTAGCAAAAGACGAGCCTCCGTCAGTAGTGGCACCACTTTAGACGGCGATTCCCCAGCCCCCTTTAACAATGAATCGTGAAATACCGGGTGGATTTGAGCCTCCCCCGGTAAGTCCAAACGGTAGGCGACACTACCCACTTTTTCCAACAAAAGGAACGGCACAAAGTACTTAGGCGTGAGCTTCGAATGTTTATGCACCCGTAAGGGTTTTGGAATGTATGGTTGTATTTTCAAGTAAACCCACATTCCAGATTCAAAAACTCGCTCCGACCTATGTTTTTCGGCGTGCTGTTTCATACGATTTTGATCCTTGAGCAATGAACCTTTCAACACCTTGACAACCGCTTCGCGATCTTGCATCATCTCGATCATTGACATCCTAAGCAATGTACAAAATATGGAGTGGGGTCGGTACCCGTACAGCGCCTCAAAAGGCGATTTCCCCAATGATGAATGAAACGTGGTATTATACCACCATTCCGCCAATGACACCCATTTGACCCATGTGTGAATCTCTCCATTACCATGCAACGTAAATACCCTTACAAAGATTAACAACCTCTGTTTGACAGTCAAATTGCGGGTGGTAGGCTGTAGACAAGTTAGCCGCTATGCCCTGAAGATTTAGGAACTCCTTCCAAAACATGCAGAGAAAAATCGGATCGCAATCCGAAACAGTTGACTTGGGACAACCGTGAAACTTGAACACATGATCTAGGAAAACTTGAGCCACCTCCTTATACGAAAATGGATAGCCTAACACCATGAACTTGAACGTATTTAATGAGCCGGTCTTCCACCACCAGAGTCGTATCCTTAACCTTCACCATCGGTAAACCCCCGATGAAGTCCATTGATATGCCTTCGAATACATTGTCAAGAATTGGTAATAGTTGAAACAACCCGGGTGAGGCGATCGTCTCATGTTTTTCCCTCACGCACACGTCACAAGCCCACAGTACCCGACGAACTACCTTTGTTATTCCCTTCCAAAAAATCATACCTTTCAC
This sequence comes from Bidens hawaiensis, assembly GCF_021521415.1. Lineage (NCBI taxonomy): Eukaryota > Viridiplantae > Streptophyta > Magnoliopsida > Asterales > Asteraceae > Bidens > Bidens hawaiensis. The sequence goes on from NW_027491099.1 coordinate 794,987, forward strand.
CCTCCTTATGGGCCAACGTCCCTCCTTAAGGGTTTCAGTCTGTAACAATACACCCTCCTTAGGGTCCAACTTCCTCGTTGATCACGGCCATGTTGGTCACGGCCATGTTGGTCACGGATGGCTCAGACCAGGTCACCACTCCGAGTCGTCGTTGGTTACGGCCACGTTGGTCATGGCTGGCTTCCTTCAGGCCACCAATCTGTGGGCCGGCACTCCGAGGTTGGCTCTGATACCATTGTTACAAGCCAAATAGAAGAACACAACTAAAAATACTAGTCTGATGAGTGGGGGAACTCATTTGCCTTATTAACGCCACATCAATTGCCCATACAACCGACGTGGGACAAGTCCCATACCTTGCAATAATTTCAGTCCGTAGCAATATACCCTCCTTAAGGGCAACATCCTCGTTGGTCACTGTCACACCCCGACCAAAGGCGACAGAACATGCTGGAGTGCAACGGATTGCCAAAAAACACAAGACACTATTTAAAGTGAAAATATTTAAGCAACTCATTCAATTTCACAAAATCATAGGAAGTCAAATAACATATTCATACATTAACCAAATTCAAACATAGCAAATAATATATTGTTCATTTTTGTTAATATCCTAACGGTCTTGATTACGTTTTCTCCAAGCCTCGAGTCAACCTAGATTCAAACCTGTAACATTGCATAACATAAAGTTTGTAACACAAAGGTTGGTGAGCAATTCCTTAGTTTTGAACAATATGTATATAATAGGAAATTCCACAACTTGTATACAAAACAATAAATAATAGCAACAATTTAGATAATGAAATCATTAATAAGAATACATTCATGACACCTAGCTATAAGAGAATACCAAATAGTCTAGGATTTATATGAAATCGTTAATAAGAATACATTATCGACTCCTTGCCATAAGAGAATACCAAATAGCTTCGGATTTATGAATCAACCAACTAAAAGGGCGTAAACGCAGTAGCATGTAAGCATGTAAGCATATAACACCAAATCGAGCATTTATTTAAGTAAAGTATACAATAAAGTTTGTGGTTTAAGACTCAAGTATAAAGCATTTCGTTTAAATAAGTATGCAATGTCACCCCGAAAACGAAAGATGGAAAACGGGGTATGTAAAGTACTCACGTTCAAGTAATAAACTTGAAAGATTGATGATTTGGAGATTAATCGGAACGGCGAGTTTAACGAACAAAGCCTAAAAGAAAAGAAGTCTTATATTAGAAAAGTTGTCTTGGAAGTCTTTAAATACAAATAAATGTTAAGAAATGTAAACAATTAAAGTTTTAGGTTTAAAAATGTAAATGTTAAAGAAATTATAATAACAGCCCTTTAAAATATAAGTTGCTCGAAATCGGGTTAAAGTGTCTAGCCCTTAATATTTACTCAACCTATGTTAAGTAATAAGGTGGGTAAAAATGCAAGAATGCAAGTCCCTTTATAATATAGATACTAAAACTGGTTTTAACGAGTGTTCGAGTTGTTGGTTCAGGTCTTGATAATTGGTCAAACCCAAAGTTATCTTTCCAAATATTGAATGTTATGAGATAACTCAATAAAATTTAATAAGACTTAACCAAGTATGTAGTTCTATTGTTTTAGAACTAACAACGTCCGTTATGCGAGTGTTCGGTTTTGTCAGTTCAAACTTTGTTATAAGATCAACTAGGATTCAACATTCCAAGTACTTTGAGAAAATATATAAAATCAGTTTATAAACTATTTTTAAAGAAATATACAAGTCTTGATAGCTAGAAAGACACTTGTGTGTCTTAAGCGAGTGAAAATCGGTTTAGTTCGGTTTGGTTCGGTTTCCATCTCACGATAAGTTCATGGATGGTTGCCACATGCCCAAATATCAAAGAACTTGTATAATAATTTATAAATGATGATACTTAAGTTTTACAACCAAAAATTAACAATAAAGCCTTTAAACGAAAGTTCGGTTTTTGGTTCGGATCTTGTATCGGGTTAAGACCGAGGTAAGAATCTACAAACCCATAACCATAGAAGTTATAAAAATGATATTATAAACTTAAATCTAACAATAAGCATGTTTAAACAATTATTTAACAAAACTAGTAAACAAAGTTCGGTTTACGGTTTAGAGCTATTTACGGCTAAACCGAGGCTAGTCTCTACAAATCCAAAACCATGGAACTTCATAAATATGATATACAAACTAAATTGAGAAGAAGTTAAGCATGGTTAATATGTATAAACGAGTTATATACTTGTAGCCTTTCCTTACGAGGCCCGACACTCCACCGACTGAGACCGGGGAAATGACCACCAAAGGTAACAAGGGGTGTATATTATATATATGTTGTATAACCATCTTCAAGTATTAATAAGACTATATAAGTTAATTAAAATGAAAAACTTTAATCAGTTTGACTTTTGGAAGTTTTCCAAGAACAAAGAATATAAGCTTAAAACTCTTGAATTTGAGAGAGAAGATGAAGTATGAGTAGGGATTAATGAAGCACGAGGGTGGGTATATATAGGATAAGGTTGAAAGGGTTAAGCATGAGTTCTAATGGATAAAAATTAGGATTGGATAATAGCATAAACAACCAACAAACAAACAATCTGACCTGATGGTCATAGAGATACGCTATGCCTCCATGGCCTAGCCCATCGCGTATTGCTATGGGTTGGACAGCCAGATTTTCAAACATTGCAAAAATGGCAGTTTTGGTCCATGGAGTTGTTTTAAGTGTTTTTAAGGCATTTTAGGACCAAAAATGATGTTTTTGTTACCCAACAAGTATAAAACAATATTGTAACATAAAATCCATCATTTTGATTATATCATAAGTTTCGGTTTACAAAACGGGTCGGTTTACATGTTAAACAAATCAAAACGGAAACAAAAAAGACCCGAAATTGCCGAATGTCACAGTATTCCCTACTTTAAGAAACTTCGTCCTGAAATTAAGATGATGACGATGCAAACAAGTGTGGATACTTCTATTTCATTGTGTCTTCTCGTTCCCAAGTGAACTACGCGCCACGCCGTGATTCCCATCGAACTTTGACTAACCGAATACGACTACGTTTGGTTTTCTTCTCGTTGCGATCCATGACCTGAACGAGTCGTTCAACCATGATCATTGAGTCATCGACATGCACTTCGTCGAGGGGTATATTAATATTACCCTCGACTAAGCACTTTTTAAGATTTGAAACGTCCAAAGTCAGATGAACACCGGTAAGATCCGCCGGTAGTTCGAGTTGATAAGCTACTTTCACAACCCTTTCGAGGATCTTGAAAGGTCCTACGAAAGGAGGAGCTAGTACTTTTTTTCAAAACGGACTACCCCATTCCAAGGAGATACTTTCAGAATGACAAGATCGTCAACATTAAATTCGATCGGTTTTCGCTGTTTGTCGGCGTAACTCTTTTTACGACTTCTAGCGGCTAGGAGGTTCTTACAGTTTGATCGATAAAGTCAGTGGCTTCTTGGACCATTTCAAGTCCCATGATTTGAGCTTCACCGATTTCGTTCCAACAAATCGGGGAATGACATTTACGACCGTAAAGGGATTCGAAAGGAGCCATCTCGATGCTAGAATAGTAACTGTTATTCTAAGAAAACTCAATGAAAGGAATGTGAGAATCTCAATTCCCACCGAAATCAAGAACACACGCTCGTAGCATATCCTCAAGTGTTTGAATTGTACGTTCCGATTGTCCGTCCGTTTGAGGATGATAAGCGGTGCTAAGATCAAGACGTGTTCCTAAGATTTCTTGAAGTGATTGCCAAAAATGAGAGGTAAAACGAGCATCACGATCGGAGATGATAGACAATGGTAAACCGTGTCGACACACAATTTCCCGAACATAGATTTGAGCAAGTTGCTAAACATAATACTTCTCGTGGATCGGAATGAAATGAGCAGATTTGGTTAAACGATCGATGATCACCCAAATACTATCGTTTCCTTTTTGGGTGTTGGGTAGTTTAGTGATACAGTCCATTGTAATGTCTTCCCATTTCCAAACAGGAATAAGTGGTTGCTCAAGAAGACCAAAAGGTTTCTGATGTTCAGTTTTGACTTTTGAGTAAGTAAGACATTTAGATACAAACAACTCTACGTCCTTTTTCATACCCGGCCATGAAAAGGTAGCGTGAAGATCGAAATACATTATATCTGCACCGAGATGAACGGAATACCGCGACTTGTGAGCTTCGTCGAGAATACAAGTACGAAGGTCATCGCGATCGGGAATCGACAAACGAATGAGAAAATACAAAAGACCATCGGGTTTGGTTTCGAGTTGAAGTTCGGCTCCACATGACATTTTTTCGTACATGTTACCTTCTTCATCGGAAGTACGCTGAGCTTAAAAGATACGGATTTGCAGATCGGTTTTAATAACAACGCTTAAAAGCAGAACGGATTTAACATTAACCTTTCGACCTAGGGCGTCGGCGACAACATTCGCTTTACCTGGATGGTAGCGAATCTCGCAATTGTAATCACTAAGTTATTCGGCCCATCTCCATTGTCTCATGTAGAGATCTTTTTGGTCAAAAAATATGTTGAACGCTTTTGTGGTCGGTAAACACAACACATGTTTTACCGTAAAGGTAATGTCTCCAGATTTTGAGAGCGAAAACAACGACACCAAGTTCGAGATGGTGAGTCGTATAATTCTTCTGGTTGACCTTAAGTTGCCTTGATGCGTAGGCGATGACTTGACCATGTTGCATGAGAACACAACCAAGACCTTCATGAGATACATCGCAAAATACAATAAAATCGTCGTTTCCATCGGGAAGGGTTTGAACGGGATCATTGTAAAGCATGTCCTTGAGAGTAAAAAAGGCTTCATCTTGCTTTGATCCCCAATCAAATGGTTTTCCTTTATGACTGAGGGAGGTGAGGGGCAAAGAGATTTTGGAAAAGTTTCGAATGAATTGCCGATAATATCTGGCCAAACCGAGGAAGGATCGAATTTCCGTAGGAGTCGTTGGAGTTTTCCAATCCTTAACAGCCTAAATTTTAACCGGATCAACATGGATACCTTTTTCATTTACGATATGTCCCAAAAATTAAACTTCCTCTAGCCAAAATTCACATTTTGAGAACTTGGCATAAAGTCGTTCGTTTCTATGGAGCTCGAGAATGGAACGCAAATGATGTTCATCTTCGACTTTGGTCTTGAAAAAGATAAGGATGTCATCAATAAAGACAATAACTTTGCAAATGCGGTTCATGAGATCCATGAACACCGCGGGTGCATTGGTTAACCCGAAGGGCATGACCAAAATTTCAAAATGTCCATATCGACTACGGAAAGCAGTTTTTGGAATGTCTTCTTCGCAAACACGCAACTGATGATAACCTGATCGAAGATCAATTTTTGAGAAACAAGTTGCACCTTGAAGTTGGTTGAAGATCAATTGTTCTTCAAAATAAGCACGGACTAAATCTTCATCTGGTTGATCAGTTGTTAGAGTAAACGAATTGAATAAGCCATCATAGTCAAACATCTAGTCGGGACCTTTCCCTTGAGAAGGAGTAGTGTACTTTTGATAGTCCACATGGTACTTCTTCAACACAACCAGACGTAAAGTTAAAAACTCGTTTCTTAGGAGAAGCATAACCCAAGAAATGCCCTTCAATGGCTTTTTCATCAAACTTTCCCACATCCTTTTTCAACATCGTACAAGGACACCCAAATGGTTCCAAGTATTTTAAATTAGGTTTACGATTATTCAATAGCTCATAACTTGTCTTCTTGAGTCTCTTAACAGTTTGAACTCGATAAAGTGTATAACAAGCTGTATTCACCGCCCCATTCCAGAAATGTATAGGAAGCTTTGAGTCAACAAGCATCGTTCTAGCAGCTTCAATTAACGTTCTATTCTTTCGTTCAGCAACACCTTTTTGTTGTGGTACATATGGAGCACTGTATTCTCGATGAATTCCCTTTAGTAAACAAAAGAAATCCAATACGGTATTTTTAAATTCAGTACCATTGTCACTTCGAATTCTCCTCACTTTCTGTTTGTATAGTGATTCGATCTTAGTGATTAAATTTTGAACAAGAACTTGTGTTTGATCTTTCGAACTCATAAACAAGACCCATGAGTATCGTGAATCATCAGTAACTACCAGGCAGTACCAATCTCCAGAAATACTCGCATGATTCACTGCACCGAACAAATCCATATAAATGTACATATATGTATATATTATACATATGTGTATATAATTTAGCTAAATCGAGTTTTTTTATGAAACCGGGATGATAAAATAAGAATTTTGGTTTTTTTACTTTTTTTATTTTTGTGTTTTATTTTATTTTATGATTTTTTTTATTTTTGGGTTTTTTGTGGTCCAAAATGGTTCTCATAGTTCTCAATTTCAAAAAGGTTCTCTCATGATCCTGATCCTATATATATATATATATATAAATACTTTGAAACATATACCATTTTAACCCAAAACTTAAACTTTAAACCACAACTGTTTCCATCTCTTAAATGCAGGGGTCAGAATGCAACAAATGAAAGTTATAATATAATATTAATAATTCTAATCAGAAACCCGTTTTAACACCCATACCCATTAACTCGTATTTAACCCTACCCGCGACCCGTAAACGTATCTTGCGCCTTAATCTTCTCGTCTAAAATGGAATTGATCTTTGTAAATTAATATTCATGCCTAAACGAGCTCCACCGACGTATTGATTAAGGAAATAAAATCAGTTGGTTGCGAATTGCGTATTATTTGAATCGGGCCTAACTCGTAAACCTCTAATCATTATAACAACGTCCATAATGCAATTATTTTGGTAGAGACCATCCTCAATACATCGCTGTCCTTAACCCTATAACTAATTGGATTATAACAAGCGTTTGATATTCGTTCTTGATCCTTTTTGTGTCGTCTGCATATCGGCTTCGTTAGCCTACATTTAATCATCGCAACAGGTAATTTATTATACATATTTACACGCCATTGATCAATCTATATTAACCCTAACTTTAATTGGACTAACCATAAACAGATTTATCAATTTGATTTCCTAGGATTTTAGTTCAGGTTTGTTGTCTGTCAGTTTATTTTTGAACCTCTGGATCGGCGATATATTTACAATTGAACACCCGTCCCAGTTGGCTGGGTGTGTGTCTGTAAGTTCAATTTGGTCTGCCTGCCATCAGGCGCGGGTTCGAGTCCCGGTCGGCCTTGCTTGTGTATTTATTTTAAACTCTTGTTTTTTTATAAACTATAATATGTATTAAACTTAAATAAATATTTTGTTAAAAACCGGCTTGTTATCTAGTCATATTTCCGAACTTTAGTTTAAATCTTATATATGTATATATGTGTTTGTGTGTGTGTTTATATTTTAGTTGTTAAAAATTGTTAAAGAGTTTTAATATAAAATATTTATATATTTAATTTTTTCTCGTTAAAAATATAGTCAAGTATTTATAAAAGGTTTTGGTTTATAAAAATATTATTATTTATCACTTATTATGTATTACTTACAATATCAATTTAATAAGAAAAAAATATTAACAATAAGAATATATATAACTATATTAGATATATTTATTAATCTAAAAGAAAGCAAATCTGTTTAAATAAACTACCCAAATATTATAAATAATTATTGTTATGTATTTTTTTTATAAATGAATCATATCACTTACGATAAAACTTTGAGAATAAAATTGATAATAAATTAATGCAATATTTAATCCTCGTTTAGGACACCCCCGATCATCATTGAACGCTTATCTAGTTTTAGATTCATTATTGAAATCGCAGTTATTTAGACTCAAAGCTGAAAGAGAGAGAGAGAGAGAGAGGAGAATCATCTTCATTCTATTAATAAGTTTGTTGATAGGAGGAAATGTTTCTGTTGTAATAAAGAGGGACATTTATTTTATTCATGTCCTAAGAGATTCTTTCAAGAAAGGATACACATGGTGAACAAAAAACCACGTGTTAAAGTTCCATTGGTTAGATCTACATCTCCACCCATTAAGATTTTAAAAGGGGGTATAGATAAGGAACTTGTCAAAAAGATTTTTGAAGTAGGTGAATCTTCAAAAGTTAAGAAAAATGATATATTTTATAAGAAAAAAGGTTTCGTTGGGAAAAATTGAGTAATTAAAGGTAAAATGAAAGAGGAAATTGTTAACTCACCCAATGAACAAGTGACCAAGTCTTCAAATAAACTTGTTGAAGAGGTTATTGAACCAATTATTGAACAAGTTGTTGAGTCTGTTTCATCGAGTTCATGTTCATCTGATGATTCATTTTCTGATTGCAATTATGATTATTTAGAAGATGTTTTAAATGATAAAATGAAACAACCCACGACCAAGAAGGCTTGGGTTTCCTTGTTTCACTAACTGCTTACTTTTGAAGGGGCTTTCAAGATCCAATGACGCACGTTGGATTATGGATAGTGGAGCCTCTCGACAAATGAAAAGGACTCTTCATTTGTTAAAGAATGTTATATCTATTCGAGGAGGGTACGTGGGGTTTGCAGGAAATCAAGTAGGACAAATTGTTGGTGATGGAAATTTATCGAATTGGAAAGTGATGTTCAAGAATGTGAATTACATCACGGAGCTTGGGAATAATTTGTTGAGTATCTACCAAATTTGTGATGAAGGCTTTCAACACACTTTATGTCACACCCTCAAAATCCACTAAAGGAGTTTTACCGTCAGAGGGTGTGAACTAACAGGATCGTAATCATTAGTTATATCAAACACCACGATTAAAGTTTTAAAAACAACCAAGACATCAAGTCTTAAGTATAAACGCGGATGTGCAAATTGTAAAGCAAATAGTTGCGCCACACAGGAAGACTTAAAACACAGTTATCATGATAAAGTTTAATAGAAATTTTAAAACAATAGAGTTCAGTGAATGCATGTCCTATACCGCAGCCCGCCTCGGCTACTTGAGATAAACAAACTAAAAGTGTCAACACAGGGTTGGTGAGTTCACAGGTTTAAGTAAATAAAGCGTTGCGTTTTAGTGTTACCAGATAGTGTTATGTCAATTATATATTAATAGGTAGCTAACCTATCAAGCATGTATTACTAAGTGTTCGACACCGAAGCTGACTGTTTATAAGATTGCCTTGCCACCATGTCAACCACGACCATGGTAATGTGTTAGCTAAAATTACACCCACTCGACCTACAGTCGAGTTTGGAGTTGGGTGGGGTTTGTAAAACCCAGTACTACTACTCAACGGTGACTCGCTATTATCCAAATATTAACCGGTTCGATGTTCAGAAGGACTTTAGTTGGTTTGTTGTCACTTAGCCTTACAAGTGATATATAAAAGTAACAAAATATAAATCGTCAGAGTATGTTATCTCCCCCTAATAAAAGCGTTAAAAGAGTAAAAGGGGCTATGAAATTCACTGTTTGAGAAGTTAACAAAAAGATCCGAGAAAAGTGTGTGTCACAGAAATCCTCACTAGTTCTCTAAAAACAAAAAAAGATTTCTAAGTTTTTGAACTATGATTGAGTCCCTAGACTCGACATATAAAACTTATGCATGAGATGCGTTCGTGTTACTTTGTGAAACAAGTGCGACTCGACAAACACGTTGGTTATAAGTTACATGTGTGAACAAGTATAGTATTAAGTGTTACCATGGTACATTACCAATAAATTATCTCCCACAAGGGCAACTATGTCAAACACATAGAAAACATTGATCAATTAATCACTTTTAATGTTAACTCAAGGAATACAACAGCTAAGTTACCGAGATTGATTTTAACACGTCACGATTTCTCTATTTCATAAATCATAACAGGTAAATAAAATCACCAACAATTATCACAGAAGAAAAAATGAGTTAGGTTTTTAAAAATATTTTTATTAACCTGTTTCAAGCTGCTTAATCGTTGAAAGCCGAACTTGAAGTGGCTTGAACCGTTTGGATCACAATGTATTGTTCTTGATCATAATGGAAATTTGGTGCTAAGTCTGTGGAGGGTTTCTTTGTTGCTTATGCTAGTCCTTTACGACGTGTTTTCTTACCAAGAAACAACAGGATGGTGCAAGTACAACACGTTGACTATCAAAGATATTCTACTCCTATTAAACAAAAGTGCGATTCATGTATACTTGACTATGACAGTTTGTGGAGTTGTTTCTTATTTCCTGAAGAGGAAATCACTTTTGAAATTTCCATACTATTAATTCAACAACATTGGGGAGAAGGATGTCATGGAGACAATGCTACATGGGATATTCCAATCTTTAATGAGGATCCGACACCTGATGTTGATTACCACATTCATGATATTCCGGCTACACCCTCCTTTGATGATGATGGTGAAGATCACAATGATGTGATTGAGTCCTTGGTTCAAAGACCACCTACTTCTGATATTGTGATTTCTGATGAAGTCGTTAATGATGAGAATGTTACAAATCTCCAAACTGATCTGGTGGTTTCGGGTGAGGTCATTCTTCGTACTTTGTCATATCATCCAGAACAGAATTTTAATGGGGATATTAATACTGGAGTATGCACTAGAAGTCAAATTGATTAAAGTCTAAGTTGTTAGAATACTAAAGTTGCTCCACTTCAAAACTTGTTTTCATTCAAATGTTTCATTTCACAAATTGAACCAAAGATATATAAACAAGATTTGACATAAGTAATTTGGGTTAATGCGATGCAAGAAGAATTAAAGAAATTTGAAAAGTTTGGGGTACGTGAACTTGTTGATCTACCTGATAACAACCGATGCTTTAATATCAAGTGCGGTTTCAATTTGCAAAAGGGACGAAAATGGTATAATTGTCAGAAACAAAGCTCAATGGGTGGTTCTTGGTTTAAATTAAAGGGAAGGAATCGATTAAAATGAAGTCTATGCTCTCTTTGCTAGACTTGAAGCTATCAGAATTTTCTTAGCATTTGCATCTTGGAAAGGATTCAAGGTCTTCTAGTTAGATACTAAGTCTGCTTCCTTAACGGAAAATTGGGTGAAAATGTCTATGTTGGAAAACCATCGGGGTTCGTCGATCCGATTCACAAAGACAAGGTGTACTTACTCAACAAAGCTCTTTATGGTTTACACCAAGCCCCGAGAGCTTGGTATGACACATTGTCTCAACACTTGTTGGAGAATAGCTTTGTTCGTGGCACCGTCGATTGTACACTCTTCATGAAGGAAGTAGATGGTCATTTGCATATAGTCCTGGTCTATGTGGAAGATGTTATTTTTGGGTCAAGAAATGATGTTCTGTGCAATGATTTTGAGGAAGTTATGAAGTCGATGTTTTAAATGAGCGCTATGGGAGAATTGAAGTTTTTATTGGGTTTGCAAGTCGAACAACTTTCTGATGGTATCTTCATTCTTTAGACGAAGTATGTCAAGGATATCCTCGAAAAGTTCAATATGGCTGACCAATCGCCGATCAGCACTCCTATCTAGCTAAATCATGGATTTGGTCCTGATCCCTCCAGGGAAAAGGTTGATGAAATACTCAACCGTTCTATGATTGGTTCCCTCATGTACCTAACTGCTTCAAGGCCAGAAATCATGTATCTAACGTGTTTGTACGCCCGATATCAATCCAGTCTAAGGTTCTCTAACCTAACGATGGCCAAGCGAATACTACGGTATCTAAAGGGGTGTCCAGGGGTCGGTCTTTGGTATCCTCGAGACGATGTATTTGAGCTAAGAGTGTTTTCTGATTCTGACTGTGGAAGATGCGAGGTGAACGTCAAATCTACCACCGTCGGCTGTCAATTCTTTGGTAGCAGGTTGGTTACATGGCAGTGTAAGAAGCAGACGATTGTGTCGCTATCTACCTATAAAGACAAGTTTGTAGCTGCATCTAGCTGTTGTTCTCAGGTTTTATGGATATAACAAATGCGCGACGACGGTTTAAAATTTCTTACTACTCCTATTTTTGCAGATAATATTGTTGCTATAACTAAGAATCTGGTAAGTCAATCTAAAACAAAACATATTGATATATGGTATCACTTTATTCGTGATTGTTACGAACCGATACAATTCACACCGACGAACAAAAACTTAATGTTTTTACTAAGTCTTTCGATAAAAACAGATTTTTGTATTTGTTGGGGCTTAACGGTATTAAGAACATAGGCGGTGGGAAAGTGAGTGATCCCGTAGTTATGGAATTTGGCCTTTGAGTAACCGTTCACCAGGTCAAATTTCTTTGAATATTTTTCTTTAAATGGTGTTTGATTTTAGGGGGAGAAAAGGTTTGGGAAAATACAAAAACATTTGAAAAATCTTAAAAAGTAAAAAACATTTGAAAAAGAATAAAAGCCAAAAACATTGAAAAATGTGTAAAAACATAAAAACAATAGAAAATGCTCCTCAAAATGTGTTTTGAAGCATAAAAGGAAAATGATAGTACATTGATCACTTTGTTCCAAGTACCGGTAAAATGAGGTTTAAAAGTCTATTGATTAATGTAGGTGCATTGGTAGGCCTTAAAAACAAACAAGTAAGTGAATAAGTGATTTAAACTTAATAGGCAAATTGAAAGATGGGTTATAATTCTAGTACACAGTCTACATTTCAACGATGTATGATGGTAGACAATTAATAACATGTCAAACTCAAGCCTTATGTTTCAGTAGATCACCAAAAATAAAGTGTTAATAAAGTGTTTTAAGCGTCTAGTACATAGTCTACATTTCAACGGTGTATGGTTTTATGGCCTTAAATCCTGTGTTGATGGGATGCGCTAGGTTTCTAGTTACATTGAGGTCTTTATGCGGTTTATCATCTGAGTATTTACTTCGGTAAATATTTAAGCTCGTGCTCAAAGTGCGAACCCTAAAAAGTCATTAAACTTTAATCACTTTGTACTTTGTACAACTTTTACTACTGACTTGATAAAAAATGTTGTTAGTCATACATTGTTCTTCCCTTGCGCGCGTCTTAAAACCAATAAGAAACGGACCCCAGGGGATACAATGTCTGCAAGCTGACAGATGTAATCGTGCATACTCATCCTTGGTAAAAGAAACTTAGTGTATTGCTTGATAACTGGGGTATACTTTGTTGTGGAAAACTGTTGCTATTATTACCAAATAAAAAAATTTAAGTGTTTTGATCTGCTGGTTCTAAGGTTTAAGTCAAGTTGGGGTGACATGGTGAACATCAAATCAAGCCTGAGTCAAGATGAGAATCTAATAATGTTATGATATTCTGTGGTTAATCGTATCACTGACATCACTGGATTCTTTGTTTTAAAATTTTAAGTGGACAACAATACCAATGACTAGGCTTAACATCAAACATAATAAAGCCAAGATATAAAACCGTTATGGAAGAACGGAATGGTCAATATGATTCCTTGCTCAACTCACAAAAATAAGTTTCTTTATGTTTGTAATTAGTTCTTATTTTGATATATGTTGTCTTGATTACATCTTTTCGTTCACCTAAAAGATTTTTTATTTCTGCTTTATTTTCAAATTTGGTGATTGGTGATTCGGGTCTGGATTTCCGAGAATCGGAATCAAGAGGATGTTTTTGACAAATATATTCAAAATTTGGGATTTAAATGTTCAAATGAATTGGTCGAGGTCATTAAGTTGAATTTGATTAATTTCAAAAAAACAGTGAGATTGGTTATTTAAAATCAAAGTTAAGTTAAAATTTCAAGACGATTCTTTAAGGTCATTAATTTGGACTTGATTGGGATCGTAGGTGTGAAATTTTCAAAGATAAAGCATTTGAAAACAACAAACGTATAAGTATTTAACTTTTACGGCGTATATGTCAACTACTTATACGGAGCGTATAAGTGTCCCATATAGATAGACTGTTATACGCTATTTTCATTATTACCAACTTATCCGCTTGCTAAAAAGACATACGCGCTGCTCTTTATATTAATCATATGTCCATATATCGGGTGTGTAATTGATATATGTGTTTACGTGTGGTTGACCCGCACACCACTTGAGATTTGAATGTTATAAATTTGTTCTAGAATGATAGATGTGAAATTGTTTAGTGTCGATGAATGGTACCGTATCTAAGCGGACCTAATTGGACTTGTTTTTGGTCTGCGGACATAGGGTTTTGGTCTTGACAGATTGGTCTTGACCTAGGTTTGTTGTTTGGACGCATAAGATTTTGAACTTTTACGACGTATAAGTCTCCTACACTTATACGTTGTATAAGCTCTATAGTCTTATTCGTAGAATCATTACATGTGGACTTATACGTTTTTAAATTTACACACTATCTTGAACTTACACGTGGTTTTGGACTTATACGTGTAAAGTACTTATACGTTCATATTCAGACTTAAACGGATACATTGTTATACATTGAACACTTACACGTTGAACACTTACAAGAATTTATACGTTGTGAAGTTACACGTTGTATCATACATATCCGTTCATGTTCATGCTTCTACGGATTTAGAAGATTTTCAAGTTTTTTTTTCAAATTTGAATAAATCTTTCTAACATGTAATTTTGTTTTTTTTATTCAATATGTGCATATGGTAAAAATAAAGGATTTTGATGCTAATCACGATATCTGTGCTTTCTTTGACGGATATGATGTCAAGATGGATGCCTTTCGTGTTATATTGTCGTACTTTGAAAAATCAAGGATCTTTAAAGCGATTACTGCAAGCACGATGATAATCAAGGAGCTTGTGGAGGAATGATGAATCTTCTGATCCTACTTCTTTGGACGAGAGAATGGTTAAAGGATGTTTATTGAGAATGGGATACAATAATGATTTGAACCAAGGATTCTTGAAAACTGGTTTGTCAAGACCTTATAAGTTTTTGGTGCACGTGATTGGTCATTGCTTTGGACATCGCAAAGGAGGATATGAGGAAATACTCGATCACATGTGCATGATAACATGTTTATGCTTGAATCTAATGTATAACTTTTTTAAAGTTATATTCAATCATATGATGCTATACTTTGATAACAAGTGGTTGATGTACCCGAGGTTTGTGCAGCTGATTATTGTTCATCAATTTTCTAATTATGACAAGTCGGGTGAGGATTTGAAACTGGCACACATGTCTGTTACTGGCTGTGCTAAAATTAAATCTTATAGGATTAAGATTGAGGATGAAATTCCTAAGTTCCGAGCTTTATTTGGACCTCTACTTAATCCGGATTATGTTGAACCGTCGAATAATCATTGGAGGAAAGAGGAACGTGATTCCGATAGGGAGAACGAGAATGTTCGGATGGTAAGTTATGTTCCTCTAGGTGGAAAATGGTTCGTGAAAGCTGGGAATGTTGAAGCTGAAGGTTCACAGAAGGCAAAGAGGAAACAAAAACGTGTGATTAAAAATGAAGTTATTACTTCTCCTGCTCCTATGATTGTTCCTAATCATGTACAAACACAACAACAACAACAAATAGTTTATTGAAATGTTGACAATGAAGAAACTTAATCCGACAATGAAGCTATTAAGACTGTTTGGGCTGATCCTAGGGCTATGCATGATATTCGAAAGGAAAAGCAAACCAAGAAAAAGTTTGATGAAAAATATGAAACTTATGTAACTGGAACTAGCAGGCCTAAAAAGAGAAGAGTTAAACACATGGCGAAAAGATTTGTGATTGATTCGTGCTTAGTTGATGAACTTGAAGAGGTTGAAGTTACTTAAGAAACATCAGTTGATAAAACTCCAAAGGTCGCCAAAGCATCTGAAGCTGAAAAGACACCTGTGTTTGAGGTGAACTTGGTTGATGCTATTGACATGTTGATGAAAACTCCAACGGCTCAGAAATTTGCTTCAAAGACAACTCCTCTTATTAATGATCATGTGCATCAATATACTCCAAAAGCTGATCCTAAAGTACCTCAACAATCTTTCTTTGGTATCTATTTGCAATTGGATGGACCAACAAAAGAAGATTTTGATCAATTAAAAGATAAAGTTACTAATCAAGATGTTATAATTACATGTCTTGTTGAAGAAAATGATCGTTTGAAGGCTGATAATGTTGAGATGAAGAAGAGGTTGGATGAGAGTGAACGTAAAAGGAAGTTGGCTAATGATTTACTTGTTGAGCATATGAATTACTTTGTTATCATTGAGCAGAAGTTGGGTATTCGTTTTAACTCAGAAGGTGATAGAGCCGAAGCAGGTAACACCATGTATGAAAAAGTCTATGGTGGTGATATTGGTGTGGCTGAAGCGTCTTTTCGTATTAATCATGATGTTAAAAAGGCTGCTGAGAAAGGTAAGTCTAAAATTGAAAAACCTATTATTTTCAATGATGTTGTTGAAGTTTCTGTGCAAGCTGGGGGAATCTAGTCATGCTGATATACAAGTTAGTGAACCTGTGGTAGAACCTGTGATTGTAAAAACTGTTGAACAATCTGTTCAAGTTTCTGATGAGGTAAAGGTTGTTGAGGAGGAGGAAGAAGATAAAGAAGATGAGGAGATGGTAGATTTTGGTGATTCTGGTGATTTTTATGATTTAGATGATGATGATACACCTCAACGTGGTGCAGGGGCGGTTGCTGGAAAGTCTGATAAGAAGATTGATACTGTTGGTGGTGATGTTCAACATGATGAAAGTTTTAAGGTAAAGTTCATCAAAACACGATTTTTGATGCTTATTTAATAATTGAAAAGTTAAAATTGAAATTCATTTTTACTTTGTTATTTAATACATCGTTCGTTACACTGTTGTAACGAATGGACACTATTCGTTAACTTAACTGATAACAAATGGAGGTCATTCACAATGAGAAATAATAACGAATGGAACCTATTCGTTACTATACATTCGCTTCCGTTGGCTGATAACGAATGACCTCATTCGCTATTTTTAGACAACAAATGTAGAACGAATAACATGCTATTCTTAATAGTTTTCATTTATAATTGATTCATCACCTGTTATTAACAAATGACACAACACATTAAGGCCATTCGTTAATTCGAAATTAGCGAATGAGCTTATTATTTTGCCTAGGGATGTGTGTAGATGTTATATTATATAAACCACAGTGAATAGACGAATGAACCATTCGTCTACCTCGATTAGCACTCTTCCTAAGAAATACTCTGCCAAAATTTTCCAAAAAATCGAATCTTAATTAAACCTTGTTTCATTTATCATTTTGCGTTCAGAAGGTATAGACGATCTCAACATAATGACTTTCGTAAAAAAATGATAAAAATTTTAGGGGTTAATTAAGACTTTATATAGGCTGATAATGTAATAATCAAATAAACAAATTTATCATTCATGTTTGTTAAATCTAACAATTAGGGTTGTTTGACGATGATATTGCGAGTCTAATGATATACATTTTACCTTGTTTTATTTTGATTTGAATCCAATTGTAATTTTAAAACATGCATGTTTTACTAATTATGCTGAATCAGTTTGACCTTGACCTTTTGATTGTCAAACATTGATATTCATGATGCTTATTTGCTATGAATAACAAATGATGGCTCATTCGTGTCTATAGTGGCCGAATGAATCCATTCGCATTGTTTAGAAAACGAATAGATAAATTCGTCTTATTCCATAACGAATGACTCATCATTCGTGTTATATATGGCACAAATGATTTAATTCGTTATTGATTCATTCGTTATCTATTGGATAACGAATCATCTCATTCGTTATAACGAATAACCTCATTCTTTACACCGAATGGGATAGCGAATAAGTCTTGAAATTTTAAACAAATTACAAATTTTCACTAAGTCTAAGTAAAATTTTGTATAAGTTATTTGATGTTCGGGTTTTTTATTCCAGATACTGCTGATGAAATTATGGCTAATGCTCCGGCACAAGAGAACCCGGTCATTCAAGAAAATCATGTTGTTCAAGAGGAACCACAAGCACAACAGGTTTAAGCACCACGGGAACAACAACCACAAGCACCACAAGAAGCGGCACCAGCCGTAGCTGAACTTGCCTACGACAAGAAACACAACATCTATGCATTCTTGCATGATGACTTTGGGGGTTGTGATGTGTTTCGGGACGATATTGCTTTTCTACATCGCTCACGCATTCAATATGCTATATCCGCGTATGTCCCTGCACATTTTAGCGTGATTTGTCCATTTTGGGACACTGCTCATTATGTTGATGCTAGGAAGGCCTTCATTGCTGTTGTGCAGAGAAAGACTATCAGGATTGATACTGACGTGATACGTCGAGTTCTTCATTTTGCTTACACGATTGATCACCCATGTGAATTCGACAAGACACTGATTTGAGGCTTGTTTCAGAGATTATTCTATAAAGGCGATCTTGAGCGTTCACAATACAACAAGGCGTACTTGTGCGAACAATACAAGTACTTGCTACACGTGATTATGCATTGCCTTGGTGGACGTAAGAGTGGATATGACGAATGCCTAATCATGCTTCAATATGCATTCGTTGTTGATATTTTATCGTCGGAAGGAGAACTGCTTGATTCGACATCGAAAGAACACATGTTTTATGTATCCTCATTTCTTGCAGCTCATTATCACTGATCTGATCCCTGATCTTGTCATTGATCAGACTTTGGTTGATGTTGTATTGGTCCTAGAACACATGACTGAAGATACGATGATGCATATGAAGATGTATCGAAATCAAACAGCTAAGGACAGACCAAGGGCTAAACGTTTGATTGGTCATTTGGCGAATCCGAATTATGTATGTCCATCTAATAATCATTGGATCCATGATGATTATGATTCTGAATGTTAATATGGACTAGGTGATGGTGGTAATGGTGGTACTGATGGAAATAGGGGTGATGGTGAACGTAATGTGGTTGAGGCAGCTACTTCTGGGGCTGCACAAAGCAAGATAAAGGGAAACCGGTCATGAAAGAATAACCAACTAAAAGAAGAGCTCATAAGGGCAGTGGTGTGGATATTGGTCCTTACAAACTTTACTAGTGGTTTATACTGCTGTTAGTTCCCCGACTACTACATTGTTGACGACGACATCCACTGATCTGAGATTTGCTTCAATTATACAATCGATGGGGTCTCCCATGTCGACCTCTTCTATCACGAAGATTGCTACATCTCCCGCTCCGACTACAATGCAAATGCAGCTGATGGCTCAATCATTATCATGTTTAGTCATTCTCAAGGTCCAGTTTACCCAGTGCATGCCTCGTTTCATACATTGACTGTTCCACAATAGATGGATATGCTGTGGAGCTTGATCCATCTCCAAGAAAGTAAATTGGCTGCTGTCTGTAACTTGCAAGATCAGATGGGGATGGACCAGCGAAGAATGGTAAGCCACATCTCCTACTTTCAAAAGGATAATCATGACCTTCAAGCAATTTTTATTGCTCAGGGGAGAAGATAAAAGAGTAGGAAGACATTATTCTTCAACTCACCTGTAAAGATGATACACTGAAAAAGTTGAAGAATGACGATAACGACAAAGAAACCGGTGACGATTTTGGGTAGAAGTGAGCAGAAACAATCAGCTGGTGTTACTGAAACTGAGGGCAACAACTTACAGTTGGTAGTGTTTCGTGATACTATCAATGTGAAGTCCATTGAGTCAGTGAATGCGAATTCCATCTCTTTCATTTATACCGTATCATAAACAATTGAAAACTCACACTTAAGCCAAACAATCTCTACACCACCTCGTTCATCAAACTGAGACAGAGACAAGGTAATATAATATTCATCTTAGTAGGACCAACCTCATAGGAACCCGACACAATCGCTCGGAATGTCGTTTGGCCGTTAAACTGAAGATCTAGATCTAAACAAGTGTTAAAATGAGTGGAAAACGGGCTTAAGGGTCACCTTAGCTCACCACTAGTTCAACCGAGGTTAACTAGACCTAAAACGAACATTTTTCGGCCAAACACAGCGGCCGACGGAGCCAAAGTCGCGAAAAAACCTAAAAAATGCGTTGAAGAAGAACTGGTCTGCACATTTGAGCGTATAAGTACTTATACGAGCGCAGAAGTACTTATACAGCGTACAAGTACTTATGAGGCGCATAAGTACTTATGCCGCGCATAAGTACTAACACGCTGGTAAGGACTTACGCTGAAGGGACTTATAAGCTGGAAATACTTATACGGGAGGAACTTTCACGCTGGAAACATGTACGGGGCATAAGTAAAGATTCGGGAAACAAAAACGTATACAACATATAAGTACCTAAGCGATGAGTATGAACTTTTGCGGCATATAAGTCAGGAATAAGGAACTATTTAGTAACTAAAGGTAATGTTGAAGAGGGAAATGACCAAGATAGAAATACCGAACTTCGGTTTTCTGATGAGATTTTAGTAAAGACTTTAAAACAGCTCGACCCCAGCCAGGGGTTCTGCCCCTTGGACCCTGCTAGTGGCTGGCCCCTAGAACCCCATTGATATAATTAGGAGTAATTAAGTGATGCTTGTTAATTGTTACACAGTTAGGCGTGCACAGCTCAAGAAGGGCATTAGCGTAAATTCAGAAAGGAATCTTCTACATGTGAGTTTCTAGCCCCTTTTCTCTGCTATGCTTTTCAGGGCTGTGTGCATACTCCTATGTGTTTAGTTGATACATTTACCTTAAGTGGTAAGTGTATGCTATATGAATGTCTATGAATGATGTTATAATGATATAGAAAGGGTTAAGAGTATGTACGTAGATGTAAATGAATATATATATATAAATATATATACACACACACACATATATATATATATCTAAAAGTATGTATGATGTGTATGGTTGTATGGCAACATATGTATGGATTGTATGGTTGTATGCTTAAAGGGCTGCAGACCCTAATAATATCTACGAAGATTAAGGGGTTTTAGCTAATAATATATGCAAAGGATAAAGGGTTCAAAAACCTAATAATGTATGCGAAGGTTTCAGGGTTGCAGACTCTAATAATATCAGCGAAGGTTAAAGGGTTGGAGACCCTAATAATATATGTGAAGGTTTTAGGGCAAGATGCTCTTTAAAATGTATAGATAATTATTTATGAAGAATTAAAGTATGAAAGAAAGAATGAAAGTATGTATGTACGTACGAAGGAAAGGTAAAAACGCTAAGTATGTAATATGCATATTCAAATATGCATATCTGTAAGTATGTGAATGAATTGTATGTTGCCTAATTACCTAGAACTCATTCAGCATAGCTACTTTTAGTATGCACGTAGGTGACTAGGCTAAGGCATCTGGCTTGAATGAAGACACATGGCATTGGACTGAAGAGGCTGGCATCTTTAGAAGAATGACGTGAAGCTTTAATATGACTTTTTATATAATGCTTAATGGTAAAAGTTTGTTTATTATGGAAGGATATGAATGATTATGTAATATATGGTTGAAGTTTATATTTCGCAAAAAGTTTTAATTAACTCTGATATTTAGAATTGTGTTTATTAATAAATCCATCGTCCAAGTAAGACACCGGGATCGGGGCCTTACATGTCTCTGACACATTTACTGAAATTGAAAAAAATAACATTATGTAAATTAAAGTACATATACATTATAAGAAAAATAACCATTAGCTACAACATAAACAAATTACAATAGTTAAAAGAAAAACTTTCATTCTTCAAGTATGCTTGAACATAGATGGTGTCTAAGATCTGAAAATTTACAAAGCATATTAATTTAAAAAAACGTATAATACGAAATGTAAAACAAGTTAAAAAAATACGCACAAAAATAATCTTCATAATAAGTTTCCAAATACTTGTTTACATCGTTTGTTGTTTTATTTATAAACCTTGATTTTTGTATCGAGTATGACTAATTTAAAACCGTTTCTACTTCTCACTCTTGAGAAAATGACATAGAGCTGGTGCACAATAACCATACAACAATAAATCAATTTCTACTACCATATCCAACCAAAAAATGTAACAAATTGGTGAATTCACTTTCTACATTAATTTCTAAATGTAATCATCACTTATATGCACAAACATGATGAAATAGGAACGAACGAAAAATTTGCAATGACACCAAAAGTAAAGCATATAATGTTTATCGGCTCACTTTAGATCCTTGAGCTTATGTGCTCGTGATCCAAGAATTTCTTTAAAGTTTCTATACGTACCTAAAAACATATAAATTAACACATTAATATTTTACATAAAATGAGATTTTATTTATTCTTCCAAAGAAATACCATAAAGTGTATCATATGCTTCATCAGAAATTGTATTTTTTTTTCATAGTTGAACTATATAGCTTTCAACAAAATACCATATGTTAAAGATGTATTCATCCTTGACATATGGTTTAAACTAAACCTACAAAGAACTTCATATAAATCAAAACGAAAAAAACAAATTTGAGATTAATAACATGTAAACAAAGAATCTATGTATAAAGTATAAACTTGAATGAACACAATACACCCAATGCATACAACTCTAAATCAATAACAAGAAACTCCAATGAAGAGGAAATTGTACAAAATCAAGTAAGTTTAAACAAAACTGTCTTAGTTATAAACATACGTTTCTAGAAAATTATCCTTAACCACATAGACTTCCACTTAACCACATAGACTTCCACGTCAGACTTTTTGTTTAATAAGTTTAAAGGCTTTTTTGGTGACCTTCATTAAAACACGGATTTATAGAAATGTCTATAAAAACGTAAATACATTAACCGTAATTACTTATCAATTACCATAATAAAGCACAAAAATTATAGGAATGTATATAAAAACAGAAATATATTAATTGATAATTAGTTTTTGGTTACCTTAATTAAAACATGAAAATGATAGAAAAATTTATGACAAATCATTATTTAATAATTAAGTATTGGTTAGCTTAATTAAAAAACAAACATTTAAAAATTTTGAATAAATGAATATTTTTTTATTAATTTACATAAATGATGAGTGTGACACAGAATCATTTTAGCTGAAACTTTTATAGAGCCTAACATGTTTTGATCCGTGATCCGAACCTGTTGTACGTTTAAACCCCACGATTTTAGCTATAAACTAAAAAAAAGACTTTGTGTGTGTTGGACCTGTTTTAAATGATTTTGTTAATGAACTAAACCCGAACGATGTTAGTTACAAATTGGACAAAATTAGAAAATGACCAATTATGGTAAGAATTTAAATATTTGACTCTTGATTTTGTAATTAGTTACATATTAACCTGCGTTAAAAAATTTAAATCACTTACGTATTGTCGTCTGTATTACCATAAATGTAAATGAAATGTGTATAAGGAAATAAAAATTGTAGTCAAAACCATAATAAAAATTTGTACACATTAACATTTCTCAAATGAGCATTATTGCAACTATACAAATTTTTAATAATAATATGATTAATAAACATACCTAATTCGAAGCAGTCATTCCAATACATAAAAATTTCTTTTATAGTGATTTTCCGGTTATAATAATTATATAAATCTTTTAAACTTGGTCCAAAAACACTAATAGCCATAGTATTACTACTAACCTAATCTATTTAAGATGGTGAACACCAACTTTGTTATATTATAAATAAGTGTTAGATATGAAAAAGAACTATATAAGTTTGTATATGAAAATCTAAATAATATATGTTATATATATATATATATAAAATGTTAGGTTTTTTACTATTTAATCCCAAATAAATCCTCGCTTCTCTTGTATATACATTATTAACTATAAATAGGGCATGTAGAAAATAATATTGAAATTACAGGAAACTAAAATACTCACCTTATAATTGAATCCGTTGGCACCCGTTTAGTGTTTTGTGATCGATCACCAGCCCATCCTCATCTACCTTTGTTCCAACAAAAAAAAGTCATCATGGAGATAACTATTAAGCAAGATGCATATATTACAAATAATTGGATGTTTAATGTTCATATTATGGTTGATTAATGGAGAAATCATATGAAATAACGTGAAGAAACCATCAATCAAATATGAAGAACATTGATGATTCGATTCTCAAGAAGCCGCTCATCTTACACATACGAAAGAGAGAGAGAGAGAATTAAAAATGTTTGTTATTTTCTAATGTTAGGGTTTATATATTATGAAGAGGGTGAGTTGGCAGTAATAAGAAATGAAATATGTGACATGGCATCTAGGTAGAAACCATAGAATGATGTCATGTATTACATTGTGTTGTTTTAATAGATTAGTAAGATACATGAATGAATAATTTTTTTTAATTAAATAATTTATCAGTTTGTAATCAAACAAATTAAAATTAGATGATTAAATGTTTCATATATTTTTTAATCAAGGAACAATGACAGGAAATAGGTTATATAAATAACAAAACTAGTTAAAACACAAAAGGAAGTACAGATAAATGAAACGTAAACAAAAAAGGCACACGAAATGATAATCTGTAAAACAAAATCATTCTCATAATAATGAATAGTTAACTTATGTCCAATAGAAAAGTTGCTGTTCATCACATAATCTTTCCATCTAACTTGAATAAAGCGATGATTTTCGGTTTGCTTTCCTGTTTAACTTTGAAGATTGTTGCTGAACCACCAAAACTCATTACTTTAACAAACAGTGTCTTGCCAAGATTAGCAAGGCATCCAACTTCAACAGGAAGATACTTCAAGAAACAACATTAAATAAAAAAAAAGAGAGAATGAAGTATTATAAATATAAACAATTATTAAAATGTACATAGAAAATAACAGTACTAGACGATAATTGATCTTCAGATGAAACTTAATATAGGAAGAATTATTTTCTGATGTTGTATTATAAGGATTATTATAATATCGATTATGAGAAGATCCTACATTTGACTGGTATTTGAATCATCAACGGTTTCTTCATAATGTTGGACAACTGGTGTTAAATATGAAAAAAGTAATTGTATACTAGTCATGTCATTTTCTTTGAATCAACATAAATCAACCACATAAAGTCATCATCTCTAAACCATAAGTCCTTTGTAAATTGCTTCCATCCATATTCAAATACATAGCCTTTCTTTTCAAATTTGAAGTTGATACGCCTTGAACGATTATAATCTATAATGAATTTAATTACACCAACTTGAAGCATATTTTGAAATTGAGACCGAATATGTTCATTTGACACCACCTAAAATAACTAAATACATAAATCAGAAAGTTAGCAAATAAAAAATTATGATTAATAATATTTACAACATACGAATTGGTAATTACCAGTCTATGATTTATTTCTGATGATTGAATAATACTAAAGTCTATAGATAATAAGTTGCTCTTACTTTCTTCATTGGAGTTCTTAATGACCATTTATATTCATATTCATTTGAAACAAAAAATATCTTTTGATTTGGACGAGCATTTAAATCTTCCATTGGCTTATGAAAACCATTTGCAAAACACAGACTTTGTTCGTATCTTTGTAATTGAATTTAAGATTACCCTTTGTGATGCTCTATTTGGATGGTTTTAGGGAAAATTTCAAACCTGGCAGAATTTATTTCAATAAATTCTTATGAAAGTACCTAATAAAAATATCATATGTTGTAATAAACATTTCTAAAACCCGAAATTCTTTAACTACCTATAATTGAAATACATGATTTGATTACATACCATAAAATGGAGTTTCAGATCTTCAACAACAATGTAGAAAGATGAAATACTTCAACTCACAAATATGTAGATAAACAGAAAAGTTTGTTAGTATGTTATGCGTAACAAAAAATTAATTGAGGTTTTATAAAATAGTAAAGAAGTTATACAAAAAGTTAACTGAGGTTTTTAGTATGTTAGTATGTTATACCAAATAAGTTACCTCTAGATTAGAAACTAGTAACAAAGAAGATAATGATTGCAGGTGGAAGAAATAGAAGGGTGGATTAGGGTTTTATGTGAGATTCGTTATTTTATCCGTATTTGTATTGTATTTGTATTCATTAAACCAGCCCATTTTGTCGCTTAAATGTATTCTTATTTTTCATTCATCATTTATATATTATTTCCGATGATTTAAATTTATTATTAATTCACTTTCTATTCGTTTTGTTCAATTAATGAAACTTCAGGATTTAATGTTTTATTAAAATAATCAAGTTCCAAACTATACGGGTATAATATAAAAATAATCCAAAGATAATAACTTTTAACAAGTTATTATAATAACTGAAAGTTTAATGGTTTAATATGTATATTTAGTTTAAATTCATTTTTGATATATATTGAAACTAGAGGGGCCATAAGTGTAACTATAATATAAAATATGTTATGAAAAATTAAATCCAGACCTCCGTCCAACGAAACTGGCCGCTGAAAACCTACAACCCCCAAAAACCCATTCTTAGATCGTTTTGACTCGTTTAAAGCTTGTAACTAACTTACACGATTAAACACTAATACTCTCCAATTACTATTATAAATAAGACCCTAATAGATTGCTAAACTTGTACCAACCATCAATCTTCTCTCTAACACAATCCATTACCTCAAAATCAGTTCGTTTTAATCGACTTCGGCCAACCACAGTTCTCCGTCAATCTATAGCCCTTACAGGTAATTATTATATGTATTTATATCATTTTTTACCGATAAACAAAACACCTAACTCTAATTTAACGTACATGTAACGGATTTGGGGAATTGAAATCTAGGATTCATTTGAGGAAGGTGATGAAATTGAATGTTAATACTTATATTCTTATTTCTATTGTTTAATCAAACAGTCAAGCTGGTCTAGTGGTTGGGTTTGTTTGTTGTGTATGTGGGCACCCGGGTTCGAACCCGGTCAATGCATTTTGTTATTTTATTTTTTTAAAACGTTTTACTTATTATTTAAAAATCAAATAAAATTAATAAAAACTATATTAAATCAAATAAAATCTTTTTAAGTTAAATAAAAACTATTATAAATTATTCTTTTTAGCTTTTTCACCCAAAAACCAATCTTTCTAAAACCCGTTAACTTTCGATTAACGGGTTAATTAAATATTATATATATATATATATATATATATATATATATATATATATATATATATATATCTTTCGTAAAATCTTATAATCCGTTAACAAATTCATTTTCAAGAGAAATATATCGTTAACAATAAAATTTCATATACGTTTTCATATTCAAACTTAGTAATAATCTCAAAATTAAAATGCCTTAAAATAATAAAAGTATATATAATAATAATAGTAAAATATATAAACTATAAATCCAAAGTTAAATTCGTAATCCTGTTAAGTTAGTTAATGATTCTCGTATTTCTTATTTTAGCTTGCGAGATTCGATCGTTCGGTTTCATTTAACGCGCTTTCGCTTTTTATTGCAAGTTTATCATCAATCTCAAAAGTGATTTTCTCACATCCTTTTTTTTTTTTTTACTTTTTTATTACTTTTGGTGGTAGCACATGTATCTTTTAAATTCAAGGATTTATGATTACGTTCACAAACTACATTCATTAGATGGACTTGTGTGTTTACTTGAATACTTCCTTGAAAATACTTGCACATGGTAGCCTCAGTAAGTATGATCATACGCCACTTTGCGCTCAGGACCATGTTGTTATTAGTGAATAAGGGCTTCATTATCCAAGTACGTTGGTTGTTACCAACTGAAGGACCTTACAAGCGTGATTATTACACTTTTCTCATGTAATTATGTAACGATTCCGACGAAATCAGGTAGACTCTAACCGGCATGAACTATTTACGTTATAGTTATTATTGAACGTACGATTTATTGATGTGATTATACGAGGATATATGATTCTCAAAATTGATTATACTTGATTAGATAACTTATCGTATTCAATATACGATTAATCGATTGATAGTTATTGAAACCCGATCGAATCGAGGGTTCAGTTATAGATGATATCTATAATATTTAGTGATTTTTACGAAGCATTAATGCTTCGGGATAAGTAAAGTACGGCACAGAAAAAGAATTTCGATTTAACGATACGTCGGTACGTTAAACGAAATATGAATACCAAACCGAGCAAGATACCATCATTCAAGCCGAAAAAAATGCGCAAATAATATTATTATGGTGTTTTAAGTAAACAAGGGTTATGGTTTAAACTTTTAAATGTATTAAACCGGTTTAAATGAAATGCATTTTTAAAAGCCGAATTAAACGTCTAAACGAAAAACGAACCGAACTGAGTTGATCCAAAACGTTATCCACAATTGGAAATCCAAACTTGTGGACTAGAATGAAGAAGGTGGGCCCCACCCCACCCCCTCCAAACTCACGGGCATAAGTGGATAATTCCACCATAATCTTTCATTTTCTCAAGTAAATAACCAATCTCCATCATCTCTCTAGAAATCCAAAGATTTTGAAGACAAAACAAGGTAAAAATCGAGTTATTTACGTTTTCATCTTCGTTTCTTGAGTTTATTTGCAAGAAAATGAGGTTTCAAGTGAAAAAAGGGTGAAAACCCGAGATGAAAACCGATTCTTGCATGATCAAGTGATGTATACGGGTTATACAAGGGATCTTGGTCCAAGAAAGGAGTTAAACGAACCAAAAACGAATTTTTACGGTTTAAACTTTAATTTTGAAACAATAACCGAAACTATAGTGTAAGAGGCTTGATCGTGAGTGTAACTTGCTTGGTATTGTGGTATGTTGGTTGTAGGTTCTGTATTTAGTGGTAGATAAGGCGGAAAGACGAGTTTGTAGCTTGTAGTGGCGGAGAACAAAAGGTATATTCGGTTTATGTTCGGTTATGAGTTTTTGGACAGTTTGTGAACGGTTTAGAGTTAGGTCATGAAATTTTACAGAAGTGTTAAATACATGAAAATATGAGTTCTGTGAAAATTTGGTAATTTTTGGACAAAGGATGAATATTTGGTAAATTTAATGCTCGGTTTTGGCTAAAAATGGTGAAAAATATTTAAATATCATGATAAATTCTGGAAAATTCAAGATAAGCTTTTTATAACATGTAAAAGTCACACGCAAAATTTTAGGTCAGTTGGAGAAGTCTAAGTAGGTTTTTCGGTTAAACGAGTTCTAGGGTTTTCTAGCTCGGTTTTAGTGAAAATGGCATGTAAAAAGAGATTTTGGTTCTTGAAAATTACAGGGGACTATGTGGATGGCAGGGGTCATCCAGGAAAAAATTGGGATTTCAAGATAAGCTTTTTATAACATGTAAAAGTCACACACAAAATTTTAGGTCAGTTGGAGAAGTCTAAGTAGGTTTTTCGGTTAAACGAGTTCTAGGGTTTTCTAGCTCAGTTTTAGTGAAAATGGCATGTAAAAAGAGATTTTGGTTCTGGAAAATTACAGGGGACTATGTGGATGGCAGGGGTCATCCAGGAAAAATTTGGGATTTTTCTAAGGTCGTTTGGTATTTACGACATATATAGTGTTTAAATAGTGTTTAAAAATAGATAAATAAATTTTAAATATAAAAATTAATTCTAGAAATGTTTTTATAAAATTCCCCACTGTCAAAAAGTGATTTGTGCAAAATTTCAAGATCCGGGATTAAACGGATAATTATTTGTGCTAAAAAAAAACAAACTTTTAAAGTCTAAAACGCGTAAACCGGTAAAGTTCGCCTAAACGAGTTGACTGGTGTATAAAAACCCTAAAAATGAACTATTTTCATATAACTGAGTTAAACAGGTAAAAATAAATCATCCGAAAATAATTCGGATGATTTGGGTAATTTTATCCGATTTAACAGTTTCCGGTACACTAAAGACGGAAACGGGTCCCGCGGCCAATCGGGGTGTCTAAACCGAGCTCTAATTTCACAACTTTAATTAAATTATCAGTCAACAACTATTTTCGGGTCGTGTGTGACCAAACTCATTTTTTAAACGTAAAAACGGATAACCGTTCTAGGCACGCAAAACGGGGAAAACGAACTAATAGTAATTTTGACTATTGAACTCTAAACGATATCACAATCTGAGTCCGGAGAAGTGTTTCTAGGTTAACATTGCCCCCGGAACGGGTACGGTACTGGGTTAACTGTGTCCCCAGATGTACCGGTTAACACGGTTAAAGTTATATTAATAGTGATTGTATAGTAACGAACTTAGGGATCGTATTACAGACCCGGACTAGTAGCTTGCGTACTGTGTTACCTACTTGTTTGCGATAAGGTGAGTTTCACGAGCCCCTTTTTCTGAATTGTTTTTTAAATATTTTCTCGGGGCGGAAAGCATGTTATTATTAAAATGTTTAAGTACATACTGAACGCATGGATTTGCGTGTATTTATATATATTTTATTGTACGGGAATCGTACGGAAATGTACTAAGATGGTGATTGTCTGAGTTGCTAACATTGTAAGGCCCCGCAACACGAGTGATTAGCTAAAAGCCGGTAGAGTGTGAATAGTACTATTGGTCTGACAAACCCAACTGGTCCAGCATGGATTTGCTGATGTTTCCCAGCCAGTTGCACATGTCTATTTTGTTGTTATTTATTTTGCTATGTAATGTTAGGCATAGCGGTTTGGGGCAGGTTCATGGGCAGAGTATGCCACGGGGTTGTATGTGGATAGTCAGAGGTTTCACTTGTGGGCTCAGCATAATTACATCGCTAATATATGATTATTATAATGATTTGTCACTGTTTATTTAAATTAGTGAAACTCACCAACTATTCGTAGTTGACCCGTTTTCTTTACATGCTTTCTAGGTACCCTCAAACTGGAATAATTGCTACATGCTTGACGATACGTGCTTTTTTTGTGGAATTTTAATGATCTTTTTGTATTAAATATGTTAATGTACTGTTGGTAAAACTTATGTGCTAACGCCTAGACGGTAACTAAACTCGGAACAATGTAATATGGTGTAAATTAATGTAGTAGTGTTTTCTTTATAAGCAATGCTGTTGATATCAGACGTGTCTGTTGCACCCCGTTTATGTTTCCGCTGCGGTTACGGGGTGTTACAGAAGTTGGTATCAGAGCCATTGGTTATAAAGAATTAGGATGTCTTTAAAAGATACCTAAAATATAACCAGTAGCTCAAGTATTATAGGATCTGAATATCAACTAATAATTTATAGTGACGAGATCTGGATGAACTTGGATGGACAAGTGAGTTATTATGGTCCGGAACATAATAACAGACTTGTCCACACGAGGGAATTCTGGGGAAGTCACGGGGAACATTAATAGGTAAAATCGGCAACATATGTGTAAGTATATGATAATATTTTTATGTGGCAAAGTTGTATAAGTATGTGTATATTAATTTAATTATGATTTACATTATGGAAGGAACTATATGTCTGCTAACTTGTGTACAGGTAAGGATGTCGAGATCACGAAGTCTGTCAGTGGAGGAGGACCCGGAGGAGACCAGTTCCGGGAACTCTAGGAGCTTACGCCTAGTATCCAGCACTGAGCCTAGTGAGACTAGCCGTAGGAGTACTAGCATGTCCTCCCCTACTAGGGTTGCCAGATCCCCCACCCCACCCGCACCACAGGCCACCCCTACCCCTCCCAGACCCAGATGCCGCCTCACGGCGCGGATCAGTGTCCCCTATGTTCCACCTACCTCTACCCCACCCAGACCTACCTTCCACAGGGGCGAGTCCTCCCGCCGCCAGCCCGAGCCTGTGCCTCCACCCGTGTGGGGTACCCCTAGGGCGGAGAGGGATGAGCGTCCCTCCTCCGAGGCTGCATGGCTCCGAGTGCTCACCGAGCAGGTGGTTGAGCACACCATTGCCTTGACGGTGGGTATCCAGAGGAGGAGGTACTTGGCGGACTGCATACTGGACAGCCAGTATGCGATTGCTCAGCTGAGGAGGGAGGGCGCATACTCCCAGTGGATGATTGACCGGATGGAGACACGGATCCGGGGTTTGCTAGCGGTGTTGGTGGCGATGGTGGCAGTGTTGGTGTGGTTGGTATACCACCATGCTTAGTTGTGTTAGGGTGGTAGTAGTCAGGGTCCGCTTTTTGATACTCTGTGTAAGCAGTTAGTGGTGATGCTAACATAGAGTGAATCTTGGTTAGTTATAGTACAGCCACTAGCCCATAGGGGGTCTCTTTTGGGGATGTCATTGTAGATACTTTTGGTGTATCATTCAAGCACTGACCCATAGCGGGTTATGTCTAAATGATGCCGATGTAGGACCGATGTATAAAAACTTAATCTATGTGATGATGGCAGGAATGTAATGTGTACTGATGTTTATGTAATATGTACTGATGTTTATTAATGAATGGAATGTGTGTTGTGTATCGAGATTGGAATTTGTATTAATTATATGTATTTTTCTTAATGTTGTGTAGAATGGCACCAAAACGGTCAGCCCGAATGTCAGAAGCGGATGTGGACCGTCTGATTGCTCGACAGTTAGAGGCGGCGATACCGGATATAGTATCGCGCATCGCCGCCAGTATTAACAATACGACCAATCCAGACCCTGCGAGCAATCAAACGACCACCAATAATGATGGGGAACAAAATGTTAACCTTCCACCGAACGGTAACCCGATTCCGAGTAATGACGCACCGCCTAAGGTGGTCGTTACAGAAAGTAATGGCCCTATACCTAGTGTAGAAACGAACCGCACTGAACCGACTCCTGCAACAAAGGGATGTTCAATCAAAGATTTTATGATGTGCAAGCCCCTAGAATTTAGCGGGTCTGAGGGACCAAATGGGTTGGTTAAGTGGATTGAGAAAATAGAGTCTGTTCCGAACCTGCTTCTCATGGCAAATAACCTCTGCGTGGTTCTCGACTAACCAATCCATACCTACCACCATGTCAAAACTTCCCAAGTCTATTGGCAACAAGTTAATATTGAACCCGTGACCTCCCATGACTATTACACATTGTTCAGTTCTTTCGTTTGCGCATAACTGCCTACCATTGGCTAGTTCTATAGTATAAGGTGTGTCTAGCCTACTGGTTGCTAGGCCTAGGGAGTCTTTAAACTCAGCGGATATAAAACTTAGGTCAGCGCCAGTATCAAATAAGACAGATGCAAAATGGCCGTTAAGTAAAAACGTACCGGTTACCACATTCGGCTCTTCTTTAGCTTCGCCCGCGCCGATCGCAAAAGCTCTCCCGCGAGCTTGGTTTCCCTTTTGCGGGCAATCCCGACTAAAATGCCCTGGCTTCCCGCATGCGTAGCAGTTGTCGCTCGCTCCAGCTTCTCTGATACGGCAATTCACCGTCTTGTGCCCTGGCCTGTTACATTTGGCGCACGTGACGCTCGCGCATTCACCCTCGTGGTGAAACTTGCATTTGTTGCACCATGGGTAAGGCCCGCTGTATCCTTTCCTTGATGGCTCCGCGGCTTGGATCGCGTAAACCTTTGCGCTCTCCTGCTTCTTGAACGGTGGCTGCTTGGAGTCGGACCCTCGGTGGTGAGAGTTCCATTTCCTCTTGGAGTCAGAGGTTCGCTGCTCGTTTCCGCGCGTAGTCAACATACCCGCACGGACCGTATCCCTTGTAAGGGTGATGGCCCGCGCTACCGCCTCATCAAAGGTTGGAGGCGCTGCGGCGTTGAGCGGAACCCTAACAACAGGAGGTAACCCAAAGATATATCTCTCGATCTTCTTTTCCTCCGTGTTTGCCATGTCTGGCACCAACTGGCAAAGCTCGTTAAACCGGTTGTTGTAGGCGTCGATATCCGTTCCTACCATGGTGTGGTTCCAGAATTCCTGCTGCAGACTCTGGATTTCTGCGCGAGAGCAGAACTTTCTCATCATCATTTCCTTCAGTTCTTCCCAGGTCTTGTGAAGAGCAACTTCTCGCCCCAAAGTCTTCACTTGAAGATTCCACCAAGACGAAGCTGCTTCTTGGAACATGCAGGTCGCGTAAAGGACCTTCTGGTTCTCATTACATCCGCTAATGGAGAGAACTGTCTCCATCTTGTCAATCCAGTTGTAGAGCCCAATGGCCCCTTCGGTACCCTTGAATGGCCAAGGCCTACAGGCCATAAATGTCTTATAGGAGCACCCTTTGTCCAAGGCTCCTGATTCGGGTTCTGGGGTCTCGTTCTGACGACCCTGACTAGATTCGGCCTTGCTGGCCTCATGTGTCGCGATCGCCTGCGCGATTATTTCCGCGAGTTCCTCGGGTGTCATGGTAATTCCCTTGGCTCTAGTTGGAGGCATTCTCGCTTTAAAAGAGTGAAAATATATTAAACTTAGCGCATGTACTCTGAGCACATAATGTTCTTTATCTTTATTCACTAGACACTGTGCGACCCGTGTTCCTAAGTGTGTGTATAGTTTCTTTTGAAAATATTTTCTTTGAAAAATATTTCATGCGATTCCCCAACGGTTATAGTCTAGGTTAAAACTTCTTTTCCTAGTTCGCTATAACCAGTGCTCTGATACCAATCTGTCACACCCGGCCCTGAACGGCGGAAACAGCCGGGCGCGCGCGAGTGGGGATTGATACTTAAGCACGGGCCATTGCAAACATTCAAAGTAAGATTTTCATTGCGCGTGAAATGTTTAATACAAATACATTACATTGTTTAAAAATTACATAAAAACATCCAAGTGTAAAAACTGTTGAAGATTTCCACGCCATATCCCCTTGCGCGGCGGGAACAACCGCGCGCATCGAAGGGATAGAACTAAAATCTTCCAAAAAGCTAGTTTTAGATGTTCAGCGTGAGGTGCTCTAAGTGTGACTCCATGCGCTACCTAGTTATCTCCTGAAAGACACGTAAAACATTTGAATCAGTATAAACTGAGTGAGTTCACAAGTTTTAGTAACTTGATAAATCGTATTGCATCATAATCTTGATAAAAATCATTCTGAAACATAATTCTGATAGCATCATTAAAACACATGCTTGGTAAAACATAGTTCTATCAACATATTCTGATAAAATCGTTCCGCGGGTTACGCGCGAACATTTCTGGGAACTGTGCTCGTCTGTGTAAGTGGCGCTGCCACTACGAGCGAAATAGGTAGTACCGTCCCGCGGGTTACGCGCGGACACTTCTGAAAAACCGTGCTCGTCTGTGTAAGTGGCGCTGCCACTACGAGCGAATAATACCGTCCCGCGGGTTACGCGCGGACGTTGTGCCGGAAAACAAGGCGCTCGTCTGCGTAAGAGGAGCGACCTCTACGAGCGGGCTCAATCCCATAGTACTGCCCCGTGCTAGGCACTCGTCTGTGTAAGAGGTGCGACCCCTACGAGTGGGTGGATCAAACCAGCAGTCCCTACCCTTAGAGTTCCAATGGTAAAGTGATCACTTACTCGTATCGCACTCTCATCGAAAACCATAGATAACCGTTTGCATTGCTCATCATGAAACATAATTTAAACACATAATCGCTTGCATAGCTTGTAAGTATACCATGATAAAACATTATTTAAGTACGTGTCCCACGCCCCGAAAACAGTTTAAAAATAGTGAAAACAGTGAAAATAGGGGCTGTGAGACTCACCTGTGGTTCCTGTTAAGGGATTTAATCGAGATTCGGGTTTTCTTGGTGTTGGCCTTTGAATTGAAGGTCTAGAATACGATTAAATAACAAGAAGTATATATATATTAGGATCAAGAAATAGGAGAATATAAGGGTTGGAAAGTAGATCTCAAGGTTATAATCTTGGCTTACCTAGTAACAGGATCGGAAATGAAAACAACGGATGCTTGGGAGATGATTAGTGCAAGTTTGCAGTTCTTAAGAGAGAAGTTTGAAGTGTGTTTGAGTGATAATTTGGGTTACATATTTATAGGCAAACTCAAGGGGACACAATCCCTTGCTTTAGGGAATTGTAATCCTTTCATATCTAGGTGTAATGATGATAAAGTATGGAAATTATTATTATTTATTTAAAAGTGGAGGAGTGGATAAAAGATTTTGATTTGATTTGGACAGGACATGCATGTAACACCCCGTAACCGCAGCGGAAACGTACACGGGATGCAACAGACACATCTGATATCAACAGCATTGCTTATAAAGAAAATACCACTACATTAATTTATAACATATTACATTGTTGCGAGTTGCGTTACTGTCTAGGTGTTACACACATATATTACCAATAAAACATTAATAAATTCATTACAAAACATAGAGCAGCAAGCTTCCAACAGGTAGCACAGATAGTTAAGCACATATCAATCATTCCAACTTGGGCATACCTAGAAAACATGTAAAGAAAACGGGTCAACTACGAATAGTTGGTGAGTTTCACTAATTTAAATAAACACTGACAAATCATTTTAATAATCATTTATTAACAATATAATCATGCTGGGAACTATGTTACCCCAGAACATTTCCAATAACTTTCTGGGAACTATGTTACCCCAGAACAATAATAACCCCTGGGAACTATGTTACCCCAGAACAATAACAACCCCTGGGAACTATGTTACCCCAAAACAACAATAACCCCTGGGAACTATGTTACCCCAGAATAATAATAACCCTGGGAACTATGTTACCCCAGAATAATAATAACCCTGGGAACTATGTTACCCCAGAACAACAATAACCCTGGGAACTATGTTACCCCAGAACAACAATAACCCTGGGAACTATGTTACCCCAGAACAACAATAACCCCTGGGAACTATGTTACCCCAGAACAATAATAACCCCTGGGAACTATGTTACCCCAGAACAATAATAACCCTGGGAACTATGTTACCCCAGAACAACAATAACCCCTGGGAACTATGTTACCCCAGAACAATAATAACCCCTGGGAACTATGTTACCCCAGAACAATAATAACCCCTGGGAACTATGTTACCCCAGAACAATAACACATTATAAACATTTTATATATTCTATGCATCAGTCCATATATATATAAATGTACAAGTATTTCCATACGATCGGTATGTACTTAAATACTTTAAATAAGACATGTTTTCCGCCCCGGGAAAATATAATTAAAACAATTCATTAAAAGGGGCTCGTGAAAACTCACCTTGTTGTGAGTCGGTGAGTAATATAAGGAACAGCTACGTGCCTGGATCTGTAATATAATATCTAGTCGTTACTATATAATTCCCATAACTTAAATACATGTCAATCGGTACATCTGGGAACATTGTTAACCCAGTACTGTACTCGATTCGGGGACAATGTTAACCACGTGACACTTCTAAGGACTCAGATTGACATTGCTTAGAGTTTGACAGTCAATTTAGTTAAGGTGATGAAATTATAGCTCGGTTTGACACCCCGTTTGGCCGTGGGGCCCGTTTCCGGTATTTCGGTGCCGGAAACGGTAAAATCGGGTAAAATTACCCAAATCATCCGGATTATTTTCGGATGATTTATTTTTACTTAATTTACTTAGATTTATGAAATAGTCTATTTTTAGAGTTTTCATGTACCAGTCAGCTCGCTTATGCGAACTTTGCCGGTTTACACGTTTTAAGCTTGAAAAACTTGTTTTTATGTTCTTTTTAGCACAAATAATTACCCGATTAGTCTCGGGTCTTGAAATTTTGCACAAAACTTAATTTGACAGAAAGGAATTTTGTAAAAATTTTCCAGATTTATTTTCTTATATTTATATTTATTTATCTATTTTTAAATCTTATTAAAATACTAAATATATCAAAAATACCAAAACACTTTAGAAAAATCCCAAATTTTTCTGGGATGATCTTTATCATCCTCATAACTTTCTGGAATTTTCCCAGATTTATTTTCCTACATTTACATTTATTTATCTATTTTTAAATCTTATTAAAATACTAAATATATCAAAAATACCAAAACACTTTAGAAAAATCCCAAGTTTTTCTGGGATGATCTTTATCATCCTCATAACTTTCTGGAATTTTCCCAGATTTATTTTCCTACATTTACATTTATTTATCTATTTTTAAATCTTGTTAAAACACTAAATATATCAAAAATACCAAAACACTTTAGAAAAATCCAAAATTTTTCTGGGATGATCTTTATCATCCTCATAACTTTCTGGAATTTTCCCAGATTTATTTTCCTACATTTACATTTATTTATCTATTTTTAAATCTTGTTAAAACACTAAATATATCAAAAATACCAAAACACTTTAGAAAAATCCCAAATTTTTCTGGGATGATCTTTATCATCCTCATAACTCCCTGGAATTTTTCCAGAATTTAAAACTTATTTTTCAAGCCATTTTCACCCAAAACCGAGCTAGAAAGCCCTAGAACTCGTTTCACCGAAAAGCCTACTTAGACTTTTCCAACTGAGCTCAAATTTTGTGGGTGACTTTTATATGTTATAAAAAGCTTATCTTAAATTTTCGGGAATTTTTCATCATGTTTTGCTATTTTTCACTATTTTTGGCCAAAACCGAGCATTAAATTCATCAAATATTCATCTTTTATCCAAAAATTACCAAAAATTCACAGATCTCATATTTTCATGTGTAGATCATCTCTGTGAAATTTCGTGACCCGACTCTAAGCGTACGTAAATCTGTCCATTTTTTCATAACACACGAAAACCGAACTATTTTGTGTTTTCTAGCTTTAGATCGCAAGGATCTCGGTTTCTAGCCTTTGCTAGCCGCTAGATACAACACTTACAAGCACAATATCACTATACCAAGCAAGTTACACCAATAATCAAACCATTTCTTTCAAAGTGTCGGTTTTTAAGTAAAAACAAAGGTTTTAACCGTAGAAATCCATTCCCGACTCTTTTTACTCATTTCTTGGACCATGATCCCTTGTATAGCATGTATACACCTCTTGATCATGCAAGAGTCGGTTTCATCTCGGGTTTTCACCCATCTTTCACTTGGAACTCATTTTAACAAGATTTTAACCGTAAAAATTCGTTATAAACTCTTTTAACTCATCACTTGGATCAAGATCCTTTGTATAACTTGTATACATCACTTGATCATGCGAGAATCGGTTTCAACTCGGGTTTTCACCCATTTTTACATTTGAAACCTCCTTTTCTCAAGATCATGAAGTTAGAAAGCAAAATTCAAGCTTAAAAACATATGTTATACCTTCAAATCTTGGTTAGAACTTGAGTTTTTGGATGAACTTAGAAGGGTTTAGATAGTTGAGAGAGTTTTGATGTGTAAAAAAAAGAAAAATGAGTTGATTATGAATGAAAAGGGACCGATCGGTCCACCATAAGGGTGGGGGGTGGGTCCCACAAATCCATTCTAAGCCACATATTCGGATTACGCAATCCGGATAATGTTGTGGATAATCTGGTTCAGTTCGTTTCTCGTTTAAACTCGTAATTCGGCTTAAAACGGGCCTAAAATGGTTGTTTTTCGGGTTAACATAAAATTTATATAAAACTGATTTAAAAACTTTAAAAACTTAACCCATGACATTAAAACATCATGTTATTAATAATTACGCATCTTTTTCGGTTTGATTGATCGTCTCTTGCTTGGTTTGGTGTTAAAGGTTTCGTTTATCGTACCGACGTACTAATAAATCGAAATCCTTTTTCTGTGCTATAATTCACTTATCCCGAAGAATTAATACCTCGTAAATATCACTAAACATTATATACTTCGTCTATAATGTAATTCCCGATTCGTTCGGGTTTCAATAATCGTTCATTGGTTAATTGTAATTCCAATATGATTCACTATATAATTGAGTATGATTCATACTGTGAACCATATATATTCGTATAAACGTGCTATAACTCATATAATCAATATTAAATAACACGTAAATAGTATATTCCGGCTAGGGTATACCTGGAGTTGCCGGAATCGTTACATTCTCCCCCCGTTATAAAAATTTCGTCCTCGAAATTTTATGCGTCAACTACTTCCTTTTGAGGAAATAGGTGGGGGTATTTCTTCCGAAATTCATCCTTTCGTTCCCAAGTAAATTCTGGGCCTCGTTGCGAATTCCATCTAACTTTGACCAACGAGATCTTATTGTGTCTAAGTTGCTTGATCTTACCGTCTACTATTTCGATGGGCTCCTCTACGAAGTTGAGCCTATCACTTATTTGAACACCCTCTAAGGGTAACACCGATGTCTCATCCGCCAGACATCTTTTCAAATTCGATACATGAAACACGTTATGAACTGCACTTAGTTCCTCAGGCAGTTCTAGTCGGTAAGCTACCGGACCGATCTTTGCAGTAATGTTGAATGGTCCAATGTATCTAGGGGCCAACTTCCCCGCCTTTCCAAATCTGACCACTCCTTTCCAGGGTGATACTTTCAAGTATACCTTTTCACCCTTCTCAAATGACAACGGTTTTCGACGGGTATCAGCATAACTCTTCTGCCGATCCCGCGCGGCTTTCAGGTTGTTCTTAATCTCAAGAATCTTGCTGGTCGTCTCCTGGACCAGATCCGATCTAATGACCTGCGGGTCACCCACTTCAGACCAGCAAAGTGGTGATCGGCACTTCCGCCCATACAATGCTTCATAAGGTGCTGCCTTTATACTGCTGTGATAACTGTTATTATAGGAAAATTCAACGAGTGGGAGATGTTGATCCCAATTTCCCTTAAAGTCCAGTACGCAGGCACGAAGCAAATCCTCCAAAGTTTGAATGGTCCTCTCAGACTGACCATCGGTCTGAGGGTGGTAAGCTGTGCTTAGGTCAATACGTGTTCCCAATGCTTCTTGGACAGCTTGCCAAAGTTTGGAGGTGAAATGGCTATCCCTATCGGAGATGATCGAGATGGGGATGCCATGACGAGACACTATTTCATTTATATAAATTTGCGCAAGTCTCTCAGTGTTAAAAGTATTCCTAATTGGAATAAAATGTGCCGATTTGGTTAATCGATCCACGATTACCCAAATCGCATCATGACCTCGGGGTGTCTTGGGGAGATGTGTCACAAAATCCATTGTGATCTGCTCCCACTTCCATTCGGGAATTTCCGGCTGTTGCAACATTCCCGAAGGTTTCTGGTGCTCCGCCTTAACTCTCGCACACGTCGTACACTTGCCGACGTATGTGGCTATATCCTTTTTCATTCCTGGCCACCAGTAAAATTCTTTCACATCCTTGTACATTTTATCTGATCCCGGATGTATGGAATATTTCGATTTATGAGCTTCGTCCATGATTAAATCACGAAGGTCATGGAGGGTCGGGATCCAAATCCGATTTTTGAAATAAAGAATTTCGTCCACACGCTGTTCGAAATTCTTCTCATTCCCGTAAAGTCCTTCTTTAACCAATTGGCCCTCTTTCAACGCCTCGCGTTGAGCGACTCGAATTAAATCTGAAAGGTTCGACTGGACTATCGTCCCCAACGCTCGCACACGTAGTGGCTTGACTCGATCCTTTCTACTCAAGGCATCGGCTACAACGTTAGCCTTGCCGGGGTGATATCGTATGTCACAGTCATAGTCACTCAGCAACTCGACCCATCTTCGTTGCCTCATATTCAGTTCTTTCTGATCGAATATGTGTTGCAAACTTTTATGATCAGTGAATATGGTGCACTTTGTACCGTAGAGATAGTGTCTCCAGATTTTAAGTGCAAAGATGACTGCTCCCAGTTCCAAGTCATGAGTAGTGTAGTTTTTCTCATGAACTTTTAACTGTCGAGACGCATAGGCTATGACCTTTTTATTTTGCATTAACACGCACCCTAACCCTTTACGGGATGCGTCACAATATACAACAAATCCATCGTCTCCGTCGGGGAGACTTAAGATTGGCGCTTGGCACAATCTTTGTTTTAGCGTTTGAAACGCCGTTTCCTGCTCTTCACCCCATTCATATTTCCGATCCTTTTGAGTCAGGAGGGTTAAAGGTTGGGCGATGCTGGAAAAGTTCTCTATAAATCGACGATAGTATCCAGCTAAGCCTAAGAATTGGCGGATTTCTTTCGGAGATTTAGGCGCTTGCCAATTCTTAATAGCTTCAACCTTGCTCGGATCAACGTGTATTCCTTTGTGGTTTATAACATGACCGAGGAATTGCACCTCTTGTAACCAGAAGTTACACTTGGAGAATTTTGCATATAACTTCTCCTGATCCAGGAGCTCTAAAACTAACTTTAAGTGTTGCTCGTGCTCCTCTTTACTCTTCGAGTATATCAAAATATCGTCAATAAATACAATGACGAACTTGTCGAGATAGGGTTTACAGACTCGGTTCATGAGATCCATGAACACCGCTGGCGCATTTGTTAGCCCAAAAGGCATAACTAAAAATTCGTAGTGGCCGTAGCGAGTCCGGAACGCGGTTTTTGGGATATCCTCCTCTTGAATTCTAACTTGGTGGTATC
The DNA here is from genome assembly GCF_021521415.1 of Bidens hawaiensis. NCBI lineage: Eukaryota > Viridiplantae > Streptophyta > Magnoliopsida > Asterales > Asteraceae > Bidens > Bidens hawaiensis. The sequence continues at coordinate 837,132 of NW_027491099.1, forward strand.
CCGATCTAAGATCAATTTTTGAGAAATAGCTCGCACCTTGTAGTTGGTCGAACAAATCATCGATTCGGGGAAGAGGATATCTATTTTTGATGGTTAATTTGTTCAATTCCCTGTAGTCAATGCACATTCGAAGGCTTCCGTCCTTCTTTTTCACAAATAGTACAGGTGCACCCCACGGGGAATAACTGGGACGTATAAATCCCTTATCCAACAATTCCTGCAACTGGTTGGATAGTTCTTGCATCTCGGACGGTGCAAGTCTGTAAGGGGCCTTAGCAACAGGGCCGGCTTGAGGTAATAAGTCGATTCTGAATTCGACTTGTCGGGTTGGCGGTAGTCCAGGAAGTTCCTCTGGAAAAACTTGTGGAAATTCGCGTACCACGGGAATATCGTCCACCCGTTTTTCCTCAGAATCAGCGGCCGTCAGGCTCGCTAGATACGCCACACATCCCTGACGTATATATTTCAACACCTTGAGGTGGGATATAAATGGTATCATGGTGCCGGATTTTTCTCCCTGCACTAATACCTCCTCGTCATCCGACACCCGGATCTTGACGGTTTTCTTTTCACAGTTTATTTCTACCCTATTACGTGCCAACCAATCCATTCCCACTATCACGTCAAAACTACCCAATTCTACCGGTAATAAGTCAATCAGGAAGGATTGTTCGCTTAGAATAAAAGGGCAATTCCGAACAATCCGATTAACTATCATGGTTTTACCGTTAGCGACCTCTACGGTGTAGGGTTCTATGGTTTCACCAATAGGAAGGTTTGCTATCGAAAGGAATCTAACGGAGACAAAACTTCTATCGGCGCCTGTATCAAATAATACAGAAGCGTACTGATCAGAGACGAGGAAGGTACCTGTCACTACGCTGGGGTCCTGGCGCGCCTCGTTCGCTCCCATCACAAATGCCCGGCCTCGCGCCGGATTGGACGACGATGGCTGACCCGCGAGTTGTCTCCCGTTTCCTCCCTGATTCAGTTTCGGGCAGTTCCTTTTGAAGTGATCCGTGCTGCCGCATTCGTAGCAAGCACGGCTAGTGGTCACCATCTGGTTTCCTTGCGGGTTCTGCTGTCGGGCTGGTTGAGTTCTAAATGGTTGCGCCCGAATAGGTTGTGGTTGACGGTTCAGGTTGTTCAGATTTGTCTTACAATTTGGTGCGTAGTGTCCAACCCTGCCACACCGGTGGCACACCACCTCCTTGCACACGCCACTATGGTGGTAACCACATTTCCCGCATTTAGGAAACGTTCCCCTCTGCGGTTCTTGCCTTCCGCCCGAACTAGTCATGGCATAGCTCTGGGCAGCGGGCCTAGCTCGTTTGTTTTGCTGCTTCTCTCGGATCCTATTGTCATACGTACCTCGCTTTCCCCCAGCCGACTCTCCCGTCGCCTTTATCGATCCGCTCCTTAAGAAATCATACGTGACAATACCAGCCTGTGTCACTGCACCCTCATACGTCTGGTGCCCTCCCGCGTTAACTATGCTCCTCACTACTGGAGTAAGTCCCCAAATATAACGTTCCACCCTTTTTGACTCTGGGGTGACCAACCACGGCACTAATCGTGACAGTTCATTAAACCGGTTGGTATATCCCAAGTGGTCCGCCCCATGCATCTCTAGGTTCCACAACTCATGTTCCAGTTTCTGCAATTCATTCTTTGGGCAGAAATGTTTCAAAACAAGATCCTTAAGCTCTGCCCAGGTCATGCGGTTTGTCGCCGCCTGACCTCGAGTCTGTACTATGGTGTTCCACCATGTCAAGGCATGGTCTGTGAACGTACAGGTGGCGTACTTAACGACACAATCCTCGGGACAGTTGCTGATATTTACCACTGATTCTATTTTCTCTAACCATTTCACTAACCCATTCGGTCCTTCCGACCCGTTAAATTCTAAAGGCTTGCATAACATAAAATCCTTGATTGAACAACCCCTGGATGGTCCAGTGCGGTTGGTCTCTACAGTAGGGATAGGGCCATTACTGTCGGTAGCGACCACCGTAGGCGGTGCGTCAGTACTCGGCATAGTGTTGTCATTCCTTGGAGGATTAGTATTTTGTTCCCCGCCATTATTTATGGGCGTTTGATTGCTCGGAGGGGTTGGATTGGTCGAGTTATTAATACTGGCGGCGATGCGCGATACTATATCCGGTATCGCCGCCTCCAACTGTTGAGCAATCAAACGGCTCACATCTACTTCCGATATTTTCGTTGATCGTTTCGGTGCCATTCTACACAACATCAAGGAAACACATATAATTAATACCATTCCAAATTATGAAACACAAACACATTCCATACATTAATAAACATTAGTACATATTACACAAACATCCATTTACATACTTCCCAGTCATCATTACACAACTAAGTTTTAATACAAAGGGCCTATGTTGGTATCATCCTCGACATAACCCGCAATGGGTCAGTGCTTGAATGATACCCAAAAGTATCGATAATGATATGCCCTACAAGAGACCCCCTATGGGCCAGTGGTTGTACTATAACTAAACAAGATTCACTCCGTGTTAGTATCACCACTAACTACTTACACGGAGTATCAAAAAGCGGTTCAAGATTCTACCATCCAACACGTCTACACATGGTGGTAAACCAACCCCACCAACACCGCCACCAGCACCACCAGCACCGCCATCATAACCCGCATTCGGGTTTCCATCTGGTCGATCAACCAGTGGGAGTATGAGCACTCCCTTTTTAACTGGTTAATAGCATACTGGTGTTCCAGTATGCTGTCCCCGAGGTACGCCCGCCTCTGTACCCCCACGACCAGGGCGGCAGAGTGCTCGTTCACCTGCTCGGTGAGAACACGTAGCCAAGCCGCCAAGTCCCGCTCCTGCCTTGGCAGACCCCACACAGGTAGGGTTGCAGGCTCGGGTTGGGGGCGGGAAGACTCGCCCCGGTGGTATGTGGATCTGGGTGGGGTAACAGTGGGCGGAACATACGGGGCACTGATCCGCGCCGTGAGGCGGGGACCGTGTCTGGGGGGAATCGGGGTGGTCTGTGGTGCGGGCGGGGTAGGAGACCTGGTAACCCTAGCAGGGGAGGGTACACTAGCACTCCTAGCTGGGGTGGTCTGTCTAGAAGTACTATGACTAGCCTCCGAAGGCTCGGAGCTGGGTGCTACACTTGGGCTTCCAGAGGCCCCGGAACTAGCCTCTTCCGGGTCCTCTTCCGTCGACACACTAGGTGTTCTTGCCATTTTTACCTGCACACAAGTTAACAAACATATAGTCCCTTTTCATAGTGTAATTCATAATTAATTTAATCATGCACTTACTTATACAATTTTGCCACATAATAATATTATTATACATTTACACATATGTTGCCAATTTTACCTATTTAAGTCCCCCGTGACTTCCCCTGAATTCCCTCGTGCAGACAAGTCTGTTATTATGTTCCGGACCATAATAACCCACTTGTCCATCCAAGTTCATCCCGATCTCGTCACAATATATTATTAGTTGATATTCAGATCCTATAATACTGGAGCTACTGGTTATATTTTAGGTATCTTTTTCAGACATCCTAATTCTTTATAACCAATGGCTCTGATACCAAGTTCTGTAACACCCCGTAACCGCAGCGGAAACGTACACGGGATGCAACAGACACATCTGATATCAACAGCATTGCTTATAAAGAAAATACCACTACATTAATTTATAACATATTACATTGTTGCGAGTTGCGTTACTGTCTAGGTGTTACACACATATATTACCAATAAAACATTAATAAATTCATTACAAAACATAGAGCAGCAAGCTTCCAACAGGTAGCACAGATAGTTAAGCACATATCAATCATTCCAACTTGGGCATACCTAGAAAACATGTAAAGAAAACGGGTCAACTACGAATAGTTGGTGAGTTTCACTAATTTAAATAAACACTGACAAATCATTTTAATAATCATTTATTAACAATATAATCATGCTGGGAACTATGTTACCCCAGAACATTTCCAATAACTTTCTGGGAACTATGTTACCCCAGAACAATAATAACCCCTGGGAACTATGTTACCCCAGAACAATAACAACCCCTGGGAACTATGTTACCCCAGAACAACAATAACCCCTGGGAACTATGTTACCCCAGAATAATAATAACCCTGGGAACTATGTTACCCCAGAATAATAATAACCCTGGGAACTATGTTACCCCAGAACAACAATAACCCCTGGGAACTATGTTACCCCAGAACAATAATAACCCCTGGGAACTATGTTACCCCAGAACAATAATAACCCTGGGAACTATGTTACCCCAGAACAACAATAACCCCTGGGAACTATGTTACCCCAGAACAATAATAACCCCTGGGAACTATGTTACCCCAGAACAATAATAACCCCTGGGAACTATGTTACCCCAGAACAATAACACATTATAAACATTTTATATATTCTATGCATCAGTCCATATATATATAAATGTACAAGTATTTCCATACGATCGGTATGTACTTAAATACTTTAAATAAGACATGTTTTCCGCCCCGGGAAAATATAATTAAAACAATTCATTAAAAGGGGCTCGTGAAAACTCACCTTGTTGTGAGTCGGTGAGTAATATAAGGAACAGCTACGTGCCTGGATCTGTAATATAATATCTAGTCGTTACTATATAATTCCCATAACTTAAATACATGTCAATCGGTATATCTGGGAACATTGTTAACCCAGTACTGTACTCGATTCGGGGACAATGTTAACCACGTGACACTTCTAAGGACTCAGATTGACATTGCTTAGAGTTTGACAGTCAATTTAGTTAAGGTGATGAAATTATAGCTCGGTTTGACACCCCGTTTGGCCGTGGGGCCCGTTTCCGGTATTTCGGTGCCGGAAACGGTAAAATCGGGTAAAATTACCCAAATCATCCGGATTATTTTCGGATGATTTATTTTTACTTAATTTACTTAGATTTATGAAATAGTCTATTTTTAGAGTTTTCATGTACCAGTCAGCTCGCTTATGCGAACTTTGCCGGTTTACACGTTTTAAGCTTTAAAAACTTGTTTTTATGTTCTTTTTAGCACAAATAATTACCCGATTAGTCTCGGGTCTTGAAATTTTGCACAAAACTTAATTTGACAGAAAGGAATTTTGTAAAAATTTTCCAGATTTATTTTCTTATATTTATATTTATTTATCTATTTTTAAATCTTATTAAAATACTAAATATATCAAAAATACCAAAACACTTTAGAAAAATCCCAAATTTTTCTGGGATGATCTTTATCATCCTCATAACTTTCTGGAATTTTCCCAGATTTATTTTCCTACATTTACATTTATTTATCTATTTTTAAATCTTATTAAAATACTAAATATATCAAAAATACCAAAACACTTTAGAAAAATCCCAAGTTTTTCTGGGATGATCTTTATCATCCTCATAACTTTCTGGAATTTTCCCAGATTTATTTTCCTACATTTACATTTATTTATCTATTTTTAAATCTTGTTAAAACACTAAATATATCAAAAATACCAAAACACTTTAGAAAAATCCCAAATTTTTCTGGGATGATCTTTATCATCCTCATAACTTTCTGGAATTTTCCCAGATTTATTTTCCTAAATTTAAATTTATTTATCTATTTTTAAATCTTGTTAAAACACTAAATATATCAAAAATACCAAAACACTTTATAAAAATCCCAAATTTTTCTGGGATGATCTTTATCATCCTCATAACTCCCTGGAATTTTTCCAGAATTTAAAACTTATTTTTCAAGCCATTTTCACCCAAAACCGAGCTAGAAAGCCCTAGAACTCGTTTCACCGAAAAGCCTACTTAGACTTTTTCAACTGAGCTCAAATTTTGTGGGTGACTTTTATATGTTATAAAAAGCTTATCTTAAATTTTCCGGAATTTTTCATCATGTTTTGCTATTTTTCACTATTTTTGGCCAAAACCGAGCATTAAATTCATCAAATATTCATCTTTTATCCAAAAATTACCAAAAATTCACAGATCTCATATTTTCATGTGTAGATCATCTCTGTGAAATTTCGTGACCCGACTCTAAGCGCACGTAAATCTGTCCATTTTTTCATAACACACGAAAACCGAACTATTTTGTGTTTTCTAGCTTTAGATCGCAAGGATCTCGGTTTCTAGCCTTTGCTAGCCGCTAGATACAACACTTACAAGCACAATATCACTATACCAAGCAAGTTACACCAATAATCAAACCATTTCTTTCAAAGTGTCGGTTTTTAAGTAAAAACAAAGGTTTTAACCGTAGAAATCCATTCCCGACTCTTTTTACTCATTTCTTGGACCATGATCCCTTGTATAGCATGTATACACCTCTTGATCATGCAAGAGTCGGTTTCATCTCGGGTTTTCACCCATCTTTCACTTGGAACTCATTTTAACAAGATTTTAACCGTAAAAATTCGTTATAAACTCTTTTAACTCATCACTTGGATCAAGATCCTTTGTATAACTTGTATACATCACTTGATCATGCGAGAATCGGTTTCAACTCGGGTTTTCACCCATTTTTACATTTGAAACCTCCTTTTCTCAAAATCATGAAGTTAGAAAGCAAAATTCAAGCTTAAAAACATATGTTATACCTTCAAATCTTGGTTAGAACTTGAGTTTTTGGATGAACTTAGAAGGGTTTAGATAGTTGAGAGAGTTTTGATGTGTAAAAAAAAGAAAAATGAGTTGATTATGAATGAAAAGGGACCGATCGGTCCACCATAAGGGTGGGGGGTGGGTCCCACAAATCCATTCTAAGCCACATATTCGGATTACGCAATCCGGATAATGTTGTGGATAATCTGGTTCAGTTCGTTTCTCGTTTAAACTCGTAATTCGGCTTAAAACGGGCCTAAAATGGTTGTTTTTCGGGTTAACATAAAATTTATATAAAACTGATTTAAAAACTTTAAAAACTTAACCCATGACATTAAAACATCATGTTATTAATAATTACGCATCTTTTTCGGTTTGATTGATCGTCTCTTGCTTGGTTTGGTGTTAAAGGTTTCGTTTATCGTACCGACGTACTAATAAATCGAAATCCTTTTTCTGTGCTATAATTCACTTATCCCGAAGCATTAATACCTCGTAAATATCACTAAACATTATATAATTCGTCTATAATGTAATTCCCGATTCGTTCGGGTTTCAATAATCGTTCATTGGTTAATTGTAATTCCAATATGATTCACTATATAATTGAGTATGATTCATACTGTGAACCATATATATTCGTATAAACGTGCTATAACTCATATAATCAATATTAAATAACACGTAAATAGTATATTCCGGCTAGGGTATACCTGGAGTTGCCGGAATCGTTACAATGCAGGTCTGTGGTTGGTGAGAATAGGGTGGCTGACAGTTGACTTTTCATGTTACAGTATGCTTTTTCAGGTGCTTTTGTCAGTGTACAGTAAAAAAAAGTAGAAATTTCTGAAACACGCTACTGTTTCCTTTTGGGCGGGAATAATCTTCCTTAAATCTGGAGATTAGGCAAAGTGTTCTGCGCGTATAACTTTGTGCGCATAGCTTTCTGCGTGAAGGACATTTCTTTGCTGCGGGTAGGTGCGTAACCTTCTCGCAGTTAGGGACATTGAGTTTCATTTGTAGATTCTCCAGGTGGTCTTGGTATTTCAACATAGTGATCAGTCATGTTGAAGTCAATTCCATCTTGGAGCTTCAGACAAACTAGCTCTCAATGTTCCCGCCATGCGGGGAGGTTAGTTCCCTTCCGCACGCGCATAAACGATTTAGGATGCACCCGCCTTAGCATCATGCGGGACGGTCAACCCATTAGACAACATAAGGTTAAGTTACATGAAAACATAAAGCCAAAACATTCGCGCATGGCGCATATAACATATGCCCACGCTGGTTCTTTCATCGCGCGCTCGCGCAGGGCGCACATAACATGCCCGCGCTGATTCTAACATAGCGCGCTCGCGCAGGGCGCACATAACATGCCCGCGCTGACTCTAATATAGCGCGCATAATTTTCACAACCACCTAATTATTAGGTTGATTACTTAGTTTATAGGATTGGGAAATTACCGGGTGTCACATTTTCCCCCTGTTAAGAGAATTTCGTCCCGAAATTTAGGAGAAGTTGCTGGCAGAAGCCATGCTCTGAAAGAGGTGTGGGTATTTCATGCGCATTTGATCTTCTCTTTCCCAAGTGAATTCAGGCCCACGCCTTGAGTTCCATTGAACCTTTACTAACTTGATTCTGCTTCTGCGTAACTTTTGTTCTTTCCAATCGGTTACTGCTATAGGTTCTTCTACGAAGTGCAGTTGTTTGTCGATGTGAATCTCTTCCAACGGCAAAATCAACGTTTCGTCAGATAAGCACTTTTTGAGGTTGGATACATGGAACGTATCATGAACTCCACTGAGTTCGGCGGGTAAACGGAGTTTATAAGCAACCGGACCGATCCTTTCCAGGATCTCAAATGGTCCAATGAAGCGCGGATTCAACTTTCCTCGCTTGCCGAAACGGGGGACTCCTTTCCATGGAGAGACCTTCAAAAGTACTCTATCCCCTACTTGAAACTCCAACGGTTTCCTTCGCACATCTGCGTAGCTCTTCTGTCTGTCGCGCGCTGTCTTAAGGCGATCCCGTATCTGAAAAATCTTGTCTGTTGTTTCTTGGATCAATTCTGGACCAGTCATTTGCTTGTCACCCACTTCAGCCCAGCAGAGTGGGGATCTACACTTGCGCCCATACAAAGCTTCAAACGGCGCAGCCTTGAGGCTTGTGTGATAACTGTTGTTGTAAGAAAATTCAACCAATGGGAGGTGAGTATCCCAGCTACCTCCGAAATCGATTGCGCACGCGCGTAGCATATCTTCCAATGTCTGGATTGTTCGCTCGCTTTGCCATCCGTTTGGGGATGATATGCCGTACTCATGTCAAGACGAGTACCTAAAGCCCCTTGTAACGATCTCCAAAACCTTGAGGTGAACCGACTATCTCTATCAGAAATGATGGACACTGGGACTCCATGTTTTGAAACTACTTCTCGAATATACAATCGGGCTAACTTTTCCATCTTATCGGTTTCCTTGATCGGCAGGAAGTGCGCTGACTTAGTTAGCCGATCCACAATAACCCAGATCGTGTCATAACCCCCAGGTGTCCTTGGCAGTTTGGTGATGAAGTCCATAGAGATTTGTTCCCACTTCCACATGGGAATTTCTGGCTGCTGAAGCAACCCTGATGGTTTCTGGTATTCAGCCTTCACCTTCGAACACGTCAGGCATTTACTGACATACGTCGCGATGGCGCCTTTAAGATTGGGCCACCAATACAGCACTTTAACATCTTGGTACATCTTGTCTGCGCCAGGATGTACGGAATACCGCGTCTTGTGAGCTTCGTTTAATACTTGCTCCCGCAATCCTCCCTTGAGAGGGACCCATATGCGGTTAGCAAAATATCGAGTGTCGTTCTCTTTGAGCTCCAAATCCTTAATCATACCCCCAAGGGATTCGTTTTTAACAAACTCTGGTTTCAAGGCTTCTTGCTGAGCGTCTCGGATGCGGGTAGAGAGATCTGCGCGAATGGTCAACTTTAGAGCCTTGACTCGTAGCGTTTTTATTCGCTCCTTCCTACTTAGCGCGTCTGCTACCACATTCGCCTTTCCTGGGTGGTACTTAATTTCACAATCATAATCATTCAACAACTCCACCCATCTTCGTTGCCTCATGTTTAAATCCTTTTGATCAAATATATGTTGAAGGCTCTTGTGATCCGTAAAGATTATACACTTTGTACCATAGAGGTAATGGCGCCAAATTTTTAGCGCGAAGACAACCGCTCCAAGTTCCAGATCATGCGTTGTGTAGTTCTTTTCATTGGTCTTGAGTTGGCGCGAGGCATATGCTATGACTTTGTCTCGCTGAATAAGGACACATCCGAGTCCCTGATGTGAAGCGTCGCAGTAAACGACGATGTCATCCGTCCCCTCGGGCAGAGACAAAATTGGCGCACTACATAACTTTTGTTTTAACATTTGAAATGCTGCTTCCTGATTTTCGCCCCAAACAAACTTCTTGTCTTTCTGAGTTAGCGCGGTCAGAGGTAGAGCTATCTTGGAGAAGTTCTCAATGAAGCGTCGATAGTAGCCAGCTAGTCCTAGGAATTGCCTCACCTCAGTTGGGGTTTTTGGCGCTTCCCAGTTTTCGATGGCCTTGACCTTGGAAGGATCGACGTGTATTCCTTTCTCGTTTACAACGTGACCGAGAAAGTGAACTTCTCTAAGCCAAAAATCACACTTGGAAAACTTCGCATACAACTTTTCTTTCCTCAACAATTCCAAAATCAATCTCAGGTGTTGCTCATGCTCGGCCTTGGTCCGAGAGTAAATCAGAATATCATCTATAAACACAATCACAAACTTGTCCAAGTATGGTTTGCACACGCAGTTCATCAGATCCATGAATACAGCCGGCGCATTAGTTAGCCCGAAAGGCATCACTAAGAACTCATAATGGCCGTATCTAGTTCGGAAGGCTGTTTTCGGCACATCTTCCTCATGGACCCTAAGTTGGTGATATCCTGACCGTAGATCTATCTTCGAATAATAACTGGATCCCTGCAACTGGTCAAATAAGTCGTCAATCCTCGGTAAAGGGTACCGATTCTTGACTGTCAGCTTGTTCAGCTCCCTATAGTCAATAAACATTCTGAACGAACCATCCTTCTTCTTAACAAACAGTACTGGAGCTCCCCAAGGTGAGAAGCTTGGGCGTATGAAACCCTTATCCAATAGTTCCTGTAGCTGATTGGATAGCTCTTGCATCTCAGATGGAGCTAATCGATAAGGCGCTCGAGCTACTGGCGCAGCTCCTGGGACTAAATCAATACGAAATTCGACTTGTCGCGGCGGCGGTAATCCGGGCAAATCTTCAGGAAAAACTTCTGGAAATTCGCGCACTACTGGTAAGTCTTCAATTCTTCGCTCATCTCCTTTCTTCTCTACTACATGCGCCAGGAAGGCGTAGCACCCTTTCCTTAGGCACTTGCGCGCCTTTAGGCACGAAATCAGTTTCGTCGCAACTCCCCTTCTTTCCCCTTGAATTACCAAGGTTTCTCCGTTCAACAGTGGGATCCGAACCTGCTTCTCATGGCAAATAACCTCTGCGTGGTTCTCGACTAACCAATCCATACCTACCACCATGTCAAAACTTCCCAAGTCTATTGGCAACAAGTTAATATTGAACCCGTGACCTCCCATGACTATTACACATTGTTCAGTTCTTTCGTTCGCGCATAACTGCCTACCATTGGCTAGTTCTATAGTATAAGGTGTGTCTAGCCTACTGGTTGCTAGGCCTAGGGAGTCTTTAAACTCAGCGGATATAAAACTTAGGTCAGCGCCAGTATCAAATAAGACAGATGCAAAATGGCCGTTAAGTAAAAACGTACCGGTTACCACATTCGGCTCTTCTTTAGCTTCGCCCGCGCCGATCGCAAAAGCTCTCCCGCGAGCTTGGTTTCCCTTTTGCGGGCAATCCCGACTAAAATGCCCTGGCTTCCCGCATGCGTAGCAGTTGTCGCTCGCTCCAGCTTCTCTGATACGGCAATTCACCGTCTTGTGCCCTGGCCTGTTACATTTGGCGCACGTGACGCTCGCGCATTCACCCTCGTGGTGAAACTTGCATTTGTTGCACCATGGGTAAGGCCCGCTGTATCCTTTCCTTGATGGCTCCGCGGCTTGGATCGCGTAAACCTTTGCGCTCTCCTGCTTCTTGAACGGTGGCTGCTTGGAGTCGGACCCTCGGTGGTGAGAGTTCCATTTCCTCTTGGAGTCAGAGGTTCGCTGCTCGTTTCCGCGCGTAGTCAACATACCCGCACGGACCGTATCCCTTGTAAGGGTGATGGCCCGCGCTACCGCCTCATCAAAGGTTGGAGGCGCTGCGGCGTTGAGCGGAACCCTAACAACAGGAGGTAACCCAAAGATATATCTCTCGATCTTCTTTTCCTCCGTGTTTGCCATGTCTGGCACCAACTGGCAAAGCTCGTTGAACCGGTTGTTGTAGGCGTCGATATCCGTTCCTACCATGGTGTGGTTCCAGAATTCCTGCTGCAGACTCTGGATTTCTGCGCGAGAGCAGAACTTTCTCATCATCATTTCCTTCAGTTCTTCCCAGGTCTTGTGAAGAGCAACTTCTCGCCCCAAAGTCTTCACTTGAAGCTTCCACCAAGACGAAGCTGCTTCTTGGAACATGCAGGTCGCGTAAAGGACCTTCTGGTTCTCATTACATCCGCTAATGGAGAGAACTGTCTCCATCTTGTCAATCCAGTTGTAGAGCCCAATGGCCCCTTCGGTACCCTTGAATGGCCAAGGCCTACAGGCCATAAATGTCTTATAGGAGCACCCTTTGTCCAAGGCTCCTGATTCGGGTTCTGGGGTCTCGTTCTGACGACCCTGGCTAGATTCGGCCTTGCTGGCCTCATGTGTCGCGATCGCCTGCGCGATTATTTCCGCGAGTTCCTCGGGTGTCATGGTAATTCCCTTGGCTCTAGTTGGAGGCATTCTCGCTTTAAAAGAGTGAAAATATATTAAACTTAGCGCATGTACTCTGAGCACATAATGTTCTTTATCTTTATTCACTAGACACTGTGCGACCCGTGTTCCTAAGTGTGTGTATAGTTTCTTTTGAAAATATTATCTTTGAAAAATATTTCATGCGATTCCCCAACGGTTATAGTCTAGGTTAAAACTTTTTTTCCTAGTTCGCTATAACCAGTGCTCTGATACCAATCTGTCACACCCGGCCCTGAACGGCGGAAACAGCCGGGCGCGCGCGAGTGGGGATTGATACTTAAGCACGGGCCATTGCAAACATTCAAAGTAAGATTTTCATTGCGCGTGAAATGTTTAATACAAATACATTACATTGTTTAAAAATTACATAAAAACATCCAAGTGTAAAAACTGTTGAAGATTTCCACGCCATATCCCCTTGCGCGGCGGGAACAACCGCGCGCATCGAAGGGATAGAACTAAAATCTTCCAAAAAGCTAGTTTTAGATGTTCAGCGTGAGGTGCTCTAAGTGTGACTCCATGCGCTACCTAGTTATCTCCTGAAAGACACGTAAAACATTTGAATCAGTATAAACTGAGTGAGTTCACAAGTTTTAGTAACTTGATAAATCGTATTGCATCATAATCTTGATAAAAATCATTCTGAAACTTAATTCTGATAGCATCATTAAAACACATGCTTGGTAAAACATAGTTCTATCAACATATTCTGATAAAATCGTTCCGCGGGTTACGCGCGAACATTTCTGGGAACTGTGCTCGTCTGTGTAAGTGGCGCTGCCACTACGAGCGAAATAGGTAGTACCGTCCCGCGGGTTACGCGCGGACACTTCTGAAAAACCGTGCTCGTCTGTGTAAGTGGCGCTGCCACTACGAGCGAATAATACCGTCCCGCGGGTTACGCGCGGACGTTGTGCCGGAAAACAAGGCGCTCGTCTGCGTAAGAGGAGCGACCTCTACGAGCGGGCTCAATCCCATAGTACTGCCCCGTGCTAGGCACTCGTCTGTGTAAGAGGTGCGACCCCTACGAGTGGGTGGATCAAACCAGCAGTCCCTACCCTTAGAGTTCCAATGGTAAAGTGATCACTTACTCGTATCGCACTCTCATCGAAAACCATAGATAACCGTTTGCATTGCTCATCATGAAACATAATTTAAACACATAATCGCTTGCATAGCTTGTAAGTATACCATGATAAAACATTATTTAAGTACGTGTCCCTCGCCCCGAAAACAGTTTAAAAATAGTGAAAACAGTGAAAATAGGGGCTGTGAGACTCACCTGTGGTTCCTGTTAAGGGATTTAATCGAGATTCGGGTTTTCTTGGTGTTGGCCTTTGAATTGAAGGTCTAGAATACGATTAAATAACAAGAAGTATATATATTAGGATCAAGAAATAGGAGAATATAAGGGTTGGAAAGTAGATCTCAAGGTTATAATCTTGGCTTACCTAGTAACAGGATCGGAAATGAAAACAACGGATGCTTGGGAGATGATTAGTGCAAGTTTGCAGTTCTTAAGAGAGAAGTTTGAAGTGTGTTTGAGTGATAATTTGGGTTACATATTTATAGGCAAACTCAAGGGGACACAATCCCTTGCTTTAGGGAATTGTAATCCTTTCATATCTAGGTGTAATGATGATAAAGTATGGAAATTATTATTATTTATTTAAAAGTGGAGGAGTGGATAAAAGATTTTGATTTGATTTGGACAGGACATGCAGGTCTGTGGTTGGTGAGAATAGGGTGGCTGACAGTTGACTTTTCATGTTACAGTATGCTTTTTCAGGTGCTTTTGTCAGTGTACAGTAAAAAAAAGTAGAAATTTCTGAAACACGCTACTGTTTCCTTTTGGGCGGGAATAATCCTCCTTAAATCTGGAGATTAGGCTAAGTGTTCTGCGCGTATAACTTTGTGCGCATAGCTTTCTGCGTGAAGGACATTTCTTTGCTGCGGGTAGGTGCGTAACCTTCTCGCAGTTAGGGACATTGAGTTTCATTTGTAGATTCTCCAGGTGGTCTTGGTATTTCAACATAGTGATCAGTCATGTTGAAGTCAATTCCATCTTGGAGCTTCAGACAAACTAGCTCTCAATGTTCCCGCCATGCGGGGAGGTTAGTTCCCTTCCGCACGCGCATAAACGATTTAGGATGCACCCGCCTTAGCATCATGCGGGACGGTCAACCCATTAGACAACATAAGGTTAAGTTACATGAAAACATAAAGCCAAAACATTCGCGTATGGCGCATATAACATATGCCCACGCTGGTTCTTACATCGCGCGCTCGCGCAGGGCGCACATAACATGCCCGCGCTGATTCTAACATAGCGCGCTCGCGCAGGGCGCACATAACATGCCCGCGCTGACTCTAATATAGCGCGCATAATTTTCACAACCACCTAATTATTAGGTTGATTACTTAGTTTATAGGATTGGGAAATTACCGGGTGTCACAGTGTAAGCAGTTAGTGGTGATGCTAACATAGAGTGAATCTTGGTTAGTTATAGTACAGCCACTAGCCCATAGGGGGTCTCTTTTGGGGATGTCATTGTAGATACTTTTGGTGTATCATTCAAGCACTGACCCATAGCGGGTTATGTCTAAATGATGCCGATGTAGGACCGATGTATAAAAACTTAATCTATGTGATGATGGCAGGAATGTAATGTGTACTGATGTTTATGTAATATGTACTGATGTTTATTAATGAATGGAATGTGTGTTGTGTATCGAGATTGGAATTTGTATTAATTATATGTATTTTTCTTAATGTTGTGTAGAATGGCACCAAAACGGTCAGCCCGAATGTCAGAAGCGGATGTGGACCGTCTGATTGCTCGACAGTTAGAGGCGGCGATACCGGATATAGTATCGCGCATCGCCGCCAGTATTAACAATACGACCAATCCAGACCCTGCGAGCAATCAAACGACCACCAATAATGATGGGGAACAAAATGTTAACCTTCCACCGAACGGTAACCCGATTCCGAGTAATGACGCACCGCCTAAGGTGGTCGTTACAGAAAGTAATGGCCCTATACCTAGTGTAGAAACGAACCGCACTGAACCGACTCCTGCAACAAAGGGATGTTCAATCAAAGATTTTATGATGTGCAAGCCCCTAGAATTTAGCGGGTCTGAGGGACCAAATAGGTTGGTTAAGTGGATTGAGAAAATAGAGTCTGTTGTGAACATCAGCAACTGCCCTGAGGATTACGTTGTTAAGTATGCTACCTGCACGTTCACGGACCATGCCTTGACATGGTGGAACACAATAGTGCAAACTCGCGGTCAGGCAGCGACAAACCGCATGACATGGGCAGAGCTCAAGGCCCTTGTACTGGAACATTTCTGCCCGAAAAACGAACTGCAGAAGTTATAAAACGAATTGTGGAACCTGGAGATGCAGGGGGCAGACCACTTGGGTTACACGAACCGATTTAATGATTTGTCGCGATTGGTGCCATGGTTGGTTACCCCAGAGTCAAAGAGGGTTGAGCGTTATATATGGGGACTAACTCCAGTAGTAAGGAGTATAGTCAACTCTGGGGGACACAAGACGTTTGAGGGTGCGGTGACGCAAGCTGGTATCGTCACATACGATTTCGTGAGGAGTGGGTCACTGAAGGTGGCAGGAGAGTCTGCTGGGGGAAAGCGGGGTACGTATGACAATAGGATCCAGGAGAAGCAGCAAAATAAATGTGCTCGGTCCGCTGCCCAGAACTACGCCATGACTAGTTCAGGCGGAAGGCAAGAATCGCAGAAAGGGACGCTCCCTAAGTGTGGGAAATGCGGTTACCAGCATGGTGGCGAGTGCAAGGGGGGTAGTGTGCCACCGGTGTGGCAGGAATGGGCACTACGCACCGAGTTGTAGGACAAACCTAATCAATCTGAACCGACAACCGCAACCTATCCGTGCGCAGCCACTTAGGACCCAACTAGCCCGACAACAAAACCCACAAGGAAACCAAATGATGACCACCAGCCGTGCTTGCTTTGAATGCGGCAGCACATATCACTTCAAGAGATACTGTCCGAAACTGAACCAAGGAGGAAATGGGAGGCAAACCGTGGGTCAGGCATCGTCGTCCAATCCGGCGAGAGGCCGAGCATTTGTGATGGGGGCGAACGAAGCACGCCAGGACCCCAGCGTAGTGATAGGTACATTCCTCGTCTCTGATCATTATGCTTCTGTATTATTTGATACGGGCGCCGATAGAAGTTTTGTCTCCGTTAAGTTCCTATTGATAGCAAACCTTCCGATTAGTGAAACCATAGAACCTTATACCGTAGAAGTCGCTAACGGTAAAACCATGATAGTTAATCAGATAGTTCGGAATTGCCCTTTTATTCTGAACGATCAATCCTTCCTGATTGACTTATTACCGGTAGAATTAGGTAGTTTTGACGTGATAGTGGGAATGGATTGGTTAGCACGTAACAAAGTGGAAATAAACTGTGAAAAGAAAATCGTCAAGATCCGGGTGTCGGATGACGAAGAGGTGTTAGTGCAAGGAGAGAAGTCGGGCACAATGATACCATTTATATCCCACCTCAAGGTGTTAAAATATATACGCCAGGGATGCGTGGCGTATCTAGCGAGCTTGACGGCCACAGATTCTGAGGAGAAACGGGTGGAAGATATCCCGGTGGTACGCGAATTTCCACAAGTTTTCCCAGAAGAACTTCCTGGATTACCGCCAACCCGACAGGTCGAATTCAGAATCGATTTAATACCTCAAGCTGGCCCTGTTGCTAAAGCACCCTACCGACTTGCACCGTCCGAGATGCAAGAATTATCCAATCAGTTGCAAGAATTTTTGGATAAAGGATTTATACGTCCTAGTCATTCCCCGTGGGGTGCACCTGTATTATTCGTGAAAAAGAAGGACGGGAGCCTTAGAATGTGCATTGATTACAGGGAGTTGAACAAGTTAAAAATCAAAAATAGGTACCCTCTTCCCCGAATTGATGATCTGTTTGACCAGCTGCAAGGTGCGAGCTATTTCTCAAAAATCGATCTTAGATCGGGATACCATCAGGTTAGAATTCAGGGAGAAGATATCCCAAAAACCGCATTCCGGACTCTCTACAGCCATTACGAGTTCTTAGTTATGCCTTTCGGGCTAACAAATGCGCCGGCAGTGTTCATGGACCTCATGAATCGAGTCTGTAAACCGTACCTCGACAAATTCGTCATCGTGTTTATTGACGATATTTTGATCTACTCGAAAAGTAAAGAAGAGCACGGGCAACACTTAAGAATAATTTTAGAGCTTCTGAATCAGGAGAAGTTGTATGCAAAATTCTCCAAGTGTAACTTCTGGTTACAAGAAGTGCAATTCCTCGGTCACGTTTTAAACCATCAAGGAATACACGTTGATCCGAGTAAGGTTGAAGCAATTAAGAATTGGCAAGCGCCTAAATCTCCAAAGGAAATCCGCCAATTCTTAGGCTTAGCTGGATATTATCGTCGATTTATAGAGAACTTTTCCAGCATCGCCCAACCTTTAACCCTCCTGACTCAAAAGGATCGAAAGTATGAATGGGGAGAAGAGCAGGAAACGGCGTTTCAAACGTTAAAACAAAAATTGTGCCAAGCGCCGATTTTAAGTCTCCCCAATGGAGACGATGGTTTTGTCGCGTATTGTGACGCATCGCGTAGAGGGTTAGGATGCGTGTTGATGCAGAATAATAAGGTCATAGCCTATGCTTCCCGACAGTTAAAAGTACACGAGAAAACTTACACTACTCATGACTTAGAACTGGGATGGTTATCTTCGCACTTAAAATCTGGAGACATTATCTCTACGGTACGAAGTGCACCATCTTCACCGATCATAAAAGTTTGCAGCACATATTCGATCAGAAAGAACTGAATATGAGGCAACAAAGATGGGTCGAGTTGTTAAGCGATTATGACTGTGACATCCGTTATCACCCCGGCAAGGCTAACGTCGTAGCCGATGCCTTGAGTAGGAAGGATCGGGTTAAGCCATTGCGAGTGCGAGCGTTGGGGATGATAGTCCAGTTGAACCTTTCGGACCTGATTCGAGTCGCTCAACGTGAGGCGTTGAAAGAGAAACAATTGGAAAAGGAGGGACTTTACGACAATGAGAAGAATTTCGAACAGCGCGTGGACGAAATTCTCTATTTCAAAAATCGGGTTTGGATCCCGACCCTCCATGACCTTCGTGAATTAATCATGGACGAAGCGCATAGATCAAAATATTCCATACATCCGGGATCGGATAAGATGTACAAGGATGTGAAGGAGTTCTACTGGTGGCCGGGTATGAAAAAGGATATAGCCACGTATGTCGGTAAGTGTACGACTTGTGCGAGAGTTAAGGCGGAGCACCAGAAACCCTCGGGGATGTTACAACAACCGGAAATTCCCGAATGGAAGTGGGAGCAAATCACGATGGATTTTGTGACACATCTCCCTAAGACGTCCCGAGGACCTGATGCAATTTGGGTAATCGTGGATCGATTAACCAAATCGGCACATTTTATTCCGATTAGAAATAATTATAACACTGAGAGACTTGCGCAGATTTATATAAATGAAATTGTGTCTCATCATGGAATACCCATCTCAATCATCTCCGATCGAGATAGCCATTTCACCTCCAATCTTTGGCAAGCTGTGCAAGAAGCGTTGGGAACGCGTATTGATCTAAGCACAGCTTACCACCCTCAGACCGATGGTCAATCTGAGAGGACCATCCAAACCCTGGAGGATTTGCTTCGTGCATGCGTACTGGATTTTAAGGGAAATTGGGATCAACATCTCCCACTCGTTGAATTTTCCTATAATAATAGTTACCATAGCAGTATAAAGGCAGCGCCTTACGAAGCATTGTATGGTCGGAAGTGCCGATCACCACTCTGCTGGACTAAAGTGGGCGACACCCAGGTTATTAGATCAGACCTGGTCCAGGAAACGATCAGCAAAATCCTTGAAATTAGGAATAATCTGAAGGCCGCACGGGATCGGCAGAAGAGTTATGCCGATACCCGTAAAAAACCGTTGTCGTTTGAGAAGGGTGATAAAGTGTATTTGAAGGTATCACCTTGGAAGGGTGTAGTCAGATTTGGAAAGGCGGGGAAGTTAGCCCCGAGATATATTGGACCATTCGATATTACTGCAAAAATCGGTCCCGTAGCATACCGATTAGAACTACCTGATGAACTGAGTGCAGTTCACAATGTGTTTCACGTGTCGAACTTGAAAAGGTGTCTGGCGGATGAGACATCGGTGTTACCATTAGAGGGAGTCCAATTAAACAATAAGCTTAATTTTGTAGAGGAACCCATAGAAATAGTAGACGGGAAAACCAAGCAGCTAAGACACAATAAGATTTCGATGGTTAAAGTTAGATGGAATTCGCAACGAGGCCCAGAATATACATGGGAACGAACAGACGAATTCCGAAAGAAATACCCCCACCTATTTACCGGAAAGGAAGTGGATGATGCTTAAAATTTCGAGGACGAAATTTCTTAACGGGGGGAGAATGTAACGATTCCGACGAAATCAGGTAGACCCTAACCGGCATGAACTATTTACGTTATAGTTATTATTGAATGTACGATTTATTGATGTGATTATACGAGGATATATGATTCTCAAAATTGATTATACTTGATTAGATAACTTATCGTATTCAATATACGATTAATCGATTGATAGTTATTGAAACCCGATCGAATCGAGGGTTCAGTTATAGATGATATCTATAATATTTAGTGATTTTTACGAAGCATTAATGCTTCGGGATAAGTAAAGTACGGCACAGAAAAAGAATTTCGATTTAACGATACGTCGATACGTTAAACGAAATATGAATACCAAACCGAGCAAGATACCATCATTCAAGCCGAAAAAGATGCGCAAATAATATTATTATGGTGTTTTAAGTAAACAAGGGTTATGGTTTAAACTTTTAAATGTATTAAACCGGTTTAAATGAAATGCATTTTTAAAAGCCGAATTAAACGTCTAAACAAAAAACGAACCGAACTGAGTTGATCCAAAACGTTATCCACAATTGGAAATCCAAACTTGTGGACTAGAATGAAGGAGTGGGCCCCACCCCACCCCCTCCAAACTCACGGCCATAAGTGGATAATTCCACCATAATCTTTCATTTTCTCAAGTAAATAACCAATCCCCATCATCTCTCTAGAAATCCAAAGATTTTGAAGACAAAGCAAGGTAAAAATCGAGTTATTTACGTTTTCATCTTCTTCTCTTGAGTTTATTTGCAAGAAAATGAGGTTTCAAGTGAAAAAAAGGGTGAAAACCCGAGATGAAAACCGATTCTTGTATGATAAAGTGATGTATACGGGTTATACAAGGGATCTTGGTCCAAGAAAGGAGTTAAACGAACCAAAAACGAATTTTTACGGTTTAAACTTTAATTTTGAAACAATAACCAAAACTATAGTGTAAGAGGCTTGATGGTGAGTGTAACTTGCTTGGTATTGTGGTATGTTGGTTGTAGGTTCTGTATTTAGTGGTAGATAAGGCGGAAAGACGAGTTTGTAGCTTGTAGTGGCGGAGAACAAAAGGTATATTCGGTTTATGTTCGGTTATGAGTTTTTGGACAGATTGTGAACGGTTTAGAGTTAGGTCATGAAATCTTACAGAAGTGTTAAATACATGAAAATATGAGTTCTGTGAAAATTTGGTAATTTTTGGACAAAGGATGAATATTTGGTAAATTTAATGCTCGGTTTTGGATAAAAATGGTGAAAAATATTTAAATATCATGATAAATTCTGGAAAATTCAAGATAAGCTTTTTATAACATGTAAAAGTCACACACAAAATTTTAGGTCAGTTGGAGAAGTCTAAGTAGGTTTTTCGGTTAAACGAGTTTTAGGGTTTTCTAGCTCGGTTTTAGTGAAAATGGCATGTAAAAAGAGATTTTGGTTCTGGAAAATTACAGGGGACTATGTGGATAGCAGGGGTCATCCAGGAAAAATTTGAGATTTCAAGATAAGCTTTTTATAACATGTAAAAGTCGCACACAAAATTTTAGGTCAGTTGGAGAAGTCTAAGTAGGTTTTTCGGTTAAACGAGTTCTAGGGTTTTCTAGCTCGGTTTTAGTGAAAATGGCATGTAAAAAGAGATTTTGGTTCTGGAAAATTACAAGGGACTATGTGGATGGCAGGGGTCATCCAGGAAAAATTTGGGATTTTTCTAAGGTCGTTTGGTATTTACGACATATATAGTGTTTAAATGGTGTTTAAAAATATATAAATAAATTTTAAATATAAAAATTAATTCTGGAAATGTTTTTATAAAATTCCCCACTGTCAAAAAGTGATTTGTGCAAAATTTCAAGATCCGAGATTAAACGGATAATTATTTGTGCTAAAAAAAACAAACTTTTAAAGTTTAAAACGCGTAAACCGGTAAAGTTCGCCTAAACGAGCTGACTGGTGTATAAAAACCCTAAAAATGAACTATTTTCATATAACTGAGTTAAACAGGTAAAAATAAATCATCCGAAAATAATTCGGATGATTTGGGTAATTTTATCCGATTTAACAGTTTCCGGTACACTAAAGACGGAAACGGGTCCCGCGGCCAATCGGGGCGTTTAAACCGAGCTCTAATTTCACAACTTTAATTAAATTATCAGTCAACAACTATTTTCGGGTCGTGTGTGACCAAACTCATTTTTGAAACGTAAAAACGGATAACCGTTCTAGGCACGCAAAACGGGGAAAACGAACTAATAGTAATTTTGACTAATGAACTCTAAACGATATCACAATCTGAGTCCGGAGAAGTGTTTCTGGGTTAACATTGCCCCCGGAACGGGTACAGTACTGGGTTAACAGTGTCCCCAGATGTACCGGTTAACACGGTTAAAGTTATATTAATAGTGATTGTATAGTAACGAACTTAGGGATCGTATTACAGACCCGGACTAGTAGCTTGCGTACTGTGTTACCTACTTGTTTGCGATAAGGTGAGTTTCACGAGCCCCTTTTTCTGAATTGTTTTTTAAATATTTTCTCGGGGCGGAAAGCATGTTATTATTAAAATGTTTAAGTACATACTGAACGCATGGATTTGCGTGTATTTATATATATTTTATTGTACGGGAATCGTACGGAAATGTACTAAGATGGTGATTGGCTGAGTTGCTAACATTGTAAGGCCCCGCAACACGAGTGATTAGCTAAAAGCCGGTAGAGTGTGAATAGTACTATTGGTCTGACAAACCCAACTGGTCCGGCATGGATTTGCTGATGTTTCCCAGCCTGTTGCACATGTCTATTTTGTTGTTATTTATTTTGCTATGTAATGTTAGGCATAGCGGTTTGGGGCAGGTTCGTGGGCGGAGTATGCCACGGGGTTGTATGTGGATAGTCAGAGGTTTCACTTGTGGGCTCAGCATAATTACATCGCTAATATATGATTATTATAATGATTTGTCATTGTTTATTTAAATTAGTGAAACTCACCAACTATTCGTAGTTGACCCGTTTTCTTTACATGCTTTCTAGGTACCCTCAAACTGGAATAATTGCTACATGCTTGACGATACGTGCTTTTTTTTGTGGAAGTTTAATGATCTTTTTGTATTAAATATGTTAATGTACTGTTGGTAAAACTTATGTGCTAACGCCTAGACGGTAACTAAACTCGGAACAATGTAATATGGTGTAAATTAATGTAGTAGTGTTTTCTTTATAAGCAATGCTGTTGATATCAGACGTGTCTGTTGCACCCCGTTTATGTTTCCGCTGCGGTTACGGGGTGTTACAAATTATATGGTCTTTATGTATTTTTGTCAAATTGTGTGAACTCACCAACTACTAAGTTAGCTGACATTATTTTATACATATGCGACATGTGTCACTATTAAAGGATGACTTGTTTGAAATATTTGATTTCCTTGTACTTTCTTTTTTTCTTTTTCATTTTTTTAATGAAATTGTGTATTTGATACCTTTAAATGAATTAATAATAATAATGTTATTTAATAGTGTCAAATGTGTTTTTGAGAAATCTGTACATCACACTCGGGCGTTTTCGCTTAAATCGGGGTGTTAGAGATTAGTATCAGAGCCGTGACTATAAGATTAGACACTAGATTTAGTGTTCTAGTTATTTATAGCTTATATGTTTATTTGTTTAGGTTGCATGATTAAAAATTATGTGGGCCCTATTTGATTGTTAATTACACATGTTTAATATTTTATTATGAATTCATTTACGACTCATGTATACAAAGCACACACACAAGTCTAAGGTGTATGCCTAAAAACAAAGGCTTTCAAACATTTTCAACAATCAATTTTTTTTTGGTTTTCCGATATTTTAAAAATGGTTCTGCGTGGCGGGTATGTAGTAAACTGTAAGGGGGACGTGCTTTTTTTCCGAACTCTTGAAACAAAGGTTATTGAAACATAAGGATAAACAATGAGCTTAAATCTCAACTAGACGCGGGACCGGATAACTTACCTGGAGAGTTCGGAAAGGACATGAAACCTATTAAGGAATATGACTATGTTCTCTTTGTGTAAGGATTATGGTTACACTCCTAAGGATGTAATGCAAGTCATAGTGGTTCATGCTACGTGTCACTCCGACCCTCAATGTTTTACAATGTGTTTTAAATGAAAGTCTATCAAGTCGTGGTGATACACGAATACCCAGCTTTCGGTTCAATTTGATTACGAATTTCTTTGATTTTTGGAAAATAAGATTCCATGGTGATTCATGAAAACTCAAAGTTCCACACAACGTTAATGATTTTTTTTTATTTACTAATTTACTTATTTATTTTTCTAAGAAACCTTTAACAAGGATTTTTATACTAAAATTTCATGATACGGATCGAAATCATGTTAACGAACTGATTCAACTCATTAATGTATTAAGCGGAAATCAATACAAGATGAAAACACGATAGAATATACACGTTTAAGCCTAAAGTTTATTGATAGTAGTGACTCGATACAAGATATTACAATTAAGCGCATTAACTTGACTGGATCCAAAAATACTAACAATAAAAGAATATTATCAAGCTTTTTAAATTAACAAACTAACAAACTATTTATAGACCAACAACAATAACCGTGTAAGCGCATAGCAAAAACAAACATATAAGTCCAGAAAAGATGTCCCGTATAAGTCTCCATGCCAAAGTCAGCGTATAAGACAATATGTCAATCTATATGTGAAGAATAGTAGCAGCGTGTAACTCATAATTGTCAAAACAATATGTGGCATATAGTAAGCACAAAATTCAACATCACCAGCCGCCACATATGCTATCACACACATATACGTGGAAACCAGTAGCCACAACATCATTTAACCCATGCACCATATAACCCATGTATGCAGCAACAAGTAGCCGTATATGCCACATATACGTGAATAACATATACGCCCAAATAACCTGAATGACTTATGCGTTGTCTTTTATATATCCGTTGTACATGATCTTCATAAAACCCATTTCTACTATCAACCCACCACTAATAAGACGAAAAACTAAAGGCATATCGTGTATCAACAGACTCCCCCTCGGATTTTGCTTTGTCCTGTTCGTTTAAACAATTTACATTGTCGAAAATAATAATGGTTTAAACCTGGTCGTCCAAAAACAAAAATTATCTCTAAACATTAATCCGCAATACTATTGCATTCCAGTATTTGAATTTCAAGTTCTTATATCCAACACGTATCGTTTAACCATCAATTTGCAAGTAAGGACAACGTATACGTAACTTTTTCGTCTATGTTCTTTTTAACAAGTACGCTTGTGTATGTCGAATCTCTTATCCGATCATATAAGTATGGAACCAATTAATGAATACGATTTGTACCTACTTATATATGTATATATGTATGATAGAATATTGTAATATCACATGTGAAGATAAGGTATCAACATGATAGAAAAAAAGCTTCGGTTAACGCCGACACCAAATGCATCAAAAATGATAGAAAACAAGATAAACATAGAGTTTCTCTATTAGAATCGGAGCCACACGGCTATGATACCAATTAAAAGTTCATGATACGAATCGAAATCATGTTAACGAACTGATTCAATTCTTTAAGGTATTGAGCGGAAATCAATACAAGATGAAAAACACCATAGAATATAACCGTTTAAGCCCAAAGTTTATTGATAGTAGTGACTCGATACAAGATATTACAATTAAGCGTCCTAGCTTAACTGCATCCGAAAATACAACAATGAAAGAATATGATCAAAAAGATTTTTAAAATAACAAACTATTTACAGACCAACAACAACAACAACCGTATAAGTGCATAACAGAAACAAATGTATAAGTCCAGCAAAGATGTGCCGTATAAGTCTCCATGCCAAAGTCATCGTATGTCAATCTATATGTGAAGAACAGTAGCAGCGTGTAACTCATATATGTCAAAAATATGTGGCAACCAGTAGGCGCAAAAGTCAACATCACAAGCAACGCATACGGTATCACACACATACACTTGATGTAACATTCGTTACTTTTCAAACCCGAAAATCTAACCCGTTTTAAATTTTCGGTTTTGTTTCTATTTCAATTTATATATTTTTATAATATTATTAATTAATCTCAATTTTCGGTAATGTATTTTATGTGATCATTTCTATGCAATTATACATTTCACCACCCTTGTAGTATTACATACTCATTTAAAACATTCATAATCAAGATCAAATATTTATGTACATGTCCCATACAATTTACTAGAATTATTATTTAACTACAACTTCTAGTTTTATTATTTATAATAATTATTATTATTTTTATCATCATATTTTCATATGTTACTTAACTAATAAAAACTAATGAATGTTTTAATTCAATAAAATTTATTAAAATAGTTAAACATTTTGAATACGCTATTAAATAATTTTTAATTTGCGTTTTAATTATATTAAATATGATTAATTTTCATAATTTCTTTAAGACATAACAACTCTATATTTTCAATATAAAAGGAAGACGAATCCTCCATTATTTTCATACCTCAATCCATTCTTTTCTTAAGTTAAAGAGCACTAACAAGTAAGTTGTTACTATTTCAAGCATTTTATAGCTTTTGTTTTGATTTTATCTTAAATGTTCATACTTGTTTATAAGTTGTTCTTCATGATCATGTTACTTTTATCATAAAAATATTATATTTTGGTTTTAAGAATCATTATGATCATGGATATCCAAGATGAACACTTTGATTTTTCTAAATCTTGGATCAAGCCTAGTTATTTTGCAATAACAAACATGAATGTATATTTATCTAAATCTTATGATTCGTTGATCATCATAACTTATAAACTTTCTTTTAAATAAGATTATTATAAAAATCTCTTTTATTTAAAATATTTTACAATAGATATAACATACTTCATATCTTTGAATTAATAATCGAGTAAATTAATTATTGTTTATTTTATTTCAACATAACTACTATTTATAATTTTCTTTAAGAGAATTCATGCAAAACATTTAAGTTAATTAATTAATTATGTTACTTGGAAACAAATGTTTAATTATAAATTGTTATTAATATTATTATTTAATCTTATATTAATAAGTTATAATTACTTGTCTACAAATCATTCTTCAACTAATAAACATCACATGATTTATATAAACTTTATTCATTTTTGTTAAACTCATTAAAAATCCCCAAGTTTCCATTTACCATAAGTTAATTAACTTTATAATTCCGGTAGCTAGTCCTTGATTTTTGTATCTTCGTTATTATTTATAGTTTCGTGAGATTCAATTGCTTCGTTTGTTAACTTGCTTTCGCTTATTATTTCAAGTTGTCTCTAATATCAAAGGTGAGTTTCTCACACCCCCTTTTTACCATTTTTTTAAAACTATTTTGGGGGTAGCATATATATCCTATTAAAGATCCAATTTCGATTATTTATTATTTACAAACTACAATTCGCATCATGGACTTGTGTGCTTATTTGCTACTTGCTCAAATATTACGTGCATGGATTTCTTCGATAAGTATGATCATACGCCCCCCTTTGCACTCAGGACCATTGTTTCTAGTGGAAAAGGGACTCCGATTTGAGTACGTTGGTGCACAATCCCAACTGGAAAAGACTTTCATTTATTCTTTACACTCATGGACCATTGTTTCTAGTGTAAAGAACCCTTATGTGTTTTTCACAAGTTTTCATGGAATTGTATGGTTTTTATGTAGTATTTAAACTGTGTGAACTCACCAACTATTAATTTAGTTGATATTATTTTATATATATGCTACAGGTACTTTCATTAGAGAATGAAATGGGTGAATCACTAGAAGATAGGTTATTTTAATAATAAATAAATAAGACATGGGTTTTATTGTTCTCCTTTGTATTTGTTTTTATTGAACAACTTGTGTACTTAGGTTTTGAATGAATTAATGATATTATTGCCACTTAATAGTGTCACATGTGTTTTGGGCAATCTGTACGTCACACCCAGGTGTTTTCCGCTTTCGCTGGGGTGTTACACTTGGAAACTAGTAGCTGCAACATCACTTATACGTGAACTATGACATCCACATCAATGCATAGATCCCATGCAGTGTATAACCCATGTATGTAGCAACAAGTAGCCGTATATGTCACATATACGTGAACAACATATATGCCCAAATAACCCGAATGACTTATGCATTGTCTTGTACATATCTGTTGTGCATGATCTTCATAAAACCCGTTTCTACTATCAACCAACCACTAACAAGACGAAAAGCTAAAGACGTTTAGTGTATCAACATATACCATACCCTATTACAAGTTTCAGGATTTTCGTTCTCATTGTTTTTAGAATGGCTTCCCGCAATTATAAGCGTCGTTCTTCTGGAATCTCGAGCCATAAGATGACTGCCCAGATCACCAAGCCACTAACCGTGGTCCTTCCCGATATGATGACCCAAATTCATCAAAACCTCACCGCTAGCGTCAACTCCTCGTCGTCCGAGACTAAAGCTCCTGTTTGCTTGTTCAAGAATTTCACCAGTGCCAAACCCCCATAGTTTGATGGGAATCAAGATGCCACTACCCTAATTAAGTGGTACCAAAAAATGGAAAGCGTATGCCTCCACATTGAATGTCCTAATGACAAGCGAACCCATTTTGCTTCAAGTGTCTTTGCAAAATGGGCATTTACCCGGCTGGTTAAGGAAAAGTCAACCCGGGGTGCCGAAACCGCCATGGCCTTACCGTGGAATGAATTGAAGGATTTTATGACCAAACAAATTTGCCTTCCAAATGAGCTCATGAATTTGGAGACCGAGTTCTAGAACCTTAAACAAGAAATTGGTGGGCACTCGTGTAGGTTCCCTGGATGGATCTGCACGGGATATCTCGATCTACACAGGTGCGGAATCCCTACGTAGGTTGTTACGAGCGTAGAACACGAATCAAACAAACACACGATACGAATAAACGAACACACGTTATATTATAACCGAAACACGTGATATAATCACTGAATACAGACTCAATATTCTCTGGTTCTCACGTCTCTCGACTCACACACGTCTGTATACGATTACCTTCAACAACTTAAACAAGCCGTGACCTAGCATATAAATACACGACAACTTCGCCTGATATGTTCAGGCGAAGTTGTTGCTAACTTCGCTTGACTAACAAGTTCGCCTGATAAGCGAACTTGTCAGTAACTTCGCTTAAACATAAACAAAACACAATTAACATTACAGACTGGATTACAGACACTAGACTATGAACTACTGACATTATGCACCAACAGACTCCCCCTTGGCAGTAGCTTCATATCTTTATCTTTAAGCACTTCTCTTGTAATCTTCATGCATGCACTCCCTCTCTTAC
Source organism: Bidens hawaiensis (assembly GCF_021521415.1). Taxonomy (NCBI): domain Eukaryota; kingdom Viridiplantae; phylum Streptophyta; class Magnoliopsida; order Asterales; family Asteraceae; genus Bidens; species Bidens hawaiensis. Next base: position 866,615 of record NW_027491099.1, read on the forward strand.
ACAGACCGTGACTACTCGCTGATATTTCCTCGCTTCGCCTTTCCAAGCAGGAATATAGAATATCTTCTTCTCGTTTAACACCTGCAAATCAGCTTTAGATAAATTAACAAGATGCATCGGATCATACACTCTTAGCACTTCTTGTTCATCTTCGTCTTCCATCACGGCTTCAGCAGTCTGGCAATCCACATACCACCATTTCAGATCTTTCAGCACATCTTGAGGCATAGTCTTCATTGGAACCTCTTTCAAACACCGAATCGGCTTATATTTCATCACCATCCAAGGTTTGCCATCTGCTCTCATTCCTCTTTCAGTATCTTCAACTAATTTCCCTTTCTGTGGTTTTAACAACTCAAACTTTTTCTCTTTAATACTTTCTTTCCATACTATCTTCCCAATAACTCTGGCCATATTATCATCACTTCTATTAATCAACCCCAGTCTGGCCAAATCCTTTACCTCACACTCAGGTAAGGTATTTAGAGATCTCAACGTCCTCTTAAAGTATTGGATCCCATCATATCTTTTCACCACGAACACTTTTAGCTGTTCATCATATAACCAACAGATAATGCCTTTCTTTGACTCAGCGTACCCTTTAATATTATAACTTTTCTTGAACATTGTAGGTACCACTGGCTTCTTCGTTTTGATAAACCAATGAGCATAGCCTTCCTTCCATCTAGGCTGCTCCTCCCATTCTGTAAATCAACTACTGTATCTTCACATACATTCGACTTCTCAACGGTTGGAAGCTCGTGTTCAACATTCTCCTCCACAATTTCACCTTCTTCAACATCATCTTCTATCACTATCTGTGCACCAATCTTCTCAATTTCTTCTAATGGCAGCACATCATCATCACACACATCATCAACATCTAACATATCATCATCCAACTCCTTCAAGGCATCGATCACATCATCTCCCATCTCCTCGTCATCTACCATCACCACCTCATCACCACCAGAACCGCCAGCTGCACCTGCAGACTCCCCCTGAGCTGTGGTTGTCCCAAGAGCTTGAGTAGTTCTTGGCAACTCACCACCTGCACCTTTCGATGCATTGGGATCATCGTCTCTATCATTCTTCTTCTTTGTCCTGAGCTCGTCGCCTTTACAGCTCGTCTCCCCCTGAGATGCCAAGAACTCCTTCATAGCATCTATAATTTTTCCATGTTCAACCAGGAGGGACGAATGTAGTTGATTTTCTGCTACTAGGCGTTGAATAGCCTGGGTCTGGATAAGATTCACCCTTGATTGTTCTGCCACGACCCGTTCAAGTGTAGCTATTCTTTCCGAGTCTGATAGGGTTGCATCGAAATCGAACCTCATGTGAGATATGTCTTGAGTATACTGAGGAGGGATTTCGAATGAAACCGGGACATCAGAAGTAGCTGTGGACGTAACCGCAGGTGGTATCGTGACTGACAACCCTGCAGTGTGAACCACTGTCGACTCAATAACCTGTGCAACAACCTCTGACGGAGTAAGCGTTGGAGGCGGCAACGATACAATATCTGGAGTCGTCAGCTGGAGTGTGATGGATGGGAGGCCAACAGATGATGATGTAGCCACCACGGGAACGTCCGTGGCGCTTGGCCTTGTGACCTGTAATGGTGTAGGGACAATTGACATACCGGACAGTGCGGGCGGAGCGAAACGTATGACTCTAGAGCTCTCACCAGCTCCCCTACATGCACCTGTCCTGTCCCTTCTTGAACGTCTGATCAACTTATGAATGTCTTCTTCTTCTTCTGACTCACTGTCGTCATCTGTCCTCTTTCTCTTCCCATACGTCCTCTCTTGAGTCACCATCATACGTCTTGCCTCATCCATTACATCATCAAAATCTGAGTCATCCACCGTCGTAGCTGCTCTAGTAACATTTACTCCCGTACTATGTGGAACCGAGACCTGTATATTTTCTTGAAGATCAACTCGGTCCATGTCAAAAAATCCTTGGCCGCCAAAAGCAGCGTCAAGGTCTACCTCTTCTTCAGCTGTCACAACAGGCGCAGCAGGTACATCTTGAGGTGCTCCCGCCTGTTGTGTTTAAGGATCTCTAAACTCGTCCCATTAGCAGGAACATACTCCGGGTTAATTAAATACCCAAACAGTGGAGTATGCCTAGGACGCAGTTCAGGCTTGCTTCTAGCACTCGAAGTTCTACATTGAGCAAAGATACGCTTGTTCACACTCTCCACGTATCTGATAGGGCGACGTTGAGGCAACGTGGGAGCAACATGATTCAAGATCATTTGGAGAAATCTTGGATACATGATGAAACTCTCACGCCCCATCGCCCTTCGCTGTCGATCAATCTCATAGAAGACCATCTGACTCAAGCTGTAACGCTTGTTATAAGTCAGAGCAGTCATCGCCGACTGCAAGGTCGCGCCCATCCCGTCAGTGCCCGCCTTCCTCCCTGACATGCAGACAATCATTACGTGCATGAGGAAGCGCCACTGATCGAGCAAGAAACCTTTCCTTCTTTGTGTATCCCCCAAGGGACCAGAATATCCCATTCGTAGAAATGCTCCATCACGGAATGGAGCAACAAACTCTGTCGGGTCGTCCCTCGTCTCCTCTCCGAATTGCAAAGCCACCCGGATTTGTTCAGACGAGAACTGAACATCCTGACCATTTACCGTTGCACGCATCACCGGGGGGTCGACGCGGCAGTCATATTCCACCGTCTGCCAGAAATCCTCAATGTTGGGCAAGGAAATCGGCAGAGTTGTCGTAATGGCGTGAAATATCCGCGAGCGTAGCAGGAATGTGATGATTTCGCGGAAATCATCTACTCCACTCGCGTCTGGGTCAAGTGTGATATACATGTTATGACCCGGAAAGAATTGTCTCTCATTATCTCCTCCATCATCGCCACCAGCACCTCCAGCACCAGCAACAGCAGCCATATCTGCAACAAACGAACCAAGTTAGATAAACGTTAAAGCATAACACAAGTTCGCTTGTTACCATGAGCGAAGTTTTGATAAAATCTGTATAGGCGAAGTTAAAGGTGGGGCGAAGGTGGGAAACAACTTCGCTTCAACTTGAACTTCGTCTGATAATAGTTAAGTAAAATGATCCAGGCGAAGTTACGGATAACTTCGCCTAATCACAACATCGCCTCATAAACTGTTTCAAAATCAATAATCAGGCGAAGTTAAACCTCAGGCGAAGTTACGGATAACTTCGCCTAAACTGTAACTTCGCCGAATTTGAATCGGCAACAGTTAGGGATTTAGAACGACGTGTAGATGATGATTTCGGAGATCGAGGACTCCGAAATACATGATTTTATGAAGTTATAGACGTTCATGCAAATTACTATCACGTAATATCAAGTTTGAAAATCGGGTGTTTAGGTTTCAAATAATCGAGGTCACGAAACGGTTCGAATCGACCTGTGATTAACATTAACGACCATGATTATACGAATATAGAACCCTACACACCTTTAATCTGATTTGAATCGAGGTAAAAAATAACAGATGATCGATGATATAAGTTCGCCGGTTGACAGGGAGTTAAGTTCGCTGGGTTTTTGAAATTATGATCCTGTTTGACCTTAAAACTTCTTTATATAGGGTCAAAGTTAGTACAGGCGAAGTTATTGACAACTTCGCCTATTCCAGGCGAAGTTATCAACAAGTTCGCCTGTATTTACAAAACACACCCCTATACTTTTAATAATTTTCAATAAAGTTTTAAAAACATCCTTTAAAGCGTTAAATGATACGATCAAGACCAAGTAACCAGGTATAAAATCAAACAATTACAAAAGTAACAAAAATTTGAAAAATTAAAGTACACGGGATCAAATTTCAGTCTCGACAGGAACTACCATGTTTTAGAAAAGATCCGAACAGGAATCATACTAATTTCCTGACTGTCACACAGATCCGTGTTCAGCTGTATTATGAAATAAAGAAACAGGTTGTAAGCAGGTAATCTACTTAGAATGGTTTTCATCGTTTCTGTGATACGAGTTAGGTTCAATTAAGCTCAAAACTTAAGTGGGCAACAACTCAGAGATTATGATGCCTCCTATCTATTCTCAAAGCGTATTTGGCTTTCACCAAGTCACCCCGAATTGACCTTGACCCGTAGTGTCTGATTAAGTAGTGATTACACTTCGATCTTAGACTCTGTTTCCCGTTCACCTTCTTGCGTCATGATTGAGAATCATTAACCTTATGAACTCTAGAATACACACATTTTTTTTAATCTAACATATATACACACAACTTCAAGTAGAAAATAACTGCAAGTCCCGAATCTGGATCACTGCAGTGTCTTGACACGCTATCTTCACGGGACTCAGAACACTCACGGGCTCGTGTATGACTGGGTAATCGCTTTTCTGCCTATCATTTGGAAAGATATGTATGAAGACATGCACAACTCTTAAGGAGTTTCCACATAAAATCGAGTAGATTTAGTTAGTATCACTTCTACTTTTACGCACCATAAAAGCTACCATGACATACAATGACTGTTTTAAAGACTTTTAAGCCTAATAACTTCACTAGTTAAGCACACAGAATCAGTATATCTATCACTTTCCAAGGTTGGACCAATTTTCTGTTAAACATAGTAAAGTAACTTCTTACGAAGTAGTAGACTTGAAAAATAATTTCATCTCCCGAAAAGAAAAATTTAACTTCTATCGCCCCAACCAAATCAAAGTCTTCAGGTTAACGGCTATCCCGAAGATCCAATGGATCAGCTGGACCGACCACATACTAGTATGTGTCCTTCTAACTAAGTATGATCGACTAATTTTCAGCGAAAGAATGAAAACTCATCATAAACCGCCCCGGTCACTTTCAGTCATCTGGTTAATGGCTATCCTCATATTCTACAAGTAGAAATGAGGACCAAACATATCCTAAGACATGTCCTTCAAACTGAGGCAACCGACATAATTCTAAGCGATAGTGACGTATATATATATTTTTTTTAAACAAACATAAGAAAGCACGGTTACTCGGGATTGATCATCCCATTCAGCTCAACAAGGTTTTGAAATCTTGATTTGTCAAACGCTTTAGTATATAAATCAGCGAAATTATCAAGCGTATCCACCTTTTCAAGCACAATCAGTTTCTTCTCAGCACAATCCCGTATAAAATGATGACGTATGTCAATATGTTTAGTTTTACTGTGCTTTACGGGATTATTAGTTACTGAGATCGCAGCAGTGTTATCAATACAAATTGGAGTAAGTGAGAAATTCAGACCATAGTCGCGTAACTGTTGTTGAATCCACAGAACCTGGGAGCAGCAGTTGGATGCTGCTATGTATTCTGCCTCACATGTTGAAATGGCGACTGATGTCTGCTTCTTGCATTGCCAGGACACTAATCTGCCTCCTAGAAACTGACATCCTCCAGTAGTTGACTTCCGACTCTGATTGCACCCTCCATAATCAGAATCTGTGTAAGCTACCAACTCCAAGTCTCCTCCCTTCGCGTACCACAACCCCAGCTTAGGTTTGCCTTTGAGATATCGCAAGATCCTCTTCACACCCTTCATGTGAGATTCCTTTGGGTTTGCCTGAAAACGAGCACAAAGACAAACTGCAAACATAATATCAGGCCTAGAAGCAGTTAAGTACATTAAAGAACCTATAATAGCCCGATACTGAGTTGGGTCCACATCTACGTCATTGTCTGTCTCAGCACCCAATTTATGGTTAACGCAGATTGGAGTATCGAATGGAGTGCTGTCCTCCATCTTGAAGCGTTTGAGCACATCATGGACATACTTGGTCTGATGAATGAACATCCCATCCTTCTTCTGATCAACCTGCAATCCTAAAAAGAAAGTTAGTTCACCCATAGCACTCATTTCAAACCTTTTCTTCATGACGGCCTCAAACTCCTGACACATGGAGACTTTTGATGCAGCAAAGATTATGTCATCCACGTAGACTTGCACCAGCAGGAAGTCGCTTCCTTCTCTCTTGAAGAACAACGTGCTATCTATTTTCCCTCTTTCAAACCCATTTTCAAGCAAGTAATCTGATAAGGTTGAGTACCAGGCACGAGGTGCCTGATGTAGTCCATACAACGCCTTGCTTAACTTGTATACGTGGTCTGGAAAGTCTGGGTCAGGAAAACCCGGAGGTTGCTCAACGTACACAACCTCATCAACTTTCCCATTTAGGAACGCACTTTTCACGTCTAACTGAAATACCTTCATCTTCTTATAAGCAGCAAATGCCAAAAACAATCTAATGGCTTCCAATCTTGCCACAGGAGCGAACACTTCATTATAATCAATCCCCTCTTGTTGATTAAAACCTTTAACGACTAGCCTCGCCTTGTTTCTTATAATAATCCCTTTCTCATCTCTCTTGCACTTAAAAACCCATTTTATGCCTATCGCATGCACATTCTTTGGTTTTTCAACCAAAGTCCAAACTTCCATTTTCTTGAATTGAGCCAGCTCTTCTTGCATGGCTTCGACCCACGAGCTGTCCTTTAGAGCCATTTGATAATTCTTTGGTTCAATCTGGCTGATAAAGCAGGTGTACAAGCATTCGTTGATTATGCCTGTCTCCTTAATGCTTGTGTAAACACAGGTGTGCTCATTCAAGCTACGTCTTGTTTGTACACCGGAGGACACATCACCAATCACATTCTCCAAAGGGTGATCTTTATGAATTCTCGTGGTCGGAACCGAACCGACATGCAAATTGTCTTCCAAGTTAGAAGAGAGCTCGTCAATGGTTGTTCCTTGCTGAGAAGGAAACGGATTGAAAAATTCTTCTTCAGGAGAGGCAGCAGGGGTATCGATAGCATTTGATGAGGAAGGTTGACATTTATCAAACATCTGTCTTTGCACTAGATTTTCTTCCTCATCAAGGATCATCTTCGTAGCAACTCTTTCTTCTACTTCTGCACTATCCAAATAAGGTATGTTAAAAGACTTAAAAAGTCTATCATAGTCGAAAAACTCAGCAGGTCCGTTGCTTGGTTTTGGCGGTTTGTAACTTGTGATATCGGTGTTACACACCACCTCAACCTTGCCGGTCGATGTATTAAAGACACGTCTGTTGGGAGTCCCAACAACATAACCGACTAAGATTCCTTCATCGGCTACTTCACCAAATTTAGAATTTGTCTTTAAAATCGAACAAGGGGACCCGAATGGTTCAAGACCACTCAAGTTGGGCTTCCTCCCATGCATAAGCTCATAACACATTTTATTAAGTCTTTTAACAGTCAAGACTCTATTCAGGATATAACAGGCTGTAGCAACAGCTTCAGCCCAGAACACCACAGGAAGCTTCGAATCAGCCAGCATAGTTCTGGCTCCTTCAATTAACGTTCTATTCTTCCTCTCAGCCACTCCATTCTGTTGCGGAGTATACGGAGCGCTGTACTGGTGCTCAATCCCTTTCTGAAGGCAGAAGATCTCCATTTCAAAATTCTTGAACTCCGTTCCATTGTCACTCCTGATGAACTTAACCCTTTTATCCATAACGTTCTCAACTTTGGTAATCAAATTCTTCACCATCTGAGCCGTTTCATCTTTTGATTTCAGGAAATATACCCACGAATATCGTGAGTAATCATCAGTGATCACCAAGCAATAAGAAGTACCTCCTAGACTTTTTGCATTCACGGGACCGAAGAGATCCATGTGAAGCAATTCTAGAGTACTGACAATAGAATTGACCTTCTTGGTGTGATGGGATTTCTTGTGCTGCTTTCCCTTCTTGCTCGCTAGACATTTGTCTTCAAAGTTGAAACTTTTCAAGGGAACGCCCAGCACAAGTCCATTCTTGACAATGTGGTTGATCTTCGGAAGATGAATGTGCCCCATTCTCCTATGCCACAATTCGGACTCCGATTCGCTCGCTTTTGTCATAAGGCATGATTCTTCCGTGGCCATTTCAGTCGACCTCATATCCATAATATACGTATTCCTCTCACGTGGAGCCTTCATCACAATCTACTCCTCTGGTATCTGAAAACCAGGATGCAACACAATCGCCTCATTCTTGGTAAAATGTACGGTGTACTCCTTATCACAGATCTGCGACACACTCAGCAGATTGTGCTTCAATTCTTCGACAAAGTTTACTTTCTCTAGAGTCATCTTTCCATTAGACACCGTTCCCATTCCTATAATCTTGCCTCCACTTTCTCCAGCAAAACTCACTCTCCCTCCTTGAACAGGTTTCAAATCGTGTAACAAGATTTTGTTACCCGTCATGTGCCGGGAACAGCCGCTATCCACAACCAAAAGATTATTGGCAGCCCTGTTCAACTGTTCCTGCACGATTAAAGCAAAAGATTAGAATCTAGGGACCCAAGACCAATTGGTCTTGGATCTATACATCCCGAACTTTGGCTTTCCAAAGTTAGTCTCTGTATAATTCCTGTAAGTCCTATTAGTATACCTCCTTGTAGATTGATTGTGAGGCCTTCCAAACCTTTGTGAATTGAAAGAATTATAACTTACTGTTTGGTTATCAGCAGTGTGAAACTGAGATTGGTTTCTTTGAAAACCTGAATTAGTCTGATTTCTGAATTTTGAATGGTTTTCACTTTTACCAGTATTATAATTACCATTAGGCTTAGTCTCAGTTTTGGTATGCCTCACACCTTTGAATCGCTGCTTCAGAGGGCAATCTGCAACTAGATGCCCTAATTGATTACACCTAAAACAACACCTATGCTCAACTTTCTTTTCAACAGTTGTTTTGGATGTCGAGGCTGTACTACCGCCCGTTCGTCTCACATATGGTGGGACATATGGGTTTAGCGGAGAACTCTTTTTAGTTGTTTTATCTTTCTCTCCACTATTTGGTAATACAACCTCCTCCTTTGTCTTACCCGACTCGAATGACTTATCCGAATCTGATGAGATCGGACTCGGAACAGAAATTTTAACACTTGACACAGGCGGACTTGTTTCGCCTCTACTAACATCTGGTTCTTTACTAGTTACCTTAATTGGAACTGTCTGAACAACCTCAAAGTCAACAGATTTCTGATTACTAGGATTAAAAGTGTAATTGTGATTATAAGGTGGTGGAACCTCATGATAACCAATTCCTCCCCTCTTAACTGAGGAACCTTGATCACTAACAAGGTGATCAAGAATAGCAGAGGAATTTCTGAACTGCTCAAGTTTTCTATTCAGTTCCACCACTTTCACCTGGTGATCAGCAATCTGTTTTTCTCTTTCAGCTATTAGTTTGGTTTTTTCTTCCAAAACTTCATAGCTTAGATCAATCACTTGAATTTTTTCAGCAAGTTTTGCTTTTAGACTTTTAATATCTTTTTCACAAGCTTTTATTTTAACTTTATAGCTATTTTCTCTTGCTTTTGTAAAATGATGATCTTCTTTTAGAGTTTTAAACTCATCATCCAAACTAACATACTGATCAGTTATAGTTGCTAATTGCTCAGACAAGTTTTCACATTTAGAACAAGTAGGTTTAGAACATACCTCGGAGAGCTGGTCTTTAGCATCAGCCATGAAAGCTTTTTCTTCTCCAGTAGCTTTCTCACCTTCTTCATTTTCCACATTCGCCAAATTTTCCTGTTCAAAGATTTCTTCAGAATGCAGGTTCCAGTTATATTCACCATCTTCTCTGGAAATCATGGCACTATAATCTTTACTACCCCCATTATGCTGTGTAGACTTGCCTTGACCACGTTCTACACGCTCATTTCTGCACTCCTTAGCAAAGTGGCCGTTTTGCTGACAGTTGTAGCATCTTACCTTCGTCTTGTCAAACCCTGGCCTTCCACCGACAAACTTTCTTCCGGTCTTTTTCATAAACCGTTTCACTCTTCTCACGATCATAGCCATCTGCCATTGCAGATCCATTTCTTCCAGATCATCAGCATCAATTTGGTCATAGTCTTCATCCAACATAGCTGGATCAACAATCTTCCCCTGAATGTAGTTCTCATAGGAAGCAATAAAAGAAGCATAGAGAGCAAACTGCTCTTCAGCAGATTTGACACTCATAGGCATCTTAGAGTAGTTGTTGCTAGGAATACTTGGAGAGTAACTACTCTTGCTTGCTTGCGGTTTCGATGCACTAGATCCACCTGCTACAAAGCAAACATCACCATTCGTGTTGACTGACACATGCCCCTCATGTGATGAGTTGGCGCCCGACTCTCCCTTCGAGTAGTAGGCAGCTGATTCAGTCTTCGAACCTGAACTAGAGTTGACTTTAGCACCATACATACCTGGATCTTGAACCTGATCCGTAGGTGTCTCCTTTCTAACCATGTTAAGCTCAAAGGTTCGGAGCTTGTTAACTGCTGTCTCAAGGTCATAGTCAGCAAAGTCTTTATCTTCTCTCATCAACACAGTATACATCTCCCATTTTGGTGGGAGAGCATCAAGAAGCTTCTCAACAATCTCATCTTCTTTGTATGCAATTGAATAGTTGCTGAGTTCAGTCATCAGATGATAATATCTGGTGATGATATCATCAAGTGATTCGTTTTTCAGATACTTGAAGACCGAGAATTGAGTTTTGAGCAATTTGATCTTCGAAGCACGGATTCCCACATTTCCTTCAAACCGGTTCTCAAGAGCTTCGCAAAGCTCTCTTGCTGTCTTGTTTATTCTAAAAGTATGAAGGATCTCTTGTGGAAGAGCCATAGTGATAGCAGCATGAGCCTTGCTCTCGGCCTCATACATCTTTTTCTCTTCTTCTTCCATTTTGCTGTACTTTTTGATCTGATCACGACCTTCGTACTCCATAGTTGGTGGAATATAACCATCCTGGATGCATACCCACATTTTCGCATCCTGGTACTTGACATATTGTTCGAACCGATCCTTCCAAGCAACGAAGTCGGTTCCTTTAAGCAACTTTGGGGCCTTAGTAGCTGACCCTGCTTCTACTTCCATCTTAACTAACTCTGAGATGTTAATTGACGACATCTTTCTCAAAAAATAAGAAACCCGAAAAACAAAAAAATTTCTTCTGAAAAGTACTGTAGGCGAAGTTACGGATAACTTCGCTTAAGTCTTAACTTCGCTGAAGAACTTCGCTGATTCTTAACTTCGCTTGAGGTAAGCGAACTTAGGAGGTAGGCGGAGTTGTAGAGAACTTCGCTTGAGTTAGGCGAACTTGAGAAGGTAGGCGAAGTTGTGGATAACTTCGCTTAACCTTATATCTTCGCCGAAACCCTACGAACAGTGACGGCAACTTCGCCTGATGAACACGAAGTTTCTACAGATCTGATTTCTGGGTTTTTCGAGGTTTTTGACGGTGTAAAGGGTTGAATACGATGGTAGGAGGTAAGAATGACACAAAAACACAGAAAACACGTCCCGCGAATAGTCGAAACGGGACGATTTCTACACCCGCGTGAATATCCCGAACCACACAATTGAGCAATAGCTCTGATACCAATTGTAGGTTCCCTGGATGGATCTGCACGGGATATCTCGATCTACACAGGTGCGGAATCCCTGCGTAGGTTGTTACGAGCGTAGAACACGAATCAAACAAACACACGATACGAATAAACGAACACACGTTATATTATAACCGAAACACGTGATATAATCACTAAATACAGACTCAATACTCTCTGGTTCTCACGTCTCTCGACTCACACACGTCTGTATACGATTACCTTCAACAACTTAAACAAGCCGTGACCTCGCGTATAAATACACGACAACTTCGCCTGATATGTTCAGGCGAAGTTGTTGCTAACTTCGCTTGACTAACAAGTTCTCCTGATAAGCGAACTTGTCAGTAACTTCGCTTAAACATAAACAAAACACAATTAACATTACAGACTGGATTACAGACACTAGACTATGAACTACTGAAATTATGCACCAACAACTCGGCTTACACTTCTCGTTTCAATGAACTCAGCGTGATGGTACCTCACCTTGCTACCCTATCCTCGAGTGCCATCGAGAGGTACATTCTGGGACTACCGAGGTAAATCCAAGATAGCGTCTGAGTAGTGCTCCCAAAGAACTTGGAAACGCGATCAAACTTGTTGCAACCTTGACCGATCAAACTTGGAAACGCGTACAAAGGACCCCATCAATTATACAACAACTGCCAACGTCACCATACCGCCTATGCCGTAAACCAATGTTGTGCCAAATGCTCTTCCGCGGTTTGGTCAGCCTAACCCCCGTTGTCACACCTCGACCAAAGGTGGCGGAACATGCCGGGACGTAACCTATTGATTGGGCAGTAGCTTAAAAGAACCTAATTAAAGCGACAATAAATATTTAATTTCATTAATACTAAACAATTACACAAATTAAATAATTATAACAATTACATCATATTCATTATTTGAGTAAATAATCTAAGGTAAAACTATATCTTCAATCTCGATCAGTAACACTACTTATACCTGTAGCATGTATAAAAATAGAGTTTGTCAACATGACTGTTGGTGAGAATACATAAGTTTTAGTTGATATATATATATATATAGATTGATAAAAATAGCAATTCATATGTTAATGTTGAGCATTACAATTTCTATGAGAATATAAACAACTAAATAGATGTGGACTCGTTCCTATTGATAAAAAATCAATGTACTAGGGTAAATGTATGATTATACTAGATGAGAATAGATGAGGATGAGATACCAACCACCAAACATATAATAAACATTTAAGCACATAGAGAATAATCATAGAGCATGAAATAATCACACATAAACTTATATTGAATTATATATTGAATAGATGTGGTAATAAAACATCTGTACAAGTGAATAAAGTATACATGCTACCCCCAAAAATATAAAAGATGAAAAAGAGGGATATGTAAACTCACATGGATGATGAGGACGATTTTTATTATATCTTAAACGGGCTGTTCCGTGAAACTCAACAAACTATACCAAAAAGATGATGAGTTGATGGAGGAACGAGGATTCGGTGTTCGAAGTTCGTCACCGAGATAGATTCCTAATTTCAGTGAGGAATTGGTGAAATTAGTTGTATCAATGGGTGAGAGATCGAGGATTGTTTATCCAAGTCTAATTAATTTATAATGAAGTTTAAACAGTCCAAATGATTAATTTAGAAGTCGGTTATGACTTTTAGTCAACAAGGAATGATTACGAGTTGATTGCGAAAATTAAGCTAGGAGAACCGGTTTGGAATTGATAATGATCATCAAGCAGGTCAACTAACGCGTGAAATCAAAATTAATGCTGCTAAATTAGATTTTGGTTGTGATTATAAAATTGGACAGCAAAGGGAAATGGTGGTTTGCACTATGTCGATGAGGAAGGAAGGAGGAAAGGAATGTTTGGGGGTTTTTAACAAAACCAGCCCTTGGAGTTTAGAATGTACATAGAAAAAACTTAAACAAAGTATTACAAACTCTTATTATAATTTATCGAATGACCCTTTGGGTTAAGGTAAAGTTTTAAAATATGAAAAATACTTTAATAATCTTTAGAGAACTTTGACGAGAACTACACCTCAAGTAGTCACAAATTTTAATTACGTTTTTACAATTGACGAAATATGGACTAATGTAATATTTATGAAATAATTAAAATAAAATAAATTTATTGACATGCAGCATCATTTAAATGACATTTCGATTCTAAAACTTTTGGAAATTTCGTCCCGAAATTAATTAAAATCCATAACATAACTAAAGGAAGCAAGTGTCAAGAGAAAACAATTTTTTTTAATTTATATACTAACACAGAATTCTAAGTGACCCTAATAACGCAACAAACGAAAAATATGATAAGGACACTTATATATAGGATTTACCAACGGCGTATTCCCCATGCCCTTATCACTTCGACATTTGTATCGTTACCCAAAATCACCCTCGGTTCTGAGTTATGACACACAACAACCGAATTCACTATGAGTTCCATGCGAGGATTTCGATAATTATGCGTTCACCGATAATTATTTATATCATCACATGATGCACATGGTTCGTCCCGTTGTGCGGGTTTGAAAACAAGGGTAAAGAAAAATTTTTAAATCGATATTTAAATGGAATCATTTGATCAAGAGAAATGAACTAAAAATTAAATGAAAATTGATGAAAATAATTAACTAGTAAAATAATCCCTAAAAAACGAAGAAATTGTTGAAGTTAACAATCGAGAGTAATAACAACAAAATGAAATAAATACTTAGAGGAAAATTTTGAAATTATATAAGTAACTTACACATACTGTTGAGTCAAAGATTTGACCTAAAAGAGATATATGGAAGATTGAAATCTTCTCAACCTCCTTGGAATTCGCTAAGTATGGAACCGGGCACACTTTAGACTTCCGAGCAAGGTTTTACTTAGCCGGGCATGATATTTTGCCTATCGGGCAAGGTTTTCTTCTAGAATTCTTCTTTGGTGGATATCCGGGCAGGGTTCGCAAGTTAGTGTATTATCGGGCAAGGTTCACTAATTAGTACATACCCGGGCAAGGATCACTTTAACTAGCTAGTTTGTTCTTCTTAGCCGAGTAAGGTTTACTTCAGAGTAGGCTCTTGGCTAACCAAGCTCTTGAAGCCAAGTAATTGGAAGACCGGGCAAGGTATTCATTAATAATATTGGTCCAAGTAAGCTTGATGATTAATGAAATATCTCTAAGTAACATCGGGCATGGTTCAACTCAAGCAAGGAATATTGCTACCGAGCACACTTTGCTAATAAGCTATTTTCTAGTAAAGAGTTGAAGGGACCATTGAAGAACAAGGTTGCTCGTAAGAGTTTGTCGGGCAAAGTCTGATAAAGTCAAGAAGATTGAAGTCTACCCGGTGACTATTTCACTTGGTGAAATACTCTTTATGTAAAGTCTACCCAGAAACTGTTCCCGGGCACACCTTTATGTTACCAAGTACTGAAGGAAGGAAGAGCACACAACCTACTCGGAAAGTTAATATTGCTACAACGCCTTCCCGGAAGACTTGTTTTACACTTAGAATAGTTTTGAATATGTTTTGTTATTCAGGGTTTCTAGAAGGAATGACAGCTGTAAAGGGGGTGCCAGGCCTATAAAAGGAATAATTTAGGGCACGCCTAAAAAAAAGACGGATTTGAGCAATCACACTTTTTAGATAAGAAGGTATATTTCTGAGTGTGACAGCCGTCCTAGAATCGCACGGATAAACTTTCCCATCAAGAAACCCTAAATCGATTATCTTTTGTATGATTTATATTATATGAATGGAAATCTTTTGAGTGAATCTTGTGTGGGTTAGTTACCTTTGATTATTGTTCAGCAACCACAATCGTTTGTTATTGATTCCGCCTTTAACAAACGGTTTTATTTCTAAATATAGCAACCCGTCATTAATTCCCTTCTCAACACATTTATTTGTGTGAGTTATGACTTGATTTGTGTAAGATTTACCTGAAATCGGGGACCTGACAAGTGGTATCAGAGCTTGTTGCAGCTATTTTAGAAAGAAATCTGTTGCTGATTGAAGATTTGAAGAAAGATGATGTAAGCAGACCACTGTTCCATTGAAAAGTGATGTCAGCTGCTCTGTTTTCATCAATTCTGTCCAGATCTACAACTTTTAGGTGTTTTCATTTCCTTATTTCACTTAAAGTTTGAATTTTGTTTCCAAATCTTGTTCTAATCGCACCAGATTCATCATATCTGAAACACCGGTTATTAGATCTGATTGCTTTTAATGTCTGCTTTTTCGAAATAACTGATTTTGATTTTCAAAATGTCTGGCTACGAAGAACAAGAAGTGTCTACTAATAAGATTCCTAGACTTTATGGACAGGAAAACTTTACAAAATGGAAGGTCTTATTTGAGGCAGCGGTTTGTTATAATGATGTTAATATGTAGAACTCGATTAAGAATGGTCCACAAGACGCCACTAAGGGTGTAAATCCAGCTGCAACTGCAGCTGTGCGTGAAAGACTGAGAAAGGTGGATGACAGGGCCTTAGCTATGATAAAGCTAGGTCTGTCATGGGAAATATTGACCAAAGTTGCACATCATGCCACCGCAAAGGCTATGCATGATTAAATCCTTGAAATGTTTGAGGTAAACACAGAGTTGAAGAACATCAAAAAACAAAGGCTCAAAAAACAGTTGGAAATGTTTAAGTATAAGGAAGGAGAGAGGTTGAAGTCAATTCTAGAAAGACTTCTAGCAATTGTGAATGAGCTGAGAACCACTTAGTATGTCATGACTGATTATGACTTGAATACCAAGCTGCTCAACTCAGTTCCTAAGAAATGGTACACTGCCTGCAAATTCATTCTTCAAAAGCCCAATTTCAATGATTTGAAGGTGGATGATGTAGTGTGCTTCCTTCAAGCAGTAGAAATAGAAATGATTGAAAATGAGGTGATCAAGGAAGAGAAGCCATGTTTCAAGGTCGCTAATGCTCTCATTGCACCAATGAGCAACTTGGCAACCAAAAACCAACAACAGATTCCTATAATTGAAGAACCAGTTGAGCATGGTGTTGAAACACCAAAATCTTTTGTTGGTGGTAGTACAAGTCACCATGGTAACCAGCAAAGGTTCAATGTCCAATTAATTGATGATACTGATTTTGCCTTTATGGCAAGTGGACAGTTACCTTACACTGGTGGTGGAAGTGGCCAAGGAAATGATACGCAAGCTTTGTTCTCCATGTTTACAGAATCATACAATGCTTTTGTATCAAAGAATCTGATTCATACCAGTGTCATCCAAGATGACCTTGAGCAGATAGATGCTGATGATTTGGAGGATATCGATTTGAAATGGAAAGCCGCCATGTTGGCTCTTAGAAGGAAAAGGTTATACAATAGGACTGGTAGATCACTTCTATCAAGGCCTAATGAAAGAATTGGTTTTGACAAGTCAAAAGCCATTTGTTATAACTGCCAACAGCCGGGTCATTTTGCAAGAGAATGTAATATGCCAAGAAACTTTCAAATGAACCAGTTCCAAAACCAGCCAAGAAACCAGCAACATCAATATCAACAGAACTAGTAGAGAAACAATCCCAACAACAACTTCAACAACTGTAATCCCAACTTCAACAATTTTCAACCACAAATGATCAATTATCATCAAGGAGTGCCACAGAATCAAAGTTTTCAAAGAAACAACAACCAAAACCTTCAAACTTCTCCAAATAACAATGTCCCAACCAACCAAAATCAACCCAGGAATCAAGGAAATGTGGCTGTAACAACACAGCATGAGGGTAATTTTGACTGGAGCCATCATGAAGAAGATATTGCAGATGACATCAAGAAAGAAATTGTGGCATTCATGGCCTTGATTGAGAAAGAGCTGGATCATCAACTCAGGTACACTTTGCTCCTACTGTTGATTTAAATGAAATTATCAATGATTTAAAGGCAAAAGTAGGCAAGCTGGAAAGTGAGTGTCTTAAGAAACAAAGTATTATCAATGGGTACGAGGCAAGTGAGTTGATAAGTGAAGAAAGAATGAAAAGTTTGGAAGAAGACTGTGTAATCAGTTATAGAGCTCAGAAAAGGTTTACCACTGAGATATATGGATTGAAGAAAATGATTGTTGAAGAAAAGGTGCAGAACACAAAACTGCAGGTTGAGAGTGAATTCTTGAAGAACTTATTCCCACAGGAAATCTTTGTGGAATTCTAAACCAAGTAAAAGAGAAAGACAAATACAAAGCAGTACCACCACCTTTCAACATTAACTTTATGCCTAAAGTTGATAAAGAGAAAAGAGATGCATATCTACAACAATTCAAAGATGTCTTTCAAGACAAAGAAGAGTTTGTTGATTTGTATAAAAATGTAGAGGTGAATGAAAAAGGAGAATTTGTGGTAAAGGAATAGGTGAAGAAGGACAAGTCAATTGGAGTTCAAGTCTCTGAAGATGACTTTGATTTTGTTGATCTGAATCAAGATGATTTAAGTGATTTGAGTGATCAAATCACTGATGAAGAAACCAAAACTGCTGAAAGAGGAAGAAGGTACAAGAAACCTGGTTCAATTGAAAAACTGCCACAACTTCTACCAGTGACACCCAAGATGAAGAAAATGAATGAAAGACTTAGAAGAGATCATGTATCCTTTGATATATTTGAGAGAAAGAAGGTAAGCTACAATGCAGTCAATCTACCAAGTATGGATGTATTAGAGAGGATAAGTAAAAAAAAAAGAAAAATTAAACTGAAGAAGTTAATGTTGAGAACTTTATTTCAGTTTACTCTGTTTTCTCCAGTCATGAGGTGTTTGACATTGGGGAAGTGGAAACCATGGAAGAATATGAAAAGAGGCAGTCAAGGCATAGAGAAATTCAAGATGAAGAACCATTAAACTTAAAGAAAATTGTGTTTGTCAAAAGCAAGATTGGAAGACAAGACATCAAGATTGAGGAATTTGTTCCTTTCTCAATAGATTTTGATAGTCTAAAACCTCAAAAGACACTTGGAGACAAATCACCTAGACCAAGTGAAAGGTTCAGAAAAGGAAGTGATCATGAAAAATACAAGGGAAAAGTTTGGTGTAAGAAGTGTGATAAGTATGGTCATCACACAGATTCTTGTAATGAGAGACACAACTTCAAGCCCTTTCATGTCCCAGATGAGACAAAGTATGGACAAGACTTTGTTCTGTACAAGCAAAAGTATGATGAATACCTGGGAAAGGGAAAGGTGTGCGTGAAGGGAACATTGAATGTTCTTAAATTGAAACCATCAGTAAAGACCAAGAAACATATGGTTGAACAAGTTAAAAGGAGCAGATCTCCTAAGAATCATGAGAAAGATGTCAAGAAGAACTTTCAGCCCTTGAGAATCATTCCTAAAAAGGATACACAATCAGTCAAATCTGATAGCTCTCAAGGATCACCAAATAGTGAGAAGACAAGAATCAGAGGTATCTTTCCTAGAAAGAAACCAACTGAACTTACTGGTGATGAGAAGTTTCTAATGAAACATGGTTATAAACCAGAAGGATTCCTTTGGATACCTAAGGTTGAGGCTAAGGTGAAGACAATTGATGATGTAAGAGATTACTCAGAAAAGAAAGACTATGTGGTACAAGAGTATGACACTGCATCAGTAGAATGCCAGAGCTCAACCTCATTTGTTAAAACTCCAAGAGAGTGTGGTTATGAGTCAGACAATTCAAACAATATTGAAATCACTCATAAAGATCCTGTGCCGACAATACTCACTTTCCAAGCTGCCACTGAAATTGAAACTGATGAGCTGCAAGTTGATATAGCTTGCACTTCATCACTCAACTAATCAAATTCTTTCTGTTGTGCAGGAACAGTCCACTACACTGAATGACATATGGTACATGGATAGTGGATGTTCTAGGCACATGACTTGTGACAAAAGGTCACATGTTAATTATGAAGAAAAGTTTGAAGGCCCTGTTGATTTTGGGAGTGATGAGAATGGTGGAAAGATAGTTGGGAAAGGAATTTTAACAAACGGAAAGGTTTCTTTTGATAATGTGTTTCATGTTGAAGGTCTACAGTATAATCTGTTAAGCATATCACAAATGTGTGATAAGGGTTACAAAGTTGGGTTTGATGACTCACATTGTTTCATCCTAAAACATGAGTTTGTAATCCCACCTGAAATGATTATGATGATGGCCCTAAGAAATGGCAACCTATATGAGTTGAATATGAAAGAAGCTGTTTCAAGGGGAGGTGCATGTTTTGTTTCCAAAGCCACTAAAAATGAGTCAAAATTGTGGCATAGGAAATTGTGTCATGTAAATATGAAGAATATGAATAGACTTTTCAAAGGTGAGCATGTAATTGGCTTATCTACAACAGAGTTCAAATTGGAAGATTATTGTAGTTCATGCCAGAAAGGCAAACAACACAAATCCTCTCATAAGACAAAGCTCATCAATTCAATTGATCAAGTACTTGAATTACTTCACACGGATCTCTTTGGTCCTGTGAGTGTGCCAAGTATAGGGAAGAAAAGATACTGTCTTGTGATCATTGATTATTATTCAAGATATAATTGGGTTTCTTTCCTAAGTACAAAGGATGAGACTGTAGAGTTGATTAAGGGTTGTGTGACAGTGATAGAGAATATACTGAGTAAGAAGGTCAAAATGATGAGAAGTGACAATGGTACAGAGTTCAAAAATGGAGTTATGGAAGAATTTTGTGCATAAAAGGGAATACTTCAATAATTCACAGCTCCTAGAACTCTTGAACAAAATGGTGTTGCAGAAAGAAGAAATAGAACACTTATTGAAGCTGCAAGAACCATGTTAGCAGATGCTTATCTACAAGTTACATTTTGGGCAGAAGCCATAAATACTGCATGCTATGTTCAAAATAGGGTACTTGTCAACAAAAGGCATAACAAGACACCATATGAAATATTCTTCAATAGAAAGCCTTATATCAAGTTTTTCAAGCCCTTTGGATGCAAATGCTTTCTTCTGAACACAAGGGATTATTTGAACAAGTTTCAAACAAAATCCTTAGACTGTTTCTTTGTTGGATATTCTACACACTCAAAAGCCTACAGGGTATATGTGAAAGACCATTTGAGTGTTATTGAATCATCTGACATCATCTTTAATGAGAATCAGTTCAACACAGTTGATGGTGCAGCATGGCTGTTTGATCATGAGAAATTGATAAGGTCTTTCAAGATTTATCCAGAAGACTTTGATGACTCATTGTGTAATTGAAGAGAAAAGGAAGAAAACATTGGACTTGGAAGAATTATGAAAGAAGGTTACTAGTAAAGAAAAGGAGTATACATTTGTAAAGGATCCCTCAAGTGATATTGTTGAACAAGTTCAAGACAATAATCAAGAGAACAATCAAAGTCCAGAACAAGATCATGTAGATTTCAATCAAGAAAATGAAGAAGTAAATGATGATCAAGTTCAGACTGAGGTAAACCCAAGCAACCAAACAAGTGAAGAAGAGAGTGTAACAGCAGCAAGATTTCAAGATCTGTTTAAAAGATTAAATATGGACAACAATGGTGCATCCACATCAAGACAGAACAATGAAGAAGCACCAGAGTTTCATGATGTAAAAACTGATTTGATCATTGAAGAACCAGATCTCAATGAATCAAATCTTGACACAACTGTGTCTACCGACATGATTGTACAAACTCCCTATGTTGAAAAGAATCATCCCTCTGAAAACATCATTGGAGATATACATGAAAGAGTCACAAGAATCCATTCTGAAATTGCAAATATCTTTTTGTACTCCTGCTTCCTATCCCAAATAGAACCAAAGAACATTGTTCAAGCACTAAAGGACAATACTTGGGTTGAAGCAATGCAGGAGGAATTGGCACAGTTCAGAGATCTACATGTTTAGGATCTTGTTGATAGGCCAAGACATGTCTGCAATTGGCACAAAATGGGTTTTAAGAAACAAAAGGGATGAGAGGGGTTTGGTGATTAAGAATAAATCTAGACTTGTGGCACTAGGATGCCTTCAAGAGGAGGGAATAGACTTTGAGGAAGTCTTTGCACCTGTTGCAAGACTTGAGGCTATCAGGATTTTTCTTGCATATGATGCCTCAAAGAACATTAAGGTTTTCCAGCTTGATGTCAAGTCTGCACCCCTAAATGGAAAGATTGATGAAGAGGTGTATGTTGCTCAACCTCCAGGTTTTGAGGATCCAATGTATCCAAACAGGGTGTATAAGCTAAATAAATCCCTATATGGATTGCATCAAGCTCCTAGAGCGTGGTATGATGAGCCGTCAAATCATCTTCTTGAAAATGACTTTCAAAGGGGAGCCATTGACAAGACAGTCTTCTACAAAAGAAAGGGATCAGACCTGCTGCTGCTACAAGTTTATGTGGATGATATCATCTTTGGTTCAACAAATGAACAAATGTGTATGGAGTTTGAAGAGGTGATGAAATCCAAATACAACATGAGTTCTATGGGAGAAATGAACTTCTTTCTTGGACTGCAAGTTCAACAAAAAGCTGAAGGGATTTTCATTTACCAAACTAAATATGTGCAGGATATTTTGAACAAGTTCAAATGTCATGAATACAAAACAGCTTCAAATCCAATGGACACAAAAGAGAAGGGGGAGCCTGTAGATCAACATGAATATAGAGCCAAAAATTGGATCCCTGATGTACCTTACTGCAATAAGACCTGACATTATGTATGCTGTGTGTGTGTGTGCAAGATTTCAATCAAGTCCGAAAGTCTCTCATATGAATGCTGTGAAGAGAATTTTTAAATACTTGAAAGGAAGACCAGACTTAGGGATTTGGTATCCAAAGAACCAATCCTTTGATCTGATTGCCTACACAGATAATGATTATGATGGATGTAACATGAGCAGAAAGTCAACCTCAGGTGGATATCAATTTTTGGGTGACAGGCTAGTGGCATGGCAATGCAAGAAGCAGACTACTGTGTCAATCTCAACTGCAGAAGCTGAATACATTGCTGCATCTGCTTGCTGTGCACAAGTTCTTTGGATTCATAACCAAATGCTGAACTATGGTTTGAATTTTCTGAATACCCCTATTCTTATTGATAATACTGCTGCATATTTTACTGCTAAGAATCCAGTTCAACATTCTAAGACAAAGCACATTGAAATCAGACATCACTTCATAAGAGACTGTAGTGAAAAAGGTTTGATTGAAATGCAAAGAGTTGATACAAGTGACAATTTGGCTGACCTATTCACCAAACCACTTGATAGAACCAGGTTCAACTTTCTTCTGAAAGCCCTGGGAATGATCAACTCTGATGAGGTCTGATTGAAGATGTGTGCTAGTTGTGTGCCTCTATATGCTATCTGATCATATTATTTGATGTTGCACTAATTTAATGTTAAGTGAATGTGCATGATTATGATACTTGTTATGTTGACTGATATGTGCTTTAATTGTTTATGAGTGCAAAAGTTTGATATAATTGAAGTTTATGCATGTTTATCAGTTGATATGTGAATGTGATGTTAAGATGAGTACTTTTGTTTTGAATTTCTTGTTATTGTATGCTTATCTGACATCACTACTTAAATTGCATGATTATGTGTATTATCTGATCATTTGATGTTATTAAGATAGGCTAGACCCTGAATGATAGTATTGTCTGCTTGTCTTGAAGATGTTATGTTTGATTAAGATTTGATTATGTTACAACTGTTTGTGTCAAAATGAGTTTTATGCCAAAAATAAATGATAAAATGAATTTTCTAATGAATTTTGCATAATCACTGTATTCTGGTCAAAACATGAGCAAGTTGTTTAATGGTGCAGAGATATGATAAGATTATTCAATTCAAGCTTTATAGAAGCTTAAAAGAAGGTTTTTAATGAAAAGTCTCAAGTAGTTATTCTTGCTGAAAATCAAGTCATTTGCCTAGTTGGAAGGGCATACACTTGTGTATGTTTGGTCCTATAATCTGAATAGATTTAAAGGATAGCGATTAACCAGAAAACTGAAAGCATTTGGGGCAAATATAACTTGTTTTCTATTTTTTCACTTAAAACTATGTCAATAACTCTGACTTTGAAAGGACATATATTCACATGTATATTTTGTAATAACCAAAACTAATAATAATAATAATAACAATAAAACAATAACAATAATAATAATAAATGAATTTTTGTCGTAAAAGCAATAGTTATGTTTGAAGTATATAATAATATTAAACATTATAAAGGAACTCATATTTCCTATGTGATATAAAGACAAAGTGAGCAAGTTACGAAATATAGAATATTAAATTTCAAGTTAGGATAACTAGTGGAATAAGGTCTATCCAGTGAAGGTGTATCATCCATCCATATCTTTGCGTTGGTCACCAAGAAATAAAATAATAAATAATATACAATTTTCTTTATGAATTCTAAACTTTTATATTCAAAACCTATATTTATTATCCATATTTTATTTGTCCCCTACATGATAACGGAAATAATCTTTATTTTATAAATAAAGTTTAGACATCAATTATATATACATATATACACACGGGTATGAAGAGATATTGTAAATTGATAAATAATCGTATAAACAAATAAATTTAATAGATAAATAAATTGTGATTCATAAACAACTAAAATATTTTTGTAGCAATTAAACACATCATACAAAACACTATATAAAGGTAATACTTTATATAAATTAAATCACAACGTACCATATGTAATCAATGATGGTATATTAATTCAAACTATATAACTGATATGAAAGTTATAATGTACCAATAATTCTAACTAGGACATACCCATATGTAGATAATTAAAACGCTCGTGAACCGGTAAACATCACTTTGGAACATTAAAGGTACGGATCCTTACCCTACTCTTCATTTCTTTCATATTCAATTGATATAAAACCATTGAGTTAATATATATTTTATAACTCCTCACGTCTTTGAATTATCAATTCACTTGGGTGTCCGTTGAATTTCAAATTCGGATTAAGCATTGGATTTAGCTTTCATGTCATGCGATATTATTAAGCTTGATTATACTCATTATCGCATGTTCCGATATATGTTACGAAAATAAGTTTGCTATGAGTTATATGAATAAGTTCATTTTTATTCCGATACCTTGAGTGTCGCTTCTCGTGGAGTGTCCCACGAGCATGTTGTTGCGGCACCGACAACATGTGCACCACCCGTGATGGTGAGATCAGTTCACGGCATCTCTTAAGTACAAGTGGTACATATGAATATTAGGAGGCGTATGGATCGGTCCTAGGATTAATATTAAGGAGATGGATAGCGGGTATGCCAACTCGCCATCTCATGTGATAAATATGCAGGAGTAGCTACCTGTATGTTGTCACGTTTTATGTTCGTTCATGGGTACATTCGTATGATACGATTTATTTATTTAAGTTACTTTGCATCCTATCATTATTATAAGTGCAATCTAAACTACGTTTCATTAAATCATTTGAGCCTATTATTCCGTACTGAGCATTCGGCTCATTCCGTCTTTATTATTTTTTTTACAGGTACACAGGTTACTATGGGCGGGGTTAAGAGAGAAGAATATAGCATCAGGATCATAATAAAATATCTTTTAACCGTACTAGTTTGTAAAATAGCCTTATGTTTACCTTATCTAATGTATTATAAGTTTGATAAGTAAATAAATAAAATCAGGTCTTTTGTTCAGAAACCATGTTTATTGTAACACGTCAGCCCAATCCGGGCTGGGGTGTTACAGCTATGGTATCAGAGCAAAAGGCTCTTTCTTGTAGAAAACTTAAACATAGTAATTAAGGCCTGTGAGGAATGGGTAGAATATAGGATATGATTAAGTTATAAATCGTTATGATATTTTAAACCTTGCGTCTATTCTTTTAGATGCCTCCTCGTCGTCAGCCTCGTAGAAATGTTCGCACTCACCGCCCTAACAACGAAACTGCTTGAGACCCCAGTGGATCCAAATGTTATTGCTGCTGTTAACCAAGCTATTGCCGGTTTGCTTCCAAACCTTGTTGCCCAAACTGTTGAAGCCGTAATTCAACAAACTCGTCCCCCTAAAAACACCAATGGCAATCACAATTCTGGTCCTGCAACTGGTGAGAACACCAAAAACCACAATGCTAATGGTATACACATGTGGATCGAGAAATTCCAAAAGCAAAAGCCAAAATCTTTCAGCCAAGCAACTAACCCCATCGAAGCAAGAAACTGGATAACCAATATTGAGAAGATCTTTGATGTTCTTGGAGTGGCGGATCAGTACAAGGTTAGGTTGGCAACCTAGAAACTATGAAAAGTACTTTTCTACCGCTGATAAGGAAGCTTATATCAGGGAATACGCTGTTATCCTTCAAGGAAATGATTAACCTGCTTCAGAATTCATTACTCGATTCTCAAGGTTGGCTAATATAGTTGGAGACGCCGCAGGGTCAGCAGAAGCCCAAGTAGAAAAATGTAAATGGGCAGTTAATGATCGAATTCGGAAGTCGATTATGTATATGAAATTCAAGGATATTACCGAAGTGGCTGATGCAATCAAAACTTTTGAGTTTGAAAGAAAAGAATTCTTATCTCGAACTGGCGAAAACAAAAAGAGAGATAGGGAGGGACAACTTAAGCAACCTATTGGCCAACCATCCACTACGACAAAACCCCAAGATCGCAAGGTACAAGCGAACAGAAACTCCAGAAATCAAACACGCCCTTGGCAGTCTAGACCACAGAACTAGAAACCCGTTCGAAACCAAATTCAGCTATACGCAGAACCTACCAAAGCTCAACCACTGAATCAGTATATTAACCCTAATCAGACATTACATCCTCTAAGCAAAACTTGTGGTAAGAGACATCAAGGCATATGTTGCCAAGGTACAGGAGCATGCTTTAGATGTGGCGAAACTGGGCACATGATCAAGAATTGTCCTAAGCAAGAAACCAAAAAGAAAATCGGAGGAAATGTTGCACCACCCAACACTGGAGGAAGAGTTTTTACACGTTCTGCTACTGATTCTAATAATGCCCCAGGTACGGTATCTGGCACTCTTCAGCTTGGTGAACGTAGTATCTATGTTCTCTTCGATACAGGAGCAACCCATTCGGTAGTATCAAATTTGTTTACTAAGTACCTTACGATTAGGCCTACTCCATTAGATCATTCTTTGACAATCTCTACTCCGATGAATGATTCATTCATAATCACTAGCGTATATAAAGATTGTCCTATCCGTGTTAAATCTATTGTGTATAACGCGAACCTTTATCCGATGCATATGTCCGACTTTGATGTTATTCTCGGGATTGATTGGCTATCTCGACACCATGTTACTATAGATTGTTATTCTCGATGTGTTATTTTCGGTGATCTTCAACGTCCAGATCTTATATATCACGGAACTCCACCCCGTAAATCTCTTAAGACTATTTCTGCACTTAAAGCCCATAAATTTCTATCACACGGTTATGAAGGATTTCTCGCATCCTTCAAATCTGATTCATATGAGGAACCAACCATAGATAGGAATCCGGTTGTATGTGAACATGCAGATGTATTCCCAAAAGAACTACCTGGCCTTCCACCAGACCGTGAAGTAGAATTCACCACTGATTTTATTCCTGGCGCCGAACCTCTATCTAAAGCACCATATCGTATGGCACCCCTCGAACTGAAAGAACTCAAAGAGCAACTGCAAGAGTTGTTGAATCTAGGATTCATTCGACCTAGTGTCTCACCTTGGGGCGCGCCAGTCTTGTTTGTACAAAAGAAAGATGGGACTATGAGATTATGCATAGATTATCGAGAACTAAACAAAATCATAATCAAAAATCGTTATCCCTTTCCTTATATAGACGATCTCTTCGATCAAATACAGGGTGCCCAATTCTTTTCAAAAATCGATCTCAGATCTGGTTATCATCAGCTAAAAGTCAAGAAGGATGATGTTCCCAAGACCGCTTTTCGTACTCGTTACGGCCATTATGAATTCTTGGTTATTTTAGACTAACCAACGCGCCTACAGTCTTTATGGATTTAATGAACTGTGTTTTCCACAAGTTTCTCGACCAATTCGTCATTGTCTTTATTGATGACATTCTAGTATACTCTAAGAGCCGTGAAGAACATGAAGCACATTTACATTTAGTACTTCAAACTTAGCGAGATAAGAAGTTGTATGCAAAATTTTCAAAATGTGACTTTTGGCTTAGTCAAGTGGCATTCATAGGTCATGTTATATCCGCGGATAGGATCATGGTGGACCCAGCAAAGATCGAAGCTATTACGAAATGGCCTAGATCCACTTCTGTCACCGAAGTACGAAGTTTCTTGTGTCTTGCTGGCTACTACCGGAGATTTGTTGAAGGATTTTCGGTGATTGCTTTACCTCTCACAAAACTATTGAGGAAAGGAATAAAATACTCATGGAAGGTGGAACAAGAGAAAAGCTTTGAAGAATTAAAGAAACGACTCGTATCAGCTCCGGTACTCACTCTCCCTTCTGGATCAGGAGGTTACCAAATTTATAGTGATGCTTCAAAGAAAGGCCTAGGTTGTGTATTAATGCAACATAGGAAGGTTATCGCTTACGCCTCACGTCAATTGAAACAGTATGAAGTTAACTACCCAACACACGACTTAGAATTAGCCGCGGTCGTCTTTGCCTTGAAGATATGGCGACAGTATCTATATGGCGAAACCTGTGACATCTTTACCGACCACAAGAGCCTCAAGTATATATTTACTCAGAAAGGGCTAAATATGAGGCAAAGAAGGTGGTTAGAACTTTTAAAGGACTATGACGAAAATATTCTATACCATCCGGGAAAAGCCAATGTTGTAGCTGACGCCTTAAGCCGAAAGAATTTCGGTGGTATATCTTGCCTTCAAATTCAGGCTCGCATTATTCATGATCTTAATAAAATGGACACCGGGCTTCGGATTGGTGAATCTGATGGATATCTTGCTAGAATGCAGATTGAACTTGATCTCATATCACGAATTAAAGATGCACAAAAGGAAGATGGAGGCTTATAGGCAATTGTGCAAAACCTTGAAGTGGGTAAGCAATCTGAATTCCGTATAGATGAACATGGGGTGATTTGGTGTGGCAAAAGACTTTGTGTACCCAATGACTCCACACTTCGTGAGTCTTTGTTAGCCGAAGCGCATAGTTCACCATTTTCAATTCACCCAGGATCTACGAAGATATATTGGGACTTACGACAGAACTTTTGGTGGGAGGGAATGAAGGAAGACGTTGCTCGATACGTAAGTAATTGTCTCACATGCCAGCAAGTGATAATTGAACATCAACGAGCAAGCGGATTATTACAGCCATTCGATATCCCAATCTGGAAGTGGGATGAGATTACAATGGAGATTGTTACCGGTTTGCCCAAGACATTCAAGAAAAACGATGTTATATGGGTTGTAGTCGATAGATTGTCTAAATCGGCTCATTTTATACCGATTCAGCAAATATTTTCGGTTAGCCAGTTATCCGAAGTTTTTCTTCAATAGATTATTCGACTCCATGGTACTCCATCTTCAGTCGTTTCAGATAGAGACCCGCGTTTCACATCACGATTTTGGAAAGGTTCCAAAATGCTTGGGGTACGCGCCTGAAATTCAGTACGACTTTTCATCCACAAACAGATGGGCAATCAGAATGCACGATTCAAACCTTAGAAGATATGCTCCGAGCATGTGCACTCGAATGGTCCGGAAACTGGGACGAATATTTATGCCTCGTTGAGTTTGCTTACAACAACAGTTGGCAAGCAAGTATCGGTATGGCTCCATTCGAATTATTATATGGTCGAAAATGTCGAGCACCTATATGTTGGGAGGAAGTCGGAGTAAAGATTATAGAAGGACCTGAGCTAGTCCAGGTTACTAATGAAAAATCCACCATTGCATGAGAAAAGCTAAAAGAGGCTCAGAGGAGACAAAAGAGTTATGTAGATCAACATAGACGAGCACTCGAATTCAATGTTGGCGACCATGTCTTTTTAAAAGTATCACCTTGGCGTGGTATTCGCAGATTTGGAACAAAAGGAAAGCTTAGTCCTCGCTTCATTGGTCCCTTTGAAATTCTCGATAGAGTCGGAAAAGTTTCATACCGACTAGCTTTACCGCCACCACTGTCCAATGTTCATAATGTTTTTCACATGTCCTTGTTAAGAGGATACAGCTATCATCCTCTTCACGTCATTAGTTATCCCTCAGTTACAATCCATGAAGATTTATCGTACGAAGAAGAACCGGAAGCCATCTTAGACCGACAAGAAAGAATATGCGTAAGAAAGTAATTCCATTCGTCAAAGTCCTTTGGAAAAATCACTCTGAACGCGAAGCTACGTGGGAAACTGAAGAGTCAATTTGTTCAATATACCCTAATCTATTCGAGCAGTAACACTTTTAAGTCCAGGTAATTATGAGCCTTATATTATAATTTTCTCCTACATATGTTCCAACCAACAAATTTCGAGGACGAAATTTCTTTTAAGGGGGTAGTAGTTGTAATAACCAAAACTAATAATAATAATAATAATAATAACAATAACAATAACAATAACAATAATAATAATAAATGAATTTTTGTTGTAAAAGTAATAGTTATGTGTGAAGTACTTAATATTAAACATTATAAAGGAACTCATATTTCCTATGCGATATAAAGACAAAGTGAGCAAGTTAAACGAAATATAGAATATTAAATTTCAAGTTAGGATAACTAGTGGAATAAGGTCTATCCAGTGAAGGTGTATCATCCATCCATATCTTCGCCTTGGTCACCAAGAAAAAAAATAATAAATAATATACAATTTTCTTTATGAATTCTAAACTTTTATATTCAAAACATATATTTATTATCCATACTTTATTTGCCCCTACATGATAACGGAAATAATCTTTATTGTAAATTAAACACATCATACAAATAAATTGTGAAGAGATATTGTAAATTGATAAATGATCGTATAAACTAATAAATTTAATAGATAAATAAATTGTGATTCATAAACAACTAAAATATTTTTGTAGCAATTAAACACAACATACAAAACACTATATAAAGGTAATACTTTATCTAAGTTAAATCACAACGTCATATGTAATCAATGATGGTATATTAATTCAAACTATATAACTGATATGAAAGTTATAATGTGCCAATAATTCTAAGTAGGACATACCTCATATGTAGATAATTAAAACGCTCGTGAACCGGTAAACATCACTTTGGAACATTAAAGGTACGGATCCTTACTCCACTCTTCATTGCTTTCATATTCAATTGATATAAAACCATTGAGTTAATATATATTTTATAACTCCTCACGTCTTTGAATTATCAATTCACTTGGGTGTCCGTTGAATTTCAAATTCGGATTAAGCATTGGATTTAGCTTTCATGTCATGCGATATTATTAAGCTTGATTATACTCATTATCGCATGTTCCGATATATGTTACGAAAATAAGTTTGCTATGAGTTATATGAATAAGTTCATTTTTATTCCGATACCTTGAGTGTCGCTTCTCGTGGAGTGTCCCACGAGCATGTTGTTGCGGCACCGACAACATGTGCACCACCCGTGATGGTGAGATCAGTTCACGGCATCTCTTAAGTACAAGTGGTACATATGAATATTAAGAGGCGTATGGATCGGTCCTAGGATTAATATTAAGGAGATGGATAGCGGGTATGCCAACTCGCCATCTCATGTGATAAATATGCAGGAGTAGCTACCTGTATGTTGTCACGTTTTATGTTCGTTCATGGGTACATTCGTATGATACGATTTATTTATTTAAGTTACTTTGCATCCTATCATTATTATAAGTGCAATCTAAACTACGTTTCATTAAATCATTTGAGCCTATTATTCCGTACTGAGCATTCGGCTCATTCCGTCTTTATTATTTTTTTTACAGGTACACAGGTTACTATGGGCGGGGTTAAGAGAGAAGAATATAGCATCAGGATCATAATAAAATATCTTTTAACCGTACTAGTTTGTAAAATAGCCTTATGTTTACCTTATCTAATGTATTATAAGTTTGATAAGTAAATAAATAAAATCAGGTCTTTTGTTCAGAAACCATGTTTATTGTAACACGTCAGCCCAATCCGGGCCGGGGTGTTACATATTTGGTCCTGCTGACCACTTGTGGTCAAACAGTATAGCCATTAACCGGACAATTAAGAGAAATTTGGGTGATTGAATATTAAACTGAATTTTATTTGGGAAATGATAGTATATTGACTACTTAGCCAATCATATGGATTTATTAGGCTGAAAGGACACCTAGTATAGTCATTAACATGTATGGTTGCTTTCCCATGATGTGTAAAATCTAAGATGATATAAACATAATGAATATGCTAATCTTTATATGGAGATACATAGTTGTCTTTGCATGTCTCAAGATAAATCTCTCCAAATGATAGGCAGATTAGTGATTACCCAGTCATACACAAGCCTATTGTTATTTGGTCAACCCAAAAATGAAACATCTTTAAATATGACAAAGAACATGCTTTAGAAAAGTTGAGAAAATATCAAAAACAAGGGGAAGAATAAATCAACCAAATGTTGATATGTGTTTTAAATATTTTATCAAACGAGAGTGTTACAACTAGAACTACAAAGATGTTGACAAAATCTGTCTCATCTTGAATGAAAGGCCTGTTATTTAAACAGTAAGTCCAACGTTCAACCTCTATATATATTTGAATATCAACAATACAAAAAGATCCAATAAGTTCTGTCATATAAAAGTTTTTTTTGACCAAATACAGGAGGTTGGAGTCAAATTGGGGTGATCTGGGGAAAGCCAAATAAGCTTTGAGAAGAGATATGAGGCATCATAGCACAATGTTGACCATTGATGCATTATGCTACTTAAATGAATCTTAATCATATCACCAAAGAAATGAAATTCATGCTAAGTCTAGAACTGTTGTTATCCTATCTATGTTGTCATAATAATGCTGAGAATGAAGTATTGAGAAAGCTATTTAGTCAATATGATCTCATTCTTGAGATCTTTTCAGGAAAAGAAGGATATTGTTTTGAAGAGAAATATGACTGAAATTTGATCTCTAAATGCACCATTTGCTCTTAAACAAAATCTTTAATGAAAAATATAATTTGACAAGTTATTTAAGTAAAAAAGAGTTGCATTTTACCTCAAAAAGGTTGAATAAGTATTTTCGGGTAAGGTTTGATGTTTTCTAACCTTCCCGAGCAAGCTTAGTCACTTTAAACTAAGTTTATGATTTTCGGGCATGCTTTGAAGTGTTTACACTTTTCGGGTAGAGTACACTTAGGTTTACTAATTTCCCGAGCAAGCTTGAAGTCTTGAGATGAATATGTGATTTAGCTAGCTTTTAACAAGGATTTCCTTTTCCGAGCAAGCTTTGCATCTTTATATGCTGAATAATATACCAAACAAGCTTTGTGAACTTAGTTTTAGTACACCGAGTAAGCTTTGTGTTTTTAAGTGATTAAGAGTGAATACGTTTCTTTTTTGAAATTACAACTGTTTCCGGGCAAACCTTGCTTTTTCCAGGTACACTTACAATCCGGGTACACTTTGAATGCTCAAATGTTCCCTTAATATACTTAGGTAATTTCACAGTTTATCCGAGTACACTTTGTGCTATGAAATCTCTAGTACAATGTATTCTTTATCGGGCATACTTTGCATCAAAGTATACTTGACTGATTATTTTTAAATTATAATTGACCAAGTAAGGTTTGTGATTAACTATTTTAAATGAGCAAGACAGTTAAATTAGATGTAAATTATTTGGGCATCTTAATTGGTTCCTAGTAAGGGTGCATGCTTGATGTGTAATACTTGATTAATGTTTCTTGTGATTTAGTTCTCAAGCAATCTTGTATTTCAAGTAAGCTTTCTTCATTTTAACTTCTAATTTATATCAACCTATAATCGGGTAAGCTTTGAGTAAGTGGAGTATACCGAGTAGACTTTGCAAAATTTACTTTTTCGGGCAAGGTTTACTAAACTTAATATTAAGAGTTGGATGTATTCAAATGTTTTTAAAATATCAAGTGGATAATGTTACTGTTTGACAACTAATAACTCACTAAACGACAAAAAACATTTAAAACCCACTTTTCAAAAGGTATATAAGAGGGAGTGAGGGGTGTTTTATACATTATTTTCCCTCTCTCTCTCCTTCCACTGATTACTCTAAGTAATATCAAACCGACTCATCGCATTCGATTAAATCCAAACCCTAACTTTACCAGCCCACTAATTCTGACTCGGTAGACAATAATAACTTTTTTTCCGACCACGATAGATAATTATGGTCTTTGATTATGTATTTGATTGCTAACACTCTGTTTTATGTATAGGTTATTAATTTGTCGAAGATCAGGTTCTTAATGAAATTTTGTTGAGTCAAGATTTGACCTAGGGAAGATATTTGGAAGATTGGAATCTTCTCAACCTCCTCAGAATTCGCTATGTATGGAATCAGGCACATCTTAGACATCCGAGCAAGCTTTTACTTAGCCGGGTACGATATTTTGCCTATCGGGCAAGGTTATCTTTTAGAATCTTCTTAGGTGATTATCCGAGCAGGGTTCACTAATTAGTGTATTACCGAGTAAGGTCTGCTAGTTAGTATATTCCCGGGCAAGGATCACTTTGTCTAGCAAGTTAGTTCTTCATAGCCGAGTAAGGTTTATCTCCGAGTAACCTCTTGGCTAACCAAGCTCAAGAAACCAAGTGATTGGAAGACCGGGCAAGGTATTGATAATAATGATTGGTCCAGGCAAGCTTGTTGAATATTGATATATCTTAAGTATCATCCGGCACAGTTCAACTCAAGCAAGGAACAGTGCTACCGAGCACACTTTGCTAATAAGTTATTTTGTAGCAAAGGAGTTGAAGGGACCATTGATGAACAAGGTTGCTCGTAAG
Organism: Bidens hawaiensis; assembly: GCF_021521415.1. Taxonomy (NCBI): domain Eukaryota; kingdom Viridiplantae; phylum Streptophyta; class Magnoliopsida; order Asterales; family Asteraceae; genus Bidens; species Bidens hawaiensis. The sequence goes on from NW_027491099.1 coordinate 901,009, forward strand.
AGTTTGTCGGGCAAAGTCTGGCAAAGTCAAGAAGATCGAAGTCTACCCGGTGAGTATTTTACTTGGTAAAATACTCTTCTAATAAAGTCTACCCGGAAACTGATCCAAGCACACCACTATGTTACCAAGTCTTGAAGGATGGCAGAGTACACAGCGTACTCGGGAAATGAATATTGTTACAAAGCATACCCGGAAGACTTGTTTTACACTTAGAATATTTTGTGATTATGTAATTTGAATATGTATTAATGTTTGGGGTTTCTAGAAGGAATGACAGTTGTATTAGGGTGGCAGGCCTATAAATAGAATCTTTTAGGGCACGCCACCCAAGGACAAGCGAATCTCGACCTTTACACCTTTTGGATAAGATAGAATATTTATTGAGGGTGACGGCTGTCATAGGATTCGTACGGATAAACCTTCCTTCAAGAAACCCTAAGTATATTATCGTTTGTATGAGTAATATTATATAAATGGAAATCTTTTGAGTGAATCTTGTTCGTGTTGGTTACCTTTGAATATTGATTAAGCAACCGTATGTTTTTTATTGATTCCGCCTTTAACAAACGGTGATCTTTATAAATATAGCAACCCGTCATTAACTCTCTTGTCGGCACATTAATTTTTGAGAGTTATGACATCATTTGAGTAAGATCCAGCTGAAATCGGGGGACCTGACAAGTGGTATCAGAGCCTGTTACTGCTATTTTGGAAAGATTATTGCTGATTGAAGATTTGAAGAAAGAAGACGTAAGCAAACCACTGTTCCATTGAAAAGGGACGTCAGCAGCTCTGTTCTTCATTTTTCTTCCAGATCTACAATCATTTGGTGTTTTCTCTTCCTTATTCTCTTTAAAGTTTTAATTTTTACATATAAATCTTGTTCTAATCGCATCAGACAACTCAGATCTAAACAACCGGTTTTCAGATCTGATTATTTTTGAACTCTGTTTTATAAAGAAACTACTTTTAATTTCTCAAAATGTCTGGTTACGAAGAACAAGAGGTATCTACTAACAAGATTCCTAGACTGTATGGACAGGAAAATTTCATGAAATGGAAAGTCTTGTTTGAAGCAGCTGTTTGCTATAATGATGTTGATATGTGGAACTCCATCAAGAATGGTCCACAAGGCACTGAAGAGGAAGGTGCAAACACAGCTGCAACTGCTGCTGTAAGAGAAAGGATGTGAAAAGTAGATGACAAGGCTTTAGCTATGTTGAAGCTAGGTCTGTCTTAGGAAATACTTACCAAGGTTGCACATCATCCCAATGCCAAGGCAATGTATGATGCAATACTTGAAATGTTTGATGGAAATGTTGAGCTCAAAAACATCAAGAAGCAGAGATTGAAGCAGCAGCTAGAAAGATTTAAGTATAAAGAAGGAGAAAGGTTGAAGTATATTCTGGAGAGGTTCTTAGCAATAGTGAATGATCTCAGAACCACAGACTATGTCATGACTGACTTTGATCTTAATACCAAGCTGCTCAACTCTATGCCAAAGGAATGATACACTGCCTGCAAATTCATCCTTCAAAAGCACAACTTCAATGACTTGAAATTGGATGATGTAGTGTGCTTCCTTCAAGCTGCAGAGATAGAGATGATAGAGAATGAAATGATTAAGGAAGAAAGACCCTGCTTCAATGTTTCAAATGCATTGATTGCACCTATGGGTAATTTAACTACCAAGAATCAACAGCAAATCCCTATCATTGAAGAACCTGTTGAACTTAATTCTGATGCTCCAAAATCATTTGTTGGTGGTAGCACAAATAATCATGGAAACCAACAAAGATTCAATGTGCAGTTGATTAATGACACTGATTCTGCCTCTATGGCAAGTGGGAATGTACCTCACACTAGTGGTGGAAATGGTCAAGGCAGTGATACACAGGCCTTTCTTTCAATGTTTACTGAGTCGTATAATGCATTTGTTGCAAAGAATTTAATTCAAACAAGTGTGGTACAAGATGATCTTGAGTAGATAGATGCTGATGACTTGGAGGATATGGATTTGAAGTGGCAAGCAGCTATGTTGGCTCTTAGAAGCAAAAGGTTATATAACAGGACTGATAGGTCACTCCTATTAGGGCCAAATGAAAAAATTGGTTTTGACAAGTCAAAAGCCATTTGCTATAATTGTCAACAGCCTGGTCATTTTGTAAGGGAATGTAACATGCCAAGAAACTTCCAAGTGAATCAATTTCAGAACCAACCAAGAAATCAACAGCCTCAATATCAACAGCAGCTTCAATATCAGCAGAGACCCAACCCCAACAACTTTAACAATACCTTTAACAACAATCCCAACAACAACTATAATCCCAACTTCAACAACTTTCAACTATAATCAAGGTTTTCAGAGAAACAACAACCAAAACCTTCAAAATGTTCCAAATAACACTGTTCCAGCCAACCAAAACCAGATCAAAAATCAAGGAAATGTTGCGGTAACAACACAGCATGAAGGTAACTTTGATTGGAGTAATCATGAAGAAGACATTGCAGATGATATCAAGAAAGCTAATGTGGCATTCATGGCCATAATTGAGAAAGAAACTGGATCATCATCTCAGGTACATTATGCTCCTACTATTGATTTAACTGAAGTTATCAATGATTTGAAAATGAAAGTAGGCAAGCTGGAAAGTGAGTGTTTTAAGAAACAAAGTATCATCAATGCATACGAGGCAAATGAACTGATGAGTGAAGAAAGAATGAAAAGTTTGGAAGAAGATTGTGTAAACAGTTATAGAGCTCAGAAAATATTCACAACTGAAATAGATGGGTTGAAGAAAATGATTATAGAAGAGAAGGTGCAGAACACAAAACTGCAAGCTAATAATGCATTCTTGAAGAACTTGGTTTCCACTGGAAACATCTCTGGAATTCTAAACCAGGTTAAGGAAGAAGACAAGTACAAAGCAGTACCACCACCTTTCAACAATAACTTTATGCCAAAAGTTGATAAAGAGAAAAGAAATGCATATCTACAACAATTCAAAGATGTTTTTCAAGACAAAGAAGAACTTGTGGATTTGTATAAGAATGTTGAGGTGAGTGAAGAAGGAGAGTTTGTTTTGAAGAAAGATGTGAAAGAAGAAAAGTCAATTGGAGTTCAAGTCTCTGAAGATGACTTTGATTCAACTGATTTGAATCATGATGACTTGAGTGATTTAAGTGATCAAATCACTGATGAGGAAATCAAAGCTGCTGAAAGAGGAAGAAATTTCAAGAAGCCAGAATCCTTTGACAAACTTCCAATGTATCCACTTGTCACATCAAGAATGAAGAAACAAAATGAAAGAACAAAGAGAGAACATGTGTCCTTTGACATATGTGAAAAGAAGAAGGTAAATTACAATGTTGTAAGGCCTCAAAGCCAGGAAGTATTGGAAAGGATAAAGCAGAACAACAAAAATAGGGTAAAAGAAAATGTAGATGTTGAAAAATTTATCCCTGTTTATCCTATTTTCTCTAATCATGAAGTCCTTGATATTGGAGAAGTGGAAACAATGGAAGAATACAAGAAGAGACAATCAAGACATAGAGAGAATCAAGATGAGGAACCACTAAATATGCAAAGAATTGTGTTTGTAAAAAGCAAGACTGAAAGACAAGACATCAAGATTGAGGAGTTTGTCCCTTTCTCAATCAACTTTGATAGTCTAAAGAATCAGAAGACCATTGGAGTCAAAGAACCTAGACCAAGTGAAAGATTCAAGAAAGAAAAAGAACATGAGAAATATAAAGGAAAGGTTTGGTGCAAGAGGTGTGATGAGTATGGTCATCATACAGACTCCTGTAATGAAAGACTCAAATTCAAGCCTTTTCATGTCCCAGATAAAATAAAGTATGGACAAGACTTTGTTCTTTATAAATAAAAGTATGATGAATACCTGGGAAAGGGAAAAGCTTGTGAAAAAGAAGTTCTGAAGAAAGAAAGCCAAAAGCCTTCAATGAAAGCCAAGAAACGTGTGACTAAGCAAGCTCAAAGGAGTAAATCTCCCGAAAAGCATGAGAGAAAGGTTAAACAGAACTCTCAACCCTTGAGAATCATTCCTAAAAAGGATACTCAATCTATCAAATTTGATAGTTCTCAAGGATCATCAAGCAGTGAGAAGAAAAGAAGAAGAGATGCATTTCCTAGGAAGAAACCAACAGAACTCACGGGTGATGAAAAGTTTCTAATGAAACATGGGTTTGAACCTGAAGGATTCCTTTGGAAACCTAAGACTGAAACTAAGGTTGAGACAGTTGCTAATGTGAGAGATTACTCTGAAAAAAAAGAATATGTAGTGAAGGAGTGTGTCACTGCATCAGAAGACTGTCTAGGCTCAACATTATTTGTTAAAACCCCAAGAGAGTATGATTATGAGACAGACAATTCAGACAATATAGAAGCCACTCATGAAGATCCTGAACCAACAACACTCACTTCCCAAGCTGCATCTGAAACTGAATCTGATGATTTGCAAGTTGATCTATCTTGCACTTCATCACTCAACTAATCAAACTCTTTCTTTTGTGCAGGAACAGTCCACTCCTCTGAATGACATATGGTATATGGATAGTGGATGTTCTAGGCACATGACTTGTGACAAGAGATCTCTTGTCAACTATGAAGAAAAGTTTGAAGGTCCTGTAGCATTTGGGAGTGATGAAAATGGTGGAAAGATTGTTGGGAAAGGAATTTTAACAAATGGAAAAGTCTCATTTGATAATGTATTTCATGTTGAGGGTCTTCAGTATAATCTACTGAGTATATCACAAATGTTTGATAAGGGATACAAAGTCAGTTTTGATGATTCACACTGTTTCATTCAAAAACCAGAATTTGTAATTCCACCTGAAATGATTATGATGATGGCACCAAGAAATGACAACTTATATGAATTAAATATGAAAGAAGCTGTTTCAAGAGGGGGTGCATGTTTTGTGTCCAAAGCCACTGAAAATGAGTCAAAATTGTGGCATAGGAAACTTTGTCATGTGAACTTGAAGAACATGAATAGACTTGTCAAAGGTGAGCATGTAATAGGCTTACCTACAAGAGAGTTCAAATTGCAAGATCATTGTAGTTCATGTCAAAAAGGAAAACAACACAAATCTACTCATAAGCCAAAGCTCATCAACTCAATTGATCAAGTACTTGAATTACTTCACATGGATCTCTTTGGTCCTGTGAGTGTGCCAAGTATAGGAAAGAAAAGATATTGTCTTGTGATCATTGATGACTATTCAAGATATACTTGGGTTTATTTCCTAAGTACAAAGGATGAGACAGCAGAGTTGATTAAAGGTTGTGTAACAATGATTGAGAACAAATTGAATAAGAAGGTTAAAATGATTAGAAGTGACAATGGTACTGAGTTCAAGAATGGAATTATGCAAGAATTTTGTGCAGAAAAGGGAATACTACAACAATTCTTAGCTCCTAGAACTCCTGAACAAAATGGTGTTGCAGAAAGAAGAAACAGAACTCTAATTGAAGCTGCAAGAACCATGTTAGCAGATGCTAATTTACTTGTTACTTTTTGGGTTGAAGCCATAAATACAGCCTGCTATGTTCAGAAGAGGGTACTTGTCAACAAGAGGCATAACAAGACACCTTATGAAATATTTCACAACAGAAAGCCTTATATCAAGTTTATCAAGCCCTTTGGATGCAAATGTTTTTCTTCTGAACAAAGGGACTATTTGAACAAGTTTCAAGCAAAATCCCTAGATTTTTTCTTTGTTGGATATTCTACACACTCAAAAGAATACAGAGTATATGTGAAAGACCATTTGAGTGTTATAGAATCATCTGACATCATCTTTAATGAGAATCAATTCAATACAGTTGATGGTGCAGCACGGCTGTTTGATCATGAAAAGTTGATAAGGTCCTTCAAGATTTATCCTGAAGACTTTGATGACTCATTCTATAAGACCAGTGAAATTGAAGAGAAAAGGAAGAAAACATTGGACTTAGAAGAATTATGGAAGAAGGTTTCTAGAAAAGAAAAGGAATATACTTTTGGGAAGAATTCCTCAAGTGATAATATTGATCAAAATCAAGAAAACAATCACAATCCTGAACATGATCATACTGTGAACAATCAAGACAATCAAGATGTACAGAATGATCAAGTTCAGAATGAGGGAGACACAAGTAACCTATTAATTGAATAAGAAGCTGCATCTACTGCAAGATTTCAAGATCTGTTTCAAAGATTAAATTTAGAAAACAATGGTGCATCTACTTCAGGACAACATAATGATGAAGCACCAGATTTTCATGATGCAGAAACTGATTTGATCATTGAAGAACCAGATCTCAATGAAACAAATCTTGACACAAATTTGTCTACATATATGATTGTACAAACTCCTTATGTGGAAAAGAATCATCATTCTAAAAACATCATTGGAGATTTACATGAAAGAGTCACAAGAAGTCATTCTGAAATTGCAAACATCTGTCTTTACTCATGCTTTCTATCCCAAATAGAGCCAAAGAACATTGCTCAAGCACTAAAAGACAATAGTTGGGTGGAAGCAATGCAAGAGGAACTGGCACAGTTCAGAGACCTACATGTGTGGGATCTTGTTGATAGGCCAATAGACAGATATGCAATAGGAACCAAATGGGTTTTTAGAAACAAAAGGGATGACAGGGGTTTGGTGATTAAGAATAAAGCTAGACTTGTGGCACTGGGATGTCTTCAAGAAGAAGGAATAGACTTTGAGGAGGTCTTTGTACCTGTTGCAAGACTTGAAGCTATCAGGATCTTTCTTGCATATGCTGCCTCAAAGAACATTAAAGTGTTCCAGCTTGATGTTAAGTCTGCATTTCTAAATGGAAAGATTGATGAAGAGGTGTATGTAGCTCAACCTCCAGGTTTTGAGGATCCTTTGTATCCAAACAGGGTGTATAAGTTGAACAAAGCCCTATATGGATTGCATCAAGCTCCTAGAGCTTGGTATGATGAGTTGTCAAATCATCTTCTTGAAAATGGCTTTAAAAGAGGAGCCATTGACAAGACACTCTTCTACAAAAGAATGGGATCAGACTTACTTATGTTACAAGTGTATGTGGATGATATCATATTTGGATCTATAAATGAACAAATGTGTATGGAGTTTGAAGGGGCAATGAAGTCCAAATACAGCATTAGCTCTATAGGAGAAATGAACTTTTTTCTTGGATTACAAGTTCAACAGAAAGCTGAAGGAATCTTCATTCACCAAAATAAATATGTGCAGGACATCTTGAACAAGTTCAACTGTCATAAGTACAAAACTGCTTCAACTCCAGTGGACACCAAAGAAAAGATGATTGTAGATGAAAAGGGGGAGCCTGTGGATGAATATGAATATAGAGCCAAAATTTGATCTCTGATGTATCTGATTGCAACAAGTCCAAAAGTCAAGTCCAAAAGTGTAACACCCCGTAATTGCAGCGGAAACGTACACGGGATGCAACAGACACATCTGATATCAACAGCATTGCTTATAAAGAAAACACCACTACATTAATTTAAACGAATTACATTGTTCCGAGTTTCGTTACTATCTAGGTGTTATCTCATAAGTTTTACCGATAGTACATTAACATATTTAATGCAAAATATAGATCCTTAATCTTCCACAAATAGCACACATCATCAAGCACGTATCACTCATTCCAATTTGGGGGTACCTAGAAAGCATGGAAAGAAAAACGGGTCAACTACGAATAGTTGGTGAGTTTCACAGACTTAAATAAACATTGACAATTTATTATAATAAATCATATATTAGCGATGTAATTATGCTGAGCCCACAAGCGAAACCTCTGACTATCACACACAATCCCCGTGGCATATCCCCCGCCCACGGACCCGTGACATATCCCCCGTCCACGGAACTGCCCCAAACCGCTATGTCTAACATTACATAGCAAAATATATATAACACCCAAAATAGACATGTGCAACTGGCTGGGAAACATCAGCAAATCCATGCCGGACCAGTTGGGTTTGTCAGACCAATAGTACTATTCACACTCTACCGGCTTTTAGCTAATCACTCGTGTTGCGGGGCATTACAATGTTAGCAACTCAGACAATTACCATCTTAGTACATTTCCGTACGATTCCCGTACAATAAAACATATATAAATACATTCATTTCCATGCGATCAGCATGTACTTAAACATTTTGATATAAACATGCTTTCCGCCCTGGGAAAATATTTAAAACAGTTCAGTAAAAGGGGCTCGTGAAACTCACCTTTTTGTGAGCAAAGATGTAATACTGTGCACAGCTACCGGTCCGGATCTGTAATACGATCCCTAAGTCGTTACTACACAATTTCTATTAATATATCTTAAATTCGTGTTAACCGGTACGTCCGGGGACACTGTTAACCCAGTACCGTACACGATCTGGGGACAATGTTAACCCCGATACACTTCTCAGGACTTAGATTGTGATATCACTTAGAGTTCTTTAGTCAAAATTACCATTAGTTTGTTTTCCTCGTTTTGCGTGCCTAGCACGGTTATTCGTCTTTATGTTTTCAAAAATGAGTTTGGCCACATAAGACCCGAAAATAGTTGTTATTGATATTTTAATTAAATTGGTGAAATTAGAGCTCGGTTTAGACACCCCGTTTGGCCGCGGGGCCCGTTTCTGTCTTTAATATACCGGAAACTGCTAAATCGGGTAAAATTACCCAAATCATCCGAATTATTTTCGGATGATTTATTTTTACTTGATTAACTTAATTTCATGAATATAGTCCATTTTTAAGGTTTTTATACACCAGTCAGCTCGCTTAGGCGAACTTTGCCGGTTTACGCGTTTTAAGCTTTAATAGTTTGTTTTTAAGTTCCATTTAGCACAAATAAATATCCGTTTAGTCTCGGATCTTGAAATTTTGCACAATTCAGTTTTTGACAGTAAGGAATTTTATAAAAATATTTCCAGATTCAATCTCTATTTTTAACATTTATTTATCTATTTTTAAACGTCATTTAAACACCAAATATGTCGAAAATACCAAATGACCTTAGAAAAATCCCAAATTTTTCTGGGATGACCCCTGCCATCCACATAGCCCCCTGTAATTCTTTCAGAACCAAAATCTCATTTTTCATGCCATTTTCACCAAAACCGAGCTAGAACACCCTAGAACTCGTTTTACCGAAAAGCCTACTTAGACTTCCCCAATGGACCTGAAATTTTGTGTGTGACTTTTATATGTTATAAAAAGCTTATCTGAATTTTTACAGAATTTTTCATGATGTTTAGCTACTTTTCACCATTTTTAGCCAAAACCGAGCATTAAATTCACCAAATATTCATCCTTTATCCAAAAATTACCAAAATTTCACAGATCTCATATTTTCATGTGTAGATCATCTCTGTGAAATTTCATGACTCAACTATAAGTCTACCACAATCTGTCCAAATCTTACAAATCATACGAAAAACCGAACTACCTTGTGTTTCTAGCTTTAGATCGCAAAGATCTTGCTTTCTAGCCTTTGCTAGCAACTAAATACAACACCTACAAGAACAAAAACACCACACCAAGCAAGTTATACGAAAAATCAAGCCATTTCTTTCATGGTTTCGGTTAAGACATCAAAACAAAGATTTTAACCGTAAAAATTCGTTTTTGACTCTTTTAACTCCTTTCTTGGACCAAGATCCCTTGTATAACTTGTATACATCACTTGATCATGCAAGAATCGGTTTCATCTCGGGTTTTCACCCATTTTTCACTTGAAACTTCATTCTCTTGCAAACAACTTAAGATCATGGAATCAAAACTATGAATCAACCATTATAACCATGTTTTTACCTTATGATTCTTGTTAAAAATCAAGGATTTGGATGAATGTTGAAGAGTGTTGAGAGGATTGTGGAGTTGGGGTGTTAGAAAAAGGAAAATGAAATGTGTGTGTGTGTACTATAGGACCGATCGGTCCATGTAAGGTGTGGGGTGGGGCCCACATCTTCAACCTTGGCCACACATTCGGATTGTGTAATCCGGATAATGCTGTGGATAATCTGGTTCAGTTCGTTTTTTGGTTAAACGTTTAATTCCGCTCAAAACGAGGCCAAAACGGTCGTTTTTCGGCTTAAAATTTAAATTTATATAAAACCGATTTAAAAAAACTTTAAAAAACTTAAACCATGACATTTATTGACTTAACACATCATATTGTCGGTAATTGTGCATCTTTTTCGGCTTGATCGATCGTCTCTTGCTTGGTTTGATGTTAAAGGTTTCGTTTATCGTACCGACGTACTAATAAATCGAAATCCTTTTTCTGTGCTATAATTCACTTATCCCGAAGCTTTAATACTTCGTACACATCACTAAACATTATATATTTCGTCTATAATGTAATCCCCGATTCGTTCGGGTTTCAATAACCGTTCATCGATTAATCGTAATTTCAATACGACTAGCTGTATATTCGAGTATAATTCGTACCGTGAATCTTATATACTCGTATAAACACATTATAATTCATATATTCAGTATTGAATAACACGTAAATAGTATATTCCGGCTAGGGTATACCTGAATTTGCCGGAATCGTTACATTCTCCCCCCGTTACAAAAATTTCGTCTTCGAAATTTTACGCATCAACTACTTCCTTTTGCGGAAATAAGTGGGGATATTTCTTCCGAAATTCGTCCTTTCGTTCCCATGTATATTCTGGGCCTCGTAGCGAGTTCCATCTAACTTTGACCAACGAGATCTTATTGTGTCTAAGTTGTTTAATTTTCCCGTCTACTATTTCTATGGGCTCCTCTACAATGTTGAGCTTATCATTTATTTGGACACCCTCTAATGGTAACACCGATGTCTCATCCGACAGACACCTTTTCAAGTTCGACACGTGAAACACGTTGTGAACTGCACTCAGTTCATCAGGCAGTTCTAATCGGTATGCTACAGGACCGATTTTAGCAGTAATGTCGAATGGTCCAATGTATCTAGGGGCTAACTTCCCCGCCTTTCCAAATCTGACTACTCCTTTCCAAGGTGATACTTTCAAATACACTTTATCACCTTTCTCAAATGATAACGGTTTTCTACGGGTGTCGGCATAACTCTTCTGCCGATCCCGTGCGGCCTTCAGATTGTTCTTAATTTCAAGAATTTTGCTGGTCGTTTCTTGGACCAGATCTGATCTAATAACCTGTGCGTCGCCCACCTCAGTCCAGCAGAGTGGTGATCGGCACCTCCGTCCATACAATGCTTCGTAAGGTGCTGCCTTTATACTGCTATGGTAACTGTTATTATAGGAAAATTCAACGAGTGGGAGATGTTGATCCCAATTTCCCTTAAAATCCAGTACGCATGCACGAAGCAAATCCTCCAGGGTTTGGATGGTCCTCTCAGACTGACCATCGGTCTGAGGGTGGTAAGCTGTGCTTAGATTAATACGCGTTCCCAGCGCTTCTTGCACAGCTTGCCAAAGCTTGGAGGTGAAATGGCTATCCCGATCGGAGATGATTGAGATGGGTATCCCATGACGAGACACAATTTCATTTATATAAATCTGCGCAAGTCTCTCTGTGTTATAATTATTTCTAATCGGGATAAAATGTGCTGTTTTGGTTAATCGATCCACGATTACCCAAATTGCATCATGTCCTCGGGACGTCTTGGGGAGATGTGTCACAAAATCCATCGTGATCCGCTCCCACTTCCATTCAGGAATTTCCGGTTGTTGTAACATCCCCGAGGGTTTCTGGTGCTCCGCCTTAACCCTCGCACACGTCGTACACTTGCCGACGTAGGTGGCTATATCCTTTTTCATACCCGGCCACCAGTAGAACTCCTTCACATCCTTGTACATCTTATCCGATCCCGGATGTATGGAATATTTCGATTTATGCGCTTCGTCCATGATTAATTCACGAAGGTCATGGAGGGTCGGGATCCAAATCCGATTTTTGAAATAGAGAATTTCGTCCACGCGCTGTTCGAAATTCTTCTCGTTACCGTAAAGTCCCTCTTTTTCCAATTGTTCCTCTTTCAACGCCTCGCGTTGAGCGACTCGAATCAAATCTGAAAGGTTCGACTGGACAATCATCCCCAGCGCTCGCACACGCAATGGTTTAACTCGATCTTTCCTACTCAAGGCATCGGCTACAACGTTAGTCTTGCCGGGGTGATAACGGATGTCACAGTCATAGTCGCTTAACAACTCGACCCATCTTCGTTGCCTCATATTCAGTTCTTTCTGATCGAATATGTGTTGTAAACTTTTATGATCGGTGAAGATGGTGCACTTTGTACCGTAGAGGTAATGTCTCCAGATTTTAAGTGCGAAGATAACTGCTCCCAGTTCTAAGTCATGAGTAGTGTAATTTTTCTCGTGTATTTTTAACTGTCGAGAAGCATAGGCTATAACCTTATTATTTTGCATCAACACGCATCCTAACCCTCTCCGGGATGCGTCACAATACACGACAAAACCATCGTCTCCGTCGGGGAGACTTAAGATTGGCGCTTGCCACAATCTTTGTTTTAGCGTTTGAAACGCCGTTTCCTGCTCTTCACCCCATTCATACTTTCGATCCTTTTGGGTCAGAAGGGTTAAAGGTTGGGCAATGCTGGAAAAGTTCTCTATAAATCGACGATAATATCCAGCTAAGCCTAAGAATTGGCGGATTTCCTTTGGCGATTTAGGCGCTTGCCAATTCTTAATTGCTTCAACCTTACTTGGATCAACGTGTATTCCTTGATGGTTTATAACGTGACCAAGGAATTGCACTTCTTGTAACCAGAAGTTACACTTGGAGAATTTTGCATACAACTTCTCCTGATTTAGAAGCTCTAAGATTGATCTTAAGTGTTGCTCGTGCTCTTCTTTACTCTTCGAGTATATCAAAATATCGTCGATAAACACGATGACGAATTTATCGAGGTAGGGCTTACAGACTCGATTCATGAGATCCATGAACACTGCTGGCGCATTTGTTAGCCCAAAAGGCATAACTAAGAATTCGTAATGACCGTAGCGAGTCCGGAATGCGGTTTTTGGGATATCCTCCTCCTGAATTCTAACCTGATGGTATCCCGATCTAAGATCTATTTTTGAGAAGTAGCTCGCACCCTGTAGTTGGTCGAACTGATCATCGATTCGGGGGAGAGGATACCTATTTTTGATTGTAAACTTGTTCAATTCCCTGTAATCAATGCACATTCTAAGGCTCCCGTTCTTCTTTTTCACGAATAGTACAGGTGCACCCCACGAGGAATAACTAGGACGTATAAATCCTTTATCCAACAATTCTTGCAACTGATTGGATAATTCTTGCATCTCGGATGGTGCAAGTCGGTAGGGTGCTTTAGCAACAGGGCCAGCTTGAGGTAATAAATCGATTCTGAATTCGACCTGTCGGGTTGGCGGTAATCCAGGAAGTTCTTCTGGGAAAACTTGTGGAAACTCGCGTACCACCGGGATATCATCCACCCGTTTCTCATCAGAATCGGTGGCCGTCAAGCTTGCTAGATAGGCCACGCATCCCTGGCGTATATATTTTAACGCCTTGAGGTGGGATATAAATGGTATCATTGTGCCCGACTTCTCTCCTTGCACTAACACCTCTTCGTCATCCGACACCCGGATCTTGACGATTTTCGTTTCACAGTTTATTTCTACCTTGTTACGTGCTAACCAATCCATTCCCACTATCACGTCAAAACTACCCAATTCTACCGGTAACAAGTCAATCGGAAGGGATTGATCGTTCAGAATAAAAGGGCAATTCCGAAATATCTGATTAACTATCATGGTTTTACCGTTAGCTACTTCTACAGTATAAGGTTCTATGGTTTCACTAATCGGAAGGTTTGCTATTGATAGAAACTTGACAGAGACAAAACTTCTATCGGCGCATGTATCAAATAATACAGAAGCGTAATGATCAGAGACGAGGAATGTACCTGTCACTACGCTGGGGTCCTGGCGTGCTTCGTTCGCCCCCAACACAAAAGCTCGGCCTCTCGCCGGATTGGACGACGATGCCTGACCCACTGCTTGTCTCCCATTTCCTCCCTGGTTCAGCCTCGGACAGTTTCTCTTGAAGTGATCTGTGCTGCCACATTCAAAGCAAGCACGGCTAGTGGTCATCATTTGGTTTCCTTGTGGGTTTTGTTGTCGGGTTGGTTGGGTCCTAAATGGCTGCGCACGGATAGGTTGCGGTTGTCGGTTCAGATTGTTCAGGGTTGTCCTACAACTCGGTGCGTAGTGCCCATTCCTGCCACACCGGTGGCACACTACCTCCTTGTACACGCCACCATGCTGGCAACCGCATTTCCCACATTTAGGGAACGTCCCTTTCTGCGATTCCTGCCTTCCGCCTGAACTAGTCATGGTGTAGTTCTGGGCAGCGGGCCTAGCACGTTTACTTTGCTGCTTCTCCCGGATCCTATTGTCATACGTACCTCGCTTTCCCCCAGCAGACTCTCCTGCCACCTTCAGTGACCCACTCCTCACAAAATCGTATGTGACGATACCAGCTTGCGTCACCACACTCTCAAACGTCTGGTGTCCCCCAGAGTTGACTATACTCCTTACTAGTGGAGTTAGTCCCCATATATAACGCTCAACCCTCTTTGACTCTGGGTGACCAACCATGGCACTAATCGCGACAATTCATTAAATCGGTTTGTATAACCTAAGTGGTCTGCCCCCTGCCTCTCCAGGTTCCACAATTCGTTTTCTAACTTTTGCAGTTCGTTTTTCGGGCAGAAATGTTCCAGTACGAGAGCCTTGAGCTCTGTCTAGGTCATGCGGTTTGTCGCCGCCTGACCGCGAGTCTGCACTATGGTGTTCCACCATGTCAAGGCATGGTCCGTGAACGTGCAGGTAGCATACTTAACAACGTAATCCTCAGGGCAGTTGCTGATGTTCACAACAGCCTCTATTTTCTCAATCAACTTAACCAACCCATTGGGTCCCTCAGATCCGCTAAATTCTAGGGGTTTGCACAACATAAAGTTTTTGATCGAACATCCCCTGGATGCAGGAATCGGTTCAGTACGGTTCGTCTCTACAGTAGGTATAGGGCCATTACTGTCTGTAACGACCACCCTAGGTGGTGCGTCATTACTCGGAATCGTGTTATCATTCTGCGGAGGATTAGTATTTCGTTCCCCGTCATTATTGGTGGTCGTTTGATTGCTCGGAGGGGTTGGATTGGTCGAATTCTTAATACTGGCGGCGATGCGCGATACTATATCCGGTATCGCCGCCTCCAACTGTCGAGCAATCAAACGGCTCACATCCACTTCCGACATTTGAGCTGATCGTTTTGGTGCCATTCTACACAACATTCAGAAAAATATATATAATTAATACAAGTTCCAATCATAAAACACAACAAACATTCCATTCATTAATAAACATTAGTACATATTACATCCATGTCAGTTCACATACTTTCCTGTCATCATTACATAAGTTAAGTTTTCATACAAAGAGCCTATGTCGGCATCATCTCGACATAACCCGCAATGGGTCAGTGCTTGAATGATACCCAAAAGTATCTATAATGATATACCCCAAAAGAGACCCCCCTAAGGGCCAGTGGTTGTATTATAACTACCCAAGATTCACTCTATGTTAGCATCACCACTAACTGCTTACACAGAGTATCAAAAAGCGGCCCCTGACTACCACCACCCTAACATGATCTAATCACGGTGGTATACCAACCACACCAACACCGCCGCCATCCCCACAATCACTGCCATTAAACCCCGGATCCGTGTTTCCATCCGGTCAATCAACCCCAGGGAGTAGGCGTCCTCCCTCCTCAGCTGCGCGATCGCATGCTGGCTGTCCAGTATGCAATCCACCAAGTGATTCCTCCTCTGAATACCCACCGTCAAGGCGGTGGGGTGCTCATTCATCCGCTCGGTGAGCACCCGGAGCCACGCCGCCTTGGTGGAGGGACGCTCATCCCTCACTGGCCTGGGGGTACCCCACACAGGTGGCGGCCCAGGCCCGGGCTGGGGGCGGGAGGACTCGCCTCTGTGGTAAGTGGATCTGGGTGGGGTAAAGGTAGGTGGAACATACGGGACACTGATCCGCGCCGTGAGGCGGGGACCGGGTCTGGGAGGGGTGAGGGTGACCTGAGGTGCGGGTGGGGTGGGAGACCTGGTAACCCTAGCAGGGGAGGACAAGCTAGCACTCCTAAGGCTAGTCTCAGAAGGCTCGGTGCTGGAAGCTAAGCGTACACTCCTAGAGTCCCTGGAACTGGCCTCCTCCGGGTCCTCCTCTACAGGTAAACTTCGTGATCTTGACATGCTTACCTGTACACAAGTTAGCAAACATATAGTCCTTTTCATAATGTAAATCCTAATTAAATTAATATACACACATTTATACAACCTTGTCACATAAAAATATTATCATATACTTACACATATGTTGCCGATTTTACCTATTAAAGTCCCCCGTGACTTCCCCTGAATTCCCTCGTGCGGACAAGTCTGTTATTATGTTCCGGACCATAACAACTCACTTGTCCATCCAAGTTCATCCAGACCTCGTCACAATAATTTATTAGTTGATATTCAGATCCTATAACACTTGAGCTACTGGTTACATTTTAGGTATCTTTTAAAGACATCCTAATTCTTTATAACCAATGGCTCCGATACCAAGTTCTGTAACACCCCGTAACCGCAGCGGAAACGTACACGGGATGCAACAGACACATCTGATATCAACAGCATTGCTTATAAAGAAAACACCACTACATTAATTTAAACGAATTACATTGTTCCGAGTTTCGTTACTATCTAGGTGTTATCACATAAGTTTTACCGATAGTACATTAACATATTTAATGCAAAATATAGATCCTTAATCTTCCACAAATAGCACACATCATCAAGCACGTATCACTCATTCCAATTTGGGGGTACCTAGAAAGCATGTAAAGAAAACGGGTCAACTACGAATAGTTGGTGAGTTTCACAGACTTAAATAACCATTGACAATTTATTATAATAAATCATATATTAGCGATGTAATTATGCTGAGCCCACAAGCGAAACCTCTGACTATCACACACAATCCCCGTGGCATATCCCCCGCCCACGGACCCGTGACATATCCCCCGTCCACGGAACTGCCCCAAACCGCTATGTCTAACATTACATAGCAAAATATATATAACACCCAAAATAGACATGTGCAACTGGCTGGGAAACATCAGCAAATCCATGCCGGACCAGTTGGGTTTGTCAGACCAATAGTACTATTCACACTCTACCGGCTTTTAGCTAATCACTCGTGTTGCGGGGCATTACAATGTTAGCAACTCAGACAATTACCATCTTAGTACATTTCCGTACGATTCCCGTACAATAAAACATATATAAATACATTCATTTCCATGCGATCAGCATGTACTTAAACATTTTGATATAAACATGCTTTCCGCCCCGGGAAAATATTTAAAACAGTTCAGTAAAAGGGGCTCGTGAAACTCACCTTTTTGTGAGCAAAGATGTAATACTGTGCACAGCTACCGGTCCGGATCTGTAATACGATCCCTAAGTCGTTACTACACAATTTCTATTAATATATCTTAAATTCGTGTTAACCGGTACGTCCGGGGACACTGTTAACCCAGTACCGTACACGATCTGGGGACAATGTTAACCCCGATACACTTCTCAGGACTTAGATTGTGATATCACTTAGAGTTCTTTAGTCAAAACTATCATTAGTTTGTTTTTCTCGTTTTGCGTGCCTAGCACGGTTATTCGTCTTTATGTTTTCAAAAATGAGTTTGGCCACATAAGACCCGAAAATAGTTGTTATTGATATTTTAATTAAATTGGTGAAATTAGAGCTCGGTTTAGACACCCCGTTTGGCCGCGGGGCCCGTTTCTGTCTTTAATATACCGGAAACTGCTAAATCGGGTAAAATTACCCAAATCATCCGAATTATTTTCGGATGATTTATTTTTACTTGATTAACTTAATTTCATGAATATAGTCCATTTTTAAGGTTTTTATACACCAGTCAGCTCGCTTAGGCGAACTTTGCCGGTTTACGCGTTTTAAGCTTTAATAGTTTGTTTTTAAGTTCCATTTAGCACAAATAAATATCCGTTTAGTCTCGGATCTTGAAATTTTGCACAATTCAGTTTTTGACAGTAAGGAATTTTATAAAAATATTTCCAGATTCAATCTCTATTTTTAACATTTATTTATCTATTTTTAAACGTCATTTAAACACCAAATATGTCAAAAATACCAAATGACCTTAGAAAAATCCCAAATTTTTCTGGGATGACCCCTGCCATCCACATAGCCCCCTGTAATTCTTTCAGAACCAAAATCTCATTTTTCATGCCATTTTCACCAAAACCGAGCTAGAACACCCTAGAACTCGTTTTACCGAAAAGCCTACTTAGACTTCTCCAATGGACCTGAAATTTTGTGTGTGACTTTTATATGTTATAAAAAGCTTATCTGAATTTTTACAGAATTTTTCATGATGTTTAGCTACTTTTCACCATTTTTAGCCAAAACCGAGCATTAAATTCACCAAATATTCATCCTTTATCCAAAAATTACCAAAATTTCACAGATCTCATATTTTCATGTGTAGATCATCTCTGTGAAATTTCATGACTCAACTATAAGTCTACCACAATCTGTCCAAATCTTACAAATCATACGAAAAACCGAACTACCTTGTGTTTCTAGCTTTAGATCGCAAAGATCTTGCTTTCTAGCCTTTGCTAGCAACTAAATACAACACCTACAAGAACAAAAACACCACACCAAGCAAGTTATACCAACAATCAAGCCATTTCTTTCATGGTTTCGGTTAAGACATCAAAACAAAGATTTTAACCGTAAAAATTCGTTTTTGACTCTTTTAACTCCTTTCTTGGACCAAGATCCCTTGTATAACTTGTATACATCACTTGATCATGCAAGAATCGGTTTCATCTCGGGTTTTCACCCATTTTTCACTTGAAACTTCATTCTCTTGCAAACAACTTAAGATCATGGAATCAAAACTATGAATCAACCATTATAACCATGTTTTTACCTTATGATTCTTGTTAAAAATCAAGGATTTGGATGAATGTTGAAGAGTGTTGAGAGGATTGTGGAGTTGGGGTGTTAGAAAAAGGAAAATGAAATGTGTGTGTGTGTACTATAGGACCGATCGGTCCATATAAGGTGTGGGGTGGGGCCCACATCTTCAACCTTGGCCACACATTCGGATTGTGTAATCCGGATAATGCTGTGGATAATCTGGTTCAGTTCGTTTTTTGGTTAAACGTTTAATTCCGCTCAAAACGAGGCCAAAACGGTCGTTTTTTCGGCTTAAAATTTAAATTTATATAAAACCGATTTAAAAAAACTTTAAAAAACTTAAACCATGACATTTATTGACTTAACACATCATGTTGTCAGTAATTGTGCATCTTTTTCGGCTTGATCGATCGTCTCTTGCTTGGTTTGATGTTAAAGGTTTCGTTTATCGTACCGACGTACTAATAAATCGAAATCCTTTTTCTGTGCTATAATTCACTTATCCCGAAGCTTTAATACTTCGTACACATCACTAAACATTATATATTTCGTCTATAATGTAATCCCCGATTCGTTCGTGTTTCAATAACCATTCATCGATTAATCGTAATTTCAATACGACTAGCTGTATATTCGAGTATAATTCGTACTGTGAATCTTATATACTCGTATAAACACATTATAATTCATATATTTGTTGGGTTTTATACAAGGTTATCAAAGTTTCAAGTTAACCATTTTAACATGAAAACGCAACGGAAGCTAAGATTTTAAAACAAGTTATGAACATACCAATATGTTAAAACTAAAACCCAAAGAACAAGGATCAAAATTACAAGAACAAAATGCTCACAAAATGTAAATTGTACCTTCTTCTACCTTTAGAAGAACAAGTGAGTTGTTGAAGGGGATGGTGGATGAATGACAAGCCTCCAAAGAAGAAGACCTCAAGAGTGTGATACCCCAAGCTATTTGTGACAACACCAAGTTGCTTTGCTAGGATTTATGAACACAAAACAAGCTCACAAAGCTCTTCTAAAACATGCTGCTGCTGCCGTGAGTTTTTGGAGAGTGAGAGAGAGATTTTGAAGCTTGAAAACACTTGAAAAAGATGCCAAGAGTAGGACCAAAAATGCATGTAATTTGTATGGAGAGTTTTTTAAAACAAGATCACCTAACATGCAAAGGAAGCATGCAATTTAATTGGACCAAAAACCCCCACCCACATGGGGTGGCCGGTTATACTTATTATTATTTATTTATTTTTTTTTTTGTTTTGTTTTAACCATTTAAAACATCTCCATTCATTTTATAAAACTCATTTTTATAAAATGTACATACATTTATATAATTATTTAACCAATTAAATAATTAATTTATATAAACAAATTATCCAGATAATTTATTTAAATCCTCAAGTGTGTTTGTTTAGAAAACCAATTTTCTAAACATGTAGTGTTCGGTATTCGTTTAAATGATCAAATCATTAAAAGAATACATTTGGTGTTGTCTAGCTTGTTATTGGGTATGACCCGACTTGGATCAAACACAGTTAGCCACATTAATATAAATATGTGTCTCGGGCATATGAAATTCCAACAATCTCCCACTTGCACGAGATACATAGAAAATTAATGCAAGTGGTGAATATCGCCTAACAACAGTTCATCACCCCTAATGTGTTTGACGAAGTGCCATTCAATAACATCATCCCTTCAAGTCCCTTACTTGATATGATTTAGGTGAATCTATCATTTTATCCCTTTGTTACTAGATGTCATGTTGGATCTAAGAGACATAGGCGATCATTCTCTTTACAATTCAACTTTATCAGGCCTTAGACATCTAAACTCTCAACACATAAGAGGAACAAATTCCATCTTGACTGTATACGCCTCTCACTATCACTTTATACTCCACCTGAGCTCATCCTTATGTACCATCTTTTACGAATAGCGAAGGGCAGAGTCAAAGTGTAATACTTGGTGAAAATCAAGACCCAGTATACATCTCAGGTCTAAGGATAATATGAAATTCTCCTTTACTCAAAATTACTAATGATCAGGTCCATTGACTCCATGTAGTAATATTGAGAGCGGGTCAGTCCAATATTCGTATCCCACAAATATCTATGAACCTTGGCAGCAAACCTATGCTCCATATTCATTCCTTATGAATATCCACCAATCCTTGTTCATAATAGTCTTGCTTCATATTTGTTCCCACAAATGTGATCGACTACGGACTTTTAGAATAAGATAACTTATTCATGGATTAAACATGCAAAATTAGAATTTAACTCAAGATTCCATAATCATATAAAAGAGTTAAATTACAAAAGTCTTTTAAACGTAAATACAAAATAGATCAAATCCAATTACTAGAATATCGGAGTCCTAAGCCACTCGCATGACGCTCATGTTTCGGTCTTTCTAGGAGCTTCGTGAATGGATCCGCAAGATTTTGATCAGTTCCAACTTTGCGAATACATATCTTTCCTTTTTCAACTTCATCCCTTATGTAGTTGAATCTCCGCTCTATGTGCCTTGTCTTTTGGTGCGAACGAGGTTCCTTGATTTGTGCAATCGCACCCTCGTTGTCACAAAAGATTTCTAGGGGGTCTTGAATGGAAGAGACCACCCCTAGATCAGTAATGAATTTCTTCAACCATGCAGCTTCCTGAGCTGCCAATGAAGCGGCGATGTATTCTGATTCTGTAGTGGACAATGCTACCACTTCCTGTTTTGAGCTCTTCCAAGAGACAGCTCCTCCATTAAGAGTGAACACATACCCAGACTGTGATCGAGAATCATCTCGATCAGTTTGGAAGCTCGCATCCGTGTAACCTTTTATAGCGAGTTCCTCCTCACCAGATCCATATATCAGAAACATATCCTTAGTTCTCCTAAGGTATTTCAATATGTTCTTAACAGCCATCCAATGACTGTTTCCTGGATTCTGTTGGTATCTGCTTGTCATGCTCAAAGCGCATGACACATCCGGTCTAGTACATATCATCGCATACATGATGGATCCTATAGCAGAAGCATATGGGATTTGTTTCATCATCTCTTGCTCACCCTTTGAGCTTGGACATTGAGCTGAACTCAATATGGTCCCTCTTTGAATAGGTACAAAACCTTTCTTGGAGTTTTCCATCTTGAACCTTTTCAAGATCTTATCAATGTATGTACTTTGGTTCAAACCTATCAAGCGCCTTGACCTATCCCTATAGATCTTTATTCCCAAAATATAGGCAGCTTCACCAAGATCCTTGATGGAAAATCTACTTCCAAGCCAAGCCTTAACGCTTTCCATGGTTGGAATGTCATTTCCAAATAGTAGAATGTCATCGACATACAATACTAAGAAGGTAATTATACTCCCACTAGCTTTCTTATACACACAAGCCTCATCAGCATTCTTGATGAATCCAAAATTTTTGATTTCTTCATCAAAACGATGATTCCAAGTTCTAGATGCTTGTTTCAATCCATAGATTGATTTCTTTAACTTGCATACTTTATTAGGATGTTTCGGATCGACAAAACCTTCAGGCTGAACCATATAGACATCTTCCTCAAGATATCCATTTAGGAAAGCGGTCTTGACATCCATTTGCCAAATTTCATAATCATAATGTGCAGCTATGGCAAATAATATCCTAATAGACTTTAGCATTGCCACAGGCGAAAAAGTTTCATCATAATCAACCCCTTGAGTTTGAGTGAAACCCTTAGCTACAAGTCTTGCTTTATAAGTATCCAAGTTTCCATGCATATCAGTTTTTCTTTTGAAAACCCACTTACTTCCAACAGCTTTGGAGTTGAGTGGTAGTTCAACCAATTCCCAAACTTGGTTGTCATACATGGATTGCATCTCAACGTTCATGGCTTCAAGCCATTTGTCACAATCATTCTTGGACATTGCATCACGGTATGTGGTTGGTTCATCCGAATCTACCACGTAGCAACCTTCTACAAAAAATCCATATCTTTCAGGTGGATTGCTAACTCTACCAGATCTGCGAACGTTTTGTGTGTTTTGATCAACCACTTGATCACTTTCAACAACCTCTTGTTGAGTGCTAGTATCAACCAATTGTGTATCATCTTGTGATTCTTGATCCTCATCAAATTTCACTGTTCTACTATTAGTTCCTTCCTCAAGGAACTTAGTTTCCAAGAACTTACCCTTTCGAGCAATAATAACATTTTGCTCACTAGGATCATAAAAGTAATATCCTAAATCATCTTTAGGATAACCTATAAAGATACACTTAGTGGATCGGACTTCTAATTTGTTTGGGGTGTATTGCTTTACATAAGCTACACAACCCCAAACTCTTAAGAATGATAGTGATGGAGCCTTTCCATGCCATATTTCAAAAGGTGTCTTCTCCACTTTCTTGGTTGGAGCCATATTCAATATGCGAACAGCGGAAAGTAAAGCATAGCCCCAAAATGATAGAGGTAAAGTGCTTCTAGCCATCATCGATCGAACCATATCTAATAGGGTACGATTTCTCCTTTCAGACACACCATTATGTTGTGGTGTTCCAGGTGGAGTAAGTTGTGAAATAATTCCACAACTCTTAAGATGATCTTGAAAAACACCACTTAGGTATTCACCTCCTCTATCACTACGAAGTACTTTGATTGTGGTCTTGAGTTGTCTTTCTACTTCAGTTTTGAAGTCTTTGAACATTTCAAAAGCTTCATCTTTGTGTTTCATTAAGTACACATAACCATATCGACTATAATCGTCAATAAAGGTAATGAAGTATCTTTCACCATTCCTAGTCATTGGTCTAAAAGGACCACATACATCCGAATGTATGATACCCAATAATTCTTTTGACCTTTCAAAAGTTTTATTAAAGGGTTGCTTTGTCATTTTGCCTTGTAAACAAGATTCACATACATCAAATGAATCATACTCATTTGTTTCTAGAATACCACTCTTGCGAAGAGTTTGCATGCGATTCTTGTTTATATGTCCAAGGCGACAATGCCAAAGATAGGAATCACCCAAGTCCTTCTTGAGTTTCTTGGTGCTGACATTGTACATTGAACTACTATGTGACGCACCAATTTGATCTATTTCATATATACCATTTATGGGTATAGCTTTAAAATAAAATATGCCATTCATCAAAACATGAATATCATAATCAATAAACTTAAGATCAAAGCCACATTGTTTTAAAAGAGACACGGAAATAATGTTTCTCCTTAACTTAGGAGCATACAAAACATTCTTCAAAATTACTTCCAAACCACTTGGAAGCTTTAACAAGTAGTCTCCTTGGGCTTGGACTTCAACTCTTGCTCCATTGCCCATAAAGAGACTAATGTCCCCTTTGTTGAGTTGTTTACTTCTTTTGAACCCCTGCAACAAATTGCAAATGTGAGTTCCACATCCGGTATCAAGTACCCATGTATTTGAAGAAATAACATTTAGTTCAATATGTATAGTAAAGATAATACCTGAGGTATGCCCCGCATCCCTCTTATCTTTTAACGCATTGAGATAGGTCGGACAATTCCTTTTCCAATGACCTATCTCTCCACACTCAAAGCATGGATCTTGCGCCGCAACCTTTTGCTTCTTTTCCTTCGGTTTGATGGGCGTGATGGCTTTCCTCTTTCCCTTTCCTTGGACGTGGCCCTTGCCCTTAGCAACACTTGCTTTGGGGTTGGAGTTATGTCCCCTTTTTCCTTCATTGATTGTTAGAACGGGTAAAACCCTTTTACCCATTCCCGCTTCGGCCGTTCTTAGCATTGCGTGAAGCTCACCAATGCTTTTGTCCCATCCATTCATGTTATAATTCATGACAAAGGTTTCAAACCTTTTGGTCAAAGAGTTGAGGATCAAATCCGTAGCCAACTCATTAGATACGGGACAATTCAACCTACGAAGCTTTTCGATGTAGCTTTTCATCTTTAGGACATAAGATGAGACGCTTTGGGTTTCCTCCATACGACATGCATGAAACGCTCGAACCGTTTCGAAACGTTCCGCTCTAGCTTGTTGAAGGAACATTTCCTTCAATTGAGTTATCATGTCGTATGCCCCATGATGCTCGAAATCCTTTTGGATTTCGGGAATCATAGTTCCTAACATGAGGCAAGAGGCTTGCACCGAATCTTTGGTGTACTTGACCCAATCGTTATAAGCCTCCTCATCTTCCACGTTAGGCTCGTCGGGAATGGGATCGTCTAAGACATATGATATCTCTTCTTGTTTGAGAACTATTCTCAAGTTGCGATACCAATCCATAAAGTTATTATGGTTTAGACGATCCTTTTCAAGGATGGTTCTTAAGGATAGGTTACGGGTGTTATGGGTAGAGGTGTTTGCATTGTTAGCGGCCATCTACAAAATTTAACAAAGTTCTATTTAGTATTATAATTAATTTAATTATTAATACCCTTTTATTCCAGATTTTAAAATAATAATTAAATTCTAGAATCCAACGATAAATCAAATTTCGGTTAGGTGACCTTTATCCCGTTATTTGATTTAACAAGGTAGTCAACCTTGACAATTGCAACCCTTTGCAACTTCTAGAGGTATGGGACCATTCGAAATCCTTATTTCGTGTTGGCATGTTTATCCCATCAACACCATTGGATCCCATGCTTAGGTGACCTTTATCACATGGTTTCCAATTCAAGTCGTCCTACTTGTATAAACATGTAAGATTAACATACAAGTGGTTAGGTGACCTTTATCCCACAAATATGTTAATATTACCCTAAGTATATTAGTTTGCTCAAAATGGTTAGGTGACCTTTATCCCATTTAAAGTTCCCTAATACGTTAAGTGTCATACAAAAGGATGGTGTTAGACTTGTTTCTTTGGTAATTATGAAAAAAGGGATTTTAAATTTTTCAAATATTCTAGTAGAAAAACATTATGCCATATCCTAACATGCATTTAGAAATATGGCGATTTTGAAAACCAATTTTCAAGGTTCTAGTTATAATAAAACCAATTTTATTATAGGTGAGTGATCGCTTAGTTTTAATAAACCCATTTAATTAAACTAATTGACGCGATATTACCAAATATATATTAGAACCCGTTTTATGCTTGTTGTCGTTCCTATGTGACGGTTGGGTATCCTAATATCTATCAACCACACATTACATAAAGTAAAACAAACAACCAAGCATACACATGCAAAATATAGTCATAACCGAAAACCGCTAAATTTGACCATACTTGTTAGCCGAAACAAGTATAGGTCATAAGTCACACCTAAGGGACAAAACATGACACAAGGATGGAATGTTGACTCCCACTTGACCTTGCATCCAAATGCTTCAAGTATCCTCTCCAAGTTGTTGTGTTCTTGTTGGGCTTGTTAATGGGCTCCAAACTTCCAAAAGTCTTCTTGGGCCCAAGAGTGAAATTTATGGGCCTAATGGGCTTGAATCCCATGATGGGCCGGTGAGGCCCAACAAGCCCAAAATTTCGGTCCAAGGCCCAAATCCACCAATTCTTGCATCTTCAATTTTTACAAAGTGTATCCTAATACATATTTTTCTAAAAAAAAGGAAAATGCAACTAATCTATTTATTACATACCAATTTATGAATAAATAAATTACACAAGCCTAAGATTATGAATTATTACAACCATATTGAATAATAAACATAATCAACATACACAAACAACAATCAACACATCCAAGGTCTAGGTTTCGGTTATGACACAATCAAACATACCAAATGTTCTAAGCATGCAACCTAAGCAACCAATGCCCAAAATATCACAAAGACAAAAGGTGCCCCCCCCCCCAAGAGGCTACGGCCACCCCCCCCCAAAATTTACAATTTTGATATTTCAACATCCAAATGTTAAATGGTTTCCTAAGATCTTTCCATGCATGTCAAGATCTTACAAAACCATGAGGGGTAAAATCCACAAAATTTTCGGACCCCTTTTTCACCCATGAAAAAACCCGAAATTTAGGAACATGTAAGGAGCATAAGTCCTTGTAACCGGCTCTTGATGCCATTGTTGGGTTTTATACAAGGTTATCAAAGTTTCAAGTTAACCATTTTAACATGAAAACGCAACGGAAGCTAAGATTTTAAAACAAGTTATGAACATACCAATATGTTAAAACTAAAACCCAAAGAACAAGGATCAAAATTACAAGAACAAAATGCTCACAAAATGTAAATTGTACCTTCTTCTACCTTTAGAAGAACAAGTGAGTTGTTGAAGGGGATGGTGGATGAATGACAAGCCTCCAAAGAAGAAGACCTCAAGAGTGTGATACCCCAAGCTATTTGTGACAACACCAAGTTGCTTTGCTAGGATTTATGAACACAAAACAAGCTCACAAAGCTCTTCTAAAACATGCTGCTGCTGCCGTGAGTTTTTGGAGAGTGAGAGAGAGATTTTGAAGCTTGAAAACACTTGAAAAAGATGCCAAGAGTAGGACCAAAAATGCATGTAATTTGTATGGAGAGTTTTTTAAAACAAGATCACCTAACATGCAAAGGAAGCATGCAATTTAATTGGACCAAAAACCCCCACCCACATGGGGTGGCCGGTTATACTTATTATTATTTATTTATTTTTTTTTTTTGTTTTGTTTTAACCATTTAAAACATCTCCATTCATTTTATAAAACTCATTTTTATAAAATGTACATACATTTATATAATTATTTAACCAATTAAATAATTAATTTATATAAACAAATTATCCAGATAATTTATTTAAATCCTCAAGTGTGTTTGTTTAGAAAACCAATTTTCTAAACATGTAGTGTTCGGTATTCGTTTAAATGATCAAATCATTAAAAGAATACATTTGGTGTTGTCTAGCTTGTTATTGGGTATGACCCGACTTGGATCAAACACAGTTAGCCACATTAATATAAATATGTGTCTCGGGCATATGAAATTCCAACAATATTCAGTATTGAATAACACGTAAATAGTATATTCCGGCTAGGGTATACCTGAATTTGCCGGAATCGTTACAAAAAGTCTCCCACATGAATGCTATTAAAAGAATATTCAGATATTTGAAGGGAATACCAGACATAGGAATTTGGTATTCAAAGAACCAATCTTTTGATCTGATTGCCTATACAGACAGTGATTATGATGGCTGTAACATGAGCAGAAAGTCAACCTCAGGAGGATGTCAATTTTTGGGTGAAAGGCTAGTGTCATGGCAATGCAAAAAGCAGACTACTGTCTCAATCTCTACTGCAGAAGCTGAATATGTTGCTGCATCTGCCTGCTGTGCACAAGTTCTATGGATTCAAAATCAGATGCTGGACTATGGTTTGAATTTTCTGAACACCCCTATTCTTATTGAAAACAGTGTTGCATATTTTACTGTTAAGAATCCAGTTCAACATTCTAAAACTAAGCACTTTGAAATCAGACATCACTTCATAAGAGATTGCAGTGAAAAAGGTTTGATTGAAATGCAAAGAGTTGATACAAGTGACAATTTGGCTGACCTATTCACCAAACCACTTGACAGAACAAGGTTTAACTTTCTTCTGAAAGCCCAGGGAATGATCAACTCTGATGAAATCTGATTAAGGAAGTGTGCCTAGTTGTGTGCCTCTATGTGCTAACTGATTATTCTGTTAGAGGTTACACATAATGAATGTTTAGTGAATATGCTTGATTATGTTGCTTGATATGTTAACTGTTATATGCTTTAAC
The DNA here is from genome assembly GCF_021521415.1 of Bidens hawaiensis. NCBI lineage: Eukaryota > Viridiplantae > Streptophyta > Magnoliopsida > Asterales > Asteraceae > Bidens > Bidens hawaiensis. The sequence goes on from NW_027491099.1 coordinate 929,806, forward strand.
TGATTATGTGTGCAAAGTTTGACATGATTGATTTGTTTAATATGTGTGCATGTTTATAAGTTGATGTGCATTTGTGATGTTAGGATGAGTGTTCTTGTTATAAATTACTTGTTAATGAAAGCTTATTTGACATCATTGCTTAATTGCTTGAATATGTGTTTTATCTGATCTTCACTACGTGAATATCGACCTTCGGCCACACATGTGGTCTGGGTGATTTGCCACACTTCGTCTTAAATGTGTGGCTAAAACCTTCCAGAATGTTTTGGCCACACATATTATTCTTCACGTGACCATTCTATACCTAGTCAGGTTTTTTTCGCCACACTTTGAAAAAAACTATGACAAAAACTAGCCACATTATAAAAACGTGTGGCGAAATGAGACCTACAGTCATAGTTTGTTTGATCTTTGATACATGTGACCAAAAACACATGCATTAGCCACAAACTATGACATTTAACTAGCCACATGTTTTAATAGTGTGGTCAAATTTGACAAACGGCTACTGTATTGATAAGAGATGTGTCAAAAAGATATAGCCATTTATGTTACGTTGTGTGACCTAATGTCACATTTTCTAGCCACATTTTTAATAAAGTGGCGAAATATGACGAACAACCATTGTATTTATTAGTTATGTGGCTAAAACGCTTAAAATATATGGCCACTTACACGACGTTGTGTGACCAAAGAGTAGTTTACTTTTATTTTGCATAAGTTTTTTATTGTCACGGATACACTTATTATGTGTGGCTATAAGTTATAAATGGTCACACTAAAATATTTTTAAGTGTGTCCAAATGTATTTAATTGCCACTTATACGAGGTTGTGTGACCAAAGAGTATCCTGGTTTTGCTTTTTGTAAGTTTTTTATTGTCACGGATACACTTATTATGTGTGGCTATAAGTTATAAATTGTCACACTTAAAGGATGTTTTAGTGTGTCCAAATGTAATTAATGGCCACTTATACGAGGTTGTGTGACCAAAGAGTATCTTAGTTTTGCTTTTTATAAGTTTTTTATTGTCACGGATACACTTATTATGTGTGGCTATAAGTTATAAATTTTCACACTTAAAGGATGTTTTAGTGTGTCCAAATGTAATTAATGGCCACTTATTCGAGGTTGTGTGACTAAAGAGTATCTTAATTTTGTTTTTTATAAGTTTTTTATTGTCACGGATACAGTTATTTTGTGGTGCTATAAGTCATAAATTGTCACACTTAAAGGATGTTTTAGTGTGTCCAAATGTAATTAATGGCCACTTATATGAGGTTGTGTGACCAAAGAATATCTTTGTTTTATTTTTTCTAAGTTTTTTATTGTCACGGATACACTTATTATGTGTGGCTATAAGTGATAAATGGTAACAATATAATATTTTTAAGCGTGTCCAATCATCATTAATGGCCACACGTTGATTTGACGAGTGGCGACGTCATCATTGCCTTTACAGTTTCTTGTGCCGCCAAATTCAAATTGTCAGGGAGATGTACCGGCGCCTTCCGATGGTTTTTAAATACCAGTCACAATCACAATCACAATCCACAATCACAATCATAATCCATAATCAGAATCCACAATCACAATCACAATCCACCTTTCTTCCGATTATATTTTCCGATAATGGCTGCAGCTTGGCTCGAACATGCACCGGGTGCTCAAGCCCCCATCTACTACGACCCCACTTTTTTCACCATACGATTCCACTTTTTTCCCGACGCCGTCCGGAGGAATCAAAGGGTGAGATATATTGACTATGTCAACCCTAAAACCTTCACGTACCAACAACTTAACCGAATGGTTAGGTGGCTTGGGTACACGACTGTTGATTATTTCAGCATTGAAATGGTAGTGCCGGGAATCGAGGTGGCGTACATCGAGTTAAAAGACTTGGAGGACTTCAAGGCGGTGTCCATTTATGGGGCATTCAATTCTCAGGTGAACCTTCGCCTCCATAGGCTTAGGGACTCCACATTCACTTCCGATGGCATGTACGAGAGAATCATGCCCTCTCATACTCCAAAAGAGAATCCGGATGTAGATTCGGATACGGAATCTGATGGCAGGACTCCAGACTCCGATGTAGATTCCAATATGGAATGGGATGCTAGGAGTTAGTTTTATGTAATTTGGTTTTCTATATTAATGTAAATGTTATTATTGTAAATGTTATTATATTTTGGTATTAATATGTTATATGAATGTTATTATTTTAAATGTTATTATTACCTGTAAATGTTATTATTATATTTTGGTTGCGTTTTTTAAGCGTAGTTGATGTTGATTTTTTATAAATAACTTTAAAATAGATGTTAGTGTGAGTGAATAACAAAATAGACCTAAAATTTAATTTTTGTTAGTTGAGACAGTAATTTGTTGTAGTTGAGTTGATTTGTAGCGTATCTAGTAAGATAAACTAGTTATTTTATTTTAATTAACTTGAATTTAGGCTATTATTACATAAATATATATCAAAGATTTTCTGACAGGTATTAAAAGCGTAGAAAGCGTAGAAAGCGTGTGATATACTAGATTTTTTTTATTTTAATTAACTTGAATGTAGGCTATCATTACATAAATATATTTCCAAGATTTTGGAAAGGTAGTAGGTATAAATGTAATTAATTTCCAAAATTAATTAGCTTCTGTGCGTTTCCAAATCGTGTGGAAACCATTTTGACAGGTAGTATGCAGTTATACACTTAACAACCAACTATATAACAACAGAGACTTTAATGACTGCAATAAAACTGGTGACTGAAATTTATTACACTTCTATATATGTTATGTGAATTCCAAACTTGGCCAAGAAGAAAATATCTAAGGTTTCCACAGATCTTAAACTTCCCAAAGATGTTAGATTTTGATAAAATCCTTTCCAAAACTCAATGCCGTCACCAAATCTTAAATCTAAGGTTACTGGTGATGGCATTGAGTTTGAAGCGGTTTTTCAAAACTGAATTTTATTTGTTCAAAAGCTTCTTCAAAGTCTGGAGGGTAAAATTTTGGTATGCAGGTTAGTGAAAAGAAGGGCATAATGGTCTTTTTAAAATGAGTTGATAATGTTTTGCAGGAAACTAGCTGTTGAAAAGTATGTTGAAACATAACCAAATAGAGGTTGTGCAAGAAACAAAACCAGAAGAGAAATGATGCATTTTTGGGCTTTCTTTGTATTAATGTAACTTGGATATAGCACGAGTCAGTTATGAGTGTAATGACTTTATTGATCTTATTATGGTACACTACAAGTCAATTGTGACTTTTATCGATGTAACATGATGTATGTTTGAACTTGACACCAATTGACCAAAATAGCCAAAAGATGAAATGAATTCAACAAACTGGCCTGTACGTATAAGTAGTAATAGTATTAAAAACAACCAATTTTCTTTAGTTTGAATTAATAAGTACAAAGTAAAGAAGGAAGATATCATGTATCACAACTATATTTAAACATTATTTACATCTAACTAGCCGAACGAACACAACTGCTGGGTCGACAACCCCGACATCGGTGTCAATCTCCATTACGAATAGTTGTAGGCTTTTTTCCGGGTCGCTAGTAATCATCCGGGGACTTATTACAAAGCAGTTGTTTTGGTTGTACAAGTGGCAATGTATTACCCTCACGAGGGAAAGTTACTATACAAAATTCCTCATTGACCTCGTCATACGACTGCCTATAATTCTTGGGTGGAGTCATGAGGACAACATGCTTTTTTCTATCCAGCTGATCTTGAACATAAAACACCTGGCGTGTTTGCGAGGCCAATATGAACAGATCATCCTTGTGGCCAAATTTTTTTAGGTCGACTGACGTGTAACCAAGAATATCATGTTTGACATGTTTATGGTCAACTCATTGGCACATGAAGACCGGATTTCTTTTAGTATGATAATCTAGGACCCATATCTCTTGCAAAAGCCCAAAATAAAAGTTTTGTCCATACGTCACCACGTCTTTTTTGATGTGCATGTCATCCGCTTCTACACCAACCCCGCTGTTCTGGTAAACTCTACCATCATGAGATTTTGTACGAAATTCAAAATAGTTGATGTTGTACGAGTCGTATTGTTAACGTTGCGGTGTGCTCCGTGTGCAATCCACTTTACGGTTTCCGATACAAAACCTAGGGAGCCCGCTAGCTCTCTTTCAACCTGAATTTCATTACAAGGATTAGATTCTTCACCTACATTGCAGAAACTATAAAAGAATTTTAAAAATTATAGAAGACTTAATAAACTGATCTACCTTGACGCGTAACCAGTCACCAAACTTTAAAGTATGCTCCTTCTCCAGCAATGCTTGTCGTTACCAGGCATTTGGTTTTTCAAAGAGGTCTTGTGCTGTCTGCAAGTAAGAGTATAATATATTGCTAATTAATATATATATATACACATACATATATATATATATATATATATATATATGTATATATATATATATGTATATATTAATTTTGGGTGCGTTTGCTTAGCGTTTTAGGTTTTTAGCTTTGTTTTTTGCCTTTGAATGTCTCGCGCAACTACCGTACGTTAAGGCATTAGTGTACAGTAACTGCACCCTATATATATTTGTATATATATAATTTAGAGTATATATGTTAGTAATACTTACTCGATATACGACGCTATTTCAGGCGTATTCTGCAGCACATAGAAATGTGCTCTCTTGAAAAGATCAGGAGAAACTTCAACTGATTTAACGTCTGTGACAGGGATTGTCTCCCCATTATCATCATGCTTATCATGTGGAATACCAACAGTACTCTTGATGTTTTTTTGGTAATCGCTCAGAAACTCGATTGTTTCTTCCGCAATGTTCTCCTCAGCAATGCACCCTTCTGGATAAGTTTTGTTTCGCACATGCCCTTTGATAACCTTCATACACCTTTCAAAGGGATACATCCAACGAATGCATGGTGGCCCACATAATTTTATCTCTCTAACAAGCTGCACGGTTAAGTGAACCATGACATCAAAAAATGATGGCAGAAAGTACTTCTTCAGCAGGCATAGTGTAACTATTTGCTCTTCCTGCATCTTATCAAGCTCTTCTACAATGATTTCTTTGCTACAAATTGACTTGAAAAAAAACAAAGCCTGATTATAGCATTTCTCATTGTTTCTGGCATGATGGACCGTATTGCAAGGGGCAGAAACTGTTGCATAAGCATGTTATAATCATGTGATTTAAGGCCTTGTAGCTTCCTTTCTTTAAGATTCACCAAACTAGAGAAGTTAGAACAATACCCTAGTGGAGCCTTCAGTTTATACAGTGTTTCAAGAAACATGTCTTTTTCTTGCGCTGATAATGTGAAGCATGCTACAAGCAGTTCTGTATTGTTGCCTTTTGCTTTCGGTTGTAACTCCTTTTTAATCCCTAAAAACTCCAAATCCTTTCTAGTTGCCAATCCGTCTTTTGTCCTACCGGGAATGTTCAGCAACGTCCTGACAATACTTTCTGCCACATTCTTTTCAACATGCATCAAATTAATACAATGTTGGACAGGTAAATACTTCCAATAGCTGAGCCGTTGGTACCATATGTTGAACTTCTTCCAATATTGGTGCGGCGTTGTGTTATCCCTTTTCCTCTTACTCCCACTTAGAGATTCAGATCCCTTTCCCCATTCATTGTTAATGTTTTTGACCTCGTCGTATATCTCTTCCCCTGTCATAGGCTCTTTAGCGGTTCTCATCTCCTCTTTTATGTTGAACGTCTTTGTTTGTTTTCTGAAAGGGTGGTCATGTGATAAATACCTTCTGTGGGCAGCATAACTCTGCTTCTTTGTGTGATAAAGTCGAACACAATGAGTGTCGCCCCAACACACCACACAACCTTTGAATCCACTGTAAGGGAAACCACATAGTGTACCAAGAGCAGGGTAGTCATTAATCGTCCATAACACAACTACACGTAGTGTAAACATTTCTTGTTTATATGCATCATATGTTGGCTCCCCGACCTCAAATAAAGATGCTAGATCGTCAATTAAAGGCTGTAAAAACACATCAATATTGTTTCCTGGCACTCCGGCTATTAATAAGGAAAGCATGATGAATTTTCTTTTCATACATATCCAAGGTGGAAGGTTGTAAATGACTGCTAAAAAGGCAAGACACTGTGGTTTCTGTTGCCTCTATGTACGTCGACCCCATCAGTGCAAATCCCTAGACGAAGATTTCTTGGATCGCTTCCGATGGTATCGGAGTACCTGTCATCTATGGCTTTCCATGCTGGTGAATCTGATGGGTGGCGTAAAACACTGGGTTTATTGGTACTCGTGGCGTGCCATGTTAAATTCTCTGTTGTGGTCTTTGATATAAAGAGGCGCTTGAATCGAGGAATAATGGGAAAGTACCACAGTACCTTAGCGGGCGTGTTTATGTAAGTTTTGTTAGTCTTCTCATCCACCTTCCGCCTTGACTTGTTACAAACTGAACATGCTTCCAAATCCTTGTAATCCTTATAGTAAATAATGCAGTCATTGATACACACATGTATCTTTTCGTATCCTGAGCCTATTGCCTTCATCATACTTTTGCCCTCATACATATTATTTACCATTTCGTTATCTGTAGGTAGCATCTTTTTCAACAATTTCAGAAATTTATCAACGAACTTATGAGATACCCCGTGCTTGCTCTTCAAGTTGAGTAGTTGTACTAATGCAGACAACTTGGTGAAGTTAAGACATCCTTTATATAGGGGCTTCTCAGCGTCAACAAGTAGTTGTAGAAACTGTTGATACTTCTTGTCGCCTTTGAAATTGTCTTTTGTAGCATTTACCATTTCTACAGTTTCACAGGCATCTATTGGAATGTTGGTGTCAACAAACCCATTATTATTATTATCATAATTAGTTGGCAAACCAAGTATTATCAACATAATTAGTTGGAATGTTGGTGTCGGCTTCTCCATGTTTTATCCAAGTAGTATAATTTGTATCAATTCCAAACCTGTACAAGTGATGTTCTACCTCGTCTACACTAAGAGATACGTGGTTCAAACACCTAACACATGGACATGAAACAGAAATTGGTGGTGATATCTCCTTGCAATTACGAACTGCAAAATGTAGAAATGCCTTAACACCATCTCTATATGCTTTACTGCACCTGTCGCCTACTGACAGCCAAAACTTACCCATTTTCCAAGAATTTTTTTTATTAACTGTGTCATCAACGATATATATATATATATATATATATATATATATATATATATATATATATATATACACTAATTAACGCCAATAAATGTAACTGACTAAAAGCAAAAATATTTGGTGCTCACCTTAGATTAATGAAGCTGTTTGGTAGGATTGAGATTGATGAGAGTTCAATAAATACACTAGCAGATCATTTATTAGGGTTTGGTCAATACTAATTGATTTGTAAGTCTTCCAAAAGATTACTCGATTAATTGGCGGGTAAAAATGAAAATTTTAAACTTCTAAATTTCGTTATATAAATATTAGAAGAGGTTCTATTACGTTCTCATGGTGTAGCTCAAACGGTTGAGGCGCTTGTGATTAAACATAGATTGCAAATATCGCGGGTTCGAAACTCAGGAGGGACATATTTTTATTGATTTTTGATAATAACCTCTTTTTAATGAAATATTATAATAACCTCTTTTTAATGAAATAAATACAATGTGATTTTTTTTTTTTGGGTAAAGGGTTTTACCCGGTTAAATTCATTCCACACAACCAACAAAGAACAAGTAATATGACAAAGTGCCATATTAGTTCTCATGTATGACATGCCATACAAGAGTAAACAAAACCAAAACCACCAAACAAAGGTAAACACTGCTAAAGCCTACACAAGAACCAAAGAAACAAACATAACAAAAACAGATCAACCATTATCATCAATTTGGTGTGAAACTCCCCTCGGAAAGTGCCAATCTTCGAGAACCCGATTGACCCGATCAGAATTCTTGAACTTTAGAGTCATAAGCTTTAGGCGAGTACCCTTAATGATTTCATCAGCAACAATCTTTGGAGTCTTCAAAGAGTTCCTGAAAAGCCGGTTATTTCGTTCCTTCCAAATTACGTAAACCGATGCCCCAAGTAACAGCCGATTAATAACATTATCAATAGAGTTGGACATTCCAAATTGAGACACATATTGAAGAATATTCTCCCAACCATTCATGCACCCCTGAAACTTACCTTTCAATTTGAAAATACTCCAAACCTTAGAAGAGAACTTACACTCAAAGAAGAGATGATTACGAGAATCTGGCTCTCCATTACATAAAAGGCAGCAATACAGGTTATGATTTGGATACCCACCAATATTCCACCTCATTATACGATTCTGCATGCTCAATCTATCATGAAGCACAATCCACAACATAAAGGAGTGTTTTGGTACACATTGAGAGAACCAAACAACATGCATCCAAGAAATCTTATCAACCGGGATTCGAAGAAGTTGCCGTATTCCTGAAGCCGAGAAATTCATTGAAGTCCCATTCTCATCCCTTACCACGATCTTGTCCCTCTTTTCCGGATAAATACTCACCCCCTTTAAGTTCGAAAGAATAGGGAATCTCGAAATCCAATCAGGCGGCCAGCCCCAGTTATTATGATGAACAACATCACTGACATAGGTTTTTAAAGTCAAACTAGCCCCATGTATAGCTCTCGGGTTAATATAATCACTTAAAGGACATAAATCATCCCATTTATCATACCAAACTGAAGTAGATCTCCTATTACCGATTTCATGCCATATAAAATGTCTAATACGGTGACGAAACTGAAGAATTTTCCTCCACCCCCAAGTACAAGAGTTTGGAATCTGCAAGCTCCAAAAATTTCGCCCCTTCATTTTATACACATGCATCCATTTAACCCACAACGAATTACGATCATTGATTAAACTCCAAATATGATAAACCAGAATAGAGTTATTGACATCCCGGATACGCCGGATACCCAAACCACCTTCACTTTTCGGCTGACAAACAACATCCCAAGAAACTTTATGCTTTCCCTTTTTGTGTCCAAAGTCCCAAAGGAAATTTTTAATCCGTTTTTCAAGATCAGCGATAGGTCTAGAAGGAAGAGAGAAAACAGCAGACCAGTAAATATATAAGGACGACAGAACAGACCTGACCAGCTGAAGTTTACCCGCAAAAGATAAAGTTTTATTCTTCCAATCTCCAATCCGATTATCCAAACGATCCAGCAACCTCTTACAATCACGGTAATTTAGCCTCGTAGAAATAAGAGGAACTCCCAAGTATTTAACCGGGAGCCTACCTTCAACGAAGGGCATAAAATTCAAAATCCCACTTTTAACGCGATCCGAAACATTACAGAAAAACACGGTACTTTTCGGGACACTAGGAGTAAGCCCGGACATATCTTTGAAATCATTCAGAGCCCCCATAATAGTTTTAGCAGAATCCACATCGCCTCGAGCAAACAGGAACAAATCATCCGCAAAGCAAATATTGATAATATTTAATTTTTTACAATGACGATGAAAACGAAACGAGCGTTCAATACGAACCTTCCGATGCAGAATTAAAGTGAGGACTTGCATAACCAGTGTGAAAATATAAGGAGACATCGGATCACCCTGTCTTAGACCTCTTTTACCACTAAAGAACCCGTGTAAGTTCCCATTTATGGATATCGAAAAAGAAGAAGTGGTTATGCATTCCATTATCCAATGAGTCATCCTATCGTGGAAACCATACCCATATAGAATATCACGAATGAAGTCCCAACTGACCGTATCGTAAGCTTTCTGAATATCAACTTTAAAAGCACATCTAGGCGGTCCGTTATTAGTGTGATAATTATGCATTAATTCTTGGGTCAAAAGGATGTTGTCAGAAATTCTACGCCCAGGAACAAATGCAGACTGATTGATATCAATTAACGACTCCAAACCCTTCATCATACGAACCGAGATAATCTTGGTAATGCATTTATATAAAGTGTTGCAGCACGAGATGGGACGAAAATCATTAGGAGTAAAAGTGGTGGTCACTTTGGGAATAAGGGCAATAATAGTGTGGTTAACCTGTTTAAGGAGACTTCCTTTTCTGAAAAATTCATGAACCGCCAAACAAACATCTTTCCCAACAATATCCCAAGAACTTTTAAAGAAGGCCGAAGAAAAACCATCAGGCCCCGGCGCTTTGGTATTCCCAATAGAGAAAAAAGCTTCCTTGATTTCCAAATCGGATATAGGTCTAACCATCAGCTCCGCCTGAGAGGCCGAGAGTTTAGCAGTAAAAATCTGATTATCTGGTTTTTTCAATGGTTGCATATCCGAACCAAAAATGTTCATAAAATGATTAACAAACACCGAAGGAACATCCGATCCCTCATATAATTGGCCCTGACCATCACTTATAGTATCAATACGACATCTATGGTTTCGCATTTTCAAGGAATCGTGAAAATACGCAGTGTTAGAATCACCAAGCTTTAACCAATCGACTTTAGCCTTTTGTTTTAGGAATTCTTCCTCATCTTTAGTTGCCTCATGATAAGCCTTAAGATAACTACTCTGCTCCCGAATCAACTCCAAATTAGTAGGGTCAATGTCAAGACGGGTTTGACAATCATCAAGAAGGGTTCTTAGATCATTAGCTTTCTTGTGGAGATTGCCTTGTCGATGCAACAAAGAACGGATTGGATGTTTTAAGTTTTGGAGTTTCTTTACCACGCGAAACATGTAATAACCATTCACCTCAATTTTCCAGCCGTTAGCAATAATATCATTATAACCCGGTTTACCAATTAAGAAATTAGGGAATTTAAACGGTTTAGGCTTACCTTTAATAAGATAGGGGAATTTCAATAAACATGGAGAGTGGTCTGAAATCCGGTATGGAAGGAACACCGCCGTTGAATCATTAAAAATATCCATGAATTTAGAGTTTCCCATCACCCTATCAAACTTTTTGAAAAGACCCATACCCGTTCTCGGTTTATTGTTCCAAGTGAATTGGAGCCCGACCCCATTTATATCCTCAACTTCAATGTTCTTAACACAAGCACGAAAATCAAGCATCCCAGTGGATATTTTGGAAGAACCATGTAATCTGTCTTCCAAATTAAGTGCACAATTAAAGTCTCCAAGAAAAGCCCAAGGTTTACCACGAGTGAATTGTTTATGAACTGCAAGATTATGCCATAACTCCCTTCTTTTCAAATAACAATTTTCAGCATACACGAAAGAACAATACATCGCCTTATTATCCAACTTAAACTTTAACTGAACGTGAAGAACCTGGTTCGAATAATCAATAACCATTAGATCAACCAGATCCGTATTCCACCCCACAATAATTCGAGTACCTTTATCACAAACACTACCATTGCTAGTCCAATCCCAAGTGTTACAAATCTTCTTACAAACATCAAAAACCGAATTTAATTGTACGTGAGACTCAAGAATAGCACACACCTGAATACTATTATCTTGGATTACCTTACGAACCTCTTTTTGTTTAAGAGGGCGGTTCAACCCTCTTATATTCCATGTAGCAATAGTACCCATTAAACACCCAATTCACCGGGTGTGCTTGCACCCTCAGAATCAATATCCGCTTTCATACTGTTAGCCACATCCGTAAAAAGCTCCTCCACATCATCCTCATCTTCATCACTTTCTGGTTCATCCACCAAATTACCAAACCGGTTACTAGTTTGGACATAATGCTTTTCCTTTGACTCAACCCCCACAGCCATAGAAGTTGTAGGTTTACCCACGGGATGATTAGTGTCTTGGCTTTTAGAGGATGGTTTATTTACAGGTTGTGTCACAGCAGGTTTAGCTACCAGTCGATAGACAAGATTATGTTTCTTGACTTGCGTAATAACTTTTTTCTTTCCCTTCACCCTCTGGAAACCATCATCATTAGTGACTTTCATTGGTTCTTCATTTAACTTTTTATGATGAACATGTTTCGGGCATTGAGTGTTCGAATGGCCAAACACTTCACATAAGGAACATCTGGGGGGCTCCCAATCATATTCAATCTTAATCTCCGAGATCTTGTTTGACTCCCCCCACGTATCCGGAACAGCAACAACCAGCTTCCTTTTAATGTCCTGATTTGCATGAAGTTCAACTTGAACTCTAGCAAAACTACTTCTTCCCCACGATTCCTTACACATATTGGCAGTGTAAGAATCAACACTTATCGGATCCCCAATTCTTGAAGCGAGCAAACTTAGACCCTCCTCAGTAAAGGCACCCAGAGGAATATTCTGTAATCTGACCCAAACCGGAACAGACCGTATATCCTCCTTTTCCAAATCTGACTCCATAGTCCAAATATTAAGAATAATGGGGACATTCCTAATCATCCAAGGACCATCCTCAATCAGCTGCATCATCCCAACTTCCGTATGAAACTTGAAAAAGAAAAACCCTTTCGCATTCATCGTAAGTCTCGTAAGCCCATATTTGTTCCAATTTTTCTTAGCAAAATACTCAACAACCGGAAAAGGAAGTCTGTTACCCAAAAAATAACCAAACAAAGTATTAGTAAACCTATCGTTAACTTTCTTGACAGATTCAACCGGGATAACCAAATCAACTCCTTCCATTGTTGACTCCACATTTAATTTTCTTAATGTTACCTTAGTTGTCTTGTTTTCAAGTTGGACAACACTCACATACGAAGGCTTTGAATTTTCCATATTTTTCTCCTTTCCTTCATCCCTTTGAATATTTAAAGAATCAGATCCAAAAACCATGTTATCACCCGAAACAAAGGCTGAAAAACCTCCATCTTGTTGAGTAGTTAACGAATCAGATCCAAGAGCCTTGTTATCATTCAAAGCCACGGCTGAACAACCACCATCTTTGTTGATTACATCATTTAAAGGAACATTGAATGTTGTGTTTGCATCAAACGAAACAGACGAACTTGTAGCATTAGGGTTTCCCGAGGAACCAGTTTTCAGAATTCCCCTACGAGGAAGAACCCCATCAATGTTGGTGACCCGATTGGCTGGAAACCCTTGCTTGATACGATCAACAAATCCATTACCACCCTTCTGCTCCATGCAAACCCTAGAACGAAAATAACACCCAAGAACAAGAACCAAGAACAAGAAACAGAATTCCAATCAACAAATAACAACAAAGAACCAAGAACGGCTGTTTACTTCTTAAACAAAACGGCTGGCCCAAGAAGAAACCCTAAACGGCCAAGGAAACCAAGATTCATGCAGCAATAAACCAAGAAACGGGCAAGAAAACCCTAAAATGACCAAGGCACCAAGAAAAAACGGCCAAGAAACTCTTAATCGGCCAAGAAGAACACAGCTGCACCAAGATTCATGCAGCAAAAATCAAAAAACGGCCAAGAAAACCCTAATCGGAACACGGCTGCACCAAGAAGAAACCCTAATCTTGATTAACCACAAGATCCTTAATCAGTTAATAGGATTCGATCGATCTAACTAAACTATATCAATAGCCGTGATCAATAAGAAACCTACTAATCAATCAGAACCAAGGATTAGATCAAGATTGATGCAGCAAAAACCAAGAAACAGCCAAGAACCCTAATCGGTTCTCTCTAGCTTGATTCACGAGCTTAATACAATGTGATTTTGGAAACACTCAAACTAAACTACGGAAACACTCAAACTAAACTACTCATTAAGGCTTTAAATGCGTTCAGAAACATAAAAATACACCATAATAGCTGGTCTAAAATCATAACAAAGTTTCTAAGCTTTTAATTACAAAACTAATTAAAAGCCCTAAAAACAACAAGAAACAAATAAAATACAATATCTTCACTTTTTTTCTGATTCAATCCTTGAAGATACACTCCTTGCAAGTTGATCCTCTAATGACTTATTTGCCCTTTTCAAGATAGGAATTATGTCTATACATCTTGTGCACACATCAGATCTTGTGGACGAAACACAATCAGACCATATAAAGAAATCACAAATTTTGCCCTAAGTTGAAAAAAATATAGGGTTTATGGTCAACAATTGTAGATGAATTCCAACTTTATTTGCAATTTTACTAACCTGAGATGCACAACTGTAGAACCTCCGACTTGGATTTTTGGTGGTGCTTGATGTTCTTTGAATGACTTCTTGACCACAAAAACAATAAACCTCTGACCTAGATCGATTGCTTCTGCTACTGGATGTGGTGGTCCTCGATGAGATTTCTTCCATGGTGAAAAAGGAGTTTTTATTGAAAACAAAACTAGATATATAAGTATATATATATAGGTGGGTTTAGAAAGGAGTTGTTGTACACATGCTTTTTATTACCGTTTTAGGATATTTATATGTGTCTTTTGTACAGTAGCGGGTTGCAAGCGTAACAGGCTCTTTTGAACAGTTATATTACATATTTTAACCTAATTGATTACACACATATTTAAGAAAGAAAGATGAGAACCATTAATCCATATTTACCATTCATCAAAAGATGCATCACAAAAAGTACCCTTAATTACAATACATAAAACATGTTAAGAAAGCATTTTATGATAATATATATTTACCATTCATCAAAAGATGCCATACAAAAAGTACCATTAATTACAATACATCACAAAAAAACCAAGACCAGCAAAGCAAACATCACCATCACTCCGCCTTGTCCACAATCTTCGCCCCCATCTCCTTAAAACTCATGTTGGTTGACACCGTAGTTATGGTGTCAACCAGGGTCTCACACATTGAGTCGTAGCATTCAAACTGTTGTTGCTGATAATCAGCAACCATTGCTCGAAACTCAATGTCGTCTTCCCACAACATTAGGTTACAGGATTGGAAGGTGTTTGTTTTTCAGCTGCGAGTCTAGCCCTAATCTCTTCGACTGTCTTCAACAAAGTGTTGTCTTTCTCTTTCTGAAAATCCATCGTTTTTTCACGATGGCCTTCATGGTTTTCTCAGAAGAATTCATTTTTATTATCTTTCTGAAACTGTTAGTGTGATTGAATAACCAAACTTAATGTAGTTAAGTTTGATTTGTAGTAAGATATAGTAAGATCTAGTAAGATATAGCTTAACTTTAATGTAGGCTATCATTACTATAATATTTTTCCCGGCATTTTTGACTGGTGACGTATAATTGTGATCAATTAATTCTGACAGATGATATAAATGCAAGTAATCTCAAGATTAAACAAAAACATATGAGACAAATTGGTGCGTTTCCCAAGCGTGGGACACCCTTATGCTTTTTTATTACAGTTACAATTCGTCTGTGAGCATTTTGGTTATATATACCTACACCACATTTGTGAAACTCATATACCTACATAATTTTAAATTAATTTTTTTAGTTAATAATGGATTGCTCGTCATCATCATCATCATCATCATCATCATCATCATCATCATCATCATCATCATCATCATCAGATCCTACAAGGCTGCCCTCAGAAGGCGATTCGAGGTAGATAAAGCTTGTCGGGAAACTCTTACTGAAGAATTTGTAAAGACTAGCAACAGCTTGGATGCCAGGGATCTCATTACAAAAGTTCTTACTCTGATGCCCGCTAGTTGTATCCGATATCTTGCTGTTTTGTTTATGGTTGATGTAGGACAGAGAGAGCTTGACGAGTTAAAACTTTTGGGCAAGGCAATTCTTGAACTGAATTGCTCAATGGAATTGAAGTTGAAGTTTCTTATGTCACTCAGATATTAGTATGTGATGGTGTTTTATGGTGTGTTTTTATGTGTGTCACTCAGAGATTATGTGACACCCGGTAATTTCCCTATTCTATAAACTAAGTAATCAACCTAATAATTAGGTGATTGTGAATATTATGCGCGCTATATTAGAATCAGCGCGGGCATTTGTTATATGCGCCGTGCGCGAGCGCGCCATGTTAATCAGCGCGGGCAATTGTTATGTTCGCCGTGCGCGAGCGCGCCATGTTAGTCAGCGCGGGCAATTGTAATGTTCGCCCTGCGTGAGCGCGCTATGTTAGAATCAGCGCGGGCATTTGTTATATGCGCCGTGCGCGAGCGCGCCATGTTAGTCAGCGCGGGCAATTGTTATGTTCGCCCTGCGCGAGCGCGCTATGTTAGAATCAGCGCGGGCATTTGTTATATGCGCCGTGCGCGAGCGCGCCATGTTAGTCAGCGCGGGCATATTATGTGCGCCCTGCGCGAGCGCACCATGTTAAGAACCAGCGTGGGCATATGTTATATGCACCATGCGCGAATGTTTTGGCTTTATGTTTTCATGTAACTTAACGTTATGTTGTCTAATGGGTTGACCATCCCGCATGATGCTAAGGCGGGTGCATCCTAAATCGTTTATGCGCGTGCGGAAGGGAACTAACCTCCCCGCGTGGCGGGAACATTGAGAACTAGTTTGTCTGAAGCTCCAAGATGGAATTGACTTCAACATGACTGATCACTATGTTGAAATACCAAGACCACCTGGAGAATCTACAAATGAAACTCAATGTCCCTAACTGCGAGAAGGTTACGTACCTACCCGCAGCAAAGAAATGTCCTTCACGCAGAAAGTTATGCGCACAAAGTGATACGCGCAGAACACTTAGTCTATTCTCCAGATGTAAGGAGATTACTCCCGCCCAAAAGGAAACAGTAGCGTGTTTCAGAGATTTTCCACTTTTTACTGTACACTGACAAAATTACCTGAAAAAGCACACTGTAACATGAAAAGTCAACTGTCAGCCACCCTACTCTCACCAACCACAGACCTGCATGTCCTGACCAAATCAAATCAAAATCTTTTATCCACTACTCCACTTTTAAATAAACAATAATAATTTCCATACTTTATCATCATTACACCTAGATATGAAAAGATTACAATCCCCTAAAGCAAGGGATTGTGTTCCCTTGAGTTTGCCTATAAATATGTAACCTAAATTATCACCCAAACACACTTCAAACTTCTCTCTTAAGAACTGCAAACTTGCACTAATCATCTCCCAAGCATCCATTGTTTTCATTTCCGATCCTGTTACTAGGTAAGCCGAGATTATAACCTTGAGATCTACTTTCCAACCCTTATATTCTCCTATTTCTTGATCTTAATATATATACTTCTTGTTATTTAATCGTATTCTAGACCTTCAATTCAAAGGCCAACACCAAGAAAACCCGAATCTCGATTAATCCCTTAACAAGAACCACAGGTGAGTCTCACAGCCCCTATTTTCACTATTTTCACTGTTTTTAAACTGTTTTCGGGGCGAGGGACACGTACTTAAATTACGATTTATCATGGTATACTTACAAGTTATGCAAACGATTGTGTTTAAATTTATGTTTCATGATGAGCAATGCAAACGGTTATCTATGGTTTACGATGTATGTGCGCCAGAATTCGAGTAAGTGATCACTTTACCATTGGAACTCTAAGGGTAGGGACTGCTGGTTTGATCCGCCCACTCGTAGGGGTCGCACCTCTTACACAGACGAGTGCCTAGTATGGTCATGGGGCAGTACTATGGGATTGAGCCCGCTCGTAGAGGTCGCTCCTCTTACGCAGACGAGCGCCTTGTTTTCCGGCACAACGTCCGCGCGTAACCCGCGGGACGGTATTACAGTATTATTCGCTCGTAGTGGCAGCGCCACTTTGCATGGACGAGCACGGCTTTTCAGAAATGTCCACGCGCAACCCGCGGGACGGTATTAATTATTTCGCTCGTAGTGGCAGCGCCACTTACACAGACGAGCACAGTTCCCAGAAATGTTCGCGCGTAACCCGCGGAACGATTTTATCAAAATATGTTGATAGAACTATGATTTACCAAGCATGTGTTTTAATAATGCTATCAGAATTATGTTTCAGAATGATTTTTATCAAATTATGACGCGATACGGTTTATCAAGTTACTAAAACTTGTGAACTCACTCAGTTTATACTGATTCAAATGTTTTACGTGTCTTTCAGGAGATAACTAGGTAGCGCATGGAGTCACACTTAGAGCACCTCACGATGAGCATCTAAAACTAGTTTTTTTTTTGGAAGATTTTAGCTCTATCCCTTCGATGCGCGTGGTTGTTCTCGCCGCGCAAAGGGATATGGCGTGGAAATCTTCAACAGTTTTTATACTTGGATGATTTTATGTAATTTTTAAACAATGTAATGTATTTGTATTAAACATTTCATGCGCAATGAAAATCTTATCTTAAATTTTTGCAATGGCCCGTGCTTAAGTATCAATCCCCGCTCGCGCGCGCCCGGCTGTTTCCGCCGTTCAGGGCCGGGTGTGACAGATTGGTATCAGAGCACTGGTTATAGCGAACTAGGAAAAGAAGTTTTAACCTAGACTATAACCGTTGGGGAATCGCATGAAATATTTTTCAAAGAAAATATTTTCAAAAGAAACTATACACACACTTAGGAACACGGGTCACACAGTGTCTAGTGAATAAAGATAAAGAACATTATGTGCTCAGAGTACATGCGCTAAGTTTGATATATTTTCATTCTCTTTTAAAGCGAGAATGCCTCCAACTAGAGCCAAGGGAATTACCATGACACCTGAGGAACTCGCGGAAATAATCGCGCAGGTGATCGCTACACATGAGGCCAGCAAGGCCGAATCAAGTCAGGGTCGTCAGAACGAGACCCCAGAACCCGAATCAGGAGCCTTGGACAAAGGGTGCTCCTATAAGACATTTATGGCCTGTAGGCCTTGGCCATTCAAGGGTACCGAAGGGGCCATTGGGCTCTACAACTGGATTGACAAGATGGAGATAGTTCTCTCCATTAGCAGATGTAGTGAGAACCAGAAGGTCCTTTACGCGACCTGCATGTTCCAAGAAGCAGCTTCGTCTTGGTGGAAGCTTCAAGTGAAGACCTTGGGGCGAGAAGTTGCTCTTCACAAGACCTGGGAAGAACTGAAGGAAATGATGATGAGAAAGTTCTGCTCTCGCGCAGAAATCCAGAGTCTGCAGCAGGAATTCTGGAACCACACCATGGTAGGAACGGATATCGACGCCTACAACAACCGGTTCAATGAGCTTTGCCAGTTAGTGCCAGACATGGAAAACACGGAGGAAAAGAAGATCGAGAGATATATCTTTGGGTTACCTCCTGTTGTTAGGGTTCCGCTCAACGCCGCAGCGCCTCCAACCTTTGATGAGGCGGTAGCGCGGGCCATCACCCTTACAAGGGATACGGTCCGTGCGGGTATGTTGACTACGCGCGGAAGCGAGCAGCGAACCTCTGACTCCAAGAGGAAATGGAACTCTCACCACCAAGGGTCCGACTCCAAGCAGCCACCGTTCAAGAAGCAGGAGAGCGCAAAGGTTTACGCGATCCAAGCCGCAGAGCCATCAAGGAAAGGATACAGCGGGCCTTACCCATGGTGCAACAAATGCAAGTTTCACCACGAGGGTGAATGCGCGAGCGTCTCGTGCGCCAAATGTAACAGGCCAGGACACAAGACGGTGAATTGCCGTGCTAAAGAAGCTGGAGCCAGTGACAACTGCTACGCATGCGGAAAGCTAGGGCATTTTAGTCGGGATTGCCCGCAAAAGGGAAACCAAGCTCGCGGGAGAGCTTTTGTGATCGGCGCAGGCGAAGCTAAAGAAGAGCCGAATGTGGTAACCGGTACGTTTTTGCTTAACGGCCATTTTGCATCTGTTTTATTTGATACTGGCGCTGACCTAAGTTTTATATCCGCTGAGTTTAAAAACTCCCTAGGCTTAGCAACCAGTAGGCTATACACGCCTTATACTATAGAACTAGCCAATGGTAGGCAGTTATGCGCGAACGAAAGAACTGAACAATGTGTTATAGTCATGGGAGGTCACGGGTTCAATATTAACTTGTTGCCAATAGACTTGGGAAGTTTTGACATTGTGGTAGGTATGGATTGGTTAGTCGAGAACCACGCGGAAGTTATTTGCCATGAGAAGCAGGTTCGGATCCCACTGTTAAACGGAGAAACCTTGGTAGTTCAAGGGGAAAGAAGGGGAGTTGCGACGAAACTGATTTCGTGCCTAAAGGCGCGCAAGTGCCTAAGGAAAGGGTGCTACGCCTTCCTGGCGCATGTAGTAGAGAAGAAAGGAGATGAGCGAAGAATTGAAGACTTACCAGTAGTGCGCGAATTTCCAGAAGTTTTTCCTGAAGATTTGCCCGGATTACCGCCGCCGCGACAAGTCGAATTTCGTATTGATTTAGTCCCAGGAGCTGCGCCAGTAGCTCGAGCGCCTTATCGATTAGCTCCATCTGAGATGCAAGAGCTATCCAATCAGTTACAGGAACTATTGGATAAGGGTTTCATACGCCCAAGCTTTTCACCTTGGGGAGCTCCAGTACTGTTTGTTAAGAAGAAGGATGGTTCGTTCAGAATGTGTATTGACTATAGGGAGCTGAACAAGCTGACAGTCAAGAATCGGTACCCCTTACCGAGGATTGACGACTTATTTGACCAGTTGCAGGGATCCAGTTATTATTCGAAGATAGATCTACGGTCAGGATACCACCAACTTAGGGTCCATGAGGAAGATGTGCCGAAAACAGCCTTCCGAACTATATACGGCCATTTTGAGTTCTTAGTGATGCCTTTCTGGCTAACTAATGCGCCGGCTGTGTTCATGGATCTGATGAACCGCGTGTGCAAACCATACTTGGACAAGTTTGTGATTGTGTTTATAGATGATATTCTGATTTACTCTCGGACCAAGGCCGAGCATGAGCAACACCTGAGATTGATTTTGGAATTGTTGAGGAAAGAAAAGTTGTATGCGAAGTTTTCCAAGTGCGAGTTTTGGCTTAGAGAAGTTCACTTTCTCGGTCACGTTGTAAACGAGAAAGGAATACACGTTGATCCTTCCAAAGTCAAGGCCATCGAAAACTGGGAAGCGCCAAAAACCCCAACTGAGGTGAGGCAATTCCTAGGACTAGCTGGCTACTATCGACGCTTCATTGAGAACTTCTCCAAGATAGCTCTACCACTGACCGCGCTAACTCAGAAAGACAAGAAGTTTGTTTGGGGCGAAAATCAGGAAGCGGCATTTCAAATGTTAAAACAGAAGTTATGTAGTGCGCCAATCTTGTCTTTACCCGAGGGGACGGATGACATCGTCGTTTACTGCGACGCTTCACATCAGGGACTCGGATGTGTCCTTATGCAGCGAGACAAAGTCATAGCGTATGCCTCGCGCCAACTCAAGACAAATGAAAAGAACTACACAACGCATGATCTGGAACTTGGAGCGGTTGTCTTCGCGCTAAAAATTTGGCGCCATTACCTCTATGGTACAAAGTGTATAATCTTTACGGATCACAAGAGCCTTCAACATATATTTGATCAAAAGGATTTAAACATGAGGCAACGAAGATGGGTGGAGTTGTTGAATGATTATGATTGTGAAATTAAATACCACCCTGGAAAGGCGAATGTGGTAGCAGACGCGCTAAGTAGGAAGGAGCGAATAAAAACGCTACGAGTCAAGGCTCTAAGGTTGACCATTCGCGCAGATCTCTCTACCCGCATCCGAGACGCTCAGCAAGAAGCCTTGAAACCAGAGTTTGTTAAAAACGAATCCCTTGGGGGTATGATTAAGGATTTGGAGCTCAAAGAGAACGACACTCGATATTTTGCTAACCGCATATGGGTCCCTCTCAAGGGAGGATTGCGCGAGCAAGTATTAAACGAAGCTCACAAGACGCGGTATTCCGTACATCCTGGCGCAGACAAGATGTACCAAGATGTTAAAGCGCTGTACTGGTGGCCCAATCTTAAAGGCGCCATCGCGACGTATGTCAGTAAGTGCCTGACGTGTTCGAAGGTAAAGGCTGAATACCAGAAACCATCAGGGTTGCTTCAACAGCCAGAAATTCCCATGTGGAAGTGGGAACAAATCTCTATGGACTTCATCACCAAACTGCCAAGGACACCTGGGGGTTACGACACGATCTGGGTTATTGTAGATCGGCTAACTAAGTCAGCGCACTTCCTGCCGATCAAGGAAACCGATAAGATGGAAAAGTTAGCCCGATTGTATATTCGAGAAGTAGTTTCAAAACATGGAGTCCCGGTGTCCATCATTTCTGATAGAGATAGTCGGTTCACCTCAAGATTTTGGAGATCGTTACAAGGGGCTTTAGGTACCCGTCTTGACATGAGTACGGCATATCATCCCCAAAAAGATGGACAAAGCGAGCGAACAATCCAGACATTGGAAGATATGCTACGCGCGTGCGCAATCGATTTCGGAGGTAGCTGGGATACTCACCTCCCATTGGTTGAATTTTCTTACAACAACAGTTATCACACAAGCCTCAAGGCTGCGCCGTTTGAAGCTTTGTATGGGCGCAAGTGTAGATCCCCACTGTGCTGGGCTGAAGTGGGTGACAAGCAAATGACTGGTCCAGAATTGATCCAAGAAACAACAGACAAGATTTTTCAGATACGGGATCGCCTTAAGACAGCGCGCGACAGACAGAAGAGCTACGCAGATGTGCGAAGGAAACCGTTGGAGTTTCAAGTAGGGGATAGAGTACTTTTGAAAGTCTCTCCATGGAAAGGAGTCCCCCGTTTCGGCAAGCGAGGAAAGTTGAATCCGCGCTACATTGGACCATTTGAGATCCTGGAAAGGATCGGTCCGGTTGCTTATAAACTCCGTTTACCCGCCGAACTCGGTGGAGTTCATGATACGTTCCATGTATCCAACCTCAAAAAGTGCTTATCTGACGAAACGTTGATTTTGCCGTTGGAAGAGATTCACATCGACAAACAACTGCACTTCGTAGAAGAACCTATAGCAGTAACCGATTGGAAAGAACAAAAGTTACGCAGAAACAGAATCAAGTTAGTAAAGGTTCAATGGAACTCGAGGCGTGGGCCTGAATTCACTTGGGAAAGAGAAGACCAGATGCGCATGAAATACCCACACCTCTTTCAGAGCATGGCTTCTGCCAGCAACGTCTCCTAAATTTCGGGACGAAATTCTCTTAACAGGGGGAAAATGTGACACCCGGTAATTTCCCTATTCTATAAACTAAGTAATCAACCTAATAATTAGGTGATTGTGAATATTATGCGCGCTATATTAGAATCAGCGCGGGCATTTGTTATATGCGCCGTGCGCGAGCGCGCCATGTTAATCAGCGCGGGCAATTGTTATGTTCGCCGTGCGCGAGCGCGCCATGTTAGTCAGCGCGGGCAATTGTAATGTTCGCCCTGCGCGAGCGCGCTATGTTAGAATCAGCGCGGGCATTTGTTATATGCGCCGTGCGCGAGCGCGCCATGTTAGTCAGCGCGGGCAATTGTTATGTTCGCCCTGCGCGAGCGCGCTATGTTAGAATCAGCGCGGGCATTTGTTATATGCGCCGTGCGCGAGCGCGCCATGTTAGTCAGCGCGGGCATATTATGTGCGCCCTGCGCGAGCGCACCATGTTAAGAACCAGCGTGGGC
This sequence comes from Bidens hawaiensis, assembly GCF_021521415.1. Classification (NCBI taxonomy): domain Eukaryota; kingdom Viridiplantae; phylum Streptophyta; class Magnoliopsida; order Asterales; family Asteraceae; genus Bidens; species Bidens hawaiensis. The sequence goes on from NW_027491099.1 coordinate 953,212, forward strand.
ATATGTTATATGCACCATGCGCGAATGTTTTGGCTTTATGTTTTCATGTAACTTAACGTTATGTTGTCTAATGGGTTGACCATCCCGCATGATGCTAAGGCGGGTGCATCCTAAATCGTTTATGCGCGTGCGGAAGGGAACTAACCTCCCCGCATGGCGGGAACATTGAGAGCTAGTTTGTCTGAAGCTCCAAGATGGAATTGACTTCAACATGACTGATCACTATGTTGAAATACCAAGACCACCTGGAGAATCTACAAATGAAACTCAATGTCCCTAACTGCGAGAAGGTTACGTACCTACCCGCAGCAAAGAAATGTCCTTCACGCAGAAAGTTATGCGCACAAAGTGATACGCGCAGAACACTTAGTCTATTCTCCAGATGTAAGGAGATTACTCCCGCCCAAAAGGAAACAGTAGCGTGTTTCAGAGATTTTCCACTTTTTACTATACACTGACAAAAGTACCTGAAAAAGCACACTGTAACATGAAAAGTCAACTGTCAGCCACCCTACTCTCACCAACCACAGACCTGCATGTCCTGACCAAATCAAATTAAAATCTTTTATCCACTACTCCACTTTTAAATAAACAATAATAATTTCCATACTTTATCATCATTACACCTAGATATGAAAAGATTACAATCCCCTAAAGCAAGGGATTGTGTTCCCTTGAGTTTGCCTATAAATATGTAACCTAAATTATCACCCAAACACACTTCAAACTTCTCTCTTAAGAACTGCAAACTTGCACTAATCATCTCCCAAGCATCCATTGTTTTCATTTCCGATCCTGTTACTAGGTAAGCCGAGATTATAACCTTGAGATCTACTTTCCAACCCTTATATTCTCCTATTTCTTGATCTTAATATATATACTTCTTGTTATTTAATCGTATTCTAGACCTTCAATTCAAAGGCCAACACCAAGAAAACCCGAATCTCGATTAATCCCTTAACAAGAACCACAGGTGAGTCTCACAGCCCCTATTTTCACTATTTTCACTGTTTTTAAACTGTTTTCGGGGCGAGGGACACGTACTTAAATTACGATTTATCATGGTATACTTACAAGTTATGCAAACGATTGTGTTTAAATTTATGTTTCATGATGAGCAATGCAAACGGTTATCTATGGTTTACGATGTATGTGCGCCAGAATTCGAGTAAGTGATCACTTTACCATTGGAACTCTAAGGGTTGGGACTGCTGGTTTGATCCGCCCACTCGTAGGGGTCGCACCTCTTACACAGACGAGTGCCTAGTATGGTCATGGGGCAGTACTATGGGATTGAGCCCGCTCGTAGAGGTCGCTCCTCTTACGCAGACGAGCGCCTTGTTTTCCGGCACAACGTCCGCGCGTAACCCGCGGGACGGTATTACAGTATTATTCGCTCGTAGTGGCAGCGCCACTTTGCATGGACGAGCACGGCTTTTCAGAAATGTCCACGCGCAACCCGCGGGACGGTATTACTTATTTCGCTCGTAGTGGCAGCGCCACTTACACAGACGAGCACAGTTCCCAGAAATGTTCGCGCGTAACCCGCGGAACGATTTTATCAGAATATGTTGATAGAACTATGATTTACCAAGCATGTGTTTTAATAATGCTATCAGAATTATGTTTCAGAATGATTTTTATCAAATTATGACGCGATACGATTTATCAAGTTACTAAAACTTGTGAACTCACTCAGTTTATACTGATTCAAATGTTTTACGTGTCTTTCAGGAGATAACTAGGTAGCGCATGGAGTCACACTTAGAGCACCTCACGATGAGCATCTAAAACTAGTTTTTTTTTTGGAAGATTTTAGCTCTATCCCTTCGATGCGCGTGGTTGTTCTCGCCGCGCAAAGGGATATGGCGTGGAAATCTTCAACAGTTTTTATACTTGGATGATTTTATGTAATTTTTAAACAATGTAATGTATTTGTATTAAACATTTCATGCGCAATGAAAATCTTATCTTGAATGTTTGCAATGGCCCGTGCTTAAGTATCAATCCCCGCTCGCGCGCGCCCGACTGTTTCCGCCGTTCAGGGCCGGGTGTGACAGATTAGTAGTTATAAAATTTGTATGTTTGTGATGGTGTGTTTATATGTGTGTTTTGGTAATAATAAAATTTGTTGGTTATGTGTTAAAACATTGATTCAACATGTAACTATTATCTTAAAGTGCATTACAAACTGATAACAGAAGTCCATATCCTAACAAGTATATTAAAGTACATAGCAGTCACTTTTGAAATCATTCAAATTTGTTGCCGTTTCTTAAGTTCATCAATCAACTCTTCTCCGGTTAAACGAGTGTCGTCATTTTCATGGAATAGCAGTGCTTTGTTGATAAGAGTATTTTTGTGTCGGTTTATATCCGAGAGGAGGATTTTGAACAAATACTTTAACCTCAACCATTTTAGCTGTCTTTGTTGTTCAGGGCCTTCATTTTGGAGATTACACCCCCATGGTCTCTTCCCATCATATTTCTCCATGTGTCTCATAGCAAAAATACCACAATCTATTCCATTACTTTTTGTTCTCCATGTCATCTTCAATCTATTGATTGTTTCTACTTGGATTTGCTGAGTAATGGGGTGTTTGATTGTTTTAGTATACATGCAAAAGACATTTCTCTACACAAAATAGAAAGCAATTTAAGTATTTTGACAATTTTTATAACAGGTATGTATGTTTTTTGGGTTAAAGCTAAATTTTTTTACCAGTATATCAGGAGTCTTTCCGTATCTTTCTTCAATATTCTCTCTAATTGTTTTTGATTTGTCTTCTAAGCTTTTAAACTTTGCATCAGCTGGTATTTCTTGGTTTGCACTTCTTTTCAAGTAAGTCTATCACTCCTGTTTGAAGATTGAAGGCAACCACAACGAAATGATCATGTTGTAGAATTGGCACGAGCACTATAGCAACCTCCTTGAGTGATAGAATTCCAGTCCTTGCCATTTCTCTTGTCATGTTGTCTGAAAACACATCCAGTCTTTCTTTGTCTGTGTAACCCCTTGACTCAAAATAATTGTCACTTGTCTGTATATTAATTAAAATGTAGATGATTAAAGCGTTTATTCAGCGTTTTCTAATAGTACAAACAAAATAGATTAATTTGTACCAGCACATTGCTTGAAGCAAAGAATCTGAACGGTGATGCTGCAGATTTTTTCTTTTCTTCATAGTTCATTACTTCACTGAATGCATCCATTGCATTGGCGGCTATATAAATGCCAGGTCAGAAGCTTTCAAAGACCACCATGAACGATTCTGTGTGAGTGGACTTGTAGACCTCCTCCTAAATGTCTCCAAGACAAAAAAAATATATACTTTGAAAGTATTTCTTTATCTTCTGTGACACTAGAGGATACGTCAACCTCTCTCAGAAGATATGTAGAGTTCAATGTAATGAGGCTATCACTTGTTGACAATCCGGTGTCAACTGTTAAACATAAAACAACTCACATTAAATTTGACTGAAAATAATTGTAACTATAAGTAAATACCTTCAACCCCTTTTGATTTTTATTTATAATTACATACCCTCTTTTGCCCACTCAACCACTATATTAACAACTTCATCAATATCTGCGCACGAGACATTGTTTTCTTGACCTGCATCACCTGCATCATTTTTTACGACAGCCAAAGATGTAATATGTTCAACTGTGATTATAATTAAGCTGGTATATAATTAAGCTGGTACATATATGATATACCTTTCTGAGCAGCCACTGGACCACCAACACCAACATCTGAATCAACTGCATCACACAGATGTAATAAGTTTAAAAGAACAGCATAAGTGTTTTAAGAGCGTTTTAATTACACTAATAATTAATTTAACCCAAATACCTTTTAGAGCAGCCATTGGACCACCAACACCAACATCTGAATCTTGTGTTTTAGGGACCACATTATTAGTGAATCTATTTTCCCATTCACAACATCTAGCAAAGATATTCTCATTTGATGGATGTCTATCCTTTCCTTGACGGACCAACTCGTTGATCTCGGAGCAAATTTTATCAAATTTCTTCAACTTGTTATCAATTGCCTTATTCCAAGACTGTAAAAAGAAAATATAGTTTGGGTTAATTCAAAAACATTTTCAATTTATCCCAGCCAGTTGTAATAGAGTTAAATAATAGTCAACAAGCACGATAGGCATTTGCAAACTTAAAGGTGAATAATCGCTTACATAATCATCCAAATCTTGTTCAGCTGTTTGATCGGCATTATCTATTTCAGATGCACTTTGACAATCTGTTTTTTAATTACATATAATGTTGTATTACATAAAATGCATGTAGAGATAAGAGATATGAGAGTTTTTTACAAGAAAATTACAAGTTTAATACCATGTTCTTGTTTCTCCTCAGCTGCAGTGTTTTATTCAACTCCAGGCTTACCGGCAGCACTAACCGTCACAGCAGCAGCAGTCTCATCAAGTCTCTTCCCGGCAGCACTAACTGTCACAACAGCAGTATCAGCAACAACAGCATCAACAGTCTCATCAAGTCCGTTCCCGGCAGCACTAACGGTCACAGCAGCAGGAGCAGCAGCAGCCGCATCAATCCCTTTCCCGTCAACACTAAACGTCACAGTAGCATCAGAAGCAACCTCAGTAGCATCTTCTTCTAAGGGAGGACCATTATTCTCCAATTATTTTTCCATCTTATTAAGAGTAGTTGTTGTTATGTAGTTGACTGCAGGCGTTGTGACGGGAGTCCCAAATGGACCATATTTTTTCTGGTATTCATGCGTGTAAAGCATCACAAGGAAGGTGATCGGACCGTTGTATTGAACGTTGATACCTCTTCATTCTTCCTTTGTCATTTTCATGTTTTCAATAACATAGCTGCACAAGTCCATATTTGGAATATCGGAGGTTTTATTAATTGCGGCGATGAATCGTTGATTGCCTGTTGTTGATTTTGTCACAAATCCTATACAGGTGTTGACCAACACAAGGAAATTAATCTTAAACAGTTCACCAACTCCTTGATCCGCGGCCAGTTTGTCTTTCACATGCTTTATACTTATTCTTGCACTTGTCGGGAATTGAGATTTGAACAAATCTGTAGTAACATCTTCCCCCAATCATGGTCTACTCTTTCCTAAAACAAGAATCTTACCCATTGGTATCCCCAACACTTCATGTACTACTTGTGGTGTTATCTTAATAACACCGCTCCCAATGTTCAATTCATTTAAACGGTTATTATAGTTCATGAGCAACCAATATCCCAAAGTTGTTGGAGTTTGGGTTACTTGAAGTCTTAACATTGACCCGAAACCCATTTCTTCTACACAAGTTTTTTGGGCAATGGTCATTGCCTTCACTGCATCAACAATACTAATAGGTGCACACCTATTCATCAATTTTTTGTCTACAAATTCAACAAAAGGTTGTCCCCTCTCGGCTGGCTTCTTTTCTTTAACGGCTCTCTTTTTCGGACGCTGAAAGTCCGGGCCAGAAGTGCTGGGTTCCACCTGTTTCCGCTTTGACAACAACCTGTCGATTTTTGTGTCAAGGTCTGAATCAGAGTCTGCTTCCACAACATGTTTTGTTTTCCCCACCGGAGCAACTTTTTTAGTCTTCCTTTTATCAGTCTTGTTTTTTTCTTTAACGGCTCTCTTTTTCGGACGCTGAAAGTCCGGGCCAGAGGTGCTGTGTTCCACCTGTTTCCGCTTTGACAACAACTTGTCGATTTTTGTGTCAAGGTCTGAATCAGAGTCTGCTTCCATATCATGTTTTGTTTTCCCCACCGGAGCAACGTTTTTAGTCTTCCTTTTATCAGTCTTGGTTTTTTCAACAAATGAATCACATACATACAATAAAACACGGGGGTAGGGTATAACAACATGAATCACAAGGAAACAGAAAACTCTTATAAAACATCACAATGATAAATTCTCATACCAAAGCCATAACACGCTAATCATACGCATATAACATGCTTTAATATTATATATAGATTTAAAAAACAAGGATATGTATTACAACAACAACAACACGCTTATCAAACGCATTAATACATAAGAAGATTCAAACAAATGCTTACATTTTAAGATTAAGTAAACCTAAAACGTTAAAAAAATCATAAAGTAACACCTGTTCCATCTTCATTCTGAGACCTATCGTGCTTTTGCTTCGTCCTTGGTTCCGTTCCAGAAGTAGATGATTTAGGGTTCTTCATTTTGGTTCCGTTCCAGAAGTAGATGAGTTAGGGTTCTGAGACCTATCGTGCTTGTACTTGTGCTTGTGCTTCACAGTAGAAACGAATCGTCGACGGTTTTTAAGAATTTTGACTTACTTATCCCCGTTCCAGAAGTAGATGAGTGACTTACGAGGGTAGTTATTTGACCCTTTTAAAAGAAGGCGCGTGCTTTTAAATTTTAATCGTACGGTTAGTATTGTATAGTAGCAAAATATATATATATATAATATTAGTGGGTGGTGGTGGGTTCAGGTGGTCATGATGATGGTGGACGCTGGCGGAGGTGCGGTGGTTCGTGGTGGCGGATGTGTGGTGGTGGGTGGTGGTGGTGGGCAGTGTGTGGTGGTGGCGGAGGTCAGTGGTGTGGTGGTGGTGGTGGTGGGTAGTGGGTGGTGGTGGTGGATGAGTATAAATAAATGTATATATATTTATATATAATATTAGTGGGTGGTGGTGGTGTGGTGGGTGGTTGTGGTGGGTGGTGGTGGAGTGTGGTTAGTGGTTGGTGTTGGGGGTCGTTTGGGAGGAGGTCTACAAGTCCACTTATGATTGCGGATATGTAATACATGAGACAATGCTATCCCGTATGATGACCATTATGATTGGCCCAATTATGACGAGACGATGCTAATATAACTACCTGGGTTGGTGGAGGTTATCATATTGATGCTGCTAACCTATATATACGGTTTGCTTACGCCAACCCATACGATGGAGACTGTAGCTCGTACGACGAGCATGACTTCTATGATGATGATCACACATATATATGATGAGGACCAATTATATGTACCTATATGACAATACGCCACACAGGCGCACGCGCACACACGTTCACATATATATGTTGATGATAATGGTGACACCGGGTTATATTGATATTATTGCTAACGGCTGGAAAATTGAGGTGAATGGTTATTTCATGTTTCGCGTGGTAAAGAAACTCCAAAACTTAAAACATCCAATCCGTTCTTTGTTGCATCGACAAGGCAATCTCCACAAGAAAGCTAATGATCTAAGAACCCTTCTTGATGATTGTCAAACCCGTCTTGACATTGACCCTACTAATTTGGAGTTGATTCGGGAGCAGAGTAGTTATCTTAAGGCTTATCATGAGGCAACTAAAGATGAGGAAGAATTCCTAAAACAAAAGGCTAAAGTCGATTGGTTAAAGTTTGGTGATTCTAACACTGCGTATTTTCACAATTCCTTGAAAATGCGAAACCATAGATGTCGTATTGATACTATAAGTGATGGTCAGGGCCAATTATATGAGGGATCGGATGTTCCTTCGGTGTTTGTTAATCATTTTATGAACATTTTTGGTTCGGATATGCAACCATTGAAAAAACCAGATAATCAGATTTTTACTACTAAGCTCTCGGCCTCTCAGGCGGAGCTGATGGCTAGACCTATATCCGATTTGGAAATCAAGGAAGCTTTTTTCTCTATTGGGAATACCAAAGCGCCGGGGCCTGATGGTTTTTCTTCGGCCTTCTTTAAAAGTTCTTGGGATATTGTTGGGAAAGATGTTTGTTTGGCGGTTCATGAATTTTTCAGAAAAGGAAGTCTCCTTAAACAGGTTAACCACACTATTATTGCCCTTATTCCCAAAGTGACCACCACTTTTACTCCTAATGATTTTCGTCCCATCTCGTGCTGCAACACTTTATATAATTGCATTACCAAGATTATCTCGGTTCGTATGATGAAGGGTTTGGAGTCGTTAATTGATATCAATCAGTCTGCCTTTTTCCTGGGCGTAGAATTTCTGACAACATCCTTTTGACCCAAGAATTAATGCATAATTATCACACTAATAACGGACCGCCTAGATGTGCTTTTAAAGTTGATATTCAGAAAGCTTACGATACGGTCAGTTGGGACTTCATTCGTGATATTCTATATGGGTATGGTTTCCACGATAGGATGACTCATTGGATAATGGAATGCATAACCACTTCTTCTTTTTCGATATCCATAAATGGGAACTTACACGGGTTCTTTAGTGGTAAAAGAGGTCTAAGACAGGGTGATCCGATGTCTCCTTATATTTTCATGCTGGTTATGCAAGTCCTCACTTTAATTCTGCATCGGAAGGTTCGTATTGAACGCTCGTTTCGTTTTCATCGTCATTGTGAAAAATTAAATATTATCAATATTTGCTTTGCGGATGATTTGTTCCTGTTTGCTCGAGGCGATGTGGATTCTGCTAAAACTATTATGGGGGCTCTGAATGATTTTAAAGATATGTCCGGGCTTACTCCTAGTGTCCCGAAAAGTACCGCGTTTTTCTGTAATGTTTCGGATCGCGTTAAAAGTGGGATTTTGAATTTTATGCCCTTCGTTGAAGGTAGGCTCCCGGTTAAATACTTGGGAGTTCCTCTTATTTCTAGAGGCTAAATTACCGTGATTGTAAGAGGTTGCTGGATCGTTTGGATAATCGGATTGGAGATTGGAAGAATAAAACTTTATCTTTTGCGGGTAAACTTCAGCTGGTCAGGTCTGTTCTGTCGTCCTTATATATTTACTGGTCTGCTGTTTTCTCTCTTCCTTCTAGACTTATCGCTGATCTTGAAAAACGGATTAAAAATTTCCTTTGGGACTTTGGACACAAAAAGGGAAAGCATAAAGTTTCTTGGGATGTTGTTTGTCAGCCGAAAAGTGAAGGTGGTTTGGGTATCCGGCGTATCCGGGATGTCAATAACTCTCTTCTGGTTTATCATATTTGGAGTTTAATCAATGATCGTAATTCGTTGTGGGTTAAATGGATGCATGTGTATAAAATGAGCTTGCAGATTCCAAACTCTTGTACTTGGGGGTGGAGGAAAATTCTTCAGTTTCGTCGCCGTATTAGACATTTTATATGGCATGAAATCGGTAATGGGAGATCTACTTCAGTTTGGTATGATAAATGGGATGATTTATGTCCTTTAAGTGATTATATTAACCCGAGAGCTATACATGGGGCTGGTTTGACTTTAAAAACCTGTGTCAGTGATGTTGTTCATCATAATAACTGGGGCTGGCCGCCTGATTAGATTTCGAGATTCCCTATTCTTTCGAACTTAAAGGGGTGAGTATTTATCCAGAAAAGAGGGACAAGATCGTGGTAAGGGATGAGAATGGGACTTCAATGAATTTCTTGGCTTCAGGAATATGGCAACTTCTTCGAATCCCGGCTGATAAGGTTTCTTGGATGCATGTTGTTTGGTTCTCTCAATGTGTACCAAAACACTCCTTTATGTTGTGGATTGTGCTTCATGATAGATTGAGCACGCAGAATCGTATAATGGGGTGGAATATTGGTGGGTATCCAAATCATAACCTGTATTGCTGCCTTTTATGTAATGGAGAGCCGAATTCTCGTAATCATCTCTTCTTTGAGTGTAAGTTCTCTTCTGAGGTTTGGAGTATTGTCAAATTGAAAGGTAAGTTTCAGGGGTGCATGAATGGTTGGGCGAATATTCTTCAATATGTGTCTCAATTTGGAATGTCCAACTCTATTGATAATGTTATTAATCGGCTGTTACTTGGGGCATCGGTTTACGTAATTTGGAAGGAACGAAATAACCGGCTTTTCAGGAACTCTTTGAAGACTCCAAAGATTGTTGCTGATGAAATCATTAAGGGTACTCGCCTAAAGCTTATGACTCTAAAGTTCAAGAATTCTGATTGGGTCAATCGGGTTCTCGAAGATTGGCACTTTCCGAGGGGAGTTTCACACCAAATTGATGATAATGGTTGATCTGTTTTTGTTATGTTTGTTTCTTTGGTTCTTGTGTAGGCTTTAGCAGTGTTTACCTTTGTTTGGTTGTTTTGGTTTTTTTACTCTTGTATGGCATGTCATACATGAGAACTAATATGGCACTTTGTCATATTACTTGTTCTTTGTTGGTTGTGTGGAATGAATTTAATCGGGTAAAACCCATTACCCAAAAAAAAAAATAATGGTGACACCAATGTTTAATGACATATAACCCGTATGATCGACGAAGACCATGATAACATATACGATGGTCATACTGATGGTAGCATGTACGACTGATGATGTCGTTTGATGACGACAACAATTCATAAGATGGTGCCGACAGTGATCGCTAATATTGGGCTTTTTGTTTATGATAACCCTTACGATGCTGACTACATCCCGTACATGGCAATCGGATGATGATGATGATGCTGCTGATGATGATGATGATGGAGATGTGTGACGATGATGACGACACTGATAGCGAGATATATGTTACCTGTATGATCAACGCCGACTATGATAGCCTATACAATGACCACGTTGATTACCCGCACATCTGATGATGATGCCGTTTCATGGTGATGGTGATCGATGATTATGATGATGATAACCACTATAATACATGATAACGATGATAACTTTATGATGTTGATCATCATCATAACACATATGGTGATGATGATACCTAGAAGATGATAATGATACAAAACTACATATTTGAAATGATAACACTAGAATGTTACCAGCCTCTCTATTACGAAGTTGTAAATCTTATCCAGAAAATATTACTAACGGTTAAGATAAAACTTCAATAATGGATAAAATTTTAAATTTATTTAAAAAATATAATTTATTAAAGGAACTCCTCTTTTAACGAAATTTAATACCGGAATGTTAGTAACAAAAAAAACTAAAAGTATATGTTTTTATAATATTTTTAAAAAGTTATAAAACAAAAAGCCAAAATCCATAAATAATACATGTGTAGAAATAAATAAAACCAAAATTCAAAACCATTTTAACTTCAAAACCCTAAATCGACTTCTACTTTGCTTTACTGTAATTCGTAGACATCGCTTATCCTGGTAAGAACATAAAAATGCCACGTCTCAATAATGGAGTTAAGTTCCTGGTAGATATCGACAGCGATTCCATGAGTAGGATGGTATGTTAATATTGTTATAATCTGGTTAATTTTTTTTTATGAAACATTTTACAGTTTTGCAACATATACATTCTAAGAATATTTTTTGTGTTACTTATAGCTCATTCCTAAAGCTGTTCAACCAATGTTTGCTGACATGAAATCGAATACCGGCTGTTGTTTGATTTACGATCAAAGTGGTAGAACGTTTTCTGTTGTTATAATCAAAGTACTTGATGACTTTTATTTTGGAACCGGTTGGACTGAATTAATCAGGGAATGTTGTACAGAAGCTGGAACATATGTTGTTTTTGAGATTAAACTAAGATCTATGTTGAATATGTTTACTTTCAAAAGAAACGTAAATGATCAATCCGGTACTATGATATGTATTCCAGTTAGAAACCGACACGTCCATTACTTGTTAAGTTTTAATTTCTGTTTTTAATGATTGTTTCCAAATTCAAATGTCCTTTAATTAACATGTTTAATAGGATTTCCTTGAGTGGTACATGATTCAAGAATTTGGTGACAATTACATGAATTCGCTTTTCGAGCTTATTGCTCTAGATAGATATATGTTTAAAGTTTCATGTCTTAGAGATGGAATGGGTTGTAGGCTAGAGGATGGATGGAATGAGATTTTTAAACAAACCAACTTAAAGGTGGCTTGTTTGTTGTGTTTGAAATCATACCAGATAAGACATTTCATATTAATTTCTTTCATGAAGATGGCATAGAATTTACCCTTCCTGGTCCAAATCAGTTGTTTCTCAACTATCAATCAAGCAATCAAGGTAGTTCCTCCCAAAACCCAATTCATCTTGATGAGCAAAATGATGACTCTAAATTAGTCTTCCACGTGAACGTCACTAAGAAATTGGTAAATTGAATTTATAAATCTCTTTTTTATTTTCAAGTATATTTGAAATTTGCTTTTCACAGCGTCTTCCGCTTCACATTGCCACCAAGATTGATGCCTATGATGGAATGCCAATCACTTTGGTCAATCCCGAAGGTCGTAACAAAAAAATGTGACTTCATGGTGAACTGTCGGACCTGAAATTCAGATATCAGTTACCAAAATCGAAAAAATTCAAGGTGGAAAATGAAATACAAATTGGTGATAAGTGCAGATTTGAATATGACTTCAATGAAGCTACTTTGTTAGTTTCAAAATTTGATTAGCGAGTTGGTGATGTTTGGAACATTTGGGAAATATTTGGTGACGTGTTTGGTGAATTTTGGAACATTTGTGATTTGGTTGGTTATTTGTATATGTATGGTTGTATTGATACACTTTTTAGTTTATTGTGTTGAATGTTGGTTGGTTAATTAGCTTTTAAATGCTTTAATTTTATAGTTTCTTGTATCATCTGTTTTGTTATTCACTCTTATATTTGTTTCATGGAATGTATTATAATGGTGCCTTTTGTATGAAAACTTTTAATGAATGGTAATTATGGTTAAATCTAAAAATAAAACAAAAAACACTTTGTTAAATAACACTATTACGCTTGTAACACGCTAATGTACATAAACATATATAAATATCCTAATACGCAATACACGCTTATCCAACCATCTTCTGTCAAAGTGCGTATTTTCAGCCACAGCTTCTCTGCCATAAAAACTATGCCAATAATCTATTGGTTCATAATTAAAAGGGAGGCAAAACTCATAAAGCTCCAAAATATTGGCTCCAAATATTCAAAAACTCCAAATTACATTTAACACTCCAAAAATCAAGTTCACTGCAAATTATTAAAAATTTTCCACTCCACAAATCAGCCAAATTATTAAAAAAAAACAATCGAAGATGAAGCTTATAGATGAAAGAATCGAAGGAGAACGCTACTGCGATGAGGAAGCCAACTATGACGACGACGCTCAATCACACTACACTGAAGGCTACTCAAGCCAGGAAGCCAACGACGATGACGGTCAACCAGACGATGTTATAGGGACGATGGTTATCGAACCCCTCCACAGTTTGGAGGCTATCGAACCCCTCAACAGTTTTGCTACTACGAAAAACCTACAAGGGGGTTGACGAGGTTACCTAAGCTGCTTATCCAATATGCAAACTCTGGTGGTGTCAAACTAGCAGTGGAGTTTGATAATCTGGGTAGGTTCACTGGCCAAAACAGATCAAAGTTTGCAAGTTTTTTAGGGGATGTTATAAGGGAGATAGTTGGCTTGAGACATTTAAGTTGGAGGGTGGTCACAAAGGAGCTTAAAGATAAACTGTGGGAACAAATAATGGTTATTCTTTATTTCTATTTGGGCATTTTATATTTTGAGATGTAATTTACCTTTACTGTATTATATTATGCAGAAATATTTTGAGATTGAGGCTTGTCGCAGGCCTTCTGTGATGAATCGGCTCGGACACCTTCTTCGGGATTTCAGAAGAAAAATGTATGCCAAATACATTATGCCAAACATCGTTAAACCTCTGAAGCTGAAGGCGATACCCAAGGGACACAGGACGATGATCAGGCAAGAAGACTGGGATCGCTTCGTTGAGTACACACAATCAGAGCAATTTCAGGTATAAATCCTCTACTCTGCAAACGTAGATTGATCGACTATATATGGTTTAAGTTTTTTGTTTAAATATAATGAAATGATTATAATGTGTGGTTGAAGAAAAAATCGGCTTCATCAAAGGGAGCTTGAGCAAAGAATGTTTTTGATCATCACATGGGACGAGGGGGTTATACCTACATTCGAGAGAAACCGGTAATCAACGTCAGCTGCTTTCTCTCTAGTTCAATGATTTGTTTGTTATGTGTCTAACGCATGACCGTCAGCTGCTTTCTCTTGAATATTTTACAAGGTTAAAAAGAAGGAAATTGGACCGGATGAGATCCCCGGCCGTGCATTAATGTGGATGAAAGGAAGGGAGGACAAAGATGGTGCATACAAGAATTCTGTTGTCGAAGGCGTGGCAACCAAATTAGTATGTTTTAGTATTAAACTTTTTAAATCTTGTTAAAGTCAATTCGTTGCCTTATATTGGTTTCAAAATAACTTGAGTCTGTATAACTTGACTCAACACTTTATGTGGATACATAAGCGTGTTACAAGTGTATTAGAATATTTGTTTTCTTGAAGGTTCAGCATGAGGAGCAGATCGCCTCCGGAGCCCTGGCACTTGAACCGTGCATAGATGCCGTCACCTTAGTGCTTGGCAAAGAGAAAGGTGGGTTTTTAAAAGGGATTGGGTACGGATTGACAACAGGTAAATATTGGGGTGTGAGTCGGGTAAAAGGCTCGTTTGAGCAACGGATTGCCAACTTGAGTATGAGGCGGTGCAGAGAGATGTAGTGGTGAACAGGTTGACGTCTCTACTTGAATCCACGAATGCTATGCTAGCAAGCCGTGAGAAGTAACGGTTAGCATTTGAGGCCAGGTTCAGACATCTCGAAGGATTGTTGCCGGAAATGTCGGCAAGTCAAGTAAGTGACGTATGCTACATATTAATTAATGCATTCGATATACATAATTGGCACTGTTTTGTCACAATTCGTAGGTAAATCCTGTTCCCAACCAACTTGGTTCTAACCAAAGTACTAGTGCTGTGGTGCAAAATAAAATGCCAGGACCAGTAAGTATCTGACATTTTCTTTGTTTTTTACAACTTTCCATGTGATTTTTCATTTTCCATAACCTAATAAATTGATTTGTAGGCCAGTTCTGAGGGAAACATCTTAACCTCAGGTGAGGTTGCGCAACAAGAATCCGCTTCTCAGGTAACCATTTGACAGTTTGATTGATTTGTTTTAATAATTAACTTTCCATGTGAGTGTGCTGATTTTGCATAAGTTAATTGTAGCCCAAGTCTGCGGGTAAAATAGTTGTCGAAACGGTACCCGCTCCACATATCGCGACATCAGTAAGTATTTGATAATTTCAGTACTTTTTATAATTCGTTTCCAATGTGAGTGTGCTCATTTTCTATTACCGAATTGTAGGCCAAGTCTGTGGAAAAAAGTGTTGACCAAACGGTATCCGCTCCCCATACCGCGACATCAGTAAGTATTTGACAATTTCAGTACTTTTTATAATTCGTTTCCAATGTGAGTGTGCTCATTTTCTATTTACCGAATTGCAGGCCAAGTCTGTTGAAAAAAGTGTTGACCAAACGGTAGCCGATCCCCATAGCGCGACATCAGTAAGTATTTGGCAGTTTCATTTTTTATATTTTATAACCTAATAAGTCCTTACAATTCCAATTTCTGTTATATTACCAATAAAGCCTGTAGAGAACAATTTTGACCAAGCATCAACACAACTACACCACACTCCGGATAGTAACGGCTCGAAAAAACCATCAGTAAGTATTTGGCAATTTCAGTTTTTCCTTTAATTGTTGATTGATTCATTGAATGGTTTTTAGGTAAAACGGAGAAGCCGTAAAAAAAAGTTGATGTATCTACGGATGAAGCTTCCCAACCTGCTGAAATAAAGGTATGTACTGCGCGAAACATTGTTAATTTCCCACCAACATGGGTATGTACTTATATATTGACTTCAACTAAGCCATCTTAATTTCACATGCTGGTTTATAGGTGTATGAGTGTCGTTTGTGTGTGCATGACAAGCGTAACAAGGTGGCAAATGGTAAATTTTATTGGTCACCGGTTACACAACAGTTGCATGGAAAAGCAATCCCGGAGGGTTGCTATAAAGTTAGTATTGATGGAACCATAAAGGAACAAGCAATTATTCCATGTGAGGCAGGTGAAATTACGACTATTGGCAACGCAATTGGTACTTTTGTTGCTTGGCCATAACACCTAATCGTATGTGACTAGGAGGTTTGTTCCCTTTTAACTTATCCCAACAAATATCTATGATCTTTTTCATTTAGTTTAAAAAATGAACACTTGTGTTCGTTTATGTTCGTTTGTTTATAATCTAAAAAAATGTAATTGAACAAAGATAAACGAACATAAACGAACTTCCCGCAGAAAGGTTCATGAACAGTTAAACGAACGTTCGGTATGTATGTATGCATACTATTTTGTTCTATTCAATTACAAAATACGACATTAATTATACATATTTGTTTTTCATATTCTGTTGTTCTAGCTACCACCACTCCCGTCCTCAAAAGAACCAGACAGAGCTGGCAAGAAGGCAAAGGCAAAGTAGACAACGATAGACCGGGTGACCAAACAGAAGACAAGGAGCAGTGCCAAGAAAACCGACGCCTTAGTTAGTATATAGGTAGTCGTTATTTTTGTATTTTGTAAAATATTTTGCATATACATTTCCTTAAGTGAATATTATTGCTAATATAATAATTTTGATTTGTTTCTTATAGCTGTTTTATATTACTGCACAAAAAATAAAAATAATTATATATTGCCTAATTACACATAATTTGGCCACATAGAACACATTAAATAGGTGTGGCCAAAAGTAAGACAATAGCCACACCTGAAATTACAAAAATTAGAGTCTAGAAATGACCATTAGCCACAACATAAACATTTTTGTGTGAAGAAAAGTTTGACAATAGCCACACTTTAAATTACGAAAAGCTTTATGTGTGACAAACGGTAAGACAATGGCCACAATACAAACTACAAAAGAGTGTTTGAGTGGCAACTTCACAATTTTAGCCACATTGACAACAACCTCCAGTGTCTATATGATATTATTAGCCACACAGTACCTAACTATGTGTGATGAAAAGTTTGACAATAACCACACTTTAAATTACGAAAAGCATTATGTGTGATAATGGCCACACCACAAACTACAAAAGAGTGTTTGAGTGGCAACTTCACATTTTTAGCCACATTGACAACAAACTCTAGTGTGTATATGATATTATTTGCCACACAGTACCTCACTATGTGTGACGAAAAGTTTGACAATAGCCACACTTTAAATTAGGAAAAGCATTATGTGTGACAAACGGTAAGACAATGGCCACACCACAAACTACAAAAGAGTGTTTGAGTGGAAACTTCACATTTTTAGCCACATTGACAACAACCTCCAGTGTCTATATGATATTATTAGCCACACAGTACCTCACTATCTATGACGAAAGGTTTGACAATAGCCACACTTTAAATTACGAAAAGCATCAGAAATCCAGGTGTTGCTAATAGATATGACTCAAATGTCCCATTTGAGATCTTGCCATGGTTGTTGGACCATGACTTGAATGTGATGCCAGTGCCTGAGTTAAGCTTAGAGGAGGAAGGAGAGGAAGATGTGTCTGGAAGTGATAATGATGACTCTGATGGAGAGAACAATGCTAATGATGGAGATGAAGGAGGGGCTGGAGGAGCCATGATTGTTGGTGCACATGATCAGGGGGGCAACCTGAGCAACCTGAGCAACCAGAACAGCACATTCCAACACCACCACAATCACCACTCATTGACCAACCCATTATACCATCACCACCAAAATCTCCACCACATCAAACCACTCAATCCCCACCCCACACCCTTAGCCAATCCCAACCTGAAACATCATCTCATGTATCCCCAACACCACCAACATCTAGCCCAATTCGCTCAGATCCTTTTATTCCAAGCCCACCTCATACACAATCACCACCGCTATCCATATTCCAAACTGACACCACAACCCAAGAACCACCTGAGCATGAATCATTTTCTACATCACCACCTACAACCCCACATTCTGACACCGACCTATTCCTAAGAAACCTGGACTTATTGAAAGAAAATGCCGAATTGAAGAGAAGGATGGAGATGACCAATGAAAATGTTATGTTGTTAGAGAAGTTGGTGAGAGCTGAAATGAAAATTAAATCACTGGAGCAGGAGGTTGAGAAGACCTAAGCTGCCCCAAAACAGGGGGAGAATGAAAATATACCAACTGTATCAAGGGAAAATGTTGAAACTGAGAAGGAGATGGATACAAGGGTTGAAACAGTAAATGCTTTGAAGTTGATTGTGAATGCTTATGATAGTGAGGATGAAGAGAGTAAGGAGAGGAGAGTTGAAGATGATGAGTATGAAGGTGACAAATCAGATATTGGAGAGCAAGATTATGATTATAATGATGAAATAAAGATGATGCTATTGCTGCTGCTGATGCCTTAAGAGAACAAGAGAACATTTTGAGAGAGACAAGGGATAGGGAGATACTGGCCCAAACCCTGACTCCAGAAGAAATGGCAGAGCAGGAAGCCTTGATCAAACAAGCCAATATTGCAAAAGAAATCATTGATGATGTGGCTGATCAAGAAGCAATTGAAACACTGATTATGATGAACAGGGTTGAGGAAGTAGACAATTCATTAGCTATGGTGGTTAGCATGTTTCAATCCCAGAATCAACAAGATAGTAAGTCCACAGGAACTGCTGAACCGACCAATCTGAATACTGATTTGATTATTGAAGAAGAAATTGGTGAGTCCATTGCTTCAATGGCTGCCAAGAAATGGGCTGAGCAAGTGAAAGAAGATCTTAAGAAGAACCCAACTGACAGCTGGTCTGAAAGGGTAAAAGTGACTCAACCTCAAAGATCAGAAACAATCCACAAAAAGAAAGAAAGACTTTCAAATTTGTATGAACAATTTGCTAA
The DNA here is from genome assembly GCF_021521415.1 of Bidens hawaiensis. Classification (NCBI taxonomy): domain Eukaryota; kingdom Viridiplantae; phylum Streptophyta; class Magnoliopsida; order Asterales; family Asteraceae; genus Bidens; species Bidens hawaiensis. The sequence continues at coordinate 971,922 of NW_027491099.1, forward strand.
GAAAGTCAATAGATTTGCCAAGATTTACATGAGAAGAAAGAGGACAAAGGCACAATATGAAGATGAGAGACCTGCAAATAAGGGAAAGTGGGATGAGAAAAACAAATATTTTGTACAAGCTCCTGATGATGATTCAAGCCCAATCAGGGCAGTCCCATTGCAGACCTTGCAACCAAGTGAAAAAGTTCAAGGTGTTCTTGATGTGCCTAATAGAACTGAACCAAATCCAGAGCATCCACCCTCTGATGAACCTTAGATTTATGCTGTAAATGATTTAACTGAAGAGGAGGATGAGTCTGAAGATTCGGATGATGATGATAATCCTGATGGTGATCAAGGAAAGAGTGCCAAGGCTTTTAATATTGAGTCTCCACAAGTTGTAATGACTGATGAGCAGAGAGCAAACATTGAGCTAAGTATGAGGGAAGCCAAAAGAAATCATCCATTGGTTATAAAGTTGAGAAGGTATGGCATAAGTTTTGAAGCTTTAGCTGATCTTGATGATGATCAATTGCAAAAGAAATTGAACAAGGAGAGGGATGGTTTCAAGAAAAAGATGGAAGAGAAGAACAGAGATAGTCAGAAATACAGAGAATATATAAGAAAACACAACTATTCAGAGAAGGACTTGACACACTTCAACTTTGACCAGCTTCAAGAACTCTACAATAGTGAAAGAGAGAAAGTAAAAGAAAAATATGTCAAAGAAAATGATGAGAATGAAAAGATTGAAGCCTTGAAGAGGAAGTATGGAGGTGTGTGTGGTTACCTACTGGAAAGAGGGTTGAAGCCTGATGTTGTAGAAAGCTTGTCAAGAGAATCTGTGCAGGATCAATACAACAGGTTAAAAAGAAAAGAAAAACTGAGAAGGCTACCAAACAATCTTAACCATCTGATGAACCTCAATATAAGAAAAGAAGAATTCAGACTTTGAGGGAGAAAATGAAAAAACAGGTCAGATCAGATGAAATCCCAACCCCACAAGAAGCCAAACCTGAACCAGAAGATGAACCCATTGTCCCTTTGAAAAATGATGAGATGATAAACATTCTGAGGGGCATAATGATTAATCAAAGGGGGATGGATGAAGCCTCATTCAATGCCTTGGAGAAGCACGACTTGAAAAATCTTTTTTATATACAAAAGGATGATTGGGAGAAAGCTTTGAGGGAGGGTGATAACCCTAGAAGCTTTGTTGAAGGAAGATTTGTTCCTGCAGGACTGTCAAATAGTCCTGGGATAGCTAAGATGTTGCTAGCTCTCAAAGAACAAGCAGGACAAGATGTTGTTGAACTGGCTAACCTTCCACAAGAAATGGTAGAGGCTATCTGCATCAAAACTTTCAACTTAAGGCCTGGAAAACCTAAGAAATCTATTCCATTCAGGCCTCCAATTTCAAGAAGATATCCCCAAGGTGGAAGAGGTGAATCAAGTAGATCTGCACCACAAAGAACAACAAGACCATAATCTGATATGGATCTTCCAAGAGAAATCTACTTTGATTATGTAACTGAGTCCGTGAAGGTGATTATGGAAAGTAGGCAACTGAGAGACATTGTTGTCAGAAGTGACTTTCGTGAATACACTGAAGAGCAACTGGAAAAGATGGCCACTCTTAATTTGTGTGATTACAGAAACAGAAACAAGATGGCAGGAAGGCAGATGAATGATCTGTCAAAGTTTTTGAAAGACGAAGCTGACAAAGGATTCATGTTCTTAAAAGAAAAGAGAAGTTGGAGAATGATTCAACTTCACAGGTCAAAAAGGACAGAAAAATTGAGAACAATGGACATTGTTGAAAGAGACTATTAGATGAATGTCAGAGACAGGAATCCATTGTCAAACATTAACACATGCATAAGTCTTGAAAGAAGAATGACAAGCCCCAACTACACAGTACAAATAAATGCCATTATAACTGAAGTTGAATATAAAGAAAATGATGACCATTACTTGCTGAGAAACTCTGATGGAAAAGTACTAGGGATAATCAAGAAGGATGGAGACTTGGCCTACTTGCATGATGAGGATCTGATGGATATAATGGATTTGGTCATACCAGAAAGTCATACTCACTACCGAATCCTTGATATCTTTAAAATGAAAGCTGCATAAAAATTAGTCAACCGAAGACAAGCCGCCCACAATGCAAGGAAGAGACAAGATTCATAGATTAGGCTTTTCTATGTAATGTCTTCGGACAGAATTTTGAATATGTAACTTTTTTATGTTATGAATATGTACTTTGATTATGATCTGATTTTCATTTTGACAAAGTGTATGTAACCTTAGAAGTGTTTTGGGACAGCTGAGGTGTTCCAATATAGGGGGAGATTGCTGAGTCAAGATTTGACCTAGGGAAGATATTTGGAAGATTGGAATCTTCTCAAACCTCCTCTGAATTAGCTAAGTATGGAATCGAGCACATCTTAGACATCCGACCAAGCTTTTACTTAGCCGGGTACGATATTTTGCCTATCGGGCAACGTTATCTTTTAGAATTCTTCTTAGGTGATTATCCGAGCAGGGTTCACTATTTAGTGTATTACCGAGTAAGGTCTACTAGTTAGTATATTCCCGAGCAAGGATCACTTTTTTCTAGCAAGTTAGTTCTTCATAGCTGAGTAAGGTTTATCTCCGAGTAACCTCTTGGCTAATCAAGCTCAAGAAACCAAGTGATTGGAAGACCGGGCAGGGTATTGATAATAATGATTGGTCCAGGCAAGCTTGATGAATATTGATATATCTTAAGTATCATCGGGCACAGTTCAAATCAAGCAAGGAACAGTGCTACCGAGCACACTTTGCTAATAAGTTATTTTGTAGCAAAGGAGTTGAAGGGACCATTGAAGAACAAGGTTGCTCGTAAGAGTTTGTCGGGCAAAGTCTGGCAAAGTTAAGAAGATTGAAGTCTACCCGGTGAGTATTTTACTTGGTAAAATACTCTTCTAGTAAAGTCTACCCGGAAACTGATCCAAGCACACCACTATGTTACCAAGTCTTGAAGGATGGCAGAGTACACAACGTACTCGGGAAATGAATATTGTTACAAAGCAGATCCGGAAGACTTTTTTTACACTTAGAATATTTTGTGATTATGTAATTTGAATATGTATTAATGTTTGGGGTTTCTAGAAGGAATGACAGATGTATTAGGGTGGCAGGCCTATAAATAGAACGTTTTAGGGAACGCCGCCCAAAGACAAGCGAATCCCGGCCTTTATACCTTTTGGATAAGATAGAATATTTATTGAGGGTGACGACTGTCATAGGATTCGTACGGATAAACCTTTCTTCAAGAAACCCTAAATAAATTATCGTTTGTATGAGTAATATTATCTAAATGGAAATCTTTTGAGTGAATCTTGTTCGTGTTGGTTACCTTTGAATATTGATTAAGCAACCGTATGTTTGTTATTGATTCCGCCTTTAACAAATGGTGATCTTTCAAAATATAGCAACCCGTCATTAAATATCTTGTCGGCACATTAATTTGTGTGAGTTATGACATGATTTGTGTAAGATCCAGCTGAAATCGGGGACCTGACAAATTTCTCTCTTTCTTCTTCAGATTTATAACTTGAAATTGCTTAAAGTAATGAACTTTAGGACTAATTTCACTTTAAATATGTTTGATTGTTTGTTTCTGATATGGCAGAAGAAGAAGAATAACCAAGATATTTCTTTGAACAGAAGCACAATATGTGTGCCCTGTTATAAATTACTCCTGACAATGAGGAGGTGTCCAGGATGATAACATGGTTGTCAAGATCAAATGTTAGTTTTTCCCTAACCGAGTGCCCAGTCATTTATAGAAATCATTCACTCATTTTCTGGCGCTCAGCAAGACTACGTGATGATATAAATGGTCGAAGGATTGAAGCTATAGTGGAAAGACAGGAAATTCAGATAACTGAACGATTAATCAGAAGATGCTTGCAATTACACGATGACGACCACAACCCTATCAACTTCAATACTAATCACCTGCTGAGAATTTTTGAACAAAGAATGGGATATCAGGGGACAATACATGATGGGCAATTTCAAAAGGGCATGTTCCCTATGCTATAAAGATTTCTGATTCATCATCTAATTCAGGTTTTTGCACCAAGGAAAGGATAATGGACTCTAATGAGTCATGACTTGGCAAGCGCCACAGTTGCTATCATTTATGATCTACCATTCAATTTCTCCAAGATGGTATTTGAAGGAATGGTAGGAAATCTGAAGAAGGCTGAAGTGGACAGATTTCTGTAATATCCTAGGTTTCTACAGATAATCTTCAACAGGGAGTTACATGATTTACCCACCATTGGCATTACTCATTTGCTATAGAATCCCAACACATTTAAAAGAATTGTAAATCCGGGAAGGGCAAACAGATTTAATCCAAACATTCCGTTTGAGATTTTGCCATGGTTATTGAACCATGACTTGGAAATTATGCCAGTACCTGAGTTTAGCTCAGAGGAGGACGAGGGGAATGATGGAGGAGAAGATGAGAATGATGAAGATGATGATAGTTCTGATGATGGAGATAATGATGATGATGGAAATGAAGGAGGGGCTAAAGGAGCCATGGCAGTTGATGTACTTTTTCAGGGGGAGAACCAACCGATTCCAACTCCACCATCTACACCTTTAACCTTACAACCTCTTATACCATCACCACCACAATCACCACCACCCATCTTAAACCAATCACCACAAGTATCACCACAACAACAAGAACTTACAATCCAATCCCCTACCCAAACCTTAACCTTAAGCCATCCTGAAACATCAACACGCATATCCCCAACACCACAAACACCAACAACCAATATCCCAATCCAAACTGACCCATTCATTCCAAGCCCAACCCATACTCAAACACCACCCCAAACCACTCACCAAACTCCACCTGAAATCACATCCCAACCTTTGAATGAACAAACCTTTACAATTACCCACATCCAAACTCAAACCTCAAACCAAGAACAATCTGAACCTGAACCTTTCTCTACCTCACCACCTATAACCCCACCTGCTGAAACAGATCTGTTTCAGAGGAATTTGGATTTGATGTGGAAAATGCTAATTTGAAGAAAAGAAATGAGGAGGTAACAATGGAGAATGTGATGTTGCTAAATCAATTTTCCCAGGCAAGGTTGATAATTCAAACCCTGGAGCAGGAGGTTGAGAAGACCTCAGCTGCCCCAAAACAGGGGGAGAATATAAATGTGCAAACTGATGTTGAGAATGAGGCAATGATGAAGAATACAGGTGATGAGACTGTTGATGGTTTGACATGTATCTTGAATGCATATGATGATGATGAGGAAGTGAAGAAAGAAGAATGGAGGATGTTGATTATGAAACAGATTCTTCTGATAAAGGAGAACGGAATTATGATGTTAATGATGAAGTGATGAATGTGATATGGAGTGAAGAGGATGAAGAGGATGATGAGGAGAGAGGAGAAAAGGAGAATGTGGATGAAACTAAAATACTGATCAATGATGAAAATGTGGATGCTACAGATGAAGCAACTGATGTCTTAACTGACATTCAAACTAAAGAAAAAACTGATATAATGAATGAGGAAGATGTTGCTACTGAGGAGTTCATACTTACTGAATCTGAACAACATGAAAGCTCCAAGACTATAGAGCATGATGAGGAAATGGATGAGTTAGATAGAGATATTGATGAATTCCCTCCAGAAAATGAAGAAGAATTGAAAAGAAGACTGGACAAGGGAAAGGCAAAAGTCACTGAAGAAGAGCCTGCTAAGGCAAATCCTGTGAAAGAAATTTAGTTTAAAGAAGATGAAGAAGCTTCTGCTGCTGCTAGGAGAAAACTTGAAAATATTTTAAGAGAAACAAGGGAGAGGGAAATAATGGCTCAAACCTTGACTCCTAAAGTAATATGAAGAAGAAGTTGATGATCAAGTAGTTATTGAAGCATTGATAAATCTAAGAAGTGATGAGGAGGTTGACAATTCCCTAGCCATGGTTGTGAGTATGTTTGCACAAAAGGAACCTAAACCTGAAAAAGAATCTCAACAGGAATCTGAAAAGGAACCTGAAAAACAAAATGAAGAATCAGTTGAAAATATGTTGGCTAAAGCCTCGAGAATACATGAGAATGTGGCAAATTTGAAACGGCATATTCTAGAAAGAGAAAAGCCACTGATCAAGGAATGAAGGAGGATCTGAAAACCAAGAAAGGAAAATGGGATGAAAAGAACAAATGTTATGTAGAAACTCCTGATGATGAAGCAAGTCCAATCAGAGCAGTTCCATTGCAAACTCTGAAACCAGGTGAAAAGCTGCCTGGTGTTCCAGATGTTCCAAGTGTTGATAATCGAACACCAGAAAGTCCAACTCCTGATGAACCCAAAATTGATGCAGTAAATGAATCAACATAGGAGGAGGATGAGTCTGATGAATCTGATAATAATGATGATAATGATGGAAAAGGTGCTGAAGCTGCTAATGTTGTGTCCCCACAAGCTACAATAACTGATGAGCAAAGTACAAACATTGAGCTGAGTATGATGGAGGCTAAAAAGAAAAATCCATTGGTTGTAAAACTGAGAAGCTTTGGTATAAGCTTTGAGACCTTGGCTAATTTAGATGATGATCAGTTGAAGAAAAGGTTGGACAAGGAAAGATATGAAATTAAGAAACGAATGGAACAAAAGAATAGAGATGCTCTAAAGTATAGAGAATACCTAAGAAAGCATGGATATTCTGAAAAAGATATGACTCACTACAAGTTTGAAACACCCAGTGATCTTTACAAAAGCAAAAGAGAAGAAATAAAAGAAAAATTTGTCAAAGAGAATGAGGATGCTAAAAAGCTAGAATCCTTGAAATAAAGGTTTGATGGTAAATGTGGATATCTGCTGGAGAGAGGGTTGAAGACCAGCATGATTTATTGTTTGGAAAAGGATGCAGTTGAAACACTCTACAATAAAATGAAAAGAAAAGAAGAAATGAAGGATTTGTTATAAACTGAAACATCCAATGCTAAAGCAAAGGCTTCAAAGCAAGAAAAGGAAAGACAAAGATTCATAGAGTATCTGAAGTTGCACAACCACTCTGAAGATGATTTGAAAAACTGTAACTATGAGCAACTTAGTGATCTCTATTATAAAACAAAAGAAGCCGAAAAGGAGGAGTTTGAGAAAGCCAAGCTGAAAACTGTAAGTGAGAAGGAAAGACTTGAAAAGATTTACAATTAATATGGTGGAAAATGCAAATTCCTTATAGAGCATGGATGAACCTTGAATGATGTGGAAGCCATGAGTAAGGAAATGGTTGAAAATGACTACAGGTTTTTAATAAGGAAGTTTCAGAAAGAGAAAGAAGAAGGACAGTCTAAGCCTCCTAAAAAGAAAAGAAAACTGATGACATTAAGGAAGCAAGAGGCTGATAAGAAATCAAAGAAAGCTGAAACTCATGAAGCCAAATCCCAGAGGAAGTAAAGCCTGAACCTGTTGATGAACCCATTGTTCCTTTGGAAAATGATGAAATGATTAATATCTTGAGAGGGGTAATGACTACTCAGAAGGGAATGGATGTAGATGCCTTTAATGCTCTAAACAAAGATGAACTCAAAGAGCTGTTTTATTTACAAAAGGCAGAGTGGGAAAAGGTACTGTTAAAGGGTGAGAACCCTATAAGCTTTGTTAGAGGAAGGTTTGTACCAGCAGGGTTATTAAGAGATCCCAGAATGGCAGAGATTATTGAAACACTCTCAAGAGATGCTAGAGAAGTTTATGCTGACCTAATCTTCTATCCTAGTGAATTGATTGAATCTATGTATGCAAGAGCCTTTGGTCTCACAATGCCCAGTCAACCCATGTTGTCTACACAAACAGGGCCATCTACATCAAGGCAACAACCAACAACTCATAGAGGTGAATCAAATGGAGCTGAATTGCAAAGAACAACAAGACCACAATCAAATGTGGATCTACCAAGAAGACTCTACTTTGATTTAGTCTCTCAGTCTCTGAAAGTAGTGATGGAAAGTAAACAACTAAGAGACATAATTCTGAAATATGACTTTACTGATTTCACCCAAGAACAGTTGGAGAAAATGGCCAAGCTTGACCTTTATGACTATCATGGCATAAGGAAAATGGCAGGAAGACAACAAAATGAACTCTCCAAGTGAAGACAAAAAGAGCTGCAAAACTGAAGAAAATAGCCAGTGCAGAACTAAATTACCAGCTTAGAGTCGAGGACAAGAACCCTTTGTCAAACACGAATACCTGCATAAGAATGGAAAGAAGGATGACACGTCCTAATCATACTGTGCAGAAGAATGGCATCATTACAGGATTGAATACAAGAAAAACACAGACCATTATGTTCTTAGAAACTCTATTGGAAGAATTTTGGGAATAACCAGAAGAGATGAATATTTGACTTAACTGCACTATGAAGATCTAAGAGATATTAAGGATTTGGTCATTCCAGAAAGTCACACTCACTACCAAATCCTTGATATTTTCAAATAAAGAGCAGCAACAGTCATTGTGAATAGAAGACAAGCCTACTACAATGCAAGAAGAAAATGATCTTTTGTATAGGCTTTGTTTTGTAATGTCTACGGACAGCTTTTGATTATGTAATTATTTTTTTTTGTTATTAATATGTATTTTGACTTTGATTTGATTATGTATTTTGACTAAGTGTATGTAACCATAGAGATGTTTTGGGTCAGCTGAGGTGTTCCAATCTAGGGGGAGATTGTTGAGTTAAAGATTTGACCTAAAAGAGATATATGGAAGATTGGAATCTTCTCAACCTCGCTGGAATTCTCTAAGTATGGAACCGGGAAAACCTTAGACTTCCGAGCAAGGTTTTACTTAGTCGGGCATGATATTTTGCCTATCGGCCAAGGTTATCTTCTAGAATTCTTCTTTAGTGGATATCCGGGCAGGGTTCGCAAATTATTGTATTACCGGGCAAGATTCACTAATTAGTACATACCCGGGCAAGGATCACTTTAACTAGCAAGTTTGTTCTTCTTAGCCGAGTAAGGTTTACTTCAGAGTAGGCTCTTGGCTAACCAAGCTCTTGAAGCCAAGTAATTGAAAGACCGGGCAAGGCATTCACTAATAATAGTGGTAGGAGTAAGCTTGATGATTAATTAAATATCTCTATGTAACATCGGGCAGGGTTCAACTCAAGCAAGAAATAGTGCTACCGAGCACACTTTGCTAATAAGCTATTTTCTAGTAAAGAGTTGAAGGGACCATGGAAGAACAAGGTTGCTCGTAAGAGTTTGTCGGGCAAAGTCTGATAAAGTCAAGATGATTGAAGTCTACCCGGCGAGTATTTCACTTGGTGAAATACTCTTTAAGTAAAGTCTACCCAGAAACTGTTCCCGGGCACACCTCTATGTTCAAGTACTGAAGGAAGGTAGAGCACACAGCCTAGAAGACTTTTTTTACTCTTAGAATAGTTTTGAATATGTTTTGTTATTCAGGGTTTCTATAAGGAATGACAGCTGTAAAGGGGGTGTCAGGCCTATAAAAGGAATAACTTAGGGCAAGCCTAAAAAAAAGACGGATTTGAGCAATCACACTTTTCAGATAAAAAGGAATATTTCTGAGTGTGACAGCCGTCCTAGAATCATACGGATAAACTTTCCCATCAAGAAACCCTAAATCGATTATCTTTTGTATGATTTATATTATATGAATGGAAATATTTTGACTGAATCTTGTGTGTGTTAGTTACCTTTGATTATTGTTCAGCAACCACAATCGTTTTTTATTGATTCCGCCTTTAACAAACGGTTTTCTTTCTAAATATAGCCACCCGTCATTAACTCCCTTGTCAACACATTTATTTGTGTGAGTTATGACTTGATTTGTGTAAGATATACCTGAAATCGGGGACCTGACACATACAATGTAGAGAAAATACTTGAGATGACAACAAAATTCACGCAATTATAAATAGGTTCATACAACAAACGAGTCACATGACTTATGAATATAATAATAGATAAGGTTGAAAGCAAGATTATAAAATTGATGAGATGAGGTGAGAGTACCGTGAGAATGTGGTGAGTTTGGAGGGTTTGGGTAGCCATGAAGTAAAATATCAAAATAAAATTTGTACATGTGACTCCTATTAGATAACTACATACAACACATGTTCATAGTCCCAATTTTCAATACGCTTGTAGGAAATCAGTCATAGGTAGTTTATGATTCAAATACGATACTTTAGATAACTATGCACGTCAACATGCACATAGTCCCGGTAAATAACCGGTCACAGACCACTTAAATCAAGAATATAAATCGTGTAACAATAAATAGTGAACTAAACGACATAATAGGAATAATTGATAGATTGAATACCATTATAAATAACCATAATTCATATTCATAAAAAAATGGAGATTTAATGAAGTCAATACATTAGATTTAAATGTAAAGAACTAAATAAAAGAAACGTCTTTTGTGTAGCATGTTTTCATAAAAGGGTTAGGCTTAGACTGAGGAACCGTTTATGTAAAACGCATGTCCTTGAGCACCTTGAGTAGCTTGGTTAACTTGAGGTTGGTTGATTGGGATCTGGCTGGCTTGAATTGGTTGAATGGTTAGGCTTTATTTGCTTGGATGGGTTGAGCTTGGGTTGATTGAAGTTGATTTACTTGAGCTTGGTAAGCTTGATATTGAGTAGTTTGGGTTGGGTAGGATTGAATTTGGTTCATGTGTGCGAGTCTTGGGCTTGCATTGCAATAATGGCTAGAGTCTCCACAATTGTAACAAGCTCTAAAGTTTGAGGGTGCTTGAGTAAACGGTTGAGCATAAGGTAATGTTTGGGGTTGGGTAAGAGGTGAGGTAAATGGTTGCATCATTAGTTGGTTGCATTCACAGCATATGGTAAAGAGGTGACCAAATCGATCGCAACGGGTGCATTGATGACACATGAGGTTAGGCGAATGGTGAAATTTTAATGTATCACATAATGGGTGGGTCCGGTGAAGGGCTTCTTGGTGGATTGGGCTTGTTGGGCTTGCGATTGGGCCAAGACATAATTTTGGGAATTGGACTATCTTTTATTGTTGTGGTAGTGGGGAGAGTTGTTTTTGAAGGATTCGGGCTTTGTGGATTCGGTCTTGGATTCTTTCGTGGGCTTGGGTACAGGCTTATCATTAGGCTTCTAGAAACTCTTCCGCGTCAAGGTCCCGGCCTTAACGTGGTTTTCAGTGAGGGTACCGGCTAGAGTGATGGCATCTTGGATTTGCATAGGCAAACCCAATATGTATTTATCAATAGCCCGCTCCAACGGAGTAACCATATGCGGGATGAGAAGGCTTAATTCGTGGAATCGATTGTTGTATGCGGTATTATCACCACCTTCTTGCTTCAAGTTCCAAAACTCTTCTTCCTACTTCCGGAGTTCATATTTTGGGCAGAACCTTTCGAGCATGAGTTTCTTGAGATCGTCCCACAGCAAGGCCATGGCAACCTCAGCCACAAGAGCATACGTTTTACCATTCAACCAAGTGAGGGCAGTCGATTTGAAGGCCCTTGAGGCGTAGGTGGTTTTCTTGTCTTCTGGACAAGCACAATAGAGAAACACACATTCCATATGTTCAAACCATTGGAGGACGGTGGTAGCACCCTCGGCTCCAACGTAGTCGGTTGGATTTGTACTTGTGAATTGTTTGAAGGAGCAAGCAGTTGGGTTCTGATTCATAGGGGTAGCAGCGGCATTCATGGTTTGGAGCTGAGATATGATTGTTGGGAGGGCTTCCATGATCGCCTTAGCGAGGCGGGATGACATGCTACGGCCCGAGTTGCCAGTGCGACGGTTATGGTTCATGAGGCGGGAAGAAAACATGCTACAATGACGAAACGTGAAAATTTTATTCGTGAAAAGTTTATTACGCTTTGGGAAAAATTGTATAGCTTTGTGGAATTTCGATTTTGTAAAAATCCATGAAGATACAAAATAAAATTTTATTAACCTTAACTTAAAATATTGATGAAATTGATAATTTTAGAAAATAATCACTCATAACAAAATCAAAAACTTAAATAAAAATCTTATCGTTGAAATATCCATGCATCACCGTGAATTCAGTTATGATTTTAGAGTGTGATCATCATATGAACACATTTGATACAATGAGGGTATTAGACTTAGGTACGTTTGGTGTGACATGCATTGGCTTAATAAGTTCCACACCCTCACCGAACACTCATGGAAGGCAACCGGGTCTCGAAGTTGATTGAGATTTATGCGCATTGCACTTCCTTAGGCTCGCAAGCCTTGGTGTCTAGGGTTCGGTGAACAAGTGTGTTCCTCTTACAGTTTACTACGTATCCGTTACCCGAATCATCCTCAAGGTGAGGGGAGTAAAAAGGTGGGATATCTTAAGGAATTTCCCGACTAAAAATCGTCCTAGGGTTTTTAAAAAAAAATTGATAGTTAGGCATAGCTTTGGAATAAGTGTGTGCTTTTGTGTACAAGAATAATATTTAATCATTAAATAGTATGTAAGCTACTTAAATCAATAATATAATGCAAGGTGCAAACACGTAAAGGCATATCACGTATAAGGACCCTAAGCATGCTACAAGGTCGTTATACCTAACCACCTATCTTAAAGCACTCGGCTCTGATAACAATCTGTCACACCCCGACCAAAGGCTTCAGAACATGCCGGGGAGTAACCTATTAATTGAACAGTAGCTCAAAAGACACTAATTAAAGCGACAATAAATATTTAATTTCATTAATATTAAACAAGTTCACAAATTGAATAATATAACAATTACGTCGTATTTATTACTTGAGTAAATATCCTACTTGTACCTGTAGCAAGTATAAAAATAGAGTTTGTCAACATGAATGTTGGTGAGAAAACATAAGTTTTAGTTGATAAACATATATATATATATATATATATATATATAGAGAGAGAGAGAGAGAGAGATTAAAATCACAATTCATATATTAATGTTGAACATTACAATTTCTATGAAAATGTAAACAACTAAATAGATGTGGATCCGTTCCTATTGATACAAAATCAATGTACTTGGGTCAATGTATGATCATACTAGATGAAGATGAGATACTAACCACCAAACATATAATAAACATTTAAGCACATAGAGCATAATCATAGAGCATGAAATAATCACACATAAACTTATATTGAATTATGTCTTGAATAGATGTGGTAATAAAACATCTGTACAAGTGAATAAAGTATACATGCTACCCCCAAAATATAAAAGATGAAAAAGGGGGATATGTAAACTCACATGGATGATAAAGACGATTTTTGATTATAGCTTAAACGAGTTGAATGGGTGGTTCGGTGAAACTCAACGAACTATCCCAAAAGGAGTAATTGGTGAAATTAGTTGTATGAATGGGTGAGAAATATATCGAGGATTATTTATCCTAGTCTAATTGATTTATAATGAAGTTAAAGAGTCGAAATGATGGATTTAGAAGTCAACAAGGAATGATTACGAGTTGATTGCGAAAATTAAGCTTGGAGAAACGGTTTGGAATTGATAATGATCATCAAGCAGGTCAACTAACGCGTGAAATCAAAATTAATGTTGCTAAATTAGATTTTGGGTTCGATTATAAAATTTGCTAGCAAAGGGAAATAGTGGTTTGCACTATGTCGACGAGGAAGAAAGGAGAAAAGGAAAGTTTGGGGATTTTGACTAAACCAGCCCCTGGTGTTTAGAACGCACAAAAAAACTTAAACAAAGTATTACAAACTCTTATTATAATTTATCGAATGACCCTTTGGGTTAAGGGAAAGTTTTAAAAGATGAAAAATACTTTAATAAACTTTAGAGATCTTTGATAGGAACTACACCGTAATTTGTCAAAACTTTTAATTACGTTTTTACAAATGACGAAATGTGGACTATTGTAATATTTATGAAAATTTAAAATAAAATAAATTTATTGACATGAAGTTCATAATTTTATTGACATTTGTGATTCTAAAACTTTCAAGGCGGGCCGGGTAGATGCGAGCTTGCTATAACTGTAATGACCCTAGCCACTTTTGCAACACATGTCCTCGACTCACAAATGTGAAATCGCTTCAGCATGCTCCAGCCCCACATTATCATGTCTAGATGTACCAAACTCAGAAATCTTACCAACCACAAGTTCCACAATTGTTGGCTAACCAAGCTCAAGTTTAGCCGCATCCAGCCATTCGTCAAACCGTTCAAGTAGCTCAAGCTCCTCAAGGTACTCGTGGGCGTGCTTTCATGATTAACGCCAACCAAGCCCAGTAAATTGGTGACGAGGTTAACGCCACGTTCCTCGTAAATGACCACTTCACATCTATTTTATTTGATATCAGTGCCAATATGAGCTTTGTGTCTTTTAAATTTGATCATTTGCTTGCTAAACCGTGATATATGTTTAGAAACTCGTATTCTGTTGAGGTAGCTAGTGGTACATTTGTATCAATTGACTCGGTTATTCAAAATTGCTAGTTAGATCTAAATGGCCACAATTTTCAATCAATCTCATTCCTATGCAATTAGGAAGATTTGACATCATACTAGGCATGGACTTGTTTCGTGCTGAAACTGTTTGCTTTGAGAAGTTCATTCGTATATCGCTTGCCAATGCTCAACTCCTTTGTGTCTCTGGTGAAAAGCCTTGTCCCTCGAGCCAAAATCTTATCACTTGTTTTCAAGCTCAAAGGTAATTATGCAAAAAGTATGTAGCATTTGTAGCTCAGAAGGAACAAAAAATTGAAGGCACTCCTGTTATTCGCGAGTATCCCAAAGTGTTTCCCGATAATGTTTCTGGTCTTCCTCCTATTCGTGAAGTTGAATTTCGAATCGAGATCTCGTGCCTAGTGCAATCCAGATTTCTAGGGCTCCTTATCGGCTTGCACCCTACGTGATGCAAAAATTGTCTAATCAACTCCAAGAATTTTAGGACAAAAAAGGATAAATTCGCCCTCTTTTTTCCCCATGGGGTGCAACCGTTCTTTTCGTGAAGATTACCTTCCGCATATGCATAGATTACCGCGACCTCAACAAACTCTCAATCAAGAATCGTTATCCTTTGCCTCGTATTGACGCTCTTTTCGATCAACTCTGTAACTTCCAATAATTTCCGTACCAATTATGACAATTTAAGTTGCGGGACCAATTAGTCATTTACCTAAAATAAATATATAAAACTATCAAGAACTGACACATGTCTAATGACTAATCGCATAAAATTGACAGCGTCCGATTCCTAATCGGAAGAAATCACCATGTATCCAATGACCAATCATATTGAATGACATGTGTCGCCACATGTCAACATGAATGGACACGTGTCATCACAAGAATTAATGGTGGCGAGCAATGGCACGAACGAGGGTATGAGTTTCAAATATAAATAGTGGTCATGGGCTGCTCATTTGTGACATCCCGAACACCAAACCACTCTCACTTTCTAGAAGCTTGTGCCATCGAGTTGGTGTCCCGACGAAACTCTAGAGTTTTGTCGTTTCATATATCGACACCTCACGTATAGTCTAATTACTTCTCGTTCGTCCTTAAGCGTTATACCCATTTTAAGGTAAGAGTTATTTTTAAGATATCTTACTTCATAGCTTATATCCTAGTCGAGGGTATAGCCTACACCTTGGAAACTTTATAAATATATTAAAGCTTTTTATATATAAAAGTTTAGAAAAAAATAAACGTTGTTTATTGTCACACCCTCAAAATCCACTAACGGAGTTTTACCGTCAGAGGGTGTGAATTTACAGGATCAGAATCATTAGTTATAATCAAACCATAAAAATGTTTAAATGAAAATAAGTGCGGAACCGTAAAAACCAAAAGACAAAAGTTACGTCACGCAGGACGACTTAAAATCCAATGACAACAGTTTAAAATCAGTTTTCATAAACAAAAGCGTTTTCAACAATGCATGATCCTATACCGCGCGCCCGCCTCGGCTACCTGAGAATAACATACTAAAAGTGTCAACACGGGGTTGGTGAGTTCACAAGTTTATATAAAATAAAGCGTTTAGCGTTTGCGTTCAGCGTTTTGCGTTCAGCGTTTTGCGTTTCAGCGTTTTGCGTTACCAGATAGTGTTATGTCAATTATATATCTATAGGTAGCTAGCCTATAAAACAAGTATTACTAAGTGTCCGACACCGAAGCTGACTGTTTATCATTTGCCTTGCCACCAGGTCTATCCCGACCATGGTATGTGTTTAGCCAAGATTACACCCACTCGACCTCCAGTCAAGTTTAGCGTTGGGTGGGGTTTGTAAAACCCAGTAGTACTACTCAACAATGACTCGCTATTATCCAATATTAAACGGTTCGATGTGAATGAAGGACTTTGGTTATTGCGTTTGCCACGTAGTCTTTACAAGTGATATATAATCTATATTAACAAAATCTTAAATGCGTTTTCGGAGTATGTTATCTCCCGCAAGTGAAAAGCGTTTGAAAACAGTTTAAAAGGGGTAAGTGAACTCACTGTTTGCGAAGTATTCCCTAAATAGTTCACCAAGATGCGCGTCACAGAAAAACTCTCTGTAGCGTTCTAAAACAACAAAGAGATTTTTCTAAGTGTCAGAATATTATCGAGTCTCTAGACCCGGCACATAATACCTATGCACACAACATGTTTCGTGTTTCGTTTGTGAATCGTGTGTGACTTTAACAAGTGTATTTGTGATGCGTTACACGTGTGAGCAATTATTTACGTGTCATGCATTCATAATGTACATCACTAGCAATTACTCCCCGTAAGGGCAATTTGGTCAACACATAACAATTAACAAGTAATTATTCCCCACGAGGGCAATTTGGTCAAATCATGACAATCAATTAGCAATTATTCCCCGCAAGGGTATTTTGGTCAAAATACGACAATTAGTTAGCAATTAGCCCCCGCAAGGGCAATTTGGTCAAAACATGATAATAAATTAGCAATCACGTTGTTTCATACAACTTTCACAAAATTCAGCAACTAGTTTCTTAACGACAGAATTCTACTTGAAAAACTAGTGTATCCCACCGATCATAGCATCACAATTAATTTACCAAAAATCATCACAAAAGCATATATGTCTTAGGTTTCCAGAACATATTTTATTATATTTTTATTCCACAAAGGTTTCTCACAGTATTCAAATCATTACAGCAAACTCATAACAGACAAATTCATGCGCAACAGAATGTTATTTGAAATTCCTGTTGAATGAAAAATCCAAAAAATGCAAGACCACTTGGGTTAGGTTCCTAACTCAACAAGTCAACTTCCAGAAGTGGAACCAACCAAATTGGTCTCGTAGTTCATGAGATATGCTAATTACAAAACAACCTATCAGCAGGTCTCACAATTCAGATTCGCACTTCAGTTTTGTAAAATCATAAAGATTAACTTTTACTCGTACAAAAATTACAAACTTGGACTCTATAAAAACTAGACTCAACAAAGTACCCTGTAGTGTTAACAACCTCAACCAATTTCCAAACTAACATTTATTTACAGTCGTCTAAACATAACATACAATCTGTCCAGTACCAGTTTTGACCTTTAATCACAATTAAATCGTTTGACCAACCAAAACACCTCCAAATTTGGCGTGGTTGGACTTTCTGAAAACTAGACTCAGAGTAATACCTTGTAGACTCATAATTTGCTCAGTTTGCTTTTATATTCAACAAGTTACACATCATTCAATCTTAACAATCACTGCTGTCAAAAACTCAGCAAGCCTAAACAATCATCTAACATGCATCCTAAGCATACGACATAACCCAAAACATGTAATACACATAATTAATCATAGAAAATCAGTAGCAACCCTCTAGGGTTTACAAACAATCAACGATTCATCAGTCTTTCACCGTTCAAAATCACATATGATCCTCAATATCAACAACCAATACCTAATCAATCATCCTCTAGCAATAATCAATCATAAGAACACTTAATATGATATTCAATTGTTAGGGTTTCATATTTATACCTTAAAACGCAGAAATAAACCAAGGGAAACGTGAGGGGTGCTTAGAAACGAGTGTAGGATGCTCCGATTATGAAGAATCAAGCTTAAACGAGTGTGATATGTGTGCGTGTGAGGCTGCCGTCGCAAGAGGGAGGGGAGAAAGGGGCTGGCCGATCGGGTTTGTGAGGGAGAGAAGGAGGTTAGGGTTTTAATATTATTAATAATAATATATTACACTTTGGTCCCTCAACTTCTAACTTGTACTTTTCTAGCCTAAATTAACTAGTTTGCATCTTGAATTAGCGTTTTATACTATGTTATCACATAACACATAAGTCTGACACATAATTATCACATAATTATTGTTTTGACGTTTTTCGTTTATTCACCAATCGTTTGCGTCAACTCGTTTGCGTTTCGGTGCAATTCCCGAAAGACTACACATGTAGTAAGTGTTAATCGTCATTTAAACCCTAGTTTAAATGTAATGAGGTGTGCGTTATAGATTCAGTGATATTTAAGTTTGAATTGACGGGGTTGAGTTAACGGAGTTAACCTGAAATTGACGATTGTCACATCATTCCCATGTTAAAGAATTTTTGTCCCGAAAATTTGAGTCAATTCGTGATGAATGTCTGAAAAAGTAAGAAAAATTTTCAGTTTGCAATATCATCCCCTAGTAGAAAGAAATTTCGTCCCGAAATTTAATTCATACCTCTGGTGATTTCTGACGGTTTGTCGGGTTTCGCGGTTTTCTGTGTTTGGTCAGCCCTTCAAAAAGGTAAGGATACTTTTTCATCATTTGATCCTCGCGTTCCCACGTGAACTCCGGTCCACGTCTCGAGTTCCAACGAACCTTAACGATTGGAATTTTGCTGTGCTTGAGTGTTTTGGTTTCCCAGTCCAAAACTTCAACTGGTTCTTCAATGAAGCGTAGCTGTTCATCAATTTGCAGTTCGTCCAAATGGACTACTAGGGTTTCATCGGATAAGCATTTCTTGAAATTGGATACGTGGAAAACATTGTGTACACTGCTGAGTTCCGCTGGTAAGTCCAGTCGGTACGCCACCGGACCAACGCGTTCCGTTATCCGGTAAGGACCAACGTATCGTGGGTTGAGTTTGTTTCGCTTCCCAAAGCGAACCACACCTTTCCAAGGTGAGACTTTGAGGAACACTTGGTCATTCACTTGAAATTCGAGAGGTTTTCGGCGCTTGTCGGCGTAACTATTTTGGCGATCTCGTGCTGCTGCCATGCGATTTCGGATTTGAACAATCTTTTCCGAAGTTTCGAGTACCAGTTTTGGACCAGTGATTTGGCTGTCACCCACCTCTGCCCAGCAGAGAGGTGATCGACACTTCCGTCCGTACAGTGCTTCAAACGGCGCTGCTTTAATACTTGCGTGGTAGCTGTTATTATACGAAAACTTTACCAAAGGTAAGTGAGGTTCCCAACTTTTTCTGAAATCCAATACACATGCACGCAACATGTCCTCTAAGGTCTGAATAGTTCGTTCACTTTGCCCATCTGTCTGAGGATGGTATGCTGTGCTCATATCAAGGCGTGTGCCTAGTGCGCTTTGTAGTGACTTCCAAAAGTGCGAAGTGAAACGAGAATCTCGATCAGAAATGATTGAGACAGGCACTCCGTGTCTAGACACTACTTCCTTCATGTAGACGCGAGTCAATCTTTCCATCTTGTCCGATTCCTTAATCACTAAGAAGTGTGCAGACTTAGTCAACCGGTCAACGATCACCCAGATGGTATCGCATCCCGTCGGTGTTTTAGGTAAATCCGTTATAAAATCCATTGAGATATGTTCCCATTTCAACATTGGGAGTTCCGGTTGTTGCAGTAGACCAGATGGTTTCTGATACTCTATTTTGACTCTGGCACAAGTCAAGCATTTGCTCACGTAGGTGGCAATGTCGGCTTTCATATTCGGCCACCAGTAAAGTGCCTTTAAGTCATGATACATTTTATCTGAGCCAGGGTGGATAGAATATCTGGACTTGTGTGCTTCGTCCATCACCAGAGTTCTCAACTCTCCGTATCGTGGAACCCAAATCCGGTTCTCAAAATATCGGACCCCGTCCGATTTGGTTTCAAGTTGCTTGTTCATGCCCCGCATGAGTTCCGATGGAAGATTATCATCTTTCAAAGCTTCAAGTTGTGCATCGCGAATCTGATCGGGTAAGCTGGCATGAATCGTGAGTTGCAATGCTCGCACTCGCCTGGGTTTATCTGTTTCTTTTCTGCTGAGAGCGTCGGCCACTACATTGGCCTTGCCAGGGTGGTACTTGATGGCACAATCATAATCCTTAAGCAGCTCGACCCAACGACGCTGTCGCATGTTCAGCTCCTTCTGGTCGTAGATATGCTGGAGACTCTTGTGGTGGTGTAAATGGTAAACTTGGTACCGTACAAGTAATGCCTCCATATCTTAAGGGCAAACACCACAGCTCCGAGTTCCAAGTCATGGGTCGTGTAGTTCTTCTCGTGAATCCGTAGTTGTCGAGAGGCATAGGCTATAACCTTCTCGAGTTGCATCAGCACACAACCGAGACCTTGTTTTGATGCGTCACAATGCACCCCAAAATTCTCTGTTCCCTCGGGAAGGGCTAGAATAGGGGCGCTACAGAGTTTGGTTTTCAACAGTTGAAAAGCGGATTCTTGCGCGTCACCCCAATTGTACTTAGTACCCTTGTGAGTCAAAGCGGTGAGGGGTTGAGCAATCTTTGAAATTCCCTCGATAAAACGTCGGTAGTAGCCGACCAGTCCTAGGAATTGCCGCACCTCATTCGGAGTCTTAGGTGCTTCCCAGTTTTTGATAGCCTCTACCTTACCGGGATCGACATGGATACCATTCTCGTTGATCACATGTCCTAAAAAGTGAACCTCGCGAAGCCAAAATTCGCATTTCGAGAGTTTAGCGTGCAGTTGCTCCTCCTTCAACAATTCCAGAATTAATCTCAAGTGTTCTTCGTGGTCAGCCTCGTCCTTGGAGTAGACGAGAATATCATCAATGAAAACAATCACAAACTTGTCGAGGTACGCCTTGCATACTCGATTCATGAGATCCATAAATACGGCTGGTGCGTTGGTTAGGCCAAAAGGCATAACCGAAAACTCGTAGTGACCATACCGTGTTCATAAAGCCGTCTTTGAAATATCTTCTTCGCGCATTCTTAGTTGATGGTAACCAGATCGCAGATCGATCTTCGAATAGTAACTCGATCCTTAGAGCTGGTCAAACAGATCATCAATTCGGGGTAAAGGATAACGGTTCTTGACTGTCACCTTGTTCAACTCCCGGTAGTCGATGCACATGCGGAAAGTCCCGTCCTTCTTTCTGACAAATAAGACGGGGGTTCCCCATGGCGATGAGCTAGGTCGGATAAAACCTTTATCCAACAAATCTTGCAACTGGGTGGACAACTCCTGAAGCTCCGCCGGTGCGAGCCGATACGGGGCTCGGGCTATAGGTGCTGCACCGGGTGTCAACTCGATTTGGAATTCGACTTGTCGTATAGGAGGGAGTCCAGGAAAATCCTCCGGGAAAACTTCCGGAAAATCTCGCACAATCGGTATCTCTTCAATTCGCTTCTCCTCCGCGGGTTTCTCAACAATCTGCGACAAAATTGCCGGATGACCCTTTCGTAGATACTTCTGCGCCTTCATGAGGGTGATGACGCTGGTGGTCATGCCGCTTCTCTCGCCCCGGATCGAAATGATCTCGCCGGAAGGGGTAGTAATGTGGACTATCTTGTCGTGACATATAATCTCTGCTCGGTTCTCGGATAACCAGTCCATGCCGACCACGACATCGAAACTACTAAGCGTAAAAGGAATAAGGTCAATATCAAAAACATAACCTGACAGTTTCAACTTGCATCCCGCAAGTACATGAGTCGTTACTATAGTCTTACCGTCAGCTAATTCAACAGGAAACTTAGCATCTAACGGGGTTGGAGTTAAGTCTAAGAGTTGGCTAAAGGCTTTCGACACAAAACTCCTATCAGCTCCAGTGTCAAACAATACAGAAGCAAAACAATCGTTCACAGGGAACTTACCAGTCACCACGTACGGATCATTGCGGGCTTGACCCGACCCAATAACAAAAGCTCTTCCTTTACCATTGTTTCCACCAACACTGCCACTTCCATTACCTCCATTGTTGTCGTTCTGTTTCAGCTTGGGGCAGTCTTTCTTAAAATGTCCCTCTTGTCCACACTCAAAAAATCCCTTGGTTGTCATGGGTGGTTTAGGAGCACCCTTTGCCGCAAGGTCTCCTCTACATTCCTTTGCCTGGTGACCCATCTTTCCGCATCTCTGACACTTGACACGGTCACACGGGCCAGCATGATGATAGTTGCACCTGTTGCACTTCGGATATTTCCCAGCATATCCGCTCGAACCCTGCCCGCTACAGTTGTTATTGTTGTTGTGACCCTGATTGTTGAAGCTCCGAGTGAATTCGGGCTTGCGGTAGTGTTGTTGTTGCTGTGGGGGATTCGAGGATGAGGATCTGGTATTGTCAAACTTTCTCTTTCCGCTGCTTGGGTTGTTGTTGCTGTTGTTGTCAGTGTTCGGGTTGTCATGGGCTTTAGTGGTTGAACCCCAAGGTGGTAGCGCACCTTGGGTCACTGCTTGATCCGTTAGTTTGTGAGCTAACCGAATCACTTGTTGAATCGTGGCTGGTCTGGAAGACGTCACCATGCCCTGGATTTGCGGTGCTAACCCATCAATATACATTTCAATCCTCTTACTCGGCGGGTCTACCATCCGTGGACACATCACGGCTAACTCGTGAGAGCGGGTAGTGTAGGCTTCGATTTCTGAACCCACCATCTTCAATGACCAAAACTTGGATTCCAACTTTGCAATCTCCTCTCTCGGACAATACTCTTCTCGCATCATGTTTTTGAACTCCTCCCAGTTCATAGCGTTAGCCAGTTCCAATCCAAGAATCTGTACGTTTGAATTCCACCATGTGAGGGAAGAATCTTCAAGTGTTCCAGCAGCAAATTTGACCCTACTGGCAGGGGGACAAGTACACATCTCAAACGCCGATTCGGCCTTCTCAGCCCAACGCAAGAAGCCTATAGCTCCCTCAGTGCCCTTAAACGTACTGGGCTTGCAGTCAAGGTAGTTCTTGAAGGTACACGTTCCAATTTGACCTCCAGCCTGGTTTCGGACATGTGCGACTAGAGCGGCCGCCGCGTGGTCGTTTAGCAGAGTTTGGAGTTCTGCTGCAGTCAAGTTGATGTTACCACGTCCGTGTCCAGCGTTTCTTCCAGACATCTAGGTGTTATCATTCTCAGATGTCATCGTCTGAGGACACCTCTGAGTGTGCCTCCTCCTCAGCCGGTTCTTCCTCTGTTTCCTCTTCGGGTTCCTCCTCGTGATCTTCCTCAGGTTCCTCCTCAGGTTCCTCCTCAGGATCTTCCTCGGGTTCTGCTTCAGTCTCTGCCTCAGGTTCGGCCGCGTTCTGAGCAATTTGCATTTGTAGGACATCGCGACGCTCTAAAGCTATCTCGGTTTGGGTCCTTGCTACTTGGAGTTGCTCTTGCAAGTCTATCATCTCGGCTTGCATCTTTCTCATAATCTTCATCTGTTGATCACTAGCCTCTTGCATTTCCTTCATCGCTACTGTCATGCGGGAAATTTCCTCTTTAGTTTCGGTTCCATCCTTTAACAGTCCGAATACGTTCGCTCTCGTATAGCGCATGTAATCAACGTCACGCTCCAAACAGGAAACAACAGCTGCGAGAACACGCTCTACAGGTTCGGTTATGGGTGGTAGGGTGTTGGGGTAAGCAGGATGGTTCGGGTGAGGTAATGGGGGAACTTGTTCACGATAGATCATACGTCTGATCATATTAGGGTACCAATCCCAGCTAACTTCGTTTTTGTACATGCCTCCGGATAAGCGATACCTCTTCGGTGCGGGAGCTTCGAGTTCCGGGACTACTCGGGGTGGCGATGAGGTAGGTAACTGCGGTTCCTTCCCGTGAGCATGAGTCATCGGATCGGATGATGATGAGGGTGGCGTCGACATCTCAACAGGTAAGCCGTGTATGAGCGCGCGTATGAGTGAAAGAGGTAAAGAGATAAGATAACAAAGACTACACAAACATATGCAGTGCGTATCATTATAACTAATGGGTCGTCGCGGTTATAGTCTAGTATGCATGCAGCTTCTAGTTCGCTATAACCAATGGCTCTGATACCAATCTGTCACACCCTCAAAATACACTAACGGAGTTTTACCGTCAGAGGGTGTGAACTAACCGGATCGGAATCATTAGTTATAATCAAACCATAAAAACGTTTAAATGAAAATAAGTGCGGAAGCGTAAAAACCAAAAGACAAAAGTTACGTCACGCAGGACGACTTAAAATCCAATGACAACAGTTTAAAATCAGTTTTCATAAACAAAAGCGTTTTCAACAATGCATGATCCTATACCGCGCGCCCGCCTCGGCTACCTGAGAATAACATACTAAAAGTGTCAACACGGGGTTGGTGAGTTCACAAGTTTATATAAAATAAAGCGTTTAGCGTTTGCGTTCAGCGTTTTGCGTTCAGCGTTTTGCGTTTCAGCGTTTTGCGTTACCAGATAGTGTTATGTCAATTATATATCTATAGGTAGCTAGCCTATAAAACAAGTATTACTAAGTGTTCGACACCGAAGCTGACTGTTTATCATTTGCCTTGCCACCAGGTCTATCCCGACCATGGTATGTGTTTAGCCAAGATTACACCCACTCGACCTCCAGTCAAGTTTAGCGTTGGGTGGGGTTTGTCAAACCCAGTAGTACTACTCAACAATGACTCGCTATTATCCAATATTAAACGGTTCGATGTGAATGAAGAACTTTGGTTATTGCGTTTGCCACTTAGTCTTTACAAGTGATATATAATCTATATTAACAAAATCTTAAATGCGTTTTCGGAGTATGTTATCTCCCCCAAGTGAAAAGCGTTTGAAAACAGTTTAAAAGGGGTAAGTGAACTCACTGTTTGCGAAGTATTCCCAAAATAATTCACCAAGATGCGCGTCACTGAAAAACTCTCTCTAGCGTTCTAAAACAACAAAGAGATTTTTCTAAGTGTCGGAATATTATCGAGTCTCTAGACCCGGCACATAATACCTATGCACACAACATGTTTCGTGTTTCGTTTGTGAATCGTGTGTGACTTTAACAAGTGTATTTGTGATACGTTACACGTGTGAGCAATTATTTACGTGTCATGTATTCTTAATGTACATCACTAGCAATTACTCCCCGTAAGGGCAATTTGGTCAACACATAACAATTAACCAGTAATTATTCCCCACGAGGGCAATTTGGTCAAATCATGACAATCAATTAGCAATTATTCCCCGCAAGGGTATTTTGATCAAAATACGACAATTAGTTAGCAATTATCCCCCGCAAGGGCAATTTGGTCAAAACATGATAATAAATTAGCAATCACGTTGTTTCATGCAACTTTCGCAAAATTCAGCAACTAGTTTCTTAACGACAGAATTCTACTTGAAAAACTAGTCTATCCCACCGATCATAGCATCACAATTAATTTAACAAAAATCTTCAAAAAAGCATATATGTCTTAGGTTTCCAGAACATATTTTATTATATTTTTATTCCACAAAGGTTTCTCACAGTATTCAAATCATTACAGCAAACTCATAACAGACAAATTCATGCGCAACAGAATGTTATTTGAAATTCCCGTTGAATGAAAAATCCAACAAATGCAAGACTACTTGGGTTAGGTTCCTAACTCAACAAGTCAACTTCCAGAAGTGGAACCAACCCAATTGGTCTCGTAGTTCATGAGATATGGTAATTACAAAACAACCTATCAGCAGGTCTCACAATTCAATTCGCACTTCAGTTTTGTAAAATCATAAAGATTAACTTTTACTCGTCCAAAAATTACAAACTTGGACTCTATAAAAACTAGACTCAACAAAGTACCCTGTAGTGTTAACAACCTCAACCAATTTCCACACTAACATTTATTTACAGTCGTCTAAACATAACTTACAATCTGTCCAGTACCAGTTTTGACCTTTAATCACAATTAAATCGTTTGACCAACCAAAACACCTCCAAATTTGGCGTGGTTGGACTTTCTGAAAACTAGACTCAGAGTACTACCTTGTAGACTCATAATTTTCTCAGTTTGCTTTTATATTCAACAAGTTACACATCATTCAATCTTAACAATCACTGCTGTCAAAAACTCAGCAAGCCTAAACAATCATCTAACATGCATCCTAAAAGCATACGACATAACCCAAAACATGTAATACACATAATTAATCATAGAAAATCAGTAGCAACCCTCTAGGGTTTACAAACAATCAACGATTCATCAATCTTTCACCGTTCAAAATCACATATGATCCTCAATATCAACAACCAATACATAATCAATCATCCTCTAGCAATATTCAATCATAAGAACACTTAATATGATATTCAATAGTTAGGGTTTCATATTTATACCTTAAAACGCCGAAATAAACCAAGGGAAACGTGAGGGGTGCTTAGAAACGAGTGTAGGATGCTCCGATTATGAAGAATCAAGCTTAAACGAGTGTGATATGTGTGTGTGTGAGGCTGCCGTCGCAAGAGGGAGGGGAGAAAGGGGCTGGCCGATCGGGTTTGTGAGGGAGAGAAGGAGGTTAGGGTTTTAATATTATTAATAATAATATATTACACTTTGGTCCCTCAACTTATAACTTGTACTTTTCTAGTCTAAATTAACTAGTGTGCATCTTGAGTTAGCGTTTTATACTATGTTATCACATAACACATAAGTCTAACACATAATTATCACATAATTATTGTTTTGACGTTTTTCGTTTATTCACCAATCGTTTGCGTCAACTCGTTTGCGTTTCGGTGCAATTCCCGAAAGACTACACATGTAGTAAGTGTTAAGCGTCATTTAAACCCTAGTTTAAATGTAATGAGGTGTGCGTTATAGATTCAGTGATCTTTAAGTTTGAATTGACGGGGTTGAGTTAACGGAGTTAACCTGAAATTGACGATTGTCACATTTATTATTAAGATACATAAAGTTTTATAATCAAAGGTAA
Organism: Bidens hawaiensis; assembly: GCF_021521415.1. NCBI lineage: Eukaryota > Viridiplantae > Streptophyta > Magnoliopsida > Asterales > Asteraceae > Bidens > Bidens hawaiensis. Next base: position 999,050 of record NW_027491099.1, read on the forward strand.
TTGCCAATTGACTTTCTTCTAAAGGAAATAACATCAATTTATCTATATATATATATATATATATATATTAAATAATTAAACAAGAAAAGCATGACGGTCATGTAGTAACTGGAAGGGTGACAATACCAGTAGTCGACTTTCTTGTCTAAGGAAAGTAATTCGTGTAAATCCCTATCAACCACGGGACCCGATAACTTTCCTGGAGAGCTTGATGAGAGTGTTTAAACTTATTAGGCCAAAGCATGCCACACCAAATGTAATACGAACTAAAGTAATCATTTTAGTGCATCAAATATGGAGAAATTGTTAGTTGACAACTTATCAAAAGGTGAATACGCCCAACCTTTGTAATAGCATGATTACGCAAACTTTTTTTTATATCTTGTATAGCCTGGTTCAAATCCTCTAAAACGTATTGTTACAAGGTAGTATTAAACACTCAGGCTAAAATACACATGTTTTTGAATCCTTATATATATGATCTGTAGTGGGCACATAATAAACATACTGACCATTAGGCGAGTAAATGTCTCTAGGGCGCGTAATGTTGAGTCAAAGATTTGACATGATATGACTTTTGTGTAGCATGTTTTCATAAAAGGGTTAGGCTTAGACCGAGGAACCGTTTATGTAAAATTCATGTCCTTCTGCACCTTGAGTAGCTTGGTTAACTTGAGGTTGGTTGATTGGGATCTGGCTGGCTTGAATTGGTTGAATGGTTGGGCTTGAATTGCTTGGATGGGTTGAGCGTGGGTTGATTGAAGTTGATTTACTTGAGCTTGGTAAGCTTGATATTGAGTGGTTTGGGTTGGGTAGGATTGAATTTGGTTCATGTGTGCAAGTCTTGGGCATGCATTGCAATAATGACATCATTACTAAAATCAAATAAAAAAAAATTACAGACCAGATATGGGCTATAAATCGGACCATACATAACCGACGTATTCCAATCCAATCGATTTTGGCAGTTTTATCGGTTTGGTCCTGACTTTGAAAACCTCTAAAAAATCTGAAATAAAAGTGTTGTAGAATAATTTATAGAAAAATTAACAGACTATTCTTCTTTATTTATCGGAATTTGAATCCGCTGTTAGCCCATGCATTGATTCCTAAACATCAAGAACTTGAATACAATGTATTCCTTCTGGTTTGACAGTTTGACAACTCATACCTAATGATGAAACAAATAAGAAGAAACAAATTAGTTCACTTTTCTTAAAATCTATAATAAGTTTCTAGAAAAAAAATTAGATTAACTTACATTGCTTCGGAAAGAAGCAAGTCGTTTTGCCAACCCTAGATGACCCTTCCCATTTTAAAGCCACGCGTTTCATTTGAGAATCCCATATTTAGAGGTTATTTCAATCTGGCCTGTTCGTATTGCCACTTGTATATAAAATCCATGATCACGACAAAATAGTAGAGTTGAGGACTATATCTTGCGATTGTTTACCAGCAATAATTCTTCAATAGTGTGTTTGGCATTCAAGACGTCACACATGCTATAAAGCAAATCAAGGGAATACTAAAGCAGCAAAAAGACTAAAAGTATTAATTCAAGGGCATTGACATACTAATGTAAATCATAAGCAAACAATATGAAAATAGAAACCTTTGTAGTGAGCGATAACTCCATGCAGATTTGCTAAACAAATAAATGATAACTCATAAACAATATTAAAATTGTGTAAGAAATGAAGCAAAGCTGAAAAGAACATCAATTACCATTATGTACCTTGCTACACAACCAACAGCTATTTCACGCCTCATCTTTTGATTACCATTGAAGTCCTCTAGATCATTGGTTTGATTAAACTGCATATTAAAATTATTAATAAAACTAAGCCTATCAATTGATCATAAGTTGATCATACTAAACGGGTCAAACAAAATTCATTAAATGTTTAGTAAAAGTGAAATGTTTTGGGCTGAACTGAACTGCTAGATTTTATTTACTTGTAACACATTACAGTTTGTGCATACCACATCATACTTTCACAAACATTTTCAGAAAGCTTGAAATTGTTTTAACCTCAACTTCCTCTTGTATTAACTCCCTCTCCCTCTGTTGGGTTTCGTAGGCCTTTTGGGTGTAGGCCCGGTTTATTATTTGAAGTCCAAAGGGCAGGCCGGCCCGGTTTGGATTTCTTGTTTAATAAGATACAAACCCTAAGTGTATCTCTATATATTTGATGTCGTGTACTTGTAATCGTTGTCACTCAATAAAGATATACCTAGTTGTTGGGTCAAGAATTTGACCCAAATGAGGAGATTTGACCGAAAACGAAGAATATGGAAGATTGGAATCTTCTCAACCTCCTCAGAAATTGCTAAGTATTGAATCCGAGCACACCTTGGACCTTCGAGTAAGCTTTTACTTAGCCGAGTACGAGATTTTGCCTCCCGGGCAAAGTTTACTTCAAATAGACTTCTTAAGTGGATATCCGAGCAAGGTATGCTTTTTATTGATTTTCCGAGTAAGGATCATTGATTTGGCATATCCGAGCAAGGTTCACTTTGTCAAGCAGGATTGTTCTTCAAGACCAAGTATTTTACTCTTCCGAGTAAGGTATGGTCAACCAAGTCCAAGAAGCCAAGTAATTGGAAGACCGGGCAAGGTATTCTTTAATAATTATGGTCCGAGTATACTTGATGAGTTAATGGAATATCTCTAAGTTATATCGAGTAAGGTTCTGCTCAAGTAAGGTATGTATTCTCGAGTACGCCTTATCAATAAGTTATTCAATGACAATGAGCCGAACAGGACCATAGAAGAACAAGGTTGCTGGTAAGGATTTGTCGGGCAAAGTTTGATAAGTCCAAGAAGATTGAAGTCTACTAGGTGAATATTTTACTTGGTAAAATATTCTTTAAGTAAAGTCTACCCGGAAACTGATTCCGAGTACACTTCTATGTTTACCAAGTCTGAAGGAAGGCCGAGTACACTGCGTACTCGGAGACTGAAGTTTAATGGAAAGCCTACCCGGAAGACTTGTTTTAAACTTAGTTTATTTTTGAATAAGTAATTTGAATATGTACTATCGGATAGGGTTTCTAGAAGGAATGACAGCTGTCTTAGGTTGGCAATAAATAGAATAATTAGGGCACGCCGCCGAGAGATGGAGACACACACCAGAATACACACGACACATTAATTGAGAATATTTTGTATGTGTAACGGCTGTCCAAGGATTCCTTATAAACCCTAAATCGATTACTCCTTTTGTATGACTAACATTATATAAATGGAAATCTTTTGAGTGAATCCTGTGTGTGTCTTCTATCTTTGAATATTCATTGCAACCGTATGTTTGTTATTGATTCCGCCTTTAACAAACGATCATCTTTCTAAATATAGTAACCCGTCATTAACTCTCTTGTCAACACGATTAATTTTGTGTGAGTTATGACATGATTGATTAAAGATCCGAGCCGAATCGACCATAAAAGTGGGACCTGACAAGTGGTATCAGAGCTGGTTACTGCTATTTTTTTAGAAAGATTGTTGCTGATTGAAGATTTGAAGAAGAATAACATAAGCAGAGCACTGTTCGATTGATTTGTGACGTCAGCTGCCCTGTTTTTCTTTTATCTTTCAGATCTACAATTTTCCGGTGTTTTCTCTTCCTTGTTTCATTTAAAGTTTTAATCTTTATATCTAAATCTTGTTCTAATCACATCAGACACATCGGATCTGAGCATTCTGGTTTCAGATCTGACTATTTTGAAAACTTTTTATAAGAAACTGATATTTGTTTTCTCAAAATGTCTGGATATGAGGAACAAGAGGTGTCTACTAACAAGATACCTAGGTTGTATGGACAGGAAAACTTTATCAAATGGAAGGTACTCTTTGAAGCAGCCGTATGCTACAATGACATTGACATGTGGAACTCCATCAAGAATGGTCCACAAACTACTGTTGAAGAAGGTGCAAATGCTACTGCAACTGCTGCTATAAGAGAAAAGATGAGAAAGGTGGATGACAAAGCCTTGGCTATGATTAAGCTAGGTTTGTCTTGGGAAATTCTAACCAAGGTGGCTCATCACACAACTGCCAAACAAATGTATGATGCCATCCTTGAAATGTATGAAGGGAACACTGAATTGAAGAACATTAAGAAGCAAAGACTGAAGCAACAGTTGGAAAGGTTCAAGTATAGAGATAGAGAAAGGTTGAAGTCAATACTAGAACGTTTTCTGAGTATTGTGAATGAGTTGAGAACAACTGATTATGTAATGACTGACTTTGATTTGAATACAAAGTTGCTCAACTCAATGCCAAAAGAATGGTATATTGCTTGTAAATTCATCCTTCAAAAGCAAAATTTCAATGAATTGAAATTGGATGAAGTGGTATGTTTTCTTCAAGCTGCTGAACTTGAAATGATTGAGAATGAGATGATCAAGGAAGATAGACCAAGTTTTCATGTTTCAAATGCTTTGATTGCACCAATGGGAAATCTGTCCATCAATAAAGAACCAGCTGAACATAATGTTGTGACTCCAAAATCTTTTATTAGGGGTAGCACAAACACTCAAGGAAATCAGCAAAGGTTCAATGTGCAATTGATTGATGATTCTGACTCTGCCTCTGTGTCTAATGGAAATGTTCCTAACCCTGGAACAGGACATGTTCAAAGCAATGAGACACAAGCTTTGTTTTCGATGTTTACTGAGTCATACAATGCCTTTGTTGCAAAGAACATGATTCACACAAGTGTGGTTCAAGATGATTTGGAACAAATTGATGCAGATGACTTAGAAGATATGGATTTGAAATGGCAAGCTGCTATGTTGGGATTGAGAAGTAGAAGGATGTACAATAGAACTGGTAGATCTCTGGTTTCTGGTCCAAATGACAGGATTGGGTTTGGCAAGTCAAAAGCAATATGCTACAATTGTCAGCAACCTGGTCATTTTGCTAGAGAATGCAATCAACAAAGAAATTTTCAGATGAATCAATTTCTGAATCAACAACCAGGAGGTCAACCTCAATATCAAAACAATCAATCTAGAGGTCACCAGCATTACCAGCAAAACCAGCCAAGATTCAACAACAACAGCAATCAGATGAACAATTTCAACAACAACAGCAGTTACAATCCAAACTTTAATAACTTTCAGTCTCAAATCAACAATCAACAACAGAACATGCAACAGAGTCAAGGATTTCAGCCTCAAATGAATCACAATCAAAACCTTCAAGGAACTCAAAATAGTCAAAACAACACTGTTCCAGCAAATAAAAATCAGATCAGAAATCAAGAAAATGTAGCAGTGACTACACAACATGAAGGAAGTTTTGATTGGAGCAGTCATGAGGAGGATATTGCTGATGACATCAGAAAGGCAAATGTGGCATTCATGGCCATAATTGAGAAAGAAAAGAGAACCTCCTCTCAGGTACACTCTGCTCCTACAGTTAATTTGAATGAACTTATTAGTGAACTAAAAACAAAAGTAGGCAAGCTGGAAGGTGAGTGTTTTAGAAAACAAAGTATCATAAATGAGTATGAGGCAAGTGAAATGATAAGTGATGAAATGATTAAGAGCCTTGAAGATGATTGTATGATCATTTATAGATCTCAAACAAGATACATCACTGAGATTGATGGTCTAAAGAAGATGTTGATTGAAGAAAAGGTGCAAAACACAAGACTAAAGGTTGAAACTGAATTTCTTAAGAATTTGGTCTCAACTGGGAACATTTGTGGAATACTGAATCAAGTGAAAGAACAGGACAAATATAAGACAGTTCCACCTCCATTCAACAACAACTTTATGCCAAAGGTTGACAAAGAGAAAAGAGATGCATACTTACAACAATTCAAAGATGTCTTTCAAGACAGGGAAGAATTTGTTGATTTATACAAAAAGGTAGAAGTGAATGAAGATGGAGAGTTTGTGATTAAGAAAGAAGTGAAAATGGAAAAGTCAATTGGAGTTCAAGTCTCTGAGGATGACTTTGATTCAGATGAGTTGGATCAAGATGATCTGAGTGATTTGAGTGATCAAATCACTGAAAAGGAAATTCAAGTTGCTGAAAAAGGAAGAAAGTATAAAAAACCTGAATCTGTTGATAAGCTTCCAAAGTATCCACCAATCCCACCAAAATCAAAGAAACAAAATGATAACATTAAAAGGGAACATGTCTCTTTTGATATCTGTGAAAGGAGAAAGATAAACTACAATGCAGTCAGACCTCCAAGCAAGACTGTATTGAATAGGATAAAGCAGAACAACAAGAAGAAGAAGGTGAATGAAAAGACTAATACAGAAATCTTTATCCCAGTTTATCCAATCTTTTCTAGTCATGAAGTGTTAGGTGTTGGAGAAGTGGAGACAATGGAAGAATATGAGAAAAGACAGTCAAGGGTTAGAGAAAGCAGTGATGAAGAACCTATGATTATGAAGAAGTTTGTCTTTGTCAAAAGCAATGTTGAAAGACAAGACATCAAGATTGAGGAATTTGTTCCTTTTTCAATTGACTTTGATGGTTTGAAGAATCAGAAGACTTTAGGAGTCAATACACCTAAGCCAAGTGAAAGATTCAAGAAACCAAAAGAACATGAAGTCTTCAAAGGAAAAGTTTGGTGCAGAAAATGTGATGAATATGGTCACCACACAGATTCGTGTCATGAAAGATTCAAACTCAAACCATTTCATGTACCAGATGGAAAAATGTATGGTCAAGACTTTGCATTGTACAAACAGAAATATGAAATGTATTTGGGAAAAGGGAATGTCTGTGGAAAGAAGACAATTAATGAAGAGAATGTTGAAATCAAAGGAAAGAAACATGTGACTGAGTGTGCAAGAAGAAGTAAGTCACCACAGAAGCACAAGAAGATGATAAAGAAGAAAAATCAGTCATTGAAGATTAATCAAGACATTCAATCAGTTAAATCTGATGAATCATATGGATCATTAAACAGTGAAAAGACAAGAAGAAAAGATACTTATCAGAGAATAAAATCAACTGAGCTTACTGGTGATGAGAAGTTCTTGATGAAACATGGATATGAACCACAAGGTTTCACTTGGAAACTTGAAGCAGAAACTAAAATTGAAGCTGTGGCTGATGTAAGAGACTACTCAGATCAAAGGACTATGTCTTGAAAGAAAATGTCACTGACTCAGTTGAACCTCAATGTTCAGTTTCACTTTTCAAAACACCAAGAGAATGTGGCTATGAAACTGATCATTCTGATAATCTGGAAATCACTCATGCAGATCCTGATTCTACAACACTCACTTCCCAGGCTGTCACTGAAATTGACACTGATAAGTTGCAAGTTGATGAAACTTGCACCTCATCACTTAACTAATCAAATTTCTCTTTGAGCAGGAACAGGCCACTCCATTGAATGACATATGGTATATGGATAGTAGTTTTTCTAGGGACATGACTTGTGGCAAGAGGTCACTTGTGAACTATGAAGAGAAATATGAAGGTCCTGTTGCCTTTGGGAGTGATGAAAATGGTGGAAAGATTGTGGGTAAAGGAATCTTGACAAATGGAAAGGTGTCATTTGATAATGTGTTTCATGTTGAGGGACTTCAATACAATCTTCTGAGCATATCACAGATGTGTGATAAAGGTTACAAAGTTAGTTTTGATGATTCTCATTGCTTCATCTTAAAACCTGAATTTGTGATTCCACCTGAGATGATTATGATGATGGCACCCAGAAATGGCAACTTATATGAGTTGAATATGAAAGAAGCCATTTCAAGAGGTGGTGCATGTTTTGTTTCCAAAGCCACTGAAAATAAATCAAAATTGTGGCATAGGAAATTGTGTCATGTAAACTTAAAGAACATGAATATACTGGTCAAGGGTGAACATGTGATTGGTTTACCTACAAGAGAATTTAAGTTTGATGATCACTGTGATTCATGTCAAAAGGGCAAGCAACACAAGTCTACTCATAAGACAAAGCTCATCAATTCAATTGATCAACCACTTGAGTTACTTCACATGGATCTTTTTGGTCCTGTGAGTGTGCCAAGTATTGGAAAGAAAAGATATTGTCTGGTAATCATTGATGACTATTCAAGATATACTTGGGTCTATTTCCTAAGTACCAAGGATGAGTCTGCTGAGTTGATTATGGGTTGTGTTACAATGATTGAGAACAAGCTGAATAAGAAAGTCAAAATGATGAGAAGTGACAATGGTACAGAGTTCAAAAATGGAGTTATGGAAGAATTCTGCACAAAGAAAGGAATATTTCAACAATTCTCAGCTCCTAGAACTCTGAACAAAATGGTGTGGCAGAAAGAAGAAACAGAACTTTGATAGAAGCTGCCAGAACCATGTTGACTGATGCAAATCTGCCTGTCACTTTTTGGGCTGAAGCAATCAATACAGCATGTTATGTTCATAACAGGGTACTTGTAAACAAAAGGCATAACAAGACTCCATATGAAATTTTCAATAACAGAAAGCCTTACATCAAGTTTTTCAAGCCCTTTGGTTGCAAATGTTTTCTATTGAACACTACAGATTATTTGAACAAGTTTCAAACTAAGTCACTAGATTGTTTCTTTGTTGGATATTCTAGTCACTCAAAGGCATACAGAGTTTATGTGAAAGATCACATGAGTGTGTTAGAGTCATCTGACATCATTTTTAATGAAAATCAATTCAATACAGTCAGTGGTGCAACATGGCTGTTTGATCATGAGAGACTAATAAAGTCATTCAAGATTTATTCTGAAGACTTTGATGATTCATTCTACAAGACCAGTGTGATTTAAGAGAATAAGAAGAAAGAACTGGACTTGGAAGAATTGTGGAAGAAGGTTGCTAGAAAAGAAAAGGAATACACTTTTGTGAAGAGCTCCTCAAGCAATGCAATTGAACAAGATCTGGAGATAACAAGTCAAGACTGTCCTAAAATGATCATGTTCAAAATGGGAGTGACACAGGCAACCAATCAAATGAAGATGAAGCTGCAACAACAGCAAGATTTCAAGACTTGTTTCAAAGCTTGAATCTGGGAAACAATGGTGCATCTACTTCAGGACAAAACAATGATGAAGCACCAGAGTTTCATGATGCAGAAGCTGATTTGATCATTGAAGAACCTGAACTTAATGAATCAAATCTTGACACAAATTTGTCTACAAATATGATAATACAAACTCCTACTGTTGAAAAGAATCATCCTGCTGAAAATATCATTGGTGACTTGCATGAAAGAGTAACAAGGAGTCATTCTGAGATAGCAAACATCTGTCTTTACTCTTGCTTTCTATCCCAATTAGAACCAAAGAATATTGCTCAAGCATTAAAAGACAACAGTTGGGTAGAGGCTATGCAAGAGGAATTGGCACAGTTTAGAGATTTACATGTATGGGATCTTGTAGACAAGCCACATGACAGATATGCAATTGGAACCAAATGGGTGTTCAGAAACAAAAGGGATGAAAGGGGTTTGGTGAGACTTGTAGCACTGGGATGTCTTCAAGAAGAAGGGATAGACTTTGAGGAAGTATTTGCACCAGTTGCAAGACTGGAAGCCATAAGAATTTTCCTTGCATATGCTACCTCAAAGAACATAAGAGTATTCCAGCTTGATGTTAAATATGCATTCCTAAATGGAAAGATTGAAGAAGAAGTGTATGTGGCTCAACCACCAGGTTTTGAGGATCCCATGTATCCAAACAGGGTGTATAAGTTAAACAAAGCCCTTTATGGATTGCATCAGGCTCCTAGAGCATGGTATGATGAGCTATCAAATCATTTACTTGAAAATGGTTTCACAAGGGGAGCCATTGACAAGACACTCTTCTACAAAAGAAAAGGGTCAGATTTGCTGCTTTTACAAGTCTATGTTGATGATATCATCTTTGGATCAACAAATGAAAATATGTGTTTGGAGTTTGAAGAGGTGATGAAGTCCAAGTACAGCATGAGTTCCATGGGTGAAATGAACTTCTTTTTGGGGCTACAAGTTCAACAAATGGCTGAAGGGACCTTCATTCATCAAACTAAGTATGTGCAGGACATTTTGAATAAGTTCAACTGTCATGCTTACAAGACTGCTTCAACTCCAATGGACACCAAAGAAAAGATGATAGCTGATGAAAAGGGGGAGTCAGTTGATGAGCATGAATACAGAGCCAAGATTGGATCTCTGATGTATCTGACTGCAACAAGACCAGATATCATGTTTGCTGTGTGTGTGTGTGTGCTAGGTTCCAGTCAAATCCAAAAGTCTCCCACATGAATGTTGTTAAAAGAATATTCAGATACCTGAAGGGAAGACCAGACTTAGGGATTTGGTATCCAAAGAACCTATCCTTTGATCTGATTGCATATACAGACAGTGATTATGATGGATGCAATATGAGTAGAAAGTCAACATCAGGGGGATGCCAGTTTTTGGGAGAAAGGCTAGTGTCATGGAAATGCAAGAAACAGACTACAGTATCAACCTCTACTGCAGAAGCTGAATATGTTGCTGCATCTGCCTGCTGTGCACAAGTTCTCTGGATTCAAAATCAGATGCTGGACTATGGTTTGAATTTTCTAAACACCCCTATTCTGATTGATAATACTGCTGCGTATTTTACTGTTAAGAATCCTGTGCAACATTCTAAGACTAAGCATATTGAAAGCAGACATCACTTCATCAGATATTGCAGTGAAAAAGGTTTGATTGAAATGCAAAGAGTTAATACAAGTGATAATTTGGCTGACCTATTCACCAAACCACTTGATAGAACCAGATTCAATTTTCTTTTAAAAGCCCTAGGGATGATCAACTCTGATGAAATCTGATTAAGGATGTGTGCTTGGTTGGGTACCTCTATGTGCTACTTGAATATTTTATTAGAGGTTACACTTGCTAAATATGTTGCTGAATATGTTGCTGAATATGTTACTAAGTATGTTAAATGTTATGTGACATAACTATTTGTATGTGTGTATCTCTGTGATAACTGATTATTTTATTAGAGATTACACATATTGAATATGTTTCAACTAAATGTTATTTAATATGTTTTGATTATGTCCCTGTTTTGATGTTAACTGATAGGTGCTTGAGTAACTATCTGTGCAATTTGCTTGAAATTGATGGTAATTCTTGACTATCATGTTAACTGATCTGATGTTATGATAAGTAGTTTGATCTGTTTAGGTGAAACTGAATGCTTATATGATGTCATGAGTAATCACATGTTTACGGTTACTTGAATATGTTCTTAATCTGATCTTCTGAAATTGTTAAGATAGGATAGACATTGAATGTTAGTACAGTCTGTTTTTCTTGATGATGTTAAGAATGATTAAGATTTAAGTATGTGATGCAACTGTTTGTGTCAAAATGAGTTTTATGTCAAAATTAAGTGATTCATTGGATTTTATAATGAATTTTGCATAAATACTATATTTTGGTCAAAACATGAGCAAGTTAATTAATGGTGAAGAGATATGATAAGATTATTCAGTTCAAGCTTTTAAGAAGCTTAAAAGAAGGATTTTTTTTAAAAGGGAAAGTCTCAAGTAGTTATTTTTGCTGAAAATTATGTCATTTGCCCAGTTAGAAGGACATGCACTTGTGTATGTTTGGTCCTTAAATCTCTACAGATTCAAAGGATAGCCATTGACCTGAAAACTGAATGCATTTGGGGCAATTATGACTTGTTTCTTATTTCTTCACTTAAAACTATGTAAATAACTCTGACTTTAACAGGACATATATTCACATGTATGTTTGGTCCTGTTGACCACTTTTGGTCAAAACAGGATAGCCATTAACCTAATAAGAAAGAGATATTGGGGTGATTGAATATTAAACTGTGTTTTTGGGAAATGATAGTACATTGACTACTTAGCTGCTCATATGGAATTATTAGGCAAAAAAAAGGCCTTAGTATAGTCATTAACATGTATGGTTGCTTTCCCATGATGATGTAAAATCTAAGGTGATATAAACATAATGAATATGCTAATCTTTATGTGGAGATGCATAGTTGTTTTGCATGTCTCAAGATAGGTCTCTCCGAATGATATGGCAGAAAAGTGATTACCCAGTCATACACGAGCCTGTTGTTATTTGGTCAACCAAAATGAAACATCTTTAAATATGACAAAGAACATGGTTAAGAAAATTTGAGAAAATATCAAAAACAATGGGAAGAATGAATAAATCAACCAAAAGTTGATAAGTGTTTTAAATATTTTATCAAACAAGAGGGTTACAACAAGAACTACAAAGATGTTGGCAAAATCTGTCCCATCTTGAATGAAAGGCATGTTGCTAACTGTAAGTCCAACGTTCAACCTCTATATATGTTTGAATCTAAAAAATACAAAAAAATACAATAAGTTCTGTCATACAAAAAAACTATTTTTGACCAAATACAGGAGGTTGGAGTCAAATTGGGGTGATCTGGGGAAAGCCAAATAAGCTTTGAGAAGAGATATGAGGCATCATAGCACAGTGTTGACCATTATTGCATTATGCTCAAATTGAACTTTAATCATATCACCAAAGAGATGAAAATCATGCTAAGTTTATACCTGCTGTTAACCTATCTAAGTTGTCATAATAATGCTGAGAGTGAAGTAATGAGATAGCTGCTTAGCTTAGTCAATATGATCCCATTCCTGAGATCTTTTCATTTTAATAAAGATATTGTTTTAAAATGAATTATAGCTGAAATTTGATCTCTAAATGCACCATTTGCACTTAAACTATGTTCTGAAATGATACATAACTTAGAAATGTCTTTGACAAGTGGTTTAAGTCAAAAAGTGTTGCATTTTGCCTAAAATAGGTTGAATATGTAAGTTCGAGTAAGGTTTGATGATTTATAACCTTCTCGAGCACAAACTGTTTGAATATGTATTTTCGGGTAAGGTTTAACCTTTCCGAGTACAAAACAGTTGATTATGTGTGAATATGTAAGTTCGAGTAAGGTTTGATGATTTATAACCTTCTCGAGCACAAACTGTTTGAATATGTATTTTCGGGTAAGGTTTAACCTTTCCGAGTACAAAATAGTTGTCTATGTGTGAATATGTTGTTTCGGGTAAGGTTTGAAAAATCTCAACCTTTCCGAGTAAGCTTAGTCATTTCTGACTAACTTTATGATTTCGAGCATACTTTGAAGTGTTTACACTTTTCGGGTAGAGTACACTGTTGCACTCATTTTCCCGAGTAAGCTTGAAGTCTTGAGATGATTATGTGTTGAAATAGCTGTCTTTTAACAAGAAATTCTTGTTTCGAGCAAGCTATGCATGTTATATGCTAGTTTCAAGTAAGCTATGCATGTTATATGCGGATTGTGTTTCCAAGCAAACTTTGTGAACTTGAGTAAGTACACCGAGTAAGCTTTGTGTGAATATGTTTTTAGGAAAGGCTTGTTAATCTTTCCGGGCACGCTTAGATGTTACTGTTTAAGTTTGTCATGTTTCGGGTATGGTTTGAAATGTTGAGTTTCCTCGAGTAAGGGCATACCTGATGATTGAATGTGTTTATCCTAGCGAGCTCAGTGCTAACTTAGGATTTTCGAGCAAGCTCTATGAAATTTTAGACTATAGCACACTTAAATGTTTATGTGTTTAATTTCATTTCGAGCATGCTCTGTGATATATGTGGTTATGATTTCTTTGAAATTACAAGTGTTTTCGGGCAAACTTTATTTTCCGAGCACACTTTATATTTCGGGTACACTTGTGTTCCTTCAATATACTTGGTAATTTCAAACTTTAACTTTCCGAGTACACTGTCTGCTAGAATTTCTTTTTGAGCACACTTTGTACTATATGAAAGTTATTCGGGTATACTTTACATAAGATTGTTGTCCGAACACACTTTACATTTGAAAGAGTGCTCGAACACACTATGTATACAAGCATACTTGAATGAATGCGTTGATTGAATATGTAAGATGGTATGATGAAATTGTTTAGATTCATACTTGAATGAATGCGTTGATTGAATATGTTAGTTAATATAATAAAATTGATTATGATTCTTTTTAGGGTTCATGCTAGATAAGTTTTAATTTGAAATTGAGAAATGCTTGAGAAACTTTATCTTTACATACTTTACCACTTTTGGACACACTTTTAAATAGATAAGGAAACCATTCTTGAAATAGATAAGAAAGTTATGTGATAAAAGACAAGATTCTCACTTTATCTGACATGCTAAAAAAAAACAATATATGCAGACCTTTATTCATAACTCTTTTCTGATAAAGCTGCAGATATGTACCTTACTTTTGACTTAACTCTCTTTAAAAGAAGACCTGTATATGCTATTTAAAATTTCAAAATTCACATTTCAAGAGTAACTAACATTTGTGTTTTTGTGCAGACTTCAATATTATTCAAGACAACGGTTTGAATTGAAATATTATTTTTACCTTAATTTCTTTTTACTTTCAGATCTAACTGATAATTGTCTGTTCATTGATGTAACAAAAAATCAGCAATGGATCCAACTCCAAGTAATTCCAATTCCTACAAACATCATCTTTCTGAAGAACTGAAGAAAGCATTGCAACGAGTTCAAACCCTAATGTCTGAGGTTGAGAAGATCTCAGCTGCCCCAAAACAGGGGGAGAAAGTACTGAATCAGGGGGAGAATTCGCTGAAGCTTCTCTCAATTTATGAAAAGGATAGCTCAGATGATGAAGCTGACAATGTTCCAGAAAATGAAAGGAAGGATCGTGAGGAAAGAAGGAAATTAAAAGGAAAAGAAATTGCACAAGAGGATGTTGAAATTAAGAAAATGGACTTTGAAATGAATACAATGAACTCTGAACTAAACGAATCTGAATCAGAAGCCAAAAGAGTCTATGAGCAAAGAATGACAGAAATTCATGACAGAGAAGTTCTGAGTCAAAGGTTGTCTGACAAAGACTTTGAAGAACAAGAAAATTTGTTGCAAATGTTTGAAGATGAGAAAAGGCTAAGAGATGAAGTGATAAATAAACAGAGAGAAGTCCCATAAGAAGTAATTGACAACTGCTTAAATGATAAAGAAATTCCAAATGGTGTGCTAGTATCTCTACTCAAATTGATTAAACAAGAAGAACCCGAGACAGAAGTGAAAGAGAAACTAGACACTGTCATTGACATGATTTCAAAGGCTTTAAGCAAAGAAAAGAATACTCAAGACAATGAACTAAAAGGTTTGAAATTGAAAGATGATTTGGAACAAGAAGTGGAAATTCAAAAATTCTTAAGCAAATATGGTGGTAAACCAAAATTTTTGATTAAGAATGGAATTCCTTTTGAATATGTAAAATTAATGACAAGAAAAGAGATTTTGAGCAACTTCAAGAAAATGAAAGGACAACAGCTGAACTTGAAGAAGGGAGCCGCTCAGTCTCTGGTTGGTAAGAACAATGGAATGTCGAAAAATATGGATGATCTATCAAGGATGATAGTGAAAGGGAAATTCAATGTAGAGGAATTCTGCAAACAGACAACATCCTTACTTCCAAAACAAAACAAAACAAAGAAAAGGAAGATATCTGTGGATACTCAGGAAAATCTAATGCAGATGCACTTGAAGATGGATAAAACCCCTGACAAGGTTGTTGCAAAAGGCAAAAATCCTTCTGTCAACCACAATGTTATGCCAAGTGGAATATTCTGTGATTCCAGGACTGAACATCTGAATGTTATGATGGAAAATGGAGAGATTGTGAAGATCTTCTCTAAGATTGACTTCAGAAAATTCAATCTATGGCAATTGAATGTGCTTGCAGCACTGCATCTCTCTGATTCCAAGGAAAGGCAAAGGCTTACAAGTGGTATGCAATCAGAGTTGCTGGGATTCTTGAGAGAGCAGCAAAAATTGGACTTTCCATGCCTAAACAAGCATCTTTGGCTAAATTGAAGAATGTTTAGGATTTGCTTATGAAACTTTTACTTATGTAATTTGATTATGAAATTTGACTTTTAATTTGATGTGTATTTTGCTAAGTGTATGTAACCACAGAGTGTTTTGGGTCAACTGAGGTGTTCCAATCTAGGGGGAGATTTTGGGTCAAGAATTTGACCCAAATGAGGAGATTTGACCGAAAACGAAGAATATGGAAGATTGGAATCTTCTCAACCTCCTCAGAAACTGCGTAGTATTGAATCCGAGCACACCTTGGACCTTCGAGTAAGCTTTTACTTAGCCGAGTACGAGATTTTGCCTCCCGGGCAAGGTTTACTTCAAATAGACTTCTTAAGTGGATATCCGAGCAAGGTATGCTTTTTATTGATTTTCCGAGTAAGGATCATTGATTTGGCATATCCGAGCAAGGTTCACTTTGTCAAGCAGGATTGTTCTTCAAGACCAAGTATTTTACTCTTCCGAGTAAGGTATGGTCAACCAAGTCCAAGAAGCCAAGTAATTGGAAGACCGGGCAAGGTATTCTTTAATAATTATGGTCCGAGTATACTTGATGAGTTAATGGAATATCTCTAAGTTATATCGAGTAAGGTTCTGCTCAAGTAAGGTATGTATTCTCGAGTACACCTTATCAATAAGTTATTCAATGACAATGAGCCGAACAGGACCATAGAAGAACAAGGTTGCTCGTAAGGATTTGTCGGGCAAAGTTTGATAAGTCCAAGAAGATTGAAGTCTACTCGGTGAATATTTTACTTGGTAAAATATTCTTTAAGTAAAGTCTACCCGGAAACTGATTCCAAGTACACTTCTATGTTTACCAAGTCTGAAGGAAGGCCGAGTACACTGCGTACTCGGAGACTGAAGTTTAATGAAAAGCCTACCCGGAAGACTTGTTTTACACTTAGTTTATTTTTGAATATGTAATTTGAATATGTACTATCGGATAGGGTTTCTAGAAGGAATGACAGCTGTCTTAGGTTGGCAGGCCTATAAATAGAATAATTAGGGCACGCCGCCGAGAGATGGAGACAGACACACAGAATACACACGACACATTAATTGAGAATATTTTGTGTGTGTAACGGCTGTCCAAGGATTCCTTATAAACCCTAAATCGATTACTCCTTTTGTATGACTAACATTATATAAATGGAAATCTTTTGAGTGAATCCTGTGTGTGTCTTCTATCTTTGAATATTCATTGCAACCGTATGTTTGTTATTGATTCCGCCTTTAACAAACGATCATCTTTCTAAATATAGTAACCCGTCATTAACTCAATTGTCAACACGATTAATTTTGTGTGAGTTATGACATGATTGATTAAAGATCCGAGCCGAATCGACCATAAAAGTGGGACCTGACACTAGTTGCCACCCATGGACGTAGGTCAGTTTAGACCGAACCACATTAAATCCTCGTGTCCGTGTATTGCTTTCGTGTCGTGTACAGGTTTGTGTGTGCGTTTAATCATAACAAGTGGTATCTAGAGCTTAGGTTCGGGATCACACGAAGAACACTTTGAACCAGCGGAGTCGCCGCCAAACCTTCCGGCCGCCGCCACCCTACCGCGTTGGGGTTTCGCCGCTGCCTACGGTTTACCGTCGTTTCGCCGCTAATAAACCCAACGTGACGATCTTGACTTGGGTTCTGTTTCGAAAGTCAAGCACCGAATCACCACCGTGTACGCGTTGAGTCAAACGTCGTAGTTGAGGAGCAAATCGAGTTTGAGGTGGAATGTCAAACACAGAAGAAAGACTTCTGTTTGACTAAGAATCTCAGTATTTTGTTTGGACCTACTCCTGATCTTGTTTTTTTTCTTTTTTGCTGGGTCACGCTTATTTTGGCAGGAACCAAAAGTTGACAGAAATATTCTTCTTTTGTTATTGTTGTTGAGCCATAATAGAAAGGTAGCATTTGTTTAAAACAAGTGGTGAAATTAAATATTTTGGCAGATTAGTCAATTTATTTGAGGGTTGAGATCCTATTATATTAAGTACGAGCCAAGAACAGTTGAATCAAGATTCTATTTTTATGAAGAACAGTCGTTAAATCATAAGAAGCGTTAAAGAAATCGAGAACCAGTGCCAACCGTGTTTGTCAGGTTTTAAATTTTCAGTTTAAAGTTTAAAGTAGGTTGATTATTTAACAGAGTTCAGTAGAACAGTTGTTAAGTTCAGGCCCGTGCGATTGTTGTGTTTGTCTCTGTTTCATCCAGTTTTTCGTAATAGTCATTGTCATGGTAGAAGATGGAAAGGTTTCGATACAGAAGATTGATGGACAGAAGTTTGGTAGGTGGAAGATGCAGATTGAGGCACTACTTTGTTAGAAAGACTTGGATGTAGTGTTTGAGGATAAAAAACCAGAAAAGTTGTCAGAAGCAGATTGGAAGAAGTTAGACAAGAAAGCTAGGGCTTTTATTACATTGTTGTTGTCGGAAGATGTGGCATTTAACGTCATGAAAGAAACCATGGCCCGTGGTATGATGGACGCACTATCCAACATGTATGAGAAGCCTTCGCAGCGAATAAGGTCTATCTTATCAGAGAGCTAGTGACAACTCGAATGAAAGAGGGTGGGTCAGTTACAACGCATATCAATTATCTTAATTCGAACCTCTCCCGCTTAGTGTCAGTCGACATAAAGTTTGATGATGAAGTTCAAGGTCTTTTGTTGTTATCCTCTTTGCCCGACAGTTGGTCGCAAACAGTGACTGCGGTTTGTAGTTCGTCTACAAAGATTACTTTTGATGGGATTCGGGATTTGATTCTTGGGGAAGATTCAAGACGCCGAAATTCAGGTGGATCATCAAGTGATATATTAGTCACAGAAGGTAGAGGTAGGGGAAAACAACGAGGCAGTGGGAGTAGGAAGAGGAGTCAGTCTAGGACTCATAATGATATTGAATGTTGGGTTTGTAAGGAGAAGGGACACTTCATGAATCAGTGTCCGAATGGTAAGAAAGAGGTGAACATTACAGAAGTCAACACTGCAGAAGAATGCCCAGAAGATGAGTTTTACGTTCTTAGTGTTGAGGATAACGTTGATGCTTGGGTGATGGATTCTGGTGCATCGTTTCATGCCACTCACTGTAGTGAAACGATAAAGAATCTAAAGTTTGGGGATTTTGGAAAGGTTCGACTTGCGAACGATGATATTCTAGAGGTTACGGGTATGGGAGATGTTGATTTGATAACTTCAACCGGTACTTCTTGGACTTTGAAAGATGTTAGGGTTATTCCAAGTTTGAAGAAAAGTTTGATTTCAGCTGGGCAGTTGGATGACCAGGGTTACGATGTTAAGTTCGGGAATGGGCAATGGAAAGTAGTTAAAGGGAATCTCGTTGTTGCTCGTGGCAAGAAAATGGGTTCGTTTTAGTTTTGGTGAAAGACAAAGTCCGGTTCACAGAATCTCGTGGGTAGAAGAAGGTTTGTTTTGCAAGTAACAAACCAAGAGCCAGAGTGAAGATTCAGGATGAACGAGCTAGGAAGGTTAAATCAGTCAGAGGACATCGTGACAGTGGGAGCACATGTCGTGTTTCAGTTACAGTTCTAGGTCGACAGTGGATTAAGAAAACCAGTATTCCAGCTGTAAAAGTCTCTCCAGTGAATTACTTGCTGAATATGGAGAGTGTTTGTTCTCAGGGTATCTAAGGATCCGGTAGTTTGTTTCAGTGGGAGCCGGTAGGGACAGAGAACGGGTCAGGGGAAGTTTTAGCCGTGACTGACATGTTGGAGCTCCGGGGAGCTTCCACGAGCCTTCAGGTTAATTGATGAGAAGGCGGTGGCAACTAGAAGATGGTTAATGTTCGGATTACAGAAGTACAATCAGGAGTGCAGACGAGAGTACTCAAGGCCTCCGAGTTAGAGTTTGTTGGGTTTCGTAGGCCTTTTCGGTGTAGGTCCAGTTTATTATTTGAAGTCCAAAGGGCAGGTCCGGCCTGGTTTGGATTTCTTGTTTAATAAGATACAAACCCTAAGTGTATCTCTATATATTTTATGTCGTGTACTTGTAATCGTTGTCACTCAATAAAGATATACATAGTTGCCACCCGTGGAAGTAGGTCAGTTTAGACCGAACCACGATAAATCCTCGTGTCCGTTTATTGCTTTCGTGTCGTGTTCAGGTTCGTGTGTGCGTTTAATCTTAACACCCTCTGAGTCAAATAGATTGCTAAAGCTTCAACCTAAATGATGGGGATATAAACAATTAGTTTAAGAAATAATGAAACTCACTGAAGAATTAGACGAAAAAAACTAGAAACTAAACCTTTTAAAAATGCTTGTCTCGTCTTCTGATGCAAGATACTGCATTGCAAATTTTGATGTTTCGGCCTCCTAAATCCACTTTTGGCGCTACACGAACATGCTAGTCAGTAAAAGTGAAATATAAAGAGGATCATAGAAAGTGTGGTTGAAACTAATAATCTAATTAATCAATGTTAGTATCTTTAAAAACATGATCTAAATACCCACAAAGAAAAAATGAACTAACCTAATAAGAATAGATTGATTTCCACCATACGCACATCACACAATGAACCAAATGAATTCTACAATTATATATGTATTATAAAAAGAAAACTGGTACGTCCATGTTTAGCTAATTACTTTAAATTAATAATTCATATTGTTTGGTAATAATTTAGATAATTACATCTATGTTCAGGTGCTATTCACAAAAAGATTTTAAACAAAACAATAGCAAAAACAACCTATAAATGCAGCAACATTGCTGCAAAACTTGTACCTGAAGTGCAGTCAAAGTTACAGCATAGTTAGCCTAGTCCTGATAGGAACCAGGTCACACTCTCGATAGTCGAAAGCAGGCTTTTGTCATGCTAAAATGCAGTTAAATCTGTAGCTTGTCCTCGTTGGGTTGGCACCCAAGGGTGAATAGTTAACAGAGGAAGCACAACCACTACTATACTGCTAGTCGATTGCTCTTGAAGACCCGTCATTTCAAAAGGCCCTAAAACTCACAACATATAGAGCATATACTGATGTATAAACATAAAATGAAGCATTAAATGGAATTAAGACTGTCTAGTTCACATGAAACATTATAAAAAAGCCTTAAAATGTAATTAAGATTGTCTAGTATACATGAACCAATATAAATTTGCAATAAGTTCTACTATCCAAACAAATATCAATATATTATCAATATATTATCAATATACTACATGCACTATTTATGATCAATCTTAAGAGCAAAATGAGAACAATGAACCTGTGGAAGGGTTTATATCAACGAGTGTGACTGTGAATTTTAAATTGGGGAAATAAACCACTCGTGTTCATACTTCCTCATCTCTCCTGCACATCAATGAATCAAAATTAACATCTTTAGACTTCAGAATCACTCAACCACAGTTCAAAATTGGAAATGTTGCTATAACTATATTAAATGTACAACGCAAAGCCTAAAATCAACACTTAATATGCACCCAATCAATTAAATATCAAATTTTAAAGAAAGGTATGTATAAAAAGATAAATTAAATATTAAATTTCATTTCTTAAAAAAAAGTTAGGGTAAAATATATTGATCTAGGCAATTTAGATACAAATAAATTTCATTCCATGTAATATTACTTTCATAGTTTCATGGCAGTCATGAATATACCAAGTACCGATGTCAACTGCGTATTCTAGTTTCAAATTGGCAGTTTGACTTTAACCAAATCACAAAAATGACAGTTTGACTTAGAAAGTTAATAGTTTGACTTTAACCAGGTTACCAGTTTGACATTATAAAAATTATAGTTTAACTTTAACCGAATTACCAATTTGACTTTTAAAAACATAACAGTTTGGCAACCAAGTTGAACATCATTTGTTAAGGCAAAACACAACTTCACATCTTTCAAGAGAAAGATTTGTAATTGTTTAACTAATAACAGATTTTATCTAATTTTATAAATAAGTATTGTATCAAAATTAGTTGACACCTACATAAATAAAAAAATTAATGAAAACTTCACATAGAAAAATTATAGTTCCACTGTGTGTCAACAGTTCAAAACATTTGTGTTCAAACAAAATAGAAATTAATATTAGTTAAATATCATATATTTTCAGAACTTTCGAGATCCGTCTACCTGTATCAGCAACGCAAGGAGTTCCAAATGTTCAACACCTGAAATTAATTGGTCATGATTATCACGAGATCAACCAAATAAACATTGAAATTGACACTAAATATTATTATTTAAACCTACGTTTCCTAGTTACAAATGAACTTAAAACATCTTTTACCTTTTTACATTAATTTCGTTGAATATGTAGGCTCTAAAAGTAAGATCTAGACATCAAGCTCAATCTTGAATGCCTCAATGGTTGGATTTGATCCTCATCTTGCGTGTGACAATAGTCATCAAGGGTTGAAGTCCGGCATCAAACAAGTTTGATTTGATCCTCATCTACAACAAACTTTAAAGAATTAAAAAGTCCAGTTAATGAACCCAAACAACTGTAATTGGAAATTGCTTTGAAATTACTTCTGATACGGTGACAAAGACCATAAACCGAGCAACCATAGCTGCTATTAAGGATTCAACCCTGTCCAATCGAGCAAATTTGTTGAAATGGCCTAAAAAAAGGATGAATTGTAAAGAAGGCAACAAAACTGATTAATAGATGAACTGTATCAGTGTGAGATGTAAAGAAGAAGAAAATGAACTTACGATCTGTGATTTTTTTATTAGAGTTGACCTTACCGGCCAACAAGTAGTTTGGATACCGGTCTATTGGGGTTTCATCGATGGTTAAGAGACCGTATATAATATAAATTGAGCGTAAAACGATTGAAGAATCTTGTGATTGGAGGTCAAATGACGAAAGATTCGCCAGTGTAGGAGAAGTTTGAGAGAGAGATAGAGAGATAGAGAAAGCGTTTGAATTTTGAATGGAGATTAGGGTTTTCAATTTTGAATAATGTGTAGGAGAGAACGATGTAGTTTAGGCGGGATTCAAATTTTCATCAACCGGTATTACTTTTTATTAGGCTTGCATGCTTCAAGATCTTGTAACTTGTTCTTATCATTATATAAACTCTTAATTTTAAGGGTTTTGGTGAAATGACCATTTTACCCTTTCTATATGTATTATAAGATAGTATAGATATATATATATATATATATATATATATATATAGATAAACTTCACAATTCATATATTAATGTTGAGCACAATTTCTATGATGTAAACAACTAAATAGATGTGGACCCGTTCCTATTGATACAAAATCAATGTACTTGGGTAAATGTATGATCATACTAGATGAGAATATATGAGGATGAGATAGCAACCACCAAACATATAATAAACACTTAAGCACATAGAGTATAATCATAGAGCATGAAATAATCACAAATAAACTTATATTGAATTATGTCTTGAATAGATGTGGTAATAAAACATCTATACAAGTGAATAAAGTATACATTCTACCCCAAAAATATAAAAGATGAAAAATGGGGATATGTAAACTCACATGGATGATTAGGACGATTTTTGATTATAGCTTAAACGAGTTGAACGGGTGGTTCGGTGAAACTCAACGAACTATCCCAAAAAGAGTAACGAGGATTCGGTGTTTCAAGTTCGTCACAGAGATCGATCCCTAATTGAAGTGAGTAATTGGTGAAATTAGTTGTATGAATGGGTCAGAAATATATCAAGGATTGTTTATCCTAGTCTAATTGATTTATAATGAAGTTTAAAGAGTCCAAATGATGGATTTAGAAGTCGGTTTTGACTTTTAGTCAACAAGGAATGATTAACAGTTGATTGTGAAAATTAAACTTGGAGAAACGGTTAGGAATTGATAATAATCATCAAGCAGGTCAACTAAAGCGTGAAATCAAAATTAATGTTGCTAAATTAGATTTTGGGTGCGATTATAAACTTTTCTTGCAAAGGGAAATGGTGGTCTGCACTATGTCGACGAGGAAGGAAGGAGAAAAGGAAAGTTTGGAGTTTTGACAAAACCAGCCCCTGGAGTTTAGAATGTACAAAAAAAACTTAAACAAAGTATTACAAACTCTTATTATAATTTATCGAATGACCCTTTGGGTTAAGGGAAAGTTTTAAAAGATGAAAAATACTTTAATAAACTTTAGAGAACTTTGACGAGAACTACACCGTAATTTGTCACAACTTTTATTACGTTTTTGCAAATGACGAAATATGGACTATTGAAATATTTATGAAAATTTAAAAAAAAAAAATTTATTGACATGAAGTTCATCATTTTATTGACATTGCGATTCTAAAACTTTCAAGGCGGGTCGGGTAGATGCGAGCTTGCTATAACTGTAATGACCCTAGCCTCTTTTGCAACACATGTCCTCGACTCACAAATGTGAAATCGCCTCAGCATGCTCCAGCCCCACATTATCAGGTCTAGATGTACCAAACTCAGCAATCTTACCAACCACAAGTTCCGCAATTGTTGGCTAACCAAGATCAAGTTTAGCCGCATCTAGCCATTCTAACTCATGTACCACAAGGTGGTCAAACCGTTCAAGTAGCTCAAGCTCCTCAAGGTACTCGTGGGCGTGCTTTCATGATTAACCCAACCAAGCCCAGTAAATTGGTGACGAGGTTAACGTCACGTTCCTCGTGAATGACCAATTCACATCTATTTTATTTGATATCAGTGCCAATATGAGCTTTGTTTCTTTTAAATTTGATCATTTGCTTGCTAAACCACGATATCTGTTGAGGTAGCTACTGGTACATTTGTATCAATTGACTCGGTTATTCAAAATTGCTAGTTAGATCTAAATGGCAACAATTTTCAATCAATCTCATTCCTATGCAATTAGGAAGATTTGACATCATAGTAGGCATGGACTGATTTCGTGCTGAAACTGTTTGCTTTGAGAAGTTCATTCGTATATCGCTTGCCGATCCTCAACTCCTTTGTGTCTCTGGTGAAAAGCCTTGTCCCTCGAGCCAAAATCTTATCACTTGTTTTCAAGCCCAAACGTAATTACGCAAAAAGTATGTAGCATCTGTAGCTCATGTAGTGGAAAAGAAGGAACAAAAAATTGAAGACACTCCTGTTGTTCGCTGGTATCCCGAAGTGTTTCCCAATGATGTGTAAGGCCCCGTTACCGGTGCCTCATATTTGGACGTTGGATTTACTCATAAAAACAGTTCTACAAATCACAGTTTATTAAAACTTCGCGGAATATAAAAACTTTTATAAAACATTACATAACTTGTCTTAAACAACATCTTTTTATTTCAAAAGCTAATAATTAAACATAAACTGATAAACATCTCGAGTCTCCGGATGCCAGCCTCTATTCAATGCCACGTGTTGCTCTCAAACGAGCTACTTCATTCTACTCACCTGCTTGCATACTAAAAGTCAGCGTACATATCCGAAGACAACTTACAATTTATTCTCATATATTTCATAACGTATCCGAAGACACGTATTAATACTTTACCTTTGTATAAATATCCATAAGAGGAACGTCACGTAATATCTATAAAAAGAACTATTACTATTGCACATGATATATTTTCTCCATCGAGGGAACACTCTACACATATATTATCCGTAGAAGGAACATTCTATATATATATTATCCATAGAAGGATACCCTATATACTTTCAATAGAAAGAACACTATACTATCCATAAAAGGAACACTATAATCTCCATAGAAGGAACACTATACCATCCATAGAAGGAACACTATACTATCCATAAAAGGAACACTATGCTATCCATAGAAGGATCATTATACATTATCCATAGAAGAAACTCTATGTATTATCTATAAACGGAACACTATATAAGTTATTATTTAATATCCATGTAAGGAACTAATCTCTTCCCTTGGCAATACGTGCAATATTCGAAGATCTTTCACATACCGACAAGCAATCAATCGTATCTATCACATATATCATACATGGCATGCACTTACCATTTAAGGTAAGTGTATTAACTGTCACATTGAGTATGCACACTGCCCCGAAAACATAACAAGGAAATGGGGCTAGAAACTCACCTGGATCCTGTTCCTTTCTCCGTTTATCGATAATCCTTTCTTTAGTTGAGATCTGCTAACTGTTTATAAATCACACGTATTAAAACTCGTCTTATAATCTTTAGCCAAACTGGCTAAGTCTAGTGAAATCTAAGGGTTCGTCTAGATTACATTTACATAGATTATTTTATTTATTAACTTTTATGGTATTAGTCTTTTAATTATTTAATATTTTTAGTTTCTATTTCCGTATTTTCTTTAACGATTTCCCGTCATGCGTTTATAAGTTTGCTCACATTTAAACATATGTGTGTATATATAGGACACTCGGGTTACCCCTTACTTGTGAACTTCCATGTGTAATTTTGGGTGTACACTTAAACGAGCACTTATTCGTGGGCGCTCAACAAGATCGATTATAATTAATCCAATCACTTTGTAATGTAATCGGGTAGTTGTTCATAGTAAACGAACTAAAAGTGATCGAGTGTAGGGGGTGTATTAAGGTTTGGGTTTGTTGTTGGGCTTGGGCTAGTGCTTGGGCCTGGCTAAACGTTTGGTCCATGTGGGTATAATATTATAAGGCCCAAACCTCTCCCTAAATTTCCACCAGATAGTTCTTCTTCATCTCATCTCTTTTATTTTTTTTTCTTTTCTATTAGCCGTTCCAAGCAAATGAATATCCTGAATCGATAACAAGTAATCGATGATGATGATGACTGATTAATAAGACAGCTTTATTGTAATCGATCTCTAATTCGATCGATTACAATGTAATCGATCCCGTATTGTAAGAGACTCATCCCGCAGCCGATTAAGACTTGTAATCAGCCATATTGTAATCGAGTAGTCAGCGTAAGCGAGTATATATGTATACTTGTAAACGATTTCAGTGTAATCGAGTTCTATTGTAAGCGAAGTTCATTGTGTTATGGTTGGATTGTAAGCGAGTAGGTATATATGTGAATCTAGATTGTAATCAAATTTGGTGTATGCGAATTCAACAATTGAGAGCGAGTGTAGTGTAATCGAGTTCTGTTGTAATCTGATTCAGATGTAATCGAATTTATTTTTTTTTGGAATTGTGAGCGAGGTTCTATGTGAGCGATTATCCATGTATGCGAGTATAGGGTATAACACCCTTGTAATCGATCTGGATTGTATTCGAGTTTACGGGTTCTAGCTCAATGTATTCGAACTTAGGTTGCAAGCGAATATCATTGTGTTTGAGTCACTTGTGAGCGAGTCACTTGTATGCCACCAGGTTAAAGTGATCGACCATATTGTATGCGAGTCTCCTTTATTGTAATCGATGAATGTAATCGATATCATCATTGTTGGCGAACATGGGTGAAATCGAGTCTAAGGGATTGGTTTGATTGTATGCGAGGCTGTGTTTATATATATTATGTAATCGAGCTATGTATATACATATGGTGGTTATAGTTGTATGCGAGTCATTTACATATATGTATTCATTTCACGTGCAACTACTGTTCCCTCTCCTTCTTTCTTTTTTTTATTAAATTAACATATATTTTCATTTATACATATTTGACATTTATATATTTTCATTTTAGCCCTATATCATTTCGTAACGCTTCCCTAACCGCATTCGGCTAAGACTTAACTCGAGAAGTTATAAAGTTTGACCCTTTATGCTTGAAATATTCAAAACTAGATCTAGGGTTTTCTTAAACAAGCCATATCCATTTTCAGGTTCGTTACATTCATTTTAACATCAAGTTTACAACTTTATGTCTCGTTTAGACCCGATCTACTCTCGTTTTAAGTTTCAAGGCCAAACGTTAATGAAAACGTAATCTTTAAAGATCAAGAACATACCTTTTCGTGTTCGTTTGTTGTCGTTTGGCTTAGTTTTGGACTTTAATCTTGGATCTATCTTGTATATGGACGATCTCGTAATATTTAGCGTTCGATCTTGATTCTTCTTTCTTTCTTTCTCTTGAACGTTTATTGTAAGGTGTATGTGTGTGTTCTTAAGTGTGTGTAGAGATTATAGAAGATGGAAATGATGATAAGGGTTTTAGGATGATTTAAGGGGATCTTTATACACACACATACACACAAGATTTTTCAAGTTTGGTTGAAGATTAAGGTGCTAGGAAGGTATAAACAACTATCCTATGTATTATACATGTTTAATTTTGATCTTGAATGGGTTAATCTAAAACCCTAGGTCACGAAAATTATGAGTAGGATGAACTAGGGTTGATTATATGATTGATTATGCGTTGGTTATTGATTTAGATTATCATATGTGATTTTGAACGGTGAAAGATTGTTAAATCATTGATTGTTTGTAAACCCTAGAGGGTTACTTCTGATTTTGATGAATAATTATGTTTATTACATGTTTGGAGATATGTCGTATGCATGTTAGACAATTGTTTGTGCTTGCTGAGTTTTGACAGCGGAGATTGTTAAACTTGAACGACGTGTAACTTGTTAAATATAAAAGCAAACTGAGCTATTTATGAGTCTAAGAGGTAGTAATCTGAGTCTAGTTTCCAGAAAACCCAACCACGCCTAATTTGGAGGTGTTTTGGTTGCTCAAACGATTTAAATGTGATTAAAGGTCAAAACTGGTACTGGACAGATTGTAAGTTATCTTTAGACAACTGTAACTAAATGTTAATGTGGAAATTGGTCGAGGTTGTTAACACTACAGGGTACTATATTGAGTCTAGTTTCTATAAAGTCCAAGTTTGTAATTTTTGGAGAGTAAAAGTTAATTTTTATTATTTTACAAAACTGAAGTGCAAATCTGAATTGTGAGACCTGCTGTTAGGTTGTTTTGTAATTATCATATCTCATGAAATACAAGACCAAATGGGTTGGTTCCACTTCTGGAAGTTAACATATTGAGTTAAGAACCTAACCCAATTGGTCTTGCATTAGTTGGATTTTTCATTTAACGGGAATAACAAATAAAATTCTGTTGCGCATGATTTTGACTGCTGTGAGTTTGCTGTAATGTTTTCATCATTGTGAGAAATCTATGTGGAATAAAAACACAATAAAATATGTTCTGGAAACCTAACTCATGTATACTTTTGTGACGATATTTGGTGAATTAATTGAGATGCTATGATCTGTTGAATAGAGTAATCTTTCAAGTAGAATTCTGTCTTGATGAAACTAGCTGCTGAACTTTGTGAAAATACATGAAACGTGCTAAGTAGTAGATAATTGTAATGTTTTGACCAAATTGCCCTTGCGGGGAATAATTGCTACTAATGTACAATATTAATACATGATATGTAAGTAGTTGTTCACACATGTAACGTGTCACGAATGTGTTTGTTAAGACACACACAATTCACAAATGAAACACGAAACGAATTTTATGCATAGGTATTATGTGCCGAGTCTAGAGACTCGATAATAGTTCCAACACTTAGAAAATCTCATTTGTTGTTTTAGAACGCTAGTGAGGATTTTTTTGTGACGCGTATCCTTTGGTTTACTTGTTTTTGGAATTCTTCGCAAATAGTGAGTTTCACGTTCCCCTTTTAACTCTTTTAAACGCTTTTCACTTGGGGGAGAATACATACTCCGAAACACTTTAGATTTTGTTATTAGATTATATATCACTTGTAAAGACTAAGTGGCAAACGAAACAACTGAAGTCCTTCACACATCGAACCGTTTAGTATTGGATAATAGCGAGTCACTGTTGAATAGTACTACTGGGTTTGACAAACCCCACCCAACGCTAAGCTCGACTGGAGGTCGAGTGGGTGTAATTTTGGCTAACACATTACCATGGTCGGGATAGACCTGGTGGCAAGGCACATGATAAACAGTCAGCTTCGGTGTCGAACACTTAGTAATACTTGCTTTATAGGCTAGCTACCTATAGATATATAATTGATTTAACACTATCTGGTAACGCAAAACGCAAAATGTAAACGCTTTATTGATATAAACTTGTGAACTCACCAACCCCGTGTTGACACTTTTAGTATGTTATTCTCAGGTAGCCGAGGCGGGCGCGCGGTATAGGATCATGCATTACTTTGAACGCTATTGTTTATGCAAACTTGTTTTAAACTATTATTATTTGGGTTTATAAGTCGTCCTGCGTGACGCAACTTTTGGTTAAAGGTTTTACGCTTCCGCATTTATTTACACTTAAATGTTTTCGTGGTTTGAAAACTTTATTTATGGTTTGATTATAACTAATGATTCCGATCCTGTTAGTTCACACCCTCTGACGGTAAAACTCCGTTAGTGGATTTTGAGGGTGTGACATTATATCCCTTAAAGCCCATGGACCTAAAGCCCATTACCCTTTATCTCATCTTAATTAATCTTAGTCCATGATCCTTTCTTTATTAGATATTAATTAATTATTAACGCGAAAGCACTAAACGTAACTTTCTTTATTAATACTATAATTTTTTTTATTATGCCGAGAAATTTTCTTTTAAGCCATAAATAAATAATATATTTAAATATTATTCTTTGAAAATTTGGGATGTTACATGATGTTTCTGGTCTTCCTCCTATTCGTGAAGTTGAATTTCGAATCGAGATCTTGTGCCTGGTGCAATCCCGATTGCTAGGGCTCCTTATCGGCTTGCACCCTACGAGATACAAAAATTGCCTAATCAACTCCAAGAACTTTCGGACAAAGGTTCAATTCTCCCTATTTAATTTCTTCTCCATGGGGTGCACCCGTTCTTTTCGTCAAGATTACCTTCCGCATGTGCATAGATTACCACGACCTCAACAAACTCTCAATCAAGAATTGTTATCCTTTGCCTCGTATTGACGCTCTTTTCTATCAACTCTGTAACATCCAATAATTTCCGTACCAATTATGACAATTTAAGTTGTGGGCCCAGTTAGTCGTTTACCAAAATAAATATATAAAACTATCAAGAACCGACACATATCTAATGACTAATCGCATAAAATTGACAGCGTCCGATTACTAATCGGAAGAAATCACCATGTATCCAGTGACCAATCATATTGAATGACATGTGTCGCCACATGTCAACATGAATGGAC
Source organism: Bidens hawaiensis (assembly GCF_021521415.1). Classification (NCBI taxonomy): domain Eukaryota; kingdom Viridiplantae; phylum Streptophyta; class Magnoliopsida; order Asterales; family Asteraceae; genus Bidens; species Bidens hawaiensis. The sequence goes on from NW_027491099.1 coordinate 1,029,992, forward strand.
ACGTGTCATCACAAGAATTAATGGTGGCGAGCAATGGAACGAACGAGGGTGTGAGTTTCAAATATAAATAGCGGTCATGGGTTGCTCATTTGTGACATCCCTAACACCAAATCACGCTCACTTTCTCGAAGTTTGTGCAATCGAGTTGGTGTCCTGACGAAACTTTAGAGTTTTGGCGTTTCATACCCCGACACCCTATGTATAGTCTAATTACTTCTCGTTCGTCCTTAAGCGTTATAACCATTTTAAGGTAAGAGTTATGTTTAAGATATTTTTCTTCATAGCTTATATCCTAGTAGAGGAAATAGCCTACACCTTGGAAAATTTATATTTAAACGTTATTATTAAGATACATAAAGTTTTACATACTAAGATAATTACCAATTGACTTTCTTCTAAAGGAAGTAACATCAATTTATATATATATTAAATGATTAAACAGGAAAAGCGTGATGGTCATGTAGTAACTGAAAAGGTGACAATACCAGTAGTCAAGTTTCTTGTCTAAGGAAAGTAATTCGTGTAAATCCCAATCAACCACGGGACCCGATAACTTTCCTGGAGAGCTTGATGAGAGTATTCAAATCTATTAGGCCAAAGCATGCCACACCAAATGTCATACGAACTAAAGTAATCATTTTAGTGCATCAAACACAGTGAAATTGTTAGTTGAACAACTTTTCAAAAGGTGAATACGCCCTACCTTTGTAATAGCATGATTACGCCTAATCTTTTTTAGTATCTTGTATAACGTGGTTCAAATCCTCTAATACGTATTGTTACAAGGTAGTATTAAACACTCAGGCTAAAATACACATGTGTTTGGATCCTTATATATATGATCTGTAGTGGGCACATAATAAACATACTGACCATCAGGCGAGTAAATGTCTCTACGGCGCACAATGTTGAGTCAAAGATTTGACATTATATGACTTAAGAGAGATTGGGATCTTCTCAACACTCCTCGGAAATGTCTAAGTATGGATACCGAGCACACTTGGATCTCCTAGCAAGGTTTTATTTGTCCTAGCAAGGTATTTTACCTTTCGGGAAAGGTTATCTTCTTGAAGTCTTCTTAAGTGATAATCCGAGCAGGGTTCACTTTGTTTAGCAAAGGTGTTCTTCAAGTGGAGCATAGTTTGCTTACCAGCAAACCCTTGACTAAACCAAGCTGATGAAGCCAAGTATTTGGAAGATCTAGCAAGGTTTGATTAATAAACAGTAGTTCGAGCATGCTAGTGGAAAGTTGATCAAGAAATATTCTAAGAACTTTCTCTAGCAAGGTTCAACCCCGAGCAACCTACAGTGCTACCAGCATAAGTCAAACAGTGTTACCAGCACACATGAGTTTGCTTAATAAGTTATCTTTTAACAAAGGGATGAAAGAATCATGAAGAACAGTTTACTCGTAGGCCCATATCGAGCAAAGTTTGCTATGGTCAAGAAGATTGAAGTCTGCTAGGTGAGTATTTTCTAAGGAAAATACTCTAAGTAAAGTCACTGTTTACCAGCACACTTTCAAGGTTACAAGGTCTGCTCGAAGAAGACAAAAGGCACAATGTGTACCCGGAAGACATGTTTTTACACTTAGAATGTTTTGTAATATGTTTTATAATTATGTATCAATCATTAGGGTTTCTAGAAGGAACGACAGCTATCATAGGGGACATGACTATAAATAGAATTATCTAGGGCACGCCTCCTAGGCAGAAAGGGCGGATTTTGCCACTTTACACTTTTCAGACCTACTGAATATTCCTGAGTGAGTGTGAGGTTGCCCTAAGATTTGTACGGATAAAACATTCCTTACAGAAACCCTAATTGATTTTCATTTGTATAAATCTTTCTATAAATGGGAATCTTTTGAGTTAATGTTTGTGTGTGTTACATTTCACAATCTTTAAGCAATAGATAGTGTTTGTTAATGATTCTGCCATTAACAAACATCTATTTTTACCCGAATTAGCATAGTCATCATCCTGCTTGTCGACACATTATTGTGTGAGTTGTGACATTTATTGTGAGTTTGAGTGATCAATACGGGACCGACACGTAACCGTCCCCTAAGTGGTATGTGCTTATGTTTAGTTCAGATGAGATGGAATTGAGACCTACTGAGTCGTTGACCACTATTGGTGATTGTGTCATAACGAATTATGAAAATCTTTTATCGAGTCAATATTATTCACCAGCATATAGTTGATGTATTTTTAAAACATTTTTCAGGTAACCAGGAGTAAGAGATAGAAGTGGATATTCCCGGTGGATATAGAAGATCGCTATGCATAGAATATAGCTGATGGCTCAGCCAAAGATTGTAAACAAAGTATATGTAAAACTTGTTCGAAAGCAAGCTATATTGTAAAACGAAAAAAAGGGTATTTAATTCCCTACATTATGAATATAAATATTTTATTAAAGAATATCTGCTTCGTAATCAAACTTTTATAGATTAACAGAAATGGTACCAACTATGGGTCACACGGCTAGGCCCCCTAAGACCAGGTGTGATAGGTTGGTATCAGAACCATCGGTTTTAGTGGATTAAGTATTTGACAAAAATACTTAGTCTTTAACCAGTTTATGTTTATGAAAGTAGGGATAAGATAGGTATGTATCTATTGGATTATTAGACACATTAACTAATATCTACCTCATCTGTCTCGTCTATTGTATGTCAAAGAGAGTAAATTCAAACTTTGACGTCAATAGTGGAACCTCAAGAAATACGAAGAGAAGATTAAAAAGAACCGTTGAAAATCAGGAAACAAATGCTACCCCTCCCGCTGATGATCAATTTGAGCAAAAGGAGGACATGCAGCATTCTATTGCAAAAGGAATTGCCAAATTTTTCCCAACAATGCTCGAGGCTATGAAGAAGAAAGAATCATCGAGCAAAGAGAAGTATAACAAGACCAAAAGAGATGAAGACGAACATCTCAGCTCTAACGCTTATTGTGATTATGAAAAAAAAGAAGCCTAAGAAAAAAAGAAGGAGAAAGGTTGTAGTTATAAGACGTTTTAGACTTTTAAGCCTAGAGACTTTTATGGAAGCAATGGTGCTATTGCTGCACTAGGATGGCTTGAAGAGATAGGAGCTATTATTGTTATTAGTAAGTGTATTAAAGAAGAAGCGATTCAATATTCATCTCAGTCGCTTAAGGGTGAAGCTCTGCAATCGTGGAACACCCTTTTACAAGTCAAGGGTAGATTAAACATGTAAAAGTTAAGTTGGGAAGAATTCAAAGATCTCAAGATCTGGAAGTTTTTCCTAGTGAGCAAGAAGGATGAAATGCAAACCAAATTTCCGAACCACAAGGTGGTTGGGACGAAACTGAAAGATTACAATACAAAATTTCTGGAGCATTGTAGGTTAGTACCACACTTGGTAACACCAGAACATAACAAAGTCACCCGTTATATCTGGGGTTTGCCAATAGATATCCGAGATATGGTCAGGTCATTCCTACCTCAAACCATCGAGTTAGCCATGGAATTGGTTGGTTACAAGATGAATGGGTTGATTAGAACCCGTGAAGAAGAAAAGAAAGAGGTCGTCTTCAAGAAAGAAGTTGTATTCAAGAAACATGTTAGGGGAAATAAGAAACAATATGTTGGGGAGAAGGACTCCTATTCATTAGTTTCGGCAAGACTTGCAACCAAATATACTTTGGGAAATGCAATTTTGATAATTCAGTCACTTGTAGTAACTGTAAGCAAGTCGGTCATCCAACATAGGATGTTGGAAGAATAAGTTAACTTGCTATGGTTGTGGTGAGTTAGGGCATTTACAATTAGATAGCCCTAAGAAAAAGACCTCAGGAGATGGTGCAAGCAGTAGAGCCACCAGGAACGAAGCCAGGAAGGGAAACACACGAGTCTTTGTGCATAAGACTCCAAAGGCTGTAGAATTATCGCACATCATAACTGGTATGTTTCTTTTTAATAACATCTATTATAGGGTTTTTCTTGACTCTAGTGCAAATCAAAGTTTTATAGATAAAAGATTTTTTAATTTATTAAAAGAACCATTAGTTAAGCTAGACAAATCCCTCATAGTCGAAACGGCCAACGATGATTTAGTCTGAATATCCAAAGTCTTGAAGAATAGCGAAATCTTGTTAGCAGAATAAGCCATACCTGTTCAGTTGTCGCCCATGGCCCTTGTTGGTTTTGATATCGTCCTAGGTATGCATTGGTTATCCGATGACCAAGCCCATATCTTATGAGATTAGAAAGATGTTGAAATTCGTACTACAAATGGAAAGACCATCTAAATTACAGGAGAAAAGGATGCTCTTCATGTTAGCTTAATCTCAATGATTGAAGCTAATAAATGTCTGTGTAAAGGATTCTTAGCATTCATGGCATATGTGCCAACAGAACTGTAACGATTCCGACGAAATCAGGTATACCCTAACCGGTAGACGTTAGTTACGTCATATGTAATGTCGGGTACATGAGTTACCATGGTAATTATACGAGAATACATGGTTCATTGTATTGATTGTACGTGAATATATAATTCACCGTATTGAATATGCGATCAAACGATCGATAGTTATTGAAACCCGAATGAATCGAGGGTTCAATTATAGACGAGATATATGGTATTTAGTGATGTTACGAAGTATTAAAGCTTCGGGATAAGTGGATTGAGGCACAGAAAAAGGATTTCGATTTAATAGTACGTCGGTACGTTAAACAAAACATTTAATACCAAACCGAGCAAGAGACGATCGATCAAGCCGAAAAAGATGCGTAATAACTAATAATATGATGTTTTAAGTTAATAAATGACATGGTTTAAGTTTTTAAAGTTTTTAAATCGGTTTTATATAAATTTCATTTTTAAGCCGAAAAACGACCGTTTTAGCCTCGTTTTAAGCCGAATTAAACATTTAACCGAAAAACGAACTGAACCAGATTATCCAAAACATTATCCGGATTACGAGAATCCAAACATGTGGCTAGAATTTGAGATGTGGGTCCCACCCCACCATTCTATCAATTCCGATCGGAATTAGAGAACCACCCCAAGCCTTCATTTCTTTTTTTTTCTAAACACAATTCAACAAGTTCTTCAATCCTCACAAGATCATGATCCAAAACCGAGACTTTGGAGCAAGAAAACAAGGTAAAGAATCGAGTTAATCACTTTTCCATCTTCGTTTCTTGAGTTTGTTTGCAAGAAAATGATGTTTCAAAGATGAAAACCGATTCTTGCATGATCAAGTGATGTATACGGGTTATACAAAGGATCTTGGTCCAAGAAAGGAGTTAAACGAATCAAAAACGAATTTTTACGGTTAAATCTTTGTTTTTGAATCATAACCGAAACCATAGTGTAAGAGGCTTGATCGTGAGTGTAACTTGCTTGGTATTGTGGTATGTTGTTTGTAGGCTCTGTATTTAGTGGTAGATAAGGCGGAAAGACGAGTTTGTCGCTTGTAGTGGCGGAAAACGAAAGGTATATTCGGTTATGTTCGGTTTTGGGAAATTTGGACAGATTGTTGATATTATATTTAGGTCATGAAATTTTACAGATGTGTTAAACACATGAAATATGAGTTCTGTGAATTTTTGGTAATTTTTGGATAAAGGATGAATATTTGATGAATTTAATGCTCGGTTTTGGCCAAAAATGGTGAAAAATAGTTAAATATCATGAAAAATTTTTGGAAAATTGCAGATAAGCTTTTTATATCATGTATAAGTGACACACAAAATTTGAGGTCAGTTGGAGAAGTCTAAGTAGGCTTTTCGGTTAAACGAGTTCTAGGGATTTCTAGCTCGGTTTTAGTAAAAAGGGCATGTAAAAGAATATTTTGGTTCTGGAAAAATTACAGGGGACTATGTGGATGGCAGGGGACATCCAGGAAAAATTTGGGATTTTTCTAAGATCGTTTGGTATTTACGACATATTTAGTGTTTAAATGGTGTTTAAAAATAGATAAATAAATTTTAAATATAAGAATTAATTCTGGAAATTTTTTTATTAAATTCCCCACTGTTAAAAAGTGATTTTTGCAAAATTTCAAGACCCGAGAGTAAACGGATAATTAATCGTGCTAATTATCAAACTTTTAAAGTTAAAACGCGTAAACCGGTGAAGTTCGCTTAAGCGAGCTGACTGGTGTATAAAAATACCTAAAAATGAACTATTTTCATATAAATGAGTTAAACAAGTAAAAATAAATCATCCGAAAATAATTCGGATGATTTGAGTAATTTTAACCAATTTTAACAGTTTCCGGTACGCCAAAGACGGAAACGGGTCCCGCGGCCAATCGGGACGTCTAAACCGAGCTATAATTTCACATCCTTAATTAAATTATCAGACAACCACTATTTTCGGGTCGTGTTTGACCAACCTCATTTTTGAAACATAAAAACGGATAACCGTGCTAGACACGCAAAACGAGAAAAAACGACTAATAGTAGTTGTGACCATGGAACTCTAAACGACATCACAATCTGAGTCCGGAGAAGTGTTTCTGGGTTAAACTTGCCCCCAGAACGGGTACAGTGCTGGGTTAACAGTGCCCCCAGATGTACCGGTTAACTTGGTTAAAGTTATATTAATAATGAGTGTATAGTAACGATCGTAGGGATCATATTACAGATTGGACGTGTTAACTGATAATGATTGTTGTTACCTGCTTGCATGTACTAAGGTGAGTTTCACGAGCCCCTTTTTCTGAATTGTTTTCAAATATTTTCTCGGGGTGGAAAGCATGTTACTATTGAAATGTTTAAATACATACTGAACGCATGGATTTGCGTGTATTTATAAATATTTGATTGTACGGGAATCGTACGGAATGGGTACAGGACTGGGTTAACAGTGTCCCCAGATGTCTTTGGAAGTGTTCCCGGGTTAACATTGCCCCCGGAGTGAGTACAGTACTGGGTTAACAGTGTCCCCAGGGGTCCCTAGAAGTGTTTCCGGGTTAACATTGCCCCCGGAGTGAGTACAGTACTGGGTTAACAGTGTCCCCAGGGGTTCCTAGAAGTGTTTCTGGGTTAACATTGTCCCCAGAGTGAGTACAGTACTGGGTTAACAGTGTCCCCAGATAATATTATATTATGATATGGATTTATCATGGTTTACTAAAATTGTGAAACTCACCAACTATTCGTAGTTGACCCGTTTTATCACATGCTTTTCAGGTACAATTTAGATGAAGTGATTGCTTACGTGCTAAGTGCTTGATGTGTGTAAGATTGGTGTGCGGGATGTTAGGATACATTATAACAGATAGAATTATGAATCGTATTGTATGATGTGTGTATCACCTAGACGGTAATGAAAGATGAGATAATGTAATTTTGAATTATATTAATGCATTCAGTTTTCTTTATAAACAATGTGGTTGATATCAGAGGTGTCTGTCGCATCCCGTTTACGTTTCCGCTGCGGTTGCGGGGTGTTACAGAAGTTAGTATCAGAGCCATTGGTTATAAAAGAATTAGGATGTCTTTAAAGGATACCTAAAATATAACCAGTAGCTCAAGTATTATAGGATCTGAATATCAACTAATAATATATAGTGACGAGAGCTGGATGAACTTGGATGGACAAGTGAGTTATTATGGTCCGGAACATAATAACAGACTTGTCCGCACGAGGGAATTCAGGGGAGGTCACTGGGTACATTAATAGGTAAAAAATGACAACATATGGGTAAAGTATATAATATTATTTATACGTGCTAATGTGTAAATATATATGTGCATATCTTGTGGGTACATGTATTGAGAAATAAGGCCCGGATAAGGAACCGGGGGATGAAATAATAAAAGTACCGAGGATGCTGGAATGTCTCGAGCATCGGTTGATGATAAGTCTGACTTATCGGGTCATAGTTATGATAGCACCAAATTAGATCTCCCGTTTGACATTAACCAGAAATATCTAGTAACCGTCACTCCCAACCAAATTTGATAAATCCCTTACCCTACCAACACCGGTACCGTATATCCTAATAACCCCAGATGTTCACCCGAACCGTCGACCCTCACGTACGGACGGACCCGTACCTGAACCCGTTCTTATTCCATTGCGGTAAATAAATAAATAAATAAAATAAAATAAAATAATAATAACAATAAATTTGATAATAAATGAGCAGATAAAATAATATATAGAAATATATATATGTATTTCTCACTCTCAAACATATGAGACATACCACCTCTAGATCGAGAATTACCGATTTCAGCGAACCTAGAACGCCTGAGGACATTGACTGAGCAAGTGATAGAGTTTCCCATAATAGTAATTGGTAATATTTGAAGGCAACCCATGTTGCGCGATTACCTTGAACCTTGTAACTCCCTATGTTATCCTTACATCCGTTAGATGTCTACACCCATGTATACTCGAATAGAATGATTACCTATACACAAAGAGGTGTTGGAATCATTATAGCATAGTTGGTTGTTCGTTCGTAGATGGTATACCGTGTATGCCGGATATACGAATAGACACGGATATTATAACTCCGTGGTACGTAATCGTTTGGTGCTCACGGTGAGCATGTATCGGTTATGATGACATGCAGAAGGATATTGAAATCAAGCATGTTAAACATGAATCTTTGTTGAGAAAGATCTATATGTCAGTTGGTGACAAGGGTTATGAAACATATTTGAACGTTAACCGACGCAGGTTAATTCCATATGTTATTATATTTGTGGGACATATATACTAGATACTAGTATGTGTAATATGTATGATAATATTTGGTGTGTATGTGTACCTACTGTTATGATTGAGCTGGTAACGAGTTATATGGTGAGATTAGTATTGATTACTGCGTACGGGATGAGTTCGGCAGATTGACATAAAAAGAGTAACTCCAATGATGGAGATTGATATGATTCAGTTGATTGCTCAAGGATAGCAGATGATGATACCGAATGTTGTATCACAGATCACTGCTAGTGTTGATGCAAATGTGATCGCAGGATTATAGATCGAGCAATCACATGATTATGAATATTTCAATCCTTAGTGGTATTACTAAGAGTGATAATGTCCCACCGAATACTATTATGACTACAAGTACTAGTTATAAACTAAACATGAATAGTAGTCGTAATGAATTAGATCCGGTATGAGGGGTATGTTTGTTGGTTGTGTTAAGGAAATTATTAATAGTTGATTGATGGTAAAGGGAGGAATGGATTAGCGAGTGGATAGAAAAGATCGAAATGGTTAAGGATGTTGGTAAGAGTCTAGAACATTGTGTAGTAAAATATGCTACAGATATGTTGGTAGATTATGATGTATCGTCATGGAACACGATGGTACAAAATTATAATTAGAAAATTATTACTCAGATGATATGGTCAGAATTTAATATTCTTGTGCTAGAGTACTTTATTTCGAGTAATTAAGTTCAGAGATTGGAGACTGAGCTATGGAAGATAGAAATGTTGTGTGCTGATCACTTAGAACACGCTAATCGTTTGAAGGAATTGTCGTGCCTGGTAACATGGCTAATTACTCCTGAAACTAAGCGAAGTGAGCGCCATATTGGGGACTAACTCCATCGATAAGGAGTATAGTCAACCCTGTAAAATATACAACTTTTGGAAGGGTTGTGTCACAAGCCAACCTTGATATATTTGACTCTATGGGAAGCGGAATGGAAGGACGTTAGGTGAAACGTCGAGTGTTAAAGAAGAGAAATGATAAAGGAAGAAGAATGTCGAGTGATAGTAGGCCACAGGTGTGGTAAAGATGGACGTAATGCCACAATTGTAGAACCAAGTGAAGCCATGTGAACCGACAACCCCAACCCATTCGTGTACAACCACTCCGAACCCAACAACTTCAATAACAATCCATCCAAAGAAATCAAATTATGCCAAACAGTTGTACTTGCTATGAATGTGGCAGTACAGAACGTTTCAAGAGAAATTGCCCAAAGTGAACCAAGGTGTTGTTGGAAGATGAACCTCATGACAAGCATCAACCTCTGATCAAGCAAGGAGCCGTGCGTTTGGGAGTAATTCGAATAAAGCACGTCATGATCCAAAGGTGGTATTAAGTACGTTGTAGTTTTAAATCAATAGGCACCAGTGATATTTTTACGGTCGTCGATAGTAGTCAATTCCTGTTAATCTCCTACCCTTTGGAAAGATACCGATTAGTGAAACTATAGAACCCTATACTGTAGAATCGCTAACGGTAAATCCCTAATGGTTAACTAAATTGTACGGAATTGTCCTATTATTCTGAACGATTAACCTTTCCTTATTGACCTACGACCAGTAAAGCAAAGAAGTTTTGACGTAATAGTTAGCATGGATTGGTTAACTCAACATGAAGCAGAAATCAAATATGAAAAAGAGATGATTAGAAGCTCTCTTTTGGTCGATCAAGCGATTAGATACAGAGAAAAGTGTACGGTATTATGTTACCACTCTAATCTCATCTTGAGATGTTATAATAATTACGATAAGAAGACGTGGTGTATTAAACAAACGCGATTGCCAAAGTATTTAAAAGAAAACATATAGAGGATGTTTCGGTGATACTTAGATATCCAGAAGTTTTCCCAGAAGAACTTCCTAGATTACTGCCAACCCGACAGGTCGAATTCAGAATCGATTTAATGTCTCAAGCTGGTCCTGTTGCTAAAGCACCCTACCGACTTGCACCGTCCGAGATGCAAGAATTATCCAATCAGTTACAAGAATTGTTGGATAAAGGATTCATAAGACCTAGTTAGTCACCATGAGGTGCACCAGTGTTATTTGGGAAAGAAAGGACGGAAGTGTTAGGATATGTGTTGATTAGGGAGAATTGAATAAAGTGACGATCAAGAATAGGTATTCACTTCTTCGAAGTAAATGATCTGTTTAACCAACTGCAAAGGGCGATTTATCTTTAGAAAAAAATTGATCTTATATATAGTTATCCCCAAATGAAAAATCCAAGAGGGGGTCGTTGCAACAACAGTGTTTCGGACTCGCTACGGCCATTATGAATTCTTAGTTATGCCTTTCGGGCTAACAAATGCGCCGGCAGCATTCATGGAACTCATGAACCGAGTCTGTAAACTTTATTTTGACAAATTTGTCATAACATTCATTGATGATATTTTGATATATTCGCAACGTAAAGAAGAGCACGAACGACGATTAAGGAAAATTGTGGAAGTGTCAAAGCAAGAGGAGCTATACGCGAAGTTTTCGAAATGCGATTTTGAATAAAGAAGGCATAATCCATTGGTCATGTTGTAAAGCAACAAAGATTTCACAAAGATCCAAATAAGATAGAAACCATTAAAATTGTGCCAAGCGCCGATTTTAAGTCTCCCCGATGGAGACGATGGTTTTGTCGCGTATTGTGACGCATCGCGTAAAGGGTTAGGATGCGTGTTGACGCAGTATAATAAGGTTATAGCCTATGCTTCGCGACAGTTAAAAGTACGCGAGTAAAATTACACTACTCACGACTTAGAACTGGGAGCGGTTATCTTCGCACTTAAAATGTGGAGACATTACCTCTACGATACGAAGTGCACCATCTTCACCGATCATAAAAGTTTGCAGCACATATTTGATCAGAAGGAACTGAATATGACGCAACGAAGATGGGTCGAGTTGTTAAGCGATTATGACTGTGACATCCGTTATCACCCTGGCAAGGCTAACGTCGTAGCCGATGCCTTGAGTAAGAAAGATCGGGTTAAGCCATTGCAGGTGCGAGTGCTGGGGATGATAGTCCAGTCGAACCTTCGAACCTGATTCGAGTCGCTCAACGTGAGGCGTTGAAAGAGGAACAATTGGAAAAGAAGGAACCTTACGGCAATGAGGAGAATTTCGAACAGCGCGTGGACTAAATTCTCTACTTCAAAAATCGGGTTTGGATCCCGACCATCCATGACCTTCGTGAATTAATCATGGACGAAGCGCATAGATCGAAATATTCCATACATCCGGGATCGGATTGGACTATTGATGATACGAATATCTGAAAGGATTTTGTTAATGACCGAGTGTGGAGAAAGATATGGTTACGTATGTTGGTGAAAATTTAAGTTATGCAAGAGATAAGGCTGCATACCGAAAACCCTTGGGAACGCCACAACGACAAAAAAATTCGTCAATGATAGTGGGAATAAATTGCAATGGATTTCGGGACGCAAATTCTCATGATATATCAAAGGCATGAGGTAAATTGGCTAATCGCGGATCGATTAACCAATCCTCGCATTTCATCTCAATCTATGACGATTATCACAATGAATTCTCGCCCAAATTCATGATGGTGAAATGGTATCTCGTCGTGGAGTACCATTTTCAATGATCTCAGATCAAAATAGTCATCCTACTTCCATTATTGGAAGGCGGGAAAGGAAGCATCGAGAGCTTGAAGCTTTCTATGGGTGAAGTAATTATCACCAATTTGTTAAATTGAAAATGGGCGTCAATCAAGCCATAAGATTTGAATTGATTCGAGAAACAACCAATCGGATTTATAATATTTAAGACAAAGCAGCGCGTGATTGGCAAAGGATTTATGCCAACGTTCAAAGGAAACCATTGTCACTGAATAGAGGTGACAAGGCATTTTAAGGCATCACCTTAGAGAGAGGTGATATGAGGTTTGGCAAAACCGAAAATAGCTTCTTAATATATTGGACCCCATGAGAACTATCTCCATGATTGGTCACTTAGTTTATTGATTAAAGTATTCCAGGGGCTAAGTACTATACATGATGTTTTGCCATGTATACGGATTGAAAAGTGCCTAAGCGATTAGGCAACGAAAGTACTAGTAATAGAGGTACTCATAGAAGACATGCTTGATATCATAACTAATTCCGTAGAGATAGTAGACGGGAAAACTAAACAGTTTGGGCATACCAAGCTTTATTAATTAAGATTAAGTGGAATTCACAGCGAGGACCAGATTATACTTGGTAACGCGAGGGTGAATTCTGAAGGAAAAACCCCCCACCTTTCTCTCGAAAGGAGATAGTGGGCGTGTAAAATTTCGAGGACGAAATTTCTTAACGGGGGGAGAATGTAACGATTCCGACGAAACCAGGTATACCCTAACCGGTAGACGTTAGTTACGTCATATGTAATGTCGGGTACATGAGTTACCATGGTAATTATACGAGAATACATGGTTCATTGTATTGATTGTACGTGAATATATAATTCACCGTATTGAATATGCGATCAAACGATCGATAGTTATTGAAACCCGAATGAATCGAGGGTTCAATTATAGACGAGATATATGGTATTTAGTGATGTTACGAAGTATTAAAGCTTCGGGATAAGTGGATTGAGGCAAAGAAAAAGGATTTCGATTTAATAGTACGTCGGTACGTTAAACGAAACCTTTAATACCAAACCTCGAGAGACGATCGATCAAGCCGAAAAAGATGCGTAATAACTAATAATATGATGTTTTAAGTTAATAAATGACATGGTTTAAGTTTTTAAAGTTTTTAAATCGGTTTTATATAAATTTCATTTTTAAGCCGAAAAACGACCGTTTTAGCCTCGTTATAAGCCGAATTAAACATTTAACCGAAAAACGAACTGAACCAGATTATCCAAAACATTATCCGGATTACGAGAATCCAAACATGTGGCTAGAATTTGAGATGTGGGTCCCACCCCACCATTCTATCAATTCCGATCGGAATTAGAGAACCACCCCAAGCCTTCATTTCTTTTTTTTTCTAAACACAATTCAACAAGTTCTTCAATCCTCACAAGATCATGATCCAAAACCGAGACTTTGGAGCAAGAAAACAAGGTAAAGAATCGAGTTAATCACGTTTCCATCTTCGTTTCTTGAGTTTGTTTGCAAGAAAATGAGGTTTCAAAGATGAAAACCGATTCTTGCATGATCAAGTGATGTATACGGGTTATACAAAGGATCTTGGTCCAAGAAAGGAGTTAAACGAATCAAAAACGAATTTTTACGGTTAAATCTTTGTTTTTGAATCATAACCGAAACCATAGTGTAAGAGGCTTGATCGTGAGTGTAGCTTGCTTGGTATTGTGGTATGTTGTTTGTAGGCTCTGTATTTAGTGGTAGATAAGGCGGAAAGACGAGTTTGTCGCTTGTAGTGGCGGAAAACGAAAGGTATATTCGGTTATGTTCGGTTTTGGGAAATTTGGACAGATTGTTGATGCTTTAGATTTAGGTCATCAAATTTTACAAAGGTGTTAAACACATGAAAATATGAGTTCTGTGAATTTTTGGTAATTTTTGGATAAAGGATGAATATTTGATGAATTTAATGCTCGGTTTTGGCCAAAAATGGTGAAAAATAGTTAAATATCATGAAAATTTTTTGGAAAATTGCAGATAAGCTTTTTATATCATGTATAAGTGACACACAAAATTTGAGGTCAGTTGGAGAAGTCTAAGTAGGCTTTTCGGTTAAACGAGTTCTAGGGATTTCTAGCTCGGTTTTAGTAAAAAGGGCATGTACAAGAATATTTTGGTTCTGGAAAAATTACAGGGGACTATGTGGATGGCAGGGGACATCCAGGAAATATTTGGGATTTTTCTAAGATAGTTTGGTATTTACGACATATTTAGTGTTTAAATGGTGTTTAAAAATAGATAAATAAATTTTAAATATAAGAATTAATTCTGGAAATATTTTTATTAAATTCCCCACTGTTAAAAAGTGATTTTTGCAAAATTTCAAGACCCGAGAGTAAACGGATAATTAATCGTGCTAATTATCAAACTTTTAAAGTTAAAACGCGTAAACCGGTGAAGTTCGCTTAAGCGAGCTGACTGGTGTATAAAAATCCCTAAAAATGAACTATTTTCAAATAAATGAGTTAAACAAGTAAAAATAAATCATCCGAAAATAATTCGGATGATTTGAGTAATTTTAACCTATTTTAACAGTTTCCGGTAAGCCAAAGACGGAAACGGGTCCGCGGCCAATCGGGACGTCTAAACCGAGCTATAATTTCACATCCTTAATTAAATTATCAGACAACCACTATTTTCGGGTCGTGTGTGACCAACCTCATTTTTGAAACATAAAAACGGATAACCGTGCTAGACACGCAAAACGAGAAAAAACGACTAATAGTAGTTGTGACCATGGAACTCTAAACGACATCACAATCTGATTCCGGAGAAGTGTTTCTGGGTTAACCTTGCCCCCAGAACGGGTACAGTGCTGGGTTAACAGTGCCCCCAGATGTACCGTTTAACTTGGTTAAAGTTATATTAATAATGAGTGTATAGTAACGATCGTAGGGATCATATTACAGATTGGACGTGTTAACTGATAATGATTGTTGTTACCTGCTTGCATGTACTAAGGTGAGTTTCAAGGGCCCCTTTTTCTGAATTGTTTTCAAATATTTTCCCGGGGTGGAAAGCATGTTACTATTGAAATGTTTAAATACATACTGAACGCATGGATTTGCGTGTATTTATAAATATTTGATTGTACGGGAATCGTACGGAATGGGTACAGGACTGGGTTAACAGTGTCCCCAGATGTCTTTGGAAGTGTTCCCGGGTTAACATTGCCCCCGGAGTGAGTACAGTACTGGGTTAACAGTGTCCCCAGGGGTCCCTAGAAGTGTTTCCGGGTTAACATTGCCCCCGGAGTGAGTACAGTACTGGGTTAACAGTGTCCCCAGGGGTTCCTAGAAGTGTTTCTGGGTTAACATTGTCCCCAGAGTGAGTACAGTACTGGGTTAACAGTGTCCCCAGATAATATTATATTATGATATGGATTTATCATGGTTTACTAAAATTGTGAAACTCACCAACTATTCGTAGTTGACCCGTTTTATCACATGCTTTTCAGGTACAATTTAGATGAAGTGATTGCTTACGTGCTAAGTGCTTGATGTGTGTAAGATTGGTGTGCGGGATGTTAGGATACATTATAACATATAGAATTATGAATCGTATTGTATGATGTGTGTATCACCTAGACGGTAATGAAAGATGAGATAATGTAATTTTGAAGTATATTAATGCATTCAGTTTTCTTTATAAACAATGTGGTTGATATCAGAGGTGTCTGTCACATCCCGTTTACGTTTCCACTGCGGTTGCGGGGTGTTACAAGAACCGAAGGAGAAGAAACTGGAGGACGCACCAATTGCCAGATAATTTCCTGATGTTTTCACAAAGAATTACCAGGAATACCACCAGATCGTGAAGTTGAATTCAGAATAGATTGAGTACCTGGTACAATACCCAATTGCTCGATCCTCGTATAGACTAGCTCCAACAGAGATGAAAGAATTGAAGAAACTATTAGATGAACTGTTAGAGAAAGAATTCATTAGACCGATTTCTTCAACATGGGGAGCTCAGGTCTCGATTACCGAGAGTTGAACACAGTGACAATCAACAATGGATACCCGCTCCCAAGAATTGATGATTTGTTTGATCAACTACAAGGAGCAAATTACATCTCTAAGATCGATTTATGTACATTATGAGTTACCAATGCTCCGATAGCGTTCACGGATATGATGAATCGATCTGTAACACCATATTTAGATAAATTTGTTATCGTATTCATCGACGATATAATTATTTATTCTAAATCGGAAGAAGATCATCAAAATCATCTCAGAATACTACTCGAACTATTAAGAAATGAGGGATTGTATGCTAAATTCTCTAAGTGTGAGTTTTGGCTTCTTGATATAAAATTTCTTGGCCATGTTGTGGAAGCAAGTGGTATTCAAGTAGATCCTTCAAAGATTGAGGTTATATCCAGGTGGGAAATTCCCATGTCGGCAACCAAAGTTAGAAGTTTCTTTGGTCTCGCCAGGTACTAAGAAGACTTATCAAAGATTTCTCCCGAATAGCAGTCCATTTGACTTCTCTAACTCGTAAGTCAGTAAAATACAACTGGGGACCAATGCATAATAAGGCATTCGCGACCTTGAAGCAGAAATTAACACTAGCACTTATTTTGGCTTTGCCCGAAAGGACAGATGATTTTGTAGTCTATTGGGATGCTTCACATACTAGAATGGGATATGTATTGATGGAAGGAGTTAAGGCCATAGCATACGCCTCTCGACAGTTAAAAATTATTGCAAAGAACTATACAACTCAAGATTTGGAGTTAGGTGCCATAATTTTTGCTTTAAATTTATGGAGACACTATTTTTATGGAGTCAGGTTCCTAGTATATACTGACTACAAGTGCTTAAAGAATATTTTTAGTCCGAAAGAATTAAACATGAGACAAATACGTTGGTTGGAAGTCTTAAGTGATTATGATTGTTAGATCATTTACTACAAAGGTATGGCCAACATTGTAGCTGATGCATTAAGCCAAAATGAACATGAGAAACCTAAAGGAGTGTGTGCTCTAAGGTTAGAACTTGATATTGGCTTCGTAGACCAACTACAAAATGCTCATAAACAAAAACTTGATGAAAATAAAGTTACTGATGGGAAAATAAATGGTACCATTTAAAGGTAACGATGGAATTCTCCAAATGGGAAGGAGAATCTGGGTACCGATTGTTGGAAACTTAAGAGGAAGGATACTCGAGGAAGCTCATTAATCTAAGCAAATGATGCATCCAGGAAACGACAAGATGTAGCAGAATCTAAGGAATGATTATTGGTGGACTAGCATGAAGAAAGATTTTGCCACCTATGTTGCTAAATTCTTGACTTGTTCAAAAGTCAATGCAGAACATCAAAAACCAGCAAATTTGATGCATCAACCTGAAGTACCAATATGGAATTGGTATATGATAACCAAGGATTTCATTATGAAGTTACATAAAACGTCTCGACAAAATGACGCAATCTAGGTTATTGTGGATAGAGTTACTAAATCTGCCCGTTTCATTTCGATATAAGAGTCATTTAGTATGGATAGATTTGCACATCAATATGTTGATAAAAATAGTATCCATTCACGGTGTGCCGTTATCCATCATTTCTGATAGAGATAGTCGTTTCAAGTACCAGTTTTGGAAACATTTCCAAAAATCTATGGGTACACGTTTAAAATTAAGTATGTCCAATCATCCCCAAACTGATTGACAGAGTCAAAGAACTATTCAAACCTTGGAAGACGTGCTACGTGCCTGTGTAATAGACCAAGGAGGAATTTGGGATTCTCATCCATCTCAAATGGAATTCTCATATAACAACAGTTATCACACGAGTTGTTGGGTTTTAACAAGATTATCAAAGTCATATAAACCCATTTATATGAAAAAAAACGTAGCAGATTAATTAGTTTTAAATCTTGGTATATTAATGAATCTAAAAATCATTTTACATGTAAAATCTAAACCCCAGATCCATATACGAATTTACATGCTTACCAAAACCAACATCCATAGAGGGTTTATGTCACACAACCTTTCAAGAAGCAAGAAGATGAAGGAGATGATGGTTTTAACAGCTAGCCTTCAATGGAGAAGAGCCTCAAGCTTGTATACCTTTCCAAGCCTTCAACAAACACCTTGTATGCTAGGATTTGAACTTAGAAAACCTCCTTCATGCTCTTGTTCTTCTTTGGCCGAATTTAGGAAGAGAAAAGAGAGAGAGAGTTTGCTTCTTGTGTATGTGAGGGAGAAAGTGTTGTTGAGTTAACTCATCCACCAACAACATTACATTGCATGTCCTTGTAAATAACAAAACTAATAAAAACAAGAGAGAGGGGGGAAAGGGGCCGCCCCTCCCCCTCCCCCCCCCCCCCTTTATTTTTCCCACCATCAATTCAAATCTCAATTTTGTTATTATTTGTTACCTATGCTATGTTAAAATTAATGTAACATAGCATAGTATGTAACATGCATTATGTAAAATATCTTTCATACTTGTTATTTAACCAACTTAAACAACAACATGAAATGTATTCTCTCAAAATATAAATTATCCATATCATTTATATATTACACAAGTGCAAATATCTAGAAACTCATTTCTAAATATTCCAAGTGTTGATATTTATTTGTTAGATCATATCTTAAATAAATATCATGTTGTTTGTCTAGCTTGTTATTGGGTATTACCCCACTTGGATCATAACGTACTAGCCACATCAACTCTAATATGTGTCTTGGGCAGACCGATTCCTACAATCTCCCACTTGCACAAGATACATAGAAGATTGATGCAAGTAGCAAATACCGCCTAACAATGGTTTACAACCCCTAATACGTATGATGAAGTGCCATTCAATAACACCATCCCATTAAAGTCCCTTACTTGAATTGATTTAGGTGAGTCTATCATTTATCCTTTTGCCACCGATGTCATGTCAAATCCAAAGACATAGATTGATCATTCTTTGTTGATTTAACTTAGCAGGCCTTAGACATCTCACACTCAACGAATAAGAGGGACAAATCCCCTATTGACTACATACATCTCTCGCAATCACCTCATAACATACATAATCTTAGCCTTATGTACCGTCATGTTTTAGAGCAGCGAAGAACTAAGTCAAAGCACAATATTTGGTGAATATCAAGACCCAATATGTATCTCAGGTCGGAGGATACTATGATATTCGTCTTTACTCAAATTTACTTATGATCACCAATCACAAGGATTCCTTGCAGTAACATTTGAGGGTGGGTCAGTCCAATATTTATATCCCATGAATATCTATGAACATTGGTAACAAACCCTTGCTCTAAATTCATACCTTATGAATATCCACCAATTCAAGTTCATAATAGTCTTACCTTCATATTTGTTCCCACAAATATGAACGACTACGGACATTTAGAATAATTAACTTATTCACGGATTTAAACATGCTAAAATGGAACATAACTAAAAAGTCATAATCATAAACCATAATCATATGAATGAATCCAAATAACAATTGTTCCGATATCCATATACAATATAGCTCAAATCCAATCACCAGAATATCGAAGTCCTAAGGCGCAAGTATGACCCTCATGGTTCGGCCTTTCAAGGAGCTTCGTGAGTGGATCCGCAATGTTTTGATCGGTGTGAACTTTGCGAATACATATCTTTCCCTTTTCAACTTCATCCCTTATGTAGTTGAATCTCCGCTCAATGTGCGTTGTCTTTTGATGTGCATGAGGTTCCTTGATTTGAGCAATCGCACCCTCTTTGTCACAAAAGATCTTTAGAGTGTCCAGAATGGTATGGACCACTCCTAGATCGGCAATGAATTTCCTTATCCACGCAGCTTCTTGAGCTGCCAATGAGGAGGCGATGTATTCCGATTCAGTGGTGAACAATGCTACCACATCTTGTTTTGCGCTCTTCCAAGAGACAACCCCACCATTCATAACGAAAACATATCCTGATTGTGATAAAGAATCATCTCGATCAGTTTGGAAACACTCATCCGTGTAACCCTTTTCAACGAGTTCCTCCTCATCGGAGCCATATATTAGAAACATATCCTTAGTCCTTCTAAGGTATCTCAATATGCTCTTAACCACCATCCAATGGCTACTTCCCAGGTTTTGTTGGTATCGACTTGTCATGCTCAAAGCGCATGGCACATCCGGTCTAGTGCATATCATGGCGCACATGATTGATCCTATAGCCGAAGCGTATGGGATCCTTTCATTTTTTCATGCTCATCCTTTGAGATTGGACATTGAGTCGCACTCAATACCGTTCCTCTTTTTATAGGTACCAAACCTTTCTTAGAGCTCTCCATCTTCAACCTTTTCAAGATTTTATCGATGTATGTACTTTGGTTTGAACCTATCAACCGCCTTGATCTATCCCTATAGATCTTTTTCACAATATATAGGCGGCTTCTCCAAGGTCTTTGATGGAAAAACAACTCCCAAGCCAGGCTTTTACACATTCCATGGTTGGAATATCATTCCCAAACAATAGTATGTCATCAAGATACAATACTAGGAAAGTAATGATGCTCTCACTAGCTTTCTTATACACACAAGCCTCATCAGCGTTCTTGATGAATCCAAATTTATTGACCTCTTCATCAAAATGGTGATTCCAACTTCTAGATGCTTGTTTCAATCCATAGATTGATTTCTTTAGCTTCCATAATTTATTATGATGTTGTGGATCGACAAAACCTTCGGGCTGAACCATTTGTGGATAGACATCTTCTTGAAGATGTCCCTTTAGAAAAGCGATTTTGACATCCATTTGCCAAATCTCATAGTCATAATATGCGGCTATGGCAAATAATATCCTAATAGACTTTAGCATTGCCACGAGCGAAAAGGTCTCATCATAATCAACCCCTTGAGTTTAAGTAAAACCTTTTGCTACAAGTCTTGCTTTTTAAGTATCCAAGTTTCCATGCATATCGGTTTTCCATTTGAAAACCCACTTACTTCCAATCAGTTTGGAGTTAAGAGGTGGTACAACCAAATCCCATACTTGGTTGTCATGCACAGATTGCATCTCAACGTTCATAGCTTGAAGCCATTTGTCACAATCGGATTGTGACATTGCATCGTGGTAAGTGGTGGTTTCATCCGAATCTACCACATATCGTCCATCCATGAAAAATCCATATCATTTGGGTGGATTACTAATTCTACCATATTTTCGAACGTTTTTTGTGTCTTGATCAACCATTTTTTCATTCTCAACAACCTCTTGTTGAGTGCTAGTATCAACCAAACGTGTATCGACTTGTGGTTCTCGATCCTCCTTGAGTTCCACCGTTATACTAGTTCCTTCCATAAGGAACTTAGTTTCCAAGAACTCGGCCTTTCGAGCAATGAACACATTTTGCTCGGTTGGTTATAGAAATAATATCCCATGGAGTCTTTGGGATATCCTACAAAGATACACTTAATGGATCGGCTTTCAAGTTTGTTTTGGGTGTTGTGCTTAACATAAGCCTCACAACCCCATACCTTTAAAAATGATAATGATGGAACCCTTCCATGCCATATTTCAAAAGGTGTCTTGTCCACTTTCTTGGTTGGTGCCGTATTTTGAATACGGGCTGCCGAGAGAAATGCGAAACCCTAAAATGATAGAGGCAATGTGCTTCTAGCCATCATAGATCGAACCATCTCCAATAGAGTTCAATTCCTCCTTTCGGACACACCATTATGTTGTGGTGTTCCGGGTGGAATGAGTTGTGAGATGATTCCACAACTCCTAAGATGATCTTGAAAAGCATCAATAAGGTATTCACCTCCTCTATCCGAACGAAGTACTTTGATGGTTTTATTGTGTGACATTCATGACAAAACGAGGTATACTATATTCATTACGTAACAAGTAAACGATAAATCGGTTAATTCGTAGTGCTTAAACGAGTAACCGACCGATACTAATTATGACCCGTATACATACTGAGGGGTCATATACGAGTTATATATATGTTATAGAGGCTAACATATTGATATTTAGGCCCCAGTACGTTTAAAACTCTTTAAACGAAAAAGGTTTTGTTTATCGATACGCTATAAGCTTAAACGCAATCGTTAATATCAAAACAAGCATTGTAGCATCCGTTAAGCCGAAAAAGATTTATAAAACACTTATATGACATGTTCTAAGCAATCCGTGAAAATATTTTGGAATTTTACAACGAGTCAGTACGTTTTTCTTATTTTACAAAAATAAGCTGAAAAACACTCGTTTTTGCGCTATTTCTCATACCCGAATTAATTTTCTTGCGAAAAACCGAACCCGAACTAAATTTGATGTGGGCTTTTCATGTTTGGGCTTGTATAATTAGAGTAATGGGCCAAAACAGCCCATTAAGGGCCTTCTTTGAATTCCGATCGGAACACCCACCAAACATCACATTCTTTTATATAACTTACATCCTAAGCTTTATCATTCTTTACAATTCATAATATTTGAAGTCCAAGCAGCTCTAACTCCTGTTCTATCAACTCCCCTTCAAAACCCTAAGGTAAGGTCAAATTTTATGAAGATTTAACCAAGTTAGATTCATATAATTAACATATAAACATGTTTTAGTTAGTTTTAAACATGTTTAACCATCCAAAAACCCTAAAAATCAAGTAAAACCATGTTTTGATGTTAAACATGTTTACAAACCAGGAACATATACTTTTTTGGTCAAAAACGCGGATTAGAACATGAATACAACGTTTTTACGGTTAGAAAGTTCGGTTTGAACCCAAAACCGAAACCCTAATTATCAAGGCTGTTACATGGATGATTTATGCTTGGTTTGATGTTATATGATATGTAGATATACTGAGTTTGCAACCCGAGACCCGGAAAGTCGTTTAAACTAGCAAAATTCATCGAAAACCGACAAGGTAAACCCGTAACACTCGTTTAGGGGCTGTTTAGTATTAGGTTGTGACGTGCTTGTTGTTAGCTTGTGAAAACTTGCAGGAACATTAGGGATCATATAAATGAGTCCCTGTTCAAATTTGGTAATTTTTCGATAAACGGAGAATATTTGGTGAATTTATTTCCGTTTATGAGTGTTTATTTGGGAAAAATAGCTAAACATGTTGAAAAATTTTGAAACTTGGTTTTGGAGTTTCATATGTGATGGTAAGATCACTGGTAAAGTTTGGGGATCATTGGAAATGCCTAAGTATGGTTTGTACAATCATCGTTTAGCCGAATTTTAATAGCCGAAAAACGCACAAAAAGGCATTTTGTCAAAAGAGTTAGGTTCTGGAAATTTTGCAGGGGCTATGTAATAACATTGAGGCCATTTGTAAAAATTATCGGATTTTTCGGAGGTCGTTTGATATAAACGGGCCATTTATTACACGATTATAACCTATTAAATGAATTTTTATAAATAAATAATTAATCATAAAATTTCTGAAAATATTTTTATAAAATTCTCCATGTCTTAATGTATTTTTACAAAAATTTACATAATTTATATATAAGAACATATTTAGTTATGATTAATCAAAGATTTAAATTATAATTGTTTTAACGAAACCGGCAGTTTTGTGTTTAACGGACTGACTGGTATGTCAAAATGTCAAAAGTGGTCAAATATCATATTTTTGAATGATATTGATAAAAACGAACTTTTTACGAGAATTCCGGACAAATCGGGTGGATTGTGCGCGTTTTGTATAATCAAACCCGTGTGAAAACGGAAACGAGCCCTGCGATCAAACCAGACACCGAAACCTTAAAATTCTTTCATAAATCAAATCATTTTATCAATCAATATATTTACTTAAGTTTTATGTGATCTTACCTAATCCCGAAACGTATAAACGATCAACCGGGCTAGGCTCGGGAAACGGTGAAACTGAGCCAAATCCAGTTTTAAACATTTCATAGTATACAACGTCACAATCTAAGACTATGGTCATGTTCTGGGCCTAACAGCTATACCCAGATTATCTATACAGCCCGACTTAGCTTGAACACTGTACTAGTATTAACGATACGATACCGTTTATAGGAATCAGGCTATAAACGAGGCATCTGACTTATTGATACGTGATTTCTGTGCGAACTACGATAAGGTGAGTTTCACGACCCCCACTTTCTAAACTGTTTTACGAACTTTTGGGGTGAAAAGCATGTTTACATATACTGATATACTTGAAAACGTGTGATGATGTGGATTATCTAAGTACTAACACTTGACAAGTCCCCACAAACACAAGTGATTAACTTCGTGCCGGTGACGTGTGGATAGTACTATCGGTTTGACAAACCCAACTGACAGAGCCGGAGGGGTATGCCGGAACATATGTAAACCCAGTTGCACATTGTCATTATATTTTTACATACTGCTATGTGGTGTTAGACATAGTACATACTTGGGGCAAGGTGGCTGTTAAATGCCAACGGGAGTGCATGGGCAGTGGAGGCCATGTGTTTTAGCTCGTTTCGGTTTCACTTGTGGCTTAGTATAATACATCATACACATACATATATACATACACACTGTAAACTTTACGAACTCGTGTACTAATTTCATTGACACTCGTGAAACTTGAAACTCACCAACTAGACGTAGTTGACCCGTTTTAACATGCTTTTCAGGTAAAGCAAAAGTGGAATGATTTGCTTACATGCTTGGTGTTAGAAAGAAAGTTGAATAGCTGTGAATAGACGCTGATATAATACTGAATAAGAAGCTCGTAAAACGGTTATGTGTTTTTCACCCAGTTTGTAAACATAGTACCTACCAATGTAATATGATGTAATTTAGCTATGGAATTTCTTTATAAACAATGTGGTTGATACCAGTGTTAACTGTTACATTCCCGTATTACGCTTCCGCAACTACCTAGTCGGGGTGTGACAGAAGTTGGTATCAGAGCCATTGGTTATAAAGAATTAGGATGTCCCTTAGGATACCCTAAGATAACCGTAGGCTCGATTAACTCTGGGAATAAAATAATATTAAATAATATACACAAATGATTCTCGTGATGAACGCGAATGGACAAGTGAGTTATTATGGTCCGGAACGTAATAACAGACTTGTTTGTACGAGGAGATTCGAGAAGAAGTCGATAAAAAATCGAATAGGTAAAAACAGCAACATATGTGTATAAAATATAATAATAGTTAAATATCTGTGTATATAAACGATTATTTGTGCTTATGTGTATAAATACTTACATGTATTTTACTATGATTAATATAGAAGGATATTATTCTTATTACTAACCATTGTGCAGGAATATGTCAAGATCTACTGATCGTTTACCTAATACCCTACCAACAGGGCCTGAGGAGGAGAAGGAGGATCCGGAAGAAGAAACTGAGGAGGAACCAGAGGAAATGGAAGAAGGTGCAGATGCGGTAATTCCACGTGAGGTACCCGCAGATCAACCCGACTTATCGGGTTACCGTTGTGATACCTACCCCCCTAGGGAATCCCCTAGGAATGCTGCAGGACAGGGAGCTACTAGTGCTTATCATTCACCTGTTAGAGCACCCAGATCCCCTACTCCACCTGTACAGCATGCACCAGTACCCCCACCCACTATTAGAAACCGTCAGACCGCTCGCATTTCAGTACGTCTACCTGAGCACACTTCTCTCCCACCTCGATCTACGTACCATAGGGGAGAAACATCACGTGTCCAGGTCACTGAGATACCTATTCCTACTTGGGGTTTACCCGCCCCGGTACCCGAGCCACCTCGTCATTCTGATTCAGCATGGTTTGGTTTAGCAACTGATCAGCTTTTAGACCAATCACATTCTATAAATAACCTAAACCTGCATAGACATGATATGCAAGATCACATGCGGTACATGCAGCAAGAAATCAGAATTGTGCAAAGATCCAGCGCTCACAGCCACGGGCGTCAGGATCGAGCGATGATACTACTGGGGGTATGCTTAGCAGTTAATGCGGCCCTAGTGGCTGCTGTTGTTTGGTTGTGGCTCCATGTTTCAAAGAATGGATAGGACATAATAGTCTAGCCTTATGTATATAGTCTTTTGATATCCCAAGCAGCATTTTGTTACAGCGTGTTGGGCTGACTTGGCAGTTGTTTGTGGTTTAGTACTATTTCAAGCACTGGCCCTTATCGGGTTAAGTCTACATGTCACTTAGTGACAAATGTTGATACGCATATACAAGCGCTGGCCTATACCAGGTTAAGCCTATGCGCTAATTTTGGATGCATATGTACAGTAATGATTATAATTAATACAAATGTGTTTTCTTTGGCACAGTTATGTGTTGTGAAAGTGTAATATCGTAAAGTTGTGTTGATCATAGTGAAACGATATTGATTATTATATAATTGATTAATTTATAGAATGGCCCCGAAGAAAGCAAACCCTTTGTCAACTACAAGCAGTGATACCAACAATTGTAACACAAGTCACTGCAGGCATACGTGCTAACAATACTGTTAATCAACCTACGAGCACCACCACGGCCACTGTTAATACACCTCCGCCGGACACTAATGTAGCCCCGGGTGTTACTACCCCGGTGAATACTGATAATGTCATAAATAATAATAACACTCTCCCAACTATGAATGTCACTGGGAACCCAGAACCTGTTGTGCACCCTGATAATATCCCGAACCCTGTACCGGTTGTTAACACAACTAATAATGATAATACTCGAACCAATACCGATAATAACAATAATAATAACCGAGAACCCCCGCGTCAGGAGTACTCATACAAACAATTTACATCATGTAAACCGATTGAGTTTAAGGGTATTGAAGGACCTAGCGGGCTGGTCAAATGGATAGAAAAGACCGAATCAGTAATTAATATCAGTGAATGTCCACCGAACCGCGTGGTCAAATTTGCTACCAGTATGTTTCTAGACCAAGCGCTGATGTGGTGGAACACGGTAGTCCAAATAAGGGGACAAGATGTTATTAATCGTATGTCATGGACTGAATTAAAAACCCTCATGTTAGAGCATTTTTGTCCTAAAAGTGAGATTCAGAGGTTGGAACACGAGTTATGGAATTTGGAAATGAAAGGAGCAGACCATGTGGGATACACGAATCATTTTAACGAACTGTCCCGCTTAGTTCCATGGTTAGTTACACCGGAAGCGAAACGAATTGAACGTTATATCTGGGGACTGACCCCTGCTGTGAGAAGTATAGTGAATTCAGTTGTCCACCCGACATTAGAAAGTGCTGTATCTCAAACGGGTGTCGTTACTTTTGATCTGATGAGAAGTGGAGTGATAAGGATGCCAGGTGAAACAACAAGTTTAAAACGAACTGATTATGGGACAAGAATGCAAGGAAACCCTCAAAACAAGCGGACTCGTCCGAATACCCGAAGTTATGCCATGACCAGTTCTAATGTAAAACAAGAGACCTATAAAGGGACGTTACCGAAGTGCAGAAGATGTAACTTTCATCATGTGGGTGATTGCAAATCGATCATTTGTCAAAAGTGTGGAAGAACGGGACACTATGCCCCCAACTGTAGAACCCCCACCAACACTGTTAACCGTCCACCGCAATCAACTCAACTCCCTCGACCTCAACTAACCCGCCCACAACTCAACCAACAAACCCCACCTACCACGAACCTCCGTGCCTGCTATGAATGTGGCAGTACGGAACACTTTCGGAGATACTGCCCCAATTTTAACCCGGGTACAGTGAGAAGGCAGAACCAAGCACAAGCATCAACCTCCAACGCAGCTAAGGGACGCGCGTTTGTATTAGGACCGGGTGAAGCGCGTCATGATCCGAATGTGATGACAGGTACATTCTTAGTTTCGGGTCAGTATGCTTCAGTTTTGTTTGATACGGGCGCCGATAGAAGTTTCGTATCTGTTAATTTCTTACCTTTAGAAAATATGCCGGTTAGTGAACTAACAAAACCATATACAATAGAACTCGCTAACGGTAAGCCTATACTTGTTAACCGAATAGTCCGAGACTGTTCCCTTATCATAAACGACCACCCATTCCTTATTGATTTACTTCCAGTGGAATTGGGAAGTTTCGATGTAATAGTCGGTATGGACTGGCTATCTAAGTATAAAGCTGAAATTGTCTGTAAGGATAAGACCGTTAGGATACCTCTTTCGAATGATGAAGCTATGATTGTTCAAGGTGAGAAATCTGGTACGGTACTGCCTCTCATATCTCAACTTATGGCATTGAGATATTTACGCCAAGGTTGTACTTTATACTTGGCGAGCGTAACAGTTAAGGAACCCGAGGAAAAACGAATGGAAGACATCCCAGTGGTACACGAGTATTCAGATGTATTCCCCGATGAGTTGCCTGGTTTACCACCGACCCGACAAGTTGAATTCCGTGTTGACTTGATACCGGGAGCAGCGCCCATTGCTAAGGCACCTTATCGACTTGCACCTTCTGAAATGCAAGAACTGTCCATCCAGTTACAAGAATTACTGGACAGGGGTTTTATTCGCCCTAGTTACTCACCGTGGGGAGCACCAGTGTTGTTTGTAAAGAAGAAAGATGGGAGTTTTCGAATGTGTATTGATTACCGGGAATTGAATAAAGTGACTATAAAGAATAGATACCCCTTACCTCGAATTGATGACTTGTTTGATCAGCTCCAAGGTGCGAAGTATTTTTCAAAAATTGATCTTAGATCTGGTTATCATCAAGTAAGAATTCAGGAAGAAGACGTACCAAAAACAGCTTTCCGAACTCGGTATGGTCACTATGAATTCTTGGTTATGCCGTTTGGGTTGACAAACGCACCTGCAGTGTTTATGGACCTCATGAACCGAGTTTGCAAACCTTACCTTGACAAGTTTGTGATAGTGTTTATCGATGACATTTTGATATATTCGAGAAGTAAGGAGGAACACGAACAACATTTGCGGGAAATCTTAGAATTATTGAGGCAAGAGAAGTTATACGCAAAGTTGTCCAAATGTGAGTTTTGGCTACAAGAAGTACAGTTTTTGGGACACATTGTGAACCATCAAGGGATCCAAGTAGACCCAAGTAAAATTGAGGCCATTAAGAATTGGCAAGTGCCTAAGTCACCAAGAGAAATTCGTCAATTCTTAGGACTAGCCGGATATTATAGAAGATTCATTGAAAACTTTTCAAGTATTGCACAACCTCTAACCCTCCTAACTCGAAAAGATCGAGCATATGAATGGGGAGAAGAACAAGAAATGGCCTTCCAAACGTTAAAACAGAAGTTATGTGAGGCTCCAATATTAAGCCTTCCAGATGGAACTGATGAATTCGTGGTATATTGTGACGCATCTCGTAAAGGTTTAGGATGCGTACTGATGCAAAGAAAGAAAGTAATAGCATATGCTTCCCGACAGTTAAAAGTACATGAAAAGAATTATACGACCCATGATTTGGAATTGGGAGCAGTTATCTTTGCATTGAAGATTTGGAGACATTACTTGTATGGCACTAAATGTACCATCTATACTGATCACAAAAGCCTACAACACATATTCGATCAGAAGAACTAAACATGAGACAAAGGAGATGGGTAGAACTGTTAAATGATTATGATTGTGAGATTAAATACCATCCGGGTAAGGCCAACGTAGTAGCTGATGCTTTAAGCCGAAAAGACAGAATCAGACCTTTAAGGGTACGAGCACTCGGAATGATTGTTCAAAGTAGCCTAACCGAACAAGTTCGCGTTGCACAAAATGAGGCCTTGAAGGCAGATCAGCTAGAAAAAGAAGAACTACATGGAAATGAAAGGAATTTTGAGAAGAAAATTGATGAAGTATATTATTACAAAAACCGGGTCTGGATTCCAACACTTCATAAACTCCGAAAGCTGATACTTGATGAAGCACACAAATCCAAATATTCTATTCATCCAGGTACTGATAAGATGTATAAGGATGTTAAAGAATTTTACTGGTGGCCTGGTATGAAAATGGATATAGCCGTGTATGTAAGTAAATGTGCAACATGTGCAAGGGTAAAGGCGGAATATCAAAAACCTTCGGGAATGTTACAACAACCCGAAATCCCACAATGGAAATGGGAACAAATTACCATGGACTTTGTGACACACCTTCCTAAAACCTCCCGAGGACACAACGCAATTTGGGTAATTGTGGATCGATTAACCAAATCCGCACACTTTATTCCCATCCGTAACAACTACACCACCGAAGAACTCGCTCAAATTTACATTGATGAAATAGTATCTCGACACGGAGTACCTCTTTCGATTATTTCCGATCGAGACAGTCACTTTACTTCACATTTCTGGCAAGCAGTACAAGAAGCCTTAGGAACCCGAATCGACCTAAGTACGGCTTACCATCCCCAAACCGATGGTCAATCCGAACGAACCATCCAAACCTTAGAAGATTTAATTCGTGCTTGTGTACTGGACTTTAAAGGGAATTGGGATCAACACCTCCCGCTCATTGAATTCTCTTACAACAACAGTTATCACAGTAGTATACAAGCAGCACCTTATGAAGCTCTATACGGGCGAAAATGTAGATCACCACTATGTTGGACAGAAGTGGGTGATACTCAAATTTCAAGATCCGATTTAATTCAGGAAACCACCGATAAAATTCACCAGATTAAGCAAAAATTGAAAGCTGCCCGTAACCGACAAAAGAGTTATGCCGATGTTCGCAGAAAACCGTTATCTTTTGAAATAGGTGATAAGGTATTTTTAAAAGTATCGCCATGGAAAGGTGTTATAAGATTTGGAAAGACTGGTAAACTAGCCCCGAGATACATCGGACCTTTTGAGATTGTCGCAAAAATTGGTCCCGTAGCTTACCGATTAAAACTACCCTTAGAATTGAGCACTATTCACGACGTGTTTCATGTATCGAATCTGAAAAAGTGTTTGAATGATGAAACGACAATAGTACCACTGGAAGATGTTCAGATCAACGAAAAGCTCAACTTCGTAGAGGAACCGGTAGAAATTGTAGACGGGAAAACCAAACAGTTACGACATAACAAAATTTCATTGGTAAAAGTTCGGTGGAATTCAAAACAAGGACCCGAATATACTTGGGAACGAAAGGACGAATTCCGAAAGAAATACCCACACCTGTTCCCTAGAAAACCGATGACACATTAAATTTCGAGGACGAAATTTCTTAGCGGGGGGAGAATGTGACATTCATGACAAAACGAGGTATACTATATTCATTACGTAACAAGTAAACGATAAATCGGTTAATTCGTAGTGCTTAAACGAGTAACCGACCGATACTAATTATGACCCGTATACATACTGAGTGGTCATATACGAGTTATATATATGTTATAGAGGCTAACATATTGATATTTAGGCCCCAGTACGTTTAAAACTCTTTAAACGAAAAAGGTTTTGTTTATCGATACGCTATAAGCTTAAACGCAATCGTTAATATCAAAACAAGCATTGTAGCATCCGTTAAGCTGAAAAAGATTTATAAAACACTTATATGACATGTTCTAAGCAATCCGTGAAAATATTTTGGAATTTTACAACGAGTCAGTACGTTTTTCTTATTTTACAAAAATAAGCTGAAAAACACTCGTTTTTGCGCTATTTCTCATACCCGAATTAATTTTCTTGCGAAAAACCGAACCCGAACTAAATTTGAAGTGGGCTTTTCATGTTTGGGCTTGTATAATTAGAGTAATGGGCCAAAACAGCCCATTAAGGGCCTTCTTTGAATTCCGATCGGAACACCCACCCAACATCACATTCTTTTATATAACTTACATCCTAAGCTTTATCATTCATTACAATTCATAATATTTGAAGTCCAAGCAGCTCTAACTCCTGTTCTATCAACTCCCCTTCAAAACCCTAAGGTAAGGTCAAATTTTATGAAGATTTAACCAAGTTTGATTCATATAATTAACATATAAACATGTTTTAGTTAGTTTTAAACATGTTTAACCATTCAAAAACCCTAAAAATCAAGTAAAACCATGTTTTGATGTTAAACATGTTTACAAACCAGGAACATATACTTTTTTGGTCAAAAACGCGGATTAGAACATGAATACAACGTTTTTACGGTTAGAAAGTTCGGTTTGAACCCAAAACCGAAACCCTAATTATCAAGGCTGTTACATGGATGATTTATGCTTGGTTTGATGTTATATGATATGTAGATATACTGAGTTTGCAACCCGAGACCCGGAAAGTCGTTTAAACTAGCAAAATTCATCGAAAACCGACAAGGTAAACCCGTAACACTCGTTTAGGGGCTGTTTAGTATTAGGTTGTGACGTGCTTGTTGTTAGCTTGTGAAAACTTGCAGGAACATTAGGGATCATATAAATGAGTCCCTGTTCAAATTTGGTAATTTTTCGATAAACGGAGAATATTTGGTGAATTTATTTCCGTTTATGAGCGTTTATTTGGGAAAAATAGCTAAACATGTTGAAAATTATGAAACTTGGTTTTGGAGTTTAATATGTGATGGTAAGATCACTGGTAAAGTTTGGGGATCATTGGAAATGCCTAAGTATGGTTTGTACAATCATGGTTTAGCCGAATTTTAATAGCCGAAAAACGCACAAAAAGGCATTTTGTCAAAAGAGTTAGGTTCTGGAAATTTTGCAGGGGCTATGTAATAACATTGAGGCCATTTGTAAAAATTATCGGATTTTTTGGAGGTCGTTTGATATAAACGGGCCATTTATTACACGATTATAACCTATTAAATGAATTTTTATAAATAAATAATTAATCATAAAATTTCTGAAAATATTTTTATAAAATTCTCCATGTCTTAATGTATTTTTACAAAAATTTACATAATTTATATATAAGAGCATATTTAGTTATGATTAATCAAAGATTTAAATTATAATTGTTTTAACGAAACCGGCAGTTTTGTGTTTAACGGACTGACTGGTATGTCAAAATGTCAAAAGTGGTCAAATATCATATTTTTGAATGATATTGATAAAAACGAACTTTTTACGAGAATTCCGGACAAATCGGGTGGATTGTGCGCGTTTTGTATAATCAAACCCGTGTGAAAACGGAAACGAGCCCTGCGATCAAACCAGACACCGAAACCTTAAAATTCTTTCATAAATCAAATCATTTTATCAATCAATATATTTACTTAAGTTTTATGTGATCTTACCTAATCCCGAAACGTATAAACGATCAACCGGGCTAGGCTCGGGAAACGGTGAAACTGAGCCAAATCCAGTTTTAAACATTTCATAGTATACAACGTCACAATCTAAGACTATGGTCATGTTCTGGGCCTAACAGCTATACCCAGATTATCTATACAGCCCGACTTAGCTTGAACACTGTACTAGTATTAACGATACGATACTGTTTATAGGAATCAGGCTATAAACGAGGCATCTGACTTATTGATACGTGATTTCTGTGCGAACTACGATAAGGTGAGTTTCACGACCCCCACTTTCTAAACTGTTTTACGAACTTTTGGGGTGAAAAGCATGTTTACATATACTGATATACTTGAAAACGTGTGATGATGTGGATTATCTAAGTACTAACACTTGACAAGTCCCCACAAACACAAGTGATTAACTTCGTGCCGGTGACGTGTGGATAGCACTATCGGTTTGACAAACCCAACTGACAGAGCCGGAGGGGTATGCCGGAACATATGTAAACCCAGTTGCACATTGTCATTATATTTTTACATACTGCTATGTGGTGTTAGACATAGTACATACTTGGGGCAAGGTGGCTGTTAAATGCCAACGGGAGTGCATGGGCAGTGGAGGCCATGTGTTTTAGCTCGTTTCGGTTTCACTTGTGGCTTAGTATAATACATCATACACAGACATATATACATACACGCTGTAAACTTTACGAACTCGTGTACTGATTTCATTGATACTCGTGAAACTTGAAACTCACCAACTATACGTAGTTGACCCGTTTTAACATGCTTTTCAGGTAAAGCAAAAGTGGAATGATTTGCTTACATGCTTGGTGTTAGAAAGAAAGTTGAATAGCTGTGAATAGACGCTGATATAATACTGAATAAGAAGCTCGTAAACCGGTTATGTGTTTTTCACCTAGTTTGTAAACATAGTACCTACCAATGTAATATGATGTAATTTAGCTATGGAATTTCTTTATAAACAATGTGGTTGATACCAGTGTTATCTGTTACATTCCCGTATTACGCTTCCGCAACTACCTAGTCGGGGTGTGACATATTGAGTTGATTTTTTACTTCATTTTGGAAGACTTTGAACACTTCAAAGGCATCATCTTTGTGTCTTAACAAGTACACATACCCATAACGACTATAATCATCGATAAAGTTAATGAAGTATCTTTCACCATTCCATGTAATTGTCTTAAAAGGACCACATACATCCGAATGTTTGATACCTAATAAGTCTTTTGCCCTTTCGTTAGTTCCATTAAATAGTTCCTTGGTCATCTTTCCTTGTATACAAGATTCACACTTATCAAATGAATCATCATTTGATTCCAAAAAACCATTCTTTTGAAGTGTACTTATGCGACCCTTGTTTATGTGACCAAGGCGAAAATGCCAAAGATAAGTCTTACTCAAATCCATTTTGAGTTTCTTGGTGCTTGATTGGTGTAGCGTGTTATCAAAGGATGTGTTATCATGAAGTAATTCATAAATGCCATTAGACGGAATTGCTTTAAAACAAAAGACATCATTCATGAAAACACAAATGTCATTGTCTACAAACTTCAAATCATAACCATATTGTCTTAAAAGAGAAACAGAGATAATATTCCTAGTCAAACTAGGAGTATACAAAATGTTTTCAAAACAACTTCCAAACCATTTGGAAGCTTCATAAAATAATCTCCTTGGGCTTCGACATCAACCTTTGCTCCGTTGCCTATGAAGACACTTGTAGCTCCTTTCTTGAAATGCTTATTTCTTTTGAACTGATGCAACAAATTGCAAATATGAGTTCACATCCGGTATCCAATACCCATGTGTTAGAAGAAAAAACATTAAGATCAATATGGATCATGAAAGTTGTACCCGAGGTTTGCCCCACATCCATCTTTGCTTTCAACTATTTGTGATTGGTTAGACAATTCCTCATCCAATGACCTTTCTCACCATAACCAAAGCACGGGTCTTCCGAGTTAAACTTTGGCTTCTTCTTCTTTGGTTTGGTTGGTTCCACTTTAGCCTTTCCTTTGAACTTACCCTTGACGTGTCCCTTACCTTTGGCAACCTTTGCCTTAGGTTTCGGGTGATGCCTCTTCTTATTGCCACATTCATTGATCATGAGAACCGGTAAAACCTTTTTACCCATTCCCGCTTCGGCCGTTTTGAGCATTGCGTGAAGCTCACCAATACTCTTATCCCATCTATTCATGTTGTAGTTCATGACAAAAGTCTCAAACCTTTTAGTTAGGCCATTATGGATCATATCTGTGGCTAATTCTTTTGATACGAGACAATTTAGTCGTTCGAGTCAATCAATGTGGCTTTTCATGTTAAGTACATAAGATGAAACCTATTGGGTTTCATCCACATGGCATGCATGAAGCGCTCGAACCGTTTCGAAGCGTTCCACCATAGCTTGAGTAAGGAACATTTCCTCAAGTTGGGTGATCATGTCATATGCCCCATGATGTTCAAAATCCTTTTGAATCTCGGGAATCATAGTTCCTAACATGAGGCAAGAAATACACAGAATCCTCGGTGTGTTTCAACCAATTGTTATAGGCATCTAAATCATCAATGTTTGGTTCATCAGGAATAGGATCGTCCAATATGTAGGATTTCTTTTCTTGTTTGAGAAAAATTCTCAATTTTCGATACCAATCCATAAACTTGTTATAGTTAAGACGATCCTTATCAAGTATAGCTTTTAGTGATAGGTTATGTACTGGTGGGATAATTGTGTTTGGTGGATTGTTGATTGCGGACATCTACATAATTTAACAAAGCTCAATTTTAGTATTTTCGATATCATTACACTAATTTTAATCTTTAATACCCTTTATGTCTTTACGACAATTAATGATTAAAATCTAGAACCAAACGTTACATTCACATAGTAGTTAGGTGACCTTTATCCTACTATTGAATTAACAAGGTAGTCAACGCTTGATGATTGCAACCTTTTGCAACTTCTAGTTTTATGGGATCGGTTAAACATCATATGTTTAGTTAACATGTTTATTCCCATCAACACCTTTGTACGCCATGCTTTGGTGACCCTATTCACATGGTTTCCAAATCAAGTCGTCCTACTTACACACACTTGTGAATTTGACATACAAGTGGTTAGGTGACCTTTATCCCACAAATATGGTAAACCCACCTCAAACTCACAAGTTTTCTCCAATGTGGTTAGGTGACCTTTATCCCACATCGAGTTCCCAAGTGATTCGAGAGTTGTATAAAAGGATGGTATTAAACTTGTTTTAAAAGTTATTTAAGTTTTCAAAATTCAAGATTGGAAAACTATCATGTACTTTGCATTTGCATGCATCAAATGTATGGTACTTTGTTTGAAAACCAATTAACAAAGTTCCTTTTTATAAAACCCATTTATTGTGAAATCATTAACCTTTAATAAAACAAATTGTATTATCTAATGATTTCTAGGGAACTAATTTTATGCAAATTGTTTATATTAAGTTTGTTAATTATCCTTATCCAAATAAGATAAAACAAAATATATAAATGAACCATGCGAGCATAAATAAACAACCACAAGTTCATAACCATAGCCTCCTAATCTTGGCCACACTTGTTGACCGAAACAAGTGTGCCAAAAGTCTCTCTTAGGGACCAAATGCACAAAGGCATGTACAAGTGAACAAAGGTCTGTCCACGTGAACAAAGGCATGTCCAGGTGAACAAAGGTCCGCCCAAGTGAACAAAGACATGTCCAGGTGAACAAAGGCATATGTTGGTGAACTCCCACTTGATTCCGTATCCAAATGCCTCAAGTGTCCACTTTTGTGTTGTGACTTCTCCACTTTTTTTGGGCTTCCTCTTGGGCTCCAACTTCAGCTCCTAGCTTCCATGGGACTCCAAGTTTGGGCTTTGGTTATTGGGCTAGAATCCCATCTTGGACTATGAGGTCAATTAAGGCCCAAAACAAAAAACACTAACTTTGTTGTTTCTTCTTTTACAAAAAATATATCCTAATACATTTTCTCTAGTAAAAGAAATATACTATTCTACTGATTATTACAAACCAATATAAAATGAATATAATGTATAATCCAAAAGACTTAATTCTTAAAGATTATCACATGCATATAATGTATAATCTTGAATAACCAAGGGGTAACCAAAAGCCCCAAAAATTTCAGCCATATGGTGAACCACAGCATAAAACCCAAATTTTTTTTAGATCTATTGAAGCATGTACCCGTATAAGCGGCTCTTGATGCCATTGTTGGG
Source organism: Bidens hawaiensis (assembly GCF_021521415.1). NCBI lineage: Eukaryota > Viridiplantae > Streptophyta > Magnoliopsida > Asterales > Asteraceae > Bidens > Bidens hawaiensis. The sequence continues at coordinate 1,067,758 of NW_027491099.1, forward strand.
TTTTAACAAGATTATCAAAGTTATATAAACCCATTTATATGAAAAAAATGCAGCGGATTAATTAGTTTTAAATCTTGTTATATTGATTAATATAAAACCCATTTTATATGTAAAACCCAAACCCCGGATCCATATACGAATTTACATGCTTAGCAAAACCAACATCCATAGGGGGTTTATGTAATACAAACTTTCAAGAAGCAAGAAGATGAAGAAGATGACGGTTTGAACGGCTAGCCTTCAATGGAGAAGAGCCTCAAGCTTGTATACCCTTCCAAGCCTTCAACAAACACCTTGTATGCTAGGATTTGATCTTAGAAAACCTCCTTCTTGCACTTGTTCTTCCTTGGCCGAAATTTGGAAGAGAAAAGAGATAGAGTTTGCTTCTTGTGTGTGTGAGAGAGAAAGTGTTGTTGAATTAACTCATCCACCAACAACATTACATTAGTGTTGTTGAAAAAACTAATAAAACAAGAGTTGTTACATTTGTTTTCCCGACCAACAATTCAATTCTCAATTTTTTTATTATTTGTTACCTATGCTATGTTAAAATATAATGTAACATAGCATAGTATGTAACATGCATTATGTGGCATATCTTTCATACTTGTTATTTAACCAACTTAAACAACAACATAAAATGTCTTCTCTGAAAATATAAATTATCCATATAATTTATATATTACACCAGTGAAAATATCTAGAAACCCATTTCTAAATATTCTAACTGTTGATATTAATTTGTTAGATCATAGCTTAAATAAATATCATGGTGTTTGTCTAGCTGGTTATTGGGTATTAACCGACTTGGAACATAACGTACTATCCACATCAACTCTAACATGTGTCTTGGGCAGACCTAAATGACACCATTTATAGTAGGAGATAATCAGTTGTCACGACCTGAAATTGTTCAAAAAACAACTGGCCAAGTGATACAGATTAGGGAACGGTTGAAAGTAGCTCAAGATAGGAAATAGAGTTATCTAGATATACGCCGTAAACCGTTAGAATTTCTGGAAGGAAATAAGGTATTACTAAAGGTGTCACCTTGGAAAGGTGTAGTTTGGTTTGGTAAGAAAACAAAATTAAGTCCACGTTTTGTTGGATCTTTCATGATTCTCAAAAGAATTGAACTAGTAGCATACATATTGTATTTCACGTGTCAATCCTACGGAAGTGTTTGGCAGATGAATCTCTCACGATGCCTTCAAAAGATGTTGAGATCAATAGTAATCTTGAATTTGTAGAAAAACTGTAGGTTCCAGCCGGATCTACACAGGAGTATCTCGTAACACGAGGGTGCGGAATCCCCACGTAATACGATACGAGTGTAAGATAAGCAATACGTTGAATCGGTAAATTATAACACACGGAACAATACTAATAAACTCGATTATATTGCAAAGCTTCAACACGTGATATCAATAATCACTAACACACGTTCTGCCATCCAAACAACCTCTCCCAAACAAACCTAAGCCGAAGTATATATAGACTTTGACAACTTCGCCTAACATACTAGGCGAAGTTGTCTAACTTCGCTATTCCCAAGTTCGCTAACATACATGGCGAACTTACATAAAACAATATTCAAACAAAAACGAAACAAACTAAAACGATTACAGGCACATGCAAAACACGAGATACTGAACTACTGACATCATGCACCAACAGACTCCCCCTTGGCAGTAGCTTCATATCTCTATCTTCTTTCTCGTGTCTTGTAATCCCAAAACTCTCGTGCCACTCGTCTTCAAGCATGAACTCCCTGCCTTATACAGACAGAGACCACCTTTTGGTACTTCTTTGCTTCATCATTCCACGCAGGAATATAGAATATCTGCTTATCGTTCAGTACCTACAAATCAGCTTGAGACAAATTAACCAAGTGCATGGGATCATACATTCTCAGAATCTCCTGCTCGTCCTCATCTTCCATAACGGATTCAGCAGTCTGGCAGTCAACGTACCACCACTTGAGATCCTTTAACACATTCTTGTGCATCATCTTCATCAGAACCTCTTTCAAGAAACGAATTGGCTTACACTTCATTACCATCCAGAGCTTACCAACAGCCCTCATACCTCGATCCTTGTCATCGAGTAGCTTCCCCTTCTGAATCTTTAGTAACTCAAACTTTTTCCTCTTTGATACTCTCCTTCCACTAACTTACTTTCAATCTCTATCTGATCCTCGATTTTCTCGATCTCACTAACCGTCATCACATCATCAACTAACTCATCCTCATCATTTCCCAACTCATACCAACAGCCCTCATCTACAACCACTGACTCATCACCTGCACCGCCTGACGGACCAGCTCACCACCTACATCTTTCGATACATTGGGATCATTGTCTCTGTCTTGTCTTTTCTTTGTTCTCAGCTCATCACGTTTGCAGCTACTCTCCCCCTGAGATTCCAAGTACTTATCCATTACCGCTCGGCAACAAAACGTTCCAGAGCCAGATTTGAACAAAGATGATTCTTAGATGAATTTCGCCGAGGGTTTTAAGAGTGAAAGTTTGACCGATTTTGACTCTTGTCTTCCTTTTATACTTTATGAAAAACCCAATACTTTATTTTATACACAACTAAGATAAACAAATAAAATAGTATAAAATAGAAAGACGTAAAATAACATTGACGGGATCAAATTTCAGTCTTGACGAAATCCTGCATGTTTTTGAAAAGATCCGAACAAGAATCATACTGATTAAGCGACTGTCACTCGGATTCATGTTCAGAGGTATTATGACATAAAGAAGCAGTTTGTAGGCAGGTATAAAACTTAGTATGGTTTTCATCGCTTCGGTGATACGGATTAGGTTCAATTAAGCTCAAAATTTAGATGGACATCACATGAGAGATTGTGATGCCTCCTATCTATTCTCAAAGCGTATTTGGCTTTCCCCAAGTCACCCCGAGTTGACTTCGACCCGTAGTGTCTGATTAAACAATATGCACACATCTATCTTTAGAGTCTTCTTCCCGTTCTTTCTTATGCTTGAAATATTCTTTCTTGCCTCTTTCTTGATATTTGAAACAACATAAGCTTCAGAAGGCTTAACAATATACACGTTTTTTTTTTTTTTACAAATAAAGACATTAATACAACTTCAAATTGTAGACAACTGCAAGTCCCGAGTCTGGATCACTGCAGGTACTTGACACTCTCTTCGCGGGAATCAGAACACTCACGGGCTCGTGTATGACTGGGTAATCACTTTTCTGCCTATCATTCGGAAAGATATATATGGAGACATGCACAACTCAGAATGATTCTTCACATTAAATCGAGGAGATTTAGTTTGTATCAATTCTACTTTTACGCACCATAGAAAGCTACCATAACATACAATTACTGTTCTAGAGTCTTTTAGGCCTAATAACTTCACCAGTTAAGCACACAGAATCAATTTTTCTATCACTTTCCAAGGTTGGATCAATTTTCTTTTAAACATCGTATTGAAACTTCTTACAAAGTTATAGACTTGAAAAATTATATCATCTCTCCAAAAAAATTTAAAATTCTAGCGCCCCGATCAAGTCAAAGTCTTTAGGTAAACGGCTATCCTGAAGATCCAATGGATCAGTCGGACCGGCCACATACAAGTATGTGTCCTTCTAACTAAGTATGAACGACAAATTTTAAGCGAAAGAATAAAAAACCATCATAAACCGCCCCAATCGCTTTCAGTCATCTGGTTAATGGCTATCCTTATAATCTACACGTAGAAGTAAGGACCAAACATATCCTTGGATATGTCCTTCAAACTTGAGCAACCGACATAATTTTAAGCGATAATGATGTTTTTTTTAATAATAATAAAAATAGAGAAAACACGGTTACTTGGGATTGATCATCCCATTAAGCTCAACAAGATTTTGAAAACGGGATCGGTCAAACGCTTTAGTAAAAGGATCGGCAAAATTATCAAAAGAATCACCCTTCTTAAGCACGAATAATTTCTTCTCAGCACAATCCACGGTTTGTCTTTTATCTTCACCCTTTGAGTTATACGTGAAACCCTCTTCTTCGTCAATCAACATCTGAGTATCCATCCTTTCTTCCATATCAATGCCTGTAAACCTCCCTCCACTTTCTCCTTCAAAACTTATTCTTTTTCCTTGAACAACTTTCCAATCACGTACCAATTTCTTGTTACCAGTCATGTGCCGGGAACAGCCACTGTCTACAACCCACATATTGTTTACAGCCCTGTTTGACTGTTCCTGCACAATTAAAGAAATAGATTAAAATCTAGTAGGTCTTGGGTCGATTGAACCTGTTATCCGGTATCCAGTACCTTGATTGCCCAAAGTCAGTTTGAGGATAGTTTCTGTAAGTTCTGAACGGAAAACTTCTAGAGGACTGGCTATGAGGCAATCCAAACATTCCAGAATTAACTGAATTATAATTGTTGGTTTGGTAGTTTACTGGGAAAAAACGAGACTGATTTCTTTGAAATCTTGGATTAGTCCAATGATTAAAATTTGGTGTGTTCACATTCTTACCAGCATCATAATTAGTATTCGTCTTATTCTCAGTTTTCGGAGGCCTCATACTTCTAAATTTTCTCAGTTTCAGAGGACAATCAGCGACAAGGTGTCCTACTTTATTGCATCTGAAACAACTTCTGTTTTGAACTTTCGTCTCAACAGGAACTTTCGTCTCAACAGTTGTTGCAGTTGTCAAGGTTGCGTTACTACCCGTTTGTCTAACATATGGTGGGACAAACGAATTTAGGGAAGATTTCTTTTCATCAGGCTTATATTCCTCCCCAAGTTTTAGTAACACAACCTTTTCTTATATCTCATCAGATTCAGAAGACTTGTCTGAATTTGATGTGACGGAACTAGAGACAGATCCAGTGACATTAGAAGTTGTCTTACTTGTTTCACTCTCATCAACTTTTGTTTCTTTAGCAGAAACTTTTATTGGAACTGTCTGACTAATTTCAACATTCTCAGATTGCTGATTACTAGGATTAAATATATAATTATTGTTGTACGGTGGTGGAACTTCAGAGTATCCAATTCCCCCTTTGATAATCGGGGAACGTTGAACACTTATGATGTGATCTAACATCAAAGAAGAATTTCTAAATTGTTCAATTTTTCTATTCAGTTCCACCACTTTTACCTGGTAATCAGCTATTTGTTTATCTCTTTCAGCAATTAGTTTGGTCTTTTCTTCTAAAACTTCATAACTGAGATCAATTACTTGTAGTTTTTCAGCTAGAGTGGCTTTAAGACTTCTGATATCCTTTTCACTAGCTTTTGTTTTTACCGAGTAACTGTTTTCTCTAGTTTTAGTATAGTGATGATCTTCTTTTAAGGTTTTAAATTGTGTGTCCAAACTAACAAACTGATCAGTTAATTTTTTTCAATTGTTCAGACAGGTTTTCACATTGTTCACAATGAAGTTCAGAACTTACCTCAGAGAGCTGATCGTTTACTTCTGCCATGTATGCTTGATCTTCTCCCGTCTCCCTCTCACTTCCTGCAGTTTCAATGTTTACCAGATTTGCCTGTTCAAACTTCACCTCAACTTTTATATTCCAGTTGTATCGACCGTTCTGTTGAGATACCATAGCCTTATTTTCACTACCACCCCCATTCTGTTGTGCAGGCTTGGTCTGACTTCGTTCGACTCTCTCATTTGTACATTCCTTAGCAAAGTGACCATTTTGTTGACAGTTGTAACATCGAACCTTTGATTTATCAAACCCTGGTCTTTCTCCAACGAACTTTCTACCAGTTTTCTCCATAAACCTCTTTACCCTTCTTACTATCATAGCCATCTGCCACTGCAGATCCATTTCTTCAAGATCATCAGCATCGATCTGATCATAGTCTTCATCCAAAGTTGCAGGGTCGACTATTTTTCCTTTGATGTAGTTCTCATAAGATGCAATGAAGGAGGCATAAAGAGCAAACTGTTGTTCAGCTGATTTCACACTCATAGGTATCTGTGAGTAGTTCTTGCTAGAAGCATTGGTTGAGAAATTACCAGATGTGGTTTGAGGTTTTGAGGAACTACTACCTCCTGCTACAAAACATACGTCACCATCCATATTGAGAATCACATGACCATCTGGAGTGGAGTTTGGTTCCCCCTTTGATTAGTAGGCATTGGGTTCTGTTTTTGAACTTGAGTTTGAAGTGACCTTAGCACCATACATTCCCGGATCCTGAACCTGATCAGTAGATGTCTCATTTCGAGCCATGTTAAGTTCAAAATTCCGTAACTTATTTACCACTGTCTCCAAATCAATCTTCTCAAAGTCCTTATCTTCTCTCATCAGAACTGTGTACATCTCCCATTTTGGTGGGAGAGCATCAAGAAGCTTTTCCACTATCTCTTCTTCCTTGTATTCAATGGAGTAGTTATTTTGCTCGGTCATCAGATGATAATATCGTGTAATTATGTCATCAAGTGATTCGTTTTTCAGATACTTGAATACGGAGAATTGAGTTTTCAGCAGCTTTGTCATGGAGGTACGTATCCCAACATTTCCTTCATATCTATTTTCTAGTGCTTCCCAAAGCTCTCTAGCAGTTTTGTATTTTTTGAAAGTATGGAGAATCTCTTGTGGAAGTGCCATTGTTATAGCTGCATGCGCTTTACTTTCTACCTCATACATTTTCTTTTCATTATCTTCCATCTTACTGTACTTCTTAACCTGTTCACGACCCTCAAACAAGGACGTTGGAGGAATGTACCCGTCTTGAATGCAAACCTACATCTTTGCGTCTTGATACTTCACATACTGTTCAAATCTATCTTTCCACGCAACGAAATCGGTACCCTTAAGCAGTTTCAGAGCTTTAGTTGCTGAACCGGCTTCAACATCCATCTTTACTAGTTGTGTGATGTTTATTGAAGTCATAGTTGAAAGAAACAAGACTCAAAATTACAAAAAAAATATACTTTCTGTGAACAGTGAGCAGATAGCGAAGTTGTTACAACTTCGCTTGAAGCTTAACTTCGCTGAACACTTAACCTCCCTGCTTCCTAACTTCGCCTCTTTCTAACTTCGCTTCATAGTAACTTCGCTTAAACCCTGTAAGTTCGCTTAAACCCTACGTAAGTTAACGGCAACTTCGCTTGATGAACACGAGGTTTTGCAGGTTTTAGTTGGGTGTATTGCGAGGTATGCGAAGGTGTTTTGGGGTATATTTGATGGTGGAAGATGGGAAAGACACAAAAACTAGGTATTTCAACGTAAACTCGTTCCGCGAATAGTCGAACGGAAAGATCTTAACACCCGTGTGATAATCCCGAACCACACAATCACGAGCAAATGCTCTGATACCAATTGTAGGTTCCAGCCGGATCTACACAGGAGTATCTCGTAACACGAGGGTGCGGAATCCCCACGTAATACGATACGAGTGTAAGATAAGCAATAGTTGAATCGGTAAAGTATAACACACGGAACAATACTAATAAACTCGATTATATTGCAAAGCTTCAACACGTGATATCAATAATCACTAACACACGTTCTGCCGTCCAAACAACCTCTCCCAAACAAACCTAAGCTGAAGTATATATAGACTTTCACAACTTCGCGTAACATACTAGGAGAAGTTGTCTAACTTCGCTATTCCCATGTTCGCTAACATACATGGCGAACATACATAAAACAATATTCAAACAAAAACGAAACAAACTAAAACGATTACAGGCACATGCAAAACACGAGATACTGAACTACTGACATCATGCACCAAAAAAACCGATAAAATCGAATATAGTATGACCAAATTTCTCAAGAGAAAACGACTCAAGTTAGTAAAGTTTCGATGGAACTCTCGACGTGATCCAGAGTTCACATGGGAACTCGAGACATAAATGAAAAATAAATACCCGTATCTATTCGATCAATCTCGAGGATGAGATTAATTCAAAGGTAAGGAGGATGTACCCAAAAATTTTTATACCAATTTTGACAATTTAAGAAGTTGAGTAACCAATTAGCCATTTAGCTAAAATAAATATATAAAACTCTCATGAAGCAACACATGTCCGATGAATAATCGGATGAAATCGAAATGCGTCCGATGACTAAGAATATGGAATGACATGTGTCCCCATATATCAACATGAAAGGACACGTTTCATCACAAGAATTAATGGTGGCAAGCGACGGCCCGACCGAGGGTGTGAGTTTCAACTATAAATAGTGTTTATGAGTTGCTCATTTATGACATCCCAATGATCAAACTACTCTCACTTTCTAGAAGTTTATGCCATCGAGTTGGAGTTCCGACCCCAGTCTAGAGTTTTGACATTTCATACCCCGACACCCTACACATAGTTGAAGTACTTCTCGTTCGTCCATAAGCGTTATACCCATTTTAAGGTAAGAGTTATGTTTAAGATATTTTACTTCATATCTTAGATCCTAGTCGAGGGTATAGCCTAAACCTTGGAAACTTTATAGATATATTTACGCTTTTTATATATAAAAGTTTAGAACAAAATAAACGTTTCTCTATTATTAAGATACATAAATTTTTACATACAAATGTTATTGAATTGACTTTATTAAGATACATAAATTTTTACATACTAAGGTTATATAAAAGTTTAGAAAAAAATAAACGTTTCTCTATTATTAAGATACATAAATTTTTACATACATAAATTATATATTAAATAATTAAACAAGAGTGTGAAGGTCATGTAGTAACTGGAAGGGTGACACTTACGGTAGTCGAGTTTCTTGTCTAAGGAAAATAATTGGGTATAAATCCCACACCAAACGTCATACGAACTAAAGTAATCATTTTGAATTAGAATGACTTTTATTTTAAAAGAAATGTTTTGTCAAGTTTAAAGTTATAAATTGGATTAAAGGTCTGAAGCAAGATCATTCAATCTAGATAAATTATTAAAAAATTATTCTCGAACTATAAGTCCGAGGTAATCATTCATCAAAAAAAGAGAAACTGTTAGTTAAACAACTTATAAAAAGGTGGATACGCCCAACCTTTGTAATAGCATGATTACGCCTAATCTTTTTAATACATTGAGTATGTGCAATCTCTTTAAAAGTAATTACTCTTTTAGATTATGGAGGGTTATCCATATGTAAACAGTTAGAAAAGTATTTACATATCCTCTAAAATGTATTAATACAAGGTAGTATTAGACAATCAGGCCGAAATACACATGTGTTTGGATCCTTATATATACGATCTATAGTGGGCACACTATAGACATACTAACCATGAGGCGAGTAACTTTCTCTAGGTTGCGTAACCGTCCACTAAGTGTTGTTCAGATGAGATTGGATTGAGACCCACTGAGTAGTTAGACACTATTTGTGTTTGTGTCATAACGAATTATGAAAACCTTTTATTGAGTCAGCGTTATTCACCAGCATATAGCTGACGTATTTTTAAAAGTGTTTTCTGGTAACCAGGAGTAAGGTATAAAAGTTGATATTCCCAGTGGAGATATAAGATCGCTATGCATAGAATACAACTGATGGCCCAGCTATTTTGTAAACGAAGTATATGTAAAGCTTGTTTTAAAGCAAGTAATGTTGTATAACGGAAAAAAGGGGATTTTAATTCCCTACGTTATGAATGTAAGTATTTTATTAAATAATTTCCACTGCGTAATCAAACTTATAAATAAACAAAAATGGCAACAACTATGGGTCACACGGCTTGGCCCTTGAGGCCGTGTGTGACAAACTCCAAGGAGGTTCATGCTTCTGAAAGATTGATCTTCGTTCGGGTTATCATGAACTACACGTGCAAGAAGATGACATATCAAAAACCTTTTTTGAGATCGATATCGACATTACGAATTTAGGGATATGCCTTTCGGGTTAACCAATGCACCCGAGGTTTTTATGGACTTCATGAATCATTTATGCAAACCCTTATTATATAAGTTCTTAATTGTTTTTATTGAAGACGTTCTAATTTATTCTAAGTCCAAGCCTAGCACGAGAAACAACTTCATTCAATCCTTGATCTCTTAAGGATGGAACAACTTTATGCTATGTTCTCAAAGTGCAAGTTCTGGTTTAAAAAAATTCCATTCTTAGGGCAAATAGTAAATGAAAAGGGCATCCACGTTGACCCGTCCAAAATCGAAGCCATTAAGAATAGGAAAACTCCAACCTATCCTAATGAAGTTCGTTCATTTCTTGGTCTTTCGGGTTACTATCATCTCTTCATTCTTAATTTTTCCAAGATCGCTTTACCTCTAACCACTTTAACTCACAAGGATAAACCTTATCAATGGGGGCCAAAGCAAGATAAAGCTTTTCAAACTCTTAAGCGTATGCTTTATGACGCACCGATCCTTGCACTCCCCAAGGGAAATGAGGATTTTGTAGTCTATTGTGATGCTTCCAATCAAGGCCTCGGTTGTGTCCTTGTGAGACGAGGTAAAGTAATTGCTTAGGGTTCATGAAAGGAATAATACAATGCACGATCTCGAACTCGGTGCTGTTGTAGTCGCGTTGAAAATTTGGAGACATTACCTATATGACACTAAATGTGTGGTATTCACCGACCACAAGAGTCTCCAACATATTTTCGACCAAAAGGATCTAAACATGCGGCACGACGACGGGCCGAACAACATAGTTACTACCACTGTGAAATTCGTTACCACTCTGGTAAAGCAAACATTGTAACTTATGCCCTTAGTTGAAAGATCCATGTGAAATCAATTATTCTTCATAGTGTGACCATTCAAACTGAACTCCAACTTCGTCTTTTTGAATCCCAACATGTATCTATCACCGAGGGTAACATGTACGATGAAATGTCTTGTGGTGTTGAGAATCCACTTGAAACTAAGCTCGATGGTTTGTTGTATTATCTAAATCTTTTATGGGTCCCTAATCGTGACGATCTTCTCATATTCCTCATGGACGAAGCTCATATGTCTTGATATTCTATTCATCTTGTTGCATATAGGATGTATTTCAATCTACGGTCCACATTTTGGTGTCCTGGTATGGAGAAAGACATCGCATTATATTTGGCAAAATGCGTTACTTGCAGTAAAGTTAAGAACGAACATCAACGACCAGCTGGTTTTCTTGAACAACCACACATCCCTATTTGGAAGTGAGAAGATATATCTATGGATTTAATGTTTAAGCTCCCAACTACTCGAAGCCGCCACAATTATATTTGTGTTATAGTTGATTGTTTAACTAAGTCCGCGCATTTCATCCCGATTTATGAAAAGTTCTTGATTAATCAACTCACTCAAATTTATGTTCAGCGTATCGTTTTTCGTCATGGAATACCGTTGCGTATAATTTCTGATCGTGATAGCCGTTTTACTTCACATTTATGGAAATCGCTTCAAACCACGTTGGGAACTCGATTGGATCTTGTAAGTCCCTTAGACGGATCTTTCAATATAATATCACGTGAGATAGTTGTTATGTAGAATCTAACAATGAATAGATTCAATATAAAGCAAGTAAACAATAAGAACAGATGATAATGCTTCAAAACACACGATTGTTAACGTCGCGTGTTTAAACACAATAGATTACAACTATTATCTTTTAGTCGTCTGCTTCCAACCAAAACAATATTCTCTATTACTCGTGTGCTTCCAACCAAAACAATGACCTAGACAAAAGTTTATATACCAACTACGTTAAGCCCAAAACTACCCGGAAGCCCCCTGAGATCCAAGTGGATCTCGGTTTAAAATGCAAGCCCAAACCAAATTCAATCCACTAAATATTATCCCAACAATCTCCCTCTTGGTTTTGTATATTTTACTTCAGTCATGCTCTAGTATATTCGCAACCGCCTCTTTGTAAGCACCGGCCCGCGAACCTGTACGAATAACTGATCCCACCATTCTTGTATATTCTGTAGCGTCTGGTTCGTATAATGGTTCAACAGTAATCTAAAAGCCACAAATGATCGTTATATCACTTTCGCCAAACTTAAGTATACCCCTTTAATCAACCAGATGATACTGTCCTTGAACAAGTTTTATAATAACAGTAGCAGTCTCACCATCGTAGGTACATAACCACATCTCTTCAAGAGTGCCTTCAGGAAATATCTTGGTGATTAGAATGAATGTCCCTTTGTCAATTGGAGGCCACACCACATTCACTAAGGTCTTCTTAGTGCAAGGATCACGAACACCTTTGTCTTTTTTCTGAAATGACTCGACAGTAGTCATGTTTGGGAATTCACGTTTGACCTGATTACTCAAGTAATTCAGGAAGTTGGTGGCCTTTGGATCATTGCTCGGGTTGTGGAACGGAGAATTTATAAAATCTGTCAACTCAACCTTGGTCCACGAACCAACACTCTATATCTTTTTATAATATTCAGTGTTTCCCGACTTTCTTTTGATCCACCATATCTGTTTATCTACGTCATAACCCCATGAAAGAACCCCCGAACGATCACCATATTTGTCAGCAAAGCTCCTGTTGTGTTCAACAACGAACTTCTCAGGATGATCAGAGGATACACATGTTAATTGGAGTTCTTTCTTTTATACATTTTTCTCTGTATCCTCTCAACTTGTTCTACTGTATTAGGTGTAGCGGTAAGGCCTCTTTCCATTGGCTCAGAAACATCAATATTAGATTTGGATGCACGCTGGAACCACTCCCTTGATTGTCACCTGTTGTTTTCTCACCACTTTTATGACGTCCCATGTTTTCATGCAGCTCCTTGATCGTTGATTCTTTATCAGTGTTACTAGCTTCTAGCTCTTGGATCCGTACATCCTTCACTACCGAGTCTTGTTCAAACTCAAAGGATCGACGTTGAAAGGACTGTAAATCAACTGGTTCAGCATCAAGAGCAATCCCCTTGTCCTTGTCTTGTAAAAATCTATCTTGCATAGACAGAATATCTGTGATCTTGTCAGCCGCACATGAATTTTGTTTTCCAATAGGGCCAAACGATCCCGATGGTTCGTTGGTGGATTGAATGTGCACTTCGAATTCGAACTCGTGTGTGATGTTATCAAATATTTGTTCCTGAGTTGCTGATTGTTTTTATTGAAGACGTTCTTATTTATTCTAAGTCCAAGCCGAGCACGAGAAACAACTTCATTCAATCCTTGAACTCTTTTAGGAAGGAACAACTTTATGCTAAGTTCTCAAACTGCAAGTTTTGGTTTAAAAAAATTCCATTCATAGGGCATATAGTAAATGAAAAGGGTATCCATGATGACCCGTCTAAAATCGAAGCCATTAAGAATAGGAAAACTCCAACCTCTCCTACTGAAGCTCGTTCATTTCTTGGTCTTTCGGGTTACTATCGTCACTTCATTCTTAATTTTTCCAAGATCGCTTTACCTCTAACCACTTTAACTCACAAGGATAAACCTTATGAATGGGAGCCAAAGCAAGATTAAGTTTTTCAAACTCTTAAGAGCATGCTTTGTGACGCACCGACCATTGCACTCCCCAAGGGAAATGAGGATTTCATAGTCTAATACGATGCTTCTAATCAAGGCCTCGGTTGTGTCCTTGTGCGACTAGGTAAAGTTATTGCTTACGCTTCACGACAACTTAAGGTTCATGAAAAGAATTATACAACGCATGATCTCGAACTCGTTGATGTTGTAATCGCGTTGAAAATTTGGAGACATTACCTATACGGCACTAAATGTGTGGTATTCACTGACCACAAGAATCTCTAACATATTTTCGACCAAAAGGGTCTAAACATGCGGAAACGACGGGCCGAACAACATAGTTACCAGCACTGTGAAATTCGTTACCACTTTGGTAAAGAAAACATTGTAACTGACGCCCTTAGTCGAAAGATCCATTTGAAATCAATTATTCTTCATTGTGTGACCATTCAAACCGATCTTCAAATTCATATTTTTGAACCTCAACATGTATCTGTCACCAAGGGTAACATGTACGATGAAAGGTCTTGTGGTTTTGAGAATCAACTTAAAACTAAGCTCGATGGTTTTTTGTATTAACTAAATCATTTGTGGGTCCGTAATCGTGACGATCTTCGCACATTACTCATGGACGAAGCTCATATGTCTTGATATTCTATTCATCCTAATGCATATAGGATGTATTTCAATCTTCGGTCCACATTTTGGTAGCCTGGTATGGAGAAAGACATCGCATTATATTTGGCAAAATGCCTTACTTGCAGTAAAGTTAAGAACGAACATCAACGACTAGCTGGTTTGCTTGTACAACCACGCATCCTTATTTGGAAGTGAGAATATATATCTATGGATTTCGTGTTTAAGCTCCCAACTACTCGAACCGCCACAAAGGTATTTGTGTTATAGTTGATTGTTTAACTATGTCCGCGCATTTCATCCCGATTTATGAAAAATTCTTGATTAATCAACTCACTCTGATTTATGTTCAGCGTATTGTTTTTCGTAATGGAACCCATTGCGTATCATTTCTAATCGTGATAGCCGTTTTACTTCACATTTATGGCAATCGCTTCAAACCACATTGGGAACTCGATTGGATCTTGTAAGTCCCTTTGACGGATCTTTTAATATAATATCACGTGAGATAGTTGTTATGTAGAATCTAACAACGAATAGATTCAATATAAAGCAAGTAAACAATAAGAACAAGATGATAATGCTTCAAAACACACGATTGCTAATGTCGGGTGTTTAAACACAATACATTACAACTATTCTCTTTTAGTCGTCTGCTTCCAACCAAAACAATATTCTCTATTACTCGTGTGCTTCCAACCAAAAAACAATGACCTAGATAAAAGTTTATATACCAACTACGTTAAGCCCAAAACTACCCGGAAGCCCACCGAGATCCAAGTGGATCTCGGTTTAAAATGCAAGCCCAAACCAAATTCAATCCACTAAATATTAACCCAACAATCTCCCCCTTGGTTTGTATATTTTACTTCAGTCATGCTCTAGTATATTTGCATCCGCCTCTTTGTAAGCACCGGCCCGCGAACCTGTACGAATAATTGATCCCACCATTCTTTTATATTCTGTAGCGTCTGATTCGTATAATGGTTCAGTGGTAATCTAAAAGACACAAATTTTCATTAAATCATTTTCGCCAAACTTATGTAAATCCCTTTAATCAACCAGACGATACTGTCCTTGAACAGGTCTTATAATAATTGTAGCAGTCTCACCATCGTAGGTACATAACCACATCCCTTCAAGAGTGCCTTCAGGAAATATCTTAGTGATTGGAATGAATGTCTCTTTGTCAATTGGAGGCCACATCACATTCACTAAGGTCTTTTTAGTGCAAGGATCACGAACTCCTTTGGCTTTTTTCGGAAATGACTCGACAGTAGTCATGTTTGGGAATCCACGTTTGACCTGATTACTCAATTAATTCCAGAAGTTGGTGGCCTTTGGATCATTGCTCGGGTTGTGGAATGGAGAATTTATAAAATCTGTCAACTCAACCTTGGTCCACGAACCAAAACTCTTTATCTTCTTATAATATTCAGTGTTTCCCGACTTTCTTTTGATCCACCATATCTGTTTATCTATGTCATAACTCCATGAAAAAAACCCCGAACGATCACCATATTTGTCAGCAAAGCTCCTGTTGTGTTCAACAACGAACTTCTCAGGATGATCAGAGGATACACCATGTTGATTGGAGTTCTTTCTTATATGCATTTTTCTCTGCATCCTCTCAACTTGTTCGGCTATATTAGGTGTAGCGTCAAGGTATCATTCCAGTGGCTCAGAAACATCAATATTAGACGTAGGATGCACGCTGGAACCACTCCCTTGATTGTCACCGGTTGTTTTCTCATCACCTTTAAGACGGCCCATGTTTTCATGCAGCTCCTTGATCTTTGAGTCTTTATCAGTGTTACTAGCTTCAAGCTCTTGGATCCGTACATCCTTCACCACTAAGTCTTGTTCAAACTCAAAAGATCGATATTGAAAGGACTATAAATCAATTGGTTTAGCATCAAAATCAATCCCTTTGTCCTTGTCTTGTAAAAATCTATCTTGCATAGACAAAATATCTGCGATCTTGTCAGCATCACATGAGTTTTTTTTTCCAATAAGGCCAGACGATCCCGATGGTTCGTTGGTGGATT
Source organism: Bidens hawaiensis (assembly GCF_021521415.1). Taxonomy (NCBI): domain Eukaryota; kingdom Viridiplantae; phylum Streptophyta; class Magnoliopsida; order Asterales; family Asteraceae; genus Bidens; species Bidens hawaiensis. The sequence goes on from NW_027491099.1 coordinate 1,083,845, forward strand.
GAATGTGAGCTTCAAATTCGAACTCGTGTCTGATGTTATAAAATATTTTTTCCTGAGTTTGTTGATCAGTAGTAGATGGACCTTTATCAACATGAGCTTCAATTATAATAGGCTCAGAATCTTTAGGTTGGTTGGTTGGAGTAGCATCAGTAACCAGCACACCGGGTGTCGGATCTTTCTTACGTCTTTTTATGGAATGAGATTAGTGGCTGCTTCTTCTTCAATATCATCATCATGTGTCGAAGTGACTGATTGAGGAGGATTCAACGTAGTCAACTATAGATTTTCTTTGAATGCCTCAAACTCTTTTATTTGATCAGCAGTAGGTACAGATTATTTTTCCTGGTGTTCAGTCTCTATGTTTTGTGATGGAGAACTATCAGGCTCATCATCATCAGAAATCATCTTATAAGTAGTTGTGAACCTCTGAGCAGGTGTAAAATGTTGATCAGAAACTAAGGCACTAGCACCAACAGTGATAGCCTCGGTTTCAGCGAATCTTCCAAACTTGACTAGCTGATGAAGTCCTTTATAGACCACTTTGGCTCCCTTTATTGAGTTCTTCATTAACCCAAACAGATTGGGACCCATGGCCTTCAGATCAAGCGTCTCTACAGATTTGATTAGGTTTAGATATTGAGAGTCGAAAATCATCTATTGAAACCTCGGGTACATCAAGAACATCTTCTTCTGCTTTCCTTAGAGGTTTCTTATCATTTCATCGAACACAAACTTGAAATAATTGTAGTTCCAGTCCATGATCAAAGCAACCACAACCGAAATCTGAATGTGGCTTATCTCGTCAGAACCTCTATTTTGACCTGAGACACACGTAAAGAATGTGTGAATCAAGAACCTCTAGTATGGATGGAAAAGCTTCTTACTGGCTTGAGGGTAGGATCCCTTATATCTCATTCTCAGGGCAATTTCAGCAACAACATTGGTAGAATATTCTGTGTGATAATCCGGTTGTTAACCGAACATCAACACCTCACGAATAATTGCCTTGATAATAACAATAGGGTTCTTTTGGAACTTTGATGCAATCAACATAGCTTCCCCAACAACTCTCTGATTAACGGAAGCATGATTCAAAAAATCCGTCACCATCTTTTTGCGAATGACATGAGTTTCTCGTAAGGCATGAGAAATCCTTCACGTATTTAGCCCCACGATCATTGACTTGAACTCCTTGTGGATAAGAAGTGGATCAAAAAGACATCCAACAATGTTATGCATATCAATAAATTTCAGAGGTGCCTGATCAGCCATGACAGCAATAAATGAGTCAAGTTAATTATATATTAATTTAAATGGATTATCACTCATTATATGGAATATATATATTTGATAGAATGAACATCTTGACCATGACTACAATAAACGAGTTAAGTTAATAATATAGTCATAAATATATTTAATGTAAGTCCTTATTTGTAAACAGTCCCAATTACATTAATCAGAATACGATTATAGTCGTTCTCGGTCCATAAGCTGAGTTTTCTGTCAAATACTGTTTATGGGAAATTCAAATCAACCGAGATTGTGAGTTTTCGGTTATCCAAATGGGTTCTCGGTCAAAGTTTGACCTAGAACTCCTAGGATCTCGGCTGATCACAAGGTTCTCTAGTTGACCAAGGATTTTCGGTCAACCATTACCGGGAACCTGTTATCCCCAGATCTCAAAAGCCTAGCTATTGAAAATAGTTAAGATTTTGTCTCGAGTTTTGAGTAGTCTTCCCCAAAAACTCTACAACCTCCACTAACACCAAACCCTACAACATAACACAGAATAATAACAACACTAAATATATCAAAATCATCCATCATAGACTAGATTCACCATCTATTACCACAGAATAATTAACCACACAACACCAATTATTTGAGTGTAAGTTTTATCAAAGACAGGAAACATCCTCATTGAGGTCTCATGTACCTTTTATTGGTTATTAACACCTTTGATGATCAAGTATATAGGAGATAAAGATATATTAGATGGCTATCGGAGAGAGTAATTGTGTAATTTTAAAAGTGATAATAAATAATGCAACATTAAGTTTCCTTTTAAATTTTAAAAAAACTGATTTGGGCCAAAACCCCTGATGCGCCGAGAACTCCCATTCATTTTGGCCAGACCACCGGTCTAGCCCGAAAACCCAGATTGCACATATCAGGTATTACATAAATTCAATTCATGGAATTGATTCAACGTTTAAAAACGGTCTCTTATAGAATTCGTTTCGACAATAGTGAATCACTCGATGTAGACTCTTGTGATGACACAGTCTTTGTACCACTTTCCTGTTGACTTGCAGACAATGGTTGAGCGGTATCCGATGATTCCAATGGGTGTGTACTCGGCACTGGAAACATATGAGAGTCAGTAGAGATGTCGTCTTCTTCATCAACAACATTTTATTGGAGTTCTTTCTTATATGCATTTTTCTTTGTATCCTCTCAACTTGTTCGGCTGTATTAGGTGTAGCGGCAAGGTATCTTTCTAGTGGCTCGGAAACATCAATATTAGGCGTAGGACTCACGCTGGAACCACTACCTTGATTGTCATCGGTTGTTTTCTCACCACCTTTAAATTCATCTCTGAACTTCTGAATTAGCTTTTGTTGGAGATCAAAGTACAGTGCAGTGAGACGGCCTATGTTTGCATGCAACTCTTTGCTCTTTTAGTCTTTATCAGTGTTACTATCTTCAAGCTCTTGGATCAGTAAATCCTTCACCACCGAGTCTTGTTATAGCTTAAAGGATCGATGTTGCAAGGACTGTAAATCAACTGGTTTAGCATCAAGAGCAATCCCCTTGTTTTGGTCTTGTAAGAATCTATCATGCATACACAGAATATCTGTGATATTGTCAGCAGCACATGAATTTTGTTTTCCAATAGGGCCAGCTTATCCTGATGGTTCATTGGTGGACTGAATGTGCACTTAATTGTCGAACTCATGTCTGATGTTATCAAATATTTGTTCCTGAGTTTGTTGATCAGCAGTAGACCTTGATCAACTTGACCTTCAATTATAAGTGGCTCTGAATCTTTAGGTTGGTTGGTTGGTTGGAGTAGCATCAGTAACCAGCACACCCGGTGTTAGATCTTTCTTACGTCTTTTTCTTGGAATGAGATTAGTTGCTGGTTCTTCTTAAATATCATCATCATGTGTCACAGTGACTGATTGTTGTTCTTGGTGTTCAGTCTCTATGTTTTGTGATGGAGAACTATCAGGCTCATCATCATCAGAAATCATCTTATAAGCAGTTGTGAACCTCTGAGCAGGTGTAAAATGTTCATCAGCAATTGAGGAACTAGCACCAGCTGTGATAGCCTCGGTTTCAGTGAATCTTTCAAACTTGACCAGCTGATGAAGTCCTTTATAGACCACTTTGGCTCCCTTTATTGAGCGCTTCATTAACCAAACCGTATTGGGACCCATGGCCTTCAGATCATGCATCTCTACAGAAGTGATTAGGTTCAGATAGTGAGAGTCGCATATCATCTACTGAAACCTCGGGTACATCACGAACATCTTCTTCTTCTTGCCCTAGAGGTTGCTTATTATTTCATCGAACACAAACATGGAATAATTGTAGTTCCAGTCCATGATCAAAGCAACCACAACAGAAATCTGAATGTGGCTTATCTCATCAGAACCTCCGTTTTGTCCTGAGACACACGTAAAGAATGTGTGAATCAAGAACCTCAAGTATGGATGGAATAGCTTCTTGATGGCTTGAGGGTAGGATCCCTCCTATCCCATTCTCAGGGCAATTTCAACAACAACATTGGTAGAATATTCTGTGTGATAATCAGTTTGATCACCGAACATCAACACCTCATGAACAATAGCCTCGATAATAAACATAGGCTTCTATGGAACTTTGATGCAATCACCACAGCTCCCCCAACAACTCTCTGATTAATAACAATAGGCTTCTTTGGAACAATAGCCTCAGTCACCATCTTTTTGCAAATGACAGGAGTTTCTTGTAAGGCATGAGAAATCCTGCACGTATTTAGCCCCACGATCATTGACTTGAAATCCTTGTGGACTAGAAGTGGATGAAAAAGACATCCAACAATGTTATGCGTATCAACAAATTTCAGAGGTGCCTGATCAGCCATGACTGCAATAAACGAGTCAAGTTAATAATATATTTATTTAAATGGATAATCACTCATTATATGGAATATATATATATATATTTGATAGAATGAACATCTAGACCAGGACTGCGATAAACGAGTTTAGTTAATAATATAGTCATAAATATATTTAATGTAAGTCCTTATTTGTAAATAGTCCCAATTACATTAATCAGAATATGATTATAGTCATTCTCGGTCCATAAGCTGAGTTTTATGTCTAGAAGACGAGATTTCGGTCCAAGAGTTTGAGTTTTCTATCAAATACTGTTTATGGGAAACTCTAATCAACCGAGAATGTGAGTTTTCAGTTATCCAAATGGGTTCTCGGCTGAGCACAAGGTTCTCTAGTTGACCAAGAGTGTTCGATCAACCATTACCGGGAACCTGTGTTCCCGAGATCTCAAAAGCCTAGCTTTTGAAAACAATTAAGATTTTGTCTTAAGTTTCGAGTCGTCTTCCCCAAAAACTCTACAACCTCCACTAACACCAAACCCTGTAACATAACACAGACTAATAACAACACCAAATATATCATAATCATCCATCATAGACCAGATTCACTATCCATTACCACAGAATAAATAACCACATAACACCAATTATCTGAGTGTAAGATTTATCAAAGATAGGAAACATCCTCATTGAGGTCTCATGTACCTTTTAATTGTTATTAACACTTTTGATGATCAAGTATATAGGAGATACAAGATAAATTAGATGGCTATCGGAGAGAGTAATTGTGTAATTTTAAAAGTGATAATAAATAATGCAACACTAAGTTTCCTTTTAAACATTAAAATAACCGATTTGGGCCGAAACCGCTGATCGGCCGAGAACTCCCATACATTTTGGCCAGAGCACCGGTCCGGGCCGAAAACCCAGATTGCACATATCAGGTTTTACATAAATTCAAATCATGGACTTGATCCAACGTTTAAAAACGATCTCTTATAGCATTCGTTTCGACAACAGTAAACATGAGGTAAAAATAAAACGAATGAAAAAAACAAATTAAAAAAAAATAAATTAAAACAAAAATAAAGTACAATAATTTAACCTCCTGGCCTTGTAAATTTTTAACAATTTTGAGATCAAATTTCAGTTTCGATATTCGAGCAGCCTATTGCGGAAAGATCCGAATAAGGAATCATATTGATTAAGATGTTTTTCCAATGATTCATTTTCAGCATTATTATGACATAGAGAAACAGGTTGCTAGCTAGTATTATGATACATAGCATGATTTTCATTGCGTCAGTGATATGTATAAGGTTTAATTAGGCACAAAGCTTAGACGGACATCACTTATGGACCCATGCTGCCTCTTATATCTTCACCAAGCGTATTTGGTTTTCCCCAAATAACCCCAATTTGACCCTAACTCCCCTAGTGCTTAATCAAAAGAATTTCTTTACAGGCCTTACATTCAAGGTGTTTAGGACTTATGTGAATGTCCCACCCTTGTAGTTCTACTTTGACTCTTTAAGCTTGCGAAATACAAATTTTTAATAACACAACATTATATAATAATTTTTTTTATATATAACTTAGAAACATATTATTTTTGGCGATCAAGACACTAACGTACTCATGCATGACTGGGTAATTGCTTTTTTGCCTATCATTCGGAGACATGTATCTAGAGACATTCACACATCTTCAAAATGACTTTCCACAGTATGTTTAGCAGATTTAGTGTATATCACTTCAACTTTTACGCATCATGGAAAGCTACCGTACAAATCATTGACCGTTCAAAAGTCTTTTTAGCCTAGTAACTTCACTCGTTGGGCACACATAAACAATTTTACTATCATTTTCCAAAGGTTGGATCAATTTTCATCTGAAACTATTTTAAGCTCCAACGAGCCCTTAACTGAATAATCATATCACTTCCCAAAATATGTTATAGAAGGCATTTTAGATTTAGTCACCCCAGTCACATTCATTTTTCAGGTAAATCGCTATGCTGTATGTCTACAGGTAGATAACAGGACCAACATATAAAGTTACATGTCCCTCGAACTTTAAGTAACCGACATATTTTTAAGCGAAAGAATTAAACAAAACACACAACATTCGCCCCAATCACTTTCAGTCTTCAGGTGAATGGCTATCTCGTATGTCTACAAGTAGATAACAGGACCAAACATATGCAAGTAAATGTTCCTCAAACTTAAGTAACTGACATATTTTTAAGCGAAAGAGTGCAAAAATATTTTTAAGTCACTAACACAAGTTTTTTTTAATAAGATTTAATAAGAACACACGCATACCTTTTTTAATTTCTAATTTTCATCCCCCGGATTTGTGAAAATATTTTATCAAAAAAATGTGTAAAAATTTACCTTACAAAGACTCAATAGTCGAAATAAATCATTTTAAGAAACCCTGCAAACACATTAAATCTGACTGCTCCGACAGGTTTTGTAAATAAACCCCTACTTTATTATCAGTGTGAACTTGCTCAAGATGAATCATTTTTTAGTCGTAATAGTCACGGATACAATGAATTTTTATGACAATGTGCTTGGTTTTTGAATGCTGAACAAGAATTTTAACAATAGCAATAGCAGCATCATCATCACAAAAAAATTGGAGTGTTAAGAAATATCAAACCGTAATTCAACAATTGATGTTGCATCCAAATAACCTGTTAATAGCAGGCAGAAGCGACAACATACTCGACATCAAAAGTGTATGCGGACACCGTTTGTTGTTTCTGGCACTGCCATGAAATGAGTCGATCACCCAAGAATTGACATCCAGCAGATGTAGATTTCCTGTCAATATCATCTCCACCATAATTGTTATCAGCAAAAGCATATAAATCCAATTGTCAGTTTTTGGGATACCAAAGACCTAGCTTCGGTTGCCCTTTTTTTGGGTAAAGGGTTTTACCCGGTTAAATTCATTCCACACAACCAACAAAGAACAAGTAATATGACAAGCCATACAAGATTAAACAAAACCAAAACAACCAAACAAAGGTAAACACTGCCAAAACCTACACAAGAACCAAAGAAACAAACATAATAAAAACAGATCAACCATTATCATCAATTTGGTGTGAAACTCCCCTCGGAAAGTGCCAATCTTTGAGAACCCGATTGACCCGATCAGAATTCTTGAACTTTAGAGTCATAAGCTTTAGGCGAGTACCCTTAATGATTTCATCAGCAACAATCTTTGGAGTCTTCAAAGAGTTCCTAAAAAGCCGGTTATTTCGTTCCTTCCAAATTACGTAAACCGATGCCCCAAGTAACAGCCGATTAATAACATTATCAATAGAGTTGGACATTCCAAATTGAGACACATATTGAAGAATATTCGCCCAACCATTCATGCACCCCTGAAACTTACCTTTCAATTTGACAATACTCCAAACCTCAGAAGAGAACTTACACTCAAAGAAGAGATGAATACGAGAATCCGGCTCTCCATTACATAAAAGGCAGCAATACAGGTTATGATTTGGATACCCACCAATATTCCACCCCATTATACAATTCTGCGTGCTCAATCTATCATGAAGCACAATCCACAAAATAAAGGAGTGTGTTGGTACACATTGAGAGAACCAAACAACATGCATCCAAGAAACCTTATCAGCCGGGATTCGAAGAAGATGCCATATTCCTGAAGTCGAGAAATTCATTGAAGTCCCATTCTCATCCCTTACCACGATGTTGTCCCTCTTTTCCGGATAAATACTCACCCCCTTTAAGTTCGAAAGAATAGGGAATCTCGAAATCCAATCAGGCGGCCAGCCCCAGTTATTATGATGAACAACATCACTGACACAGGTTTTTAAAGTCAAACCAGCCCCATGTATAGCTCTCGGGTTAATATAATCACTTAAAGGACATAAATCATCCCATTTATCATACCAAACTGAAGTAGATCTCCCATTACCGATTTCATGCCATATAAAATGTCTAATACGGGGACGAAACTGAAGAATTTTCCTCCACCCCCAAGTACAAGAGTTTGGAATCTGCAAGCTCCAAAAATTTCGCCCCTTCATCTTATACACATGCATCCATTTAACCCACAACGAATTACGATCATTGATTAAACTCCAAATATGATAAACTAGAAGAGAGTTATTGACTTCCCGGATACGCCGGATTCCTAAAAACCCATCTTTTATCTAAAGCCTTCTTTCCGACTGGTAGATCAACCAATCTCCAAACCTTGAGTGTCTCAAACTTATTTAATTATTCATGCATGGTGTCCAGGAAGCTTGGTTCTAGTAAAGCCATTTCAACTAAATTAGGTTCGATCTGAGAGATGAAACAAGAAAATAAAGAATTGTTGACATTCTCAATTGGATGATACTGTTGAATTCTTGTCGGAATGGAATGACCGGGAACGGAAATGGTAGAAGGTAGATTTGTTGGATTTTCAAGGATTTTTTAGATAGAGTTCTTCCATCCAGATGTTGCAGTACTGTGCGAGAACAAGGTACTGGCAATATACTCATTTGGTATGACATCTAGGAATGGAGTGCTCAAAAAAATCTAGCGAATATTGCTCTCCCCCTCAACTGATGAATCATTCGATATAGACTCTTGTGATGACACAGTCTTATTAACACTTTCCTGTTGACTTGCAGGAAATGGCTGAGCAGTATCCAATGATTCCGATGGGTGCGTACTCACCACTAGAAAGGTATGAGAGTCAGTAGAGATGTCTTCTTCTTTATCAACAACTTTTTTTGTACGAATACCGGAGTTTTCTGTATCAACAATTGGAAACACGTTAAATGGTTTAAAAAGTTCATTATAATCAAATAACCAATCATGACCAACACCAGCATTAGTCTCATTCTCTTCTAGCCAGGGCACATCCTGAGATTCCACTATCTGCTTTTTTGTTTTGTTGTAAACTCTGTAGGCAAGTACGACCAGTAAATTTAACAAAGTAGCAGTCATCATCTTTGGCTACAAACTTTGGAGTCATATAGAGATTTAGAAGAGTACACGGACAACCAAAAGCTCGAAAGTGTGCAAGCGCAGGCTTGTGACCATAAACAATTTCATAGGGTGTCTTCATCTGAGATTTGTTAATCAGCACTCGATTTTTAAAAATAAAATGCGGTGTTGACCACTTCAGCCCAGAAGAACAAAGGTAGCTTTGAATCACAGAACATAGTTCTTGCAGCCTCGATAAGAATTCCATCTCTCAGCAACTCCATTTTGTTGAGGGATGTGAGCTTAGCTGTACTGTCTATGTACTCCTTTCTTGGAACAAAAATAATTCAACGTTGAATTCTTAAATTCGGTTTCGTTGTCACAGCAAATACCCTTTAGTTTTAGATTGAGTTTATTCTCAATGAGGACCACAAAGCATTTTATCAATTCTGTAGTTTCACTCTTATTTGACAAGAAAAACACCCAAGTGAAACGGGAGTAGTCATCAGTAATAACCAGACAATAAGAATTGTGAGAAAGACTCAAAACATGAACCAGACCAAACAAATTCATATGTAGCAATTGAAAAACCGAGGAAATTGTATTGACTAGTTTTACGATTATGTTTACCCAAAACACAAGCTACACATTTCTTAATTGTTACAAAATCCTTGACATGCATACCACACACCAAATTGTTTTTAGCAAGACGGTTTATGTTTTTAATATTTGCATGACCAAGATGACGATGCCAAAGCAAGGCATTATGTTCTGACACTTTTCAAAATAGACAAGTAATTTCATCAGGAACATTTTTTTTCATGTCCATCACGTACGCATTATCTTTTCTTTGTAATCTCCCCTTTCTCTCCTCCCACAATGGAAGCATATCCACCACTAAAGATATGAATGTCGTGCAGTTGGGAGAGGTCTCCTGTCATGTGCCTGGAACATCCACTATCAACATACCAATGTCTGATGATATTCCTCCTTAGCTGTTCATGCACGATGTGCGAGATTAGTTAGTTTTTGGTACCCAGTCCATAGTAGTGCTGGGTAAACATGATTTATCTTAGTGTGTCACAGGTTTCCATGACATGTCTTCCCGATTATCTAAGATCGAACATGCCTTGGTCACCGAAGATTTGAAAAACCATTCATATCTCGATTTTTGAACTTTGTTATTAGTATGAATGGTTCTTAATCTCCAGTTTGCGAGCGGAAAACACATTTGAGTTTGACTTCCTAATTATTTTCGGTCCAGCGGCCAACTTGGTTCTCGGGACCGAAATCGTGTTTCCATCACGCTTCCGAAATATATTAGGCTTGGTCCGATGAGAGCTTAACCTGTCAGCCTTGTTTCTTTTCCAATCACCATTAGAGGGATTTGCCTCATAATACCTTTATTTATTAGAAGTGTACTTGTAGAAGGTATTTGCATGCACATTCCTCGGACGATATCCATAATAAGAAACATATGGACGGTGTGGAAATTTCTAGAAATAGGACATGGAATACCACAGTTAAAACATGTTTGAGGTTTAATATAGAATTCATTGTGGTCTACTCCTGGTCTTGATTTGTTGTGTGAGCTAGTTTTTCTCCTTTTGTACGTGGCATTTAACTTATCACTTAATTTATCAAAATTGTGAACACATGAACTATTTGGTTTTAACAAGATTATCGAAGTCATATAAACCAATTTATATGAAAAAAATAACGAATACAGTAGTTTTAGATCTTGTTATTTATATTAATATAAAACAGATTTTATATGTAAAAACCAAAACCCGGATCCATATACAAGAATACATACTATCAAAGTAAACAACCATATGGTGTTTATGTAATACAACCTTTCAAGATGCAAGGAGGATGAAGAAGATGATGGTTGAATAGCTAGCCTTCAAGAGAGAAGTACCTCAAGCTTGAATACCCTCAAGAAAGCAACAAAGACCTTGTAATGCTAGGATTTGTACTTACAACTCCTTCTTGTTCTTCTCTTTGTTTAGAGAAAAATGGGAAGAGAAAAGAGAGAGTTTTCTTGTGTGTGTGTAAGAGAGAAATATGATCTTCAAAATGCACCACCCTTGGACCAACCAAACTCAATGCATGTTGTTGATAACAATAATAATAATAAAGAGACGAGCGAGAGGGGGAAACGGGGCCCGGCCCACTTTGGACTCCCTGCCAAATTCAAACTTAAATTATTATTTGTTACTTATGTTATGTATGTTATAAAATAATGTAACATAACATGGTTCAAGTAACATGCAAATGTAACAAATCTTACATATAGTTATTAACCAACTTTAAATAATAATATGAAATGGCTTCTCTTAAAATATAAATTATCCATATAATTTAATTATTACACATGTGCAAATATCTAGAAACCCCATTTCTAAATATTCTAAGTGTTGATATTTATTTGTTAGATCATATCTTAAAATAAATATCATGGTGTTTGTCTAGCTTGTTACCGGGCATGACCCGACTTGTATTATAACATACTAGCCACATCAATTATAATATGTGTCTTGGGCAGACTGAGTCCAACAATCTCCCACTTGCACAAGATACATAGAAGGTTGATGCAGGTAGAAAATACCGCCTAACAATGGTTTACTACCCCTTATACGTATGACGAAGTGACATTAAATAACATCAGTCCCTTCAAGTCCCTTCCTTGAAAATGATTTAGGTGAATCTATCATTTATCCTTTTGCCATAGATTTCATGTCAAATCCAAAGAAACATAGTGATCATTCTCTGTTGATTTAACTTAGCAGGCCTTAGATATCTTACTCTCAACGAATAAGAGGGACAAATCCACTTTTGACTACATACGTCTCTCACAATCACCTTATACTACACCTGAGCTTAGCCTTATATACTGTTATGTTTCAGAGCAGTGAAGAACAAAGTCAAAGTGTAATACTCGGTGAATATTATGACCCAATATGTATCTCAGGTCGGAGGATACTATGATATTCGCTTTTACTCAAATATACTTATTATCGATCACAAAGATTCCATGTAGTAATATTTGTGTGCGAGTCAGTCCAATATTTATATCCCATAAATATGTATGAACCTTTGCAGCAAACCCTTGCTCCATATTCATAGCTTATGAATATCTGCCAATCCAAGTTCATAATAGTCTTACGTTCATATTTGTTCCCTCAAATATGAGCGACTATGGACATTTTGGATAATTGACTTATTCATAGATTTAAACATGCTAAAGTGGAACATAACTCAAAATGTCATAATCATAAACCATAATCATATGAATGAGTCAAAATAACAATTGTTCTGATATTCAAATACAAAATAGATCAAATATAATAACTATAATATTGAAGTCCTAAAGCGCAAGTATGACCCTTATGCTTCGACCTTTCAAGGAACTTCGCGAGTGGATCCGCAATGCTTTGATCAGTGCGAACTTTGCGAATACATATCTTTCCCTTTTCAACTTCATCCCTTATGTAGTTGAATCTCCGCTCATTTTCCCTCGTTATTTTATGTGCACGAGGTTCCTTGGTTTGAGCAATCGCACCCTCGTTGTCACAAAACATCTCTAAAGTCTCCCAAATCGTATGGGCTTACCCTAGATCGGCAATGATATTCCTTATCCACGCAGATTCTTGAGCTGCCAATGAAACGGCGATGTATTCTGGTTCAGTGGTGGGCAAAGCTACCACATCTTTTTTTGCACTCTTCCAAGAGACTGCCCCACCATTCGTAACGATAACATATCACGATTGTGATCGAGAATCATCTTGATTAGTTTGGAAACTAGCATACGTGTAACCCTTTACAACGAGTTCCTCCTCACCAGAGCCGCATATTAAAAACATATCCTTAGTCCTTCTAAGATATTTCAGTATATTCTTAACAGCCATCCAATGGCTACTTCCCGTATTTTTTTGGTATCTACTTGTCATACTCAAAGTACATGACACATCATGAGTAGTGCATATCATAGCATACATGATGGATCCTATAGCCGATGTGTATGGGATTCCTTTCATTTTCTCTTTCTCACCCTTTGAGCTTGGACATTGAGTCGCACTCAATATCGTTCCTCTTTGACTAGGTACCAACCCTTTATTAGAGTTCTCCATCTTGAAACTTTTCAAGATTTTATCAATGTATGCACTTTGGTTTAATCCTATCAACCGCCTTGATCTATCCCTATAGTTCTTTATTTCCAAAATATAGGGGTCTTTAGCAAGATCTTTGATGGAAAAACAACTCCCAAGCTAGGATTTTACACCTTCCATGGTTGGAATGTCATTTCCAAACAATATTATGTCATGAACTTACAATTCTAAAAAGGTTTTGATGCTCCCACTAGCTTTCTTATACACACAAGCCTCATTAGTGTTTTTATGAATCCAAATTTCTTAACCTCTTCATCAAAAAGGTGATTCCAACTTCTAGATGCTTGTTTCAATTCATAGATTGATTTCCTTAACTTGCATACTTTATTAGGATGTTGTGGATCAACAAAACCATTGGGTTGAACCATATTGACATCTTCTTCAAGATGTACTTTTAGAAAAGTGGTTTAGACATCCATTTGCCAAATCTCATAGTCATAATATGCGGCTATGGCAAATAATATCCTAATTGACTTTAGAATTGCCACGGGCGAAAAGGTATCATCATAATCAACCCCATGAGTTTGAGTAAAACCTTTTGCTACAAGTCTTGCTTTATAAGTATCCATGTTTCCATGCATATTGGTTTCCTTCTTAAAAACCCACTAACTTCCAACCAGTATGGAGTTAAGAGGTGGTACAACCAAATCCCTTACTTGGTTGTCATGCATGGATTGCATCTCAACGTTCATAGCTTCAAGCCATTTGTCACAATCGGATTGTGACATTGCATCATGATATGTGGTGGGTTTATCCGAATCTACCACATAGCAACAATCGATGAAAAATCCATATCTTTTGGGTGGATTACTAATTCTACCAGATTTTCGAACGTTTTGTGTGTCTTGATCAACCATTTGACCATTCTCAATAACCTTTTGTAGAGTGCTAGTATCAACCAAACATGTATCATCTTGTGGTTCTTGAACCTCCTCGAGTTCCACCTTTCTACTAGTTCCTTCCATAAGGAACTTAGTTTCCAAGAACATCTTTTCTCGGTTGGGTTGTAGAAATAATATCCCATAGAGTCTTTAGGATATCCTACAAAGATACCCTTAGTGGATCGGCTTTCAAGTTTGTTTTTGGTGTTGTGTTTGACATAAGCCTCACAACTCCATACCTTTATATATGATAATTATGGAACCCTTCCATGCCATATTTCAAAAGGTGTCTTGTCCACCTTCTTGGTTGGTGCCATATTTAAAATATGGGCTGACTATAGCACTTTGAAACCCCAAAATGACAGAGGCAATGTGCTTCTAGCCATCATAGATCGCCATCATAGATCGAATCATATACAACAGAGTTCGATTCCTCCTTTCAGACACACCGTTATGTTGTGGTATTTTGGGTGGAGTGAGTTGTGAGATGATTCCACAACTCCTAAGATGATCTTGAAAAGCACCATTAAGGTATTCACCTCCTCTGTCCGAACGAAGTACTTTGATGGTTTATTGTGTTGATTTTTTGCTTCATTTTGTAAGACTTTGAACATTTCAAAAGCTTCATTTTTTTTCTTAACAAGAACACATACCCATAACGACTATAATCATCGATAAAGGTAATGAAGTATCTTTCACCATTCCTTGTCATTTCCTTAAAAGGACCACATACATCCGAATGTATGATACCTAATAAGTCTTTCGCCGTTTCATTTGTTCCACTAAAGGGTTCCTTGGTCATCTTTCCTTGTAAACAAGATTCACACTTATCAAACGAATATTCATTTGATTCCAAAAGACCATTCTTTTGAAGATTATGTATGCGATCTTTGTTTATGTTATGAGGGCAACAATGCCAAAAATAAGTCTTACTCAAATCCACTTTGAGTTTCTTAGGGCTAGATTGGTACAACGTGTTATCAAAGAATGTATGACCATGAACTAATTCATAAATGCCATTAAAAGACATTGCTTTAAAATAAAAGACATTATTCATAAAAACAAAAATACCATTGTATACAAATTACAAATCATAACCAAATTCTCTTAAAAGAGAAATGGAGATAATGTTCCTAGTCAAATTAGGAGCATACAAAATGTATTTCTAAACAACGTTCAAAGCATTTGGAAGCTTCAAAATGTTATCTCCGTGGGCTTTGACATCAACTTTTGTTCTGTTACCCATGAAGAGACTTGTATCTCCTTTATTGAAATGCTTATTTCTTTTGAACTCCTGCAACAAATTGCAAATATGAGTTCCACATCAGGTATCTAATACCCATGTGTTAGAAGAAATAACATTAGGATCAATGTGGATCATCAAAGTTGTACACGAGATTTGCCCCGCATTCCTCTTGTCCTTCAACTTTGTTGGGATGAGAAAATACCTAAGGAAGATTGGAATCTTCGCAACCTCTCTGAAAACGGCTAAATATGGAATCCGAGCAAACTCAGGCATCCCAGCAAGATTTTACTTAATTTAGCAAGTTATTTTGCTTTCCCATCAAGGTTATCTTCTAGAATTCCTCTTAAATGTTGAACCGAGCAAGATTCTCTTTGTCTAGAATGGTTCTTCTTCTAGTCAAGCATGGTTTGTTTCCTAGCAAACTCTTGACTAAACCAAGCTAAAACCAAGTCTTTTGGAAGATCTAGCAAGGTTTATTCTTAATAAACAGTGGTCCTAACAAGCTTGAAGGAAGTTGATAAAGAAACTAATTAAGAACTAAGGGATCTCTAAAGAACAAGTTTGCTCGCAGGACTATATCGAGCAATGTTTGATGTGGTCAAGAGGATTGAAGTCGGCTTGATAAATATTTTCTAAGGAAAATATTCTAAGTAAACTCTAACCGGAGAACTGTTCCCCAGCACACTTAATGGTTACCAGCTCTGCTCGACAAAAACAAATGCTGCAAAGATTGCTCGAAGAGCTGTTTACACTTAGAATCATTTGTAATATGTTTTGAATATGTTTCAATCATTAGGGTTTCTTGAAGGGAATGTCAAATGTCAGGGTAGGTCCTATAAAAAGAAAATTTAGGGCACGCCTGACAAGGACGTGACTACGAGAATATTATGATTTGATGGCTGCCTCACTCCTGTACGGAAAGCTGCCATAAATCCAAACTTCCACCTAGAAACCCTAATTGATTTTCATTGTATCTTTCGCAATATATATGGAAATATTTTGAGTTACTGTGTGTTTGTGTTACAATTCTGTTTTTCAAGCAACATTCAGAGTGTTATTGATTCCGCCTTTAATATTATATTGTTCTTTACCTAAAATATTAAGTCGTTAACCTTCTTGTCAACAGTGAGCTA
Organism: Bidens hawaiensis; assembly: GCF_021521415.1. Lineage (NCBI taxonomy): Eukaryota > Viridiplantae > Streptophyta > Magnoliopsida > Asterales > Asteraceae > Bidens > Bidens hawaiensis. The sequence continues at coordinate 1,100,352 of NW_027491099.1, forward strand.
TTCGGGACCGACAAGTGGTATCAGATCTTGTTTATGCAATTTTGATGAAGAACTGTTGACATATATTGGTCATTTGAAGATGAAGAGTGACGTCAACTGACAACTGTTACATTGGTTTGTGATGTCAGCTTCTCTGTTCTTCATTTCTCTTAGATCTACATTATTTTGGAGGTTTAAAAGTATTTCTTACTCAGATCTATCTGAAACTTCTTATCATTGTTAAAGATCTTGCTCTTATCCATCCAGATCTATTAGATCTGAGGATTTGATCCATAGATCTGATTACTTTTTTAAATTTGCTAAGTTTTTTTTTATTTATGTTTATTATGTTTTTCAATTAAAATATTATTCTAAAATACCAAAAAGATGTATGTATCAATGGATGAGCAACAGGTTTCTACTAACAAGATTCCTAGGTAGTACGGACAGGAAAATTACATCAAATGGAGTGTGTTGTTTGAGGCTACAGTTTGTTACAATGATGTTGAGATGTGGAATTCGATTAAGAACGGACCCTATGTGTAGGATGGAAAAGAAAACAATCAAACTATTGAAGCTCGAATGAGAAAGAAGGATGACAGAGAACTAGCAATGATTAAGTTGGATTTACATGGGAAATTCTAACCAGTGTAGCTCATCACACAACAGCCAAAGCCATGTTTGATGCTATTTTTGAGATGTTCGAAGGCAACACCGAGTTACAGAACATTAAGAAGGATCGATTTGAAGTCAGATCTGGATCGTTTCAAGTTCAGAGAAGGTGAAATATTAAGGTATGTGTTGCAGAGGTTCGTGGCAATTGCTAATGAAATCAGGACAATTGATCTAACAATAACTGAATTTGACATAACCAAGCAGTTATTATCATCACTTTCGGGTGAATGGTATACAAGTAGCAAATTCATAAAGAAGAAGGCAAATTTCCCCCAATTGAAGCTAGATGATGTGATTTACCTTCTTCAAGCAGCAAGACATGAAATGATAGAGAACAACATGATCAAATAAGACAGACCAAGTTTTCAAGTGACAAATGCCCTCATCCATGGGAAATCTGTCCACTAAAAATCAACAGATTCCCATCATTGAAGAGCCAAGTGAATATGGTGGTGACACACCAAGGGGTTTTGTTGCTGGCAATGCAAACAGTCAAGGTGGACAATCCAGATTCAATGTCCAATTGATTGATGATCATTGTACATCCTCTATGGCCAGTGGGCATGCTCATTTTGGTGGTGGAAATGTTAACCAAGGAAACGAGTATCAATCTCTATTTTCAATGTTTACTGAATCATTTAATGTTTTTATTGCAATGAATCTGATCCATACCAGTGTTGTTTAAGAAGCCCTTGAGCAAATTAATGCTGATGACTTAGAAGACATGGATTTGAAATGGCAGGTGGCTATGCAAGCTCTGAGAAGCAAGAGATTGTTTAATAGAACTGGATGATCCTTTGTCTCTGGTCCTAATGAAAAAATAGGATTTCACAAGTCAAAAGCAATCTGCTACTGTCAACAACCAGGACACTTTTCAAGGGAATGCAATCAAACTATAAATTTTCAAAAAAATCAGTTTGCTCAACCAAAAAATCAGTACCAATTCCAGAACCAGAATCAAGGTCAGCAGAGAAACTTCAACAACTATAACAACCAACAACCACAAAATCACCAGCAAGTAATTCCCCAAAATCAGAACTTTCAAAGAAATACTCAGAACCCTCCACAAACTCCTGCAAATACTAACAGATGCAATGGCAACCAACAATGAAACCAAGGGAATGTTACATTAGTTGCTCAACAAGAAGGTGGATTTGTTTGGAGCAATCAACAACCACAAAATCACCAGCGTAGAAACTTTAACAACAACTAAAATAACCAATAACCACAAATCACCAGCAAGTAATTCCCCAAAATCAGAACTTTCATAGAAATACTCAGAATCCTCCACAAACTCCTGCAAATACCAACAGAAACAATGGCAACCAACCAAGAAACCAAGGGAATGTTGCATTAGTTGCTCAACAAGAAGGTGGATTTTATTGGAGCTATCATGCCAGTGTTATTGGAAAGGCAAATATGGCATGTCACACCCCGACTAGGTAGTTGCGGAAGCGTAATACAGGAATGTAACAGATAACACTAGTATCAACCACATTGTTTATAAAGAAATTCAACCACTAATTTACATCATATTACATTGGTAGGTACTATGTTTACAAATTAGATGAAATTCACATAACCGGTTTACGAGCTTCTTATTCAATATTATATATCTGCGTCTATTCACAGCTATTCAACTTCATTCCTAACACCAAGGACGTAAGCAAGTCATTCCACCTTTGCTTTACCTGAAAAGCATGTTAAAACAGGTCAACTACGTCTAGTTGGTGAGTTTCAAGTTTCACGAGTATCAACGAAACCAGTATACGAGTTCGTAAAGTTTACAGTGTGTATGTATATATGTATGTGTATGATGTATTATCCTAAGCCACAAGTGAAACCGAAACGAGCTAAAACACATGGCCACCCCTGCCCATACACTCCCGTTGGCATTTAACAGCACTTTGCCCCAAGTATGTACTATGTCTAACACCACATAGCAGTATGTAATAAGTTTAAATGACAATGTGCAACTGGGTTAACATGTTCCGGCATACCCCACCGGCTCTGTCAGTTGGGTTTGTCAAACTGATAGTACTATCCACACGTCACCAGCAAGAAGTTAATCACTTGTGTTTGTGGGGACTTGTCAAGTGTTAGTACTTAGATAATTAACATCATCACACGTTTTCAAGTATAAAAGTATATGTAAACATGCTTTCCACCCCAAAAGTTCATCAAATAATTTAGAAAGTGGGGTCGTGAAACTCACCTTAATGTTATTCGAGCTGGTGGTACGTATCGGTAACTAGAATGTCTCGATTATAGCTTGACTCCTATAACCGGTATCGTACTGTTAATACTAGTACAGTGTTTAAACCAAATCGTGCTGTATAACTAGTCTGGATATAGCTGTTAGGCCCAGAACATGACCATAGTCTTAGATTGTGACGTTGTATACTATGAAATGATTAAAATTGGATTTGGCTCAGTTTCACCGTTCCCCGAACCTAGCCAAGTTGATCGTTTATGCGTTTCGGGATTAGGTAAGATCACATAAACTTAAGTAAATATATTGATTGATAAAATGATTTGATTTATGAACGAATTTTAATGTTTCAGTATCTGGTTTGATCGCAGGGTTCGTTTCCTTTTCACACGGGTTTGATTATACAAAACGCGTACAATCCACCCGAATTGTCCGGAATTCTCGTAAAAAGTTCGTTTTTTTCAATATCATTCAAAAATATGATATTTGACCACTTTTGACATTTTGACATACCAGTCAGTCCGTTAAACACAAAACTGCCGGTTTCGTTAAAACAATTATAATTTAAATCTTTGATTAATCATAACTCAATATGTACTTAAATATAAATTATGTAAATTTTTGTAAAAATACATTAAGACATGGAGAATTTTATAAAAATATTTTCAGAAATTTTATGATTAATTATTTATTTATAAAAATTCATTTAATAGGTTATAATCGTGTAATAAATGGCCTGTTTATATCAAACGACCTCCGAAAAATCCGATAATTTTTACAAATGGCTTCAATGTTATTACATAGCTCCTGAAAAATCTCCAGAACCAAAATCTTTTGACAAAATGCCTTTTTGTGCGTTTTCGGCTGTTAAGATTCGGTTAAATCATAATTGCACAAACCATACTTAGGCATTTCCAATGATCCCCAAACATTACCAGTGATCTTAACATCACATATTAATCTCTAAAACCAAATTTCAGAATTTTTCAATATGTTTAGCTATTTTTCCCAAATAAATGCTCATAAACGAAAATAAATTCACCAAATATTCTCCGTTTATCAAAAAATTACCAAATTTGAACAGGGACTCATTTATATGATCCCTAATGTCTCTGAAAATTTTTACAATCTAACAACAAGCACGTCACAACCTAATACTAAACAGCCCTTAAACGAGTGTTACTGGTTTACCTTGTCGGTTTTCGATGATTTTTGCTAGCTTAAACGACTTTCCGGGTCTCGGGTTGCAAACTCAGTGTATCTACATATCATATAACATCAAACCAAGCATAAATCATCCATGTGACAGCTTTGATAATTAGGGTTTCGGTTTTGGGTTCAAACCGAACTTTCAAACCCTAAAAACGTTGTATTCATGTTCTAATCCGCATTTTTGACCAAAAAAATATATGTTCCTGGTTTGTAAACATGTTTCACATCAAAACATGATTTTACTTGATTTTTATGGTTTTTGAATGGTTAAACATGTTTAATACTAATCAAAACACTTTTATTATGATTATATCAAGAATTAAAACAAGTTCAAAATCATTAATTTAAACCTTACCTTAAGGTTTTTGCTGGGGAAAGAATAACTCAGCTGCTAAGTTGTTAGATATATGTTAAAGTGTGAAAAATATCAATGAAATGTCATGTTTATCAATCAAAAATATCTAAGGGTGTGTGTAATGTGTATGGCGGCCGCAAAGAAAAAGGGGGGCCCATGTGCCCCTCTTTTGGCCCACATGCCTCGTTTTGCGTGCCCAAAGTTCGGCCTTGGTCCAAAATTTAATTCGGGTTCGGTTTTTCGCGAGAAAATTAAACCGAGTGCGAGAAATAGCGCGAAAATGTTCGTTTTTCGACTCATTTTTGCAAAATAATAAAAACATATTAAAAGGTTGTAAAAGCCCAAAATATTTTCACGGATAGATTAGAACATGTCATATAAGTGTTCTATAAATCCTTTTCGGATTGACGGATGCTACAATGCTCGTTTTGATGTTAACGATTGCGTTTAAGCTTATATCGTATCGATAAACGAAACCTTTTTCGTTTACAGAGTTTTAAATGTACTGGGGCCTAAATATCAATATGCTAGCCTCTATAATATATCTATAACTTGTATATGACCCCTCAGTATGTATACGGGTCATAATTAGTATCGGTCGGTTACTCGTTTAAGCACTACGAATTAACCGATTTATCGTTTACTCCCTATGTAATGAATAAGGTATACCTTGTTTTGTCACGAATGTCACATTCTCCCCCCGTTAAGAAATTTTGTCCCCGAAATTTAATGTGTCATCGGTTTTCTTTTTAGGGAATAGGTGTGGGTATTTCTTTCGGAATTCATCCTTTCGTTCCCAAGTATATTCGGGTCCTTGTTTTGAATTCCACCGAACTTTTACCAGAGTTATTTTGTTGTGTCGTAATTGTTTGGTTTTCCCATCCACAATTTCTACCGGTTCCTCTACGAAGTTGAGCTTTTCATTGATCTGAACATCTTCCAGTGGTACTATTTTCGTTTCATCAGTCAAACACTTTTTCAGATTCGATACATGAAACACGTCGTGAATAGTGCTCAGTTCTAAGGGTAGTTTTAATCGGTAAGCTACGGGACCAATTTTTGCAATAATCTCGAAAGGTCCGATGTATCTCGGGGCTAGTTTACCAGTCTTTCCAAATCTTATAACACCTTTCCACGGCGATACTTTTAAAAACACCTTATCACCTATTTCAAAAGATAACGGTTTTCTGCGAACATCGGCATAACTCTTTTGTCGGTCGCGGGAAGCTTTCAATTTTTACTTAATCTGGTGAATCTTATCGGTGGTTTCCTGAATTAAATCTGACCTTGAAATTTGGGTATCACCCACTTCCGTCCAACATAGTGGTGATCTACATTTTCGCCCGTATAGAGCTTCATAAGGTGCTGCTTGTATACTACTGTGATAACTGTTATTATAAGAGAATTCAATGAGCGGGAGGTGTTGATCCCAATTCCCTTTGAAGTCCAGTACACAAGCACGAAGTAAATCTTCTAAGGTTTGGATGGTTCGTTCGGATTGACCATCGATTTGGGGATGGTAAGCCGTACTTAGGTCGATTCGGGTCCCCAAGGCTTCTTGTACTGCTTGCCAGAAATGTGAAGTAAAGTGACTGTCTCGATATGAAATAATCGAAAGAGGTACTCCGTGTCGGGATAAAATTTCATCGATGTAAATTTGAGCGAGTTTTTCGGTGGTGTAGTTGTTACGGATGGGAATAAAGTGTGCGGATTTGGTTAATCGGTCAACAATTACCCAGATAGCATTGTGTCCTCAGGGGGTTTTAGGAAGGTGTGTTACAAAGTCCATGGTAATTTGTTCCCATTTCCATTGTGGGATTTCGGGTGGTTGTAACATTCCTGAAGGTTTTTGATATTCCGCCTTCACCCTTGCACATGTTGCACATTTACTTACATACACGGCTATATCATTTTTCATGCCAGGCCACCAGTAAAATTTTTTAACATCCTTATACATCTTATCAGTACCTGGATGAATAGAATATTTGGACTTATGTGCTTCATCAAGAATCAACCTTCGAAGTTTATGAAGTGTTGGAATCCAGACCCGGTTTTTGTAATAATATACTTCATCAATTTTCTTCTCAAAATTCCTTTCATTCCCATGTAGTTCTTCTTTTTCTAGCTGATCTGCCTTTAAAGCCTCATCTTGTGCAACACGAACTTGTTCGGTTAGGCTACTTTGAACAATCATTCCGAGTGCTCGTACCCTTAATGGTTTGACTCTGTCATTTCGGCTTAAAGCATCAGCTACTACGTTGGCCTTACCCGGATGGTATTTAATTTCACAATCGTAATCATTTAACAGTTCTACCCATCTCCTTTGTCTCATGTTTAGCTCTTTCTGATCAAATATGTGTTGCAGGCTTTTGTGATCAGTATAGATGGTACATTTGGTGCCATACAAGTAATGTCTCCAAATCTTCAATGCAAAGATAACTGTTCCCAATTCCAAATCATGGGTCGTATAATTCTTTTCATGTACTTTTAATTGTCGGGAAGCATATGCTATTACTTTCTTTCTTTGCATCAGTATGCATCCTAAACCTTTACGAGATGCGTCACAATATACCACCAATTCATCAGTTCCATTTGGAAGGCTTAATATTGGAGCCTCACATAACTTCGGTTTTAACGTTTGGAAGGCCATTTCTTGTTCTTCTCCCCATTCATACGCTCGATCTTTTTGAGTTAGGAGGGTTAGAGGTTGGGCAATACTTGAAAAGTTTTCAATGAATCTTTTATAATACCCGGCTAGTCCTGAGAATTGACGAATTTCTCTTGGTGACTTAGGCACTTGCCAATTTTTAATGGCCTCAATTTTACTTGGGTCTACTTGGATCCCTTGATGGTTCACAATGTGCCCCAAAAACTGTACTTCTTGTAACCAAAATTCACATTTGGACAACTTTGCGTATAACTTCTCTTGCCTTAATAATTTTAAGATTTCCCGCAAATGTTGTTCGTGTTCCTCTTTACTTCTCGAATAAATCAAAATGTCATCGATAAACACTATCACGAACTTGTCAAGGTAAGGTTTGCAAACTCGGTTCATGAGGTCCATAAACACCGCAGGTGCATTTGTCAACCCAAACGGCATAACCAAAAATTCATAGTGACCATACCGAGTTCGGAAAGCTGTTTTTGGTACGTCTTCTTCCTGAATTCTTACTTGATGATAACCAGATCTAAGATCAATTTTTGAAAAATACTTCGCACCCTGGAGCTGATCAAACAAGTCATCAATTCGAGGTAAGGGGTATCTATTCTTTATAGTCACTTTATTCAATTCTCGGTAATCAATACATATTCGAAAACTCCCATCTTTCTTCTTTACAAATAACACTGGTGCTCCCCACGGTGAGTAACTAGGGCGGATAAAACCCCTGTCCAGTAATTCTTGTAACTGGTTGGACAGTTCTTGCATTTCAGAAGGTGCAAGTCGATAAGGTGCCTTAGCAATGGGTGCTGCTCCCGGTATCAAGTCAATACGGAATTCAACTTGTCGGGTCGGTGGTAAACCAGGCAACTCATCGGGGAATACATCTGAATACTCGTGTACCACTGGGATGTCTTCCATTTGTTTTTCCTCGGGTTCCTTAACTGTTACGCTCGCCAAGTATAATGTACAACCTTGGCGCAAATACTTTAATGCTTTAAGTTGGGATACAAGAGGCAACATAGTACCAGATTTCTCACCTTGAACAGTCATAGCCTCATCATTCGGAAGAGGTATCCTAACAGTCTTATCCTTATAGACAATTTTAGCTTTGTACTTAGATAGCCAGTCCATACCGACTATAACATCGAAACTTCCCAATTCCACTGGAAGTAAATCAATAAGGAATGGGTGGTCGTTTAGGATGAGGGAACAGTTTCGGACTATTCGGTTAACAAGTATAGACTTACCGTTAGCGAGTTCTATAGTATATGGTTTTGTTAGTTCACTAACCGGCATATTTTCTAAAGGTAAGAAGTTAACAGATACGAAACTTCTATCGGCGCCCCTATCAAACAAAACTGAAGCATACTGACCCGAAACTAAGAATGTACCTGTCACCACATTCGGATCAAGACGCGCTTCACCCGATCCTAATACAAATGCGCGTCTCCTAGCTGCGTTGGAGGTTGATGCTTGTGCTTGGTTTTGCCTTCTCGCTGCACCCTGGTTCAGATTGGGGCAGTATCTCCGAAAGTGTTCCGTACTGCCACATTCATAGCAGGCACGGAGGTTCGTGGTAGGTGGGGTTTGTTGGTTGAGTTGTGGGCGGGTTGGTTGAGGTTGAGGTAGTTGAGTTGATTGCGGTGGACGGTTAACAGTGTTGGTGGGGGTTCTACAGTTGGGGGCATAGTGTCCCGTTCTTCCACACTTTTGACAAATGATCGGTTTGCAATCACCCACATGATGAAAGTTACATCTTCTGCACTTCGGTAACGTCCATTTATAGGTCTCTTGTTTTACATTAGAACTGGTCATGGCATAACTTCGGGTATTCGGACGGGCCCGTTTGTTTTGAGGGTTTCCTTGCATCCTTGTTCCATAATCAGTTCGTTTTAAACTTGTTGTTTCACCTGGCATCCTTATCACTCCACTTCTCATCAGATCAAAAGTAACGACACCCGTTTGAGATACAACACTTTCTAATGTTGGGTGGGCTACTGAATTCGCTATACTTCTCACAGTAGGGGTCAGTCCCCAGATATAACGTTCAATTTGCTTCGCTTCCGGTGTAACTAACCACGGAACTAAGCGGGACAGTTCGTTAAAATGATTCGTGTATCCCACATGGTCCGCTTCTTTCATTTCCAGATTCCATAACTCGTGTTCCAACCTTTGAATCTCACTTTTAGGACAAAAATGCTCTAGCATGAGGGTTTTTAATTCAGTCCATGACATACGATTAATAGCATCTTGTCCCCTTATTTGGACTACCGTATTCCACCACATCAGCGCTTGGTCTAAAAACATACTGGTAGAAAATTTGACCACGCGGTTCGGTGGACACTCACTGATATTAATTACTGATTCGGTCTTTTCTATCCATTTGACCAGCCCGCTAGGTCCTTCAATACCCTTAAACTCAATCGGTTTACATGATGTAAATTGTTTGTATGCGTATTCCTGACGTGGGGGTTCTCGGTTATTATTATTGTTATTATCGGTATTGGTCCGAGTATTATCATTATTAGTTGTGTTAACAACCGGTACAGGGTTTGGGTTCGGGATATTATCAGGGTGCACAACAGGTTCTGGGTTCCCAGTGACATTCATAGTTGGGCGAGTGTTATTATTATTTATGACATTATCAGTATTCACCGGGGTAGTAACACCCGGGGCTACATTAGTGTCCGGCGGAGGTGTATTAACAGTGACCGGAGTGGTGCTCGTAGGTTGAGTAACAGTATTGTTGGCACGTATGCCTGCAGTGACTTGTGCTACAATTGTTGGTATCACTGCTTGCAATTGTCGAGCAATCATTTCGGTCACTTCCGCCTCGGATAAAGGGTTTGCCTTCTTCGGGGCCATTCTATAAAATAATCAATTATATAATAATTAATATCGTCTTACTATAACCAGCACAACTTTACGATATTACAATTTCACAACACACAACTATACCAAAGAAAACACATTTGTATTAATTGTAATCATTACTGTACATATGCATCCAAAATTAGCGCATAGGCTTAACCTGGTATAGGCCAGCGCTTGTATATGCGTATCAAAATTTTTCACTAAGTGGCATGTAGACTTAACCCGATAAGGGCCAGTGCTTGAAATAGTACTAAACCACAAACAACTCCCAAGTCACTAGGGCTGCATTAACCGCTAATGCTGCTAGGAATATCAAAAGACTATATACATAAGGCTATACTACTATGTCCTATCCATTCTTTGTAACATGAAGCCACAACCAAACAACAGCAGCCACTAGGGCTGCATTAACCGCTAAACATACTCCTAGTAGTATCATTGCCTGATCCTGACGCCCGTGGCTGTGAGCACTGGATCTTTGCACAATTTTGATTTCTTGCTGCATGTACTACATGTGATCTTGCATATCATGTCTATGCTGGTTTAGGTTATTTATCGAATGTGATTGTTCTAAAATCTGATCAGTCACTAAACCCAACCATGCTGAATCAGAATGACGAGGTGGCTCGGGTACCGGGGCGGGTAAACCCCAAGTAGGAATAGGTATCTCAGTGACCTGGACACGTGATGTTTCTCCCCTATGGTACGTAGATCGAGGTGGGGGAGAGGTGTGCTCAGGTGGGCGCACTGAAATACGAGCGGTCTGACGGTTTCTAATAGTGGGTGGGGGTATTGATGTATGCTGTACGGGTGGAGTAGGGGATCTGGGTGCTCTAATCGGTGAATGATAAGCACTAGTAGCTCCCTGTCCTACAACATTCCTAGGGGATTCCCTAGGGGGATAGGTGTCACAACGGTAAACCGATAAGTCGGGTTGACCTGAGGGTACCTCATGGGGAATTACCGCATCTGAACCTTCTTCCATTTCCTCTGATTCCTCCCCAGTTTCCGCTTCTGGATCCTCCTCCTCATCCTCAGACCATGTTGGTAGAGTATTAGATAAACGATCAGTAGATCTTGACATATTCCTGCACAATGGTTAGTAATAAGAATAATATCCTTCTATATTAATCATAGTAAAATACATGCAGGTATTTATACACATAAGCACAAATAATCGTTTATATACACAGATATTTATTTATTATTATATTTTATACACATATGTTGTTGTTTTTTGTAGACTTATGTGTTATGTGATAACATTGTCATAAACGTTAACTCAATGTGCTAGAACTAGTTAATTAAGCTAGAAAAGTAACATTTGGAAGTGGAGGGACCTAGATGTAACATGATTATTATTAATAATATTATAAAACCCTAAACTCTCTTCTCTCTTTCTCTCCCAAACCCGACGGCAGCCTCTAACCCCCCCCCCCCTTCCGATCGGCCTTCATACACACACATACAATCAAGATTGTTCAAGTTTGATTGAAGATTAAGGTACTAGGAAGGTATAAACGACTATCCTATGCATCCTTTATACTTAATTTCGATTTTTAATGGGTTAATTACAAACCCTAGATTCCGAAAATCTCCATATAATGTGTTCATACGATTCGTTTGATTTGATGATGTATTGATGATGATTTGATAACTAGAATTGATAGTATTACATGTTAATTGTTGTGTCTTTGATTTTGAGATCAAATAAAACCCTAACCATGTATGAATGGTGTAATTGATATGCATGGATAGTGGTTATGGGGTCTAGAATGTTATATGAAAGAATTGTGGTCTATAGATGGTTAATATGTTAAGTTTTGTTGCAAACAGTTTCTGGACAGATTGTGTTGTTGATGTTCAATTGACTGTAACGGGGTGTAAATGTGAAAATTTGTCGAGATAATTGATACTACAGTAAACTAGGTTGAGTCTAGTTTCTAAAGAATATAAATTTGCAAATTTTGAACGTGTAAAAGTTAACTTTTATGATTTTACAAAATCGTTGTGCAAATCTGAATTGTGAGACCTGCTGTTAGGTTATCTTGTAAATATTATATCTCATGAACTACGAGACCAATTGGGTTGGTTCCACTTCTGGAAGTTGACTTGTTGAGTTAGGAACCTAACCCAAGTGGTCTTGCATTTGTTGGATTTTTCTTTTAACGGGAATTTCAAATAACATTCTGTTACGCATAAATTTGACTGTTATGAGTTTGCTGTGGTAAATTTATCATTGTGAAAAATATATATGGAATAAAAATACAAAAAAATATGTTCTGGAAACCTAACACATACATGCTTTTGTGATGATTTTTGGTAAATTAATTGAGATGCTATGATCGGTGGAATAGACTAGTTTTTCAAGTAGAATTCTGTCGATAAGAAAACTAGTTGCTGAATTTTGTAAAAGTTGCATGAAACATGGTAATTGCTAATTGATTGTCGTGTTTTGACCAAATTGCCCTTGCAGGGAATAATTGCTAGTTAATTGTTATAATTTGACTAAATTGCCCCTGCGGGGAATAGTTGCTAGTGATGTACATTATTAATACATGACACGTAAATAATTGTTCACACATGTATCGTATCACAACTGTACTTGTTAAGTCACACACGATTCACAAACGAAACACGAAACGTAATTTGTGCATAGGTATTATGTGCCGAGTCTAGAGACTCGATAATAGTTCCGACACTTAGAAAAATCTCTTTGTTGTTTTAGAACGCTAGAGAGAGTTTTTCTGTGACGCGCATCCTTTGGTGATTTATTTTGGGAATACTTTGCAAACAGTGAGTTTCACTTACCCCTTTAAACTGTTTTAAACGCTTTTCACTTGGGGGAGATAACATACTCCGAAAATGCATTTAAGATTTTGTTAGTAGATTATATATCACTTGTAAAGGCTAAGTGGCAAACGAAACAATTGAAGTCCTACACATCAAACCGGTTAATATTTGGATAATAGCGAGTCACTGTTGAGTAGTACTACTGGGTTTGACAAACCCCACCCAACGCTAAACTTGACTGGAGGTCGAGCGGGTGTAATTTTGGCTAACACATACCATGGTCTGGATGACCTGGTGGCAAGGCACTTGATAAACAGTCAGCTTCGGTGTCGAACACTTAGTAATACTTGTTGTATAGGCTAGCTACCTATCGATATATAATTGATTAAACACTATCTGGTAACGCAAAACGCTAAACGCAAAACGCTGAACGCTGAACGCAAAACGCTAAACGCTTTATTTTATATAAACTTGTGAACTCACCAACCTCGTGTTGACACTTTTAGTATGTTATTCTCAGGTAGCCGAGGCGGGCGCGCGGTATAGGATCATGCATGGTTTTTGAACATTCTGATACGCAAACATGATTTTAACTATTATTACTTGGGTTTTTAAGTCGTCCTGCGTGACGCAACTTTTGTGTTTTGGTTTTTACGCTTCCGCACTTATTTTCATTTAAACGTTTTTATGGTTTGATTATAACTAATGATTCCGATCCTGTTAGTTCACACCCTCTGACGGTAAAACTCCGTTAGTGGATTTTGAGGGTGTGACAGATTGGTATCAGAGCCATTGGTTATAGCGAACTAGAAATTGCATGCATACTAGACTATAACCGCGACGACCCATTAGTATAATGATATAAGTTTGTGTAGTCTTTCTTATCTTATCTCTTTACCTCTTTCACTCATACGCGCGCATACACGGCTTACCTGTAGGGATGTCGACGCCACCATCATCGTCATCCGATCAGATGACTCATGCTCATGGGAAGGAACCGCAGTTACCTACCTCATCGCCACCCCGTGTAGTCCCGGAACTCGAAGCTCCCGCACCGAAGAGGTATCGCTTATCCGGAGGCATGTACGAAAACGAAGTTAGCTGGGATTGGTACCCTAATATGATTAGGTGTATGGTCTATCGCGAACAAGTTCCCCCGCTACCCCACCCGAACCATCCTGCTTACCCCAACACCCTACCGCCCATAACCGAACCTGTGGAGCGAGTTCTCGCAGTTGTCGTTTCTTGTTTGGAGCGTGATGTGGGTTACATGCGCGATACGAGAGCTAACGTTTCCGGACTGTTAAAAGATGGAACCGAGACTAAGGAGGAAATTTCCCGCATGACAGCGGCCATGAAGGAAATGCAAGAGGCTAGTGATCAACAGATGAAGATTATGAGAAAGATGCAAGCCTAGATGATAGACTTGCAATGTCCAAGTAGCAAGGACTCGAACCGAGATAGCTTTAGAGCGTTGCGATGTCCTACAAATGCAAATTGCTCAGAACGCTGCCGAGCCTGAGGCAGAGCCTGAAGAGGAACCCGAAGAAGATCCCGAAGAGGAACCTGAGAAGGATCCCGAGGAGGAACCCGAAGAGGAACCGGAGGACGAACCGGCTGAGGAGGAGACACACTCAGAGGTGTCCTCAGACGATGACATCTAAGGATGATAACACTTATTTTCATTTAAACGTTTTTATGGTTTGATTATAACTAATGATTCCGATCCTGTTAGTTCACACCCTCTGACGGTAAAATTCCGTTAGTGGATTTTGAGAGTGTGACATTTTTACATATTCGATTGTTTATCGACTTCTTCTCGAATTTCCTCGTACAGACAAGTCCGTTATTACGTTCCGGACCATAATAACCCACTTGTCCATTCGCGTTCATCACGAGAATCATCAGTGTATATTATTTAATATTATTTTATTCCCAGAGTTAATCGAGCCTACGGTTATCTTAGGGTATCCTAAGGGACATCCTGATTCTTTATAACCAATGGCTCTGATACCAACTTCTGTCACACCCCGACTAGGTAGTTGCGGAAGCGTAATACGGGAATGTAACAGATAACAATGGTATCAACCACATTGTTTATAAAGAAATTCAACCACTAATTTACATCATATTACATTGGTAGGAACTATGTTTACAAACTAGATGAAATTCACATAACCGGTTTACGAGCTTCTTATTCAATATTATATATCTGCGTCTATTCACAGCTATTCAACTTCATTCCTAACACCAAGGACGTAAGCAACTCATTCCACCTTTGCTTTACCTGAAAAGCATGTTAAAACAGGTCAACTACGTCTAGTTGGTGAGTTTCAAGTTTCACGAGTATCAACGAAACCAGTATACGAGTTTGTAAAGTTTACAGTGTGTATGTATATATGTATGTGTCTGATGTATTATCCTAAGCCACAAGTGAAACCGAAACGAGCTAAAACACATGGCCACCCCTGCCCATGCACTCCCGTTAGCATTTAACAGCCACTTTGCCCCAAGTATGTACTATGTCTAACACCACATAGCAGTATGTAATAAGTTTAAATGACAATGTGCAACTGGGTTAACATGTTCCGGCATACCCCACCAGCTCTGTCAGTTGGGTTTGTCAAACCGATAGTACTATCCACACGTCACCGGCACGAAGTTAATCACTTGTGTTTGTGGGGACTTGTCAAGTGTTAGTACTTAGATAATTAACATCATCACACGTTTTCAAGTATATAAGTATATGTAAACATGCTTTCCACCCCAAAAGTTCATCAAATAATTTAGAAAGTGGGGTCGTGAAGCTCACCTTAATGTTGTTCGAGCTGGTGGTATGTATCGGTAACTAGCATGTCTCGATTATAGCTTGACTCCTATAACCGGTATCGTACTGTTAATACTAGTACAATGTTTAAACCAAATCGGGCTGTATAACTAGTCTGGGTATAGCTGTTAGGCCCAGAACATGACCATAGTCTTAGATTGTGACGTTGTATACTATGAAATGATTAAAATTGGATTTGGCTCAGTTTCACCGTTCCCCGAGCCTAGCCAAGTTGATCGTTTATGCGTTTCGGGATTAGGTAAGATCACATAAACTTAAGTAAATATATTGATTGATAAAATGATTTGATTTATGAACGAATTTTAAGGTTTCGGTATCTGGTTTGATCGCAGGGTTCGTTTCCTTTTCACACGGGTTTTTTTTTTTTTGGGTAACGGGTTTTACCCGGTTAAATTCATTCCACACAACCAACAAAGAACAAGTAATATGCCAAAGTGCCATATTAGTTCTCATGTATGACATGCCATACAAGAGTAAATAAAACCAAAACCACCAAACAAAGGTAAACACTGCTAAAGCCTACACAAGAACCAAAGAAACAAACATAACAAAAACAGATCAACCATTATCATCAATTTGGTGTGAAACTCCTCTCGGAAAGTGCCAATCATCGAGAACCCGATTGACCCAATCAGAATTCTTGAACTTTAGAGTCATAAGCTTTAGGCGAGTACCCTTAATGATTTCATCAGCAACAATCTTTGGAGTCTTCAAAGAGTTCCTGAAAAGCCGGTTATTTCGTTCCTTCCAAATTACGTAAACCGATGCCCCAAGTAACAGCCGATTAATAACATTATCAATAGAGTTGGACATTCCAAATTGAGACACATATTGAAGAATATTCGCCCAACCATTCATGCACCCTTGAAACTTACCTTTCAATTTGACAATACTCCAAACCTCAGAAGAGAACTTACACTCAAAGAAGAGATGATTACGAGAATCCGGCTCTCCATTACATAAAAGGCAGCAATACAGGTTATGATTTGGATACCCACCAATATTCCACCCCATTATACGATTCTGCGTGCTCAATCTATCATGAAGCACAATCCACAACATAAAGGAGTGTTTTGGTACACATTGAGAGAACCAAACAACATGCATCCAAGAAACCTTATCAGCCGGGATTCGAAGAAGTTGCCATATTCCTGAAGCCGAGAAATTCATTGAAGTCCCATTCTCATCCCTTACCACGATCTTGTCCCTCTTTTCCGGATAAATACTCATCCCCTTTAAGTTCGAAAGAATTGGGAATCTCGAAATCCAATCAGGCGGGCAGCCCCAGTTATTATGATGAACAACATCACTGACACAGGTTTTTAAAGTCAAACCAGCCCCATGTATAACTCTCGGGTTAATATAATCACTAAAAGGACATAAATCATCCCATTTATCATACCAAACTGAAGTAGATCTCCCATTACCGATTTCATGCCATATAAAATGTCTAATACGGGGACGAAACTGAAGAATTTTCCTCCACCCCCAAGTACAAGAGTTTGGAATTTGTAAGCTCCAAAAATTTCGCCCCTTCATTTTATACACATGCATCCATTTAACCCACAATGAATTACGATCATTGATTAAACTCCAAATATGATAAACCAGAAGAGAGTTATTGACATCCCGGATACGCCGGATACCCAAACCACCTTCACTTTTCGGCTGACAAACAACATCCCAAGAAACTTTATGCTTTCCCTTTTTGTGTCCAAAGTCCCAAAAGAAATTTTTAATCCTTTTTTCAAGATCAGCAATAAGTCTAGAAGGAAGAGAGAAAACAGCAGACCAGTAAATATATAAGGACGACAGAACAGACCTGACCAGCTGAAGTTTACCCGCAAAAGATAAAGTTTTATTCTTCCAATCTCCAATCCGATTATCCATACGATCCAGCAACCTCTTACAATCACGGTAATTTAGCCTCGTAGAAATAAGAGGAACTCCCAAGTATTTAACAGGGAGCCTACCTTCAACGAAGGGCATAAAATTCAAAATCCCACTTTTAACGCGATCCGAAACATTACAGAAAAACGCGGTACTTTTAGGGACACTAGGAGTAAGCCCGGACATATCTTTGAAATCATTCAGAGCCCCCATAATAGTTTTAGCAGAATCCACATCGCCTCGAGCAAACAGGAACAAATCATCCGCAAAGCAAATATTAATAATATTTAATTTTTTACAATGACGATGAAAACGAAACGAGCGTTCAATACGAACCTTCCGATGCAGAATTAAAGTGAGGACTTGCATAACCAGCGTGAAAATATAAGGAGACATCGGATCACCCTGTCTTAGACCTCTTTTACCACTAAAGAACCCGTGTAAGTTCCCATTTATGGATATCGAAAAAGAAAAAGTGGTTATGCATTCCATTATCCAATGAGTCATCCTATCGTGGAAACCATACCCATATAGAATATCACGAATGAAGTCCCAACTGACCGTATCGTAAGCTTTCTGAATATCAACTTTGAAAGCACATCTAGGCGGTCCGTTATTAGTGTGATAATTATGCATTAATTCTTGTGTCAAAAGGATGTTGTCAGAAATTCTACGCCCAGGAACAAACGCAGACTGATTGATATCAATTAACGACTCCAAACCCTTCATCATACGAACCGAGATAATCTTGGTAATGCATTTATATAAAGTGTTGCAGCACGAGATGGGACGAAAATCATTAGGAGTAAAAGTGGTGGTCACTTTGGGAATAAGGGCAATAATAGTGTGGTTAACCTGTTTAAGGAGACTTCCTTTTCTGAAAAATTCATGAACCGCCAAACAAACATCTTTTTTTTTTTGGGTAAAGGGTTCTACCCGGTTAAATTCATTCCACACAACCAACAAAGAACAAGTAATATGACAAAGTGCCATATTAGTTCTCATGTATGACATGCCATACAAGAGTAAACAAAACCAAAACCACCAAACAATGGTAAACACAGCTAAAGCCTACTCAAGAACCAAAGAAACAAACATAACAAAAACAAATCAACCATTATCATCAATTTGGTGTGAAACTCCTCTCGGAAGGTGCCAATCTTCGAGAACCCGATTGACCCGTTCAGAATTCTTGAACTTTAGAGTCATTAGCTTTAGGCGAGTACCCTTAATGATTTCATCAGCAACAATCTTTGGAGTCTTCAAAGAGTTCCTGAAAAGCCGGTTATTTCGTTCCTTCCGAATTACGTAAACCGAAGCCCCAAGTAACAGCCGATTAATAACATTATCAATAGAGTTGGACATTCCAAATTGAGACACATATTGAAGAATATTCGCCCAACCATTCATGCACCCCTGAAACTTACCTTTCATTTTGATAATACTCCAAACCTCAGAAGAGAACTTACACTCAAAGAAGAGATGATTACGAGAATCCGGCTCTCCATTACATAAAAGGCAGCAATACAAGTTATGATTTGGATACCCATCAATATTCCACCCCATTATACGATTCTGCGTGCTCAATCTATCATGAAGCATAATCCACAACATAAAGGAGTGTTTTGGAACACATTGAGAGAACCAAACAACATGCATCCAAGAAACCTTATCAGCCGGTATTCGAAGAAGTTGCCATATTCCTGAAGCCGAGAAATTCATTGAAGTCCCATTCTCATTGATTACCACGATCTTGTCCCTCTTTTCCGGATAAATACTCACCCCCTTTAAGTTCGAAAGAATAGGGAATCTCGAAATCCAATCAGGCGGCCATCCCGAGTTATTATGAAGAACGACATCACTAACACAGGTTTTTAAAGTCAAACCAGCCCCATGTATTGCTCTAGGGTTAATATAATCACTTAAAGGACATAAATCATCCCATTTATCATACCAAACTGAAGTAGATCTCCCATTACCGATTTCATGCCATATAAAATGTCTAATACGGGGACGAAACTGAAGAATCTTCCTCCACCCCCAAGTACAAGAGTTAGGAATCTGCAAGCTCCAAAAATTTCGCCCCTTCATTTTATACTCATGCATCCATTTAACCCACAACGACTTACGATCATTGATTAAACTCCAAATATGATAAACCAGAAGAGAGTTATTGACATCCCGGATACGCCGGATACCCAAACCACCTTCACTTTTCGGCTGACAAACAATATCCCACGAAACTTTATGCTTTCCCTTTTTGTGTCCAAAGTCCCAAAGGAAATTTTTAATCCGTTTTTCAAGATCAGCAATAAGTCTAGAAGGAAGTGAGAAAACAGCAATAATTCTAATCTTGATTAACCACAAGATCCTCAATCAGTTAATAGGATTGTATCGATCTAACTAAACTATATCAAATAGCCGTGATCAATAACAAACCTACTAAGCAATCAGAACCAAGGATTAGATCAAGATCATGCAGCAATCAAAAACCCTCATCGGCCAAGATCATGCAGCAATCAAAGATCATGCAATCAAGATCAAGCAGCAATAAAAGAAACGGCCAAAGATCATGCAATAGAAACCCTAATCGGCCAAGATCAAGATCATGCAGCAATCAAAGATCATGCAATCAAGATCATGCAGCAATCAAAGAAAACGGCCAAGAAACCCCACAAACCCTAATCGGTTTCTCTCTCTATACTTGTGACTTTACTTGCCTTCGACCTCTATTATGTCCCAAACAAACATCTTTCCCAACAATATCCCAAGAACTTTTAAAGAAGGCCGAAGAAAAACCATCAGGCCCCGGCGCTTTGGTATTCCCAATAGAGAAAAAAGCTTCCTTGATTTCCAAATCGGATATAGGTCTAACCATCAGCTCCGCCTGAGAGGCCGAGAGCTTAGTAGTAAAAATCTGATTATCTGGTTTTTTCAATGGTTGCATATCCGAACCAAAAATGTTCATAAAATGATTAACAAACACCAAAGGAACATCCGATCCCTCATATAATTGGCCCTGACCATCACTTATTGTATCAACACGACATCTATGGTTTCGCATTTTCAAGGAAATGTGAAAATACGCAGTGTTAGAATTACCAAGCTTTAACCAATCGACTTTAGCCTTTTGTTTTAGGAATTCTTCCTCATCTTTAGTTGCCTCATGATAAGCCTTAAGAAAACTACTCTGCTCCCGAATCAACTCCAAATTAGTAGGGTCAATGTCAAGACGGGTTTGACAATCATCAAGAAGGGTTCTTAGATCATTAGCTTTCTTGTGGAGATTGCCTTGTCGATGCAACAAAGAACGGATTGGATGTTTTAAGTTTTGGAGTTTCTTTACCACGCGAAACATGTAATAACCATTCACCTCAATTTTCTAGCCGTTAGCAATAATATCATTATAACCCGGTTTACCAATTAAGAAATTAGGGAATTTAAACGGTTTAGGCTTACCTTTAATAAGATAGGGGAATTTCAATAAACATGGAGAGTGGTCTGAAATACGGTATGGAAGGAACACCGCCGTTGAATCATTAAAAATATCCATGAATTTAGAGTTTCCCATCACCCTATCAAGCTTTTTGAAAAGACCCATACCCGTTCTCGGTTTATTGTTCCAAGTGAATTGGAGCCCGACCCCATTTATATCCTCAACTTCAATGTTCTTAACACAAGCACGAAAATCAAGCATCCCAGTGGATATTTTGGAAGAACCATGTAATCTGTCTTCCAAATTAAGAGCACAATTAAAGTCTCCAAGTAAAGCCCAAGGTTTACCACGAGTGAATTGTTTATGAACTGCAAGATTATGCCATAACTCCCTTCTTTTCAAATAACAATTTTCAGCATACACGAAAGAACAATACATCGCCTTATTATCCAACTTAAACTTTAACTGAACGTGAAGAACCTGGTTCGAATAATCAATAACCATTAGATCAACCAGATCCGTATTCCACCCCACAATAATCTGAGTACCTTTATCACAAATACTACCATTGCTAGTCCAATCCCAAGTGTTACAAATCTTCTTACAAACATCAAAAACCTAATTTAATTGTACGTGAGACTCAAGAATAGCACACACCTGAATATTATTATCTTGGATTACCTTACGAACCTCTTTTTGTTTAAGAGGGCGGTTCAACCCTCTTATATTCCATGTAGCAATAGTACCCATTAAACACCCAATTCACCGGGTGTGCTTGCACCCTCAGAATCAATATCCGCTTTCATACTGTTAGCCACATCCGTAAAAAGCTCCTCCACATCATCCTCATCTTCATCACTTTCTGGTTCATCCACCAAATTACCAAACCGGTTACTAGTTTGGACATAATGCTTTTCCTTTGACTCAACCCCCACAGCCATAGAAGTTGTAGGTTTACCCACGGGATGATTAGTGTCTTGGCTTTTAGAGGATGGTTTATTTACAGGTTGTGTCACAGCAGGTTTAGCTACCGGTCGATAGACAAGATTATGTTTCTTGACTTGCGTAATAACTTTTTTCTTTCCCTTCACCCTCTGGAAACCATCATCATTAGTGACTTTCATTGGTTCTTCATTTAACTTTTTATGATGAACATGTTTCAAGCATTGAGTGTTCGAATGGCCAAACACTTCACATAAGGAACATCTGGGGGGCTCCCAATCATATTCAATCTTAATCTCCGAGATCTTGTTTGACTCCCCCCACGTATCCGGAACAGCAACAACCAGCTTCCTTTTAATGTCCTGATTTGCGTGAAGTTCAACTTGAACTCTAGCAAAACTACTTCTTCCCCACGATTCCTTACACATATTGGCAGTGTAAGAATCAACACTTATCGGATCCCCAATTCTTGAAGCGAGCAAACTTAGACCCTCCTCAGTAAAGGCACCCAGAGGAATATTCTGTAATCTGACCCAAACCGGAACAGACCGTATATCCTCCTTTTCCAAATCTGACTCCATAGTCCAAATATTAAGAATAATGGGGACATTCCTAATCATCCAAGGACCATCCTCAATCAGCTGCATCATCCCAACTTCTGTATGAAATTTGAAAAAGAAAAACCCTTTCGCATTCATCATAAGTCTCGTAAGCCCATATTTGTTCCAATTTTTCTTAGCAAAATACTCAACAACCGGAAAAGGAAGTCTGTTACCCAAAAAATAACCAAACAAAGTATTAGTAAACCTATCGTTAACTTTCTTGACAGATTCAACCGGGATAACCACATCAACTCCTTCCATTGTTGACTCCACATTTAATTTTCTTAATGTTACCTTAGTTGTCCTGTTTTCAAGTTGGACAACACTCACATACGAAGGCTTTGAATTTTCCATATTTTTCTCCTTTCCTTCATCCCTTTGAATATTTAAAGAATCAGATCCAAAAACCATGTTATCATCCGAAACAAAGTGTAACACCCCGTAACCGCAGCGGAAACGTAAACGGGATGCAACAGACACATCTGATATCAACAGCATTGCTTATAAAGAAAACACCACTACATTAATTTACATCATATTACATTGTTCCGAGTTTAGTTACCGTCTAGGCGATAGCACATAAGTTTTACCAATATTACATTAACATAATTAATACAAATGATCACTAAGCTTCCACAAAAACACGCATCATCAAGCAGGTAGCACTTATTCCAGTTTGGGGGTACCTAGAAAGCATGGAAAGAAAACGGGTCAACTACGAATAGTTGGTGAGTTTCACAATTCGAGTAAACCATGATAAATCATTATCATAAAATAATATTATTATCGATGTAATTATGCTGAGCCCACAAGTGAAACCTCTGACTATTACACACAACCCCCGTGGCATATCCCCCGCCCACGGACCCGTGGCATATCCCCCGCCCACGGAACTGCCCCAAACCGCTATGTCTAACATTACATAGCAAAATAAATAACAACAAAATAGACATGTGCAACTGGCTGGGAAACATCAGCAAATCCATGCCGGACCAGTTGGGTTTGTCAGACCAATAGTACTATCCACACTCTACCGGCTTTCAGTTAATCACTCGTGTTCCGGCGCCTTAGAATGTTAGCAACTCAGACAATTACCATCTTAGTACATTTCCGTACGATTCTCGTACAATAAAACATATATAAATCCACGCAAATCCATGCGTTCAGTATGTATTTAAACATTTCAATAACAACATGCTTTCCGCCCCGGGAAACTATTTAAAAACAATTCAGAAAAGGGGCTCGTGAAACTCACCTTAACGTAGCAAGCAGTACACAATACACAGCTACTAATCCGGATCTGTAATACGATCCCTAAATTCGTTACTTTATAATCACTATTAATATAACTGTAACCGTGTTAACCGGTACATCTAGGGACACTGTTAACCCAGTACTGTATCCGTTCTGGGGGCAATGTTAACCCAGAAACACTTCTCCGGACTCAGATTGTGATATCATTTAGAGTTCACTAGTCAGATTTACTATTAGTCGTTTTTCCCGTTTTGCGTGCCTAGCACGGTTATCCATTTTTATGTTTCAAAAATGAGTTTTGTCACACACGACCCGAAAATAGTGGTTAATTGATAATTTAACTAAAGTTGTGAAATTAGGGCTCGGTTTAGACGCCCCGATTGGCCGCGGGACCCGTTTCCGTTTTTAGCGTACCGGAAACTGTTAAAATTACTCAAATCATCCGAATTATTTTCGGATGATTTATTTTTACTTGATTAGCTCAATTATATGAAAATAGTTCATTTTTAGGGTTTTTCTACACCAGTCAGCTCGTTTATGCGAACTTTACCGGTTTACGCGTTTTAAGCTTTAAAAGTTTGTTTTAGCACAAATAATTATCCGTTTACTCTCGGATCTTGAAATTTTGCACAAATCAGTTTTTAACAGTGGGGAATTTTATAAAAATATTTCCAGAATTAAGTTTTATATTTAACATTTATTTATCTATTTTTAAACACCCTTTAAACACTAAATATGTCGTAAATACCAAACGATCTTAGAAAAATCCCAAATTTTTCCTGGATGACCCCTGCCATCTCCATAGTCCCCTGTAATTTTTCCAGAACCAAAATTCCTTTTTAAATGCCATTTTCACTAAAACCGAACTAGAAAACCCTAGAACTCGTTTAACCGAAGAGCCTACTTAGACTTCTCCAACTGACCTCAAATTTTGTGTGCGACATATACATGTTATGAAAATCGTATCTGAAATTTTCCAGAATTTTTCATGATATTTAACTATTTTTCACCATTTTTGACCAAAACCGAGTATTAAATTCACCAAATATTCATCCTTTGTCCAAAATTACCAAAAATTCACAAAACTCAAATTTTCATATATCTAACACCTCTGAAAAATTTCATGACCTAACTCTACACGTATCACAATCTGTCCAAAATTCATAAACCATACAAAAACCGAACTACCTTGTGTTTCTAGCTTCAAATCGCAAGAATCTCGCTTTCTAGCCTTTGCTAGCAACTAGATACAGCACCTACAAGCACAATAACACCACACCAAGCAAGTTACACCCACAATCAAGCCATTTCTTTCATGGTTTCGGTTATGCTTTAAAAACAAAGATTTAACCGTAAAAATTCGTTTTTGGTTCGTTTAACTCCTTTCTTGGACCAAGATCCCTTGTATAACCCGTATACATCACTTGATCATGCAAGAATCGGTTTTCATCTTTAAAACCTCATTTTCTTGCAAACAAACTCAAGAAACGAATATGAACACGTAAATAACACGATTTTACCTCGGTTTTTCTTGCTAGAACTTTGGAATTTTGGATCTTAAAGTGGATGGAATTGATGAATGTGGAGGGATTTGATGAGAAAAAAGAAAATAAGGGTGGGAAATGGGACTTGTGTCCGATCGGCCTAAGGTAAGGGGTGGGGTGGGACCCACCTCTTCATTTCTAGCCACACATTCGGATTCTCGTAATCCGGATAATGTTTTTGATAATCTGGTTCAGTTTGTTTTTCGGTTAAATGTTTAATTCGGCTTAAAACGAGGCTAAAACGGTCGTTTTTCGGCTTAAAAATGAAATTTATATAAAACCGATTTAAAAACTTATACCATGACATTTATTAACTTAAAACATCATAGTATTAATAATTGTGCATCTTTTTCGGGTTGATCGATCGTCTCTTGCTCGGTTTGGTATTAAAGGTTTCGTTTAACGTACCAACGTATCATTAAATCGAAATCCTTTTTCTGTCACACCCGGCCCTGAGCGGCGGAAACAGCCGGGCGCGCGCGAGTGGGAATTGATACTTAAGCACGGGCCATTGCAAACATTCAAAGTAAGATTTTCATTGCGCATGAAAAGTTTAATACAAATACATTACATTGATTAAAAATTATAAAAACATCCAAGTATAAAAATTATTGAAGATTTCCACGCCATATCCCCATGCGCGGCGGGAACAACCACGCGCATCGAAGGGATAGAACTAAAATCTTCCAAAAAGCTAGTTTAGATGTTCAGCGTGAGGTGCTCTAAGTGTGACTCCATGCGCTACCTAGTTATCTCCTGAAAGACACGTAAAAACATTTGAATCAGTATAAACTGAGTGAGTTCACAAGTCTTAGTAACTTGATAAATCGTATTGCATCATAATCTTGATACAAATCATTCTGAAACATAATTCTGATAGCATCATTAAAACACATGCTTGGTAAGACATAGTTATATCAACATATTCTGATAAAATCGTTCCGCGGGTTACGCGCGAACATTTCTGGGAACTGTGCTCGTCTATGCAAAGTGGCGCTGCCACTACGAGCTAAAATAAGTAATACCGTCCCGCGGGTTACGCGCGAACGTTTCAGGAACATGTGCTCGTCCATGCAAAGTGGCGCTGCCACTACGAGCTAAAATAATAATACCGTCCCGCGGGTTACGCGCGGACGTTGTGCCGGAAAACAAGGCGCTCGTCCATGCAAAGAGGCGCGACCCCTACGAGCGGGCTCAAACCCATAGTACTGCCCCATGACCATACTAGGCACTCGTCCATGCAAAGAGGTGCGACCCCTACGAGTGGGTGGATCAAACCAGCAGTCCCTACCCTTAGAGTTCCAATGGTAAAGTGATCACTTACTCGAGTTCTAGCGCACATACATCGAAAACCTTAGATAACCGTTTGCATTACTCATCATGAAACATAACTTAAACACATAATCGCTTGCATAACTTGTAAGTATACCATGATAAAACATTATTTAAGTACGTGTCCCTCGCCCCGAAAACAGTTTAAAAATAGTGAAAACAGTGAAAATAGGGGCTGTGAGACTCACCTGTGGTTCTTGTTAAGGGATTAATCGAGATTCGGGTTTTCTTGGTGTTGGCCCCGGAATCGAAGGTCTAGTAACTGGGACGGAATCGAAAATAACGGATGCTCGGGAGATGATTAGTGCAAGTTTGCAGTTCTTTGGAGTGTGTTTTGAGTGATAATTTAGGTTACATATTTATAGGCAAACTCAAGGGAACACAATCCCTTGCTTTAGGGGATTGAAATCTTTTCATATCTAGGTGTAATGATGATAAAGTATGGAAATTATTATTGTTTATTGTTTACTTATAAGTGGAGGAGTGGACAAAAGATCTTGATTTGATTTGGACAGGACATGCAGGTCTGGGGTTGGTGAGAATAGGGTGGCTGACAGTTGACTTTTCATGTTACAGTGTGCTTTTTCAGGTACTTTTATCAGTGTACAGTAAAAAAAAGTGGAAAATCTCTGAAACACGCTACTGTTTCCTTTTGGGCGGGAGAAATCTCCTTATGTCTGGAGAATAGACTAAGTGTTCTGTGCGCATCACTTTGTGCGCATAGCTTTCTGCGTGAAGGACATTTCTTTGCTGCGGGTAGGTGCGTAACCTTCTCGCAGTTGGGGATATTGAGTTTCATTTGTAGATTCTCCAGGTGGTCTTGGTATTTCAACATAGTGATCAGTCATGTTGAAGTCAATTCCATCTTGGAACTTCAGACAAACTAGCTCTCAATGTTCCCGCCATGCGGGGAGGTTAGTTCCCTTCCGCACGCGCATAAACGATGTAGGATGCACCCGCCTTAGCATCATGCGGGATGGTCAACCCATAGACAACATAACATAAAGCCAAAACATTCACGCATGGCGCATATAACATAGGTTCACGCTGGTTCTTAACATGGTGCGCTCGCGCAGGGCGCACATAACAAATGCACGCGCTGACTAACATGGCGCGCTCGCGCAGGGCGCACATAACAGATGCCCGCGCTGACTAACATGGCGCGCTTGCGCAGGGCGCACATAACAAATGCACGCGCTGACTGACATGGCGCGCTCGCGCAGAGCGCACATAACAAATGCACGCGCTGACTGACATGGCGCGCTCGCGCAGGGCGCACATAACAAATGCACGCGCTGACTGACATGGCGCGCATCATATTTACAATCACCTAATTATTAGGTTGATTACTTAGTTTAAGGGATTGGGAATTTACCGGGTGTCACATTCTCCCCTCGTTAAACGAATTTCGTCCCGAAATTTAGGAGACGTTGCTGGCAGAAGCCATGTTCTGAAAGAGGTGTGGGTATTTCTTGCGTATTTGGTCTTCTCTTTCCCAAGTGAATTCAGGCCCACGCCTCGAGTTCCATTGAACCTTTACTAACTTGATTTTGCTCCTGCGTAACTTTTGTTCTTTCCAATCGGTTACTGCTATAGGTTCTTCTACGAAGTGCAGCTGTTTGTCGATGTGAATCTCTTCCAACAGCAAAATCAACGTTTCGTCAGATAAGCACTTTTTGAGGTTGGACACATGAAACGTATCATGAACTCCACTGAGTTCGGCGGGTAAACGGAGTTTATAAGCAACCGGACCGATCCTTTCCAGGATCTCGAATGGTCCAATGAAGCGCGGATTCAACTTTCCTCGCTTGCCGAAACGGGGGACTCCTTTCCATGGAGAGACTTTCAAAAGTACTTTATCCCCTACTTGAAATTCCAATGGTTTCCTTCGCACATCTGCGTAGCTCTTCTGTTTGTCGCGCGCTGTCTTAAGGCGATCCCTTATCTGAAAAATCTTGTCTGTTGTTTCTTGGATCAATTCTGGACCAGTCATTTGCTTGTCACCTACTTCAGCCCAGCACAGTGGGGATCTACACTTGCGCCCATACAAAGCTTCGAACGGCGCAGCCTTAATGCTTGTGTGATAGCTGTTGTTGTAAGAAAATTCAACCAATGGGAGATGAGTATCCCAGCTACCTTCGAAATCGATTGCGCACGCGCGTAGCATATCTTCCAATGTCTGGATTGTTCGCTCGCTTTGCCCATCCGTTTGAGGATGATATGCCGTACTCATGTCAAGACGAGTACCTAAAGCCCCTTGTAACGATCTCCAAAACCTTGATGTGAACCGACTATCTCTATCAGAAATGATGGACACTGGGACTCCATGCTTTGAAACTACTTCTCGAATATACAGTCGGGCTAACTTTTCCATCTTATCGGTTTCCTTGATCGGTAGGAAGTGCGCTGACTTAGTTAGCCGATCCACAATAACCCATATTGTGTCATAACCCCCAGGTGTCCTTGGCAGTTTGGTGATGAAGTCCATAGAGATTTGTTCCCACTTCCACATGGGAATTTCTGGCTGCTGAAGCAACCCTGATGGTTTCTGATATTCAGCCTTTACCTTCGAACACGTCAGGCACTTACTGACATACGTCGCGATGGCGCCTTTAAGATTGGGCCACCAATACAGCGTTTTAACATCTTGGTACATCTTGTCTGCGCCAGGATGTACGGAATACCGCGTCTTGTGAGCTTCGTTCAATACCTGCTCGCGCAATCCTCCCTTGAGAGGGACCCATATGCGGTTAGCGAAATATAGATTGCCGTTCTCTTTAAGTTCCAAATTCTTAACCATACCCCCAAGGCATTCGTTTTTAACAAACTCTGATTTCAAGGCTTTTTGCTGAGCGTCTCGGATGCGGGTAGAGAGATCTGCGTGAATGGTCAACCTTAGAGCCTTGACTCGTAGCGTTTTTATTCGCTCCTTCCTACTTAGCGCGTCTGCTACCACATTCGCCTTTCCAGGGTGGTACTTAATCTCACAATCATAATCGTTCAACAACTCCACCCATCTTCGTTGCCTCATGTTTAAATCCTTTTGATCAAATATATGTTGAAGGCTCTTGTGATCCGTAAAGATTATACACTTTGTACCATAGAGGTAATGGCGCCAAATCTTTAGCGCGAAGACAACCGCTCCAAGTTCTAAATCATGCGTTGTGTAGTTCTTTTCATTGGTCTTGAGTTGGCGTGAGGCATACGCTATGACTTTGTCTCGCTGCATAAGGACACATCCAAGTCCCTGATGTGAAGCGTCGCAGTAAACAACAATGTCATCCATCCCCTCGGGCAAAGACAAAATTGGCGCACTACATAACTTCTGTTTCAACATTTGAAATGCTGTTTCCTGATTTTCGCCCCAAACAAACTTCTTGTCTTTCTGAGTTAGCGCGGTCAGAGGTAGAGCTATTTTGGAGAAGTTCTCAATGAAGCGTCGATAGTAGCCAGCTAGTCCTAGGAATTGCCTCACCTCAGTTGGGGTTTTTGGCGCTTCCCAGTTTTCGATGGCCTTGACTTTGGAAGGATCAACGTGAATTCCTTTCTCGTTTACAACGTGACCGAGAAAGTGAACTTCTCTAAGCCAAAACTCGCACTTGGAAAACTTCGCATACAACTTTTCTTTCCTCAACAATTCCAAAATCAATCTCAGGTGTTGCTCATGCTCGGCCTTGGTCCGTGAGTAAATCATAATATCATCTATAAACACAATCACAAATTTGTCCAAGTATGGTTTGCACACGCGGTTCATCAGATCCATGAACACAGCCGGCGCATTAGTTAGCCCGAAAGGCATCACTAAGAACTCATAATGGCCGTATCTAGTTCGGAAGGCTGTTTTCGGCACATCTTCCTCATGGACCCTAAGTTGGTGGTATCCTGACCGTAGATCTATCTTCGAATAATAACTGGATCCCTGCAACTGGTCAAATAAGTCGTCAATCCTCGGTAAGGGGTACCGATTCTTGACTGTCAGCTTGTTCAGTTCCCTGTAGTCAATACACATTCTGAACGAACCATCCTTCTTCTTAACAAACAGTACTGGAGCTCCCCAAGGTGAAAAGCTTGGGCGTATGAAACCCTTATCCAATAGTTCCTGTAACTGATTGGATAGCTCTTGCATCTCAGATGGAGCTAGTCGATAAGGCGCTCGAGCTACTGGCGCAGCTCCTGGGACTAGATCAATACGGAACTCGACTTGTCGCGGCGGCGGTAATCCGGGCAAATCTTCAGGAAAAACTTCTGGAAATTCGCGCACTACTGGTAAGTCTTCAATTCTTCGCTCATCTCCTTTCTTCTCTACGACATGCGCCAGGAAGGCGTAGCACCCTTTCCTTAGGCACTTTCGCGCCTTTAGGCACGAAATCAGTTTCGTCGCAACTCCCCTTCTTTCCCCTTGAATTACCAAGGTTTCTCCGTTCAACAGTGGGATCCGAACCTGCTTCTCATGGCAAATAACTTCCGCGCGGTTCTCGACTAACCAATCCATACCTACCACAATGTCAAAACTTCCCAAGTCTATTGGCAACAAGTTAATATTGAACCCGTGACCTCCCATGACTATTACACATTGTTCAGTTCTTTCGTTCGCGCATAACTGCCTACCATTGGCTAGTTCTATAGTATAAGGCGTGTCTAGTCTACTGGTTGCTAGGCCTAGGGAGTCTTTAAACTCGGCGGATATAAAACTTAGGTCAGCGCCAGTATCAAATAAGACAGATGCAAAATGTCCGTTAAGCAAAAACGTACCGGTTACCACATTCGGCTCTTCTTTAGCTTCGCCTGCGCCGATCACAAAAGCTCTCCCGCGAGCTTGGTTCCCCTTTTGCGGGCAATCCCGACTAAAATGCCCTGGCTTCCCGCATGCGTAGCAGTTGTCGCTTGCTCCAGCTTCTCTGATACGGCAATTCATCGTCTTGTGCCCTGGTCTGCCACATTTGGCACATTCGATTCTTGCGCATTCACCCTCGTGGTGATACTTGCATTTGTTGCACCATGGGCGAGGCCCGCTGTATCCTTTTCGTGGTGGCTCCGCGGCCTGAATCGCGTAAACCCTTGCGCTTTCCTGCTTCTTGAACGGTGGCTGCTTGGTGTCGGACCCTCGGTGGTGAGAGTTCCATTTCCTCTTGGGATCAGAGGTTCGCTGCTCGATTCCGCGCGTAGTCAACATACCTGCACGGATCGTATCCCTTGTAAGGGTGATGGCCCGCGCTACCGCCTCATCAAAGGTTGGAGGCGCTGCGGCGTTGAGCGGAACCCTAACAACAGGAGGTAACCCAAAAATATACCTCTCGATCTTCTTTTCCTCCGTGTTTGCCATGTCTGGCACCAACTGGCAAAGTTCGTTGAACCGGTTGTTGTAGGCGTCGATATCCGTTCCTACCATGGTGTGGTTCCAGAATTCCTGTTGTAGACTCTGGATTTCTGCGCGAGAGCAGAACTTCCTCATCATCATCTCCTTCAGTTCCTCCCAGGTCTTGTGGAGAGCAACTTCTCGCCCCAATGTTTTCGTTTGAAGCTTCCACCAAGACGAAGCTGCCTCTTGGAACATGCAGGTCGCGTAAAGGACCTTCTGGTTCTCACTACATCCGCTAATGGAGAGGACTGTCTCCATCTTGTCAATCCAGTTGTAGAGCCCAATGGCCCCTTCGGTTCCCTTGAATGGCCAAGGCTTACAGGCCATGAATGTCTTATAGGAGCATCCTTTGTCCAAGGCTCCTGATTCGGGTTCTGGGGTCTCATTCTGACGACCCTGACTTGATTCGGCCTTGCTGGCCTCATGTGTCGCAATCGCCTGCGCGATTATTTCCGCGAGTTCCTCGGGTGTCATGGTAATTCCTTTGCCTTTAGTTGGAGGCATTCTCGCTTTAAGAGTGAAAATATATCAAACTTAGCGCATGTACTCTGAGCACATAATGTTATCATTATTTACTAGACAGTGTGACCCGTGTTCCTAAGTGTGTGTATAGTTTCTTTTGAAAATATTTTCTTTGAAAAATATTTCATGCGATTCCCCAACGGTTATAGTCTAGGTTAAAACTTCTTTTCCTAGTTCGCTATAACCAGTGCTCTGATACCAATCTGTCACACCCGGCCCTGAGCGGCGGAAACAGCCGGGCGCGCGCGAGTGGGAATTGATACTTAAGCACGGGCCATTGCAAACATTCAAAGTAAGATTTTCATTGCGCATGAAAAGTTTAATACAAATACATTACATTGATTAAAAATTATAAAAACATCCAAGTATAAAAATTATTGAAGATTTCCACGCCATATCCCCATGCGCGGCGGGAACAACCACGCGCATCGAAGGGATAGAACTAAAATCTTCCAAAAAGCTAGTTTAGATGTTCAGCGTGAGGTGCTCTAAGTGTGACTCCATGCGCTACCTAGTTATCTCCTGAAAGACACGTAAAAACATTTGAATCAGTATAAACTGAGTGAGTTCACAAGTCTTAGTAACTTGATAAATCGTATTGCATCATAATCTTGATACAAATCATTCTGAAACATAATTCTGATAGCATCATTAAAACACATGCTTGGTAAGACATAGTTATATCAACATATTCTGATAAAATCGTTCCGCGGGTTACGCGCGAACATTTCTGGGAACTGTGCTCGTCTATGCAAAGTGGCGCTGCCACTACGAGCTAAAATAAGTAATACCGTCCCGCGGGTTACGCGCGAACGTTTCAGGAACATGTGCTCGTCCATGCAAAGTGGCGCTGCCACTACGAGCTAAAATAATAATACCGTCCCGCGGGTTACGCGCGGACGTTGTGCCGGAAAACAAGGCGCTCGTCCATGCAAAGAGGCGCGACCCCTACGAGCGGGCTCAAACCCATAGTACTGCCCCATGACCATACTAGGCACTCGTCCATGCAAAGAGGTGCGACCCCTACGAGTGGGTGGATCAAACCAGCAGTCCCTACCCTTAGAGTTCCAATGGTAAAGTGATCACTTACTCGAGTTCTAGCGCACATACATCGAAAACCTTAGATAACCGTTTGCATTACTCATCATTAAACATAACTTAAACACATAATCGCTTGCATAACTTGTAAGTATACCATGATAAAACATTATTTAAGTACGTGTCCCTCGCCCCGAAAACAGTTTAAAAATAGTGAAAACAGTGAAAATAGGGGCTGTGAGACTCACCTGTGGTTCTTGTTAAGGGATTAATCGAGATTCGGGTTTTCTTGGTGTTGGCCCCGGAATCGAAGGTCTAGTAACTGGGACGGAATCGAAAATAACGGATGCTCGGGAGATGATTAGTGCAAGTTTGCAGTTCTTTGGAGTGTGTTTTGAGTGATAATTTAGGTTACATATTTATAGGCAAACTCAAGGGAACACAATCCCTTGCTTTAGGGGATTGAAATCTTTTCATATCTAGGTGTAATGATGATAAAGTATGGAAATTATTATTGTTTATTGTTTACTTATAAGTGGAAGAGTGGACAAAAGATCTTGATTTGATTTGGACAGGACATGCAGGTCTGGGGTTGGTGAGAATAGGGTGGCTGACAGTTGACTTTTCATGTTACAGTGTGCTTTTTCAGGTACTTTTATCAGTGTACAGTAAAAAAAAGTGGAAAATCTCTGAAACACGCTACTGTTTCCTTTTGGGCGGGAGAAATCTCCTTATGTCTGGAGAATAGACTAAGTGTTCTGTGCGCATCACTTTGTGCGCATAGCTTTCTGCGTGAAGGACATTTCTTTGCTGCGGGTAGGTGCGTAACCTTCTCGCAGTTGGGGATATTGAGTTTCATTTGTAGATTCTCCAGGTGGTCTTGGTATTTCAACATAGTGATCAGTCATGTTGAAGTCAATTCCATCTTGGAGCTTCAGACAAACTAGCTCTCAATGTTCCTGCCATGCGGGGAGGTTAGTTCCCTTCCGCACGCGCATAAACGATGTAGGATGCACCCGCCTTAGCATCATGCGGGATGGTCAACCCATAGACAACATAACATAAAGCCAAAACATTCACGCATGGCGCATATAACATAGGTTCACGCTGGTTCTTAACATGGTGCGCTCGCGCAGGGCGCACATAACAAATGCACGCGCTGACTAACATGGCGCGCTCGCGCAGGGCGCACATAACAGATGCCCGCGCTGACTAACATGGCGCGCTTGCGCAGGGCGCACATAACAAATGCACGCGCTGACTGACATGGCGCGCTCGCGCAGGGCGCACATAACAAATGCACGCGCTGACTGACATGGCGCGCTCGCGCAGGGCGCACATAACAAATGCACGCGCTGACTGACATGGCGCGCATCATATTTACAATCACCTAATTATTAGGTTGATTACTTAGTTTAAGGGATTGGGAATTTACCGGGTGTCACATTTTCTGTGCTTTAATTCACTTATCCCGAAGCTTTAATACTTCGTAAACATCACTAAATATTATATATTTCGTCTATAATGCAATCCCCGATCGTTCGGGCTTCAATAACCGTTAATCGGTTAATCATATTTCCAATACGATTAACTGTATAATCGAGTATAATTCGTACTATGAATCATACATACTTGTATAAACGCATCATAATTCACATATTCATTATTAAATAACACATAAATAGTATATACCGGTTAGGGTATACCTGATTTTGCCGGAATCGTTACATTCTCCCCCCGTAAAAGAAATTTCGTCCTCGAAATTTTTACGCGACGACTACTTCTTTTTGAGGAAATAGATTGGGGTATTTCTTCCGGAATTCGTCCTTTCGTTCCCATGTATATTCTGGGCCTCGTTGCGAATTCCATCTAACTTTGACCAAAGAAATCTTGTTGTGTCTAAGTTGCTTGATTTTTCCATCTACTATTTCTACGGGTTCCTCTACGAAATTGAGTTTATCATTTATTTGGACACCCTCTAAAGGTAACACCGATGTCTCATCCGCCAGACATCTTTTCAAGTTCGATACGAGAAACACATTGTGAACTGCACTCAGTTCATCTGGTAGCTCTAATCGGTACGCTACGGGACCGATTTTTGCAGTAATATTGAAGGGTCCAATATATCTCGGGGCTAACTTCCCCGCCTTTCCAAATCTGACTACACCCTTCCAAGGTGATACCTTTAAATACACTTTATCACCTTTCTCAAACGACAACGGTTTTCTACGGGTATCGGCATAACTCTTCTGCCGATCCCGCGCGGCCTTCAGATTGTTCCTAATTTCAAGGATTTTGCTGGTCGTTTCCTGGACCAGGTCTGACCTAATAACCTGAGTGTCGCCCACTTCAGTCCAACAGAGTGGTGATCGGCACTTCCGACCATACAATGCTTCGTAAGGCGCTGCCTTTATACTGCTATGGTAATTGTTATTATAGGAAAATTCAACGAGTGGGAGATGTTGATCCCAATTTCCCTTAAAATCCAGTACGCATGCACGAAGCAAATCCTCCAGGGTTTGGATGGTCCTCTCAGACTGACCATCGGTCTGAGGGTGGTAAGCTGTGCTTAGATCAATACGCGTTCCCAGCGCTTCTTGCACAGCTTGCCAAAGCTTGGAGGTGAAATGGCTATCCCGATCGGAGATGATTGAGATGGGTATCCCATGACGAGACACAATTTCATTTATATAAATCTGCGCAAGTCTCTCTGTGTTATAATTATTTCTAATCGGGATAAAATGTGCCGATTTGGTTAATCGATCCACGATTACTCAAATTGCATCATGTCCTCGGGACGTTTTAGGGAGATGTGTTACAAAATCCATCGTGATTTTCTCCCACTTCCATTCGGGAATCTCCGGTTGTTGCAACATCCCCGAGGGTTTCTGGTGCTCCGCCTTAACTCTCGCACAAGTCGTACATTTACCGACATACGTTGCGATATCCTTTTTCATACCCGGCCACCAGTAGAACTCCTTCACATCCTTGTACATCTTATCCAATCCCGGATGTATGGAATATTTCGATCTATGCGCTTCGTCCATGATTAATTCACGAAGGTCATGGAGGGTCGGGATCCAAATACGACTTTTGAAATAGAGAATTTCGTCCACGCGCTGTTCGAAATTCTTCTCATTGCCGTAAAGACCCTCCTTTTCCAATTGATCCTCTTCCAACGCCTCACGTTGAGCGACTCGAATCAAGTCAGAAAGGTTCGACTGGACTATCATCCCCAGTGCTCGCACTCGTAATGGCTTAACCCGATCTTTCCTACTCAAAGCATCGGCTACGACATTAGCCTTGCCGGGGTGATAACGGATGTCACAGTCATAATCGCTTAACAACTCGACCCATCTTCGTTGCCTCATATTCAGTTCTTTTTGATCGAATATGTGCTGCAAACTTTTATGATCGGTGAAGATGGTGCACTTCGTACCGTAGAGATAATGTCTCCAGATTTTAAGTGCGAAGATAACCGCTCCCAGTTCTAAATCATGAGTAGTGTAATTTTTCTCGTGTACTTTCAACTGTCGGGACGCATAGGCTATAACCTTATTATTCTGCATCAACACGCATCCTAACCCTCTACGCGATGCGTCACAATACGCGACAAAACCATCGTCTCCATCAGGGAGACTTAAAATCGTCGCTTGGCACAATTTTTTCTTTAACGCTTGAAACGCCATCTCCTGCTCTTCTCCCCATTCATACTTTCGATCCTTTTGAGTCAGGAGAGTTAAAGGTTGGGCGATGCTGGAAAAGTTCTCTATAAATCGACGATAATATCCAGCTAAGCCTAAGAATTGGCGGATTTCCTTTGGCGTTTTAGGCGCTTGCCAATTCTTAATTGCTTCAATTTTCCTCGGATCAACGTGTATTCCTTGATGGTTTACAACGTGACCGAGGAACTGCACTTCCTGTAACCAGAAGTTTCACTTGGAGAATTTTGCATACAACTTCTCCTGATTCAGAAGCTCTAAAATTATTCTTAGGTGTTGCTCGTGCTCCTCTTTACTTCTCGAGTAAATCAAAATATCGTCAATAAACACGATGACGAATTTGTCGAGGTAGGGTTTACAGACTCGATTCATGAGGTCCATGAACACTGCCGGCGCATTTTTTAGCCCGAAAGGCATAACCAAGAACTCGTAATGGCCGTAGCGAGTCCGGAATGCGGTTTTTGGGATATCTTCTTCCTGAATTCTAACCTGATGGTATCCCGATCTAAGATCGATTTTTGAGAAATAGCTCGCACCTTGCAGCTGGTCAAACAGATCATCAATTCGGGGAAGAGGGTACCTATTTTTGATTGTTAACTTGTTCAACTCCCTGTAATCAATGCACATTCTAAGGCTCCCGTCCTTCTTTTTCACGAATAATACAGGTGCACCCCACGGGGAATGACTAGGACGTATGAATCCTTTATCCAACAATTCTTGCAACTGATTGGATAATTCTTGCATCTCGGACGGTGCAAGTCGGTAGGATGCTTTAGCAACAGGGCCAGCTTGAGGTAATAAATCTATTCTGAATTCGACCTGTCGGGTTGGCGGTAATCCAGGAAGTTCTTCTGGGAAAACTTGTGGAAATTCGCGTACCACCGGGATATCATCCACCCGTTTCTCATTAGAATCTGTGGCCGTCAAGCTTGCTAGATACGCCACGCATCCCTGGCGTATATATTTTAACACCTTGAGGTGGGATATAAATGGTATCATTGTGCCCGACTTCTCTCCTTGCACTAACACCTCTTCGTCATCCGACACCCGGATCTTGACGATTTTCTTTTCACAGTTTATTTCTACTTTGTTACGTGCTAACCAATCCATTCCCACTATCACGTCAAAACTACCTAATTCTACCGGTAATAAGTCAATCAGGAAGGATTGATCGTTCAGAATAAAAGGGCAATTCCGAACTATCTGATTAACTATCATGGTTTTACCGTTAGCGACTTCTACGGTATAAGGTTCTATGGGTTCACTAATCGGAAGGTTTGCTATCGAAAGGAATTTAACAGAAACAAAACTTCTATCGGCGCCTGTATCAAATAATACAGAAGCGTAATGATCAGAGACGAGGAATGTACCTGTCACTACGCTGGGGTCCTGGCGTGCTTCGTTCGCCCCCATCACAAATGCTCGACCTCTCGCCGGATTGGACGACGATGCCTGACCCATGGTTTGCCTCCCATTCCCTCCCTGGTTCAGTTTCGGACAGTTTCTCTTGAAGTGATCTGTGCTGCTGCATTCAAAGCAAGCACGGCTGGTGGTCATCGTTTGGTTTCCTTGTGGGTATTGTTGTCGGGCTGGTTGGGTCCTAAATGATTGCGCACGGATAGGTTGCGGTTGTCGGGTCAGATTGTTCAGGTTTGTCCTACAACTCTGTGCGTAGTGCCCATTCCTGCCACACCGATGGCACACTACCCCCCTGCACTCGCCACCATGCTGGTAACCGCATTTCCCACACCTAGGAAACGTCCATGTCTGCGGTTCCTGCCTTCCGCCCGAACTAGTCATGGCGTAGTTCTGGGCAACGGGCCTAGCACGTTTATCTTGCTGCTTCCCCTGGGTCCTATTGTCATACGTACCTCGCTTTCCCCCAGCAAACTCTCCTGCCACCTTCAGTGACCCACTCCTCACGAAA
This sequence comes from Bidens hawaiensis, assembly GCF_021521415.1. Classification (NCBI taxonomy): domain Eukaryota; kingdom Viridiplantae; phylum Streptophyta; class Magnoliopsida; order Asterales; family Asteraceae; genus Bidens; species Bidens hawaiensis. The sequence goes on from NW_027491099.1 coordinate 1,139,530, forward strand.
TCGTATGTGACAATACCAGCTTGCGTCACCGCACCCTCAAACGTCTGGTGTCCCCAGCGTTAACTATACTCCTTACTACTGGGGTTAGTCCCCATATATAACGCTCAACCCTCTTTGACTCCGGGGTGACCAACCATGGCACCAATCGCGACAACTCATTGAATCGGTTCGTATAACCCAAGTGGTCTGCCCCCTGCATCTCCAGGTTCCACAACTCGTTTTCTAACTTCTGCAGTTCGTTTTTCGGGCAGAAATGTTCCAGTACAAGGGCTTTGAGTTCTGCCCAAGTCATGCGGTTTGTCGCTGCCTGACCGCGAGTTTGCACTATTGTGTTCCACCATGTCAAGGCATGGTCCGTGAACGTGCAGGTAGCATACTTAACAATGTACTCCTCAGGGCAGTTACTGATGTTCACAACCGACTCTATTTTCTCAATCCACTTAACCAACCCATTGGGTCCCTCAGACCCGCTAAATTCTAGGGGCTTGCACAACATAAAATCTTTAATTGAACATCCCCTTGTTGCAGGAGTCGGTTCAGCGCGGTTCGTTTCTACACTGGGTATAGGGCCATTGCTATCTGTAACGACCACCCTAGGTGGTGCGTCATTACTCGGAATCGGGTTACCGTTTGGTGGAGGGTTAACATTTTGTTCCCCATCATTATTGGTGGTCGGTTGATTGCTCGCAGGGCCTGGATTGGTCGTGTTGTTAATACTGGCGGCGATGCGCGATACTATATCCGGTATCGCCGCCTCTAACTGTCGAGCAATCAGACGACTCACATCCACTTCTGACATTTGAGCTGACCGTTTAGGTGCCATTCTACACAACATTAAGAAAAATACATATAATTAATACAAATTCCAATCTCGATACACAACATATATTCCATTCATTAATAAACATTAGTACATTTTACATAATCATCAGTACACATTACATTAACGTCAGCCCATAGATTAAGTTTTCATACATCAGTCCTACATCGGCATCATTTCGACATAACCCGCTATAGGTCAGTGCTTGAATGATACATCAAAAATATCTACAATGACATCCCCAAAATCGACCCCTTATGGGCTAGTGGCTGTACTATAACTACCCAAGATTCACTCTATGTTAGCATCGCCACTAACTGCTTACACAGAGTATCAAAAAGCGGACCCTGACTACTACCACCCTAACATAACTAAACATGGTGGTATATCAACCACACCAATACTGCCACCATCACCACTAACACTGCCATCAAACCCCGGATCCGTGTTTCCATCCGGTCAATCATCCACTGGTAGTATGCGTCCTCCCTCCTCAGCTGAGCGATCGCATACTGGCTGTCCAGTATGCAGTCCGCCAAGTGATTCCTCCTCTGAATACCCACTGTCAAGGCGGTGGTGTGCTCATTCATCTGCTCGGTGAGCACTCGGAGCCATGCAGCCTCGGTGGAGGGACGCTCATCCCTCACCGGTCTAGGGGTACCCCACACGGGTGGAGGCACAGGCTCGGGCTGGGGGCGGGAGGACTCGCCCCTGTGGTAAGTGGGTCTGGGTGGGGTAAAGGTAGGTGGGACATAAGGGGCACTGATCCGCGCCGTGAGGCGGGGACCGGGTCTGGGAGGGGTAAGGGTGACCTGTGGTGCGGGTGGGGTGGGGGATCTGGCAACCCTAGCAGGGGAGGACAAGCTAGCACTCCTATGGCTAGTCTCAGTAGGCTCAGTGCTGGAAGCTAAGCGTAAACTCCTAGAGTCCCCGGAACTGGTCTCCTCTGGGTCCTCCTCTACTGATAAACTTCGTGATCTTGACATCCTTACCTGTACACAAGTTAGCAAACATATAGTTCCTTCCATAATGTAAATCATAATTAAATTAATATACACACATTTATACAACCATGTCACATAAAAATATTATCATATACTTACACATATGTTGCCGATTTTACCTATTAATGTTCCCCGTGACTTCCCCTGAATTCCCTCGTGCGGACAAGTATGTTATTATGTTCCGGACCATAATAACTCACTTGTCCATCCAAGTTCATCCAGATCTCGTCACTATATATTATTAGTTGATATTCAGATCCTATAATACTTGAGCTACTGGTTATATTTTAGGTATCTTTTAAAGACATCCTAATTCATTTATAACCAATGGCTCTGATACCAAGTTCTGTAACACCCCGTAACCGCAGCGGAAACGTAAACGGGATGCAACAGACACATCTGATATCAACAGCATTGCTTATAAAGAAAACACCACTACATTAATTTACATCATATTACATTGTTCCGAGTTTAGTTACCGTCTAGGCGATAGCACATAAGTTTTACCAATATTACATTAACAAAAATTAATACAAATGATCACTAAGCTTCCACAAAAACACGCATCATCAAGCAGGTAGCACTTATTCCAGTTTGGGGGTACCTAGAAAGCATGGAAAGAAAACGGGTCAACTACGAATAGTTGGTGAGTTTCACAATTCGAGTAAACCATGATAAATCATTATCATAAAATAATATTATTATCGATGTAATTATGCTGAGCCCACAAGTGAAACCTCTGACTATCACACACAACCCCCGTGGCATATCCCCCGCCCACGGAACTGCCCCAAACCGCTATGTCTAACATTACATAGCAAAATAAATAACAACAAAATAGACATGTGCAACTGGCTGGGAAACATCAGCAAATCCATGCCGGACCAGTTGGGTTTGTCAGACCAATAGTACTATCCACACTCTACCGGCTTTCAGTTAATCACTCGTGTTCCGGGGCCTTAGAATGTTATCAACTCAGACAATTACCATCTTAGTACATTTCCGTACGATTCTCGTACAATAAAACATATATAAATCCACGCAAATCCATGCGTTCAGTATGTATTTAAACATTTCAATAACAACATGCTTTCCGCCCCGGGAAACTATTTAAAAACAATTCAGAAAAGGGGCTCGTGAAACTCACCTTAACGTAGCAAGCAGTACACAATACACAGCTACTAATCCGGATCTGTAATACGATCCCTAAATTCGTTACTTTATAATCACTATTAATATAACTGTAACCGTGTTAACCGGTACATCTGGGGACACTGTTAACACAGTACTGTATCCGTTCTGGGGGCAATGTTAACCCAGAAACACTTCTCCGGACTCAGATTGTGATATCGTTTAGAGTTCACTAGTCAGATTTACTACTAGTCGTTTTTCCCGTTTTGCGTGTCTAGCACGGTTATCCATTTTTATGTTTCAAAAATGAGTTTGGTCACACACGACCCGAAAATAGTGGTTAATTGATAATTTAAGTAAAGTTGTGAAATTAGGGCTCGGTTTAGACGCCCCGATTGGCCGCGGGACCCGTTTCCGTTTTTAGCGTACCGGAAACTTTTAAAATTACTCAAATCATCCGAATTATTTTCGGATGATTTATTTTTACTTCATTAGCTCAATTATATGAAAATAGTTCATTTTTAGGGTTTTTCTACACCAGTCAGCTCGCTTATGCGAACTTTACCGGTTTACGCGTTTTAAGCTTTAAAAGTTTGTTTTAGCACAAATAATTATCCGTTTAGTCTCGGATCTTGAAATTTTGCACAAATCACTTTTTGACAGTGGGGAATTTTATAAAAATATTTCCAGAATTAAGTTTTATATTTAACATTTATTTATCTATTTTTAAACACCCTTTAAACACTAAATATGTCGTAAATACCAAACAATCTTAGAAAAATCCCAAATTTTTCCTGGATGACCCCTGCCATCTCCATAGTCCCCTGTAATTTTTCCAGAACCAAAATTTCTTTTTAAATGCCATTTTCACTAAAACCGAACTAGAAAACCCTAGAACTCGTTTAACCGAAAAGCCTACTTAGACTTCTCCAACTGACCTCAAATTTTGTGTGCGACTTATAAATCTTATTAAAAGCTTATCTGAAATTTTCCAGAATTTTTCATGATATTTAACTATTTTTCACCATTTTTGGCCAAAACCGAGCATTAAATTCACCAAATATTCATCCTTTGTCCAAAAATTACCAAAAATTCACAGAACTCATATTTTCATATATCTAACACCTCTGTAAAATTTCATAAACCATACAAAAACCGAACTACCTTGTGTTTCTAGCTTCAAATCGCAAGAATCTCGCTTTCTAGCCTTTGCTAGCAACTAGATACAGCACCTACAAGCACAATAACACCACACCAAGCAAGTTACACCCACAATCAAGCCATTTTTTTCATGGTTTCGGTTATGCTTTAAAAACAAAGATTTAACCGTAAAAATTCGTTTTTGGTTCGTTTAACTCCTTTCTTGGACCAAGATCCCTTGTATAACCCGTATACATCACTTGATCATGCAAGAATCGGTTTTCAACTTTAAAACCTCATTTTCTTGCAAACAAACTCAAGAAACGAATATGAACACGTAAATAACACGATTTTACCTCGGTTTTTCTTGCTAGAACTTTGGAATTTTGGATCTTAAAGTGGATGGAATTGATGAATGTGGAGGGATTTGATGAGAAAAAAGAAAATAAGGGTGGGAAATGGGACTTGAGTCCGATCGGCCTAAGGTAAGGGGTGGGGTGGGACCCACCTCTTCATTTCTAGCCACACATTCGGATTCTCGTAATCCGGATAATGTTTTGGATAATCTGGTTCAGTTCGTTTTTCGGTTAAATGTTTAATTCGGCTTAAAACGAGGCTAAAACGGTCATTTTTCGGCTTAAAAATGAAATTTATATAAAACCGAGTTAAAAACTTAAACCATGACATTTATTAACTTAAAACATCATAGTATTAATAATTGTGCATCTTTTTCGGCTTGATCGATCGTCTCTTGCTCGGTTTGGTATTAAAGGTTTCGTTTAACGTACCGACGTATCATTAAATCGAAATCCTTTTTCTGTGCTTTAATTCACTTATCCCGAAGCTTTAATACTTCGTAAACATCACTAAATATTATATATTTCGTCTATAATGCAATCCCCGATCGTTCGGGCTTCAATAACCGTTAATCGGTTAATCGTATTTCCAATACGATTAACTGTATAATCGAGTATAATTCGTACTATGAATCATACATACTTGTATAAACGCATCATAATTCACATATTCATTATTAAATAACACATAAATAGTATATACCGGTTAGGGTATACCTGATTTTGCCGGAATCGTTACACAAAGGCTAAAAAACCTCCATCTTGTTGAGTAGTTAACGAATCAGATCCAAGAGCCTTGTTATCATTCAAAGCCACGGCTGAACAACCACCATCTTTGTTGATTACATCATTTAAAGGAACATTGAATGTTGTGTTTGCATCAAACGAAACAGACGAACTTGTAGCATTAGGGTTTCCCGAGGAACCAGTTTTCAGAATTCCCCTACGAGGAAGAACCCCATCAATGTTGGTGACCCGATTGGCTGGAAACCCTTGCTTGATACGATCAACAAATCCATTACCACCCTTCTGCTCCATGCAAAACCCTAGAACGAAAATAACACCCAAGAACAAGAACCAAGAACAAGAGCCAGAATTCCAATCAACAAATAACAACCAAAAACCAAGAACGGCTGATTACTTCTTAAACAAATCGGCTGCCCCAAGAAGAAACAATAATCGGCCAAGGAAACCAAGATTCATGCAGCAATAAACCAAGAAACGGGCAAGAAAACCCTAAAACGACCAAGGCACCAAGACAAAACGGCCAAGAAACTCTTAATCGGCCAAGAAGAACACGGCTACACCAAGATTCATGCAGCAAAAATCAAAAAACGGCCAAGAAAACCCTAATCGGAACACGGCTGCACCAAGAAGAAACCCTAATCTTGATTAACCACAAGATCCTTAATCAGTTAATAGGATTCGATCGATCTAACTAAACTATATCAATAGCCGTGATCAATAAGAAACCTACTAATCAATCAGAACCAAGGATTAGATCAAGATTGATGCAGCAAAAACCAAGAAACAGCCAAGAACCCTAATCGGTTCTCTCTCTAAGGTTCTCTCTCTCTTTTTTTTTTACACGGGTTTGATTATAAAAAACGCGTACAATCCACCCGAATTGTCCGGAATTCTCGTAAAAAGTTCGTTTTTATCAATATCATTCAAAAATATGATATTTGACCACTTTTGACATTTTGACATACCAGTCAGTCCGTTAAACACAAAACTGCCGGTTTCATTAAAACAATTATAATTTAAATCTTTGATTAATCATAACTAAATATGTACTTATATATAAATTATGTAAATTTTTTTAAAAATACATTAAGACATGGAGAATTTTATAAAAATATTTTCAGAAATTTTATGATTAATTATTTATTTATAAAAATTCATTTAATAGGTTATAATCGTGTAATAAATGGCCTGTTTATATCAAACAACCTCCGAAAAATCCGATAATTTTTAGAAATGGCCTCAATGTTATTAAATAGCCCCTTCAAAATCTCCAGAACCTAACTCTTTTGACAAAATGCCTTTTTGTGCGTTTTTCGGCTGTTAAGATTCGGTTAAATCATAATTGCGCAAACCATACTTAGGCATTTCCAATGATCCCCAAACTTTACCAGTGATCTTACCATCACATATTAATCTCTAAACCAAAATTTCAGAATTTTTCAATATGTTTAGCTATTTTTCCCAAATAAACGCTCATAAACGGAAATAAATTCATCAAATATTCTCCGTTTATTGAAAAATTACCAAATTTGAACAGGGACTCATTTATATGATCCCTAATGTCCCTGAAAATTTTCAAAAGCTAACAACAAGCACGTCACAACCTAATACTAAACAGCCCTTAAACGAGTGTTACGGGTTTACCTTGTCGGTTTTCGCTGATTTTTGCTAGCTAAAACGACTTTCCGGGTCTCGGGTTGCAAACTCAGTGTATCTACATATCATATAACATCAAACCAAGCATAAATCATCCATGTGACAGCCTTGATAATTAGGGTTTCGGTTTTGGGTTCAAACCGAACTTTCAAACCGTAAAAACGTTGTATTCATGTTCTAATCCGCGTTTTTTACCAAAAATGTATATGTTCCTGGTTTGTAAACATGTTTAACATCAAAACATGATTTTACTTGATTTTTATGGTTTTTGGATGGTTAAACATGTTTAATACTAATCAAAACACTTTTATTATGATTATATCAAGAATTAAAACAAGTTCAAAATCATTAATTTTAAACCTTACCTTAAGGTTTTTGCTGGGGAAAGAATAACTCAGCTGCTAAGTTGTTAGATATATGTTAAAGTATGAAAAATATCAATGAAATGTCATGTTTATCAATCAAAAATATCTAAGGGTGTGTGTAATGTGTATGGCGGCCGCAAAGAAAACGGGGGGCCCATGTGCCCCTCTTTTGCGTGCCCAAAGTTCGGCCTTGGTCCAAAATTTAATTCGGGTTCGGTTTTTCGCGAGTAAATTAAACCGAGTGCGAGAAATAGCGCGAAAATGTTCGTTTTTCGACTCATTTTTGCAAAATAATAAAAACATATTAAAAGGTTGTAAAAGCCCAAAATATTTTCACGGATAGATTAGAACATGTCATATAAGTGTTCTATAAATCCTTTTCGGCTTAACGGATGCTACAATGCTCGTTTTGATGTTAACGATTGCGTTTAAGCTTATAGCGTATCTATAAACGAAACCTTTTTCGTTTACAGAGTTTTAAACGTATTGGGGCCTAAATATCAATATGTTAGCCTCTATAATATATCTATAACTCGTATATGACCCCTCATTATATATACGGGTCATAATTAGTATCGGTCGGTTACTCGTTTAAGCACTACGAATTAACCGATTTATCGTTTACTCGCTATGTAATGAATAAGGTATACCTTGTTTTGTCACGAATGTCACATGGCATTCATGGCTAAAATAGAGAATGAAGTTGAATCTTCCATAACTCAAGTACATTCAAACTCAAAACTTGAATTACTTGAAATGCTTGAATCATTGAATGACAATTGGAAAGTTACAAAGTGAGTGTTTTAAGAGGCAAAATATTGTGTATGAGGCAAGTGACTTGACTTGTGAAAACAGAATCAAAAGTCTGGAACAAGATTGTTTAAATAGCTAAACAGTCAAGATATGTCGCTGAGATAGAAGAATTGAAGAAGATGTTTCTTGATGAAAAGTTGAAAAACACCACTCTTCAAGTTGAAAATGATTTCCTGAAAAATCTAGTTTCAACTGAAAATATTTGTTGGAAACTAAACAAGATCAAGGAGGAAGATAAATGCAAGGTTGTTCCTCCACCTTACAATGACAATTACTCATTGAAGGTTGATAAGAAAAAGAGAAATGACTTCTTTGATCAGTGTATGGATGTGTTCAAACAAAAAAGAAAAGAAAGAATTTATTGAAAAATTACAAATTGGTTGAAGTTGATGAAAGGGGAAGTTTGTGATGAATGAAGAGGTAAAAGATAAGAAGAATGCTGAAATTTCTATTGGTGTTCAAGTATCTGAAGATGTTTTGGAGGAAGACTATTTGAACAAAGATGACTTAAGTGACTCAAGTAATCAATGTTCAAGTGATAATGGTTCTAATAATGAAAGAAGGAGCAAACCAAGTCCACCAAGTAAGATCCCTTTGCTACCAAAGATCACACCCAATATGAGAAAACACCATGAACAAATGAGAAGGGAACATGTGTCATTTTACTTATGTTATGGATCAAAAGTTAACTATAATTCAGTAAAGCCTCCAAGAAAAGAATTTCAATCGTTTCTTAATTAAATCTAATCTAAATTTGAAAGCCCACTAATTCCTAGTTGGTAAGCTTCACTTGATAGTTTTCTGACACCGATTGTATGGAATTAGGGCTTTAATTTCTTCTTCAAATTATGACTTATAACATGTCAAAGTTATGAAATTTATAACTAATTTTCACTTTGAATGTGTTTTTGTTTGTGATTGTGCAGAAATGAAATATCCATTTGAGAAGAAGCACAATATGTGCGCTCCACTCCAGGTGACCGATGATAATCGACCTGTTAAACTGATGATACGCTGGTTGCAACAGTCAAATCTCAAATTTTCATTAACAGAAAGGCAAGCCATTTATAGAAATCATCAATTAGATTTCTGGCATTTGGCATAATTGATTGACGGTGAAGGCGGCATGCGTTAGAGGCTACAGTAGCATGGAAAGAAATTGTTATCACTGAACAATTAATCAGGGCGAGTCTACAATTACATGACAATGTGGAGGCCTCTATTCACTTCTCTACTACCCGATTCCTGAGGATATTCCAGGAAACTATGGGATATCAAGGGGACGTCCATGAAGGATAGCTTAAAAGGGCATGTTTTCTAATCTTTATCGCTTTTTAATACACCACATAATACAGGGTTTTATACCCAGGAAGGGGTCATGGACATTAATGTGTCGGGAGATCGCCAATTCCATAGTGGATGTTGTCTACAGACAACCATTTAACTTTTCACGTATGATATTCGAGGGCTTGGCATCAAACTTGAGAAAGGATGATAAGGACCAATTCCTGGTTTATCCGAGATTTCTGCAGATCATATTAAATTTGGTGACACCTGATTTACTAACCATGGTCACAACACATATATTGCAAGATCCTAACATGTATAAGAGGATAGCAAGGTTGGCATCTACCATCAACTTTAACCCGGAGGTGGAATTTTACTTTCTAACATGATTTCTTGATAATGATTTGGAAATTATGGCTATTCCAGAATCACCACGTGTGACTTCTAAGGATGAGGAGGAGGAGGAGAGGGAGAACGATAGTGACGATGATTCTGAGGATGATAGTGATGATGGAGGAAATGCTGATGATGGAGGTGATGATGGACTTGACGGAGATGATGGAGGACATGATGAGGAGATTGTTGTTGAAAACATTGATGCAGAGGCTCAGGGGAGAATATAAACCAACCCATTCCTACACCACCAACCTCACCCCAAAACCAGCCTATAAACCAAAACCTTTCACCACCCCAACACAAAGAAAAAGAACCATATATCCCATCCCCACCTGGCACCAGCACAAAACCTAAACCAAGCCCAATCACCAACCCAAACCCTAACCCTAACCCAAAACTAGCCTATCCATGAACCATACATTCCTCAACTTGTCCAACCCACCTAATAAACCAGCCTAACACACCTTATCAATCCCCAAGCAACTCAAAAACATCGGACCAACTCATTAACCCAACCTTTGAAATTACTCACACTGTTATACCAATCATTCGAAACCTTAATCCATTGCCCTCAACAAGCACAAACATTATAGAAAGCCCACCCCACGAACACATTAAACCCCAAACCAATATTCAAGACCCATTCCCAACTTCACCTAAAAGTTCCCCTTCCCATGGTGCTCATTTATTTGGTAGATACATGGATGTTGTGATTCAGAATGTTGATTTAAGAAGGGAAAAAGGAATACTGAATTGGAATCCTTGTTGGCACATGCACAACAATGGATTAAATCCCTGGTAACTGAGGTTGAGAAGACCTCAGCTGTACCAAAACATGGGGAGAATACACATGTGGTAAATGCGGTAACGGAGGACACTTTGAAAAATCTGTGTGACATCTATGGAAGTGATGAAGAGGATGAGAGTGTGAAGGTGAGAAATGATGACGTATGATATGATGGTGATGAATCTGATGGTGGTGAATAAGATTATGATGTAAACAAGGAGATTGAAAAAGTAGTGGATGATGAAACTATTGATAATTAAATTATGGCTGATACTGACATTGTTATAACTGAAACTATAGCAACTAATGCTATATTGACTGAGCCACAGACTGATGTGATCATGGAAGAAGGAAATAAAACTGAGGAGATTGTTATAACTGATGGGAATGTTGATGAAATATCTTATGAGCTAAAGAAGGGAGACAATGTTGAAGAAGGGAACGATGAGGAACTGCAAGATTTATTTGCTAATATTGACAATATTCCCAATGAACCAACTGAGGTGAGGGATACCATTGATGAGGAGAGAAGTAGGATGAAGGGTAAATCTGTGGCTGAATCAGAAGAACAATTATAGCCTTTGGAGCCCTATAAATCAAAATGAGTGATGAAATTTTGATGGTTGATGAAGGTGCTGAAAGGGCTGCCAAAAGGCATGATAATATTGTGAGGGAGATGATACAAGGAGAAAGAATCACAAGATCATTGATGATGATGATGATGATGATGATGATACAGTTGATTCCCCTGATGTAACAATGACTTATGAGCATAGGGAGAACAATCAACATATGTTGAACAAGGGAAAAGGAATGATCCAAAAATATTAGAGCTAATAAATCAAGGCTACAATTGTGAAACTCTAGCTCCCATGTCTGATGAGGAGTTGCAAATATTATTAGATGAAGAGGTGGAAGATTTGAAGAAAAAGATGTAGAAAAAAAATAAAGACTCTCAGAAATTCAGGGCTTATTTGAGATTACATGGCTATTCTGAAAAAACAACTTAGCCATATGAAGTTTGGTGAGTTGGAAAGTGCTTACAACACAACACTTGAAGTTGTAAAAAGAGATGAATTGGAGAGGATGATGAAGGCTGGTAACCAACAAGAAAAACTTGAAAGATTATCAATTGAAGTGGTGGACAGTCTAAGTAAGCAACAAGTTGAAACACACTTCGAGAGAATGTTAAGGAAAGAAGGGTTTGAAATGCCCACAAAGAAACCAAGAATTATTACTCTCGTTGTGAAGGAAATGATGCAGTGGGAGGATAAATAGATTAATTTGTTTGACAGGTTGATGGAAGCAAGAGGTTAAGGTGAAAAGATTAAAAGAATGAGAAACGAAGAAAAACTATCAATGTATGAGTCTGAGAAAGCTGCATTCAACAAAGAAAAAATAAAGCTAAAGATTTCTCAGACTCCTATCCTTGTGACTGTGAAAGAGGAACCAATTGAGCCAATTTAGCAATGGGAAGATGAGAACAAGGTCATAACCCTCAAAGGCGTGATGCTTAGCAAGGGAATGGCTGAAATAGTGTTTGACAACCTGGGTAATAGTCAACTAAAGGAACTGTTTTATTTCGAAAAGGTTGAATGGGAGAAGCTTGAAGCTGAACATAGGAAATTATTACAATTTCAGTGTGGACACAAGGGTGAACCAATTGCAACACAAAGATTTATACCTGCTTGTAACATCCCGAAATTTAACCCGGTGACCAAAAATCTATCTTTCGTAAATAAATGATATTTTCATTATTTTAAAAGATTTCAGATATTTTATTTGAAGTTATTTTATAAAAGTTTTTAGAAAAATGTTTCGTTCTATAAATTTTATGAACTCGACCCGTCTTGACCCGTAGGAAAAACCAACCCGAGCCAAAACCCGAACCCAAGAAACCGAGTATATAAACGTAAGTTCAAGACAACTCCACCATTTTCTCTTCTTCTCTCCCACTCCCACACCCAAACGCTCTCAATCTAGAGAGAGAAGCTAGAGAGAGAAAGTGTTCAAAACGCAAATCCGAGCCCGGAATCTTGTAGCAATTCGTTTTTGGTAAGTCCCTCTCGAAAATCATCCGTTTTCATAACCATTTTCGGCCTCAAATCGAGCAAAAACACCCATTTTCGTTTCTAGAGTTTTCGGGTCAAAACCCGTCTTGTTTTGGTGTCAAAATGCAGGTCTTTGTGTATAAAAACACTAGGAATCATTAGTTCTTTCAATCCCGAGCATTTCCATGTCAAAAACTTCGATTTTGGGTGAAAAATCATGAAAATCGCGAAATCCCGTAGGTTTCTCCGTCGCCCGGCTTGAAGGCGTCGACTCAGGACTCATTCGGTCGAACCAGTCGACCGAACCAGTCCATTCGACCGAATAGGGAAGCAACCGAATGGTCTCCACCTCATTCGACCGAATGAGCTTCGTATTCGACCGAACGAGTGTCTATTCGACCGAACAAGTGCCATGTTCGACCGAACGAGTTTTCCCAGCTGGTTCGACCGAGTGTGTGTCTAGTTCGATCGAGTGTGCCTCAGATTCGACCGAATGTGTGCCTATTCGACCGAATCAAGCCAGAACCAAGCTGTTTTCGTCTTTAAAACCTAGTTTTTGCTCGAGGTCGCGTAAGCTCGTTTTCTTAGACTTATAACGCGTTGTTAACCTTATATATATGTCCAATTCTAGGCTAAGGAGATCTATTGTAGCACCATCCTAACCCGAGATCAAGGTGAGTTCATAACCCCTCTTTTTTTTTAACTATATTGCTTTATCAAACCACGGGGTGGAAATATGCAAAAACACTTTACTTCAAAACCTTTACACACAGTTTTCTCTGCTTTTACACGCTTTCACTTATAACTTAATGTAATGTAAGCACTATCACAAATATTTTACTTACTCTATAAATTGTAACTTCACTATGAACTGCTGCCCTATGAACTGTTACTTTATGAACTGTTGCACTATACACGTTTGCTCTACACGTTATTGTACTATGAACTATATGCTCCCTACACTGTCGCTCTATGAACTACGGCCACTATCTCGACTGCTTTGGGTATCCTGCGGGACCCATGTAAGGCTCATCTAACCAACACTGACTCGACGGCCTTGGATTCTGTGTGAATCCATGTAAGTCTCGTATTCCTCGCGTGGCCTCTTATGTGTATTATGTGTTATTACTTGCTCTTTTGGTCTATCTGTTATGTGCAATTATCTCGAGTATTATGAACTATTGCGTTGCCTCACACACATCGTAACTCTGGACTCTCCTCTCCACTCAATGACCCACGTGCACGCTTTTCACGCACTATTATGAACTGTAATAATCCATGTACCCGCACTACGCTTTTACTTATGATCTGTCTTCTCACTTTGGATTTATAAACCCCTACAACCTATTTTGGTGTGCTTGTTCTTTTTCTAACTATTTTTCCTAAAAACCGGGATCATACTCAAACATGGTAGAACAAGTTGTAGGAGTGGTGGGTTAGCCGCTGGTACACCCTATATATAAACCCCTACAACTTGGTCTAGCATGCTTGTGTATGAAATCCCTTTTTCTTTTTACCACAACTTATGTTCTCACTCAACTATTTTTGTAGTTGACGTTTTCCTGCATATTTTTAGGTAATGCTGATAGATGAAGAACAGGGATTTCTAGATGGCCTTAGGAGAAGACCGAAGGCGTAGTACTAGATTTAGTATCTGTTGGACAATTGTGGTGTTATTTGTATCTTTTGAACAATGTAACTTGAATATTTATGTATGCATTTCATTTAGACTCTTAACCTGTGTTATGGCTTATTCAATCTGCGACTTCGTCCACGCCCTTGGCTTTCCGCCTTTGGCCGGAGTGTGACAGATTGGTATCAGAGCCCAAGGTTATAGAGAATTAGGTATGACCTAGACTATAACTTAGGGACCATACTCTGGATTGTTTCATGCATCACTTGCACATATCACACTTGCTTACTTGCCAACTATTTACTTGCTACTTGCTTACATGTTTATCTGTTTAATCGCTTGTCTCTCCACTCTGATCTATGTTCGAGCATGATGCCACACATCACTATATCGCCACTTGTATCACATCTACACATTGTTTGCTTATCTTGTGATCGCCTTACTCTATTGCTATATCCTCGATGTATCTCTTTTGCACTTGTCTCTCATTTTGTCTATTCCCAGAATGCCTCCCCGACGCGCTGATAACACTGACCCTGCCGAGCTGGCCAACATTATCGCACAGCAGATAGCTGCTGTCCTTCCTGGAATGGTGACCCAAATCGCCCAGACCATGCAAGAGGGAGTTCAACCCGCTGCAAACCAAGACCAGAACCCGAACGCTAATGCAACCGATCGACACTACAAGGCCTTCCAAAGTGCCCGACCGACGAACTTCGAAGGATCTGAAGGCGCTGCTGGTCTTCTACAATGGTTCGAAAAGATGGAAGTTACGTTCGATATCGTTGCTTGCCCGGAAAATCTGAGAGTCCGCTATGCTGCAAGTATGTTCCTCAAGCGCGCTCTAAACTGGTGGAACAACGAAGTCAGAACTCGTGGCCGTGAAGCTGCCAACGCTTTGCCCTGGACCGAATTCAAGGAAGTCGTCACCCGAGAGTTCGTGCCCCGTAGCGAGCAACAGAAGCTCGAAGCAGAGTTTTGGGAACATAAGATGGAAGGGGCTAATTACCAAGGATACACCGAACGTTACCACGAGCTCGCCCTTTTGGTACCACATATGGTTACTCCCGCAGAACGTGCTGTTGAAGCTTACATCCGTGGCCTTCCCGATTGCATGCGCGCCATCCTCGTCGCAGCTGATCCCCAGACGGTCCAAGCCGCTGTTCACCTCACCGCTCTTGTGGCCCAGAGCCTAATCAAAGCCGGCCAACTATCTGACGAACCGAATCGCAAGAAGCAGAAGGTCCTTGCCGCCACCACTACTGTCACTCAAGCTGTTCCCCTGAACACAGTTGCTCCTGATGCCTCCAACAGACCCCGAGCGGGATACGCCGGTGCCCATCCCAAATGCCACACGTGCCAACGTCATCACCCCCAGGGAGTCCAATGCTACAGATGCACAAATTGTGGACGACTCGGCCACCTAGCTAATACCTGCAGATCTGCACCTGCCGCCGCCAACAACGCCGCCTCCAACGCGAGAGCCTGTTACGAGTGTGGAGCCACCGATCACCTCAGGAATCGCTGCCCCCCGCATCACCGTCGAGATTCCTCCTGCAAGAGGACGCGTTTACAGGATCGGAGCCGCCGCAGCGCAGTCAGATCAAGACGCCGCTCCAGGTATGTTCTCTTCCTTTCCTTTCGACACGATTCTAACCCTTTTCTCCTTGCTCTCTTCTTACGACTTTAACCCTTGCCGGAGCTGCTCGCCTCTGACCCCTACACGCCCGCACAACTAGTTTAACTCGAATTCTTGACAACACCGCTTATGATCAACACACTTTCCACTATTATCACTACTACACTTTGTACACTAAGCACTATTACACGAACCACGCACAAACGCAATGCTCTCGTATCCCTCACACTATGACCAACGAGCAAACATGCTTCACGACCGATCGAACTATTTACGCATTATACTGCTGCCGCTTATGTGATTGCCTGGTTATGTGATTATGTGTAGAGTTTTCCCTTAAGCACTTACGCGATGGAGTGACAGTTGCAAGGACGATGCAAGGTGAAATAACGATTATAGTCCGGAATATAATTGTTAAGTCACAGGTGCGTACGTATGCAGATGTTCCATCATGGTACTGTGAGTCCTGAGCCCAATATTCGTGGAGTAAGGGCTACTCAAAGAATGTCGAAGGAGTGGTGGGTTAGCCGATGGTACACCCTATATATAAACCCCTTCGGCAGGGCGTGTGTAGTTCTGAAGCGGGTATTGGAGGTAGGGACTTGTGGTAGTAAAGTGTGTCGCAAGTCTTGAACCCAATGGCAGTTAAGAGAGTATTCAAGGAATGTTGTAGGAGTGGTGGGTACGCCGCTGGTACACCCTATATATAAACTCCTACAACTGGAATTGAATATGATCGAATACGAAAATTGGAAATTTAGGGCTTGTGAGGGGAGTAGGAGTGTCACTGTGAGTCCTAGTCCATGATCAGCGGAAAGGAACATTCGGGTAAAGTTGAAGGGGTGGTGGGTTAGCCGATGGTACACCCTATACATAAACCCCTTCAGCAGTACGTGGATGCGCCCGAAGCAAGTCTTGGGTGAATGCTCATAGTTTTGTGTTTGGATGAACTAAGTTGCTCTAATCACTAGGATCGCGAATGGACTATTTATGCTCATGAACTCACTATTTGAACCACTATGCGCAATTTATTTTCTCTCTTGGATTGATTACTCTATCTCGAACCAAGTTATCTCATGCTCAAATTTCATGATACTTAAAAGTTAATATAGGCCATTTGGACGTTATGCATGGAAAGGGGAAATTCCCAAATTACGATGAGGGAGTGGTGGGTTAGCCGATGGTACACCCTATATATAAGCCCCCTCCTCGTTAATTTGCGAATCCCTGAAAGTGCACATCAAAAGAATGACCTGTATTGATTTGGTAGAATCTATTTCATAAGTTGGACCGTGTGCTTGAATTTCGGGACGAAATTCCCTAAAGTTGGGGAGACTGTAACATCCCGAAATTTAACCCGGTGACCAAAAATCTATCTTTCGTAAATAAATGATATTTTCATTATTTTAAAAGATTTCAGATATTTTATTTAAAGTTATTTTATAAAAGTTTTTAGAAAAATGTTTCGTAATATAAATTTTATGAACTCGACCCGTCTTGACCCGTAGGAAAAACCAACCCGAGCCAAAACCCGAACCCAAGAAACCGAGTATATAAACGTAAGTTCAAGACAACTCCACCATTTTCTCTTCTTCTCTCCCACTCCCACACCCAAACGCTCTCATTCTAGAGAGAGAAGCTAGAGAGAGAAAGTGTTCAAAACGCAAATCCGAGCCCGAAATCTTGTAGCAATTCGTTTTTGGTAAGTCCCTCTCGAAAATCATCCGTTTTCATAACCATTTTCGGCCTCAAATCGAGCAAAAACACCCATTTTCGTTTCTAGAGTTTTCGGGTCAAAACCCGTCTTGTTTTGGTGTCAAAATGCAGGTCTTTGTGTATAAAAACACTAGGAATCATTAGATCTTTCAATCCCGAGCATTTCCATGTCAAAAACTTCGATTTTGGGTGAAAAATCATGAAAATCGCGAAATCCCGTAGGTTTCTCCGTCGCCCGGCTTGAAGGCGTCGACTCAGGACTCATTCGGTCGAACCAGTCGACCGAACCAGTCCATTCGACCGAATAGGGAAGCAACCGAATGGTCTCCACCTCATTCGACCGAATGAGCTTCGTATTCGACCGAACGAGTGTCTATTCGACCGAACAAGTGCCATGTTCGACCGAACGAGTTTTCCCAGCTGGTTCGACCGAGTGTGTGTCTAGTTCGATCGAGTGTGCCTCAGATTCGACCGAATGTGAGCCTATTCGACCGAATCAAGCCAGAACCAAGCTGTTTTCGTCTTTAAAACCTAGTTTTTGCTCGAGGTCGCGTAAGCTCGTTTTCTTAGACTTATAACGCGTTGTTAACCTTATATATATGTCCAATTCTAGGCTAAGGAGATCTATTGTAGCACCATCCTAACCCGAGATCAAGGTGAGTTCATAACCCCTCTTTTTTTTTTTTAACTATATTGCTTTATCAAACCACGGGGTGGAAATATGCAAAAACACTTTACTTCAAAACCTTTACACACTGTTTTCTCTGCTTTTACACGCTTTCACTTATAACTTAATGTAATGTAAGCACTATCACAAATATTTTACTTACTCTATAAATTGTAACTTCACTATGAACTGCTGCCCTATGAACTGTTACTTTATGAACTGTTGCACTATACACGTTTGCTCTACACGTTATTGTACTATGAACTATATGCTCCCTACACTGTCGCTCTATGAACTACGGCCACTATCTCGACTGCTTTGGGTATCCTGCGGGACCCATGTAAGGCTCATCTAACCAACACTGACTCGACGGCCTTGGATTCTGTGTGAATCCATGTAAGTCTCGTATTCCTCGCGTGGCCTCTTATGTGTATTATGTGTTATTACTTGCTCTTTTGGTCTATCTGTTATGTGCAATTATCTCGAGTATTATGAACTATTGCGTTGCCTCACACACATCGTAACTCTGTACTCTCCTCTCCACTCAATGACCCACGTGCACGCTTTTCGCGCACTATTATGAACTGTAATAATCCATGTACCCGCACTACGCTTTTACTTATGATCTGTCTTCTCACTTTGGATTTATAAACCCCTACAACCTATTTTGGTGCGCTTGTTCTTTTTCTAACTATTTTTCCTAAAAACCGGGATCATACTCAAACATGGTAGAACAAGTTGTAGGAGTGGTGGGTTAGCCGCTGGTACACCCTATATATAAACCCCTACAACTTGGTCTAGCATGCTTGTGTATGAAATCCCTTTTTCTTTTTACCACAACTTATGTTCTCACTCAACTATTTTTGTAGTTGACGTTTTCCTGCATATTTTTAGGTAATGCTGATAGATGAAGAACAGGGATTTCTAGATGGCCTTAGGAGAAGACCGAAGGCGTAGTACTAGATTTAGTATCTGTTGGACAATTGTGGTGTTATTTGTATCTTTTGAACAATGTAACTTGAATATTTATGTATGCATTTCATTTAGACTCTTAACCTGTGTTATGGCTTATTCAATCTGCGACTTCGTCCACGCCCTTGGCTTTCCGCCTTTGGCCGGGGTGTGACACTGTTGGTCCAACTGATGAGGAGATAATGGGCATGATCACTACTTTGGCCAAGGAAGGAGAGAATTATTTAAATCTGGTCGTGTTGCTCAAAGAAAAGATCATTGAGATGTTTGAGAAGTCTGGGCATGTGATGGCACTATTCCCAAAAAGAAACATACTTCTAGGCCCTCAACTTTAAGCATCCCAATTCTAGTCACTAGAGCTTCAAAACAACGACAACAAAGGCCACCATCTGAAGTGGACCTACCGAATAAGCTTTACTTTGATGCAAAAAGTGATTTAATAAAAGTGATAATGGAGAGTGATGACTTGAAACATATTGAACTTAAAGATGATTTCATTGATTTCAAAAAGGAGCAATTGGCTGAGATTGAAACTCTGAACTTGTATGACTATCAAAACATGCAGAGCTTTGCACGAAGGCAACAAAATGATCTATCTAAACATCTCAGAGATCAAGCAAGGAAGGGGTTCCCGATGCTAAGAAAGAAAAGTAAATTGGAACTTTCTGAGTTCGAGAAGAAAAAGGCGCAGAGGAAAAGGATGGAAATCATGCTAATTGAGGCATCCAACAAAAAGAAAACCAAATATTAAAACCCTCTAGTAAATATAAAAGAATGTCTAAGCATGAGGCAGCAGATGACAAGGCCTAATCACGAAGCCCAAAAGAATGGAAGGATTTCTACATCATCTTTGAGGAACTTGATGAATCCTTCATTCTAAGAAACTCAGATGGATTGGCCCTGGGCATCATAAAGGAAGACTGATGTGGTAAAAACAGTCAATTAAATATTAAATAAATTAAACAAGTAATAAAACTAGACCTAAGACTCAACTACACAAAACACCGGCATGTGAACCGATCAATTGTACTAAAGCTAAGTAAGTCCGGAATATTGAACCCACAGGACTCTAAAAATTACGTAAATTAACTAATTAGACTCGACTTACGACACGACTATTTATTATTAATGTTTTAAGGTGGTTTTTAAACTAATATTAAACTAAGAATTAAACTAAGAGAATAAATAAGCAAGTAAACGAGAAACAAGCAACCAAACACAAGATCAGAACCAAATAGAGAAGGAATCTACCTAGGTAAGAATCCCATGCATCAACAACCATCAAGCAATGGACAAATAACATAATTATGGAAGCTGATTTCTAAACGTATTCATCTAACAAACCCTAAAGGACCCTCAATTGTATTAAGTAAAATCTTAAAGAATGAATATTAGATTATTAAGCAATCAGTTATATTGACTTCCTTACAGTTATCAAATAAGGTTAAATAATATTATCAAAAGCAAGTAATCTTACGAAACACAAAACTCTAGATAACTTGATAAACTAACATGACATCATGAGCATGGATCAACACAATAAGCAAGAATATTGTCACTATCTATCCTAGCATGCAATTGACCAAGACACATGAATAACTCCTCACCTTACAGCTATTGGAATTTAGCAAAGCATTCAAAATCCTAATCAACAATCAACAAGCTTCTATGATCTGATAGGCCTATTCAACCATAATAATCAAAACACCAAGTAAAGATTAAACATAAACCCTAAATCTAAAGAACACAATCAAAAGATAAAGGATCTATGTGAAGCAATAGTTAACATTCAATCAAGAGAATAAATACTTATACGCATCATGAAAACAAAACCAAGTCTTTTACTATTAATAAAACGAAAGATAATCAAATAATTGTCCAAAGCAAGAATCAAGTTAAAAACATGTTCATCAAACCTAGGTAGACATGAAGTCTAGCCTAGCATAGTTATAATCAAAGAACTAAACCAAAGAACAAAAGGAAACATCATGAAAGATAATGAACAAGAACAAAGATAAAGAACGAGAGAACCCGTCTTAATCAACCCTTGAACACTTGGATGAAAGCTTAATGATTCTCCTTGATTCCTAGCTCCAAATAACCTTTAAACCCTTTGTTTTCTCTCCAAAAACGGCTGCCAAAAACTGCCCAAACGACTAAGGTATAAAGATGTATATATAGAACGCATAATGGGCTTGGACTTGTAAAAACGTGTGACCAGGGAGTGCTAGGCGCCACGCGGCCCCACCCTGGGCATGCCTTCGCACGGGGGCGTGCCCTAAGGGGAGGTTCCGGATTTTTGTTGTTTTTTCTTGATTATTCTTTATTAAATCTTGATTAATCTTTTCTTAAACTCCAAGTAACATTGAGAATCTTCTAGAACTTGTTTCCCTTGATTCTCTACGCCATCATATATATGAAAACATAACAAAACATTAGTGAGGCAATCACGTAATCATCGACAAGCAAAACGAACAAAACACGAACTTAACCTTTACATGATATGATAGAAAGAATTAGAGCTTAACACTCAAGACACCAAAATATATAAAACATAATAAATGGATAAAACTTGACTCAAAACCTTAAATAAAAGAAAGATAAATGAAACTCGAACTAAAACGAACTTAAAACATTAAATAGACATAACTTTACAAGGGAATCGAGATGTATAAATAGATGTATATCAAAGACACTGACCTTGAATTTCTGCATGTGGGAGATCTGGAGGAAATAATCAGATGGACTCTACCCTCCCAGCATTGTTACAACATGTAGTTATTTCTATTCAAAGAAAAGGCCACCTCAGTCATATTGGATAGAAGAAGAGAAGTCTCAAGCTCCAGAAGATGACAATGCAACTTATAGATTAGGCTTGATTTGTAATGTCAATGTGATAGAATATAAGTTGTAATCTTTTTCATTTTGATATGTAAATTTCATCTTTTGAAAATTTGATATGTATTTTTAATAAGTGTATGTAACCTTAGAGGTGTTTTGGTACAATTGGATTATTCTCAACCTCTATGAAAACGGCTAAGTATGGAATCTGAGCAATCTCAGGCCTCCCAGCAAGATTTTACTTAATCTAGCAAGGTATTTTGCTTTCCTAGCAAGGTTATCTTCTAGAATTCCTCTTAAGTGTTAGACCAAGCAAGGTTCACCTTGTCTAGCAAGGTTGTTCTACAAGTCAAGCAAGGTTTGTTTCCTAGCAAACTCTTGACTAAAGCATGCTAAAACCAAGTCTTTTGGAAGATCTAGCAAGGTTTATTCTTATTAAACATTAGTCCCAGTAAGCTTGAAGGAAGTTGATAAAGAAATTACTTACGGACTTCTGGCGAGCAAGGTACAACTCAAAGCAAGCTTGAGTGTTACCAGCACACCTAAGTCTGTTAAAATAAGTTAGTTAACAAAAGGTTGAAGGGATCGGGCAAAGTTTGATGTGGTCAAGAGGATTGAAGTCTGCTTGATGAATATTTTCTAAGGAAACTATTCTATGTAAAGTCTACCCGGAGAACTATTCCCCATCACACTTACTGGTAACCAGGTCTGCTTGAAAAAAGACAAAAGCTGCAAATCTTTCTCGAAGACCTGTTTACACTTAAATTCTTATGTAATATGTTTTGAATACATTTCAGTCATTCTGGTTTCTAGAAGGGAATGTCAGATGTCAGGGTAGGGCCTATAAAAAGAATAATTTAGGGCACGCCTGAAAAGGACGTGACTACAAGAATATTGTGATTTGACGGCTGCCTCACTCATGTACGGAAAGCTGCCATAAATCCAAACATTCCACATGGAGACCCTAATTGATTTTCATTGTATCTTTCGGCTTTCGCAATATACATGAAAATCTTTTGAGTTACTTTGTGTGTTTGTTTCATTTCTGTCTGTTAAACAACATTTAGAGTATTATTGATTCCGCCTTTAATATTCTATTGTTCTTTACCTAAAACAGTAAGTCGTTAACCTTCTTGTCAACACTTATGTGTGGGTTACGAGAGTGAGTGAGTGATCTATTGAGTGAGCTATTCGGGACCGACAAACTCTTTGAGATAGGTTGGGCAATTCGTCATCTAATGTCCAATCTCACCACAACCAAAGCACGGGTCTTCCGAGCTAACCTTTAGCTTCTTCTCCTTTGGTTTGGGTGGTTCCGCTTTAGTCTTCCCTTTGAACATACCCTTTACATGTCCCATACCTTTGCAACCTCTTCCTTAGGTTCCGGGTAATGCCTCTTCTATATTGCCACCTTCATTGTTCGTGAGAATCGGTAAATCCTTTTTACCCATTCCCGCTTCGGCCATTTTGGGCATTGCGTGAAGCTCACCAATCCTCTTTTCTCATCCATTCATGTTGTAGTTCATGGCAAAAGTCTCAATATTTTGGTTAGGCCATTAAGGATCATATCCGTGGCCAAATCTTTCGAGATGAGACAATTTAGCTGTTCAATTCGATCACTGTGGCTTTTCATCTTAAGCACATAAGATGAAACCGATTGGGCTTCTTCCATACGACTTGCATGAAGCGAGGGAATAATCTAACAACACTTCTACGCCTTGCATGTATTTCAAGAACCGATCGTCGGGACGGAGGGATCGAAGCACGAATTTCAAAACAAATGATTGTGATGTGAGATCTTGGGATGCATAAATTAGAGCCCGACACCCCTATTTATAAAGCTGAGATTGTGACCCATCGCGATGCGCTATGGGTCGAAAAATGGATCCATCACGTAGCACAATGGATCTACTAAATGCCTCTGAATATAATATTTCATCGCATATCGCGATGGAACTTTAATTCGGCTATTGCGTATCACAACGCCGCCCACTAGGTGTGATTGGTCACCTAGTAGACATGCCACGTATTGCCACGTGGCACAACGTGGCTGGCCACATGTCACGATTACTTCGCCCGGTTATTGCGTATTGCGATAACACAAAAGGTTAGGCGATCGCGTATCGGGAAAACGCCCATCCTAGGGCACTATGATGTACCCATCGCGTATCACGATGGGTTATTCCTTTGATCCGTCGGGTATCGTAATTGGTCTTGAAATCGAGAATTTTCATTTTAGTCCTTTATCGTTCATATCTTGTTATTTCTTGGTATCGCTTCCACTTTCCAAAAACAATAAGGCGGCTCGCGGAGATGCGAGCGTGCGAAGTGCCCTATCAAAGCGCCACATTGCGCCCAACACCATTCGTCGTAGCCTTCGCCTTCGCCATCGACCTCGTCCTCGTCCTCGCATGAGACCGAGCCATGTGCGTGAACGTGTGTGTTGAGTGCTCCGCACCCTATGCTAGGACCACTAGGTGCATGCTAGGAATAAAATAATATTACTATCGAATCTCCATTTCTTATAAAGAGCTTCCAAATCTATCCCACTTTCCATGTGGGATGAAATTTATTTTCCTTATTTATACCCGTGGAAAGAAATTTCATTTTCTTCCTCCTTTCCATGTGGGATGGAATCATTTCCTTAACATGGAATGCTTCCATCTTTATAATCTTATATATGTTATTATTTTTCTACCATATTTTTTTTAAACATTTTTGGTTCCTTTTAGTTTTTTAAAGTTGACATTTTAACCTAAAAATAAATATGGTACTTTTTGAGATGTACATCATCCCCACCTTGGAATGAATCTCGTCCTCGAGATTCGTTAAAATAGGTGTGGGTATTTCTTTCTCATCTCATATTCCAATTCCCAAATAAATTCTAGTCCTCTTCGAGAATTCCTTCTTGTTTTGACTAACTTCAGTTTTCGCCTTTTAAGATTCTTAACTTTAAAAACATCAACTTTTAAAGGTTGTTCTACAATTTTCAGATCATCGTTGATTTCAACATCTCTTAAACGTATAGCTAAAGTTTCGTCAGCTTGACACTTACGTAGGTTGGATACCTGGAATACGTCGTGTATTCCTTACATTTCTTCGGGCAAATAGAAACACTTACGTAGTTTCTATTTTTTTAAAGTTGGAATTTTAACCCAATAATAAATATGGTATTTTTCAAGAAGTTACATTAATCCCCATTTTTGTCGTGGTATAATTGCTTTTATAAAAACTTTGCTAAAATTATACATATTCTTCTCTCTTTCTCCTGGATAGAAATGCCTTATTTTTGCTGTTTCGGTAACCTGTAAAATATTTTCATAGTATTGTCGTGGTTTATAAGACGATGCTTCATAGAAGCAGGCTCAATATAATTTTTCATAATAACCCATGGATCACCGAAGAATTCGACATCCTCTTGATTTAAAATAATTATTTTCTTTTGTCTCTCGGTTATGAACCAAGAATCTTCTTCATCGTTGTCTTGTACTACAAAGGCGTAAGTAGGAGCTTTTGAAGCTTCTTCTTCTTTTTGGGCCTTTATCATGGCCATGACCTTTTCAAATGGGTCATTTGGATCAATATGAATTTCAGTATCATTTGTGCTGTTATGAACTACACTTGAGCTAGAAGCTATATCTGATGGTATAAGCCTTCTTGTGCCCATTTGAGCTAGGACTATATCATGTCTACTATTAATACCTCTGCCCCGTCCTCTATTAGGAGATCCTCTTCCTCTTTCTTGAGAAATTATTCCTGAAAACATAAAATTAAGATGACGAGATTATTTCTCTTTTTCTTTTAGTATTTTTATCCTTTCTGTAGAATCATGTATTATATTATAATAAAGTCTTATGGACTTTTCTCTACTATATGGATGAATGGTGAAATCATGCCGTATATTATAGATTTTAGTCATTTGGTCTCTTATAATTAGATTGTGTAGGTTTATATCCTGTGCTATATTTTGCAAGAGAAGAAATCAGGAAGACTTTTATGAGTTCCTTTTTTGTATAGAATTTTAAAGTCAAATGGGGCTAGCTGTGATTTCCTTCTAGCAAACATTTGTTTAGAAATATCATGTTTAAAATCCTTTTTAAACATGAATCTAGCCGCTTCACAGTTAGTTTTTATTATAAACTTTTGGTTATATAAGTCATCTTGAAATTTTAAAACACATTTTAAAATTGCCATTATTTTTTTAGCTATAGTAGTATAATTTTTCTGGCTATCAGACCATTCATCTTTACTACCTTTTCCCAACTTGGATTAGCAATGGTTATGCATGGGAGGTTATAGACTTTTTGTTTTATTTTTATTACTGTTTTTGTATGATTTTCACCTCATGGCTTAAGATTCTTCTTTAATCTGTCTACAATAGGGATGAATCCTTTGCCAGGTGTTGTTAATATGGAGCAATATAATTCAAACTTCCTAAAAACCTTTGATTTTTATCAATAATTTTGTCAGGGAATTCATTTGCGAATTCTATACTTCTATTGATATGAATTATTTTTCCCTTTTCAATCATATGTCCTAAAAATTTTTTTGGAATAAAATCATTTTTTTACTAGAAATAACTAGTCCATTTTTTATAATAATATTTGCTGAGTCAAACAATTGACCTAAGGGGGAGATTGTTGAATCAAAGATTTGACCAAAGTGAGATATATGGGAGATTGGAATCTTCTCAACCTCCTCAGAAGTCGCTAAGTATGGATCCGGGCACACCTTAGACCTTCGAGCAAGCTTTTACTTAGCCGGATACGATATTTTGTCTATCAGGCAAGGTTATCTTCAAAAAGTCTTCTTTAGTGGATATCCGAGCAGGGTTTGCAAATTAGTACATTGCCGGGCAAGGTTCACTAGTTTATGCAGATCCGGGCAAGGTTCACTTTATCTAGCAAGTCTGTTCTTCAGAGCCAAGTAAAGTTCACTCTCGAGTAAGCTTTTGGCTAACCAAGCTCATGAAGCCAAGTGATTGGAAGACCGGGCAAGGTATTCATTAATAATAGTGGTCCAAGTAGGCTTGATGTTTTAAATGAAATATTTTTAAGTAACCATCGGGCAAGGTTCAACTCAAGCAAGGAACAGTGCCACCGAGCACACTTTGCTAATAAGTTATTCTCTAGAAATGAGTTGAGTGGAGCATCGAAGAACAAGGTTGCTCGTAAGGGTTTGTCGGGCAAAGTCTGGCAAAGTCAAGAAGATTGAAGTCTACCCGGTAAGTATTTTACTTGGTAAAATACTCTTCAAGTAAAGTCTACCCAGAAACTGATCCCGGGCACACTTCTATGTTACCAAGTCATGAAGGATGGCAGAGTACACAGCCTACTCGAAAAAAGAATATTGTTGCAAAGCCTACCCGGAAGACTTGTTTTACACTTAGAATATTTCTGATTATGTAATTTGAATATGTATTTACGTTTTGGGTTTTTAGAAGGAATGACAGCTGTCCTAGGGTGGCAGGCCTATAAATAGAATGTTTTAGGGAACGCCGCCTAAGGACCAGCTAGGAATTTTGTGCCTTTACACTTTTCGGATAAGAATGAATATTTCTCGAAAACTTTGTATGATGAACATTATATAAATGGAAATCTTTTGAGTGAATCTTGTGTGTCTTAGTTACCTTTTATTACTGTTTAGCAACCACATTGTTTGCTATTGATTCTGCCTTTAACAAACGATAATCTTTCTAAATATAGCAACCCATCATTAACTCTCTTGTCGACACATCTATTTGTGTGAGTTATGGCTCGATTTGAGTAAGATCCATCTGAAATCAGGGACCTAACAAGTGGTATCAGATCTTGTTGCTGCTATTTTGGAAAGATTGTTGCTGATTGAAAATTTAAAGAAAGATGACGTAAGCAGACTACTGTTCCATTGAAAAGTGACGTCAGAAGCTCTGTTCTTCATTTTTCTTCCAGATCTACAATCATTTGGTGTTTTCTCTTCCTTATTTTGTTTAAAGTTTTAATTTTTATATATAATCTTGTTCTAATCGCATCAGACAACTCAGATCTGAACAAGCGGTTTTCAGATCTGATTATTTTTGAACTCTGTTTTCACAAAGAAACTACTTTTTATTTCTCAAAATGTCTGGTTACGAAGAACAAGAAGTGTCTACTAACTAGATTCCTAGACTATATGGACAGGAAAATTTCACAAAATAGAAGATCGTGTTTGAAGCAGCCATATGCTATAATGATGTTGATATGTGGAACTCAATCCGAAATGGTCCACAAGGCAATGTTGAGGAAGGTGCAAACCCAGCAGCAGTTGCTGCTGTGAGGGAAAGAATGAGAAAAGTAGATGACAAGGCTTTAGCAATGTTAAAGTTAGGTCTGTCTTGGGAGATACTTACCAAGGTTGCCCATCATGCCACTGCTAAGGAAATATATGATGCAATACTTGAAATGTTTGAGGGAAATGTTGAGCTTAAAAACATCAAGAAGAAGAGATTGAAGCAGCAGCTAGAAAGATTTAAGTATAAAGATGGAGAATGGTTGAAGTCTACTCTTGAAAGGGTCCTAGCAATAGTGAATGATCTCAGAACCACAGACTATGTCATGACTGACTTTGACCTGAATACCAAGCTGCTCAACTATATGCCAAAGGAATGGTACACTGCCTGCAAATTCATCCTTCAGAAGCACAACTTCAATGACTTGAAATTGGATGATGTAGTGTGTGTCCTTCAAGCTGCAGAGATAGAGATGATAGAGAATAAGATGATTAAGGAGGAAAGACCCTGCTTCAATGTTTCAAATGCATTGATTGCACCTATGGGTAATTTGACTACCACGAATCAACAGCAAATTCCCATTATTGAAGAACCAGTTGAGCATAGTACTGACATGCCAAAATCTTTTGTTGGTGGTAGCACATGTAATCCTTGAAACCAACAAAGATTCAATGTGCAACTGATTGATGACACTGACTCTACCTCAATGACTAATGGGAATGTACCTCATACTAGTGGTGGACATGGTCAAGGCAGTGAGGCACATGCCTTGATTTCAATGTTTATAGAATCATATAATGCATTTGTAGCCAAGAATTTAATTCACACAAGTGTAGTACAGGATGATCTTGAGCAGATAGATGCTGATGACTTGGGGGACATGGATTTGAAGTGGCAAGCAGCCATGTTGGCTCTTAGAAACAAAAGGCTTTGCAACAGGACTGGTAGGTCACTCCTATCAGGGCCTAATGAAAGAATTGGCTTTGATAAGTCAAAAGTCATGTTCTATAATTGTCAACAGCCTGGTCATTTTGCAAGAGAATGTAACATGCCAAGAAACATTCAAATGAACCAGTTTCAAAATCAACCAAGAAATCAGCAACCTCAATATCAACAGAATCAGCAGAGAATCAACAACAACTTCAACAACAACTTTCACAACAATCCCAACAACAACTATAATCCCAACTTCAACAACTTCCAACCTCAAATGAACAATCACAATCAAGGAATGCCTCAGAATCAAGGTTTTCAAAGAAACGACAACCAAAACCTTCAAACTGTTCCAGACAACACTATTCCAGCCAACCAAATCAGATTAGAAATCAAGGAAATGTTGTTGTAACAACACAGCATGAGGGTAACAATGATTGGAGCAATCATGAAGAAGACATTGCAGATGATATCAAGAAAGCAAATGTGGCATTCATGGCCATAATTTAGAAAGAAACTGGATCATCATCTCAGGTACATTCTGCTCCTAATATTGATTTAACTGAAGTTATCAATGATTTGAAAATGAAAGTAGGCAAGCTGGAAAGTGAGTGTTTTAAGAAACAAAGTATCATCAATGCATATGAGGCAAGTGAACTGATAAGTAAAGAAAGAATGAAAAGTTTGGAAGAAGATTGTGTAAACAGTTATAGAGCTCAGAAAAGGTTCACAACTGAAATAGATGGGTTGAAGAAAATGATTATAGAAGAGAAGGTGCGGAACACAAAACTGCAAGCTAACAATGAATTCTTGAAGAACTTGGTGTCCACTGGAAACATCTGTGGAATTCTAAACCAAGTTAAGGAAGAAGACAAGTACAAAGTAGTACCACCACCTTTCAACAACAACTTTATGCCAAAAGTTGATAAAGAGAAAAGAAATGCATATCTACAACAATTCAAAGATGTTTTTCAAGACAAAGAAGAACTTGTGGATTTGTATAAGAATGTTGAGGTGAGTGAAGAAGGAGAGTTTGTTGTGAAGAAAGATTTGAAAGAAGAAATGTCAATTGGAGTTCAAGTCTCTGAAGATGACTTTGATTCAGTTGATTTGAATCAAGATGACTTGAGTGATTTAAGTGATCAAATCACTGATGAGGAAATCAAAGCTGCTGAAAGAGGAAGAAAATACAAGAAACCAGAATCTATTGACAAACTTCCAATGTATCCACCTGTCACATCAAGAATGAAGAAACAAAATGAAAGAACAAAGAGAGAGCATGTGTCATTTGACATATGTGAAAAGAAGAAGGTAAACTACAATGTTGTAAGGCCTCCACGCCAAGCAGTATTGGAAAAGATAAAGCAGAACAACAAGAATAGAGTAAAAGAAAATGTGGATGTTGAAAACTTTATTCATGTTTATCCTATTTTCTCTAACCATGAAGTCCTTGATATTGGAGAAGTAGAAACAATGGAAGAATATGAGAAGAGACAATCAAGACATAGAGAAAGTCAAGATGAAGAACCATTGAATATGCAAAAAATTGTATTTCTAAGGAGAAAAAATGAAAGACAAGACATCAAGATTGAGGAATTTGTCCCTTTCTCAATCAACTTTGATAGTCTGAAGAATCAGAAGACCATTGGAGTCAAAGAACCCAGACCAAGTGAAATATTCAATAAAGAAAAAGAACATGAGAAATACAAAGGAAAGGTTTGGTGTAAGAAATGTGATGAGTATGGTCATCATACAGACTCATGTAATGAAAGACTCAAATTCAAGCCTTTTCATGTCCCAGATGAAACAAAGTATGGACAAGACTTTGTTGTGTACAAGCAAAGGTATGATGAATACCTGGGAAAGGGAAAAGTTTGTGAAAAGGAAGTTCTGAAAAAAGAAAGCCAAAAGCCTACAATGAAAGCCAAGAAACATGTGGCTAAGCATGCTCAAAGGAGAAAATCTCCTGTAAAGCATGAGAGATATGTCAAACAGAACTCTCAACCCTTGAGAATCATTCCTATAAACGATACTCAATCTGTCAAATCTGATAGTTCTCAAGGATCATCAAGTAGTGAGAAGACAAGAAACAGAGGTGTCTTTCCTAGAAAGAAACCCACTGAACTCACTGGTGATGAAAAGTTTCTAATGAAACATGGATTTGAACCTGAAGGATTCCTCTGGAAACCTAAGGGTGAAACTAAGGTTGAGACAGTTACTGATGTAAGAGACTATTCTGAAAAGAAAGACTATGTGGTGAAGGAGTGTGACACTGTATCAGAAAATTGTCTAAGTTCAACCTCATTTGTTAAAACCCCAAGAGAGTGTGGTTAGGAGACAGACAATTCAGACAATATACAAGTCACTCATGAAGATCCTGAACCAGCAACACTCACTTCCCAAGCTACCACTGAAACTGAATCTGATGAGCCGCAAGTTGATCTAGCTTGCACTTCATCACTCAAATAATCAAACTATTTCTTTTGTGCAGGAACAGTCCACTCCTCTGAATAACATATGGTATATGGATAGTGGTTGTTCTAGGCACATGACTTGTGACAAGAGATCCCTTGTCTATTATGAAGAAAAATTTGAGGTTCTTGTAGCATTTGGGAGTGATGAGAATGGTGGAAAGATTGTTGGGAAAGGAATCTTAACAAGTGGAAAAGTTTCATTTGATAATTTATTTCATGCTGAAGGTCTTCAATATAATCTACTGAGTATATCACAAATGTGTGATAAGGGTTACAAAGTCAGTTTTGATGATTCCCACTGTTTGATTCTAAAACCTGAGTTTGTGATCCCACCTGAAATGATTATGATGATGACACCAAGAAATGACAACCTATATGAAATGAATATGAAAGAATCTGTGGCATAGGAAACTGTGTCATGTTAACTTGAAGAACATGAATAGACTTGTCAAAGGTGAGCATGTAATAGGCTTACCTGCTAGAGAGTTCAAATTGGAAGATCATTGTAGTTCATGGATCTCTTTGGAAAACAACACAAATCTACTCATAAGCCAAAGCTTATCAACTCAAGTGATCAAGTACTTGAATTACTTCACATGGATCTCTTTGGTCCTGTGAGTCTACCAAGTATAGGAAAGAAAAGATACTGTCTTGTGATCATTGATGACTATTCCAGATATACTTGGGTTTATTTCCTAAGTACAAAGGATGAGACTGCAGAGTTGATTAAGGGATGTGTAACAATGATTGAGAACAAATTGAATAAGGTTAAAATGATGAGAAGTGACAATGGTACTGAGTTCAAGAATGGAGTTATGCAAGAATTTTGTGCAGAAAAGGGAATACTACAACAATTCTCAGCTCCTAGAACTCCTGAACAAAATGGTGTTGTAGAAAGAAGGAATAGAACTTTGATAGAAGCTGCAAGAACCATGTTAGCAGATGCTAATTTACCTGTTACTTTTTGGGCTGAAGCCA
This sequence comes from Bidens hawaiensis, assembly GCF_021521415.1. Taxonomy (NCBI): domain Eukaryota; kingdom Viridiplantae; phylum Streptophyta; class Magnoliopsida; order Asterales; family Asteraceae; genus Bidens; species Bidens hawaiensis. Next base: position 1,172,183 of record NW_027491099.1, read on the forward strand.
TAAATACAGCCTGCTATGTTTAGAACAGGGTACTTGTCAACAAAAGGCACAACAAGACTCCTTATGAAATTTTTCACAACAGAAAGCCTTATATCAAGTTTTTCAAGCCCTTTGGATGTAAATGTTTTCTTCTGAACACTAGAGACTATTTGAACAAGTTTCAAACAAAATCTCTTGATTGTTTCTTTATTGGATATTCTACACACTCAAAAGCATACAGAGTATATGTTAAATACCATTTGAGTGTTATAGAATCATCTGACATCATCTTTAATGAAAATCAATTCAATACAGTTGATGGTGCAGCATGGCTGTTTGATCATGAGAAGTTGATAAGGTCTTTCAAGATTTATCCTGAAGACTTTGATGACTCATTCTACAAGACCAGTGAAATTGAAGAGAAAAAGAAGAAACCATTGGACTTAGAAGAGTTGTGGAAAAAGGTTGCTAGAAAAGAAAAGGAATATACTTTTGTGAAGAATTCCTCATGTGATATTGTTGAACAAGATCAAGAGAATATTCAAGAAAACAGTCACAGTCCTGAACATGATCATTCTGAGATTAATCAAGACAATTCAGATATACAGAATGATCAACTTCAGAATGAGTGAAATACAAGTAACCAAACAAGTGAAGAAGAAGTTGTATCTACTGCAAGATTTCAAGATCTGTTTCAAAGACTGAATTTAGAAAACAATGGTGCATCTACTTCAGGACAAAATAATGAAGAAGCACCAGAATTTCATGATGCATAAACAGATTTGATCATTGAAGAACCAGATCTCAATGAGTCAAATCTTGACACAAATGTGTCTACAGATATGATTGTACAAACTCCTTATGTGGAAAAGAACATCCTTCTGAAAACATCATTGGAGATTTACATGAAAGAGTCACAAGAAGTCATTCTAAAATTGCTAACATTTGTCTTTACTCCTGCTTTCTATCCCAAATAGAACCAAAGAACATTGCTCAAGCACTAAAAGAAAGTAGTTGGGTGGAAGCAATGCAGGAGGAACTAGCACAGTTCAAAGACCTACATGTATGGGATCTTATTGATAGGCCAACAGACAGATATGCAATTGGGACTAAATGGGTTTTTAGAAACAAAAGGGATGAGAGGGGTTTGGTGATTAAGAATAAAGCTAGGCTTGTGGCACTAGGATGCCTTCAAGAAGAAGGAATCGACTTTGAGGAAGTCTTTGCACTTGTTGCAAGACTAGAAGCTATCAGGATCTTTCTTGCATATGCTGCCTCAAAGAACATTAAGGTGTTCCAGCTTGATGTTAAGTCTGCATTCCTAAATGGAAAGATTGATGAAGAGGTGTATGTAGCTCAACCTCCAGGTTTTGAGGATCCTTTTTATCCAAACAGGGTGTATAAGTTGAATAAATCCCTATATGGATTGCATCAAGCTCCTAGAGCTTGGTATGATGAGCTGTCAAATCTTCTTCTTGAAAATGGTTTTAAAAGAGGAGCCATTGACAAGACACTCTTCTACAAAAGAAAGGGATCAGATTTGCTTATGTTACAAGTGTATGTAGATGACATCATCTTTGAATCTACAAATGAACAAACGTGCATGGAGTTTGAAGGGGTAATGAAGTCAAAATAGAGCATGAGCTCTATGGGAGAAATGAACTTCTTTCTTGGATTGCAAGTTCAATAGAAAGCTGAAGGGATCTTCATTTACCAGACCAAATATGTGCAGGACATCTTGAACAAGTTCAACTGTCATGACTACAAAACTGCTTCAACTCCAATGGACACCAAAAAAAAGATTATTGCTGATGAAAAGAGGGAGGTTGTAGATGAACATGAATATAGAGCCAAAATTGGGTCCCTGATGTACCTTACTGCAACAAGACCATATATCATGTTTGTTGTATGTGTGTGTGAAAGATTCCAATCAAATCCAAAAGTCTCCCACATGAATGTTGTCAAGAGAATTTTTAGATATTTGAAGGGAAGACCAGACTTCGGAATTTGGTATCCAAAGAATAAATCTTTTGATCTAATTGCCTACACAAACAGTGATTATGATGGTTGTAACATGAATAGAAAGTCAACTTCAGGAGGATGTCAATTTTTGGGTGAAAGGCTAGTGTCATGGCAATGCAAAAAGCAGACTACTGTCTCAATCTCCACTGCAGAAGCTAAATACATTGTTGCATCTGCCTGCTGTGCACAAGTTCTATGGATTCAAAATCAGATGCTGGACTATGGTTCGAATTTTCTGAACACCCCTATTCTTATTGACAATACTGCTGCATATTTTACTGTTAAGAATCCAGTTCGACATTCTAAAATTAAGTACATTGAAATCAGACATCACTTCATAAGAGATTGCAATGAAAAAGGTTTGATTGAAATGCAAAGAGTTGATACAAGTGATAATTTGGCAGACCTATTCACCAAACCACTTGACAGAACCAGGTTCAACTTTCTTCTGAAAGCCCTGGGAATGATCAACTCTGATGAGATCTGAATAAGGATGTGTGCCTAGTTGTGTACCTCTATGTGCTAACTGATTATTTTGTTAGAGGTCACACATAATGAATGTTTAGTGAATATTCTTGATTATGTTTCTTAATATGTAAACTGTTATGTGCTTTAACTGATTATGTGTGCAAAATTTGACATGATTGTTTGATTGATATGTTTGCATGTTTATCTGTTGATGTGCATTTGTGATGTTAAGATTGAGTGTTCTTGATTGATTTACTTGTAAGAGTAAGCTTATCTGACATCACTGCCTATTTGCTTGAATATGTGCTTTATCTGATCATATAATGTTGTTAGGATAGGCTAAATCTTGAATATTTGTATTGATTGCTTGTCTTTATAATGTTATGTTTGATTAAGATTTGATTATGTTACAACTGTTTATGTCAAAATGGGTCTTATGTCAAAATTAAATGATAAAATGAATTTCCTAATGAATTTTGCATAAACACTTTATTTTGGTCAAAACATGAGCAAGTTGATTAATGGTGTAGAGATATGATAAGATTATTCAGTTCAAGCTTTAAAAGAAGCTTAAAAGAAGGATTTTTAAAGAAGAGACTCAAGTAGTTGTTTTTGCTGAAAATTATGTCATTTGCGAAGTTGGAAGGACATACACTTGTGTATGTTTGGTCCTTAAATCTCAACAGATTCAAAGGATAGCCATTGACCTGAAAACTGAATGCATTTGGGGCAATAATGACTTGTTTCTTATTCCTTCACTTAAAACTATGTCAATAGCTCTGAGTTTGAAAGGACATATATTCACATGTATGTTTGGTCTTGTTGACCAACTGTGGTCAAACATGATAGCCATTTACCTGCCACTTAAGAGACATTGGGGTGATTGAATATTAAACTGAATTTCATTGGGAAATGATAGTACATTGACTACTTAGCCAATCATATAGATTTAATAGGCTAAAAGGACCTTAGTATAGTCATTAACATGTATGGTTGCTTTCGCATAATGATGTAAAATCTAAGGTGATATAAACATAATGAATATACTAATCTTTATGTGGAGATACATAGTTGTCTTTGCATGTCTCAAGATAAATCTCTCCAAATGATAGGCAGAAAAGTGATTACCCAGTCATACACAAGCCTGTTGTTATTTGGTCAACCAAAAATGAAACATCTTTTAATATGACAAAGAACATGCTTTAAGAAAATATGATAAAATATCAAAAACAAGGGGAAGATTGAATAAATCAACCAAAAGTTGATAAGTGTTTTAAATATTTTATCAAACAAGAGGGTTACAACAAGAACTACAAAGATGTTGACAAAATCTGTCTCATCTTGAATGAAAGGCTTGTTATTTAAAAGTAAGTCCAACGTTCAACCTCTATATATATTTGAAAATCAAAAATACAAAAAGATCCAATAAGTTCTGCATACAAAAACAAATTTTTGACCAAATACAGGAGGTTGGAGTCAAATTGGGGTGATCTGGGGAAAGCCAAATAAGCTTTGAGAAGAGATATGAGGCATCATAGCACAGTGTTGACCATTAATGCATTATGCTTAAATTGAACCTTAATCATATCACCAAAGAGATGAAATTCATGCTAAGTTAATACCTGCTGTTAACCTATCTATGTTGTCATAATAATGCTGAGGATGAAGTATTGAGAAAGCTACTTACTCAATATGATCCCATTCTTGAGATCTTTTAAGAAAAATGGAAGAAACTGTTTTGAAGTGAAATACAACTGAAATTTGATCTCTAAATGCCCCATTTGCTCTTAAACTATGATCCTTAATGAAAAATATAGTCTTGACAAGTGGTTTAAGTCAAAAAGTGTTGCATTTTGACTTTAATAGGTTGAATATGTTAGTTCGGGTAAGGTTTGATGCTTTATGACTTTTCCGGGCAAGCTTAGTCATTTTTGGCTAAGTTTATGATTTTCGGGCATGCTTTGAAGTGTTTACCCTTTCCGGGTAGAGTACGCTATTGTACTAATTTCCCGAGCAAGCTTGAAGTCTTGAAATGATTATGTGTTATAGCTAGCTTTTAACAAGAAATGCTTGTTCCGGGCAAGCTTTGCATGTTATATGCTGATTGTTATTCCAAGCAAACTGTAACGATTCCGGCAAATCCAGGTATACCCTAGCCGGAATATACTATTTACGTGTTATTTAATACTGATTATATGAGTTATAGTACGTTTATACGAATATATATGGTTCACAGTATGAATCGTACTCAATTATATAGTGAATCGTATTGGAATTACAATTAATCAATGATCGGTTATTGAAACCCGAACGAATCGGGAATTACATTATAGACGAAGTATATAACGTTTAATGATATTTACGAAGTATTAATGCTTCGGGATAAGTAAATTATAGCACAGAAAAAGGATTTCGATTTAATGGTACGTCGGTACGCTAAACGAAACCTTTAACACCAAACCAAGCAAGAGACGATCAATCAAGCCGAAAAAGATGCGTAATTATTAATAATATGATGTTTTAATGTCATGAGTTAAGTTTTTAAAGTTTTTAAATCAGTTTTATATAAATTTTATGTTAACCCGAAAAACAACCATTTTAGGCTCGTTTCAAGCCGAATTACGAGTTTAAACGAGAAACGAACTGAACCAGATTATCCACAACATTATCCGGATTGTGTAATCCAAATGTGTGGCCATGGATTGAGATGTGGGCCCCCCCCCCCACACCACCATATGGCCGGCCCCTTTACACACCTTTATACATTTTCATTTCTTTTTTTTACTTCACAAATTCTCTCAAACTCTCTCAACCTTCAAACATCCATCCATTTCCTTGATTTCTACCAAAGACTTGAAGGTATAACACTTGTTTTGAAGCTTGAATCTTGTTTTTAATTTCATAATTCTTGAGAAAAGGAAGTTTCATGTGAAAAATGGGTGAAAACCCGAGATGAAACCGATTCTCGTGTGATCAAAGGATGTATACAAGTTATACAAAGGATCTTGATCCAAGTAATTAGTTAAAAGTGTTTAGAATGAATTTTTACGGTTGAAATCTTGTCAAATGAGTTTTCCATGTGAAAGACGGGTGAAAACCCGAGATGAAACCGACTCTTGCATGATCAAGAGATGTATACATGTTATACAAGGGATCATGGTCCAAGAAATGAGTAAAAAGAGTCGAGAACGGATTTTTACGGTCAAAATCGTTGTTTTGATGTTTTAACCGACACTAGGAAAGAAATGGCTTGATTGTGGGTATAACTTGCTTGGTGTGGTGTTGATGTGCTTGTAAGTGTTGTATCTAGCGGCTAGCAAAGGCTAGAAACCGAGATCCTTGCGATCTAAAGCTAGAAAACACAAAATAGTTCGGTTTTCGTGTGTTTATGAAATTTGGACAGATTTTTGTGTGCTTAGAGTCGGGTCACGAAATTTCACAGAGATGATCTACACATGAAAATATGAGATCTGTGAATTTTTGGTAATTTTTGGATAAAAGATGAATATTTGGTGAATTTAATGCTCGGTTTTGGCCAAAAATAGTGAAAAATAGCTAAACATGATGAAAAATTCTGGAAAATTTAAGATAAGCTTTTTATAACATATAAAAGTCACCCACAAAATTTGAGCTCAGTTGGAAAAGTCTAAGTAGGCTTTTCGGTGAAACGAACTCTAGGGCTTTCTAGCTCGGTTTTGGGTGAAAATGGCTTGAAAAATAAGTTTTAAATTCTGGAAAAATTCCAGGAAGTTATGAGGATGATAGAGATCATCCCAGAAAAATTTGGGATTTTTCTAAAGTGTTTTGATATTTTTGACATATTTAGTGTTTTAATAAGATTTAAAAATAGATAAATAAATGTAAATATAGGAAAATAAATCTGGAAAAATTCCAGGAAGTTATGAGGATGATAGAAATCATCCCAGAAAAAATTGGGATTTTTCTAAAGTGTTTTGATATTTTTGACATATTTAGTGTTTTAATAAGATTTAAAAATAGATAAATAAATGTAAATATAGGAAAATAAATCTGGAAAAATTCCAGGAAGTTATGAGGATGATAGAGATCATCCCAGAAAAAAATTTGGGATTTTTCTAAAGTGTTTTGGTATTTTTGATATATTTAGTGTTTTAATAAGATTTAAAAATAGATAAATAAATGTAAATATAAGAAAATAAATCTGGAAAATTTTTACATAATTCCTTACTGACAAATTAAGTTTTGTGCAAAATTTCAAGACCCGAGACTAATCGGGTAATTATTTGTGCTAAAAATAACATAAAAACAAGTTTTTAAAGCTTAAAACGTGTAAACCGGCAAAGTTCGCATAAGCGAGCTGACTGGTACATGAAAACTCTAAAAATGGACTATTTCATAAATCTAAGTAAATTAAGTAAAAACAAATCATCCGAAAATAATTCGGATGATTTGGGTAATTTTACCCGATTTTACCGTTTCCGGCACCGCAATGACGGAAACGGGCCCCACGGCCAAACGGGGTGTCAAACCGAGCTATAATTTCATCACTTTAACTAAATTGACTGTCAAACTCTAAGCAATGTCACAATCTGAGTCCTTAGAAGTGTCACGGGGTTAACATTGTCCCCGAATCGAGTACAGTACTGGGTTAACAATGTTCCCAGATGTACCGATTGATACGTATTTAAGTTATGGGAATTATATAGTAACGACTAGATATTATATTACAGATCCAGGCACGTAGCTGTTCCTTATATTACTCACCGACTCACAAAAAGGTGAGTTTTCACGAGCCCCTTTTAATGAATTGTTTTAATTATATTTTCCCGGGGGGGAAAACATGTTTTATTTAAAGTATTTAAGTACATACCGATCGTATGGAAATACTTGTACATTTATATATATATGGACTGATGCACAGAATATATAAAATGTTTATCATGTGTTATTGTTCTGGGGTAACATAGTTCCCAGGGGTTATTATTGTTCTGGGGTAACATAGTTCCCAGGGGTTATTATTGTTCTGGGGTAACATAGTTCCCAGGGGTTATTATTGTTCTGGGGTAACATAGTTCCCAGGGGTTATTATTGTTCTGGGGTAACATAGTTCCCAGGGGTTATTATTGTTCTGGGGTAACATAGTTCCCAGGGGTATTTATTGTTCTGGGGTAATATAGTTCCCAGGGGTTATTATTGTTCTGGGGTAACATAGTTCCCAGAAAAGTTAATGGAAATGTTCTGGGGTAACATAGTTCCCAGCATGATTATATTGTTAATAAATGATTATTAAAATGATTTGTCAGTGTTTACTTAAATTAGTGAAACTCACCAACTATTCGTAGTTGACCCGTTTTCTTTACATGTTTTCTATGTATGCCCAAGTTGGAATGATTGATATGTGCTTAACTATCTGTGCTACCTGTTGGAAGCTTGCTGCTCTAAGTTTTGTAATGAATTTATTAATGTCTTATCGGTAAAATATGTGTGTAACACCTAGACAGTAATGAAACTCGCAACAATGTAATATGTTATAAATTAATGTAGTGGTATTTTCCTTATAAGCAATGCTGTTGATATCAGATGTGTCTGTTGCATCCCGTGTACGTTTCCGCTGCGGTTACGGGGTGTTACAGAACTTGGTATCAGAGCCATTGGTTATAAAGAATTAGGATGTCTGAAAAAGATACCTAAAATATAACCAGTAGCTCAAGTATTATAGGATCTGAATATCAACTAATAATATATTGTGACGAGATCGGGATGAACTTGGATGGACAAGTGGGTTATTATGGTCCGGAACATAATAACAGACTTGTCTGCACGAGGGAATTCAGGGGAAGTCACGGGGAATTTAAATAGGTAAAATTGGCAACATATGTGTAAGTATATGATAATATTATTATGTGGTAAAATTGTATAAGTAAGTGCATGTTAATTTGATTTTGAATTACACTATAAAAAGGGACTATATGTTTGTTAACTTGTGTGCAGGTAAAAATGGCAAGAACACCTAGTGTGTCGACGGAAGAGGACCCGGAAGAGGTCAGTTCCGGGGCCTCTGGAAGCCCAAGTGTAGCACCCAGCTCCGAGCCTTCGGAGGCTAGTCATAGTACTTCTAGACAGACCACCCCAGCTAGGAGTGCTAGTTTACCCTCCCCTGCTAGGGTTACCAGGTCTCCTACCCCGCCCGCACCACAGACCGCTCCGATTCCCCCCAGACACGGTCCCCGCCTCACGGCGCGGATCAGTGCCCCGTATGTTCCGCCCACCGTTACCCCACCCAGATCCACATACCACCGGGGCGAGTCTTCCCGCCCCCAACCCGAGCCTGCGACCCTACCTGTGTGGGGTCTTCCGAGGCAGGAACGGGACTTGGCGGCCTGGCTACGTGTTCTCACCGAACAGGTGAACGAGCACTCTGCCGCCCTGGTCGTGGGGGTACAGAGGCGAGCGTACCTCGGGGATAGCATACAGGACCACCAGTATGCTATTAACCAGTTAAAGAGGGAGTGCTCATACTCCCACTGGTTGATCGACCAGATGGAAACCCGAATGCGGGTTATGGTGGCGGTGTTGGTGGTGCTGGTGGCGGTGTTGGTGGGGTTGGTTTACCACCATGTGTAGATGTGTTAGATGGTAGAATCTTGAACCGCTTTTTGATACTCCGTGTAAGTAGTTAGTGGTGATACTAACACGGAGTGAATCTTGTTTAGTTATAGTACAACCACTGGCCCATAGGGGGTCTCTTGTAGGGCATATCATTATCGATACTTTTGGGTATCATTCAAGCACTGACCCATTGCGGGTTATGTCGAGGATGATACCAACATAGGCCCTTTGTATTAAAACATAGTTATGTAATGTTGACTGAAAGTATGTAAACTGATGTTTGTGTAATATGAATCAATGTTTACTAATGAATGAAATATGTATTGTGTTTTATGATTTGAGATGGTATTGATTATATGTATTTCTTTGATGATTGTGTAGAATGGCACCGAAACGATCAACGAAAATATCGGAAGTAGATGTGAGCCGTTTGATTGCTCAACAGTTGGAGGCGGCGATACCAGATATAGCATCGCGCATCGCCGCCAGTATTAATAACTCGACCAATCCAACCCCTCCGAGCAATCAAACGCCCATAAATAATGACGGGGAACAAAATGCTAATCCTCCAAGGAATGATAACACTATTCCGAGTAATGACGCACCGCCTAGGGTGGTCGTTACTGACAGCAATGGCCCTATACCTACGGTAGAGACAAACCGTACGGAACCAATTCGTGCATCCAGGGGATGTTCGATCAAGGATTTCATGTTGTGCAAGCCATTAGAGTTTAGCGGGTCGGAAGGACCGAATGGGTTAGTTAAATGGATAGAGAAAATCGAATCAGTGGTGAATATTAGCAACTGTCCCGAGGACTGTATCGTTAAGTACGCCACCTGTACATTCACCGACCATGCCTTGACATGGTGGAACACCATAGTACAGACTCGAGGTCAGGTGGCGACAAACCACATGACCTGGACGGAGCTTAAGGCTCTTGTGTTGGAACATTTCTGTCCAAAGAATGAATTGCAGAAACTGGAAAATGAGTTGTGGAATCTGGAGATGAAGGGGGCGGACCACTTGGGTTATACCAATAGGTTCAATGAACTGTCACGATTAGTACCATGGTTGGTCACCCCGGAGATGAAAAGGGTGGAACGTTATATTTGGGGACTTACTCCAGTAGTGAGGAGTATAGTCAACGCGGGGGGACACCGGACGTATGAAAGTGCAGTGACACAGGCTGGCATAGTCACGTATGATTTCTTGCGGAGCGGATCACTAAAGGTGACAGGAGAATCCGCTGGGGGAAAACGGGGTGCGCATGATCATAGAATCCAAGAAAAGCAGCAAAGCAAACGAGCTAGGCCCGCTGCCCAGAGCTATGCCATGACTAGTTCGGGCGGAAGGCAAGAACCGCAGAAGGGAACGTTTCCTAGGTGCGGGAAATGTGGTTACCACCATAGTGGCGTGTGCAAGGAGGTGGTGTGCCACCGGTGTGGCAGGGTTGGACACTACGCACCAAATTGTAAGACAAATCTGAACAACCTGAACCGACAACCACAACCTATTCGGGCGCAACCATTTAGAACTCAACCAGCCCGACAGCAGAACCCGCAAGGAAACCAGATGGTGACCACTAGCCGTGCTTGCTACGAATGCGGCAGCACGGATCACTTCAAAAGGAACTGCCCGAAACTGAATCAGGGAGGAAACGGGAGACAACTCGCGGGTCAGCCATCGTCGTCCAATCCGGCGCGAGGCCGAGCATTTGTGATGGGAGCGAACGAGGCGCGCCAGGACCCCAGCGTAGTGACAGGTACCTTCCTCGTCTCTGATCATTACGCTTCTGTATTATTTGATACAGGCGCCGATAGAAGTTTTGTCTCCGTTAGATTCCTTTCGATAGCAAACCTTCCTATTGGTGAAACCATAGAACCCTACACCGTAGAGGTCGCTAACGGTAAAACCATGATAGTTAATCGGATTGTTCGGAATTGCCCTTTTATTCTGAGCGAACAATCCTTCCTGATTGACTTGTTACCGGTAGAATTGGGTAGTTTTGACGTGATAGTGGGAATGGATTGGTTGGCACGTAACAGGGTAGAAATAAACTGCGAAAAGAAAACCGTCAAGATCCGGGTGTCGGATGACGAGGAGGTATTAGTGCATGGAGAAAAATCCGGCACCATGATACCATTCATATCCCATCTCAAGGTGTTGAAATATATACGTCAGGGATGTGTGGCGTATCTAGCGAGCCTGACGGCCGCTGATTCTGAGGAAAAACGGGTGGACGATATTCCCGTGGTACGCGAATTTCCACAAGTTTTTCCAGAGGAACTTCCTGGTTTACCGCCAACCCGACAAGTCGAATTCAGAATCGATTTATTACCTTAAGCCGGCCCTGTTGCTAAGGCCCCTTACAGACTTGCACCGTCCGAGATGCAAGAACTATCCAACCAGTTGCAGGAATTGTTGGATAAGGGGTTTATACGTCCCAGTTATTCCCCGTGGGGTGCACCTGTACTATTTGTGAAAAAGAAGGACGGAAGCCTTCGAATGTGCATTGACTACAGGGAATTGAACAAATTAACCATCAAAAATAGGTATCCTCTTCCCCGAATCGATGATTTGTTCGACCAACTACAAGGTGCGAGCTATTTCTCAAAAATTGATCTTAGATCGGGATACCACCAAGTTAGAATTCAAGAGGAGGATATCCCAAAAACCGCGTTTCGGACTCGCTACGGCCACTACGAATTTTTAGTTATGCCTTTTGGGCTAACAAATGCGCCAGCGGTGTTCATGGATCTCATGAACCGAGTCTGTAAACCCTACCTCGACAAATTCGTCATTGTATTTATTGACGATATTTTGATATATTCAAAAAGTAAAGAAGAACATGAGCGACATTTGAGGTTAATTTTGGAGCTTTTGGATCAGGAGAAGTTGTATGCAAAATTCTCCAAGTGTAACTTCTGGTTACAAGAGGTGCAATTCCTCGGTCACGTTATAAACCACCAAGGAATACACGTTGATCCGAGTAAGGTTGAAGCTATTAAGAATTGGCAAGCGCCTAAATCTCCGAAGGAAATCCGCCAATTCTTAGGCTTAGCTGGATACTATCGTCGATTTATAGAGAACTTTTCCAGCATCGCCCAACCTTTAACCCTCCTGACTCAAAAGGATCGGAAATATGAATGGGGTGAAGAGCAGGAAACGGCGTTTCAAACGCTAAAACAAAGATTGTGCCAAGCGCCAATCTTAAGTCTTCCCGACGGAGACGATGGATTTGTTGTATATTGTGACGCATCCCGTAAAGGGTTAGGATGCGTGTTAATGCAAAATAAAAAGGTCATAGCCTATGCGTCTCGACAGTTAAAAGTTCATGAGAAAAACTACACTACTCATGACTTGGAACTGGGAGCAGTCATCTTTGCACTTAAAATCTGGAGACACTATCTCTACGGTACAAAGTGCACCATATTCACTGATCATAAAAGTTTGCAACACATATTCGATCAGAAAGAACTGAATATGAGGCAACGAAGATGGGTCGAGTTGCTAAGTGACTATGACTGTGACATACGATATCACCCTGGCAAGGCTAACGTTGTAGCCGATGCCTTGAGTAGAAAGGATCGAGTCAAGCCACTACGCGTGCGAGCGTTGGGGATGATAGTCCAGTCGAGCCTTTCGGATTTGATTCGAGTCGCTCAACGCGAGGCGTTGAAAGAGGGCCAATTGGATAAAGAAGGACTTTACGGGAATGAGAAGAATTTCGAACAGCGTGTGGACGAAATTCTCTATTTCAAAAATCGGATTTGGATCCCGACCCTCCATGACCTTCGTGATTTGATCATGGATGAAGCACATAAATCGAAATATTCCATACATCCGGGATCAGATAAAATGTACAAGGATGTGAAAGAATTTTACTGGTGGCCAGGTATGAAAAAGGATATAGCCACATACGTCGGCAAGTGTACGACGTGTGCGAGAGTTAAGGCGGAACACCAGAAACCCTCGGGAATGCTACAACAGCCGGAAATTCCCGAATGGAAGTGGGAGCAGATCACAATGGATTTTGTGACACATCTCCCCAAGACACCCCGAGGTCATGATGCGATTTGGGTAATCGTGGATCGATTAACCAAATCGGCACATTTTATTCCAATTAGGAATACTTTTAACACTGAGAGACTTGCGCAAATTTATATAAATGAAATAGTGTCTCGTCATGGCATCCCCATCTCGATCATCTCCGATAGGGATAGCCATTTCACCTCCAAACTTTGGCAAGCTGTCCAAGAAGCATTGGGAACACGTATTGACCTAAGCACAGCTTACCACCCTCAGACCGATGGTCAGTCTGAGAGGACCATTCAAACTTTGGAGGATTTGCTTCGTGCTTGCGTACTGGACTTTAAGGGAAATTGGGATCAACATCTCCCACTCGTTGAATTTTCCTATAATAACAGTTATCACAGCAGTATAAAGGCAGCACCTTATGAAGCATTGTATGGGCGGAAGTGCCGATCACCACTTTGCTGGTCTGAAGTGGGTGACCCGCAGGTCATTAGATCGGATCTGGTCCAGGAGACGACCAGCAAGATTCTTGAAATTAAGAACAACCTGAAAGCCGCGCGGGATCGGCAGAAGAGTTATGCTGATACCCGTCGAAAACCGTTGTCATTTGAGAAGGGTGAAAAGGTATACTTGAAAGTATCACCCTGGAAAGGAGTGGTCAGATTTGGAAAGGCGGGGAAGTTGGCCCCTAGATACATTGGACCATTCAACATCACTGCAAAGATCGGTCCGGTAGCTTACCGACTAGAACTGCCTGAGGAACTAAGTGCAGTTCATAACGTGTTTCATGTGTCGAATTTGAAAAGATGTCTGGCGGATGAGACATCGGTGTTACCCTTAGAGGGTGTTCAAATAAGTGATAGGCTCAACTTCGTAGAGGAGCCCATCGAAATAGTGGACGGTAAGATCAAGCAACTTAGACACAATAAGATCTCGTTGGTCAAAGTTAGATGGAATTCGCAACGAGGCCCAGAATTTACTTGGGAACGAAAGGATGAATTTCGGAAGAAATACCCCCACCTATTTCCTCAAAAGGAAGTAGTGGACGAGTAAAATTTCGAGGACGAAATTTTTATAACGGGGGGAGAATGTAACGATTCCGGCAAATCCAGGTATACCCTAGCCGGAATATACTATTTACGTGTTATTTAATACTGATTATATGAGTTATAGTACGTTTATACGAATATATATGGTTCACAGTATGAATCGTACTCAATTATATAGTGAATCGTATTGGAATTACAATTAATCAATGATCGGTTATTGAAACCCGAACGAATCGGGAATTATATTATAGACGAAGTATATAACGTTTAATGATATTTACGAAGTATTAATGCTTCGGGATAAGTAAATTATAGCACAGAAAAAGGATTTCGATTTAATGGTACGTCGGTACGCTAAACGAAACCTTTAACACCAAACCAAGCAAGAGACGATCAATCAAGCCGAAAAAGATGCGTAATTATTAATAATATGATGTTTTAATGTCATGAGTTAAGTTTTTAAAGTTTTTAAATCAGTTTTATATAAATTTTATGTTAACCCGAAAAACAACCATTTTAGGCTCGTTTCAAGCCGAATTACGAGTTTAAACGAGAAACGAACTGAACCAGATTATCCACAACATTATCCGGATTGTGTAATCCAAATGTGTGGCCATGGATTGAGATGTGGGCCCCCCCCCCCACACCACCATATGGCCGGCCCCTTTACACACCTTTATACATTTTCATTTCTTTTTTTTACTTCACAAATTCTCTCAAACTCTCTCAACCTTCAAACATCCATCCATTTCCTTGATTTCTACCAAAGACTTGAAGGTATAACACTTGTTTTGAAGCTTGAATCTTGTTTTTAATTTCATAATTCTTGAGAAAAGGAAGTTTCATGTGAAAAATGGGTGAAAACCCGAGATGAAACCGATTCTCGTGTGATCAAAGGATGTATACAAGTTATACAAAGGATCTTGATCCAAGTAATTAGTTAAAAGTGTTTAGAATGAATTTTTACGGTTGAAATCTTGTCAAATGAGTTTTCCATGTGAAAGACGGGTGAAAACCCGAGATGAAACCGACTCTTGCATGATCAAGAGATGTATACATGTTATACAAGGGATCATGGTCCAAGAAATGAGTAAAAAGAGTCGAGAACGGATTTTTACGGTCAAAATCGTTGTTTTGATGTTTTAACCGACACTAGGAAAGAAATGGCTTGATTGTGGGTATAACTTGCTTGGTGTGGTGTTGATGTGCTTGTAAGTGTTGTATCTAGCGGCTAGCAAAGGCTAGAAACCGAGATCCTTGCGATCTAAAGCTAGAAAACACAAAATAGTTCGGTTTTCGTGTGTTTATGAAATTTGGACAGATTTTCGTGTGCTTAGATTCGGGTCACGAAATTTCACAGAGATGATCTACACATGAAAATATGAGATCTGTGAATTTTTGGTAATTTTTGGATAAAAGATGAATATTTGGTGAATTTAATGCTCGGTTTTGGCCAAAAATAGTGAAAAATAGCTAAACATGATGAAAAATTCTGGAAAATTTAAGATAAGCTTTTTATAACATATAAAAGTCACCCACAAAATTTGAGCTCAGTTGGAAAAGTCTAAGTAGGCTTTTCGGTGAAACGAACTCTAGGGCTTTCTAGCTCGGTTTTGGGTGAAAATGGCTTGAAAAATAAGTATTAAATTCTGGAAAAATTCCAGGAAGTTATGAGGATGATAGAGATCATCCCAGAAAAATTTGGGATTTTTCTAAAGTGTTTTGATATTTTTGACATATTTAGTGTTTTAATAAGATTTAAAAATAGATAAATAAATGTAAATATAGGAAAATAAATCTGGAAAAATTCCAGGAAGTTATGAGGATGATAGAAATCATCCCAGAAAAAATTGGGATTTTTCTAAAGTGTTTTGATATTTTTGACATATTTAGTGTTTTAATAAGATTTAAAAATAGATAAATAAATGTAAATATAGGAAAATAAATCTGGAAAAATTCCAGGAAGTTATGAGGATGATAGAGATCATCCCAGAAAAAAATTTGGGATTTTTCTAAAGTGTTTTGGTATTTTTGATATATTTAGTGTTTTAATAAGATTTAAAAATAGATAAATAAATGTAAATATAAGAAAATAAATCTGGAAAATTTTTACATAATTCCTTACTGACAAATTAAGTTTTGTGCAAAATTTCAAGACCCGAGACTAATCGGGTAATTATTTGTGCTAAAAATAACATAAAAACAAGTTTTTAAAGCTTAAAACGTGTAAACCGGCAAAGTTCGCATAAGCGAGCTGACTGGTACATGAAAACTCTAAAAATGGACTATTTCATAAATCTAAGTAAATTAAGTAAAAACAAATCATCCGAAAATAATTCGGATGATTTGGGTAATTTTACCCGATTTTACCGTTTCCGGCACCGCAATGACGGAAACGGGCCCCACGGCCAAACGGGGTGTCAAACCGAGCTATAATTTCATCACTTTAACTAAATTGACTGTCAAACTCTAAGCAATGTCACAATCTGAGTCCTTAGAAGTGTCACGGGGTTAACATTGTCCCCGAATCGAGTACAGTACTGGGTTAACAATGTTCCCAGATGTACCGATTGATACGTATTTAAGTTATGGGAATTATATAGTAACGACTAGATATTATATTACAGATCCAGGCACGTAGCTGTTCCTTATATTACTCACCGACTCACAAAAAGGTGAGTTTTCACGAGCCCCTTTTAATGAATTGTTTTAATTATATTTTCCCGGGGGGGAAAACATGTTTTATTTAAAGTATTTAAGTACATACCGATCGTATGGAAATACTTGTACATTTATATATATATGGACTGATGCACAGAATATATAAAATGTTTATCATGTGTTATTGTTCTGGGGTAACATAGTTCCCAGGGGTTATTATTGTTCTGGGGTAACATAGTTCCCAGGGGTTATTATTGTTCTGGGGTAACATAGTTCCCAGGGGTTATTATTGTTCTGGGGTAACATAGTTCCCAGGGGTTATTATTGTTCTGGGGTAACATAGTTTGTTATTATTGTTCTGGGGTAACATAGTTCCCAGGGGTATTTATTGTTCTGGGGTAACATAGTTCCCAGGGGTTATTATTGTTCTGGGGTAACATAGTTCCCAGAAAAGTTAATGGAAATGTTCTGGGGTAACATAGTTCCCAGCATGATTATATTGTTAATAAATGATTATTAAAATGATTTGTCAGTGTTTACTTAAATTAGTGAAACTCACCAACTATTCGTAGTTGACCCGTTTTCTTTACATGTTTTCTAGGTATGCCCAAGTTGGAATGATTGATATGTGCTTAACTATCTGTGCTACCTGTTGGAAGCTTGCTGCTCTAAGTTTTGTAATGAATTTATTAATGTCTTATCGGTAAAATATGTGTGTAACACCTAGACAGTAATGAAACTCGCAACAATGTAATATGTTATAAATTAATGTAGTGGTATTTTCCTTATAAGCAATGCTGTTGATATCAGATGTGTCTGTTGCATCCCGTGTACGTTTCCGCTGCGGTTACGGGGTGTTACACAAACTTTGTGAACTAAGGATTAGTACACCGAGTAAGCTTTGTGATTTGTGTGAATACGTTTTCTTTGAAATTACAAGTGTTTCCGGGCAAACCTTGTTTTCCGGGCACACTTTATATTTCGGGTACACTTTTGTTCCCTCAATATACTTTGAAATTTCAAAACTTGATTTACTAAGTACACTGCATGCTAGAAATTCTTTTCCGGGCACACTTTGTACTCTGAGAGGATTATTCGGGTATACTTGGCATAAGAAGGTTGTTCGGGCACATTAAACATTGTGAATGTTGCTCGGGCACACTGTGCAACCAAGTATACTTGATTGAATATGTTTCTTATTCAATTAGGGTTTATGCTAGATTGAGCTTTTAATTTAAAATTAAGAAATTAATACGGGTATCTTAATTGATTCCTAGGAATGATGTTTATTTGATATTTAATACTTGATTATTTGCCTTGTGATTAAGTTCTCAAGAAATCTGGTATTTTGGGTAAGCTTTCTTCATAGTGTCTTGACTTTAAATTACCTAGCTTGACCAAGAAATGGTTGTAAATGAAAGGAGTCGGGCAAACTTTGTAAAGTTAAATGAAAATGTTACCAAGCAAGGTTTGATATTATATCGGGTAAGCTTTGTGCAAGTGGAAGAATACCGAGTAGACTTTGGAAATATTAAACTTTTCGAGTAAGGTTTTCTTAACTTAAATGATAATAAATGTTTTTAATAAATCAAGTGGATAATGTTACTGTTTGACAGCTAATAATTCACTAAATGACAAAAGGCATTTAAAACCCACTTTCAAAAGGTATATAAGAGGGAGTTAAGCATAATTTTTCAACATTACTTTTCCAACTCTCTCCTTCCACTGCAACTGCTTACTCCCAAAGAAACCTAAACCAACTTATCGCATTCATTTCTAATCCAAACCCTAACTTGAATCAGCCCTCTAATTCCGACTCGGTAAGCAATAATTATGTGTTTTTCGATCATGATTAGACTATAATGGGATATGATTATGTATTTTATTACTAATACTCTGTTTATGTGTTTAGGTTATAAACTTGTCGAAGAACAAGTTCTTGATGATTTTTCTCTCTTTCTTCTTCATTTTTATACCTTGAAATTACTTAAAGTACTGAACTTTATGACTAATTTCATTTTGAATGTGTTTGATTATGTTTTTCAGACATGGCGGATAATAATCAACCGAAGTATCCCTTTGAACAGAAGCATAATATGTGCGCCATGTTGCAGATTACTCCTGATAATGAGGAAGTGGCGATGATAATAACGTGTTTTTTGAGATCCAATGTTAGCTTTGCCTTCACAGAATGTCCAACCATTTATAGAAATCAATCACTTGATTTCTAGTGCTCGGAAAAACTTTATGATGATGTTAATGGACGACAGATAGAAGCCACTGTGGCTAGACAAGAGATTTACATCACAGAAAGACTAATCAAAAGATGCTTACAATTGCGTGATGACGACCACAATCCGATCAACTTCAATACTGATCACCTGATGAATATCTTTGAACAGACTATGGGATACTTGGGGACAGTATATGATGGGCAGTTTCAGAAGGGAATGTTCCCTTTGTTATACAGATTTCTTATTCACCATGTGATTCAAGGATTTGCTCCAAGGAAAGTCTCATGGACTCTGAAGAGTCATGATTAGCAAATGCTACAGTTGCTATCATTTATGACCTACCATTCAATTTTTCTAAGATGATCTTTGAGGGATTGGTAGCAAATCTGAAGAAGGTTGAGAAAGATAGATTTCTGCAATATCCCAGGTTCCTATAGATAATCTTCAACAGGGAATTGCATGATTTACCCACAATTTGCATTACTCATGTTTTACAGAATCCCAACACTTTCAAAAGAATAAAATATCCAGGTGTTGCCAATAGATTTAATACAAACATTCTGTTTGAGATTTTGCCATGGTTGTTGGACCATAACTTGAATGTTATGCTAGTTCCTGAGCTGAGCTCAGAGGAGGATGAGGAGATTGATGAGTTGGATGATGAAGATGATAATGATGATGATGCAGATGAAGGAGGGGCTGGAGGAGCCATGATTGTTGGTGCACATGATCAGGGGGAGCAACCTGAGGAACCAGAACAACCCATTATTCCAACACCACCACAATCACCATTACCCATTGACCAACTCATTATACCATCACCACCACAAACTCCACCACATAAAACCACTCAATCCCCACCCCAAACCTTAAGCCAATCACAGCCTAAAACATCAACACATACATCCCCAACACCACCAACTACTAGCCCAATTCATTCTGATCCATTTATTCTAAGCCCACCTCATACACAATCACCACCACTATCCATTTTCAAAACTCAAACCACAACCCAAGAACCACCTGAGTATGAACCATTCTCTACATCACCACCTACAACACCACCCACTGAACTTATTGAAAGAAAATGATGAATTGAGAAGGAGGAATGAGGAGTTTACAATGGAGAATGTTATGTTGATTGATTGCACGAGCTGAAATGAGAATTAAATCCATGGAGCGGGAGGTTGAGAAGACCTCAGCTGCCCCAAAACAGGGGCAGAATGAAAATGTGCCAACTGACTCCTTGGTGAATGTTGAGACAGAGATGGAAATAGGTGTAGAGACTGTTGATGGACTGAAATTGATTTTAAATGCATATGATGATGAGGATGAGGATAGTAAGGAGAGGAGAATAGAGGATGATGAGTATGAAGCTGATAAATCTGATATAGGAGAACAGGATTATGATGTGAATGATAAGATGATAAATGTTGAATGGAGTGAAAAGAATGATGAGGAGACAGGGAATGAGATTGAAAAGATTAATGATGAAGAGATAGTGACTACCATTGATATGGTCACTAATGTGTTGAATTCGACTAAAACTGATGAAATTAATGAAGGGAATACTGCTACTGAGGAGCCAATTACTACTGAAGTTGAGCAACTTGAAAGCTCCAAGAGGGTAGAGTATGACCTTGAATTAGAAGCACTTGAGAGAGAAATTGATGATTATCAGCAAACTGATGAGGAGGAAGAAGTGTCTAAAAGGATGGATAAAGGTAAAGAAAAGGTTACAGAAGAAGAGCCTGTTAAGGCTTATCCTGAGAAAGATATTCTGTTTAAAGATGATGATGTAGCTGCTGTTGCTGCTGCCTTGAAAGAACATGAAAATATTATCAGAGAAACAAGGGAAAGGGAGATACTGGCCCAAACCTTGACTCCAGAGGAACTGGCAGAGCAGAAAGCCTTGATCAACCAAGCCAATTTTGCCAAAGTAATAAATGAAGAAGTGGCTGATCAAGATGTGATTGAGGCTTTGATTAAGTTAAAAAGAGTTGAGGAAGCTGACAATTCCTTAGCTATGGTGGCTAGCATGTTTCAATCTCAAAGTCAACCAGTAAGTAAGTCAACAGAAACTACTGAACCGACCAATCTGAATACTGAAATGATGATTGAAGAAGAAATTGGTGAGTCCATTGCTTCAATGGCTGCCAAGAAATGGGCTGAGCAAGTGAAAGAAGATCTAAAGAAAAACCCAACTGACAGCTGGCCTGAAAGGATAAAAGTGACTCTACCTCAAGAATCAGAAACAATCCATCAAAAGAAAGAAAGACTTTCTAATCTATATGAACAATTTTCTGAGAAAGTCAACAGATTTGCTAAGATTTACATGAGAAGAAAGAGGACAAATGTGCAATCTGAAGATGAAAGATCTGCAAAGAAAGGCAAGTGGGATGATAAAAACCAAATATTTTATACAAACTCATGATGATGATGATTCAAGCCCAATCAGGGCAGTCCCATTGCAAACCTTGCAACTAGGTGAACCATTCAAGGTGTTCCTGATGTGCCTATTAGAACTGAACCAAATCCAGATCATCCACCCTCTGATGAACCCAAAATAGATGTTGTAAATGACTCAACTGAAGAGGAGGACGAGTCTGATGAATCTGATGATGATGATAATCCTGATGAGGATCAAGGAAAGAGTGCCAAGACTGCCTATGTTGAGTCCCCACATGTGACAATGACTGATGAACAAAGGGATAGCAATGAGCAGAGTTTATTGAATGCCAAACTGAACAATCCTTTGATTATGAAGTTGAAGGCACTGGGTGTGAAATTTGAAAGTGTGGCTCATATGAATGATGATGAGTTGAATAAGGCATGGTTACTCAAAAAAGGATCTAACACACTTCAAATTTGACCAAGATCTATATAACAGTGAAAGAGCAAAAGTAATTGAAAAGTGTGTAAAGGAGAATAAGAAGATTGAAAAATTGGAAACTTTGAAAAAGAAGTTTGGAGGTATGTGTGGATACCTGCTGGAGAAAGGATTGAAGCCTGAAATAGTCGAGAACTTAACAAGAGAATCAGTGTTGGACCAGTATAATAAATTGAAAAGAAAAGAAAAGGTGAAGAGGGTACAAACTGAGAGCTCTACTAAAAAGTCTGAAACATCTGTTGAGCCTCCAACAAAGAAAAGAAAGATAATGACTCTAAGGGAGAAACAGAAGATTTAGGGTGAGAAAGAATTGTCAAAGGAAGTACCTGTTGTTGACAGATCTATCCCAAAGGAAGTGAATTCTGAACCTGAAGATGAACCTATTGTCCCTTGGGAGAATGAAGAGATGATAAATATTCTAAGGGGCATAATGATTAATCAAAGGGGAATGGATGAAGCCTCTTTTGATGCCTTGGAAAAGCAAGACTTGAAAGAACTCTTCTATATCCAAAAGGCTGAGTGGGAAAAAGCTCTTAGGGAAGATCATAACCCTTGTAGAAGGAAGATTTATACCTACAGGACTGTCAAACAGTCCTGGGTTAGCTAAAATGATGATGACTCTAAAGAACAAGCAGGACAGGATCTTGTTGAACTAGCTAACCTTCCACCTGAAATGGTAGAAGCAATCTACATCAACACTTTCAACTTAAGGCCAGGAAAACCCAAGAAGTCTATTCCGTTCAGGCCTCCAATTTCAAGAAGACATCAACAAGGTGGAAGAGGTGAATCAAGTAGGTCTGTACCACAAAGAACAACAAGACCACAATCAAATGTGGATCTTCCAAGAGAACTCTACTATGATTCTGTATCTGAATGTTTGAGAGTGATTATGGAAAGCCGAAAATTGAGAGAGATAGTTGTGAGAGGTGACTTTTATGAGTACACTCAAGAACAACTAGAAAGAATGGCCACACTTAACCTGTATGATTATAGAAACAGAAAAAAGATGGCAGGAAGGAAAATGAACGACCTCTCAAAGTTTTTGAAGGAAGAAGCTGACAAAGGATTTAAGTTCTTAAAAGAAAAGAGAAGTTGGAGAATGATTCAACTTCACAAATCAAGAAGGTTAGAGAAGCTAAAGAAAATGGACAATGCTGAACTGTATTACCAAATGAATGTCAGAGACATAAATCCTTTGTCAAACATGAACACATGCATAAGCCTTGAAAGAAGAATGACACGCCCCAACTACACAGTTCAAAGAAATGGCATAATAACAGAAGTTGAATACAAAGAAAATGTTAGCCATTACTTGCTGAGAAACTCTGATGGAAGAATACTGGGGATAATCAAGAAGGATGAAGACTTGACTTACTTGCATGATGAGGATCTGATGGATATAAGGGATTTGGTCATACCAAGAAGTCATACTCACTACCAAATCCTTGATATATTTAGGCTGAGAGCTACATCAGTAATAGTAAACAGAAGACAAGCCGCCCATAATGCAAGGAAGAGACAAGATTCATAGATTAGGCATTGTTATGTAATGTCTTCGGACAGAAGTTTGATTATGTAACTTGTTTATCTTATGAATATGTACTTTGATTTTGGTTTGATTTGTATTTTGACTAAATGTAAGTAACCATAGGAATGTTTTGGGTCAGCTGAGGTGTTCCAATCTAGGGGGGAGAGTGTTGAGTCAAACAATTGACCTAAGGGGGAGATTGTTGAATCAAAATTTTGACCAAAGTGAGATATATGGAAGATTGGAATCTTCTCAACCTCCTCAGAAGTCGCTAAGTGTGGATCCAGGCACACCTTAGACCTCCGAGCAAGCTTTCACTTAGCTCGGTACGATATTTTGTCTATCGGGCAATGTTATCTTCAAAAAGTCTTCTTTAGTGGATATCCGAGCAGGGTTTGCAAATTAGTACATTGTCGGGCAAGGTTCACTAGTTTATGCAGATCCGGGCAAGGTTCACTTTATCTAGCAAGTCTGTTCTTTAGAGGCAAGTAAAGATCACTCCCGAGTAAGCTTTTGGCTAACCAAGCTCATGAAGCCAAGTGATTGGAAGACCGGGCAAGGTATTCATTAATAATAGTGGTCCAAGTAGGCTTGATGTTTTAAATGAAATATTTCTAAGTAACATCGGGAAAGGTTCAACTCAAGCAAGGAACAGTGCCACCGAGCACACTTTGCTAATAAGTTATTCTCTTGCAATGAGTTGAGTGTACCTTCGAAGAACAAGGTTGCTCGTAAGGGTTTGTCGGGCAAAGTCTGGCAAAGTCAAGAAGACTGAAGTCTACCCGGTGAGTATTTTACTTGGTAAAATACTCTTCAAGTAAAGTCTACCCGGAAACTGATCTCGGGCACACTTCTATGTTACCAAGTCATGAAGGATGGCAGAGTACACAGCCTACTCGGAAAAGAATATTGTTACAAAGCCTACCCGGAAGACTTGTTTTACACTTAGAATATTTCTGATTATGTAATTTGAATATGTATTTACGTTTGGGGTTTCTAGAAGGAATGACAGTTGTCCTAGGGTGGCAGGCCTATAAATAGAATGTTTTAGGGCATGCCGCCTAAGGACCAGCTAAGAATTTTGTGCCTTTACACTTTTCGGATAAGAAAGAATATTTCTCGAAAGTGACGGCGGTCCTAGAATAGTACGAATAAAACTTTCCTTCAAGAAACCCTAAATCGATTACCCTTTGTATGATGAACATTATATAAATGGAAATATTATGAGTGAATCTTGTGTGTGTTAGTTACCTTTGATTACTGTTTAGCAACCACATCGTTTGTTATTGATTACGCCTTTAACAAAAGGTAATCTTTCTAAATATAGCAACCCGTCATTAACTCTCTTGTCGACACATCTATTTGTGTGAGTTATGGCATGATTTGAGTAAGATCCATCTGAAATCAAAGACCTGACAATATTTTTAAATAAATTTAAATGCTTAAAATGAGTCTCAATATCTTTCGAAAATACCAAAATATCATCTGTGTAGTCAATTTTAAAATTTTAAAAAGGAATGAATATGTCGTTCATAATTTTTTGAAATTTCGAAGGCGCATTTTTATAACCAAAAGGCATAACATTTCACTCATATAGACCAAAAGGAGCATTAAAAGCTTTTTTATACCTATCCTTTTGGTCAATCTGAATTTGCCAGTACTTCAATTTTAAATCAAATATTGAAAAGATTAATGAATCATATAATTTGTCTAACAAATCTTTTTGGTTGGAATTGGATATCTTATCCACTTTTGAACCTTATTAAGAGGCTTATAATTTATTACTAATCTTCTCACACCTCTTTCCTTTAGAATTCTTATTTACATAAAAGGCAGTGCATGACTAAAGAGATTTTGAGGGATGTATCAACCCTTTTTGTTGAATTGAAGATATTTCTTTTTTACATAACTCCAAGGATTTAGACTTCATTTGACATGGCCTTGCTTTTTTTGGAAAGTTACTTTCATGAAAATCCTCTTCGTATGGAAGAGAAACTATATGTTGTTTTCTATCCGAAAAGGCATTTGAATTATCATTACATATATCATTTGTAAATTGGCTCTTTAACAACTCAATTTTTTATAATAATTTTGGATTTTTTAGGTTTTCTTCAATTGTATGTATATTGTATTCTTCTTTAAGGAAATTAATTTGGCTAGTCTTTGCTTGGATTAATATTTCATTTATCATTTTCTCAATGGGTTGAGTTATCAACTCAAAGTAAAGGTTTTTTTAAATTATATGTCATTGTGAACCCCCTTATATTGACTTCCTTTAATGAAAATATTTTTTATAAAAAAGTAGCTCCTAGTATAACTTCATTAGATATATTTTTAACTAGCAACAATGAAGTATCAATACATTCTCCATTATTGCATATTTTTGCTTTTGGTAGTTTATATTTCACTCTCATATCTTGGTGATCTACTGTTCGAAGGATATGTGTAGTTTTTTCAAAGTATTTTGTGGGTATAAGTCATTCCCTTAAACAACTTAAGCCAGTTCCTGAATAAATTAGGGCGATAAAATCGTTTTTCGAATTGTTCTCAATTAGTAAAGTTACTTTTACTAGGCAATTTTGAGAAATAATATTTTCTATTATATGAATGAATATGTTCATCTTCTTCATTAAGAGGAGGAAATATTTATGAATAAGAAGGGGATTTGAATGAAGTCTCTCCAATAGTATTATAAATACAAGTTTTTTCAAGATCTAGGATTCTTTTCTCAAAGTCATGACCCTGTTTTTTAAATTTACTATTTCCCCTTTTATTTTTAGACTTCGATCTTAAAATCTTCAGGGGTTGAAGAATTATGTTTTTTATTATTCAATCTATCATGGACTTGTTTCATAGTATAAGGACCCCTAAGGGCTAGCGATTACATTATTTATAACGTTTTAGGGATGCATAAACCCATGTAATCATTTTAGTGACTCGATTTAATAAGTGGTAAAGAGTTGGACATGTTCACCTTTGTTATGATCAGTGTAGTTCACTGATATATTCTTCTTGTCACCTCGGACCTATAGTACAAGAATAACCATTTATAAATACTGGATAAACGATCTAGTTTTAGACCTTTAGTCTATTTGCATAATTATTAGCTTGATAACAATTTCTCTTTTATAAAATACTTCAACCTTTAGTCAATGAAGTTTCATCATTTAAACACTACTATTCTTCTTCATAAAGAAACATATATACTAAGTTTTTCTATTTTTTAAGAAACATTATAAAATCTTTATAATTATAAAGAAATAATATTTTATCTGTACCATCGTCTTATGAAAACTATATTTCACTAATTATATAATCAAGGTATAGACTATACCCTCGACTAGAGTCTAAGCCATATATAATAAAATAATCGGGCGGAACCGCTACCTTGTATGGCTTGTATTTCTAGAAATGCCTAAGCTTGAGACGGGCAACACTCCTACTTGTCGTCGGTAGCGAGGGAATAATCTAACAAAACTTCTTCGCATTGCACATATTTCGAGGACGGATCGTCAGGGCGGTAGGATCAAAGCACGTATTTCGTGATAAATGATTGTGATGTGAGATTTTGGGTTGCATAAAGCAGAGCCCGACACCCCTATTTATAGAGATGAGATTGTGACTCATCGCAATACGCGATGGGTCGAAAAAGGGATCCATCGCGTATCATGATGGATCTGTTAATCGCCTCTGAATATTATATTACATCGTGTATCGCGATGGATGTCTAGTTCGGCCATCGCGTATCATGACACCGCCCACTAGGTTTGATTAGTCACCTAGTAGACATGCAACGTATTGCCACGTGGCACTAGGTGGCTGGCAACGTGTCACGATTACTTCGTTTGGTTATCGCGTATCGCGATGCCCCAAAAGGTTAGGCGAATGCGTATCGTAACAGTGCCCATCCTGGGCACTATGATGTACCCACTGCCTATCGCGATGGGTTATTCATTTGATCCAAAGTGTATCGCTATGCTAAGCATAAAAGAATATTACTACGAAATCTCCATCTCTTATAAAGAGCTTCCAAATTTATTCCACTTTTCATGTGGGATGAAATTATTTTCCTTATTTATACCCATGGAAAGGATATCCATTTTCTTCCTCCTTTCCATGTGGGATGGAATCATTTCCTTTACATGGAATGCTTCCATCTTTATAATCTTATATATGTTATTATTTTTCTACCATATTTATATTAAAATATTTTAGGCCTTGTATTTTTTTAAAGTTGACATTTTAACCCAAAAATAAATATGATATTTTTCGAGATGTTACATCCTCCCTACCTTGGAACGAATCTCCTCCTAGAGATTTGTTAAAATAAGTGTGGGTATTTCTTTCTCATCTCAGATTCCATTTCCTAAGAAAATTATGTTCCTCTTGGAGAATTCCATCTTATTTTGACTAATTTCTGTTTTCGCCTTTTAAGATTCTTAACTTTAAAATCTTCAACTTGCAAAGGTTGTTCTACAATTTTCAGATTCTCATGGATTTCAACATCTCTTAAAGGCATAGCTAAAGTTTCATCAGCCAGACACTTACGTAGGTTGGAAGCATGGAACTCGTCGTGTATTCCATTCATTTCTTCGGGAAAATGATAGCAATAAGCTCAATGCCGATTCGCTCAAGCACTTTGAATGGTCCAATAAAACGTGTACTTAGTTTTCATTTCTCTCCGAATCGGACAACACCTTTCCAAGGTAATACCTACAATAACACTTTATCGCCTACTTGAAATTCCAATGGATTACGACGGATATCAGCATGACTCTTTTGTCGATCTCTCTCCGTCTTAAGTAGCTCACGGATTTTTAATACTTTATCGGTGGTTTCTTGGACTATTTCCGGTCCAGACATTTGGTTATTTTCAATTTCAAACCAACATACTGGCGTTCTACATTTTCGTCCATACAAAGCTTAGAACAATGCAGTTTGAGTACTTGTGTGGTAACTATTGTTATACGAGACTTCAATTAGGGGAAGAAGAACGTCCCAACTTCCTCCTAAGTCGATCACACAAGCTCGGAGAATATCTTCAAGTGCTTGAATTGTTCTTTCGCTCTACCCATAAGTTTGAGGATGATAAGTAGTGCTAAGATTTAATTGAGTTCCTAACGCTTTTTGGAAACTGTACCAAAAATGAGATGTAAATATACTATCTCTATCAGATATGATAGATAATGGCACACCATGTAATGATACAATGTTGTTTACGTATATTCATGCCAATCAATCTATAGAGTAAGATTAGTTTATAGGTAAGAAATGAGCGGATTTGGTTAACCTATCAATGATAACCCAGATTGCATTATCATTTCCCATTTCCAAACGGAAAGTTCGGGTTGCTGTAGCAAACCCAAAGGCTTTTGGTGCTCGGCTTTTACTTGTAAACATGTTAAACACTTGGCTACATGCAGATCAATTTCTTTTTCATTCCATTCCACTAGTAATTAAGTTTAATATTCTGGTACATCTTATCGCTACCCCGGTGCATCATGTATTTCGATTTATGAGCTTCACTCATTATCTTTTCACATAGCTCTCCAATGATCGGTATCCAAATCCTGTTTCCAGGTCTGAGTATACCGTCATCACCTTTGACTAACGAGTAAATGGTGCCATTACGCTTTTCTTCAGAGATGTTTTTTTCTTCAATGGCTTGCTCTTGGGCTTTCTTAATTTGTTCGATTATATCTATATAAAGTTCTAATCTTAATGTTAGTGCACGGTTTTGCGTCTTGAGTCTTTGTCTTTATCTTTAATGTATTTGTCATTTTTGTTTAATGTAATAAACAAGTATTTATCGTTTTAGTTCGTTATATGTAATGTCTAGTTCGATAAGGTTGTTTAGCGAACTAAACATTAAGTTTATTCCCTCCCGATTCGTTAGGGGATGTTAACGAATCAGGGGGTGATTCGTTAAGTTGTTTACTTTATTTATGTATGTAACGAAGTAGTGTCTAGTTCGCTAGGGAATGTTAGCGAACTGGACCTATCTTCTATTTATAGTGAACTCTGTTCACAAGTAATTTAAGTTTTGAGGGATAATTAACGATACGCTGTCCAAACTCTCTCTCTCTCTCGATCTTCATCTTTAATCTTTTTCAACTACTAATATACTGTTAATATATATATACATATACTACACATAATCAAACGTAATTATGAGCTAGATCCATATTGAGAATTAATCGAATACACACAGATCTGAGATCTGTTATAGTTATTAGGATTGATCTCCGGGTTCCAACAAGTGGTATCAGAGCTTTCGGGGCTCAATTACACTTGATTTGGTGGTTTATTTAGTGTATTGGACGTTTAATTAGTATTTGATATTAATAGTTTTCTGTTTGGGTGACTTTGGATCAATTTGAGTTTGAATTGACTGAATTATGGTAGGTTTGGACTGGATTTGAGTTGGTCAAGGTATAGGTTTGGACTGAATTATGATAGGTTTGGACTGGATTCGTCATGGAATGTTGACGAATGGAGTCTAATTCGTTATAGGTGGTTCCAAGCTCATAATAAATAGGTGGTTCCAAGCTCATAATAAAGTGAGTTCACACACATGAGAGATGTGAGGTTCTCCATAAGTTATTATTCTCTCCATTATGTAATTATTCTTTATTTATCAATAAACCGTATTTAACGTATTTGTATTCGTATTGTATAATCGATGTATCATAGCGGCTAGATCCGTGGAAGGTTTCAATACTTAAAGCTTGAACCCTTTTGGGTTTCTCATGTTCCTTTCGACTTAATGCGTCAGCCACCACATTGGCTTTACCTTCATGATAAATGATTTCGCAATCATAATCATTTAAGGTTTCCATCCACCTTCGTAGAAGCATGTTAAGGTCTTTCTGATCAAATATGTGCTTTAAACTCTTATGATCAGTGTACACGATAAATCTAACTCCATAGATATAGTGCTTCCATAGTTTTAAGGCGAAAATTATGGCACCTAACTATAGATCATGAGTTGTGTAATTATCTTTGTATACTTTTAATTGACGAGAAGCTTAAGTTATTACTTTCTTTCTTTGTATTAGTACACATCTAAAACCTGAATGAGATGCGTCACTAACTACAATTAAATCTTCCGTACCATCTTGCAAGTCCAATATTGGTGTGTTGGTTAGCTTTTGTTTAAGTAAGTCAAATGCTTCTTGTTGTTTAGGTCCCCATTCATACTTAACGTTCTTTCGAGCTAACGAAGTTAGAGGAGCGGCTATACGCGAGAAATTCTCAATGAATCTTCGATAGTATTCCGCCAAACCTAAGAAACTTCGGATTTCTGTTGGCGAATTTGGAATATCACACCTAGCTATCGCTTTAATTTTGGTAGGGTCTACTTGAATTACTTTAGCATTAACCACATAACCAAGAAATTATACTTCATGAAGCCAGAATTCACACTTTGAAAACTTAGCGTACAATTTCTCGTTCCTATGTATTTCAAGTAGGATTGTAATATGTCTTCCGATTTAGAACAAAATGAGTATATCGTCAATGAATACAATTACAAATTTATCTAAATAAGGTTTGCAAATTTTGTTCATCATGTCCAAGAAAGCGGCTGGGGCATTAGTGAGTCCAAATGGCATTACGATGAACTCATAATGTCCATACCTTGTGCGCAATGTTGTCTTCGGAATGTCTGTCAGGTCCCCGATTTCAGGTAGATCTTACTCAAATCAAGTCATAACTCACACAAATAAATGTGTTGGCAAGGGAGTTAATGACGGGTTGATATATTTAGAAAGATTACCGTTTGTTTAGGGCGGAATCAATAACAAAGAGGGTAGTTGCTAAAAAATAATCAAAGGTAACTAACACACACAAGATTCACTCAAAAGATTTCCATTCATATTATGTTCATCATACAAATGATAATCGATTTAGGGTTTCTTGAAGGGAAAGTCTGTTCGTACGATTCCTAGGACGGCTGTCACACTCAGAAATATTCTTTCTTATCCTAAAAGTGTGAATGCCTGAATCCGTCCTTAGGAGGCGTGCCCTAAATTATTCCTTTTACACACCTGACACCTCCTTTACAGTTGTCATTACTTCTAGAAACCCTGAATGCTAATACATATTCAAAATTATTCTATGTGTAAAACAAGTCTTCCGGGTAGGCTTTGCAGCAATATTGACTTTCCGAGTAGACTTTGTGCTCTGCCTTCCTTCAGTACTTGTTAACATAGATGTGTGCCTGGGATCAGTTTCCGGGTAGACTTTACTTGAAGAGTATTTTACCAAGTAAAATACTCACCGAGTAGACTTCAATCTTCTTGACTTTGCCAGACAAACCCTTACGAGAAACCTTGTTCTTCAATGGTCCCTTAAACTCTTTACTAGAGAATAGCTTATTAGCAAAGTGTGCTCGGCAGCACTGTTCCTTGCTTGAGTTGATCCTTGCCCGATGTTACTTAGAGATATTCCAATAAAACATCAAGCCTACTTGGACCACTGTATTATTAAAGAATACCTTGCCCGGTCTTCCAATCACTTGGCTTCATGAGCCTGGTTAGCCAAAAGCTTACTCGGGAGTGAACCTTACTTGGCTATGAAGAACAGACTTGCTTGATAAAGTGATCATTGCCCGGATTTGCATAAACTAGTGAACCTTGCCTGGTAATACACCAATTTGAAAACCCTTCCCGGATATCCACTAAAGAAGACTTCTAGAAGATAACCTTGACCGATAGACAAAATATCATACCCGACTAAGTAAAAGCTTGCTCGGAAGTCTAAGGTGTGCCCGGATCCATACTTAGCGAATTCTGAGGAGGTAGAGAAGATTCCAATCTTTGAGTCAACAATCTCCCCCTAGATTGGAACACCTCAGCTGACCCAAAATATTACACTTAGTCAAAATACACATCAAATTAAAATCAAAATACATATTCATAACAAAAATCAGATAATTACATATTCAAATTCTGTCCGTAGACATTACAAAACAAAGCCTTTACTAATGATCATTTCCTTTTTCTTCTTGCATCATAGTAGTCTTGCCTTCTATCTGCCATGACCGTTGCTGCCCTTTGTTTGAAGATTTCCAAGATTTGGTAGTGAGTGTGATTCTCTGGAATGACCAAATCCCTGATATCAGTTAAGTCTTCATAGTGCAGATAGGTCAAGTCTTCATCTTTTCTGATCACTGCCAAAGCTGCTCCATCTGAATTTCTCAGAACATAATGGCCTGAATTCTCCTTATATTCAACTTCTGTAATTATGCCATTCTTCTGCACGGTATAATTTGGTCTTCCAATTTTTCTTTCCAATCTTATGCAGGTATTCATATTTGACAGAGGATTTTTATCTTTGATGTTCGTTACATATCTCAGCTTGGCACTGGCTATTTTCTTTAGCTTAGCTGTCCTTCTTGTTTTCTCAAGATTTTTCATTTTCCAGCTTTTCTTTTCTTTCAAGAAGGAGAAACTCTTGTCAGCTTCATCTCTTAAGAACTTTGAGAGTTCATTTTGATGTCTTCCGGCCATCTTGCTTGTATCATGATAGTCATAAAGGTCAAGCTTTCCCATCTTATCCAACTGCTCTGGTGTGAACTCAGCAAAGTCTTCTTTCACAATAATGTCTCTCAGTTGCTTGCTTTCCATCACTACTTTCAGTGTTTGAGAGACTGGATCTTAGTAGAGTCTTCTGGGTAGATCCACATCAGATTATGGTCTTGTTGTTCTTTGTAGTCCAGCTCCACTTGATTCTTGTCTGTGAATTGTTGGTTGTTGTCTTGATGTAGATGGCCCTGTTTGTGTGGCCATCCTTGGTTAACTGGGTGCCTCTACTTCAAACCTTTTATGGTACCTACTCCTCAACATTTCAGCAGGAAGATTTACCAACTCTTCAAAATTTTCACCTCCTTTACTAAATAGTCTAGCAATCATCTCATCAGTTGCTTCATCTCTTAATAAACCAGCATGTACAAATCTCCCTCCAATAAAGCTTCTGGGATTTGACCCCTTCAACAAAACCTTCTCCCACTCAGCATTTTTCATATAAAACATTTCTTTCAGTTCATCCTTGGTTAATGCATTAAAAGCCTCAACATCCATCCCTTTCTGAGTAGTCATTACCCCTCTTCAAATGTCAATCATTTCATCATTTTCCCAAGGAACAGTGGGTTCTTCAACTGGTTCAGGTTTTACTTCCTTTGGGATGGGACAACTTCTCCTTTCTTTTCATATTGTTCTTTCAGTTTCTCCCTTAAGGTTCTGATTCTTCTTTTCTTTGCATGAGGTTCATCAGATTGTTCAGACTGCTTAGTGGAGATCTCAAGTTGTAACCTCTTCAACTTTTCTTTTCTTTCGAATCTGTTGTATTGGTCCAACACTGATTCTCTTGATAAACTTTCAACTATCTCAGGCTTCAGCCCCTTTTCCAATAGGTATCCACACATACCTCAAAATTTTTCTTTTAAGGTTTCAATATTTTCAATCTCTTCATTTTCCTTGACACACCTTTCTTTCACCTTTTCTCTTTCACTGTTGTAAAGATCTTGAAGCTTGTTAAAGTTGAAATGAGTTAAGTCCTTTTCTGAATAGCCATGTTTTCTTAAATATTCTCTGTATTTCTGGCTATCTCTATTCTTTTGTTCCATCTTTTTCTTGATAACCTCTCTCTCCTTGTCTAGTTTCTTTTACAACTGATCATAATCCAGATCAGCCAAAGCTTCAAAACTTATTCCATAACTTCTCAGCTTCACAATCAATGGATGTTTCCTTTTGGCTTCCCTTATACTCAGCTCAATGTTTACCCTTTGTTCATTAGTCATTGTGACTTATGGGGACACAACATCAGCAGCTTCAGCACCTTTTCCATTATTTTCATCATCATTATCAGATTCATCAGACTCATCCTCCTCCTCAGTTGATTCATTAACTGCATCAATTTTGAGTTTATCTGAAGGTGGATGTTCTAGGTTTGGATTACTCACAACAGGAACATCAGGAACACCTGGAATCTTTTCACCTGGCATCAATGTTTGCAGTGGGACTGCCCTGATTAGACTATCTTCATCATCAGGAGTTTCCACATAACACTTATTCTTTTCATCCCACTTTCCTTTCTTCTTAGGTCTTTCATGTTCAGACTTTTCAGATGCCCTCTTTCTTCTCATATAGGTCTTAGCAAACCTGTTGACTTTCTCAACAAATTGTTCATACATATTGGAAAGTCTTTCTTTCTTTTGTTGTAGTGTTTCATGAGATTGAGTCACACCTTCCCTTTTTGGCCAGCTATCAGTTGGGTTTTTCCTGATATCTTCTCTTACTTGCTCAGCCCATTTCTTGGCAGCCATTGAAGTAATTGACTCACCAATCTCCTTTTCAACTATCATCTCTGTATTCATTTTGGTCGGTTCTGCAGTTTCAGTTGATTTCTTTTCAGGTTGACTTTGGGGTTGAAACTTGCTAACCACCATAGCCAAGGAATTGTCTGCTTCCTCAACTCTTTTCAGTTTAATCGGGGCTTTAATAACAATCTGATCCTCAACTTCATCTTCATTTATCATTTTGGCTACATTGGCTTGAGGGATCAGTACTTCCTGCTCTGCCGATTCCTCTGGAGTCAAGGTTTGGGCCAATATTTTCCTCTCCCTTGTTTCTCTCATAATATTTTCATGTTCTCTCCTGGCAGCAGCAGAAGCTTCTACATCATCTCTAAACAAGATGTCTTTCATAGGATTTTCCTCAACAGGCTCTTCTTCAGTAACCTTTGCCTTTCCTTTATCCATTCTTTTCTGCACATCTTCCTCATCTTCATATTGTTGATAATCATCAATCTCCTTTTCAAGTGCCTCTAGTTCTTCATCATGCTCTACCCTCTTGGAGCTTTCAGGTTGTTCAATTTCAGTAGATATTGGCTCCTCAGTAGCAGCATTGTCTTTATTAATTATATCATTTTGAGCGTCAGTCTGAATATAAAAAACATCAGTAGCCACTTCAGTGGTAGCCACATTCTCTTCATCATTTGTCTTTTCAATCTCATCTCATGTTTCCTCATTATTCCTCACTTCATCATCCTCCTCACTCCACACAACATTCACAATATCATCATTTACATCATAATCTTGTTCTCCAACATCATATTTGTCAGCTTCATAGTCTACATCCTCCATTCTCCTCTCCACACTATCCTCATCATCATCGTATGCATTCAAAATATATTTCAATCCATCCACAGTCTCATCACCTGTCTCCTTCATCACTTCCACATTCTCAGCATCAATTGCAACCACATTCATATTCTCCCCCTGTTTTGAGGCAGCTGAGGTCTTCTCAACCTCCTGCTCCAGGGTTTGAATTCTCAATTTAGCTCGAACCAACTGATCTTACAACATAACCTTCTCCATTTTCACCTCCTCATTCCTCCTTTTCACTTTAGCATTTTCTATCATTAAATCCAAATTTCTTCCAAAAAGGTCTGTATCAGTATGTGGGGTTGTAGGTGGTGATGTAAAGAAAGGTTCATGTTCAGGTTGTTCTTGGTTGGGGATTTGGGTTTGGATAATTGGTTGTGGTGGTGATTGTGTCTGGGGTGGACTTGTAATAAATGAATCTGTTTGAATTGGGCTAATGGTTGGTGGTGTTTGTGGTATTGGAGATGTATGAGTTGGTGTATGAATTGATGTTTCAGGATGGCTCAAGGTTAAGGTTTGGGTAGGCGATTGAGTGGTTTGGTGTGGTGGAGTTAGTGGTTGTGATGGTATGGGTTGGTCAGTGGGTAAAGGTTGGTGTGGTGGTGTTTGAGGTGGTTGTTCTGGTTCGTCATGTTGCTCCCCCTGATCAAGTGCATCAACATCCATGGCTACTCCAACCCCTCCTTCATTTCCATCATCATCATTATCTCCATCATCAGAATCATCATCATCACCCTCAACATCATCTTCCCCTTCTTCCTCCTCTGAGCTCAACTCAGGTACTGGCATAATCTCCAAATCATGGTAAAATTTTATGCTAATTCCCTTTTGAAATTACCTATCATGTACTGTCCCCTGATATCCAATCGTCTGTTCAAAGATCCTCATCGGGTGATCAGTGTTGAAATTTATAGGGTCATGGTCATCATCATGTAACTGCAAATATCGTCTAATCATTCTTTCAGTTATATGTATTTCTTGGCTTGCAACAGTTGCTTCTATTCTTCGACCATTTATTGCAGAGTGCTAGAAATCGAGCGAATGATTTGTATAAATTACTGGGCACTCTGTGGAAGCAAAACTCACATTTGATCTTGCCATCCCTGTAATCATTCTTGACACAGGCTCATTGTCAGGAGTGACTTGCAACAGGGCACACATATTGTGCTTCTGTTCAAAGACATATTTAGGTTGAACTTCTTCTGCTGCCATATCTGAACACCACAATCAAACATATTCAAAGTGAAATTAGCATAAAAGTTCATTACTTTAAGCATTTTCAGTTATAAATTTGAAGAAGAAAGAGAGACATTTTATTAAGAACCTGATTTTCGACAAATTAATAACCTAAACACAAAAAAAAAGTATTAGTAATCAAATACATGATCAAAGCCCATAATCAACTAATCGTGGTCAGAAAACAAGTTATTATTGCTTACCGAGTCGGAATTAGTGGGCTGGTAAAGTTAGGGTTAGGATTAATCGAAAGCGATGAGTCGGTTTGTATTACTTAGAGTAATCAGTGGAAGGAGAGAGAGAGAGAGAGAGAGAGAGAGAGAGAGAGGGGGGGAAATAATATGTAAACCGTCTCTCACTCCCTCTTATATACCTTTTGAGAAGTGGGTTTTAAATGCTTTTTGTCGTTTAGTGAGTTAATAGCTGTCAAACAGTAACATTATCCACTTGATATTTTAAAAACATTTTAAAAACATACAACTTTTTATCATTTAGGTTTAGTAAACCTTACTCGGAAAAGTAAATCTTTGCAAAGTCTACTCGGTATACTTCCACTTACTCAAAGCTTACCCGATTATAAGTTGGTATAAATTAGAAGTTAAAATGAAGAAAGCTTACTTGAAATACAAGATTTCTTGAGAACTAAATCACAAGTAACATTAATCAAGTATAACACATCAAGCATGCAACCTTACTAGAAATCAGTTAAGATGCCCAAAATAATTTACATCTAATTTAACTACCTTGCTCATTAAAAACATTTAATCACAAACTTTACCCGTAATAGTACACATTCACAATAATCAGTCAAGTATACTCTGAAGCAGAGTATGCTTGACAAGTTTTCAAGAGTACAAAAAAGCTAGAAATGGATTCATAGCACACAATGTACCCGAAAAGATAGATTGAAATTACCCAGGTATATTAGGGGAACATTTGAAAACTGAAATTGTGCCCGAAGTATAAAGTGTGCCCGGAAAACAAGATTTGCCCGGAAACACTTGTAATTTCAAAGAAAAACATATTCACACAAATCACAAAGCTTACTCGGTGTACTCAAGAAGTTCACAAAGTTTGCTTGGTATAATATTCAGCATATAAGATGCAAAGCTTGCTCAGAACAAGAAATCCTTGTTTAAAGCTAGCTATAACAAATATTCTTCTCAAGACTTCAAGCTTGCTCGGGAAATTAATACTATAGTGTACTCTACCCGGAAAGTGTAAATACTTCAAAGCAAGCCCGAAAATCATAAACTTAGTTAAAAGTGACTAAGCTTGCCTGGAAAGGTCATAAAGCATCAAACCTTACCCGAAAATACTTATTCAACTGTTTTGTGTTTGGGAAGGTTATAACACATCAAACCTTACCCGAAAGTACATATTCAAACCTTTTTAGGCAAAATGCAACACTTTTTGACTTAAACCACTTGTTAAAGCACATTTTTCATTAAAGATCATAGTTTAAGAGAAAATGGTGCATTTAGAGATCAAATTTCAGTTGTATTTCTTCTTCAAAACAGTTTCTTCCATTTTCAGAAAAGATCTCAAGAATGGGATCATATTGACTAAGTAGCTTTCTCAATACTTCATTCTCAGCTTTATTATGACAACATAGTTAGGTTAACAGCAGGTCTAGACTTAGCATGAATTTCATCTCTTTGGTGATATGATTAAGGTTCATTTAGTAGCATAATACATTAATGGTCAACACTGTGCTATGATGCCTCATATCTCTTCTCAAAGCTTATTGGCTTTCCCCAAATCACCCCAATTTGACTCCAACCTCCTGTATTTAGTCAAAAATTGTTTTTTGTATGACAGAACTTATTGTATCTTTTTGTATTTTTGATTCTCAAACATATATAGAGGTTGAACGTTGGACTTACTGTTAAATAACAGGTCTTTCATTCAAGATGAGACAGATGTTGTCAACATCTTTGTAGTTCTTGTTGTAATCCTCTTGTTTGATAAAATATTTAAAAAACTTATCAAATTTTGGTTGATTTATTCATTCTTCCCCTTGTTTTTTGATATTTTCTCAAATTTTCTAAAAGCATGTTATTTGTTATATTTAAAGATGTTTCATTTTTGGTTGACCAAATAACAACAGGCTTGTGTATGACTGGGCAATCACTTTTCTGCCTATCAATTGGAGAGATTTATCTTGAGACATGCAAAGACAACTATGTATCTCCACATAAAGATTAGCATATTCATTATGTTTATATCACCTTAGATTTTACACATCATGGGAAAGCAACCATACATGTTAATGACTATACTAATGTCCTTTTAGCCTATTAAATCCATATGATTGGCTAAGTAGTCAATGTACTATCATTTCCCAACTTAAATATAGTTTAATATTCAACACCCCAATATCTCTTAATTGACAGGTTAATGGCTATCCTGTTTGACCACAAGTGGTCAACAGGACCAAACATACATGTGAATATATGTCCTTTCAAAGTCAGAGTTATTGACATAGTTTTAAGTGAAGGAATAAGAAACAAGTTATAATTGCCCCATATGCTTTCAGTTTTCAGGTTAATGGCTATCCTTTGAATCTATAAAGATTATAGGACCAAACATACACAAGTGTATGTCCTTCCATCTGGGCAAATGACATAATTTTCAGCAAAAACAACTACTTGAGATTTTTCTTTAAAATCCTTCTTTTAAGCTTCTTAAAAGCTTGAACTGAATAATCTTATCATATCTCTACACCATTAATCAACATGCTTATGTTTTGATCAAAATAAAGTGTTTATGCAAAATTCATTAGAAAAAAAATTCATTTTATCACTTAATTTTGACATAAGACTCATTTTGACACAAACAGTTGTCACACATAATCAAATCTCAATCAAACATGATATCATCAAGATAAGTAGACAGTACTAACATTCAAGGTCTATCCTATCTTAACAACATTAAAAGATCAGATAAAGCACGTATTCAAGAAATTAAGCAATGATGTTAGATAAGCTTACTCTAACAAGTAATTCAAATTAAACACACTTATCCTAACATCACATACACACATTAACTAATAAATATGCAAAAACATCAATCAAATCAAAATTTTGCACTTACAATCAGTTAAAGCACATAGCAGTCAACATATCAAGTAACATAATCAAGCATATTCACTTAACATTCATTAAGCGCAACCTCTAACAATATAATCAGTTAGCACATAGAGGTACACAACTAGGCACATATCCTTATTCAGATCTCATCAGAGTTGATCGTTCCCAAGGCTTTCAAAAGAACGTTAAACCTGGTTCTATCAAGTGGTTTAGTGAATAGGTCTGCCAAATTATCACTTGTATCAACTCTTTGCATTTCAATCAAACCTTTTTCACTACAATCTCTAATGAAATGATGTATGATTTCAATGTGCTTAGTCTTAGAATGTTGAACTGGTGTAAAATGTGCAGCAGTATTATCAATAAGAATAGGGGTATTCAGAAAATTCAAACCATAATCCAGCATCTGGTTTTGAATCCATAGAACTTGTGCACAGCATGCAGATGCAGCAATGTATTCAGCTTCTGCAGTGGAGATTGAGACAGTAATCTGCTTCTTGCATTGCCATGACACTAGCCTTTCACCCAAAAATTGACATCCTCCTGAGGTTGACTTTCTGCTCATGTTACAGCCATCATAATCACTGTCTGTGTAGGCAATAAGATCAAAAGAACTATTCTTTGGATACCAAATTCCCAAGTCTGGTCCTCCTTTCAAATATATAAAAATTCTCTTCACAACATTCATATGGGAGACTTTTGGATTTGATTGGAATCTTGCCCACACACATACAGCAATCATAATACTTGGTCTTGTTGCAATAAGGTACATCAGGGATCCAATTTTGGCTCTGTATTCATGTTCATCTACAGGCTCCCCCTTTTCATCAGCAATCATCTTTTCTTTAGTGTCCATTGGAGTTGAAACTATTTTGTACTCATGAAAATTGAATTATTCAAGATGTCCTGCACATATTTGGTTTGGTAAATGAAAATCCCTTCAGCTTTCTGTTGAACTTGCAGTCCAAGAAAGAAGTTCATTTCTCCCAAAGAGCTCATGCTGTATCTGGATTTCATTACCCCTTCAAACTCCATACACATTTGTTCATTTGTAGATCCAAAGATAATGTCATCCACATAAACTTGTAACAGAAGCAAATCTGATCCCTTTCTTTTGTAGAAGAGTGTCTTGTCAATGGCTTCTCTCTGAAAACCATTTTCAAGAAGATGATTTGACAGCTCATCATACCAAGCTCTAGGAGCTTGATGCAATCCATATAGGTCTTTATTCAACTTATACACCCTGTTTGGATACAAAGGATCCTCAAAGCCTGGAGATTGAGCAACATACACCTCTTCATTAATCTTTCCATTTAGGAATGCAGACTTAATATCAAGCTGGAACACCTTAATGTTCTTTGAGGCAGCATATGCAAGAAAAATCCTGATAGCTTCAAGTCTTGCAACTGGTGAAAAGACTTCCTCAAAGTATATTCCTTCTTCTTGGAGGTATCCCAGTGCCACAAGCCTAGCTTTATTCTTAATCACCAAACCCCTCTCATCCCTTTTGTTTATAAAACTCATTTAGTTCCAATTGCATATCTGTCTATTGGCCTATCAACAAGATCCCACACATGTAAATCTCTGAACTGTGCCAGTTCCTCCTGCATTGCTTCCACCCAACTAGTGTCTTTTAGTGCTTGAGCAATGTTCTTTGGCTCTATTTGGGATAGAAATCAGGAGTAAAGACAGATGTTTGCAATTTCAGAATGACTTCTTGTGACTCTTTCATGCAAATATTCAATGATGCTTTCAGAAGGATGATTCTTTTCTACATAAGGAGTTTGAACAATCATATCTGCAGACACATTTGTGTCAAGATTTGATTCATTGAGATCTGGTTCTTCAATGATCAAATCAGTTTCTGCATCATGAAATTCTGGTGCTTCTTCATTATTTTATCCTGAAGTAGATGCACCATTGTTTTCTAAGTTCAGTCTTTGAAACAGATCTTGAAACCTTGCTGTAGATACAACTTCTTCATTGTTTTGTTGGTTGCCTGAGATTCCCTCATCCTGAACTAGATCATTGTTTGGTTCTCCATTATCTTGATTAAAATCTACGTGATCTTGTTCTAGATTTTGATTGTTCTCCTGATTGTTGTCTTGAACTTGTTCAACAACATCACTTGAGGGAACCTTTACAAATGTATACTACTTTTCTTTACTAGCAACCTTCTTCCATAATTCTTCCAAGTCCAATGGTTTCTTCTTTTTCTCTTCAATTACACTGGTCTTGTAGAATGAGTCATCAAAGTCTTCAGGATAAATCTTGGAAGACCTTATCAACTTCTCATGATCAAACAGCCATGCTGCACCATCAACTATGTTGAATTGATTCTCATTAAAGATTATGTCAGATGATTCAATCACACTAAAATGGTCTTTCACATATACTCTGTATGCTTTTGAATGTGTAGAATATCCAACAAATAAACAATCTAGGGATTTTGTCTGAAACTTGTTCAAGTAATCTCTAGTGTTTAGAAGAAAACATTTGCATCCAAAAGGTTTGAAAAACTTGTTATAAGGCTTACTGTTGAAAAAAATCTCATATGGAGTTTTATTATGCCTTTTGTTGACAAGTACCCTGTTCTGAACATAGCATGCTGTATTTATGGCTTTAGCCCAGAATGCAACTGGTAAATTAGCATCTGCTAACATGGTTCTTGTAGCTTCAATCAAAGTTCTATTCCTTCTTTCTGCAACACCATTTTGTTCAGGTGTTCTAGGAGCTGATAATTGTTGAAGTATTCCCTTTTCTGCAAAAAATTCTTGCATAACTCCAATTTTGAACTCAGTACCATTGTCACTTCTCATCATTTTAACCTTCTTACTCAGTTTGTTTTCAATCATTGTTACACATCCCTTAATCAACTCTGCAGTCTCATCCTAGGTACTCAGGAAATAAACCCAAGTATATCTTGAATAGTCATCAATGATCACAAGACAATATCTCTTTTTCCCTATACTTGGCACACTCACAGGACCAAAGAGATCCATGTGAAGTAATTCAAGTACTTGATCAATTGATTTGATGAGCTTTGTCTTATGAGAGGATTTGTGCTGTTTGCCTTTCTGGCATGAACTACAATGATCTTCCAATTTGAATTCGCTTGTAGGTAAGCCAATTACATGTTCACCTTTGACAAGTCTATTCATGTTCTTCAAGTTCACATGACACAATTTCCTATGCCACAATTTTGACTCATTTTCAGTGGCTTTGGATACAAAACATGCACCTCCTCTTGAAACAGCTTCTTTCATATTCAATTCATATAGATTGCCATTTCTTGGTGCCATCATCATGATCATTTCAGGTGGGATTACAAACTCAGGTTTTAGGATGAAACAATGTGAATCATCAAAACTGACTTTGTACCCCTTATCACACATTTGTGATATGCTCAGTAGATTATATTGTAGACCCTCAACATGAAATACATTATCAAATGAAACTTTTCCATTTGTTAAGATTCCTTTCCCAACAATCTTTCCACCATTTTCATCACTCCCAAAAGCTACAGGACCCTCAAACTTTTCTTCATAATTGACAAGTGATCTTTTGTCACAAGTCATGTGCCTAGAACAACCACTATCCATATACCATATGTCATTCAGAGGAGTGGACTGTTCCTACACAAAAGAAAGAATTTGATCAGTTGAGTGATGAAGTGCAAGCTATTTCAGCTTGTAACTCATCAACTTTAGTTTCAGCGGCAGCTTGGGAAGTGAGTGTCGTTGGTTTAG
This sequence comes from Bidens hawaiensis, assembly GCF_021521415.1. Classification (NCBI taxonomy): domain Eukaryota; kingdom Viridiplantae; phylum Streptophyta; class Magnoliopsida; order Asterales; family Asteraceae; genus Bidens; species Bidens hawaiensis. The sequence continues at coordinate 1,215,881 of NW_027491099.1, forward strand.
GATCTTCATGAGTGACTTCTATATTGTCTGAATTGTCTGTTTCACAGCCACACTCTCTTGGGGTTTTGACAAATGAGATTGAGCTTAGACATTGTTCTGATGCAGTTTCATACTCTTTCACCACATAATCTTTTTTTTTTTCAGAGTGACCTCTTACATCAGTAATTGTGTCCCTCTTAGTCTCAACCTTAGGTTGTCATAGGAATCCTTCAGGCTCATAATCATGTTTCATCAGAAACTTCTCATCACCGGTAAGTTCAGTTGGTTTCTTTCTAGGAAAGATACCTCTGATTCTTGTCTTCTTACTGTTTGGTGATCCTTGAGAGCTATCAGACTTGACTGACTGTGTATCCCTTTTAGGAATAATTCTCAAGGGCTGAAATTTTTTTTGACATTTCTCTCATGCTTTACAGGAGATTTACTCCTTTGAGCTTGTTCACCCACATGTTTCTTGGCTTTTACTGATGGCTTCTGGCTTTCTTCGTTCAATTCTTCCTTCTCACAAACTTTTCCCTTTCCCAAGTATTCATCATACTTTTGCTTGTACAGAACAAAGTCTTGTCCATACTTTGTCTCATCTGGGAGATGAAAATGCTTGTATTTGAGTCTCTCATTGAAAGAATCTGTGTGGTGTCCATACTCATCACATTTCTTGCACCAAACTTTTCCCTTGTATTTTTCATGTTCTCTTTCTTTCTTGAATCTTTCACTTGGTTTAGGTGCTTTAACACCAAGTGTCTTCTAAGGTCTTAGACTATCAAAATCTATTGAGAAATGAACAAATTCCTCAATCTTGATGTCTTGTCTTTCAGTCTTGCTCTTTACAAACACAATTTTTTGCATATTCAGTGGTTTTTCATCTTGACTTTCTCTATGTCTTGATTGACTCTTCTAATATTCTTCCATGGTTTCCACTTCTCCAATATCTAGCACCTCATGATTAGAGAAAATAGGGTAAATTGGGATGAAATTTTTAACATCCACATTTTCATTCACCCTTTTCTTGTTGTTCTGCTTTATCTTTTCTAATACTGCTTTGCTTGGAGGCCCTACAGCATTGTAATTTACCTTCTTCTTTTCACATATGTCAAAGGACACATGCTCTCTCTTCATTCTTTCATTATGTTTCTTCATTCTTGGTGTGACAGGTGGATACAGTGGAAGTTTGTCAATGGATTTTGGTTTCTTGTATTATCTTCCTCTTTCAACATCTTTAATTTCCACATCCGTGATTTGATCTCTCAAATCACTCAAATCATCTTGATTCAAATCAACAGAATCAAAATCATCTTCAGAGACTTGAACTCGAATTGATTTGTCTTCTTTAACTTCTTTCATAACCATAAATTCTCCTTCTACATTCACCTCAACATTCTTATACAAATCCACAAGCTCTTCTTTGTCTTGAAAAACATCTTTGAATTGTTGTAGATACGCATTTCTTTTCTCTTTATCAACTTTTGGCATAAAGTTGTTGTTGAATGGTGGTGGTACTGCTTTGTATTTGTCTTCTTCCTTTACTTAGTTTAGAATTCCACAGATGTTTCTAGTGGATTCTTCAAGAATTCATTCTCAACTTTCAGTTTTGTGTTCTTCACCTTTTCTTCAATAATCATTTTCTTCAACCCTTCTATCTCAGTTGTAAACCTTTTCTGAGCTCTAAAACTGACTACACAATCTTCTTCCAAACTCTTCATTCTTTCTTCACTTATCAGTTCACTTGCCTCATACCCATTGATAATACTTTGTTTCTTAAAACACTCACTTTCCAGCTTGCCTACCTTTGTTTTCAAATCATTGATAATTTCATTTAAATCAACAGTAGGAGCATGAGTGTACCTGAGAAGATGATCCAGCTTCTTTCTCAATCAAGGCCATAAATGCCACATTTGCTTTCTTGATGTCATCACCAATATCTTCTTCATGATTGCTCCAGTCAAAGTTACCCTTATGTTGTGTAGTTACAGCCACATTTCCTTGATTTCTGGGTTGGTTTTGGTTGATTGGGACAGTGTTGTTTGGAATAGTTTGAAGGCTTTGGTTGTTGTTTCTTTGAAAACCTTGATTCTGAGCCATTCCTTGATTATGATTGTTCATTTGAGGCTAAAAGTTGTTGAAGTTGGGATTATAGTTGTTGAAGTTGTTGTTAGTTCTTTGCTGGTTCTGTTGATATTGAGGTTGCTGATTTCTTGGTTGGTTTTGAAACTGGTTCATTTGAAAGTTACTTCGATATCAAAAAAGCGTATTCGTAAAAATATTTGGAAAAGGAAAGGATATGGGGCGTCGTTAAAAGCTTTGTCATTAGGGAAATCTCTTTCTACCGGTAATTCAAAAAGTTTTTTTGTACGACAAACAAATAAGTCTTAAAATATAAGTCCTAACCAAAGGTTCAGGCCGGATTGTAGGAAGTGGGTGAGAAGTTTTTTTATTTCTATGAGAAGCTCTACGGCACCCACGATTCCCAGTAGTAAGTCGTCGCTTGGCTTGTTACATTCTCTTGCAAAATGACCAGGCTGTTGACAGTTATAGCAAATGGCTTTTGACTTATCAAAAGCAATTCTTTCATTAGGCCTTGATAGGAGTGACCTACCAGTCCTGTTGTATAGCATCTTGCTTCTAAGAGCCAACATGGCTGCCTGCCACTTCAAATCCATGTCCTCCAAGTCATCAGCATCTATCTACTCAAGATCATCTTGTACCACACTTGTGTGAATAAGATTCTTTTCAACAAAAGCATTATATGACTCTGTAAACATTAAAAACAACGCATGTGTTTCACTCCCTTGTCCATTTCCACCACCAGTGTAAGGAACTTGCCCACTTGCTACAGAGGAAGAATCAGTATCATCTATTAGCTGTACATTGAACCTTTGCTGGTTACCATGGTGACTTGTGCTACTTCCAATAAAAGACTTTGGTGTGTTAACACCATGTCCAACTGGTTCCTCTATGATAGGAATCTGTTGTTGGTTTTTGGTTGACAAGTTGCCTATTGGTGCAATGAGAGCATTGGAAACATTGAAACAGGGCTTTTCTTCTTTGATCATCTCATTCTCTATCATCTCAATCTCAGCAGCCTGAAGGAAGCACACTACATCATCCAATTTGAAATCATTGAAGTTTTGCTTCTGAAGAATGAATTTGCAGGCAGTATACCATTCCTTTGGCATTGAGTTGAGCAGCTTGGTATTCAGATCAAATTCAGTCATGACATAATCAGTTGTTCTTAACTCATTTACAATTGCCATAAATCTTTCAATAATTGATTTCATTCTTTCTCCATCCTTATACTTAAATCTTTCCAATTGTTGTTTGAGCCTTTGCTTTTTGTTGTTCTTCAATTCTGTGTTTCCCTCAAACATATCAAGAATTGCGTCATACATTTCCTTTGCGGTAGTATGATATGCAACCTTGGTCAGTATTTCCCATGACAGACCTAGCTTTATCATAGCTAAGGCTCTATCATCTACTTTTCTCATTCTCTCACGCACAGCTGCCGTTGCAGCCGAATTTGGACCCTCAGTGGTGTCTTGAGGACCATTCTTAATTGAGTTCCACATATCAACATCATTATAGCAAACGGTTGCTTCAAACAAGACATTCCATTTTGTGAAATTTTCCTGTCCATACAGTCTAGGAATCTTGTTAGTAGACACTTCTTGTTCTTCGTAACCAGACCTTACTTTGTGAAATAAACAGAGATTTTTGAAAACAATCAGATCTGAGAACCGGTTGTACAGATCTAATGTATCTGGTGCGATTAGAACAAGATTTATAAATAAAAATTAAAGCTTTAATTGAAATAAGGAAGAGAAAACACCAATAGATTGTAGATCTGGAAGAAAAATGAAGAACAGAGCAGCTGGCGTCACTTCTTCAATGGAACAGTGGTCTACACGTCATCTTTCTTCAAATCTTCAATCAGCAACAAGAATCTTTCCAAAATAGCAGCAACAAGCTCTGATATCACTTGTCAGGTCCCCAATTTCAGGTAGATCTTACTTATATCAAGTCATAACTCACACAAATAAATGTGTTGACAAGGGAGTTAATGACAGGTTGCTATATTTAGAAAGATTACCGTTTGTTAAAGGCAGAATCAATAACAAACAGGGTAGTTGCTAAACAATAATCAAAGGTAACTAACACACACAAGATTCACTCAAAAGATTTCCATTCATATAATGTTCATCATACAAATGATAATCGATTTAGGGTTTCTTGAAGGGGAAGTCTATCCGTACGATTCCTAGGACGGATGTCACACTTAGAAATATTCTTTCTTATCCTAAAAGTGTGAATGCCTGAATCCGTCCTTAGGAGGCGTGCCCTAAATTATTCATTTTATAGGCCTGACACCTCCTTTACAGTTGTCATTCCTTCTAGAAACCCTAAATGCTAATACATATTTGAATTACATATTCAAAATTATACTAAGTGTAAAACAAGTCTTCCGGGTAGGCTTTGCAGCAATATTGACTTTCCGAGTAGACTGTGTGCTCTACCTTCCTTCAGTACTTGGTAACATAGATGTGTGCCCCGAATCAGTTTCCGGGTAGACTTTACTTGAAGAGTATTTTACCAAGTAAAATACTCATCGGGTAGACTTCAATATTCTTGACTTTGCCAGACTTTGCCCGACAACCCTTACGAGCAACCTTGTTCTTCAATGGTCCCTTTGACTCTTTGCTAGAGAATAGCTTATTAGAAAAGTGTGCTCGGCAGCACTATTCCTTGCTTGAGTTGAACCTTGCCCGATGTTACTTAGAGATATTACAATAAAACATCAAGCCTACTTGGACCACTTTATTATTAAAGAATACCTTTCCCGGTCATCCAATCACTTGGTTTCATAAGCTTGGTTAGCCAAAAGCTTACTCGGGAGTGAACCTTACTTGGCTATGAAGAACAGACTTGCTTGATAAAGTGATCCTTGCCCGGATTTGCATAAACTAGTGAACCTTGCCCAGTAATACACCATTTTGCAAACCCTGCCCAGATATCCACTAAAGAAGACTTCTAGAAGATAACCTTGACTGATAGACAAAATATCATGCCCGACTAAGTAAAAGCTTGCTCGAAAGTCTAAGGTGTGCCCGGATCCATACCTAGCGAATTCTGAGGAGGTTGAGAAGATTCCAATCTTCCATATATCTCTCTTAGGTCAAATCTTTGACTCAACAATGTCTTCTTCTTGAACCTTCAATTGATGATACCCCGAACGTAATTCTATTTTACAAAAGTATCACGCTCCTTGTAGTTGATCGAATAGGTCGTCAATTCTAGGTAACGGATATCCATTCTTAATAGTTACTTTGTTCAAGTCTCTATAATAAATACACATTCTCATGGATCCATCTTTCTTCTTGGCGAATAATATCGGATCTCCCCAAGGTGATGAACTTGAACGAATAAATCTTTTTTCCAATAGCTCATCCATTTGTTTCTTCAATTATATTATTTCGGTTGGAGCTAAATGGTATGGGCATTTGGCTTTTGCCCAGTTTCAGGCATCAAGTCTATTCTAAACTCGACTTCTCGGTGAGGTGGAATACCTAGTAACTCATCGGGAAAGACGTCTGAAAATTCAGCAACTATAGGTACATCTTTTATCTCTGTTGGTTTTGGCTCTTCGATAACATATGCCATAAATGCTAAACAACCTTGGTTTAGACATTTGTTAGCTTTAATCATAGAAATTAAGCTAACTTGACCAGCATCTTTGTCACCGGCAATTTGCATTGTTCGTTCATGAGAAACTTTTAGTTCTATGGTTTTCCTATTGCAAATGATACGGGCATGGTCATCGGATAACTAGTCTATACCTAGAACTACGTCAAAACCGGCTAATGTCATGGGTAATAATTTAATGGGAATGACAAAACCAGCTATCAAGATCTTTCCATTTTCTAAGGTTTTGGAAATCTTAACTATCTCACCACTGGCTGTCTCAACGCTTAAGGTTTTATTTAATTTCGTTAAAGGTTGTTTAATAGACGACAAAAGTTATAATCTATAAAACGTGATTTGCACCTGATACAAATAAAACTCTAGCATAAACGTTATTAACTAAGGGCGTATCGGTGATGGTGGACGGTATGTTTGTAGCCTTCTTGGTGTCGAGTACAAAGACTCTAGCATTTCCTTTCTTTCTGTCATTCTTGGTACGCTTCCTCCAGCAACAACGTTTTCTTTTTGGGGCATTCAAAACTGAGATGCCCAGTTTCCTTGTAGTGGAAGCAAGTCATAGATTTCTTCCAGCAATCAGCTGCAACATGTCCATGATTGTTGCACGAATCACATACTACAAAAGTAGATGTTGCCAACCTACCTCGACCGAAATGATGCCTCTTGCATATCTTGCACAATGGGTTATTAGAATTAAAACCCCATTCTTTTTTTTATCAGTCTCCTTTCCTTAAAAACGAGCATTCCATTTTCCTCTCTTATCACTTGTTGTGTCAACTTTCTTATCCTCTTCTTTATTTCGGATAAGACCATTCATCAATTAACCTGCCCGTTCCATGGCAGAATCAACAGTTTGCGGCAAGTGAGACCTCACCATGTCTCGTATTTCCGTAGGTAAACCACAAATGTAACGGGTTACCTTGTTCGATTTTGTGTTACCAACTGAGGTACGAGTCTATAATACTCATGTTGTCTTTCAGGTTCTCCCGACCACCTTGTGGTTGAGGAACTTGGTTTGGATCATGTCTGTCTCATGCATCAAGCAAAACTTCTAAAGCACCAATTCTTTAAACTCTTCCCATGTCAACATGTACATGAGCCTATCTTCCTTTAGTCATGATTAGGATGTTCCACCACTCTTTAACGCTTCACCCTTAAACATTTGAGAAGTATACTAAATCTTCTCCTTCTCAGTACACTAGCTGAATATCACAATCGATTCCATTTCTTCCAACCATCTTAAAACAACAATGGCGCCATTGTCGCCATAGAATTCTTTTGGATCGTAAGTCTTGAAATCTTTAAAAAGACAACCTTCGATCCTAAGTTTCTTTTTAATGTTTCGGTTAAAGGCGTTACGGGTATTTGATCCTTAATCACTTTCCTCATCTGGTGAGTAGGAATTGGATGAGTCTTGGTTTTAATGGTTTTGTGGGATAATTTGGCTTCACTTTTGGGAACTGAACCTTCCTTCATAGATTGAACCACCGGGTTCATAGCTGGCACTATCATTTGTTGCATTTTTACTATCAAATTTTCAGGAATCTCTTGAGCAGGTTTGGTTCTAGCTCGATTACTTCTTGCACTAGAAGCTTCTTGGTTCTGTGAAGGATTATTTTGGTTCAACATCTGAAATTATAAGGAATATATTTAGAACCAAAGTTTTTTATTTATATACCGATGGGTGGATATCTTACAAACACAACTTGTTATATTATACAAACAATTATAACTACGAATCCTAATGATAGAGTATATTACAAAGACTGACATCGAAACAAATGATACAAAAACAAACTGACGGGATTCCTAATCTCTCATGTAATCCTTGATTATCTTCTTCAACTTTCTACATCTCCGTAATAATTTATTTCCATCCTTCTTCTCTTTGCCACCATTAGTAGCAATCTTCTTCCTCAAGTCATCGTTTCTTGTAGGGTTCTATCAAGATGTTCTTCTTGTGATTGTGGCATAACATTCGGGTATCCGTATTGTGGTGGTGGATCATGGTATCCCATCATAACAATATCATAGTGATTCTTCGGGTATGGTGGTGGGGGACTTGCTTCAAATGGTAAGTTGTAAAAAGCTTCAACAGTTTCTTCTTGTTCCCTTATTTCATTGGCTTGCTCCTAGATGGTAGGAACAATTCAGGGTATTGTGGAAAACTTGGAGGGAACATTTGAGCATAACGGTCTTGAGAAATATATCCATAAGGCATATGAAATAATGGTTCTTGAAAAGCATAACTAGAGGTCATAGGAAGCATGGGATGATGGCAACCAATACTTGGTGGACAATCACATTTTGGAGGATCCTGAATACGAGAGTTTTCTTCCTCGGTACTTATTTCTTCCGAAATTTCTTCTTCAGAATCTACCTCTTCCACCTCTGGATCTTTTTCTGATTATCCCTTTGTCCACATCTCTTCATCATCTTTGTTCAGATCTACTTGTATTTTCACCTTTTCTTGAGTTTGCATCACCCTCATCTTAGGTTTCCTTGATGGACCTGCTATGGAATCAATGTTGGAATTTGTTGGATTATGATTTAGAGTTCCAAAATTCCATCTTCGTTGATCGGAATAACATTGCATCCAACTGGATGTGTCGTGTTCGGATTCCGATTTGATAGGCTTATCAACTTTCATTTCATTTGAAGGATGATAGTTCGGAATATCATATGGATGATACATGGGAGTTGGTGGATCACTTGGAATGAGAATTGGCATTTGCTCCGTGCCGGGAAAATAGTCGGGTTGATTTCCATATTGAACAATAGGAATTTGGGGTGACCAGCTCTTCATGTCAGTCCCGTATAGCTCAAACAATAGCTCAATCGCTCACAATCGTACCCCACACTCACTTGTTGACAAGAAGGCTACAACATACAATTTTGTGAAAATAACAAAAGAATACTAACGGCGGAATCAATAATACTCTTAGTGTTGCTTAACAGACAGAAAAGTAACAAACACACAAAGTAACTCAAATGATTTCCATATATATTGTCAAGGATACAATGAAATCAGTTAGGGTTTCTAGGTGGAATGTTTGGATTTATGGCATCTTTCCATACAAGAGTGAGACAGTCGTCTAATCACAATATTCTCTTAGTCTATTCAGGTGTTTAAAGGTCTGTCATAGGCGTGCCCTAAATTATTCCTTTTTTAGGCCTGCCCTGACACCTGCCATTCCCTTTTTAGAAACCCTAATGATTGAAACATAATCAAAAACATATTACAAAAGATTCTAAGTGTAAACAGGTCTTCGAGCAAACTTTGTAGCTTTTGTCTTTAGCAAGCAGAACTGGTGATCATTAAGTGTGCTGGTGAACAGTTCTCCGGATAAGCTTTACCTAGAATATTTTCCTTAGAAAATATTCATCTAGAAATCCTCTTGACCATATCAAACTTTACGAGCAAACTTGTTCTTCAGAGATCCCTTCAACCTTTTGTTAACTTAACTTATTTGAACAAACCCAAGTGTGCTGGTAACAATGTAGCTTGCTCGAGGTTGACCCTTGCTCGTAAGAAGTCCTTAAGTAAATACTTTATCAACTTCCTTCAAGCTTGATGGGACCACTGTTTATTGTGATTAAACCTTGCTAGTTCTTCCAAAAGACTTGGTATTAGCTTGGTTTTGTCAAAAGTTTGCTATGAAACAAACCTTGCTTGACTTTGAAGGACAAACTTGCTAGACAAAGTGAACTTTGCTCAAACTATCACTTAAGAGAAATTACAGAAGATAACTTTGATGGGATAGCAAAATACCTTGCTAGACTTAGTATAAGCATGCTGGGATGGGGCTTTGGCTTTTATTTTATTTAAGTGTGACAACTGCCAATTTTCAGGTTAACTCCGTTAACTAACCCAAGTTAGTTCTGTTAACTATGTTAATGAAGTCTCATGCATGTAATGTCATGTATGCATACATTGCGTCAGTGTTGTCGTTGGTGACCTAGGTAAGAGTAACTAGTTGTTGTTAACTAGAATAATAAACCTCTCACACATGTTATAATAAACATGATATGTTACATGTATAATATATGATAGATATAATTGTGTTACGTGCTTAATGTGTTACATGACTAGTTGTTATATGCTTATATGACATCGTAATAAAGTTGAATAATTAAAATGATACAACATATGATGTGTTACATGACAATTAGCTAGATGAACTATTAAACCTTAGGTTAAAGAATTACTTTGAAAATGCTATTAAAAATGATAACATGTCACACTTAAATAAAATAGATTACCTAAAGTTGATTTGTTAATTAATAATGGATTAATGAGTGTGTTAAATAACAACGGAGGTTACGCCCTTTCCTTTCCTCTTTGTGGCCATCCACTTCACACACACACACATACCATTTTATTTTCCGAAAACCCTCTCAAAGATCATAAGCATTTTAGTGAATTTGGAAGCAAGTGTTTTGGATTTTTTGATCAAGCAATAGGTAAACATGATTAGTACATGCTTTTATTCATTTTATTGATTTTGATTTATGGGATTAGTATCCAAATGGTTGGTTCATACAAATAAATAAAGTATGATCAAGTTTGATTGGTTAAAATGAATTTTGGTGTCTTATTATAGAAGAAAAGATGGAAACTTTTTGTATATACATGCTATTTTAAAAAATTTGGTATAATATTTGAAACCATGATTTTTGATCATATGAAATGGTTCCTCGGTGATTTAGGATCATAAGAATATAAAAATCATGATTTTTTTAAGTTTTGTTTTGGATCTGCTTGCTGACATATTTTGTGATCTAGATTTCTTGTTTTATAACTTGTTGATACGATGGTATTTTTCATTGATTATTGATACTAAGGTGAAGTACATTGAGTCTAGTTTTCAAAAAGTCAGAACTCATAATTTTTGGACTTTGTTTGAATAGTTTTTATTAATTTAAAAGGTCAGGTTGCAATCCTGATTGAAAGAAAAATTTTATGAGCTGTGTTGTAAATTGTATAACATGAGATTGAAAATAGATAATCATGTGATTCCACTACTGGAATGTCATAGATGAAAGTAGGAATCCAATACAATTAGTCTTGAATCAATTGGACATATTGAATTTTTGGCAAATATTTGTATTCTGCTATGTTAATAAAGAGATTGAAAATAGGTTGCTGTAGAGTGTAAATTTTCTCTATGTTTGTGAGAATTGAAAAATTATAAGAAAAATGTATGTTGTTCCTAATACATGATAGTATATGTGTGGATTATTTGGTAATTTATTTGCATGTTTTGGTTGGTTGGAAAAATCAGTTTTGATGAGTTAAAATTTATTTAGATTGATCAGTATACGATTTGTAAAGATAATTGAAGTTTTGCTCGGATTGTTGAAGTAAATTTGATTTTAACTTTGTAGGTAAACTTGGAACTATTTGACTAAATGTTTAGTCTTACTTGTGAAGTATTGAAAGTGGTAAAAGTTGGACTTAGTCAGAAATTTGTATGAAAAGTGGCTAAGTGCACATTACATGATTGATGTTAAAGTTGTGACTCGGAATATCATTTAATTATTCTAAGTCTAGATAATTGGTCAAAAGTCACCAACGGGCCGTCGGTCAACATTTTGGTCAAAGGTCAACATTTTGGTCAACGGTCAACAAAACTCAAATTTTAGTCTTGTATGATTTAGACACTAGAACAACTTTGACTTAAGCAGTTGACTTTCATTTGAACCACATTCAAGGTGAGCTTCACTGCCCCTCTTTTTACTTACTCCTTTTGGGGGAGAAAGCATGCATACAAAACCTTTTTGGACATTGTAACTTTTTAATACCTCATGTGTACATAGTGAACATAAACTAAAGTCCCTCATACGCATTGGACCGTTAACAATTGTTGTACATTGGCTGGGTAATGAAAGGTAGTACTACTGGGTCTGACGAACCCCCTCGCTCTCAGGTGAGGGAGTCGCCGGGTGTCCTCATTTACCAGAAACGCAATATGCACTAGTTAAACTCCATGGGTGGCAAACAAACTAACAAGTCAGCCTCGGTCACAATGGAACTTACACAAATGTAACATGATTGCTAGAGTAATTAACTAGCAGTATTACTAATGCATACACTATCCATACTTAAACATTTACAATGCTTCCTACTTAATGGTTTGTTCGACAAACTTGATTTTAAACTCAAACATGTGAAACTACCAACCGTTGTGTTGACCCGTTTTAGCATGTCTTTCTCAGGTCGCTAATATCAAGATCACGGATAGGAATTGAATTCATGGTCACTCATAAACATTGCATCATAACTTGGAACTTTTAATTAATAATGTTATGGCATGCGTGTGTTTTGCGCCTCAGACTATTTGCTTTTGTTTAGGGATTTATGTAGCCCGTTATGTTACACTTTCGCATTTAAAAACAATAGATATTAACTCTGAAATGTTTTTTTTCCAAATATGGGACAGTAAAGCCTTTTAAAATATTTAGACGTTGTTTGTTGTAACTAACGACTGGGATCCTAGTTTGTCACGTGCCTCGCGGTAAAACCCCGCATGTGGAAATTGAGGGTGTGACAGATTGGTATCAGAGTCATTAATTATAGTGAACCATGTTGCATTCTAGTTATTGATAAGTGAAGTAGGTTGCATTCCTAACTATGACTGTACTTGTCAAGATAGTTACAACACACACATATTGGGTACTTATTCGTGCACCTGCCTATAATACGGTGCCTCCCAATCTCGCTCATTGAAAGGAACCCGTCACCAGGAGTGACGAACCATTGTCACCAACTCATCCTACATCGTCTTCGTCAGCAGGGACGAAGAGGCACCGTATCGAATTTCCAGAATGGGCAACACCTATGGGTGAATCATGTAACAACTCGGGTTTTCGGACTTATATTTTCACCCGACCCGGTTCAATGTTCGGGTTACTATTAAAAATATTTCGTTTATCGAATTAGTTTGATTATTTTACTAATATTTAAATATTTATAAATCTTTATTTATTTTCCACATTTAACCCAAAGTAATTTCTGGTCCCTTATGTATCCAACCTCAAAATCCAAGGACCGAATTGAAACCTTATGATATAACCCATTTCCCTTATCTGGATAATCCATTTACCCATACCCATATCATTGTCTATCGGGTTTTCTTGTACCCTAATCTAATAATCAATCAATTTAGGCTAGTAAATATTTTTGTAAACAATATTGTGATATGAGAATCATTTATCCTTAACAAACGCGGCTTAACCGTTAATCATTATATGTAAATCGCATCTTTTGATTCGTGTTTCTATCTTTAACCAAACCGTCAAACCTAATTGCCCATAGAACACGAAATCGTTTGTTATATGTTAATTAATTACGCGTGCAAAATCCATACTTAGTGGCTGACATTGGCCCCATAGTTAATTGAATCTGTTTCATCGTTAGCTGCTTGTTCATACCATCAAACCGCCGACCCTAACTCAGATTTGTTATATATATAAACGAAGGTAATAACTCAATTAATCTTGCAACCTCAATCCTCTATTCGTCGACAACAGTAACCCTCAAACCAATTACGTTTACATCATAGTTGGTAAGCCGTTCGTGGTTGTTCCCGGCCATCTTCTGTCTGCTTAATTTAACCATCATAAACGCATCGTACAAGGTATTTAAATCTTGATACTTGATCATTTTAACTCGTTTTGCAATAGCCCAAACATAAATTGATCAAACGTTTAAAGGATTGATCAATTGATGATTCTAGGGTTTGTTCTTAAACTAAGTTGTATATCTGTTTGTTCATAAAGTTTTTTGTTTCACATCTTAATCATCTAATACTCTGGATCAGATGGTTGGTTGGTCTGTGTTAATGCTTGTGGGGGCTGGGGTCGCGAGTTCGAGCCACCCCAGCACTGTTTTTTTTTTGGGGGGGGGGGGGGGTTGTTTATAGATGCATTCAAACAAATCTACAACATATTTAATAATATAAATCATATTATAAATATCATAAAACTCATAATTCGTTTATACATTGTTAAGACAAACGTATTAACCGACCGCGCTACCAAATCTTGATTAAAATCATATATATGTTCTATACATTATTACTAAAATATTGATAAAAGTTTAAATATAGATTTTAAAAGGTTTTGTTTAATTAATATACATAATTAGATTATATATGGTACGTTATAATTATTTGACCAAGTATTTTATAAATAATTTTATTTTATATAAATTACTTATTATCAATTATTTATTATTTACAATATTTACTTAGCAGAAATCTTTATTAATAATAAAAAAAAAACATGTATTGGGAGTATTTTAGTAAATACGTTAAAACAATCTCTTTATTTAATCAATTCAAAAATTATAAATATTTATGTTATGTATAAATGTGATTTTTCATTTTTAAAGATATATTAGCTAATAAAACTAATAATGAATTCACTTAACATATAACTTTCTCAATAACGCAATCGACCATCAAATCCCAAACGTTTATCTAGTTTTAGATTCCTTGTTGAGATCATAGATTTATATTTCCTCAGTTATTGTAACTAGGATTCATGTCAGTAAATCCCGAAGAATTTGACTTACCGCTTCCTTACTAGATCATTGTCTCTTACTTTATCGCTGAGGTGAGTACCACATTCCCCACTTTTACTCGTTTTCATACTATTTTGGAGACATATGCGTAAATATATTTCTCATATATACTTATACAAAAAAATGCAACTTTGTCTTATGTGTTAACAACTTATACCTTACTTGTTTATGTGCTTATTTGCTTTGTATGCTTCCGCATTCGGAGAGGTCCAACATAATCTCAGTCTAGTATGATCATACACCAGTCGTTATAGCCTTTGTGATTCTCGACATCTCAGTTATACTTGCTTATTTGGTTAATTTGTTATTCTCATATGACTTGTTACAACTACTTACTTTTATTTATACTTTTAAACTGGTGTATTGCTCACTCAACATGTGTTGTTGAAAAAAATTCTATTTTATATGCAGGTTGTCATAGGAATTTAATGCAGGTTGGTGAAGACTTAGCGAAGAATTTAAGTTAGAAAATAATTAATCAAGAATCAAATTTGTAATTGTTGTTTGTTTAATAAGTTGTATTTTGTACTTGAATTATTTGAATTAATAAATAGATATCGTCGTTTAAATAATGTTAAATGATAGTAACTTTTGAAAAGTTGTGAGCAATCAGTTCGCCCCGGCATTTCCGTCGTAGGTTGGGGTGTGACAAATCATCTCGCGCTCACTTGTTTAGTTGACTGAAGACATGGGCCTGGTACCCGGATTATGTTTCTAATCTCGTCATGAGGGAGCATGTCCTACCTATGCCGAGTCTAAATAACCCTTCGTTACCCGATGAGCCGACTACTGAGCCAAACTCCTCATGTCCTTTCGTGTCATGAGTTACAAGTGATGGCTGCTATGGTGGCTTCGTCGGAGCACCAGGGTCGTCAAGTGGAATATAACAACTTGGGCATATACTATATGAGGAAAGACTTAGATATAGCTAAACTCAGGATTACAGAAGTTGCTAAATACCATCGTAGTATAGGTGAGCTTTTCACAAGGTGAGAACCGAAGTTGCGGAATTGGTTGGCATACTGCAGCATTAGACAGGCCATCTAGGCCTGGCAGTTGATAGGATTAGAGAGTTGGAAGAGCAGCACGAACCTGAGGAAGACCCTGAGGAGGAACCGGAGGAGGACCCTGAAGAAGGGCCAGCTGATAGTGTTGGGTCTGGGGTGACTCACTGATGATGGATGGATTTTTCTTTTCTTTTGGAATCATGCCTAGACTTCATATAAACCTAGATGGGGAGGGTTTTTCCCATCCAAGTAATACTTTTGGATCTTTGGTAAACGGTTTTTACAAGTTATTTATTCAAGTACTATTGTCTGAATTTATAATGTTGTGGTTATATGATTGCATGTCATTTACTTTATACTAGAATAATGGTTGGTGTTGGAAATATTAACGTTATTGTATTATGTGAATGTAAAGAATTATGTCCGGTCGTGGAGGTCGCAGCGGACTTGGTGGTGGAAACATTAACTTAATTCCGGCCAAGTTGGCAGCACTAATAACTAAGCAGGTCATGGCTGTGATGGCCACGGCCCAGGCTCAATGTCAAGCGCAGGGAGGTCCACCCAGTTGTACTTTCAAAAACTTCATGGACTGTAAGCCGCATCCTTTTTTTGGTTTGGATGGTGTAGTCGGGTCCCCCCAGTTGTACTTTCAAAAACTTCATGGATTGCAAGCCGCATGCTTTTTCTGTGTTTTCCTTGTGCAACTGTCCAAATGAGAACCAAGTAAAGTTTTCTTCAGGAACTCTGGAGGGAGCAACTCTCACCTGGCAGAGTTCCTAGGTGCAAATGATGGGCTTAACGTGGCCAACGCTTTAACCTGGGCTGAGTTTACTGAACTAATGAAAGAGGAGTATAGTCCAAGAGATGAAGTGCAAAAGCTAGAACAGAAATTTTGGAATCTTTGCATGGATGGTTTAGAGATTGATACCTATACGAACCGATCACATGAACTTGTTGTCTTGTGCCCACAAATGGTGAATCCAGCCTACAAGAGGATTGAAAAGTATATTGATGGCCTAGTACCTCAAATTCAGGGAATGGTAACTTTGTCCAGACCGAATACAATTCAAGAAGCGATTTGTTTAGCTCATAAACTAACCGAACAACCTATCAAACAAGGAGTATTATCACCAAAGAAATCGACTGCAGGATCGAGTGAAAACAAACGTAAGTGGGAGAACAAAAATAACCACAGTCACGGGAACAAAGCGTCATATTCCATCAACACTCTGCATCGTCAAAACAAACGATTCGAACCAACCTAGAAAAACAATCACTTTAACCCAACCAGAATAAGGGGTTATCAGGGCCGACATCCTAGATGTAACAAGTGCAATATGCACCACATCGGCCAATGTGAAAAAGTAGCTTGCCAGCGTTGTGGAAAGCCATGTCATCAAGCAAGAGTTTGTCGGGGAGAGCTTAAGCGTAAGCAACCACAGACTCAAGAGAAATCAAAAAAATGTCATGAGTGAGGACAAGAAGGACATTTCAGGCCAGACTGTCCAAAACTCAAGAATTAAAGCAATGGATGGAATAATAACAATGGAAAGGATAACCAGGGTGGAAATGGCAACTCCTGTGGAGAAGGAAGAGGAACGGCATTCGTGATTGGATCAGGTCAGGCTCTATCCGATTCTTCTACTGTAAATGGTTAATTTATGTTGAATAGGCGTCCTACCCTAACATTATTTGACACCGGGACTAATAGAATTTTTATTTCTACTAAGGTTTACAAACTAATATAACACAACCCTTCAACACTAGAGTCGTACTATTTAATTGAACTCGCCAACGGGAAAACCGTTGAAGTATCCCAAATTCATAAAGAATGTAAATTAGTATTGTCCACTCATACGTTCAACATTGATCTTATACCAATTGAACTCGGTAGTTTTGATGTGGTCATTGGTATGAATTGGTTGTCTACACATCAAGCTGCAGTAGGTTGTCATGAGAAGGTAGTTCGTATTCCTGTCGCCGATCGAGGAGTCCTAACCGTTCAAGGAGAAGAGGGTGGTACAACCATGGGCGTTATTTAAATGATGATGTCCCAAAAGTTGTTACGTAAGGGACACTTGGCAGTTTTGGCAATGGTGTCCTATACGAGGACGAAAGAGACCTAAATCGAGGATATTCCTATTGTCACGGATTTTTCTGAGGTATTTCCTGAAGGTCAACCTGGTCTTCCGCCTCACAGAAAGGTTGAATTTCGAATCGAATCAACTGCCGGAGAAACTCCTGTTGCTCGCGCACCTTACCGACTCGCTCCTAATGAGTTGGAGGAATTGGCGAAACAATTAAAAGACTTGTTAGACAAGGGTTTTATTCGTCCTAGTTCATCCCCATGGGGAGCTCCCGTGTTGTTCGTAAAGAAAAAGGATGGAACTTTCCGGATGTGTATCGACTACAGAGAGCTTAACAAGGTTACGATTAAGAACCGATACCCCTTACCACGTATTGATGATCTTTTTAACCAGTTGCAAGGATTTGGTTATTATTCAAAAATCAATCATAGATCGGGTTATCATCAACTCAGGGTTCGAGAAGAGGATATATCAAAGACGGCATTTCACACTCGTTATGGTCACTACGAGTTTGCGATTATGCCATTTGGATTAACAAACGCTATGGCAGTATTCATGTATCTCATGAATCGCGTTTGTAAACCGTATCTAGATATGTTTATCATTGTGTTAATTGATGAGATCTTGATATACTCAAAGACTAAGGAGGATCACGAACAACATTTACGGTTGATTTTGGAACATCTGAGGAAAGAACAACTTTTCGCAAAGTTTTCAAAATGAGAATTTTGGATCCGAGAGGTTCAATTCATAAGTCATGTTGTTAACACGAAAGGTATTCATGTTGACCTGGCTAAGATTGAGTCCATTAAGGATTGGCCGACCCCTAGAACGCCGACCGAGATTCGCCAATTTCTTGGTTTGGCAGGTTATTATCGGATGTTCATTGAAGGATTTTCAATGATCGCACAACCACTCACTGCTCTAACCCAAAAAGGCACTGCGTACAAGAGGGGTAAAGAGTAGGAAACAACTTTTAAAACGCTTAAGCCAAAACTTTGTAGTGCACCGATTCTATCATTCCCAGATGGAGTCGATGATTTTGTTGTATATTGTGACGCTTCCATCCAAGGTCTCGGATGTGTAATTCTGCAACACGAGAAAGTTATAGTGTATGCTTCTCGACAATTGAAAGTCCATGAGAGAAATTATACAACTCACGATTTGAAGTTGGGAGTTGTTGTCTTCGCATTAAAGATTCGGAGACATTATCTTTATGGAACAAAGTGGACCATCTACACTGACCATAAGAGTCTTCAACATATATTCGAGCAGAAAGAGCTGAATATGAGGCAAAAGAGATGGGTTGAACTTATCAACGACTATGAGTGTGCAATTAAATATCATCCGGGAAAAGCTAATGTGGTAGCAGACGCTCTAAGTCGTAAGGAAAACCTAAAGCCTCGAAGACTTCGGGCATTGCAGTTAATTATATATTCAGGGTTGCCGGAAAAAATACGAGAGGCTCAGCATGAAGCCTTAAAAGCATAGAATTTTGATTTCGAAGCCTTGTGCGGAATATATGGAACGTCATAAGTCGAATCCGATGGAATTCGGTATTACAACCGACGGATTTAGATACCTCACTATGGGAATTTGCATGAATTGGTCATGGACGAGGCACAAAAATCTCGGTATTCTGTGCACCCAGGTTCAGATAAGATGTACCAGGATTTACGAGACCTTTACTGGTGGCCTGATATGAAGGAAGAAATTGCTAACTATGTAGCAAAGTGCTTGACATGTGCTAAGGTAAAGGTTGAGTATAGAAAACCATCTGGTTTGCTTCAGCAACCAGTAATCCCAATGGGTAAATAGGAATAGATATCTATGGATTTTATAACCAAATTACCAAAGACTCCTAATGGATGTGATACTATTTGGGTAATAGTAGATCGTCTGACAAAATCAGCACATTTCGTAACCATTCACGAGTCTGATTGGATGGATAGGTTAGCCCGGATTTTATGTTAGTGAAATTGTCACTCGTCATGGAGTACCAATTTCGATTATATCGGACCGTGATGCTCGATTTACTTTGAATTTCTGGCAGTCATTGCAAAAGGCGTTGGGTACAAGCCTAGACATGAGTACAACTTACCATCCGTAAACTGATGGTTAGAGTGAATGAACAATACAGACTTTGGAAGATATTCTTAGAGCCTGCGTCATCGATTTTGGTAAGAACTGGAAACTCATTTACCTTTAGTTGAGATTTCCTATAATAATAGTTACCACACGGGTATAAAAACGGCACCTTTCGAACATCTGTATGGACAAAAGTGTCGATCACCACTCTGTTAGGCAGGAGTCAGTGAAAGCCAGCTAACAGGACCCTAGATAGTCCACGAAACGAACGAACGAAATGTACAAATCAGAAATCGTTTGGCAGCGGCCCAGGATCGCCAAAAGAGCTACGCTAATAAACATAGGAAACCACTTGAATTTGAAGTTGGAGACATAGTACTTTTGAAAGTATCACCTTGGAAAGGTGTTATACGTTTTGGGAAACGTCGAAAACTAAACCCGCGCTATGTAGGACCATTCAAAATTATTAAAAGAATTGGCCCTGTGGTATATAAATTGGAATTAACAGAAAAACTCAGTGGAGTACACAACGTTTTCCATGTGTAGAACCTTAAGAAGTGTTTGGCAGATGAAACTCTCATAGTTCCTATAGAGGAATTGGTTGATAAAAAGTTACACTTCATAGAGGAACTTGTTGGAATTCTAGATAGGGAAGTAAAAACCCGAAGACACAACAAAACCGGGATTGTTCGGGTTCGTTGGAACTCGAAACGTGGACCGGAGTTCATGTGGAAGCGCGAGGATCAAATGAAAGAAAAGTATCCTCACTTATTCAAACACAAGGATAAACCTTAGGTATGATCTAAATTTCAAGACAAAATTTATTTTAACAGGGTATGATGTGACAATCAGCATTTTTTTTTATTTTCCTCTCTTTCCATTCCAGCCCTTGAGAGACATTATACAATTTTCGGGATAAAAATTCTTTTAACAAGGGGATGATGTGACAACTGCCAATTTTCAGGGTAACTCCGTTAACTAGACCCAGTTAGTTCTGTTAACTACGTTTATGAAGTCTCATGCATGTAGTGTCATGTATGCATACATTGAGTCAGTCGTGTCTTTGGTGACCTAGGTAAGAGTAACTAGTTGTTGGTAACTAGAATAATAAACTTGTCACACATGTTATAAGGTAATTAGAATAATAAACTTGTCACACATGTTATAATAAACATGATATGTTGTGTGTATAATAATGATAGATGTAATTGTGTTAAATGCTTAACGTGTTACATGACTAGTTGCTATATGCTTATATGATATCGTAAGAAAGTTGGATAATTAAAATGATACAACATAAGATGTGTTACATGAAAATTAGCTTGATGAACTATTAAACCTTAGGTTAAAGAACTACTTAGAAAATTCTTTTAAAAATGGTAACATGTTACACTTAAATAAAATAAAATTACCGAAAGTTGATTTTTTAATTAATAATGGACTAATAAGTGTGTTAAATAACAATGGAGGTTATACCCTTTCCTTTCCTCTATTTGGCTATCCACTTCACACACACACATTCATTTTTATTTTCCAACTGCTCAGTTTCCATACTTAGCCTTTTTCCGAGGCGGTTGAGAAGATTCCAATCTTCCTTTGTCATATTCTTATCCCAACAATCTCCTCCTAGATTGGAACATCCTCATCTATACCAAAAACCTCTTAGGTTACATACACTTATCAAAAATACACATCAAATTTTCAAAAGATGAAATTACATAACATAATCAAAACGTACAAGTTGGAATTCTGTCTCAAGGACGTTACAAATTAAGCCTAAGCTAAAAGCAGTATCTTCATCTTCTAGAGCTTGAGGCTACACTTTTTATGTCCAATCTATCACATGCGGATTTTTATTTGAATAACAATAACTCCCTGTAGCGAGGATGATCGGGGCAGGGTCCATCTGATTATATCCCCCAAACCCTCCACGTGAAGAAATTCAAGATCTGTACCGTGTTGTATGATGCCCAGGGCCAGTCCATCCTAGTTTCTAAGAATGAAGCTTGATCTTTTGTTTCAAAGACAATTTGAGTAATCCTTCCATTCTTTTGGACTTCGTGATTCGGCCTTGTCATCTGCCACCTCATACTCAAGCATTCTTTCAAGTTGGCAAGAGGATTGTGGTTCTTGGTCTTCTTGTTGTAAGGCGCTTTAGCAAGTTTAATGTCCAACATTCTCTTCTGCCTTTTCTTCCTTTCAAAATCAGACAGCTCCAACTTCCTCTTTTTGTTTAGCGTAGGGAACCATTTCCTTGATTGATCTCTAAAATGTTTGGAGAGTTCATTTTATTGTCTTGATAATCAAAAAAGCTCAGTCTAGCCATCTCTTCAAACTGCTCCTTTTTGAAGTCCATTAAATCATCTTTGAATATTACATGCCTCAGCTCACCACTAGTCATTATGACTTTCAAAGATTCAGTTCTTGCATCAAAGTATAGCTTCTTTGGTAGGTCCACATCGGTTGGTGGCCTTTTTATCTTTGTTGTGAGGCTCTGGTGGTTGGGATTGGGACATTTACAATGCAGGTTCTAGAAGCATACTTCTTTTTAGGTATAGGTACCCTCACATGCCCAAACTTCTCCAACATTTCAATGATCTTCTCCTAGGGAAACATGACCAAATTCAAGTAATTTTCACCTTCCTTGGCCAGTGTTGTGATCATTCCCATTATTTCCTCATCAGTTGTACCAGCAAGGACAAATCTTTGCTCTTGAATAGGTTCTCCCCTAGATCCACAATGAAACTGTAACAACCTCCTCTCTTCAACCTCCAGTTTCTCCCACTGTTCTTTTTCTATAAAAAATAGTTCTTTTAGCTGTCCTTTACCCAGATTCTCAAAGACACCCTCTGCCATGCACTTGCTTAGCATCAAACACTTTAAGGTTTTGATTTTGTTTTCATCATTCCAGGTCTCAACTGGCTCTACAGGCTCAACAGGTTCTTCCTTCACAATCACCAACGGAGGAGCCTTAGATGACTTATATTTTTATTGATTAAATTTAGCTATTTGAGACTCATACAAAGATAATTTATCTTTTCTGCTCAAGTCGTTTGTTTCTTCTCCCTTGTGTCTAGCCTCTATCTGTCACACCCCAACCTACGACAGAAATGTCGGGGCATTAGCTGATTGTCACAGATCTCAAGGTACTACCAAGAAATTATAAAGCGACAATATCTAATTAATTTATTTATTATCAAACAACATTTAAATACAACAAAAATAAAGACAATACAAATACAAAACCATCTATTCTTGTATATGTTTATTATCTTAAAGTCATCTCTAAGTGAGCTTCAGTTCAATAAACAATCCAATCTATAACCTGCAAATGCGTACAAAGTATATATTTGTAAAGAACACATGTTGAGTGAGTAGATTCACCAATTTTGGCATAAACGAAATGATAATATACAATGATATAAATAATAGAGAAAAAATAAGCAAAATTGTTATCTGTGTGTATAAACACCGAAATTGTTGAGCAAGTAACGAGTTTTGGTGAAACCATTGCCAATGAGAATCGTGCTCCGGCCACTACGACGTTCGTATGATCATACTATGTGGATGAGGATGGGATGCCAACCAATCATAAAAACAGTAAACACATAAGCATATAACAAAAACCAAGTAGTCATTCAATTGATACACAACACAAAGATCACAGTTTTTTTTTTTAAGAAATAATAGTCTAAGTAATTTGATAGTTGGTATGCAAGTGTCCCCAAAACATTTGAAAAACAAGTAAAAATAGGGGAGCGATTACTCACATGATCGGATGAATGAAATAAGTGACGATGAGAGAGAGATAAACCCTCCAGGATATAACGTCAAGGATTTCTAATTAAATAATATAATATAAATTAATTATAACTAGTATAACATAAATTAATGAATTAAGATTTCGATATAATTTGGATTAGATTTGGGATGGTAATGTTATTGATTGATCGATGAGTTTCTATCATTATCACTATTGTAAAAACAAGATGATAGTTTATTATTAATCATTAATTTTATTATTTAAGAAAATCCATTAAACTGAATATAATAATCATATAATAAATTTATAATTAATTAATTTGAATAGTTAAATATGAGTTACGATATAATATAAGAAATAAATGTTTATGAATATATAGATAAATTATTTTAATAATAATACGTAACTAATATAATATTTATCAAATTAAATAAATAATATAGGTAAATAAATGTGTAGATAATTATATTATATTATATGTGGTAAGTTAGAATATAAACAATTAGATTATTTTAAATAATTTTAATAAGTACTAGCGGTAAAAATATAGTTGGCCTTTATAATACGTTTATCATACTTCTTATTTAAAAACATTTATTACCTATATAATGAAGATAAAAGTTTGCAAAAACGTTCAACGTCAAAAGCCCTCAATGATGGTTTCAGGATGTCGAGTCATTGCCATGTATTGTTTGTATTAGACATGTTTATAAAGCCAAAAAATTAACAATACGAAGATAAAAATAGCAATGACTACTTTCTTTGGAGTGCTCCAAAGAGAGTTTTTATTGGTGATCTTGGTACTGTGAGCATGTATCTGCAACAGGTTCAAATGCGTTTGCCTAAAAAGATTAACGATAACATACAGTCAAATATATTTTGCTTTTAAAATGCATAATTTTGCATATTAAAACTGATACATTTAGAAAAAATTACCTGTCTTTATCGCGAACAACCAACTTTGCGTACGAAATAACGATGTCTAGGTCTTGAAATCCGACTTCAATTGAGACATCTCTATCAATTAAACAAAAAAAAACACCATGTTTAAATAAACCCTAAATATATGCCCTTTCATCTGGTCAAAAAAAAATGCAAAATTAACATGTTTATAATATCTGCTTGTTTTGATTAAATCAAATTAACTGAACCAAATAACCAAAACCCGAACCCAATCACCGAAAAATAATTAACACTCACAAATCATAACGCAAATAATCATAAAAAGATTAGTTTAAGTGGCAAACCATGTTTATGCATAACCATATGCAACACATGCATCTTGAATTTACAAAAACATTTAGACATGAAAATTGAATCAGTTTAAAACATAAATAATTTGTGAATTTGGATCAGATTACATGTCACGATTAACCGAACCAGCATGTAAAAGCGATTAACAAGAACCAACATGACCGAAACCGATTAGCCATGACCGACTTCACCAAATGTTATGTTATGGTTATAGTTTTGGGTTAAAAATGAAAGATTACAAGCATATATGAACAAAAAAAAACCTTGCTCATGTTCGTTCGTCTATTAAATAAACGAACTTTCAACCGAATAGTTCATGAATGGTTACTGTACATTCGGTTCGTTTAAAGGCCAAAATTTGACATCATCAGTATATCCCTATATGCTCTTGAATCTTAAAACTTTGCTGATTATGAACTCCTAAACAATTGAAGATCATGCTCTCTGATGTATCTCTCTGATGTATCTTCAGTCAAAATATAAATGACACTGCAATGTATCTAATCAAACAATCCCTATTGAATATTCAAACAAACGTCCTATACAAAACTAAAATAAAAGTTCACCCCAAATAAAAAAGACAAAAACCGAACCGAATATGTGTGCATTAAAAATTATAAAATAAAAGAATAATAAAAATGTGTTCAGACAAAAACCAAACCGATAATGTTTAATATGTTCGATGTCTGAACAACCTCGTACAAAGCAAACTCTAGTTAGTCCTAACTAAGTTAACTAATTTATATAAAAGTAGTTCTAAATTGATGCATGCAGATGTTGCAATTGGTTTAAAAAGATCAGTTTCCAATTATGTCCCTCTCAATATTTTTAAAACTGATATCTAGTTTTGACTCTTCTGAACTGGTATTTTAACTTTTAACAACTATCTAAAATTTGGCACTCTGAAAAATCTGTTTCCAGTTATGCCCCTTCGTCACTTGGTTGTGAATCACTATAGTTTTGCCAATGAATGATTAAAAAATGATTTTTTTGTACATTCTAAACTACCCCTTTAATGAAAATAACTAAGTTAATGAATGATTAAAAAATGATTTTTTTGTACATTCTAAACTACCCTTTTAATGAAAATAACTAAGTTAAAGAAAACCACATTTCACTAACTTGCTTTTTGTTTATGGATATAAACAGTTACACTACATAAAAAGGTATTTAGAGGTCTTAAACCGAACACTTACCAACCAACATCGAAGTCGAAGTCAAAAATTGATACACATTAAGTATGATTCTGATTATTCTCAAAACACCAAAATTGAAATGAGTAAACTAATATAGGCCTCCAATATCCGTGCAGCTAACATCCGGAACCACAACGAACCTATATTTTAAACCAAAAATAATGATTATGAGAAAATTATGTAAGTAAATAAAAATAAATTTATACAATAAAGATTTAGAGCACACTTGAGACTTTTGTTCGGATGTGTAAACAGATGTCAGAGTACTGGGTTGGGAAGTTTTGGAATCTTCAATGCTGCGAATATAAAAATCTAATATTTAAAAATCCTAATGTTATGAGAAAAGAAAAAAAAATTAGTGATTACCTCATCAACGGCCGTGAAATTCCTTTCAAGTAGACTTGGTTTTCGTTGTCAAATGCGAAGAAAAAGTATTTGCAGCCCGAATACCTGAATTAAATGCAACATATAAGAATATATATATTTGCACTCCGTTTTTCCATGGTGTCAAGTCAACTCCTAAATAAAATTGAAAAGCAGGCCACGTTATATTATTTCTTACCCACAACAACTTTATAAACTTGTCACATTCTTTAGCAAGATGCATTCCACGAAGTCCACCACCCGATGTAACCTTAAGAACATAAAAAAAGTCAGAAGTATAAGGTTTCTATTAAATAAATATATCAATGTGAAAAGGTTATTATGCTACACCAGAATAGTATAATGGCATGTAATAGACCATAATTTCTTGGTATAGTTGGAACACCATCATTCTTCATTGTATCTCTTGATGTTGCTTTGCCTCCCATAGCATGAATGCTGATAGATTGCAAGTAGATACGTTCAACAGTCTAAATATTTAGAAGGGTTTTGATATTTGACGGAAACAAATTGTTCATGTCAGTTTACTCCATGTCTGGTTGTTCTAATATAGTGAAATTGTTTTTGTACCTCAGTCTAGCAACTCTTTGAAACTCAAGAAACTGAAAACAATAATTGAAGTTCAAACACAAATTAGTTCAAATTAGTTTATCATTATTTTTATCATAAAGTAGTTTAAGCTTCATCCAAATCAACATATTTAACCCTTTCCCTCTATTAATTCGTGTAAGCATACTCCATTCTATAAATTCAAACAAAATCAGTTTCTAGGTTGAATTGTAAATTAATACAAAAATGATGAACGATAAAAGTCAAAGGGTTTTACAAAACCAAATTTCAACAATACCGTAAAAACCTAGGTTTTCAATAGAACTAATGGATAGAAAGATACGAAATCAAGGATACGACAACAAACCTAACGAAATTGAAAGAAATGAAATCCAAACAATTGAGAATCACCTGTGTAAAAGGAATCAATGAATCAGAGAAAGCTCGTCCCACTCCATCGTAATAGGAATCGATTGTATTCTTGAGTGTTTTTTCCATGGGATAATAAATAAAAATAAATAATAAGATTTTAGTTTGAATTTTCATTCTTGAGTTTCTTTTATAAAAAAATGATAGGAAAATTTGGGTTTTTTAAGTCCTAAAGTTTTCTTGCCAATTTGACATGATTTATAAAGAAAGGAAAGAATAAATATTTAAAATTACCATTTCACCCTTCAATCTACATCTAATAATTGTTTTAAAAATGGTTATATTTGTAAAACTACATATTTTTTTTCTTTTCTTTTCCTTTCATTTAAACTAAATAATGTAATTAACAATTTATTTTCTTCTCCTTTCTTTCATTTTTCATTAAATTTGAGAATGCATTATATGCATGTACTTTCTTTTCTTCTCCCATGCTATCCATCTTATACTTTCCTTTCTTTTAATTAAAAACTCGAGAACACAGTCTTAGCCTCGAATGTCAAGCCCGTGTTAGGTTTCGTAGGCCTTTCGGTGTAGGCCCGGTTTATTATTTGAAGTCCAAAGGGCAGGCCCGACCCGGTTTGAATTTCTTGTTTAATAAGATACTAACACTAGTCGCATCTCTATATAAATCACATTATGTACTTGTAATCGTTGTCACTCAATAAAGATATACCTAGTTGCCACCCGTGGACGTAGGTCAGTTTAGACCGAACCACGTTAAATCCTCGTGTCGTTTATTGCTTTCGTGTGTCGTGTTCAGTTCGTGTGTGTGTTTAATCCTAGCAAGTGGTATCAAGAGCTTAGGTTTGTTTCACACGAAGAACTCGTTGAACCGTTTCTTACGCCGCCGCGTCACCGATAGCAGTAGCTAGGGTTCCGCCGTCGCCGCCGTTATTTCTTGTTGCCGCAGTAGGGCCGCTAGAAGCAGTCGCAGACGATCATTATTATCAGGTTCTGTTATTATTTTCTGAAAGCCATATTATCATCCACCATCGTGTGCCGTTGAAGAAGAAGACCCTTTTTGTTTTGTCTAGTTTTACTTTTCCCATAAACGTGGAGAATTGTGACCAAATTTTTTTTGGTTTGACCTACCCACCTTTGGGCCGTAAACTAGCAGCCCATATTTGGCAAAATCAACTTATTTAGTTTGTGCCACAAATAAAGAGCAGTAGGCTTGTTTTGTTTGAGTTTTGTGTGTTTTTTTGGCAGTTTGGCCTTTTATTGGGGGTCGAGATTCTATTTTGCAAAGTACGAGTCAAGAATAGTTGAATCAAGATCCTATTTTTCGTTGAAGAACAGTTTTAAGTCAGAAGAAGCGTTAAAGAAACGGAGAACCAGCGCCAATCGCGTTTGTCAAGTTTTATCATTTTAGTTTAAAAGTTTCTGTTTCTGATTTGCAGTTCGTTATTCCGCTGCAGTTTTAAATAGGTTGACTATTTAACAGAGTTCAGTAGAACAGTTGTTAAGTTCAGGCTCATACGATTGTTGTGTATGTCTCTGTTTTATCCAGTTTTTCGTTTTAGTCATTGTCATGGCAGAAGATGGAAATGTTTCGATACAGAAGTTTGATGGACAGAAGTTTGGTTGGTGGAAGATGCAGATTGAAGCGCTACTTTGTCAGAAAGACTTGGATGTAGTGTTTGAGGATGAAAAACCAGAAAAGTTGTCAGAAGCAGATTGGAAGAAGTTAGACAAGAAAGCTAGGGCTTGTATTACTCTGTCGTTGTCGGAAGATGTGGCGTTTAACGTCATGAAAGAAACCACAGCCCGTGGTATGATGGAGGCACTATCCAACATGTATGAGAAGCCTTCGGCAGCGAATAAGGTCTATCTTATCAGAGAGCTAGTGACAACGAGAATGAAAGAGGATGGGTCAGTTACAACGCATATTAATAATCTTAATTCGAACCTCTCCCGCTTAGTGTCAGTCGGCATTAAGTTTGATGATGAAGTTCAAGGTCTTTTGTTATTATCCTCTTTGCCCGACAGTTGATCGCAAACAGTGACTGCAGTTTGTAGTTCGTCTACAAAGATTACTTTTGATGGGATTCGGGATTTGATTCTTGGAGAAGATTCAAGACGCAGAAGTTCAAATGAATCAACAGGTAATATATTAGTCACAGAAGGCAGAGGTAGGGGAAAACAACGAGGCAGTGGGAGCAGGAAGAGGTGTCCGAATGGTAAGAAAGATGTGAACGTTACAGAAGACGACACAGATGACATAGTCAGTAGTGATGAGTTTTTAGTTCTTAGTGTTGAGAGTAACGTTGATTCTTGGGTGATGGATTCTGGTGCATCGTTTCATGCCACCCACTGTAGTGAAACGATGAAGAATCTTAAGGTTGGGGATTTTGGAAAGGTTCGACTAGCGAACGATGATATTCTAGAGGTTACGGGTATGGGAGATGTTTATTTAATCACTTCAGCCGGTACTTCTTGGACTTTAATAGACGTGAGGGTTATTCCAAGTTTGAAGAAACGTTTGATTTCAGTTGGGCAGTTGGATGACCAGGGGCACGATGTTAAGTTCGGGAATGGGCAGTTGAAAGTAGTTAAAGGGAATCTCGTGGTTGCTCGTGGCAAGAAAATGGGTTCGTTGTATATGGTCGATATGTCATCGAAAGGAGTGGATCCAGTTTTGGTGAAAGACAAATTCTGGTTCACAGAATCTCATGGGCATATGAAGGTTCGTTTTACAAGTAACAAACCCAGAGCCAAAGTGAAGATTCAGGATGAACGAGCTAGGAAGGTTAAATCAGTCGGTGGACATCGTGACATTGGGAGCACAGGTCGTGTTTCAGTTACAGTTCCAGGTCAACAGTGGATTAAGAAAACCAGTATTCCAGCTGTAAAAGTCTCTCCAGTGAATTACTTGCTGAATATGGAAAGTGTTTGTTCTCAGCGTATCTCAGGATCCGGTAGTTTGTTTCAGTGGGAGCCAGTAGGAACAGAGAACGGGTCAGGGGCAGTTTTAGCCGTGACTGACGTGTTGGAGCTCCGGGGAGCTTCAACGAGACTTCAGGTTAATTGATGAGAAGGCGGTGGCAACTAGAAGTTAAACGTTTAGATTACAGAAGTACAATCAGGAGTGCAGACGAGAGTACTCAAGGCCTCCGAGTGGGAGTTTGTTGGGTTTCGTAGGCCTTTCGGTGTAGGTCCGGTTTATTATTTGAAGTCCAAAGGGCAGGCCCGGCCCGGTTTGGATTTCTTGTTTAATAAGATACTAACCCTAGTCGCATCTCTATATAAATCACATTATGTACCTGTAATCGTTATCACTCAATAAAGATATACCTAGTTGCCACCCGTGGACGTAGGTCAGTTTAGACCGAACCACGTTAAATCCTCGTGTCGTTTATTGCTTTCGTGTGTCGTGTCGAGTTCGTGTGTGTTTTTAATCCTAACAGCCCGAGGCCTTGTATTCCGGCAACAGATCTGGAATAGACGGCGTGTTGGTGGTTGCGGTGGTTTGATGAGAGAGAAACGAAGTTCAGTGTTTGACAGGTGCAATAAACGATCTTGTGTATTTTGAATTTTGAATCTCCACTTGAATCCCCCTTTTATGCCTGGAATCCTCTTATGCTTTGGAAGCTTTGTATTGTTGTACATTGTGCTATATAAATTGTAAAACTCTTACTTTCAACATTCTCTCTCTTATATACATTATCTATACTATCTTAAAGTACACATAGGAAGGACAATATAGTAATTTAACGAAAACTCTTAAAAATAAATAAGAGTTTTACCATTCTTGATGCACCATGTACAAATTAGTAATGCATGTTTCTTAAAAGCAAGTCTATCCCGCGTATCCCATCTGCTGTGGATGATTCAAAATTCAAATGCCCTAAATCTCTTAAAACCAGCTGAAGCCAAAGCAGTGTTTTGAAAGTCAAACCTCACTCTTACCAAAGTTTCTCATCTCTCCCTCTCCCCCCCACCCCAAAATCAATGAGGCTCGATTTTATCATGTTTAGCCGGTTATAAACTTCAATTTAAAGGTTTAATAGATTCCAGGTTTGATTTCGTCTTCTTGATTTGATGTATGATTTTTAAAATGTTTTTTTTATCATGTACGGTTTCTACCATCGGTTGGATTTGTTGGTTTTTCAACTAATTAGGGTTTTGGCGGCTTCTGTTTCTCCGGCAGCCGTGAACTAAGATGTTTAAAGGAGAAAATGACAGTGATAGAGAGAAAGAGATTAAAATGAGAGAGAGAGAGAAGTAGGTAAGATGGTTCAAATGCTTTTATTCAAGTTAGGGTTCTTTTCTCTTCTTATGTTTGATTCTCTCTGTTTTTGTTTTGTTTTGTTTTGTTAATTGTCCAGGTTTGTAGAGTTTACGATGAATGTTTTAGAGATCCTACTTAGCCATGAAGAAGGTGATGATCGAGCAAGTTAACCACACGTTCAGAATAACGCAGCAGATGGTCACAAATTTGAGAACCTGTGTTTTCTGGAACTCATGAGCTTTTAATATTACTTTAGTTAACATAAACCTGTAGAGGTCGCAACCTAAGCATCAGGTTAATGTAGCGTTCTTTAACTATGTCTATCTCTATATCGAATACAACATTTCCAGGACTTATGCTAATTACTTAATTATTTGTTAATGTTTGCATTTTTAATCCCAGAGCTACACAACAAAGAATGAGTTGATGGTGGTTCGGTTAGGAACAGAAGAATACAGAAAAGCTAAATAGTCAAAAGATCTGTAATTGGCATATCGTAATCACCCAAAAGGGATCGTGAGAAGTTAGCTATGGAGGGGAAAAATAACCGAGAGCATCCAGTTAGTTGCAAAAATGCAGTTTCTAATTGTAGGTAATCAATAATAAAGTTTTTAGTTATCTGTTTCATGAAAAACTAAAGCATAAGAGTATGGTTTTGAGTTATAGGTCAAGGGTTTGATTATAAAAAAAATGATTTGTAGGTTAAAGAAATCTGTCTATTTTTAAAGTCAAACTAAAGAAAACATTATTTGTTGCAAGGTGTTATAGCAGCGTGTGTTTCTTTTGAGAATTATGTATCATGTAATAAAGGTACAATTTCTATAGTTGTATTATAGCTCTAGATTTGGTGTTTTATGCCCCATGAAAGGCCTATTATTAAGTTGTTAAGTTACACAATCTGCAAGTCATTTAATATCTATTAGTATTGTTTGTAAATAATTTACTTAAAACTATTTTGTTATTATGATATAGTTGAAGCCATTATATAGGAAATAACCCATATATTGTGATTATGAGTTTTGTTAATGTCGGACATATATGTGTTATAGTAGTGCAGACCATTCTAGATGTGTTTCTATATTTTTATAAATTATTGATTATTTCTGCATTCATTATATGTAGTATGCCAGTATATTATTTCAGTGTGGTTATAAAAGTCTATTACAATTACACACAAATTATTTAATATGTAAACATGTTCTGATTTATAACGTCATGTTCACAGAGCTCAAGTTGACCAAACAAAGTTAATGGAGGTCAAAGCCAATTTGGCAAGTAATTGCAGCCAGCTGGAATCCTTGATGAATTGGGTTTGCAATTTGCACAACTGGGTCAAGATGCATATGCGTAAAGGTAAGTATGTGCACACTATTAAATATTTCTATTTGTTAACAGTTTGTTAACAAAATGTATGTGTTCGCGTTTGTTTATGTTCATTCGTTAACAGTACAAACGGACGGTACATGATAGAAGGTAGCTGAGATAAGATATTCAAAAGTAAAAAAAAAAGAGAAGCGAACGAACTCGAACGGAGCATGATCGTGTATTATTTGTTTAACTTCAATCGAACAAAGGATTGAACACAAACATTTTATGAGCAGTGTAATTTTACATAATATATAATTTTTAGTTATATTTATCATAATTTTACATATAATAGTTGTTATATAAATATCCATTTGATATATTAAATTAAAGTTATTCAAGTAATAAGCCTGTTTTGGCTTGTGAGCTAGCTTAGGCTCGGTAAATAAAGCCCAGGCTCGGGCTCGTTTATTAACCAAGCTTATTTTTAAGGCTCAAGGTACGGGCTGTTTTTATATACTATTATGATTGGAAACACACAACAACCATAGGGTGTTGTCATATTGTTGTGTGCGTGCACATTGTTAAATATTTTTTTGTTTATTAACAACATGAACGTGTTCGCGTTTGTTTATGTTCGTTCATTAACAATACAAAATAACGAGAGGTTCATGAATGAACATAATGGAGTTAAGATTATTTAAAAATTAAAAGTAAACAAAGCGAATGAACTCGAACGGAGTATGTTCGTATTAGTGTGTTTAACTTTAATCAAACAAAGGAACACAAACAATTTACCGAACAATGTAATTTTACATAATATATATTTTTTAGTTATATTTATTGTAATTTTACATACAATAATTGTTATATAAATATATATTCGGTATATTAAATTAAAGTTATTCAAGTAATAAACAATTGCATTTGTGTTGGGTTTCATAACTTTTTTTTTTGGCAGCGAGACTTTGAATCAGAAAATGCAATAAATACTGAAATGTAGATTCTTCTCATGACTGCTGGATGGCGAATTTGGGTCTTAAGGTTTCCCAAATCTTATTTGTTGATTCAGCGGTTCCCCCTAGAGCCACGAGGTATGCACTGTCATGATTCAGTTTGGTTTAGTTTTGAGTTCCAACCACAACCGATTTTTTTAGTTGAAGGTATTTTAGTAACCAATCGATTTTAGTTATTTCGGTTTTAAGGGTTAGATAGGTTTTGTGTTAGTTATTATTATAATTATGGATAACCAATATATCCACTTAGGCAAAAGTATTTTACCTAGCCTATAAGTTGACTTTTGCAAAATTGAATATATTGTGTTCATTTGTTGACGTAAATTTGCGAAAACATCTGTTTATATGCAGTACTCTTGGACCATCTATATGCTGAAAATAATCACCAAAGCAACTATCAATGTCATTGTTAACGAATTTAATTCAATTTTGCACCCAGTCAAAGAAGTAAGCCATTAAAACTAATTTTCTTTGTTGAGGTGCTTATTTAGAAATTAAATGATCATTAATATTTATGTACTGAATACTAATACTGTGATAAATTATGCCGTGTCAAACTCATGACAGTAGCTTGTTCTTATTTAGAAGAAAGGAAATAAATGATCATTGCTTTTGTTGTTGAAGGACTGTATGAGCAGCATACTGTATATCACATTGACCCATTTATCTAACATTTAAGTTTTTAAATACTAATCACTGATGACAATAGCTGGTTCTTATTTAGAAGAAAGATATACGATCACTGTTTTGTTTTGTTAATTTGTGTTTGTTTATTAACGCCCATTTGAATTAATTTGATCAAATTTGTAGGTAGATATATTTCAATTTGCTTATGCTGGGAAACCGCGAAGCGACCCATGATGCACATGGATGTTGGTCACGAAGACCATGAGGCTGGTCAACTAACATATGTGGTTAGTGCCTTCAACCTCAATCCTGCTCATAGTGGTGTTCTTCCCATGGATGAAAATTCAATATCCGTGCTTCAAACACGCATGGAGAGGCTGAAGAGTGGATTAACAATCTCCTTTTATTTGTAATATGAAATTACTTAAATAACCTTCAGGGTTTTGGCAAGACTTTGGGCTCGAGGATATAGTGAAATCACATTCTTGGTATGCCGCACCAGTATTATAAAAAAGTAGATAGTTGGGGTTTTAAATTTTGAATTGAAGGTGTGTAAATTTAATGTTGGAAATGCAACAATATTGTCTTTTGCACTCGCCTGCTTTAGCTTTTCAAAACCATGGAAAGTTGATTTGTGTGATGCAGGTTCAAAAGTTACTTGTGTGTATGAAGGTTAAAAAGTTATTTAAAACTTTCTCATTTATTTTTCAAGTGGCAAAAATTAACTTTAGAAGTGAATTAGTGCGGTTTGGCAATGTAGCAAGTTATACGTATAATTTTCAAATCACATGTTCAATGAAAGGAATTAATCAAACTTGTGAAGTTAAACACCATTTAAACGTACGAGTCGTATGTGTAACTGAAGTACGTTATGTCACTTTTATATACGATGATTAATTGTTAGGCAAATATTCATGATAACTAACCATTTCAATTTGTCAACTTGCTCATCATCATTAACTAGCTTAGACAACTTATCATCAAGCTTTTTTAACTGAGATTTGTAAGGCTAATAATACAAATAGATTGCACCAATTGAACAAATAACAAACAAACGTATGTAGTATACAATTATCACGAAAAACTTATAAACTAAATTTTTTTTGTTCCACGTTGTAAATTATCACCGCCCGCTGCATCGCGCGGGTACCTACTAGTATATAGTAATATATATATATATACACATATACGAAAGCTTTTAACGAAACCCGAGAGGAAACATAACCCCAAAACGTCGGTTTTATTAAAATAAAATTTATCTAATAATTAATCTGATTTATTCACTTATTAAAATTAGTTATATAATTAATAAAAACTAAATAATAAAATAGAAACCTAATAATCCAGGTGGCCAGGTTTGAACCCGCGACCACCAAGATCACAACACGAAGACCCAACCAATCACTCCAGCATACCAATCGGATATTTAACCAAAACGAATTAATATATGCAGAACCCATCGGATCCCCCAAACTGATATAAACCCTTAAATTTGCAATTCGTTAATCGGCTAAAGATTGATTAAATTAACATTAGGGTTAACAAATTAGAGATTGAAACGAATTTGTAACATAAGTCAATTACCATTAACAACGATCAACTGATGATGAACGACCAAGAAGAACGACTGCGATAATATGCGTCCAGAACTCATATCAGCAAGCTTGTAATGAAAAATTTGATTTAGGGTTAATGATCTCGAGGTTATTAAAAATGTGTATACTCGATTAGTTGGGTTATTATGAGGTATAGGTTACAAATCCAGAATACGTGTATGACGGGTTACAGACGGCTACTTATATTAGTTAATTCGCATAATCTTGATCTTGTTTTTCCTAATTTGTTGTGTCGGTTAGGCCGCAATAGGTATATTAGAATAACAATCATATATCAATTACAAGATTAAAGTGAGTATTATGCTACAAGAAAACTAAACGGGTCTTCGGGTTCGGTAAAAACGAGTTTGGATCATATATGGGTTACGGGTTAAAGGAGGTTAATATAATTTTTATGCAATTTTGCAACTTAGTCCCCCAAGTTATGGTATGGATACATAATAAGTTGAATATTATGTTTAGGAGTAAATTTATATATAATTGAAAGTTATAATTGAAACTTAATTAAATATACAAACAATAACAATAAAATGCTATTAGCTCGATGTAGGCGATGTTTGTCGATTAAAATTACGCGATAATAAAACGGGTCCGATATTAGATAATTATTTAGTAAATGAAATAACCCGAGTTATTACACCATCAACCTGTCAAATAATTTCACTTGTTCATTTTCCCATTGCATCTTTTCTTTCTCTGCCAGAGTCATTAGTCTCGAGTTGTGGCTTTTTCAAAATGTACCCTCCTTGAGATCCTCTTGAAGTGTGTTTCAACTTGTTGCTTGCTCAGACTATCCATCACTTCAGTTGATATGCCATGATCGATCAAACACTTACACTTCCCACCATACTTGCTAGATAGTTTTTCAATTTTTTCTTGCTGATTAGTGGCTTTCATCTTCATTCTTTTAAATTCATCCTTCTTTACAGCTTCAACAGTTGTATTGTAACCAGTTTCCATTTCTTCAAATTCATGACTTTTTAGCTTTTTAAGAGAAACCATGTATTCTTAAATAAGCATAGAACTTCTGGGAATTCCTTTTTGTCCTTTCTTCTTCTTCTTCTTCAGATCCTCCACTTCCTCATCAAGTAACACCTGCAACTCTTCATCAGTCATAGGAGCCAGCGTTTCATACCTGTAACCATGATTCAATAATCCCAAATTTTTGGATCATTCTTTTTGGCTTCATGCAGGATAATCTGAATACTTTCCATGTGCACATCAGTCATATTAACATCTAGGGAATCAACTGTATAATCATCATCTTCAGAGAAATCTTCAAGTGCATCAATCTTTGGTTCATTTACTTCAGGTTCATTCACCATATCAGTAGGCTTAATGGTTTGAATTTAAACAGCCTTGATAGGACTCTTCTTCATCTTGGGGATAGGTTCATCAACATTTTTACTTTTATCACCCCTCTTCCTCTTTCTTGAATATTTATTTCCATATTTACCCCAATTCTCTCGATCCCACTCTTCTGGATTCTTCCTCATATCATCATCAATATTTTTTGTACATTTTTCTGCCAATATTTGAACCATAGTTTTAGCAGCATATTCATCAATAACCACTTGCCTCTCATCATTTTTCTTTTTCAGGCTCAGCAGTGGTTTACTCTGGTGTTTTTGTTCCATATTTTTTGAAGTTTGTAATGACCAGAACCAAGGAGTTGTCAACATCTTCACTTTGTTGTAGATTTAACAGGCTTTCAATCACCTCTGGTCCACCTGCCCCTGATCTTCATTCAGATCTTTCCTCAGTTCAGCATCCTCCAACAAAATCCTTTGATCCTCAAGTTGCTTATCAGTCAAGGATCTTGTGATCATTTCCCTCTGTATCAATTTAGTTACTACTTCATCATGCCTTTTGGTAGCTTTTTCATCAGTCATTAATACCTCATCACTTGATTTTACTTTGTTGGTTTCAAGATGTTTTAACGGATCTTCAGTTTCAGCAATGACCTTTCCTTTTGATTTTCTCTTTTCTTCTGCCACAATTACAAGCCTAGATGTATCAATTTCCCCCACCTCAGTTGGTTCATTGGGAAAATTGTAAATTTTATCAATCAGATCATCCATCTCTTCATCCACAGTTTTATCCACATATTCATCATCACCAGACTTTTCAACCAAAGTCTCATTTTCTCTTTCCAACAAGTTTTCGACATTTTCAAATTCGCCATACAAGATATTCAAGTCCTCCTCATCAGCGATCTCATTCCCTATCACATCATCGATCACATTATCTTCAATAGTTTTATCAATATTTTCAGTTACATCCATGTCCTCATCAACAATCTCTTTCTCATTCACAATCTCCTCACTATTATCATTCTCTCAACATTATACTCTTGCTCACCACCATCAGATTCATCAGCTTCATATCCTTCCTCATCATTCCTATCCTTATCATCCCCATCATTTTCATCACTCCCATACAAAACACATAAAATTTTCAATGTATCATCATCCATCAGATTGGCCATAGGTGGATTCTCCCCCTGTTTTGGTACAACTGAAGTCTTCTCAACCTCAGTGTCTAGGGTTTGAATATGTTGTTGTGTCTGTGCCAACAATGATTCTAATTCAGTGTTTCTCTTCTTCAGCTCCACATTCTCCATCTTTAGATTACCATTTTCAATCAAAACATCCAAGTGTCTTTCAAATAAATATGCACTAAGGAAAGGGGAACTGATAGGTGAAGTTGGGAACGGGTCAGGAATATTGGTTTGGTGTTGGATGGGGTCATGGGGTGGGCTTTAAATAATGTTTGTACTTGTTGAAGGTAATGGGTTTAAGGTTCTAATGGTAGGTGTGTGGGTATGTATGATTTGGAAAGTTGGTTGATCAGTTGTGCTTGATTGGTTTGGGGATTGATACGGTGTGTTAGGCTGGTTTATTAGATGGGCTTGTACATCTTGAGAAATGTACGGTTCATGGATATGCTGGTCTTGGGTTTGGGATTGGTTTAAAGTTTGGGTTTGGTTTAAGGTTTGGGTTTGGTTTAAGGTTTGGGTTTGGTCTATGTTTTGGGTTTGTGTGTTGGTTTGGTCTAAGTTTTGTGTTTGGCTTTGGGTTTGTGTTTGGGTTTGGTCTAGGGTTTGAGTTTGAAAATGGGTTGGTGAATAGGTTTGGTTTAGTGGTGATATTGGTGGGGATGGGATGTATGGTTCATGGTCTTGGAATTAGGGTGGTGAAAGGTTTTGGTTTAAAGGTTGGTTTTGGGGTGAGGTTGGCGGTGTAGGAGTGGATTGGGGTAAAGTCTCCCCCTGTGCCTCAAAATGAATATCTACAAATGGCTCTTCCTCCACAAACACATCATCACCTCCGCTATTATTATTATTATTATTATTATTATTATTATTATTATTATTATTATCATCTTCACTATCAACACCATCATCTCCATCATCATCAGAATTATAATCATCTTCATTCTCACTTTCTTCCTCCTCAGAAGTCACCCTTGGTGATTCTGGAACAACCATAATTTCCAACTCATTATCAAGCAACCATGGAAGTACATCAAATTCAACTTATGGGTTAAATTTGCTTGTTGCTGCCAACCTTGCTATCCCCTTGTAAACGTTAAGATCTTGCAATGCATGAGTTATTCCCAAAGTTGGTAAATCAGGTATTAACAGATTGAAAATGATCTGAAGGAACTTCAACTATCATTCGTGAAAAGTTAAACGGGAGGCAGTAGACAACAACCACGGTGGCATTGGCAATGTCCCTTCCCATCAGGATCCACGAACCCTTCCTGGGTTTAAACCCTTCCTGGGTTTAAAACCCTGTAGAATGTGATGAATGTAAAATAATATTACAACCAAATTGAATATTGAATAAATCACAACACAAACACACATCCAAACACAAGGTCATGGCTAGGTTATGAACATCCAAATGCACATCCAAATATGCAAGTATTACATCTCTAAATGGTTCCCCTTGTGAACCTCAAACTTTCGGCCAAGGATAAGAAAAACCTAAAGTTTCGGGTTTTGTCCAAACAAAACAACCAATCATCCAAATGACTTAATTCTTCAAGATTATCACATGCATGTATCAGACTTCCCTTGGTTGATTATTGAGGACATTGTAATTCCTTATTTACATGAGTTTTTATTTGATAATGAAGAGGATGAGGGGAGTAGTGATACTGAAAGAGATGATGGAGGAGAAGATTCTGATGATGATGAGGATGATAATGATAATGATGATGATGCTGATGCTGGTAATTTAGAAGGGATAGATGCAAACTTTGAGAACATTGTACAACCTCAGGGGGAGTATCAGATTACACCAACCACACCTTTCGGCACTCCACCCTACCCACCGTCACCCATTGATAAACCCTACAAAACTCCACCACAAACACCACCTATCTCTCCACCACCAAATGACCAAACCATACAATCTCCACCCACTCACACTCCCATTGTAAACCTAAGCAAAACTGAACCATTACACCAATCCCCACCTCAAACCACAACCCAATCCCGACCTCAAACCACAACTCAATCCCCACCCCAAACCCAAACCTCAAATTCAATACCAGAACCATTCAACACTTCACCATCCGACACCCCTCCCTCAAATGCTGTTGGACCGGTTCGGGACTCGGTTTCCCAACGATTCACGGGGCAACGTGTTAGAGTGCGGAATCCTCTAACACGGCGATTCGGTGGTGATCAACGGACACGAAGGTACGATTCCTAAAGGGGTTTGACGCCTAGGATTGGAGGAAACGACCAAGAACACGAAGAACGCTCGAGAGTGTTTCGGGGGGGCTGCTGCTTCTCTGATTTACGTGAATGTGAGTTGTGTTGAAAAGCCTGTATGAAATTTCCTAAGTAACGTGTATATATCGAAAACTGGTTCGATCGAATGAGATACCCATTCGATCGAATGAGATCTGGTTCGATCGAATCAGTCACTGATTCGATCGAATCAGCTTCGTTTGACATTTTCAGTACGTTAACTTGGTTTCACGATCGTTGGTTTCTTGTTGAACCAACCTGATAGAACTGGGGACATACATGTGACATTTCATGTCCTAACGAACTCCCCCTTGGAGCCAGTTCTATTTGCTTGTAACCAATCGAGTTCTCTTGCTCGACCGTAACTCCCCCTTGGAGTTATCTCACTCTCTCTTTTCTCAAAACTAGTGGTGCATACGTTGCATCCACAAACTCCTTTCTTCATGGAGTTCTCTCTTTACCAAATGGTACAGTCAGTCAGACTTACCATAGGTTCCGCATATCCTGAGACGCTGTCAATTGGAATTTTGGATTAACATTTAAGCACAATTGTATTAGATTTGCAAAATTGACATTAAAGCATAATCTATCACAATATTCCAAATCATATTTCATTCAATTCAAAACAAATACAACCAGAAGATTAACTTTGAATTACAACAAGAAACAAGATAAATGATA
Source organism: Bidens hawaiensis (assembly GCF_021521415.1). Lineage (NCBI taxonomy): Eukaryota > Viridiplantae > Streptophyta > Magnoliopsida > Asterales > Asteraceae > Bidens > Bidens hawaiensis. The sequence goes on from NW_027491099.1 coordinate 1,257,154, forward strand.
GACATGACAATTAATCTTCAGTTTCTTGGGCATACTTCTTCTGTTGTTCTTTCCAATTTGATCCTGCATGTATGTCATAGGCAAAGCAAATCCTAATGACATTTCTGTACGTTAACGCTTGCTCTATGTCTTCGGGAGCGTAAAGAATCTCTGTCTTGTACAACGTATAGACATCCTCCCTTGACAAATTTGTGAGCCACATTGGATCAAAAATACGAATTGTGCTCCAATTTCCATTGTCATTGAGCACAATAACTGCCTCATGCAGTTTTCCATCATAGTACCAATGCCTGAATGATTTGTAGAAGTCCTGCTTCATCTTTCTAAGAGGAATCTTCTTCATTGTGAGTGGTGGCATGTACTTCAAAATAACTTTTGGCCTGTTGGTGATCGGATCGATCTCCTTTTTGCTTAGATATCTCTTCGGCCTTTGTGGTGTGATCATCTTCCATTTTGTGTTGTACTCTTTTCGCAACACATTCTGATAATACGTGGCAAATGGAGATGAGTTGGCGTATAGCAGATCAAGATAATTCAGACGGTTCAGATCATGAGTAGGAAGGGTCTTCAAATCAGTAATACGTTGAAAGTATTCAACCCCCTTTCTCTCTTGACAGCTACGCAGTTAAGATCCTTCAGACATGCCCAAGCGATAATTTCTCCTGAAGTTCTGCGACCCTTCATTTTATATGACGTTGTATGAGGAATGGTCGGCTTCGCTTGTTGTCTGGATCTTATCTTCTCAAGAATAGCATTGAATGCTTTCTTGCATTCCTCGGTTTTCTCTAAAAATTCGGCTTGATCCGCTTCAGAAGGCTGTTCCATATTGTTTGACCTTTCTTCAGCCTTTTTCTGTATTTCCTCCTCTGTTACATTTTGGAAGAAACTTGCAAAGTTAGGAAGATCGTCATTTTGAGACATATAGTATTCAGGATACTCTTCCTTTGACAAGTCTTCCATTTCAACGTCATCAAATTGAGAGGGATCGACGTGTGAGGGATCAGTGGCCGTAGATGATGATGATTCAGGTGTAGCAGCAAAAGAAGACGTTTGTTCTGTTGGAGGCAAAGCCAGATACTTGCCTGTTTCTACGTTGGATAACTCAAACATTTGTTCCAATTCTTCTTCTGTGAAATTATGAGAAATTTCACCTTCTTCCAAGTCTCCACTTGCGAAGTTTCGCTGCTCATTTGGATTGTCCAGTAGAAACGTGAAAAATTCTGCTGCTGTTTTTGATTGCAGCGGTTGGACATTAAACGGATTATCATCACCTGTTTGATTAAACAAACACAATGTAACAACAATTTTAAGTAAACATATGTAATATCATAAACATGAAATACAATATCATTACATATGAAACTGAGTTTATACAAAAATCATCATTTACCAAGATTTAACATTTAAATCCTCACTACATTCACTCAACTCACTCTTTAGTACCTTCACCACCATCATCTGAAGAGTCAAGTTCGTCTGTGTCCACATCAACATTTGTTGGACCTTCCAAATGTAGAACATCTCCTTTCAGTTCTGTTACTTTCGCCTCAAGGCTTAGATTCGACTCTCGTAGTTCCTTGATAGAAGAGCCCTGTTCGGCGACAGTCGCATTCAGCTGAGTGTTTTCAATTCTGAGCATGTTGTTTTCGGCTTGAAGTTTGGCAATCTGCTCATCTTTCAGTCGATTTTGCTCTTCTTGCCGTCTATTCAGCTCTTCTTGCTCAGTCTTGAACATGAACATCTTCATCATTGCCTTGTGAAGATCAGCTAGTTCTGTTGCAACCTGAGGAGGTATAGACATTTCTGGTTGAGGTTGAGTAGTCGGTTGTGGTGCTGATTGTGGTGCTGGTTGCTGTGGTGGTGGCGGTGCTTGTTGAACGGGAGGAGCAGCAGACGAAGTCCCAACTGATTGTAACGGTGGAGGACGTGGGAGATCAGAAAATAGACTACGATACTTCCTTGTAACCTTCTTCTTTTGCCTCTTTGCAGGCCTTTCTTCGCCCGCAATTATATCGGCCAGTTGTTCCTCGGCCCTAACCTCACCAGCAAAGTGCACATCCGATGCACTTGCTTCATCACCAGCATCCAGATCCTCAACGTTTAAGAATGAATCAACCTCTTTTTCGGCATCTGTTCTGGTGTCTGCCGGTACCCCGCCTCCTCCTCAGTGTCAGACTCGTCGCTGGTTTTCTGATAAGTGAAGTTCTCGACGTCTGAATCACTGGCGGCTTTCCTCCACTTCCTCTTCGGAGGAGCCTTGTAAGACTGATTTGCCACGTGCCCAAAACACCTTTTGTGTGGTGGCCTTGTGGGGCGGTCCTTGTATGATTTTAATCGGTTGAGGGTTTCGTTCTTCATGTGGTCCAGTTTCACCACATCACCCTCATTTTCTTTCAGTAAACCCGGAGCTTGACTATCGACGATCATTTGCACAAATCGCGGGTACTGTAGAAACTTCTCACCCGCCCCTTGTTTTATTGTAAGATTCTCCACCATATGGTTGAAGGTCATCTGCGAGAAGTTGTAGGGGCGGTTCATCACTAATGCAGCCATTGTAAACTGCATGCTTTCCCTCAATTTATCAAAACTTGTTCTTTGAGGCCCTAAGCAGTGCATCACCACGTGTGCCAGATATTTGAACTCTGGACACAGATTGGCTTTATGGAGTAGACCGGCATTTAGGTCACCGTCGTACTTCATTCTGGCAAAACAACCTCTGGTTCCAGCAGGATGTAACCCAATAGGATCTGAATCAGAATCTACAAACCCACAGACTTCCCTAAGGATTTGGGCAGATATAACAATTTCGTGCCCTCTAACAGTGGAGCGAATTACCGACGGAACAACTGTTTGGTCGCGCGTGGCATTCCTCCAGAATTCCTGTTGAACTGACATGACGGGTTCGACTACCCTAGAGATAGGTCCGTGAATCCTGGACCGTTTCAGAAATTTGATCATGGTTGCAAAGTCTTTCCCATGGCTTGCCTTTTCGTCAAGAAAGGCTACAATGTTGTGCTTGATTGATGTTTTGAAAGGCACAAAAACTTCTTCAACTTCAGCCATTTTATCTGCAAACATAAACGTGTTAGAACGAACAGATATCGAAAAGACTGAATGCGTTTAACATTTTCAAACTTTCTGGACTGGTTCAATCGAATGAGTAATGATTCGATCGAATGAGCTACTCATTCGATCGAGTGAGATCTAGTTCGATCACAGACAGTCGAATGAGATAGATTTCACCTTTGACCTCTGATTCGATCGAACTACTGACCGAATAAGTCTCATTCGATCGACAAGAGACTCGTTCGACCGAATAGACTGATTCGACTCATTCAAACGGCAGCCCAGATTTTGAAGAATCCCGATCGAAATTTTCGATCGTTTAAACGATACACAACACACAGATAGCATCGATTGAAGTTTGTGAACATTTATCAACATTAAATTACAAGTTTTAAACGGTTAAAAACAGTTTATTGAGTGTTTCTTTCTAATGTCCGAGTCCGAGAACAAATCGACCAAAAACTTGATCAAAACACGGTTATAATTCAAAAATTCTTACATATTTGTGATGTACGTGAAAAACCGAGTAAGATGTATGGATCAAAACGAGGGATTCGCGAAAACGATTTTGAGAGCAATTTTTCTGGAAATTTTTTTTTTTTCGAACTTTTCTGACCGATCGAATGAGTCTGAGTATTTATACTGTTTCTGGACTCATTCGATCGAATGAGATGTCATTCGATCGAATATGATCTCATTCGATCGAATAACATTCCTATTCGTGCGAATGGCAATTCAGTCGTACGAATGAGATTTCATTCGATTCACAGGACTTGTTCGATTGGACCAATCGATCGAATGTGAGTCTATTCGATCGAATAAGTCTCTCGCAACAACTCTCATTCTCGCAACAACTGACTCGATCGAATCGGCTCATTCGATCGATTTACTCGATCGAATAGCCACATATTCGATCGAATGAGGGAAAAACTTTGAAAAAATAAACTTTTAAACTTTTTATTCCCCGCCATCGATCGTGGTGCCTTTGAACCTGCAAGAAAATTTGACACTTGGTTAGTTTTCTTAGACATTTTCCGATAATGAGAGCTTAGTTCCTACAGAACATATAGACCATAAAACATTAGTAAACAAACGGAAAAATATCAGGCACAACCATCTTTGGGTTTTCTTGCCACTTCTTCTTTCTTTCATGCACAGCCGGTTGCGCAGATAAACATTTAGCAACCTGCATGAAGTTTTCTTTCATTCCTACACACTGGATAAACATTTAGTAGGAAAAGACAGGGATCAGACTACCTGTCACGATGATTTCTCATCGATTTTCAAACAAACAGAACTAAATAAAATGAAAAATAAATAGAAATAAAATCTTTTTGGTTTTTTTCAAAGTATTTACAGGAAGGGACAGGGATCAGACTACCTGTCACTGGATGATTATTCATCAACATTAAAGCAGAATAAAAATAAAAAAAAATAAAAATAATTCAGAATAAAAATCTTTTTGAATTTTTTTTTTTATAATATTCAAACTGAAATAAGCAACTGTACAAAATTTAAAGTACAATATTTTTGGTTGAGAAGGATCTATAATAAGAAATCATACAGACTTATTTGACTATCTACTGAGACTTTTCGTGATTCAAGACTTTTCGTGATTTTTCACATGTTTTTGATTTTTCTGAATAAAAGAATATACAATATTAAACTAGACATAATGAACATTTTTTTTGTGAGAAAGATCTGAACATGGGATCAGTACTGACATTGTAGCACTCAGTAAGTTCAATTCTTATAATTTCTTTTGGTCGATACATATTACCGATGCGATTATGGGTATATTTGTCCATTTAAACTTAAACAAACATCCTCTCGTCTGTCAATGACCATTTGATAATTGCTTTAATCATATTTCTATGATAATTGCTTGTGATCACAGCTATGTGTCCCACCATATTTTTGATTGACTCATGTAGGACCTCACAACATATTGAACAGTCAAATAGGCGCATCTTATTTTTGACAAACGACCATAAGCTTATAGGATCCCCTTTGTTCGCTTTTCATCAAATTTTGTTGCTTTTCACATTCTTGCGAATTTAATTAGCAACTTGATGATTTTATCATGTTTTCATGTAGATTAGACATGTTTTTCACATACGTGTTCGGTATTCATCTACTTGTCCCAAAATCATTTATTTTATTTATTTATTTTTTTTACAGGAGATATCCAAGTTATCAGCGCTGTCCAGGTCGATACTTACGTATCACAGAGGGAGATAATAACTTTAGATATACCAGCATGGAAGAGCGCTGTCCAGGTCGATACTTACGTATCACAGAGGGAGATCATTCCAAAGCCGGTGGAGTATAAGATATTTAATACTCCTCCTTAATCAACGCATAAAGCATATGATTTAGAAGGGACTTTCGATGAAAGCAGACCTGCAACACGAAGATCTAACATTCTTTAAGAATTTAGGTTTTGGAGGAACCAATTTGGGCCGATGGTAATTCGTGTACGCGTGATAAGACATATCCTCAATTGATATTGGTCTTTAGACAGTGACGTCTCGTCAATTTATCTTAGATGTACACCCATAGCTGACAATCTAAATGATTTAGATAGGTCAAATCCAGACTCAATTCAGTAAGAAAAGCCTACCAATATATCACATTAGTACTATGCATGACCAATTTTTCACTTTATATCTTTTTAACATCATGCTACTATCAGTGTGCCATCACTTCCCAAAGGTTGGATACAATTTCTCATTTTCTGATTATTTGAATGTTTTTGGATTTTTTCAATATAAGGAAAATGAAAATAAGCTATACAGAAATAAAAATCTTTTTGATGTCTCAGTATGATAGCGTCTGTGTACTATCATCTTTCTTGTAACAAGATCAACTTCTCAAAATTTTAAAATTTTTGATGTTTTTGGGTTTTTGTATTTTATATTGTTTTTGGTTTTTCTTGAAACCTTTCTCCCCCTAAAAATTATAAAAACAAAATCTTTTTGGATTTTTCAAATTTTTTAAGAAAAGAAAAAATGAAAAACAATTTAAATGATATCTTCAGGAACATCATCTGATTGACGTTTAACGCCATTGATCTCTAGCAAATATAAAAACCGTGGTTTGTCAAATGCTTTAGTGAAGAGATCAGCGCGTTGTTCCTGAGTGGGGATTTTTACCACATCGATTAACTTCTTTTCGTAATAGTCACGAAGGAAGTGATATCGAATTTCGATGTGCTTCGTTTTGCTAAATTGGACAGGATTTTTGGTAATTGAAATTGCAGCAGAATTATCAAGATATATGGGAGTAGTAGAACATTCAATACCGTAGTCACGCATCTGTTGCTGAATCCAAATAACTTGAGAACAGCAACTGGCAGCCGCTATATATTCCGCCTCAGCTGTTGAAGTGGAAACTGACGTCTGCTTTTTGCATTGCCACGTTACTAAACGACTTCCAAAGAACTGACATCCTGCTGTTGTTGATTTGTAATCGAGTTTACAACCACCATAGTCCGAATCACTATACGCATGTAGATCAAAGTTATCATCATGAGGATACCAAAGACCCCAATCTGGAGTACCCTTCAGATAACGCAAAATTCTTTTGACTGCAATAAGATGGGAGACCTTCGGCTTTGACTGGTAACGTGCACAGAGACACGTAGCAAACATTATGTCCGGCCGAGAAGCAGTCAGGTACATTAGAGATCCGATGATCCCTCTATAGTGAGTTGGATTGATCAATTCACCCTTCTCGTCAGGATTAATCCCGTGATTAACCGCTAACGGAGTTCCCTGTGAAGAGGAACTCAACATCTCGAACCGTTTCAAGATGTCATTGACGTATTTTGTCTGGTGAATGAAGACACCGGAGTCTGTTTGATCAACCTGAAGTCCTAAGAAGAACTTCATCTCACCCATGGAGCTCATTTCAAATTTTTCTTGCATCACTTGTTCAAACTCCTTGCATAGTGTTTTATTCGTGGACCCAAAGATGATGTCGTCCACGTACACTTGTACCATAATGAGATCTCCTTCTTTCTCCTTTGTAAATAACGTGCAGTCGATCGTTCCTCTTCTAAACCCGTTGTTCAAAAGGTGTTTGGATAGTTCCTTGTACCAAGCTCTCGGGGCTTGGTGAAGACCGTACAAAGCCTTGTTGAGCAGGTAGGCTTTGTCCTTGTGATTTGGGTCTTCAAAACCTGGAGGTTGTGCCACATATGCGGTCTCTTCGATGTGACCGTACAAAAAGGCACTCTTGACGTCCATCTGATATACTTTGAATCTCTTGAAAGACGCATACGCCAAGAACATCCGGATTGCCTCCAAACGCGCAACCGGAGCATACACCTCATTGTAGTCTAGGCCTTCGATTTGCCTAAACCCTTGGACCACCAGGCGGGCTTTGTTGCGAACAATCACTCCACGATCGTCGCGTTTACATTTGAGTACCCACTTAGTGCCAATTTTCTTCTGTCCTCTGCGGAGATCCACCAGCTTCCACACACCAAGTCTCTTGAACTGCAATAATTCTTCTTGCATGGCTGAGACCCAGTTAGCGTCTTTCAACGCATCGGTGATGCTGCTTGGTTCTTCTTGTGCTAAGAAGCATTCATGGGCATTTAGCGCAACTGATCCTGACTCCATCATTTCAGTGTAGAGGCCAAAATTCAGCTGTCGACGTGTTTTGACACCCTGTTGAATGTCCCCTATAATGTTGTCTTGTGGATGATCACGTTCAGTCCTAACCACCGGATTGTCAGGAACGACAACATTTGGTTCCAAGTTAGTTAAGTTCGGCTCAGGAACTGGAGCGGTTGGTGCCTCTGAAGTAGACGTTAGAGGCTGTTCTGCATTTGGCGCTTCTTGATTTGACGATGAAGGTTGTGGAGTAACCTGTGTCGGCGCCGATTGTACATCATCTGCTGGTGATTCATCTTCAGAGTCAGATTCGGATGACTCTTGAACTTGCTCGCTAGACTCTGTGGAGGAAGACGATGATGGACCAGGATGAGGTGAAGATTGCTGTGATTCATCAGGAGGTGCATTTTGCGCCTCATACATCATCTGAATAGCAACCTCATCCAGATTGAATGACTTGAACAATTTGTCAAAATCAAACAACCAGTCTTCTCCTGACCCCTTGGCTGGTTCTGTGTAGCGTTGAACGTCGACATGGTACCATTCTTCAACTAATTTTGTTGATCTGTTGAAGACCCTTTTGAGAGGTACACTGTAACCCAGAAAATAGCCGTTGATGATCTTCTCCTCGAACTTATTATCGACTTGCCTTTTAAGTAACGTGCAAAGAGCTCCAAATGGTTCCAGGTGCTCTAAGTTAGGCCTCCGTCGTTGAAGAAGCTCGAAGCTTGTCTTGCCGTGGCGCTTGACAATGCCTACCCGATTCAATGTGAAACAGGCGTTGGCAATTGCCTCACTCCAAAACGTGACAGGCAACACTGAGTCTGCTAACATTGTTCTAGCTGTCTCGATTAACGTTCGATTTTTCCTTTCAGCAACCCCGTTCATTTGTGGAACGTACGGGGCACTGAACTCCTGGACAATGCCTCTTTCTTTGCAAAAGTTTTCCACATTCGCATTCTTAAACTCTGTCCCGTTATCTGAACGCATTCTCCGAACCTTCAGATTGTACTGTGACTCAAGAGTTGTAACCAGCAGATTTATACACCCAAATGTCTCGGACTTTGCTTTCAAGAAAAACACCCAAGAGAATCTCGAATATTCATCAGTAACCACTAGGCAGTATGAGTGCCCAGAGATACTCTTGACGCTTATTGGGCCAAAAAGATCCATATGAAGGAGTTCCAATGGTATATCAATCGAGTGGAAACTCTTAGACTTGTGGGACCTTTTTACTTGCTTTCCTGCTTTGCACTGCACACACGAGTCAGGGAGACTGAAACTTCTCAGATTAACTCCCTCAACTAGCCTGTTGTGCACAAGCTTATTCATGTTCCTGACATTAATGTGTCCCATCCGTTTATGCCATATGACAGTATCACGTTCGGATGCCTTGGACACAAAACATGTCGCCGTTGGAGACGATGACTCTGCCTTAGCCATATCTAGAATGTAGAGATCACTCTGGCGTGCGGCTGACATTAAAACCTTGTCTTCAGGAATGGTGAATTCCTTAGCCAAGATGTGGCAGTCTAGGTCATCAAACATAACTTTGAAACCCTTGTCGCAGATTTGACTTATCGACAACAGGTTGTTCTCCAACTCCTTGATGAAATTAACCTTATCAAACGAAATTCGCCCATTTGAAACAATTCCTTGGGCCGTGATGTAACCACCTTGAGCTCCTGCAAAGGAAACTGCACCTCCTTTTATCTGTCTGACACTGGATAGGAGATTCATGTTTCCAGTCATGTGCCTGGAAGCTCCTGAGTCGATGATCCACATGTTGAATCTTGGATCATAAAGAGCAGCCTGCACATAAAAAGTAAAAGGTTTAAACATCATTGGAAACCCAAGCCTTTATGGTCTTGGGTTTTCCATTTTCGTCACGAATTAACAGTTCAATCCATTTACCCTCATTAACACTGTTTTCTGGTTTGACATTGTTATCAACAGTGTTGTTTTTCTTTTGTTTCCAACTGTCAGTCTTCTTCTTAGCCTGTTTGACATAGCTGGTTGAAGACTGACTTTCACTTGTTGAAGTGGAAACACTTGGGTTTGAGGGATCAACAACTTTTGTTTTAACATTTTGATGTTGTTGTTTCTTCGGTGATCTGTGTGGTGAGGTTGGCTGAGGTTTCCTAGGAGAAACCGACCGCGGTGTGTGAGACCGTGTTTGACTTTGAATGTCAACGGTCGGTCGCCTCATAGGAGTTGACTTGACATATCTAGGATCCGGAGTTGATATGTATTGCTTAGGATCCGTGTACTTGTAGCAGAATCTTGCTACATGGCCAACCTCTCCACATGAGAAACATTAGTTTCTCTCCCTTTGACGTGGTGGAGAGTAATGACTTTGTTGTTGTTTGTTACCATAGTACCCCTTGGATTTGACATTTTGGGGTGAAGTTTGTCTGGGAGGGGGTTTTGTAAAATTATGTTTTTCATTAAAGTTACCCTCCTTGACAAACTGGGTACCATGTTCCACATGCACTTTCTCAGATTTATGATTAAACTTGTTCTTCTGAGAATTACTTGTTGTTGCCTTTGATTTAGATGTGGATGGGCCTGACTTAGTTGTGGAACCTAAGTCTGTGGCAACAACATTTGGTTTTGGCTTGGTCTCAGGAGCCGGGTCAATGACTTCTTTACCCTTGGACTTTGAAATTTGTTTTGTGTCCTCGGGTGTTTTAACATTTGAGTCATCTTCTGGCACAGCTCCTGGTGTGTTCACAAATTGGTTCAGCACTGGGGGTGGGACATTGTGAAATCCCACACCGCTTTCCTGATTGCACCGGAACTTGGGGATAATGTGTTCTAGCAAATAAGAGGAATTGGAGTAACTCTTTAACTTGAAAGTCAATGATTCAAGATCAGCTTTTGTGTTCTCCATTTCCTTTTTCAAGACATTATTTTTATTGATATGAAAGTTTATAGAGTCTTGTTGATTTAGAACACATATCTCCAATTCCTTGTTCTGACGCTTAAGGCTATCAACTTTTTCTTTATAAGCAGACTCTTTCTGCTTCCAAGCCTTGTTTTGAGCAAGAGCGTCAGTCAGTTCAATTAAGGATCTTGAGGCTGCTTGTTTATAAGCCTCGAGATCTTCAATTCTCTCTTTCAGAGAATGAATTTCTTGTGCAGACATTTCACATTTTAAACATTTGGTATTTTCTGGTTTGGGAGTAGTCGGGTTTGAACTTACCTTGGCATCATTTGACGTCTCTGCCATGAACGCAAAGTAAAGATTCCCTGCTCTTTCCAGAAAAGATACAGAAGTTGCTTTTGACAGTACTTCGTTGACTTCTTCAACAGTAGCAGCTTCTGCAGGAATTGTTGAACTTGGAGATGATTGAGGAACATTTGACTCTTTTGCTTGATACTCCTTAATCTCCACTGATGACACTTCAGGTTCATGCTCTCCTTCATTTACTTCAGTAGCTGGCTCCTCGACAATGTATTCTTCATCAGTTGAGGAATCATCAGACCCAGATTCTGAGTCTCCATCCACAATGGTGATGTCAGCCATGTTAATGCTGAAGTTCCAGGACTCGCCTTCATCACCTTGAACAGCAAGAGCAGTTTCATTGTTGATGTTGGCGTTGTTTGCTGCTGTTTGATTCTGAGGGACCAGTTGTCTCTCATTGTTGACATTTGCAGCGGCTGCAGCAGGAGTAGATGAAGTTGAAGTAGTTCGGAAGGGATATTGGTGACCTTCCCTCTTTGGTTTAGAGCACTCCTTGGCAAAGTGACCAAGTTCGCCACAGTTGTAGCATTTAACTTTGGTTTTATCAAAACCAAACTTGGATTTATTATTGATTGAAAGGGCTTGGCCTGTTTTCTTAGCCCACTTTCTAGCCCTACGGAACGCGCTGCCAAGTGCCCACATTATGTCGATGCGTTCCATATCGTCTTCATCTAGCTGTTCATAGTCATCGCTGTCCAGATGACTGTTGCCAAGTTTACCAGCCACCATTAAGCTGTATGATTCAATTATTGTGCCTAACGTTGCCATATGTTCTTTGGCAACTTCCACCGTTACCTTTCCCAAGCCTTCGGTGTTTAACGATGCCTTTTCAGTTGACTTGGGTCCGGAGTTAGAACTTGAATTTCCGGAATTTGATGTTGGTGGTGCAGAAGATCTCGTTTCGGTCCCCTTAGATTGATTTGACATTGAGGAGACAAACGCAGTCTTCATTGGAGCATGGTCATTTGAATCTGACATTGGTGATTTTGACATGTACAGCGACTTGTCAGATGTTGCTCTGGGTTTCCTGGAGGATGCTCTTAATTCAGCATCTTCCTGTCTGATTTCTTTTATAAAGTCAGAAAGAAGAATCGTTTCCAGTTGATGACTTCTTCTCATCACAGTCAGGAAGGTGTTCCAGCTTGTTGGGAGTCCTTGAGCGAGACATCTAACCTTTTCAGTCCCAGTTGTTTTGACATTATAGGACTTTAGCTCTGACATAAGATGATAGAATCTTGACAGCAACGATTCAATGTCTTCGCCGGATTCTGGACCAAACAAATCAAATTCACGCTTTAGCTCCCGTGCGTGAATTTCTCTAAGCGACTCAGATCCTTCGCATCGTTCTACCAGTGCGTTCCAAAGAGTTGACGCTGTTGTGAACTGGTTAAATTGATGGAAGAGATCGCTGGAGAGAGCTTGAGACAGTAAAGAGAAGACTTTCTTCTCAGCATCAAAGGCTATCTTTTGTTCTTCTGACAGCCTAAAGTAGCTCAGGCTTTCACCATCATCGTTTGTAGGATGCACCCACGTTGTCTGAACCGCTTCCCATAGTCCAGGATTCACACCTGTGATATGGATCTGGAATCTTGTCTTCCAGGTAGTAAACTCATTGAGTGCCATCAACTTTGGAGGCTTGTTGAAGCTTCCAGATTCTGAATCACTCTCAAGGATCGATTGGATCCTTTTGTTTGCACTTGAACTGGCAGACATGTTTGCTTCTTTGTTTCAAACTTTGATCTTTTAATCGAATGTGACTTGATTCGATCGAATGTGTTCTTTATTCGATCGAATGTGTCCTGATTCAATCGAGTGTCTGACTGATTCACAGTTCTGGTCTTCTGAAGCTTATCCTATCGAATACGATCTTGTTCGATCGAATGAGGTGACAAGTTCGATCGAATGAGTGTCCGGTTCGATCGAAAGAGTTCTGGCAGTCGAATAAGTAGGAGATCGAATGGGTGGATCGAATATGAGACTTGTTCGATCGACTGGAAGCAGGTTCGATCGAATGGATGAATTGATTCGATCGAATGGACTTGGCGTAAATCACGGCGCGAAAAACTGATTCGGTCAAAATTCAAACTGGTTCGATCGAATAGAAGGCTTATTCGATCGAATGAGTTCCAAAAATACGACTTGTTCGATCGGGATTTTCGGAATTTCCAAACTTAGAAGATTTGACCAGATTTTCGGTTTTAAAAACACTAACACGAATCCTAATCGATTTAGAAGCAAAATAAGACTCTTTTAAGTGTTTTAACACTTAAACAAACAAGCAAACACACAAAAATGGATCAAACGTTTAAAAAACGAAGAACACTTTGAATGTTCTTGATAAAATCCGAAATTTTAAGAGCAAACATTGATGATTTAGACGTGTAAAACGAACACAGATGATTAGAATTGATTGAAAATCAATAAACCAACACTTTTAACACCAAATTTTGAGATCAAAAACCAAAATATTTGACTTTTTATGAGTTTTTGATAAGAACACTAAGAACACCAAGAACAAAAACACTTGTTTTCGAAAATTTTTCAAGCAAAATATATGTTTTTGACAAGAAAAACACGAATATCACCACGAATCTTTCGTGAATCAAGAACCTGAAGCTCTGATGCCACTTTGTTGGACCGGTTCGGGACTCGGTTTCCCAACGATTCACGGGGCAACGTGTTAGAGTGCGGAATCCTCTAACACGGCGATTCGGTGGTGATCAACGGACACGAAGGTACGATTCCTAAAGGGGTTTGACGCCTAGGATTGGAGGAAACGACCAAGAACACGAAGAACGCTCGAGAGTGTTTCGGGGGGGCTGCTGCTTCTCTGATTTACGTGAATGTTAGTTGTGTTGAAAAGCCTGTATGAAATTTCCTAAGTAACGTTTATATATCGAAAACTGGTTCGATCGAATGAGATACCCATTCGATCGAATGAGATCTGGTTCGATCGAATCAGTCACTGATTCGATCGAATCAGCTTCGTTTGACATTTTCAGTACGTTAACTTGGTTTCACGATCGTTGGTTTCTTGTTGAACCAACCTGATAGAACTGGGGACATACATGTGACATTTCATGTCCTAACAAATGCCTTCCTACTACAAAGAAACTTCAACCTTATTTGCCAAAACATTGATCTGAAGGGAGAAAATTCTGATTTGAGAAAAGAAAATGAGGAACTGAAGGCTCAGTTGGCTAGTGCTTAGAAAAGAATTCAAACCCTGGAGCAGGAGGTTGAGAAGACCTCAGCTGCCCCAAAACAGGGGAAGAATATAAATGAGCCAACTGATGCTATTATCAATGCTGATGATGTCGTGATGGAGGATGCAAGTGGTAAAACAAATGATGCTGATGGTTTAACTTGTTTGTTGAATGCTTATGATGATGATGAGGATAGTGAAGAAAGAAGAATAGTTTATGATGACTATGAGGCTGATTAGTCAGAGGGGGATGGACAGAATTATAATGTCAATAATGAGGTAATAAATGTTGTGAATAGAGATGATGATGAGGTGAGAGATGAAAAGGAGAAGGAAGATGAAATTGAAAAGATAAACCTTGATGAAAATGTGGCTACCGCTGATGTGGCCACTGATATACAGACTGATGTGTTGGCTGATGTCTTAACTGCAACTGAAGCACCAACTGATGTGATTAATGATGATAATGCTGCTACTAAGGAGCTTATACTCACTGAACCTAAAAGTGCACAACTTGAAAGCTCTAAGAGGGTAGAGCATTATGAGGAAATTGATGATTTGGATAAAGACATTGATGATTTCCCATCTGAAACTGAAAGTGATTTGAAAAGAAGACTTGATACAGGGAAATCCATTATTGATGAACCTGAAAAGGAAAAAGAGCCTGAAAAGGAAGTTTCTAAAGAAGAAGAGATAGATGATGAAAGTGTTGCTGCTGCTAGAAGACTCCATCAAGTAGTAAGAGAAGCAAGGGAAAGGGAATACATTTCCCAGACCCTGTCTAAAGAGGAACTAGCAGAGCAGAAATCACTGATTGAACAAGCCAACATTACAAAAGAATTAAATGATGAGGAGGCTGATGATCAAGTTGTAATTGAAACTTTGATCAATTTGAAAAGAGCTGAGGAAGTGGATAACTCTTTGGATATGGTAGTAAGTATGTTTGCGCAATCAATAAGCCAACCTCAACAGGATCCTGAAAAGGAACCTGAGAAACAAACTGAAGATAAAATTGAGGAAATGATGGTTAAAGCTTCAAAGATTCATGAAAATGTGGGCAGGTTTGAAAAGACTTACTCAAGAAAAAGAAAAGATGATGATCAGGCTGAAGGAGCTGAATTAAGGACAAAGAGGAAATGGGAAAGTAAAAGTCAATATCTTGAAACTCCAGATGAGCAAGCAGGTCCACTAAGGCCAGTTCCTTTACAAACATTAAGGCCAGATGAAACTATTCAAGGAGTTCCAAATGTACAAACATCAGATGTTCCACAGCCTAATGATGAGAAGATAGATGCTGTGAATGAATCCACTAAGAAAGAAGACTCTACTGATGAATATGATGATGATGATGTTTGCTAATATTGTCTCCCCACAAGAAACAATGACTGAAGATCAAAGGGCAAGCATTCAGTAAAGCTTGATTGATGCTAAAAGGAAAAACCCTCTAGTGATCAAGCTGATGGGTCTTGGAATAAGTTTTGAAAGCTTAGCCTCTTTGAATGATGAAGAGCTACAAAGAAGACTGGACAAAGAGAGGGACATCATTGAGAAAAAGATACAACAAAAGAACAAAGATATCCAAAAGTGTAGAGATTATCTGAGAAAGCATGGCTATTCTAAAAAGGTTTTAACCCACTTCAAGTTTGAACAACTCAGAGATCCTAACAAAAATACTAGAGAAGAAGTCAAAGAAAAATTTGTTAGAGAAGATGAACTGGCTGAGAAACTTAAGGCTCTGAGAAAGAAATATGCTGCAAATGTGGATATTTATTGGATAAGGGAATGGCACCAGAAATGGTGGAAAGTGTGACAATCGTCAATTTCAGGTTAACTCCGTTAACTCAACTCCGTCAATTCAAACTTAAGATCACTGAATCTATAACGCACACTTCATTACATTTAAACTAGGGTTTAAATGACGCTTAACACTTACTACATGTGTAGTCTTTCGGGAATTGCACCGAAACGCAAACGAGTTGACGCAAACGATTGATGAATAAACGAAAAACGTCAAAACAGTAATTATGTGATAATTATGTGTTAGACTTATGTGTTGTGTGATAACATGGTTATAAACGTTAACTCAAGAGGTAAACTAGTTATTTAAGTTAGAAAAACAACAATTGAAAGTGGAGGGACTTGAGTGTAACATATTATGTTTATAAATAACAACTAAACCCTAACTTATTATTATTCTCCCCACACACAAGTCCCGATCGGAAACCCTTTCCCCCTCCCTTGGCTGCCGTCAACTTACATACACACATACAATCAAGAAATCAAGTGTTTGATTGAAGAATTAGGTGCTAGGAAGGTATAATCGATTATCCTATGCATCCTTTATACTTGATTTTGATGTTTGTTGGGTTAGTCACAAACCCTAGCTGCCGATTCTATATGGTTATGTGTTCATATGATTTTGTTTGATTGGATGATGATTTGATAATGATATGATAACTAGTATTTGATATTGTTATACGTTAATTGTTGAGTCTTTGAATTGAGTTCAAACAAGAACCCTAATCATGTATGTAATGTGTAATTGATGTGCATGGATGGTGTTTATGGAGTCTAGAGTGTTATATGAATGCATGATAGTCCATAGATAGTTAATATGTTGAGTTTGGATGCAAACAGTTTCTGGACAGAATGTGTTATTGATGTTTAAGTGACTGTAACGAAGTGTAAATGTGAAAATTGGTTGAGATTATTAGTACTACTGTAAACTAGGTTGAGTCTAGTTTCTATAGAGTATAAATTTGTAATTTTTGGACAAGTAAAGGTTAACTTTTATGATTTTACAAAAACGTTGTGCAAAGCTGAGCTGTTAGACCTGCTGTTAGGTTGTTTTGTAAATATTATATATCATGAACTACGAGACCAATTGGGTTGGTTCCACTTCTGGAAGTTGACTTATTGAGTTAGAAACCTAACCCAAGTGGTCTTGCATTTATTGGATTTTTCGTTTAACGGGAATTTCAAATAATATTCTGTTGCGCATGAATTTGACTGTTATGAGTTTGCTGTAATGATTTGATGATTGTGAGAAAACTATGTGGAATAAAAATATAATAAAATATGTTCTGGAAACCTAAGACATATATGCTTCTGTGATGATTTTTGGTAAATTAATTTAGATGCTATGATCGGTGGAATAGTACAATTTTTCAAGTAGAATTTCTGTCTCAGTGAAACTAGCTGCTGAGTTTTGTGAAAACGCATGAAACATGATACTTGCTATATAATTGTTATGTTTTGACCAAATTACCCTTGCGGGGAATAATTGCTAATTGATTGTCATAATTTGACCAAATTGCCCTTATGGGGAATAATGGCTAGTTAATTGTCATGATTTGACCAAAATGCCCTTACGGGGAGAAATTGCTAGTGATGTACTTTATGAATACATGACACGTATATGATTGCTTACACATGTAATGTGTCACAAATACACTTGTTAAAGTCACACACGATTCACAAACGAAACACGAAACATGTTATGTGCATAGGTATTATGTGCCGGGTCTAGAGACTCGATAATATTCCGACACTTAGAAAAATCTCTTTGTTGTTTTAGAACGCTAGAGAGAGTTTTTCTGTGACGCGCATCTTGGTGATTTAATTTGGGAATTTTTTCGCAAACAGTGAGTTTCACTTTCCCCTTTTAAACTCTTTAAACGCTTTTCTCTTGGGGAGATAACATACTCCGCAACGCATTTAAGATTTTGTTAATATAGATTATATATCACTTGTAAAGACTAAGTGGCAAACGCGTAAACTAAAGTCCTTCATAACATCGAACCGGTTAATATTTGGATAATAGCGAGTCACTGTTGAGTAGTACTACTGGGTTTGACAAACCCCACACAACGCTAAACTCGACTGGAGGTCGAGCGGGTGTAATCTTGGCTAAACACATACCATGGTCTGGATGACCTGGTGGCAAGGCAAATGATAAACAGTCAGCTTCGGTGTCGAACACTTAGTAATACTTGTTTTATAGGCTAGCTACCTATAGATATATAATTGACATAACACTATCTGGTAACGTAAAACGCTTAACGCAAACGCTGTAATGCAAAACGCTGTAACGCAAAACGCTGAACGCAAACGCTAAATGCTTTATTTTTATATAACTTGTGAACTCACCAACCTTGTGTTGACACTTTTAGTATGTTATTCTCAGGTAGCCGAGGCGGGCGCGCGGTTTAGGAACATGCATTGCTTGAAACATTTTAATTATGCAAACTTATTTTTAAACTGTTATCATTGGGTTTTAAGTCGTCCTGCGTGACGTAACATTGTTTGCTATGGTTTTACGCTTCCGCATTTAATTTCTCGTAAACGTTTTCATGGTTTTGAAACTTTGTTTTATGGTTTGATTATAACTAATGATTCCGATCCTGTTAGTTCACACCCTCTGACGGTAAAACTCCGTTAGTGGATTTTGAGGGTGTGACAGATTGGTATCAGAGCCATTGGTTATAGCGAACTAGAAGCTGCATGCATACTAGACTATAACCGTGACGACCCATTAGTTATAATGATACGCACTGCATAGATTTGTGTAGTCTTTGTTATCCTATCTCTTTACCTCTTTCACTCATACGCGTGCGCATACACGGCTTACCTGTAGGAATGTCGACGCCGCCATCCTCATCACCATCTGATCCGATGACTCATGCTCACGGGAAGGAACCGCAGTTACCTACCGCATCGCCACCCCGAGTAGTCTCGGAACTCGAAGCTCCCGCACCGAAGAGGTACCGCCTATCCGGAGGCATATACGAAAACGACGTTAGCTGGGATTGGTACCCTAACATGATTAGACGTATGGTCTATCGCGAGCAAGTTCCCCCGCTACCTCACCTGAACCATCCTGCTTACCCCAACACCCTACCACCCATAACCGAACCTGTAGAGCGAGTTCTCGCAGATGTTGTTTCATGTTTGGAGCGTGATGTGGGTTACATGCGCTATACGAGAGCGAACGTTTCCGGACTGTTAAAAGATGGAACCGAGACCAAGGAGGAGATTGCCCGCATGGCAGCGGCAATGAAGGAAATGCAAGAGGCTAGTGATCAAAAGATGAAGATTATGAGGAAGATGCAAGCCGAGATGATAGACTTGCAAGAGCAACTCCAAGTAGCAAGGACCCGAACCGAGATAGCTTTAGAGCGTTGCGATGTCTTACAAATGCAAATTGCTCAGAATGCAGCCGAACCTGAGGCAGAGCCTGAGGAGGATCCCGAGGAAGATCCCGAGGAGGAACCCGAAGAGGAACCGGAGGAGGAACCGGCTGAGCCAGAGGAACACTCAGAGGTGTCCTCAGACGATGACATCTAAGGATGATAACACCTAGATGGAAGGGAAATGGCTAGAAGAAACGCTGGACACGGACGTGGTAACATCAACTTGACTGCAGCTGAACTCCAAACTCTGCTGAACGACCATGCGGCGGCCGCTCTAGCCGCACATGTTCAGAACCAAGCTGGAGGTCCAAGTGGAACGTGTACCTTCAAGAACTACCTTGACTGCAAGCCCAGTACGTTTAAGGGCACTGAGGGAGCTATAGGCTTCCTGCGTTGGGCTGAGAAGGCCGAGTCGGCATTTGAGATGTGCAATTGTCCCCCTGCCAGTAGGGTCAAATTCGCTGCTGGAACACTTGAGGATTCTGCCCTCACTTGGTGGAATTCGAACGTGCAGATCCTTGGATTGGAACTGGCTAACGGAATGAACTGGGAGGAGTTCAAAAACATGATGCGAGAGGAGTACTGTCCGAGAGAGGAGATTTCGAAGTTAGAGTCAGAATTTTGGTCACTGAAGATGGTGGGCTCAGAAATTGAAGCCTACACTACCCGTTCTCACGAGTTGGCTGTGATGTGTCCGCGGATGGTGGATCTGCCGAGTAAGAGGATTGAGATGTATATCGATGGGTTAGCACCGCAGATTCAGGGCATGGTGACGTCTTCCAGACCAGCCACGATTCAACAAGCGATCCGTTTAGCTCACAAACTGACGGATCAGGCTGTGACCCAAGGTGCGTTACCACCTAGGGGTTCAACCACTAAAGCCCGTGACAACCCGAGTAATGACAACAACAGCAACAGCAACCCGAGTAGCGGTAAGAGAAAGTTTGACAACCCCAGATCCTCGTCCTCGAACCTCCCACAGCAACAACACTACCGTAAGCCCGAATTCACTCGGAGCTTTAACAACCAGAGTCACAACAACAATAACAACGGTAGCGGGCAGGGTTCGAGCGGATATGCTGGGAAATATCCGAAGTGCAATAGGTGCAACTATCATCATGTTGGCCCGTGTGACCATGTCAAGTGTCAGAGATGCGGAAAGATGGGTCACCGGGCGAAGGAATGTAGAGGAGACCTTGCGGCAAAGGGTGCTCCTAAACCACCTATGACGACGAAGGGATGTTTCGAATGTGGGCAGGAAGGTCATTTCAGGAAAGATTGTCCCAAGCTGAAACAGAACGACAACAACGGAGGTAATGGAAGTGGCAGTAGTGGTGGAAGCAATGGCAAGGGAAGAGCTTTTGTAATTGGGTCGGGTCAAGCCCGCAATGATCCGCACGTGGTGACTGGTAAGTTCCCTGTGAACGATTTTTTTGCTTCTGTATTGTTTGACACTGGAGCTGATAGGAGTTTTGTGTCGAAAGCCTTTAGCCAACTCTTAGACTTAACGTCAACTCCGTTAGATGCTAAGTTTTCTGTTGAATTAGCTGACGGTAAAACTATAGTAACGACTCATGTACTTGCGGGATGTAAGTTAAAACTGTCAGGTCATGTCTTTGATATCGACCTTATTCCTTTTACGCTTAGTAGTTTCGATGTCGTGGTCGGCATGGACTGGTTATCCGAGAACCGAGCGGAGATTATATGTCACGACAAGATAGTTCACATTACTACCCCTTCCGGCGAGATCATTTCGATCCGAGGTGAGAGAAGCGGCATGACCACCAGCGTCATTACCCACATGAAGGCGCAGAAGTATCTACGAAAGGGTCACCCGGCAATTTTGGCGCAGATTGTTGAGAAACCCGCGGAGGAGAAGCGAATTGAAGATATACCGATTGTGCGAGATTTTCTGGAAGTTTTCCCGGAGGATTTGCCTGGACTCCCTCCTATACGACAAGTCGAATTCCAAATCGAGTTGACACCCGGTGCAGCACCCATAGCACGAGCCCTGTATCGGCTCGCACCGGCGGAGCTTCAGGAACTGTCCACTCAGTTGCAAGATTTGTTGGATAAGGGTTTTATCCGACCTAGCTCATCGCCATGGGGAGCCCCTGTCTTATTTGTCAGAAAGAAGGACGGGACTTTCCGCATGTGTATCGACTACCGGGAGTTGAACAAGGTGACGGTCAAGAACCGTTATCCTTTACCCCGAATTGATGATTTGTTCGACCAGCTTCAAGGATCGAGTTACTACTCGAAGATCGATCTGCGATCCGGTTACCATCAGCTAAGAGTGCGCGAAGAGGATATTTCAAAGACGGCTTTCAGAACACGGTATGGTCACTACGAGTTTTCGGTTATGGCTTTTGGACTAACCAACGCACCAGCCGTATTTATGGATCTCATGAATCGAGTATGCAAGGCGTACCTCGACAAGTTTTTGATTGTTTTCATTGATGATATTCTTGTCTACTCCAAGAACGAAGCTGACCATGAAGAACACTTAAGGGTAATTCTGGAATTATTGAAGAAGGAACAACTGTATGCTAAACTCTCGAAATGTGAGTTTTGGCTTCGCGAGGTTCACTTTTTGGGACATGTGATCAACGAGAATGGTATCCATGTCGATCCCGGTAAGGTAGAGGCCATCAAAAACTGGGAAGCACCTAAGACTCCGACTGAGGTGCGGCAATTCCTAGGACTGGCCGGCTACTACCGGCGTTTCATCGAGGGATTTTCAAAGATTGCTCAACCCCTCACCGCTTTGACTCACAAAGGCACTAAGTATAATTGGGGTGACGCGCAAGAATCCGCTTTTCAACTGTTGAAAACCAAACTCTGTAGCGCCCCTATTCTAGCCCTCCCCGAGGGAACGGAAAATTTCGAGGTACACTGTGACGCATCGATACAAGGTCTCGGTTGTGTGCTGATGCAACTCGAGAAGGTGATAGCTTATGCCTCTCGACAACTACGGGTTCACGAGAAGAACTGCACGACCCATGATTTGGAACTCGGAGCTGTGGTGTTTGCCCTTAAGATATGGAAACATTACTTGTACGGTACCAAGTTTACCATTTACACCGACCACAAGAGTCTCCAGCATATCTACGATCAGAAGGAGCTGAACATGCGACAGCGTCGTTGGGTCGAGCTGCTTAAAGATTACGATTGTGCCATCAAGTACCACCCTGGCAAGGCCAATGTAGTGGCCGACGCACTTAGTAGAAAAGAAACAGATAAACCCAGACGAGTGCGAGCATTGCAACTCACGATTCATGCAAACTTACCCGACCAGATTCGCGAGGCGCAACTTGAAGCTTTGAAAGATGATAATCTTCCATCGGAACTCATGCGGGGCATGAACAAGCAACTTGAAACCAGATCGGACGGGGTCCGATATTTTGAGAACCGGATTTGGGTTCCACGGTACGGAGAGTTGAGAACTCTGGTGATGGACGAAGCTCACAAGTCCCGATATTCTATCCACCCTGGCTCAGATAAAATGTACCATGATTTAAAGGCACTTTACTGGTGGCCGAACATGAAAGCCGACATTGCCACCTACGTGAGCAAATGCTTGACTTGCGCCCGAGTCAAAATAGAATACCAGAAACCATCTGGCCTACTACAACAACCGGAACTCCCAATGTGGAAATGGGAACACATCTCAATGGATTTTATCACGGGTTTACCTAAGACACCGACGGGATGCGATACCATCTGGGTGATCGTTGACCGGTTGACTAAGTCTGCACACTTCTTAGCGATTAAGGAATCGGACAAAATGGAAAGACTGACTCGTGTTTACATGAAAGAAGTGGTGTCTAGGCACGGAGTGCCTGTCTCAATCATTTCTGATCGAGATTCTCGTTTCACTTCGCACTTTTGGAAGTCGCTGCAAAGCGCACTAGGCACCCGTCTTGATATGAGCACAGCATACCATCCTCAGACGGATGGGCAAAGTGAACGAACTATTCAGACCCTGGAGAATATGTTGCGTGCATGCGTGTTGGATTTCGGAAAAAGTTGGGAACCTCACTTACCTTGGGTAGAGTTTTCGTATAATAACAGCTACCACGCAAGTATTAAAGCAGCACCGTTTGAAGCGCTGTACGGACGAAAGTGTCGATCACCACTCTGCTGGGCAGAGGTGGGTGACAACCAAATCACTGGTCCAGAACTGGTACTCGAAACTTCGGAAAAGATTGTTCAAATCCGAAATCGCATGGCAGCAGCACGAGATCGCCAAAAGAGTTACGCCGACAAGCGCCGAAAACCTCTCGAATTTCAAGTGAATGACCAAGTGTTACTCAAAGTCTCACCTTGGAAAGGTGTGGTTCGCTTTGGTAAGCGAAACAAACTCAACCCACGATATGTTGGTCCCTATCGAATAACTGAGCGCATTGGTCCGGTGGCGTACCGACTGGACCTACCAACAGAACTCAGTAGCGTACACAATGTATTCCACGTGTCCAATTTGAAGAAATGCCTGTCCGATGAAACCCAAGTAGTCCCTTTGGATGAACTACAAGTTGATGAACAGTTGCGCTTCATTGAAGAACCAATTGAAGTTTTGGACTGGGAAACCAAAACACTCAAGCACAGCAAAATTCCAATCGTTAAGGTTCGTTGGAACTCGAGACGTGGACTGGAGTTCACGTGGGAACGCGAGGATCAAATGATGAAGAAGTATCCTCACCTTTTTGAAGGGCTGACCAAACACAGCAAACCACGAAACCCGACAAACCGTCAGAAATCACCGGAGGTATGAATTAAATTTCGGGACGAAATTTCTTTCTACTAGGGGATGATATGACAAACTGAAATTTTTCTTACTTCTTCAGACACTCATCACGACTTGACTCAAATTTTCGGGACGAAAATTCTTTAACATGGGAATGATGTGACAATCGTCAATTTCAGGTTAACTCCGTTAACTCAACTCCGTCAATTCAAACTTAAGATCACTGAATCTATAACGCACACTTCATTACATTTAAACTAGGGTTTAAATGACGCTTAACACTTACTACATGTGTAGTCTTTCGGGAATTGCACCGAAACGCAAACGAGTTGACGCAAACGATTGATGAATAAACGAAAAACGTCGAAACAGTAATTATGTGATAATTATGTGTTAGACTTATGTGTTGTGTGATAACATAGTTATAAACGTTAACTCAAGAGGTAAACTAGTTATTTAAGTTAGAAAAACAACAATTGAAAGTGGAGGGACTTGAGTGTAACATATTATGTTTATAAATAATAACTAAACCCTAACTTATTATTATTCTCCCCACTCACAAGTCCCGATCGGAAACCCTTTCCCCCTCCCTTGGCTGCCGTCGACTTACATACACACATACAATCAAGAAATCAAGTGTTTGATTGAAGAATTAGGTGCTAGGAAGGTATAATCGATTATCCTATGCATCCTTTATACTTGATTTTGATGTTTGTTGGGTTAATCACAAACCCTAGCTGCCGATTCTATATGGTTATGTGTTCATATGATTTTGTTTGATTGGATGATGATTTGATAATGATATGATAACTAGTATTTGATATTGTTATACGTTAATTGTTGAGTCTTTGAATTGAGTTCAAACAAGAACCCTAATCATGTATGTAATGTGTAATTGATGTGCATGGATGGTGTTTATGGAGTCTAGAGTGTTATATGAATGCATGATAGTCCATAGATAGTTAATATGTTGAGTTTGGATGCAAACAGTTTCTGGACAGAATGTGTTATTGATGTTTAAGTGACTGTAACGAAGTGTAAATTTGAAAATTGGTTGAGATTATTGGTACTACAGTAAACTAGGTTGAGTCTAGTTTCTATAGAGTATAAAATTGTAATTTTTGGACAAGTAAAGGTTAACTTTTATGATTTTACAAAAACGTTGTGCAAAGCTGAGCTGTTAGACCTGCTGTTAGGTTGTTTTGTAAATATTATATCTCATGAAATACGAGACCAATTGGGTTGGTTCCACTTCTGGAAGTTGACTTATTGAGTTAGAAACCTAACCCAAGTGGTCTTGCATTTATTGGATTTTTCATTTAACGGGAATTTCAAATAACATTCTGTTGCGCATGAATTTGACTGTTATGAGTTTGCTGTAATGATTTGATGATTGTGAGAAAACTATGTGGAATAAAAATATAATAAAATATGTTCTGGAAACCTAAGACATATATGCTTCTGTGATGATTTTTGGTAAATTAATTTAGATGCTATGATTGGTGGAATAGTACAATTTTTCAAGTAGAATTTCTGTCTCGGTGAAACTAGCTGCTGAGTTTTGTGAAAACGCATGAAACATGATACTTGCTATATAATTGTTATGTTTTGACCAAATTACCCTTACGGGGAATAATTGCTAATTGATTGTCATAATTTGACCAAATTGCCCTTATGGGGAATAATGGCTAGTTAATTGTCATGATTTGACCAAAATGCCCTTACGGGGAGAAATTGCTAGTGATGTACTTTATGAATACATGACACGTATATGATTGCTTACACATGTAATGTGTCACAAATACACTTGTTAAAGTCACACACGATTCACAAACGAAACACGAAACATGTTATGTGCATAGGTATTATGTGCCGGGTCTAGAGACTCGATAATATTCCGACACTTAGAAAAATCTCTTTGTTGTTTTAGAACGCTAGAGAGAGTTTTTCTGTGACGCGCATCTTGGTGATTTAATTTGGGAATTTCTTCGCAAACAGTGAGTTTCACTTTCCCCTTTTAAACTCTTTAAACGCTTTTCTCTTGGGGGAGATAACATACTCCGCAACGCATTTAAGATTTTGTTAATATAGATTATATATCACTTGTAAAGACTAAGTGGCAAACGCGTAAACTAAAGTCCTTCATAACATCGAACCGGTTAATATTTGGATAATAGCGAGTCACTGTTGAGTAGTACTACTGGGTTTGACAAACCCCACCCAACGCTAAACTCGACTGGAGGACGAGCGGGTGTAATCTTGGCTAAACACATACCATGGTCTGGATGACCTGGTGGCAAGGCAAATGATAAACAGTCAGCTTCGGTGTCGAACACTTAGTAATACTTGTTTTATAGGCTAGCTACCTATAGATATATAATTGACATAACACTATCTGGTAACGCAAAACGCTTAACGCAAACGCTGTAACGTAAAACGCTGTAACGCAAAACGCTGAACGCAAACGCTAAATGCTTTATTTTTATATAACTTGTGAACTCACCAACCATGTGTTGACACTTTTAGTATGTTATTCTCAGGTAGCCGAGGCGGGCGCGCGGTTTAGGAACATGCATTGCTTGAAACATTTTAATTATGCAAACTTATTTTTAAACTGTTATCATTGGGTTTTAAGTCGTCCTGCGTGACGTAACATTGTTTGCTATGGTTTTACGCTTCCGCATTTAATTTCTCGTAAACGTTTTCATGGTTTTGAAACTTTGTTTTATGGTTTGATTATAACTAATGATTCCGATCCTGTAAGTTCACACCCTCTGACGGTAAAACTCCGTTAGTGGATTTTGAGGGTGTGACAGAAAGCTTGGCTAAAGCTGCTGTTGAGTCACTCTATAACAAGTATACAAAGAAAGATCAATTAAAAAGACTGCAACCTGAGCCTTTCAATGTACAGACAACGGGAGATCAAGATGAACCCCGACAAAGAAAAGAAGAATCATGACATTGAGAGAAAAACTGAAGGTACAATTTGAGAAGAAAGCTGATGATACACCAATCCCAGTGGAAGTGAAACCTGAGCCAGTAGATGAACCTATAATTCCATGGGAAAATGAAGAAATGATTGAAATTCTGAGGGGGGTAATGATAAATCAGAAAGGAATGGATGTGAATGCCTTTAACGCATTGGATAAACATCAATTGAAAGAACTATTCTACTTACAGAAGGCTGAATGGGAGAAAGTTTTCTTGGAGGGTAAGAATCCAAGAAGTTTTATTGAAGGGAGATTTGTGCCTGCAGGGCTGTTAAACAATCCAATGATAGCTAAAATGATTACAAGACTTGTCAAAGATGCAGGTGAAAACTTTGTAGATCTTATCAACTATCCAGCTGAACTGATTAAATCCATGTATATGAAAGCTTTTGCTATATCAACGCCTAGCAAACCTACGAAGTCTATCCCAACTAGGCCTTCTGCCTCAAGGCAACATCCATCAACACACAGGGGTGAGTCAAGTAGAGCCATATCTCAAATAATGACAAGACCACAATCACATGTGGATCTACCAATGACTCTATTCTATGACTCAGTCTCTCAGTCTCTGAATGTAATTATGCAAAGTAGACAATTGAGAGATATCATTTTATGCAAAGTACACAAGAGAACAACAAGAGAAAATGGCCAATCTCACTTTCTGTGACTATCATGACAGTAGAAAATTAGCCGGCAGACACCAAAATGATATATCAAAGTATTTGAAATCTGAAGCTGAGAAGGGTTTTCCTCTACTGAGTCAAAGGAAGAAATGGGAGCTTACCCAACATGAAAGAACCAGAAGAATAACCCGAATGAGGAAGATAAGGGATGCAGAACATGCTTATCTGTCAAAGCTGAGAAAACCCAATCCCTTGTCCAACTTAAATACATGTATCAGTATGAGAAGAATGATGGTGAGACCCAACTATGAGGTTCAAAAGAATGGTCGAATAGCTATGATTGAATACTAGGAAAATGAAGGCCATTACATGTTACGAAACTCAGATGGACTTGTCTTGGGAATCATCAAAACTGACAATGATCTGACATTTCTGCATGAAGAAGATTTGAGGGATATTATTGGACTGACAATTCCAGAAAACCAACCTCTTTATCGAATTTTGTCAATCTTTCAGCAAAGGGCAGGAATGGTCAGAGTGGAGAGAACACAAGCAGCCTAAGATGCAAGAAGAAGATGATCTTTAGAATAGGCTTTGATTTGTTATGTCTACAGACAAATTTTTTTGAATATGTAATAGTTTAACTTTTGATATGTTAAAGTTTGATTTTGATTTAATATGTATTTTGACTAAGTTTATGTAACCTTAGAGAAGTTTTGGGACAGCTGAGGTGTTCCAATCTAGGGGGAGATTTTTCAGTCAAAGATTTGACCTAAACGAAGTATAAGGAAGATTGGAATCTTCTCAACCTCCTCAGAAATCGCTAAATATGGAACCGGGCACACCTGGACATCCGAGCAGTGTTTTACTTAGCCAGGCACGATATTTTGCCTATCGGGCCAAGTTATCTTGATGAATTCTTCTTTAGTGTTCATCCGAGCAGGGTTCAATATGTCAAGCAAGCTTACTAGCAAACCCTTGGTAAGACCAAGCTTTTGAAGCCAAGTACTTGAAAGATCTAGCAAGGTATTCATTAATAAACAGTGGTCCGTGCATGCTTGATAGAAGTTAAGATTTATCCTAAGGACACATCAGGCAAGATTTAACTCCAAGCAAGCTACAGTGTCACCAAGCACACATTGCTTTGCTAATAAGTTATTCACTAGCAAGGAGTTGATAGGATCTCAGAAAAACAAGTTTGCTCGTAAGACTATATCGAGCAAAGTTTGCTATGGTCAAGAAGATCGAAGTCTACTAGGTGTGTATTTTCTTAGGAAAATACTCTAAGTAAAAGTCTACCCAGAGAACTGTTCCCGAGCACACTTCAAGGTTACAAGGTCTACTCGTAAAGGACAAAATGGCACATAGCCTACTCGGAGAAGACATGTTACAAAGTTTACCCGAAAGACCTGTTTTTGCACTTAGTATAGTTTTGAATATGTAATTTGAATATGTACCAATCATTTGGGTTTCTAGGAGGAATGACAGCTGTCAGGAGGTGGCAGGCCTATTAATAGAATATTTTAAGGCACGCCTCCTACGGATTTGCTTTTACACTTTTCAGATAAGAACGAATATTCCTAATTGAGTGTGATGGCTGTCCTAGGTTATCATTGAATATACATTCCCAACAAGAAACCCTAATCGACTGTCATTTGTATGAATCAGTTTATATAAATGGAAATCTTTTGAGTTATTGTTCTTGTCTGTTACTTTTATTAACCTCTTTAGCAACAAATCTTGTTTGCTTCTGATTCCATCGTTAACAAACAAGAATCTTTCCTTATTTAGCAATCTTTCATTAACCTTCTTGTCGACACATTTAATGTGTGGGTTATGGCATTGTTGTGAGTATTGAGTGACTAATCGCGACCGACACTCCTTAGCACATCAAGCAAATTGGGCAAGTATAAATACTCAAGGGTCAACACGAGGTTGGTGAGTTCATGAGTTGTAGTTAAAAGTAGTATTATATTACAGATAGTATACATATCATAACAAGTGTATGTATAAGTAGATTTAACACATTTCAAATATACCAGGGTAGCTAACCCATTTACAAGCCACTAGACGTTTGAACCGAAGCTGATTGTCTGTATGCCTTCTTACCAGGTATATTACAAAGCGCTGGCGTAAGTATGTTAGGACAATTTACACCCATCCGACCTCCAGTTGAGTTTTAGCAGGTGGTGTTTGTCAAACCCAGTAGTATACTTAAATTTCCCTGCGATCCCATCCTAACGGTACAAGGTATGTAAGGACTTTAAGTGATATGAGGGCATCTAGTATACACTTGTGATATATAAGAAATTACATAAATCCAAAATAAGTTGCTGCATTTTCCTCAAGAAAATCAGTATGTAAGTACGTCCGTGATTTCAATCCCGAAAACAAAATTTTCACACATCATATCACGGCAACTAAACAAAATTTTCATCAAACAACTCAACTTATGATCATTCAGTTCACGAGACAGATTATGACTTGTACAAACTGATTTTATACACCAAGTAAAACTTATGGAAAAATTATACAAAATTTACCACAGTAAAATATAGGAATTAGGTTTCTCATACAATTTTTATTATATTTTCTCATGCATACAAAACTCACAATAATTCAATCATTGCAGATAGGTACCAACAGTTCAGCAGCTTGCGCAACAAAACGTTGTTTTATGGTTCTCTCAATTCATTTATCTAAATTGTGCAAGTCCAACTGGATCAATTTGAAAAGAGCTGAGGAAGTGGATAACTCTTTGGATATGGTAGTAAGTATGTTTGCGCAATCAATAAGCCAACCTCAACTGGATCCTGAAAAGGAACCTGAGAAACAAACTGAAGATACAATTGAGGAAATGATGGCTAAAGCTTCAAAGATTCATGAAAATATGGGCAGGTATGAAAATACTTACTCAAGAAAAAGAAAATCTGATGATCAAGCTAAAGGAGCTAAATTGAGGACAAAGTGGAAATGGGAAGGTAAAAGTCAATATTTTGAAACTCCAGATGAGCAAGCAGGTCCACTGAGGCCAGTTCCTTTACAAACATTAAGGCCAAGTGAAACTGTTTAAGGAGTTCCAAATGTACCAACATTAGATGTTCCACAGCCTGATGATGAGAAGATAGATGATGTGAATGAATCCACTGAGAAAGAAGACTCTACTGATGAATTTGACGTTGATCAGAATGAAGCTGAAAATGCTAATGTTGTGCCCCCACAAGTAACAATGACTGAAGATCAAAGGGCAAGCATTCAGCAAAACTTAGCCTCTTTGAATGATGAAGACCTACAAAGAAGACTGGACAAAGAAAGGGACATTATTGAGAAAAAGATACAACAGAAGAACAAAAATGGCCAAAAGTATAGAGATTATCTGAGAAAGCATGGCTATTCTAAAAAGGATTTAACCCACTTCAAGTTTGAACAACTCAGAGATGCTTACAAAAATACTAGAGAAGAAGTCAAAGAAAAATATGTAAGAGAAGATGAACTGGCTGAGAAACTTGAAGCTTTGAGAAAGAAATATGCTGGAAAATGTGGATATTTATTGGAAAAGGGAATGGCACCAGAAATGGTGGAAAGCCTGACTAAAGCTGCTGTTGAGTCACTCTACAACAAGTTTACAAAGAAAGATCAATTAAAAAGAGTGCAACCTGAGCCTTCCAATATACAGACAAGGGGAGATCAAGATGAACCCCCGGCAAAGAAAATAAGAATCAGGACATTGAGAGAAAAACTGAAGGTACAATTTGAGAAGAAAGCTGATGATACACCAATCCCAGTGGAAGTGAAACCTGAGCCAATAGTTGAACCTATAATTCCATGGGAAAATGAAGAAATGATTGAAATTCTGAGCGGGGTAATGGTAAATCAGAAAGGAATGGATGTGAATGCCTTTAATGCATTGGATAAACATCAATTGATAGAACTATTCTACTTACAGAAGGCTGAATGGGAGAAAGTTCTCTTGGAGAGTGAAAATCCAAGAAGTTTTGTTGAAGGGAGATTTGTGCCTGCAGGGCTGTTAAACAATCCAAGGATACCTAAATTGATTACAAGACTTGTCAAAGATGAAGTTGAAAACTTTGTAGATCTTATCAACTATCCAGCTGAACTGATTGAATCCATGTATATGAAGGCTTTGGCTATATCAAGGCCTAGCAAACCTATGATGTCTATCCCAACTAGGCCCTCTGCCTCAAGGCAACATCCATCAACACACAGGGGTGAGTCAAGTAGAGCCGGATCTCAAAGAATGACAAGACCACAATCAGATGTGGATCTACCAATGACTCTATTCTATGACTCAGTGTCTAAGTCTATGAATGTAAATATGCAAAGTAGACAATTGAGATATATCAATTTTAGAGATGATTTTGCTGAGTACACAAGAGAACAACTCGAGAAAATGGCCAATCTCACTTTGTATGACTATCATGGTAGCAGAAAATTGGCCGGCAGATAGCAAAATGATCTATCAATATATCTGAAATCTGAAGCTGAGAAGGGTTTTCCTCTACTAAGTCAAAGGAAGAAATGGGAGCTTACCCAGCATGAAAGAACCAGAAGAATAACCCGAATGAGGAAGATAAGGGATGCAGAACATGCTTATTAGTCAAAGCTGAGAAAACCCAATCCCTTGTCCAACTTAAATACATGTATAGTGTATGAGAAGAAGGATACTGAGACCCAACTATAAGGTTCAAAAGAATGGTCGAATAGCTATGATTGAATACAAGGAAAATGAAGGCCATTCCCTGTTACGAAACTTAGATGGACTCATCTTAGGAATCATCAAAACTGACAATGATCTGACCTTTCTGCATGAAGAAGATTTGAGGGATATTTTTGGATTGACAATTCCAGAAAACCACCCACGTTATCGAATTTTGTCAATCTTTCAGCAAAGGCCATGAACGGTCAGAGTGGAGAGAAGACAAGCAGCCTATGATGCAAGAAGAAGATGATCTTTAGAATAGGTTTTGCTTTGTAATGTCTACGGACAAATTTTTTTGAATATGTAATAGTTTAACTTTTGAATGTAAAAGTTTGATTTTGATTTAATATGTATTTTGACTAAGTGTATGTAACCTTAGAGAGGTTTTGGGACAGCTGAGGTGTTCCAATATAGGGGGAGATTGTTGAGTCAGATATTTGACCTAAACGATGTATAAGGAAGATTGAAATCTTCTCAACCTCCTCATAAATTGCTAAGTATCGAACCGGGCACACCTGGACATCCGAGCAGGATTTTACTTAGCCGGGAACAATATATTGCCTATCGGGCAGAGTTATCTTCTTGAATTCTTCTTTAGTGTACATCCGAGCTGGGTTCACTATGTCAAGCAAGGTTGTTCTTCATAGGCCGAGCACAGTTTGCTTACTAGCAAACTCTTGGTAAGCCCAAGCTATTGAAGCCAAGTACTTGGAAGATCTAGCAAGGTATTTATTAATAAACAGTGGTCCGAGCATGCTTGATGGAAGTTAAGATTTATCCTAAGGAAACATCGGGCAAGATTCAACTCCAAGCAAGCTACAGTGTCACCAAGCACATATTGCTTTGCTAATAAGTTATTCACTAGCAAGGAGTTGATAGGATCTCAGAAGAACAAGTTTGCTCGTAAGACTATATCGAGCAAAGTTTTCTATGGTTAAGAAGATTGAAGTATGCTAGGTGAGTATTTGCTTAGGAAAATACTCTAAGAAGTCTACTTGAAGAACTGTTCACGAGCACACTTAAAGGTTACCAGGTCTACTTGTAAAGGACAAAATGGCGCAAAGCCTGCCCGGAGAAGACATGTTACAAAGTCTACCCGGAAGACCTGTTTTTGCACTTAGTATAGTTTTGAATATGTAATTTGAATGTGTACCAATCATTAGGGTTTCTAGAAGGAATGACAGCTGTCAGAAGATGGCAGGCCTATACATAGAATATTTTAGGGCAGTCCTCCTACGGATTTGCTTTTACACTTTTCAGATAAGAACGAATATTCCTGATTGAGTGTGACGGCTGTCCTAGGTTACCATTGAATATACATTCCCAACAAGAAACCCTAATCGATTATCATTTATATGAATCAGTTTATATAAATGGAAATCTTTTGAGTTATTGTTCGTGTCTGTTACTTTTATTAACCTCTTTAGCAACAAATCTTGTTTGTTTCTGATTCCGCCGTTAACAAACAAGAATCTTTTCTTATTTATCAATCCGTCATTAACCTTCTTGTCGACACATTTAATGAGTGACTAATCGGGACCGACAAATGCCTTATTTCTGCTGTTTTAGTAACCAGTAAAATATTTTCATAGTACTGTCGTGTTTTGTAAGACGATGCTTCATATGAAGCAGGCTCAATATATTTTTGCATAAGAACCTATGGATCATTGAAGCATTTGACATCAACTTGATTTAAAATAATTATTTTCTTTTGTTTCTCAGTTATGAACCAAGAATCTTATTCATCGTTGTCTTAGGCTACATAGGCATAACTAGGAGCTTTTGAAGCTTCTTCTTCTTTTTGGGCCTTTATCATGGCCATGACCTTTTCATATAATGGGTCGTTTGGATCAATCTGAATTTCAGTATCATTTGTGTTGTTATGAACAACACTTGAGCTAGACGCAATATCTGAAGCTATAAGCCTTCTTGTACCCATTTGAGCTAGGACTTTATCCTGTCTACTATTAATACCTCTGCCTTGTCCTCTATTAGGAGAGCCTCTTTCTCTTCCTCGAGGAATCATTCCTGAAAACATAAAATTATGCCGAAGAGATTATTTTGTCATTTTCTTTTAGGGTTTTTTATCCTTTCTGTAGAATCATGTATTATATTATAATATAGTCTTATGGACTTTTCTCTACTATATGGATGAATGGTGAAATCATGCCGTATAATATAGATTCCAGTCATTTGATCTATTATAATTAGATTGTGTAGGTTTGTATCCTATGCTATATTACTGAATGAGATTTTTAAAGGACCTTTGATTTTGATTTTTCTCATTTATGTATTCCCTGGGAAGAAAATCAGGAAGACCATTATCAGTTCCTTTTTTGTATAGAATTTCAAAGTCAAATGGGGCTAGCTATTATTGCCATCTAGCAAACATTTGTTTAGAAACATCATGCTTATTATCCTTTCTAAACATGAATCTAGACGCTTGACAGCCAGTTTTTATTATAAACTTTTGGTTATATAAGTCATCCTGAAATTTTAAAACAGATTTTCAAATTACCAATATTTCTTTAGCTATAGTAGCATAACTTTTCTAGCTATCAGACCATTTTGCTAAATAAAATCTAACAAGATATTCTTGTTTAGTTTGAGGAGAGATTTGTTTTAGTATCCCTCCAAAACGTATATCTGAAACATCTCTCTCTACTACCTTACCCCAACTTGGATTAGAAATGGTTTGGAATGGGAGGTTAGAGACTTTTTGGTTTATTTTTATTACCGCTTTTGTATGATTTTCACCCCATGGGTTAGGATTATTCTTTAATATATGTCTTCCATGTCCGGGCAAGAAAATTATGTTCATCATTGGTTGAAATGGGTACCAATTAAGGTCAACACGTTTGTATGGCGGGCGGTCGTTACAAAATCCCAACAATGGAGTCATTAATTAGAAGAGGAATACAAATATCGGATGCGGTGTGCAAACGGTGTTAGAGATCAAATAAGGATGTGAACCATCTATTATTTGAGTGCATTATGTCAAAACCAGTTTGGTCGGGCATTCAACAGTGGATTGGTCTCAAGGTGGATGAATGTGACACGCTTAACCAGGTGGTATCTACTCCGTTTGCAAGGGCAGTTGATGGTAAGTTGATGAACATCGCTTACACGATTATTCTCTTAACTTGTTGGTGGATATGGAAGGCCATAAACGCAAAGGTATTTAGAAGTGAAATGATTGGAGTGGAGAAGATTTTGGACAACATTAAAGTCAGCTCGTTCTTGTGGCTAAAACACCGGGTTAAGTTGGAAATTCTTGAGTGGTCCAGTTGGTGTGTGTTCAATTGCTCCTGGTCTAGATGATTGTTATGTATTATTTTATGTGTTGTCGGATGTCTTTAGTGTTGTTTATTGTTTGCCATGTACTTTTAGTTTGGGTCTAGCCACTTGCCAGAGCCCAGTGAATAATATTTTTATTCAAAAAAATATAATATGGAAGAATCCTTTGCTAGGTGTTGGTAATATGGAGCAATATAATTCAAACTTCTAAAAAATCTTTGTAATTGAGTTTTATCAATAATTTTTCCAAAGAATTTATTTGCTACTTCTATACTTCCATTGATAGGAATTATTTTTCTCTTTTCAATCACATGTCCTAAAAACCTAACATTTGTTTGGAATAACATCATTTTTTTTACTAGAATAACTAGTCCATTTTATATAATAATATTTAATAAATTTAGATGCCTAAAATGAGTCTCAATATCTTTTGAAGATACCAAAATATCATCTATGTAAACAATTATATCTTTTGAAAATACCATTAGACGGATCTTTCAATGTGATATCAAACGATCTCGCTGTTAAGCGGAAATTAACAAGCGTTGATTCAATGTTAAACAATTAAACACACGATGAATACAAGTAGGATTCTTCAAGACACACGTATATTACGTCTGGTGATTTAGCACAATATTACACCGATATCTCGTTCACCAATGTTATGAACGGCCAACCTTACAATAACCTAGATACAATGTATATATAGGCACTACACCTAAGCCCAACACAAACCAAAAGCCCACTGATATCCAAGAGATCTCGGTTTATATATAAGCCCAACACAAGGTACAAACCAAACTAATACTAGCCCAACAATCTCCCCCTTGGTTTGTAACTTCATCTTCAATCGTGCTCAAGAATATTTGTGTCTGCTTCCTTGTAAGCGCCCACCATAGACCTGTTCTGATAATTGACCCCATCATACTTGTATACTCTTTGGCAGCAGGCTCGAACAACAGTTCAGCCATGATTTAAATTTTGCTAAGAGTCTTAAAATCCTTCTCCCCAACTTTAGCAAATCACGTGGATCAACAAATCTAAACTGACCTTTTCGTAGACGAACGACGACTGTTGTTGTCTCACCGTCATACGTCTAGAACTTCATCACATCCAACGCACCATCAGGAATTCTGGTAGATACTGGAATATGAATTGCTTTCTTTATGGTTGGCCACATTACATTAACCATCATCTTTTCCGTCTTCGGATATGTTACCCCTTTTGCTTTCTTCAAGAAAGATTTTGCAGTAGTCATATCTGGAACCCCCGATCCACTTGACTTCGTAAATAGTTCCAGAAATCTATAGCTCTTTTTGTCGTTGTTGGGGTTATGGAAAGGAGCATTGATTAAGTCACTAAGATCTACCTTCGCCCACAAACCAATATCTATCATTTTTCTGTAATATTCAGTATTTCCGGACCTTCTTTTGACCTACCACATGGCTTTGTCAATATCAAAACCCCAAGACACGATGCCTGGTCGATCCCCGTATTTGTCAGTGAAACCCTTTTGAAATTCATGAATAAACTTATCAGGGTGATCAGAAGACTCCACGTTTTAGTTCGAATTCTTCATAATCATAATCTTCTTTTGAGGTCTTTCATTTTGCTCGGCTGTCTTTTGAGGGGTATCAATGTATTGTTCTAGTGTCTAAGAAGCGTCAATGTTAGAAAAAGGACACACACTAGAACTACCACCTTGACTATCATGAAGTGTCTTTGCAGCAACGTCTTCACCGCTTTTGAATTCATCTCCAATCCTTTGAATAAGCTTGTGTTGGAGGTCCAAGTATATAGCGATGAGACCACCCTTGTTAGCTTGAAGTTCATTGATCCTTATCAGTGTTGCTGGCTCCAAGCTCTTGGATGCGTACATCCTTCATAACCGAGTCTTGTTCAAGTTCAAAGACTCGTCGTTGTAAGGTCTGTATATCAACCAGTTCAGCATCAAAGGTGATCCCCTTGCCCTTATCTTGCATAAATTTATCTTGCATAGCAAGAATGTGAGCAGTCTTATCCGCATCCTTGGAGCTTGACTAACCAATCGGGTTAGACGATCCTGATGGCTCGTCAACAGATTGAATATTTGCGTCAAACTTGAACTCGTGAGCAATATCATCAAATATATGTTCTTGAGTCTGATGTTCAACAGTAGATGGACTTCTAAGTACTTTCCGACTCGTGTTCTTGTTGTTGGTTCGGTGGTGTAGTTTCAGTAACCAGCACACCCGGTCTCGGATCTTTCTTTCTTCTTTTTCGTGGAATGAGTTTAGTGGCTAGTTCTTCCGGGAGATCTTCGTCTTGTGTAGCATTGAATAATTGAGAAGGCTTCAATACAGTCGAATGGAGATGATCTTTAAACATCTCGAATTCTTTCAACTGATCAGAAGTAGGGATAATCTGTTCCTCTTGGTGTTCAGTCTAGATGTGTTGTAATGGAGAACTTTCTGGCTCATCGTCGTCAGAAATAGTCTCATATGAGGCAGTGAACCTCTGAGCAGGTGTCACATGCTCATCAGCAATGGATGCACTGCCACCAGCAGGAGTGGCCTCGGTTTTAGCAAACTTCCCAAACTTGACAACTTCGTGAAGGCATTTGTATACGACTTTCACTCCCTTTCGAGATTGCTTCATCAACCTAAATGTGTTGGGGCCCATAGCTTTCAAATCGAGTGTTTCTACAGATTTGACAAGATCCGGGTAGTGTGAGTCAAAGATCATTTGTAAAAACCTCGGGTACATCATAAACATCTCCTTCTTCTTGCATTTGAGGTTGATTATCATCTCATCGAACACAAACTTGGAGTAATTATAATTCCAGTCCATGATCAGAGCAACCATAGCCGACATCTGAATGTGGCTGATCTCGTCTGAGCCCCTTTTTCTATAACATCCCAGTTTTTATAAAAATGTATTAGTAATGTATATAGGGATGTGATTTTATAAAAATATAGTGTTAAGTGTTTTCTTGGTATTAAAAACCCACAACAATTAAAACTTATAATTCGGTAGTCAATGCTATAAGACTTGAATGGCTAAAAGTGTAAGACTAGAACTTTAATTGATTTGGTGTAAAGCCAGTTGTTTTACACGTATTGTGTATGTGTGTGTGTGCTGGTGAAAACGCCAAGAGAGAGAGAGAGATATCAGTGAGAGAGATCAAGGCAAGGGGACTGTGATTTTAACAAATTAATGTTATGATTCAATGCTAAAAGCACTATACAATACTGGATCATAAAGAAGTCAAGTGGTAAGTGTTTCATTTGATTTAAAACCCTAAAATCATCAAGTGAGAAAAAGGAATTTTGTGATTCATGATGTTTTCCATGTTTAGATATGTTAGAAATCATCTTTGCATGCTTCAATAATGAAGAGAACACTCATTATTGAGGAGTAACCATGTGTAGGTTGATTAAGGGTTTTGTTTGAGTTTATGGGTTCTTACATGCAATTGACTATTCTTGTGTTGGTTAAGGTTATCTTCTTGAGGCATGATGATAATTGTGGTGCTTAAGTAGAAAAAAATAAATATTAGAGGATGAATTAGATTGATAACAAATAAATTTAAAAGTTTAAAAATAATATGCACGCCAAGTGTTTGATGAAATGCCTTAGTGAAAGAAATTGATGAAATTTGAAAGAATAAATTATAGTGCTAGTTAGATTTTAATTAAAGATCCTAGTAAACAAAGTTCTAGTATTTGATTTGAATTAAGATTTATATATGGACATGATAATGGAGATGTCGTATGATTGAAGATTCATGTGGTGATTTCAAATGGCATGGTTATGAAAACTTTATGCTAAATGTTGTATATTGGTTTGCAAAATAGCATTGTATGATGAAGCTTGGAAGCTAACAGGCCGGAGGAAAAGTCATGATTCAGTTCTTCCTACGGGCAAAGGTGAGTACGTCATGTACTCTAGTTTAGTAAGTGATTCTTATCCTCTACATGTGTAAAATGCAATGGATAACAAATAATGTATGATGCTGTCCAAAGTACGCAGTTATGGCTCGAGGGGTATTTCGGGTACTAAACCATTATGCTTTTATGCGAAATTTAGTGCCATCATTCCTGACACATTTTTTTAGGCCCACTAAAGATTTCAAGTCAAAATGGGTTGCTTACGAGGCCGTATCTTGCTTGCAAAATTGATTTACGCATGCTGCCATAACCAGGTCAGCACACTTGCAGAGATCGTTTTGGGGGACGGTACATGATGGGCAATTTCAAAAGGGAATGTTCATCAAGTTATACAGGTATTTGCTCCACGAAAAGGATCATGGACTTTGATGAGTCGTGATCTAGCAAATGCCACTATTGGAATCATTTATGATTTGCCATTTAGTTTCTCAAAGATGATCTTTGAGGGATTAGTTTCAAATTTGAAAAAGGCTTAGAAGGATAGATTTTTGCAATACCCAAGGTTCCTACAGATAATCTTCAACAGAGAATTACAAGATCTACCCACTATTGGCAAAACACACCTACTGCAAAATCCTGAAACTTATAAGAGAATTAAGAATCCAGGTGCTTCCAATAGATTCAATTCTGAAGTTGCATTTGAAATTATGCCATGGCTGTTAGATCATAACTTGGGGGTGATGCCAGTGCCTGAGTTAAGCCCAGAGGAGGAAGGAGGAGATGATGTTGAGAGTAATGATGATGGTTCTGATGATGGAGATGATAAATTTGATGGAGATGAAGGAGGAGCTGGAGTAGCTATGGATATAGTTGCACCTGATCAGGGGGGAGCAAATTGAGCAAACCGAACAACCTATTCCAACACCCCCACAGTTACCACCACATATTGACCAACCCATTATACCTTCACCACCACAAACTCCACCACATCAAACCTCTCAATCCCCACCTCATACCCTAACCATAATCCAAACCGAAACATCAACACATACATCCCCACCACCACAAACACCACCAACACATAGCCCAACTCACACAGATTCATTCATTCCAAGCCCACCTCATACACAATCACCACCACTATCCATACTTCAAACCCACACCACAAACCAAGAACAACATGAACATGAACCATTTTCCACATCACCACCTACAACACCACTCACTTACACAGAGTTATTCCAAAGAAATCTGGATTTGATGTTAGAAAATGTTGAATTGAAGAGAAGGAATGAGGAGGTCACTGATGAAAATGTAATGTTGATAGATAAGTTGGTAAGAGCTGAATTGAGAATAAAGTCCCTGGAGCAGGAGGTTGAGAAGACCTCGGCTGCCCCAAAACAGGGGGAGAATGAGAATATGCCAACTGTCTCTGGTGTAAATCTTGCTGAAACTGTAACAGTTGTGGAGACTGCAGACAGTTTAAAACTGATTATGAATGTTTATGAAGATGGAGAGGAGAGTAGTGAGGAGAGGAGAACAAGATTATGATTACAATGATGAAACAGTAAATGTGGAGAGGGATGGAGAGAATGTTGAGACAGAAGATAGGTTTGAAAAGACAAATGTTGAGGAAAATGTAGCTACTACTGATATAGCTACTGATGTCTTAATTGACATTCAAACTGGAGTTGAGAATGAAGTGTTGAATGAGGGGAATACTGCTGCTGAGGAGCCCATCACTCAAACTGAACAACCAGAAAGCTCCAAGAGGGCAGAGTATGATCCTGAGTTAGAGGCACTAGAATAAGAGATTGATGACTACGTACAGTCTGAGGATGAAGAGGATGTGAGGAGGAGAATTGAAAAAGGTAAGGCAAAAATCAGTGTAGAAGAGCCTGTCAAGGCATATCCAGAAAAAGATGTGTCATTTAAAGATGATGCTATTACAAATGAAGATGCCTTAAGAGAACAAGAGAACATTCCGAGAGAAACAAGGGATAGGGAGATACTGGCTCAATCCCTGACTCTTGAAGAAATGGCAGAACAGGAAATCTTGATCAAACAAGCCAAACTTGCAAAAGAAATTATTGATGATGTGGCTGATCAAGAAGCAATTGAAACACTGATTATGATGAACAGAACTGAGGAAGCTGACAATTCCTTGGCTATGGTGATTAGTATGTTTCAACCACATAACCTACCTGAAAAGGAATCTGAAAAGACGTGTGAATCTGAAGAAATGCCTCAAAAGGAACCTGAAAGGCCAACTGGTGAATCGTTGATGAAATGATGGCTAATATCACCAGAATCAGGATGGAAAGAGCCAAAAGATTTGAACAAGTGTATACAAGAAAGAGGAAGTCTGATGAACAGAAAAGGAATGATGAGAGGAAAACAAAGAGAGGAAGATGGAATGAAAAGAACAAATGCTATGTTGAGACTCCTGATGATGAAGGTGATAATGATAATAGCCCAATTAAGGCAATTCCACTACAGACCAGGACAACAGATTCCAGGTGTTCCTGATGTGCCTGCTAGTTCTGAACAAAATCCAGATCATCCACCCTTAGATGAACCAAAGATAGATGCAGTCAATGTATCAACTGAAGAGGATGATGAAACTGATGATTCTGATGAAAACAATGATGATCAAGGGAAAGGAGGAGAAGCTGTAAATGTTGAATCTCCACAAGTTGAATAACAGATGAGCAGAGAGCCAACATTTAGTTAAGCATGAGAGAAGCTAAAAGGGGTCATCCATTGGTTGTAAAATTGAGAAGATATGGCATAAGTTTTGAATCCTTGGCTGATCTAGATGATGATCAGTTACAAAAGAGACTTGATAAGGAGAGAGATGACTTGAAGAAAAAGATGGAAGAGAAGAACACGGAGAGTTAAAAGTTTAGAGAATACCTCAGAAGGCTTAACTATTCAGAGAAAGATCTATCTCACTTTAACTTTGACCAACTCCAAGAATTATATAACAGTGAAAGAGAAAAGATGATTGAGAAGTGTGTAAGAGAAAATGAGAAACTTGAGAAGATGGAAACTTTGAAGAAAAAGTATGGAGGTATGTGTGGATATTTGCTGGAAAGAGGCTTAAAGCCTGAAATTGTTGAAAACTTGTCAAGAGAATCAGTTTTGGATCAGTACAACAGACTGAAAAGAAAAGAAAAACTGAAAAGAGTCCAAACTGAGAGCTCTACCAAACACTCTGAACCAACTGATGAACCACAAACAAAGAAAAGAAGAATTCAGACCATGAGGGAGAAACTAAAAGAACAGGTCAGATCAGTTGAACCTCCCACCCCACAAGAAGAGAAACCAGAACCTGAAGAAGAATCCATTGTCCCTTGGGAAAATAAAGAGATGATAAATATTCTAAGAAGGATAATGATCAATCAAAAGGGAATGAGTGAAGCATAATTCAATGTCTTGGAAAAGGAGGATTTAAAGAACCTTTTCTATATTCAATAGGCAGAGTGGGAGAAAGCTCTAAGGGAAGGAGAAAACTCTAAAAGCTTTATAGATGGAATGTTTGTACCTGCTGGTCTGTCAGACTGACCTTGTATGTTAAAGATGCTGCTTGATCTCAAGGAATTAGCAGGACTTGACATTGTTGATCTTGCCAACCTTCCACCAGAAATGGTAGAGGCCATCTACATTAAAATTTTCAACATGGGGCCTGGAAAACCAATGAAGTCTATCCATTTTAGGCCTCCAATCTCAAGAAGACAACCACAAGGAGGAAGAGGTGAATCAAGTAGATCTGCACAACAAAGAACAACAAGACCATAATATTATGTGGATCTTCCAAGAGAACTCTACTTTGATTCTGTTACTGAGTCCCTGAAAGTGATCATGGAAAGTAGACAGCTGTGGGAAATTGTTGTAAGAAGTGACTTCCGTGAGTATACAGAAGAGCAAGTGGAAAGAATGGCCAATCTTAATCTGTATGACATCAGGAATAGAAACAAGATGGCTGGAAGGCAGATGAATGATCTGTCAAAATTTTTGAGAGAGAAAGCTGATAAGGGATTCAAGTTCTTAAAGGAAAAGAGAAGTTGGAGAATGATTCAACTTCACAGGTCAAAGAGGACAGAAAAATGGAAAAGAATGGACATTGCTGAAAGAGACTTTATGATGAATATCACAGGAATGAATCCATTGTCGAATATGAACACATGTATAAGCTTAGGAAAAAGAATGATACGCCCAAACTATACAGTACAAAGAAATGGCATTATAACTGAAGTAGAGTACAAAGAAAATAATGACCATTACTTGCTGAGAAATTCAGATGGAAAAATACTTGGGATTAACAAGAAAGATGAAGATTTGACCTATTTGCATGTTGAGGATCTAATGGATATAAGGGATTTGGTTATTCATGAAAGTCATTCTCACTACCGAATCCTTAATATCTTCAAAATGAAAGCTGCATCCGAAATAGTCAATCGAAGACAAGCCATTCATAATGCAAGGAAGAGACAAGATGAATAGAATAGGCTTTGTTGTGTAATGTCCTTGGACAAGCTTTTGATTATGTAATTTGTTTATGTTATTTGAATATGTAATTTGACTTTCAATTTGATGTGTATTTTTGACTAAGTGTAAGTAACCTTAGAAATATAGGAGTATTAAAAAATTAGAACACATTAAGGTGAGCGCATGCTAGAGAGAGAAACCGATTAGGGTTTCTTGGATTATTGCTGCATGATCTTGATCTAATCCTTGGTTCTGATTGCTTAGTAGGTTTGTTATTGATCACGGCTATTTGATATAGTTTAGTTAGATCGATCCAATCCTATTAACTGATTGAGGATCTTGTGGTTAATCAAGATTAGGATTATTAAGTTCTTGGCCGTTCAAGAGAGATAGGAGAAAACCGATTAGGGTTTGTGGGGATCTTGGCGCCGTTTCTTGGTTGTTTGCTGCATGATCTTGATCTAATCCTTGGCTGATTGTTTAGTAGATTAGGATTTCTTCTTGGTGCAGCCGCTTTTAAATAGTACTAGGGTTTCAAATAGCCGATTTCAAGATTAGGGTTTCCAGCCGTTCTTGATCTAATCCTTGGCTGATCTTGGTTTGTTTGGAATTTTGGTTCTTGTTCTTGGGTGTTATTTGTTGATTAGGGTTTCTATCAGCCGTTCTTGGTTCTTGTTCAAGATTAGGGTTTTCAAACAGCCGTTCTTGGTTCTTGTTCTTGGGTGTTATTTTCGTTCTAGGGTTTTGCATGGAGTAGAAGCGTGGTAATGGATTTGTTGATCGTATCAAGCAAGGGTTTTCAGCCAATCGAGTCACGAACATTGATGG
This sequence comes from Bidens hawaiensis, assembly GCF_021521415.1. Classification (NCBI taxonomy): domain Eukaryota; kingdom Viridiplantae; phylum Streptophyta; class Magnoliopsida; order Asterales; family Asteraceae; genus Bidens; species Bidens hawaiensis. Next base: position 1,302,051 of record NW_027491099.1, read on the forward strand.
GGTTCTTCCTCGTTGGGGGGCTCTGAAAACTGTTTCGTTTGCTGCAAACACAACATTCAATGTTCCTTTAAATGATGTAATCAACAAAGATGGTGGTTGTTCAGCCGTGGCTTCTAATGATAACAAGGTTCTTGGATCTGATTCGTTAACTATTCAACAAGATGGAGGTTTTTCAGCCTTTGGTTCGGATGATAACAAGGTTTTTGGATCTGAGTCTTTAAATATTCAAAGGGATGAAGGAATGGAGAAACATATGGAAAATTCTAAGCCTTCGTATGTGAGTGTTGTCCAACTTGAAAACAAGACAACTAAGGTAACATTAAGAAAATTAAATGTGGAGTCAACAATGGAAGGAGTTGATGTGGTTATCCCGGTTGAATCTGTCAAGAAAGTTAACGATAGGTTTACTAATACTTTGTTTGGTTATTTTTTGGGTAATAGACTTCCTTTTCCGGTTGTTGAGTATTTTGCTAAGAAAAATTGGAACAAATATGGGCTTACGAGACTTATGATGAATGCGAAAGGGTTTTTCTTTTTCAAGTTTCATTCGGAAGTTGGGATGATGCAGCTGATTGAGGATGGTCCTTGGATGATTAGGAATGTCCCCATTATTCTTAATATTTGGACTATGGAGTCAGATTTGGAAAAGGAGGATATACGGTCTGTTCCGGTTTGGGTCAGATTACAGAATATTCCTCTGGGTGCCTTTACTGAGGAGGGTCTAAGTTTGCTCGCTTCAAGAATTGGGGATCTGATAAGTGTTGATTCTTACACTGCCAATATGTGTAAGGAATCGTGGGGAAGAAGTAGTTTTGCTAGAGTTCAAGTTGAACTTCATGCAAATCAGGACATTAAAAGGAAGCTGGTTGTTGCTGTTCCGGATACGTGGGGGGAGACAAACAAGATCTCGGAGATTAAGATTGAATATGATTGGGAGCCCCCCAGATGTTCCTTATGTCAAGTGTTTGGCCATTCGAACACTCAATGCCCGAAACAAGTTCATGATAAAAAGTTAAATGAAGAACCAATGAAAATCACTAATGATGATGGTTTCCAGAGGGTGAAGGGAAAGAAAAAAGTTATTACGCAAGTCAAGAAACATAATCTTGTCTATCGACCGGTAGTTAAACCTGCTGTGACACAACCTGTAAATAAACCATCCTCTCAAAGACAAGATACTAATCATCCCGTGGGTAAACCTACAACTTCTATGCTGTGGGGGTTGAGTCAAAGGAAAAGCATTATGTCCAAACTAGTAACCGGTTTGGTAGTTTGGTGGATGAACCAGAAAGTGATGATGATGAGGATGATGTGGAGGAGCTTTTTACGGATGTGGCTAACAGTATGAAAGCGGATATTGGTTCTGAGGGTGCAAGCACACCTGGTGAATTGGGTGTTTAATGGGTACTATTGCTACATGGAATATAAGAGGGTTGAACCGCCCTCTTAAACAAAAAGAGGTTCGTAAGGTAATCCAAGATAATAATATTCAGGTGTGTGCTATTCTTGAGTCTCACGTTCAACTAAATTCGGTTTTTGATGTTTGTAAGAAGATTTGTAACACTTGGGATTGGACTAGCAATGGTAGTGTTTGTGATAAAGGTACTCGGATTATTGTGGGGTGGAATACGGATTTGGTTGATCTAATGGTTATTGATTATTCGAACCAGGTTCTTCACGTTCAGTTAAAGTTTAAGTTGGATAATAAGGCGATGTATTGTTCTTTCGTGTATGCTGAAAATTGTTATTTGAAAAGAAGGGAGTTATGGCATAATCTTGCAGTTCATAAACAATTCACTCGTGGTAAACCTTGGGCTTTACTTGGAGATTTTAATTATGTTCTTAATTTGGAAGACAGCTTACATGGTTCTTCCAAAATATCCACTGGGATGCGTGATTTTCGTGCTTGTGTTAACAACATTGAAGTTGAGGATATAAATGGGGTCGGGCTCCAATTCACTTGGAGCAATAAACCGAGAACGGGTATGGGTCTTTTCAAAAAGCTTGATAGGGTGATGGGAAACTCTAAATTCATGGATATTTTTAATGATTCAACGGCGGTGTTCCTTCCATACCGGATTTCAGACCACTCTCCATGTTTATTGAAATTCCCCTCTCTTATTAAAGGTAAGCCTAAACCGTTTAAATTCCCTAATTTCTTAATTGGTAAACCGGGCTATAATGATATTATTGCTAACGGCTGGAAAATTGAGGTGAATGGTTATTACATGTTTCGCGTGGTAAAGAAACTCCAAAACTTAAAACAGCCAATCCGTTCTTTGTTGCACCGACAAGGCAATCTACACAAGAAAGTTAATGATCTAAGAACCCTTCTTGATGCTTGTCAAACCCGTCTTGACATTGACCCTACTAATTTGGAGTTGATTCGGGAGCAAAGTAGTTATCTTAAGGCTTATCATGAGGCAACTAAAGATGAGGAAGAATTCCTAAAACAAAAAGCTAAAGTCGATTGGTTAAAGCTTGGTGATTCTAACACTGCGTATTTTCACAATTCCTTGAAAATGCGAAACCATAGATGTCGTATTGATACTATAAGTGATGTTCAGGGCCAATTATATGAGGGATCGGATGTTCCTTCGGTGTTTGTTAATCATTTTATAAACATTTTTGGTTCGGATATGCAACCATTGAGAAAACCAGATAATCAGATTTTTACTACTAAGCTCTCGGCCTCTCAGGCGGAGCTAATGGTTAGACCTATATCCGATTTGGAAATCAAGGAAGCTTTTTTCTCTATTGGGAATAACAAAGCGCCGGGACCTGATGGTTTTTCCTCGGCCTTCTTTAAAAGTTCTTGGGATATTGTTGGGAAAGATGTTTGTTTGGTGGTTCATGAATTTTTCAGAAAAGGAAGTCTCCTTAAACAGGTTAACCACACTATTATTGCCCTTATTCCCAAAGTGACCACCACTTTTACTCCTAATGATTTTCGTCCCATCTCGTGCTGCAACACTTTATATAAATGCATTACCAAGATTATCTCGGTGCGTATGATGAAGGGTTTGGAGTCGTTAATTGATATCAATCAGTCTGCGTTTGTTCCTGGGCGTAGAATTTCTGATAACATCCTTTTGACCCAAGAATTAATGCATAATTATCACACTAATAACGGACCGCCTAGATGTGCTTTTAAAGTTGATATTCAGAAAGCTTACGATACGGTCAGTTGGGACTTCATTCGGGATATTCTTTATGGATATGGTTTCCACGATAGGATGATCCATTGGATAATGGAATGCATAACCACTTCTTCCTTTTCGATATCCATAAATGGGAACTTACACGGGTTCTTTAGTGGTAAAAGAGGTCTAAGACAGGGTGATCCGATGTCTCCTTATATTTTCACGCTGGTTATGCAAGTTCTTACATTGATTCTGCATCGAAAGGTTCGTATTGAACGCTCGTTTCGTTTTCATCGTCATTGTGAAAAATTAAATATTATCAATATTTGCTTTGCGGATGATTTGTTCCTGTTTGCTCGAGGCGATGTGTATTCCGCTAAAACTATTATGGGGGCTCTGAATGATTTCAAAGATATGTCCGGGCTTACTCCTAGTGTACCGAAAAGTACCGCGTTTTTCTGTAATGTTTCGGATCGCGTTAAAAGTGGGATTTTGAATATTATGCCCTTCGTTGAAGGTAGGCTCCCGGTTAAATACTTGGGAGTTCCTCTTATTTCTACGAGGCTAAATTACCGTGATTGTAAGAGGTTGCTGGATCGTATGGATAATCGGATTGGAGATTGGAAGAATAAAACTTTCTCTTTTGCGGGTAAACTTCAGCTGGTCAGGTCTGTTCTGTCGTCCATATATATTTACTGGTCTAGTGTTTTCTCACTTCCTTCTAGACTTATTGCTGATCTTGAAAAACGGATTAAAAATTTCCTTTGGGACTTTGGACACAAAAAGGGAAAGCATAAAGTTTCTTGGGATATTGTTTGTCAGCCGAAAAGTGAAGGTGGTTTGGGTATCCGGCGTATCCGGGATGTAATTAACTCTCTTCTGGTTTATCATATTTGGAGTTTAATCAATGATCGTAAGTCGTTGTGGGTTAAATGGATGCATGAGTATAAAATGAGGGGGCGAAATTTTTGGAGCTTGCATATTTCTAACTCTTGTACTTGGGGGTGGAGGAAAATTCTTCAGTTTCGTCCCCGTATTAGACATTTTATATGGCATGCAATCGGTAATGGGAGATCTACTTCAGTTTGGTATGATAAATGGGATGATTTATGTCCTTTAAGTGATTATATTAACCCGAGAGCTATACATGGGGCTGGGTTGACTTTAGAAACCTGTGTCAGTGATGTTGTTCTTCATAATAACTGGGGATGGCCGCCTGATTGGATTTCGAGATTCCCAATTCTTTCGAACTTAAAGGGGGTGAGTATTTATCCGGAAAAGAGGGACAAGATCGTTGTAATGGATGAGAATGGGACTTTAATGAATTTCTAGGCTTCAGGAATATGGCAACTTCTTCGAATACCTGCTGATAAGGTTTCTTGGATGCATGTTGTTTGGTTCTCTCAATGTGTTCCAAAACACTCCTTTATGTTGTGGATTGTGCTTCATGATAGGTTGAGCACGCAGAATCGTATAATGGGGTGGAATATTGGTGGGTATCCAAATCATAACCTGTATTGCTGCCTTTTATGTAATGGAGAGCCGGATTCTCGTAATCATCTCTTCTTTGAGTGTAAGTTCTCTGCTGAGGTTTGGAGTATTGTCAAAATGAAAGGTAAATTTCAGGGATGCATGAATGGTTGGGCGAATATTCTTCAATATGTGTCTCAATTTGGAATGTCCAACTCTATTTATAATGTTATTAATCGACTGTTACTTGGGGCTTCGGTTTACGTAATTTGGAAGGAACGAAATAACATGCTTTTCAGGAACTCTTTGAAGACTCCAAAGATTATTGCTGATGAAATCATTAAGGGTACTCGCCTAAAGCTAATGACTCTAAAGTTCAAGAATTCTGAACGGGTCAATCGGGTTCTTAAAGATTGGCACTTTCCGAGAGGAGTTTCACACCAAATTGATGATAATGGTTGATTTGTTTTTGTTATGTTTGTTTTTTTGGTTCTTGTGTAGGCTTTAGCAGTGTTTACCATTGTTTGGTGGTTTTGGTTTTGTTTACTCTTGTATGGCATGTCATACATGAGAACTAATATGGCACTTTGTCATATTACTTGTTCTTTATTGGTTGTGAGGAATGAATTTAACCGGGTAGAACCCTTTACCCAAAAAAAAAAGTAACCTTAGAAATGTTTTGGGTCAGTTAAGGTGTTCCAATCTGGGGGGAGATTGTTGAGCCAAGATTTGACCAAAATGAAGTATATCGAAGATTGGAAACTTCTCAACCTTCTGAGAATTCGCTAAGTATAGATCCGGGCACACCTTAGACCTCCGAGCAAGCTTTTACTTAGCCGGATACGATATTTTGTCTATCGGGCAAGGTTATATTCAAGAAGTCTTCTTTAGTGGATATCCGAGCAGGGTTTGCAAATTAGTGCATTGCTGGGCAAGGTTCACTAGTTTATGTAGATCCGGGCATGGTTCACTTTATCAAGCAAGTATGTTCTTCATAGCCAAGTAAGGTTCACTCCCGAGTACGCTTTTGGCTAACCAAGTCCATGAAGCCAAGTGATTGGAAGACCGGGCAAGGTATTCATTAATAATAGTGGTCCGAACAAGCTTGATGATTTAGATGAATATCATTAAGTAACATCGGGCAAGGTTCAATTCAAGCAAGGAACAGTACTCCCGAGTACAATTTGCTAATAAGTTATTTTATAGCAAGGAGTTGAAATGGACCATTGAAGAACAAGATTGCTTGTAAGGGTTTGTCGGGCAAAGTCTGGCAAAGTCAAGAAGACTGAAGTCTACCCGGTGAGTATTTTGTTGGGTTTTAACAAGATTATCAAAGCCATATAAACCCATTTATATGAAAAACGCAGCGGATTAAAATGTTTTAAATCTTGTTATATTGATTGATATAAAACCCGTTTTATATGTAAAACCCAAGCCCCGGATCCATATACGAATTACATGCATACCAAAACTATCAACCATAGGGGGTTTATGTCACACCCCGTTAAGCGAATTGCGGAAGCGTAAAACGGAAATGCAACAGATACAACTGGTATCAAATACATTGTTCATAAAGAAACATTACTAACTAATTTACAATATATTATATCGTTCTAACATCTTTTACAAACTAGGTGATACAATCAAACCGGTTCTTCAATTACTTTACTTCTAACTCAAATGCCCATGATATCAATCACCAATCAGACACGTAACGCACAAGAAATTACTTCTCATATCTGATTACCTGAAAAGCATGTTAAAATAGGTCAACTACGAATAGTTGGTGAGTTTCATAAGTTTAACGAAATCAGTTCTGCGTACCACACAGTCATAGTTTGTATGTACGCGCGTATGTAAAAATATGTATTTACGTTTGTATAAATATGTACAGCCATATCCTTGTGTGTGCATATGCACACATGTAAGTTTATAATATAAATTCAAAATTTCGGTAAAATCGTGATTGTTTGTTCGTACTACCTGTTTCCAATTTTCGTGTTTAACCAACCACTGTGGACCCCCTTCCTCCCACAACGGTTCCACATAAACTCAACCACTGTGGCCCCCTTTCCGCCCACAACGGTTCCGTGTTAACATCAACCACTGTGGTCCCCCTTCCACCCACAATGATTCCACGTAAACTCAAACATTATATAGTGTACACGCAAATAATTAGTATATTCTACACATAGTATTTCCTACGGCTAATCACATAGCATGTATATAGACACATATACACATATAGTATTTAGCACGTATCACCAAATACTGTGGCTCCCCATCCGCCCACAATACGCATAATCACATTATTTTCTTAACATTCATGTCATAATCAAGTTAGTTCGTTTAATAAGTTGCAGCAGAACTTGGCTCATAGGCCATACTCAACTTTAGTTTATAAGTTGCAGCAGAACTTGGCTCATAGGCCATACTCAACTTTAGTTTAGTAAGTTGCAGCAGAACTTGGCTCATAGGCCATACTCAACTTTAGTTTATAAGTTGCAGCAGTACTTGGCTCATAGGCCATACTCAACTTTAGTTTAGTAAGTTGCAGCAGAACTTGGCTCATAGGCCATACTCAACTTTAGTTTAGTACTATTGTGGCCCCCCTTCCGCCCACAATAGCCCCATAATCATCACAGACCACGTTATCCCCATGGCCATTACAGACCACGCTGTCTCCCAAATTAGTTATGTTTAACATTACATAACATGTTTGTATAAACATGCTGTCACGTGTAATTTCATTATGTTTTGCAATTCGTATTATCTCCACTCAATATATCAATCAACGATAATAATCATCTTTCATCAGCACGTAGTCAATCATTATGTTTGTATGGACTTTTCATATATAAATGTTCAGATATTTTATATCCTGAATCGTTTTCAGATAGATAACGTGTATAAACATGCTTTCCACCCCAAAAGTTCGTAAAATAGTTTAAAGAGTGGGGTCATGAAACTCACGGTTTTGTAGGCACTCAGTGCGAGATCAGCACGGGGTTCGTTTCCCTTGCTATCACTTAGTCCCTATAGTCCATATTATAATAATATTAATATTTTAATATTATTATAATCTCAGTATTAAACTGGGCTGTATAACTAATCTGGGTATAGCTGGTATGCCCAGAAAGTGGTAATAGGCTTAGGCTGTGATGTTGTTCAGTGTCTAATACTTAAAACCGAACTTGGCACAGATTCCCGTTTTCCCAGCTGGGCCAAGTTGTTTGTTTACGCGTTCAGAAAACAGTTATAGGGAAATAAGCTTGGGTAACTGTATTGGTTAATAAAATGATTAAGCTATAAAGAATGATCACATACTAGGGTACCGGATTAGCCTTGGGGCCCGTTTCTGTTTATTCAGTTTGATTTAAGAAGAAACGCGCACAATCTATCCGGATTGTCCAGGTTTCTCATAAAAGTTCGTTTTTACTTAATTAATCCAAAAATATGATTTTTGATCACTCTTGGTGTTTTGATATTCCCGCAGGTTCGTTAGTCGCGAACTTACCTGTTTTTATAAAAACTGAATTTGCTTAATCTTCATATTAGTATAATTAATTAACCGTTAATCATTAAATTATGAAAATTTAGCCACTTATCAAATAAAATATGTATATTTTTATAAAAATATTTCTGGAATTATTTATTGATTTATTAATTTATAAAAATTCATTTTATCAGCTATATTTCGCCTGAAAATCGTCCGTTTATCCCAAACAACTTCCAAAAATTCAACCAAAATTCCTGAATACTCAAATCATGTCCCAAAACAATCTATATCAATTCCAGAATGTAAACAGCTTGTTCAATATTCTTTTCGGCCCAAATTTGGCTATAAAAATTCGCACAAACGCATATGTACAAAACACCTTTAGGCTTTTCCAAATGATCTCAAAATTCATAAGTCATCAAAATACATAATATCTGAGTTCCCAGAAAAATTTCATAATTTTTGAAGTATTTTAGCTATTTTTCCCAAATAAACGTCCCAATTCGGTAATAAATTCGCCAAATATTCTCGGATGGTCGAAAAATTACCAAATTTGAACAAGGACTTATTGACATAGTCCCTGATGTCCCTGCAAAATTTCAAGTCCTAAAAATATGCACATCACAACCTTAACCTAAACAGCCCGTAATCGAGTAAATCGGCATTACCTTTGCGGTTTTGGTTCGTTTTCGCTCTCTTAATCCAATTTTCGGGTTCTTGTGCTTCTAAGCAAGCTAGGTACAAGTCCTATATCACAAACCAAGCATGTATCATCAAAAGACCAGCCATGGAAATTAGGGTTTTGGTTAGGGTTCTAAACCGAACTTTTGAACCGTAAAAACTTCGTTTAAACCCTGTAATCCATTTTTATGGCCAAAAAACTTATCAATCCAGGTTCTTAACCATGTGTATGGTCAAAATATGTTTTTGGATAATTTTTAGGGTTTTTGGATGGTTAGAAGTCATTTTTGATAATCAAGGATCAAGTTTTATCTAAAAACCATGTTTAATTCAAGTTCTAATGATCAAACATGAAGCTTACCTTGAAGGTTTCTTGGGTGTGTTAAGAAGGCAGGGGCTGAATGTCCAGAAATTGTGAGAAACATCTTATAAAAATATCAACTAATGGGTTTAAATGTGAAAAGGATTTTAAGGAGGGTTTAGTCCACTTTGGCGGGCTAGAAATTTTGGGCCTCCTTTGGGCCTAATTTTGGCCCATTAGTCTCGTTTTGCGTGCCCGAATATGAAATCCCGAGTCCAAGTTTATATCGGGTTTTGTTTTTGGCATGAAAAAAACATATCAGGTACGACAAATAGCGCGAAAAGGAGCGTTTTTCGATCATTTTTGTGTAAATTTATAAAAACGTAGTATTTGTTTGTAAAAATCGAAAATATTTTCATGGATCGGTTAGAACATCCCCAAAAAGTATTTGGTAGATCTTTTTCGGCTTAATGGATGATACAATGCTTGTTTCAGAACTATCTTTCGCGTTTAAGATCATAGCGAGTGGTTAAACTAGCATGTTTTCGTTTAACTGATTTGCTATCATTCTAAGGCTTTAATATCACTATATTGACTTATATTAAACGCATATCACTTATAGATGGCACCCCGGGATATCCGGACCATAACCAGATCCGTTTGGTTATTCGTTTATTCGTTACGCAATAAGCGGTTAAACGCTTATTCGAGTTTGTAAGTACTAAGGTGTATCCGGTTTTGTCATGAATGTCACATTCTCCCCCAGTTAGGAAATTTCGTCCCCGAAATTCAATATGCCAATTACGCCCCTTTAGGGGAAAAATTTTATAATTATTCGTTTCAGAATCATTCTTCTGTTTCCGATCACGTTGATTCCCCGTTGTGGATTCCACCGAACTTTAATCGATGAAATTTTGTTATGTCGTAACTGTTTGATTTTCCCCGTTCAACATTTTCATGGTTTCCTTTATAGAGTTTAGTTGTATACAAATTTTCAGGTAGAACTACGTCCGTCCAGTCAGTACGGCACTCGTTCTGATTCGATATATACAAAATATCGTTAATGAGATAATTTTGTCTAATACATTACGGAGTTAACCTTCAAGGATTTTTCCAGTTCCATGTATTTTCACGTTAACTCGTCGGTTTCATTAGCTCAACTAACACCTTCCAAGAATTGTCATCTTCTCACATATATCGGTATAGTCCTCTAGTTAGCCTCAAGCGGATTTTAGTTTGTTTCTGATATTACGAGCTTTATTTATGGTTTCCGAAATCGAATCGGAATTTATATTTTGGATGTCGCAAATTTTTTTTTTTTTGAATTTAATAAGGTAGCGATTTATATTCTTGCTCGTATAATGTAGTATATAACCGCTTGTACAATATTACGTTGACTGTTAATGTACGAGGATTGAAATTACCGGTCTCACTTTCCTCTAATGTTTGAATATTGATTGTTTGTTAGAGGATTAAATACCGTGTTCGGGTCGATTAGGGATCTAAGTTTCATACATAACTCACTAAGGATAAGATTTTGTTAAGGCGCGTTTTTCAGCTGGATAGTTGTTACAAATCAGAAGAAGGTATTTGGAGTGGATTAGTCAGGAAACTATCATTCAGCTTGAATTGCTTTCTCGGGATGTTTAAGGAACACATGTTAAGGGTTCCATTTTAGTTTGTTTCCCACTTCCAATGGGGTATCTCGAATTGTTGTAGCATCTCCGAGGATCTTTAGTATTCCCCCAGAACTTATAATAGCGCACACTTTACAACACATGAGCCTATGATTCCTTCATAGATTTCGCTTGCATCTTTATACTAGTACTCAGTTTATCCGAACATCTGGCCTGACTTTTCCTTGTTCATCACTCAGTTATTAAGGCTATAAAAATTTAAAGTTCAAGTTTCGGTTACGGATAGTATAGTTCTTCTCATCCGTGTTTCGTCATTGGGGTACTAGGTTTTGTTCCGTGTACGGGATCACTTCTTTATCTAGAAGAGGTAGTATGACAGTTCTATTTCTATATATAACCTTAATTTGAACTCAATTAACTAGTCCATACTGACTATTACACAATGATTCCTCACTTCCATCAGGAGTGCATTGATAGGGAATAGCTAGTTATTTAGGTTAAGAGGGTAGTTTTTCGAGTAATATGGTTAGTATTTATAGTCTTACTTTTGGTGGTTTCTATAATATACAGAATTGTTATTTTACTAGCCGGCATATTTTCCAAGGTAATAATTTGTAGGAACGAAACGTCTATCAGTGTCCGTAATAAATAAACTAAAGTATATTAGGCATTACTAAGAACGTACTCGTTACTACATTTGTTCTATCCGGTTTATTTACAATACGTGACCCCTAGTCGAGTTGGACGTCGATGCCGGTCCTTGCCTTTGTCTTTCCATCGCAATTGGGTTCAATCTAGGGCAGTCTTTCTTGATGTGCTTCACACTACCACACTCATAACAGGCATTACGGTTTATTATGGGTTGGTTTTGGTAGACTGGTTGTTGTCGTGTTGGTTGCGGTTGGGGTAGTTGTGAGTCCTGGAGTTGGGTTGGCGGATTTATAGTATTCATAACGGTTCTACAATTTCGGGCATAGTGTCCCATCTTCCCACATTTGTGACACACATTGGTCCGACATTCACCAACATGATGATAACCACATTTTCCACATCTAGGCAAAAGCCCGTTATACTTATCTTGCTTCACATCGGAACTGATCATAGCGTAATTTTGTATTGCAAGGCGCGCACATTTATTCCGTTGTCTTTCTTGTATTCCCGCTCCATAATTGGTTCGTTTTGTACCAGATGATTCCCCGGGCATTCTTAATGAACCACTTCTAATCAAATCAGAAGTTACAATGCCGGCTTGTAACACGGCATTTTCGAAAGTTACAGGGCCAGTTGAATTAACCAAACTCATGACTTCAGGGGCTAAACCCCAAATGTAGCGTTCAGTACGTTTAGATTCTGGAGTAACTAACCATGGGACTAGACGAGCCAGTTCGTTAAAGCGATGGGTATACTCCAAGTGATCTGCACCCTTCATTTCTAGATTCCAAAGTTCTTGCTCTAATTTCTGAATTTCGTTTATCGGACAAAAGTGTTTTATCATAAGATTTTTAAGTTCTGTCCAAGACATACGATTGGTTGCCTCTTGTCCTTGAATTTGCACAACAGTATTCCACCACATTAGCGCGTGGTCTACAAATGTAGAAGTAGCAAATTTGACAATACAATCTAGTGGACAGTTAGTGATATTAATGATGGATTCAGTCTTTTCGATCCACTTTACCAGTCCATTTGGTCCTTTAGTACCGCTAAATTCCATAGGTTTACATAGCATGAAGTTCTTAAGTTGATATCCGTGTTGCGGGGGATTTTGATTGTTACAACTATTGTTCAAGTTCGGTGGAGATTATCATTATTGAAAGTAATATTGGTATTCAACGGGGGAGTATTAGTTGTGATAGTATCAGTATTTTTCGGGGGAGCATTTGCGGTTGTATTAGTATTTGTCGAGGGATTAGTATTTACAACCGCGTTAGCGTTCGGCACTTGATTTGTATTCATAGTTGTATGGATACCAGCAGCGAATTGTGCTGCTATTGTCGGAAGTACTGTTTGTAGTTGTCGAGCGATCATCTCGGCTATATCTGCCTCAGACAACATGTTTACTTTCTTCGGGGCCATTCTATAACAATAACCAGTTATCCAACAATTAACAAAATTAACATACACTAATGATCACAAAAGGAATTACAATAACAAGTAATCAGGTATTTCAATTAACACGTATATATCACACGGGTTTGTTCTCGAGTTTGAATACTAAGGATAATATGTAAAGTTAGCCTAACAAAGGCCAATGTTTATATATATATATATATATATATCAAAAGTTGTCACCTAGTGACAAGTAATTGTAATCCAGTAAGGGTAAGTGTTTGTAATGAAATATCCAATGCGTCACCCATATCAACATAGCACCCTACCAGATGCTTGCATGGGGTATCGAAGGCTATATACAACAATATCGTACTACCCTTATCTATCTAAGTACACATTATACAATTATATACGGTTTACAACTTGCCCGAAAATTATTCCGGTACGATCCCATCATTAGGCAATTGTTTTTCTTTAGCCTCTTCCATAAGTAGACAATTGCTCGTTATGAGTTTAGTTAGTGTATTTATCATATGAATGCACTCATATATTCAACTAGACCCTTAGAGGTTGTTAAATATAACTATAGAATATATTCCTTCGCCAGGTCATTCGGTGCACGCAAGTATGTTGGGCCTACTAAAAGTGGTAGTTTACTGGTTGGGTTAAGTATGTCCCGTTCCAGTCAGCATGTCATCAATTCGTGAGCATGAGGTTTCTCTCCTACAGTAACCAATTGGAATAGGAAAAATATAGGAGAGGTTGGATGTTCTTGTTCATAGATGGTTCGAAGAGTTTGCTAGTTAAGGAGGTTCATCAGAGTTAGTTGTACTGGTGAATTGTAAAGGAAATTATTATTATTAATATTTCTCTTTGAGATATCGTTAGTATATTATATGTACTGGTAGTCACGGTCTGTTTATAGAATTGGGGAATAATTAAGTAGTTATTATATTTATAATTTGATAAATCGGACTCATCACTAGGTACTTTCCTAGGAATAGTGTTTGTTTTCGAGAAGCGAAAGTGGAGAGACGAACGAAAAACTGTTTAGTTTACTGTTTGAAAACGAGTGTATAGGATAGGATTGGATCCAATCAGAAAAGTATTATATATATTCTTTTGAAATTATTGTATGTAGGTCACACCTCCCACAGTTCGTTCCCGGGCCTTGTATATTAAGCCCCTTTGTGGTTCTGTCACATCACCAGACTTAGTTAAACTTGTTGAAGCATTTTCATATTCTCACTCACAGGAAACACCGGTTCTTTATCTGTCGTAAAGCTACTCGATCTCGACATCTTTCGGTGCAATCGTTAATCAGAAGAAAACGTTTTTCTGTAGCTTAGATCATCGTAAGGGATATTATTAATTAATACCGAAATTAAATATTTTATTTGTTATGAATAGGTATAATATTAATTATAAAAAAAATATAATATAAATTTTGATACGATATAATTTTAATCATAATATGAATTAATATTGATTATAACCGAATATAATATTCGTTACAATAAGATTCAATATCATCGGTAGTACCGTACGTACACATATCCCTATACCTCATCTCAGATAAGCACGTATGCACATTTCATATATACTTCACATCACCTTTATGCACATATGTTGCCATTTTTACCTATCAATATGTTCCGCGACTTCACCCCGAATTCCCTCGTACAAGCAAGTCTGTTATTACGTTCCGGACCATAATAACTCACTTGCCCTACGAGTTCATCCCGGCATCCATCAGTATCTATCGTTACTCATTAATAAGTTTCCCAGTGATAATCGAGCCTACGGTTATATTATAGGTATCCTAAGGGATAACCTAATCCTTTATAACCAATGGCTCTGATACCAACTTCTGTCACACCCCGTTAAGCGAATTGCGGAAGCGTAAAACGGAAATGCAACAGATACAACTGGTATCAAATACATTGTTCATAAAGAAACATTACTAACTAATTTACAATATATTATATCGTTCTAACATCTTTTACAAACTAGGTGATACAATCAAACCGGTTCTTCAATTACTTTACTTCTAACTCAAATGCCCATGATATCAATCACCAATCAGACACGTAACGCACAGGAAATTACTTCTCATATCTGATTACCTGAAAAGCATGTTAAAATAGGTCAACTACGAATAGTTGGTGAGTTTCATAAGTTTAACGAAATCAGTTCTGCGTACCACACAGTCATAGTTTGTATGTACGCGCGTATGTAAAAATATGTATTTACGTTTGTATAAATATGTACAGCCATATCCTTGTGTGTGCATATGCACACATGTAAGTTTATAATATAAATTCAAAATTTCGGTAAAATCGTGATTGTTTGTTCGTACTACCTGTTTCCAATTTTCGTGTTTAACCAACCACTGTGGACCCCCTTCCTCCCACAACGGTTCCACATAAACTCAACCACTGTGGCCCCCTTTCCGCCCACAACGGTTCCGTGTTAACATCAACCACTGTGGTCCCCCTTCCACCCACAATGATTCCACGTAAACTCAAACATTATATAGTGTACACGCAAATAATTAGTATATTCTACACATAGTATTTCCTACGGCTAATCACATAGCATGTATATAGACACATATACACATATAGTATTTAGCACGTATCACCAAATACTGTGGCTCCCCATCCGCCCACAATACGCATAATCACATTATTTTCTTAACATTCATGTCATAATCAAGTTAGTTCGTTTAATAAGTTGCAGCAGAACTTGGCTCATAGGCCATACTCAACTTTAGTTTATAAGTTGCAGCAGAACTTGGCTCATAGGCCATACTCAACTTTAGTTTAGTAAGTTGCAGCAGAACTTGGCTCATAGGCCATACTCAACTTTAGTTTATAAGTTGCAGCAGTACTTGGCTCATAGGCCATACTCAACTTTAGTTTAGTAAGTTGCAGCAGAACTTGGCTCATAGGCCATACTCAACTTTAGTTTAGTACTATTGTGGCCCCCCTTCCGCCCACAATAGCCCCATAATCATCACAGACCACGTTATCCCCATGGCCATTACAGACCACGCTGTCTCCCAAATTAGTTATGTTTAACATTACATAACATGTTTGTATAAACATGCTGTCACGTGTAATTTCATTATGTTTTGCAATTCGTATTATCTCCACTCAATATATCAATCAACGATAATAATCATCTTTCATCAGCACGTAGTCAATCATTATGTTTGTATGGACTTTTCATATATAAATGTTCAGATATTTTATATCCTGAATCGTTTTCAGATAGATAACGTGTATAAACATGCTTTCCACCCCAAAAGTTCGTAAAATAGTTTAAAGAGTGGGGTCATGAAACTCACGGTTTTGTAGGCACTCAGTGCGAGATCAGCACGGGGTTCGTTTCCCTTGCTATCACTTAGTCCCTATAGTCCATATTATAATAATATTAATATTTTAATATTATTATAATCTCAGTATTAAACTGGGCTGTATAACTAATCTGGGTATAGCTGGTATGCCCAGAAAGTGGTAATAGGCTTAGGCTGTGATGTTGTTCAGTGTCTAATACTTAAAACCGAACTTGGCTCAGATTCCCGTTTTCCCAGCTGGGCCAAGTTGTTTGTTTACGCGTTCAGAAAACAGTTATAGGGAAATAAGCTTGGGTAAATGTATTGGTTAATAAAATGATTAAGCTATAAAGAATGATCACATACTAGGGTACCGGATTAGCCTTGGGGCCCGTTTCTGTTTATTCAGTTTGATTTAAGAAGAAACGCGCACAATCTATCCGGATTGTCCAGGTTTCTCATAAAAGTTCGTTTTTACTTAATTAATCCAAAAATATGATTTTTGATCACTCTTGGTGTTTTGATATTCCCGCAGGTTCGTTAGTCGCGAACTTACCTGTTTTTATAAAAACTGAATTTGCTTAATCTTCATATTAGTATAATTAATTAACCGTTAATCATTAAATTATGAAAATTTAGCCACTTATCAAATAAAATATTTATATTTTTATAAAAATATTTCTGGAATTATTTATTGATTTATTAATTTAAAAAAATTCATTTTATCAGCTATATTTCGCCTGAAAATCGTCCGTTTATCCCAAACAACTTCCAAAAATTCCACCAAAATTCCTGAATACTCAAATCATGTCCCAAAACAATCTATATCAATTCCAGAATGTAAACAGCTTGTTCAATATTCTTTTCGGCCCAAATTCGGCTATACAAATTCGCACAAACGCATATGTACAAAACACCTTTAGACTTCTCCAAATGATCTCAAAATTCATATGTCAGCAAAATACATAATATCTGAGTTTCCAGAAAAATTTCATAATTTTTGAAGTATTTTAGCTATTTTTCCCAAATAAACGTCCCAATTCGGTAATAAATTCGCCAAATATTCTCGGATGGTCGAAAAATTACCAAATTTGAACAAGGACTTATTGACATAGTCCCTGATGTCCCTGCAAAATTTCAAGTCCTAAAAATATGCACATCACAACCTTAACCTAAACAGCCCGTAATCGAGTAAATCGGCATTACCTTTGCGGTTTTGGTTCGTTTTCGCTCTCTTAATCCAATTTTCGGGTTCTTGTGCTTCTAAGCAAGCTAGGTACAAGTCTTATATTACAAACCAAGCATGTATCATCAAGAGACCAGCCATGGAAATTAGGGTTTTGGTTAGGGTTCTAAACTGAACTTTTGAACCGTAAAAACTTCGTTTAAACCCTGTAATCCATTTTTATGGCCAAAAAACTTATCAATCCAGGTTCTTAACCATTTGTATGATCAAAATATGTTTTTGGATAATTTTTAGGGTTTTGGATGGTTAGAAGTCATTTTTGATAATCAAGGATCAAGTTTTATGTAAAAACCATGTTTAATTCAAGTTCTAATGATCAAACATGAAGCTTACCTTGAAGGTTTCTTGGGTGTGTTAAGAAGGCAGGGGCTGAATGTCCAGAAATTGTGAGAAACATCTTATAAAAATATCAACTAATGGGTTTAAATGTGAAAAGGATTTTAAGGAGGGTTTAGTCCACTTTGGCGGGCTTGAAATTTTGGGCCTCCTTTGGGCCTAATTTTGGCCCATTAGTCTCGTTTTGCGTGCCCGAATATGAAATCCCGAGTCCAAGTTTATATCGGGTTTTGTTTTTGGCATGAAAAAAACATATCAGGTACGACAAATAGCGCGAAAAGGAGCGTTTTTCGATCATTTTTGTGTAAATTTATAAAAACGTAGTATTTGTTTGTAAAAATCGAAAATATTTTCATGGATCGGTTAGAACATCCCCAAAAAGGATTTGGTAGATATTTTTCGGCTTAATGGATGATACAATGCTTGTTTCGGAACTATCTTTCGCGTTTAAGATCATAGCGAGTGGTTAAACTAGCATGTTTTCGTTTAACTGATTTGCTATCATTCTAAGGCTTTAATATCACTATATTGACTTATATTAAACGCATATCACTTATAGATGGCACCCCGGGATATCCGGACCATAACCAGACCCGTTTGGTTATTCGTTTATTCGTTACGCAATAAGCGGTTAAACGCTTATTCGAGTTTGTAAGTACTAAGGTGTATCCGGTTTTGTCATGAATGTCACAGTTTATGTAATACAACCTTTCAAGAGGCAAGAAAATGAAGGAGATGACGGTTTGAATGGCTAGCCTTCAATGGAGAAGAGCCTCAAGCTTGTATACCGTCCAAGCCTTCAACAAACACCTTGTTTTCTAGGATTTAATGACTCTTTCACTTGAAAGATTAACCCTCTTGTGTTCTTCTTCCTTGAACCAAATTTGGAGAGAAGAGAGAGAGGAGAGAGATTACCGATTGCATGTAATGTGGTTGGTGTTAATATGTTGTGTCCCAAGGTAGATATTAATAAGAGAAAATATTTCAAACAAATGGGAGGGAAATTTCCCCCCAAAAGTGGGCTGGTCCTACCAGATATTATTTTCTCTTTCTTCCTGGAACAGACTAATACTCCATGTACTAGTCTCAGGACTAATACTCCATGTATCATTCGCATTACTAATACTCCATGTATTAGTTCAAAGATCTATTGAAACTTTGTGACCTTTAACAGTTTTAATATGCCATAAGTTTCGAGCAACATACCTCAACCATTATCATATTTATATTATTTAACCAACTTAAATAATATCATAAGATAATCTCTCTTAATAATTTATCCTTATAATTTATCGATTTCCCAAGTGCAAATATTTAGAAACCAATTTTCTAAATATCATGAGTGCTAATATTTAATTGTTAGAACATATCTAAAATAAATATTATGGTGTTTGTCTAGCTGGTTATTGGGTATGACCCGAATTGGATCATAACGTACTAGCCACATCAACTCTAATATGTGTCTTGGGCAGACCAATTCCTACAATCTCCCCCTTGCACAAGATACATAGAAGATTGATGCAAATAGCAAATACCGCCTAACAACTGTTTACTACCCCTAATACGTATGACGAAGTGCCATTCAATAACATCATTCCCTTCAAGTCCCTTACTTGAAATGATTTAGGTGAATCTATCATTTATCCTTTTGCCATGGATGTCATGTCAAATCCAAAGACACAGAATGATCATTCTTTGTTGATTTAACTAAGCAGGCCTTAGACATCTCACTCTCAAAGAATAAGAGGGACAAATCCCCTATTGACTACATACGTCTCTGACTATCACCTTGTACTACACTTGAGCTCAGCCTTATGTACTGACATGTTTCAGAGCAGCGAAGAACTAAGTCAAAGTATAATAGTCGATGAATATCAAGAACCAATATGTATCTTAGGTCGGAGGATACTATGATGTTCGCCTTTACTCAAATTTACTTATGATCACAAATCACAAGGATTCCATGCAGTAAAATTGAGGGCGGATCATTCCAATATTTATCCCATAAATATCTATGAACCTTGGCAGCAACCCTTGCTATATTCATACCCTATGAATATCTACCAATCCAAGTTCATAATAGTCTTACCTTCATACTTGTTCCCACAAATATGAACGACTACAGACATTTAGAATAATTAACTTATTCACGGATTTAAACATGCTAAAATGGAACATAACTCAAATGTCATAATCATAAACCATAATCATATGAATGAGTCAAAATAACTATTGTTCCGATATCCAAATATAAAATAGATTAAATCCAATCACTAGAATATCGAAGTCCTAAGGCGCAAGTATGATCCTCATGCTTCGGCCTTTCAAGGAGCTTCGTGAGTGGATCCGCAATGTTTTGATGAGTGTGAACTTCGCGAATACATATCTTTCCCTTTTCAACTTCACCCCTTATGTAGTTGAACCTCCGCTCAATGTGACTAGTCTTTTGATGTGCACGAGGTTCCATGATTTGAGCAATCGCACCCACATTGTCACAAAAGATATCTAGAGGGTCCCGAATGGAATGAACTACCCCTAGATAGGCCACGAATTTTCTAATCCATGCAGCTTCTTGAGCTGCCAATGAGGCGGCGATGTATTCAGATTTAGTGGTGGACAAGGCTACCACATCTTGATTTGCGCTCTTCCAAGAGACATCACCACCATTCATAATGAAAACATATCCCAATTGTGATCGAAAATCATCTCGATCAGTTTGGAAACTCGCATCCGTGTAACCCTTTACAACGAGTTCCTCCTCACCAGAGCCATATATTAGAAACATATCCTTAGTCCTTCTAAGGTATTTCAATATACTCTTAACCGCCATCCAATGGCTACTTCCCGGATTTAGTTGGTATCGACTTGTCATGCTCAAAGCGCATGACACATCCAGTCTAGTGCATATCATGCATACATGATGGATCCTATGACCGATGCATATGGGATTCCATTCATTTTGTCTTGCTCATCCTTTGAGCTTGAACATTGAGAAGCACTCAATATTGTTCCTCTTTGAATGGGTACGAAACCTTTCTAAGAGTTGTCCATCTTGAACCTTTTCAAGATTTTGTCAATGTATGCACTTTGATTCAAACCTATCAACCGCCTTGATCTATCCTTATAGATCCTTATTCCCAAAATATAGGCGGCTTCACCAAGATCTTTGATGGAAAAACAACTCCCAAGCCAGGCTTTTACACCTTCCGTGGTTGGAACGTCATTCCCAAACAAAAGTATGTCATCAACATACAATACTAGGAAATTAATGATGATCCCACTAGCTTTCTTGTACACACAAGCCTCATCAGCGTTCTTGATGAATCCAAATTTCTTGACTTCTTTATCAAAATGGTGATTCCAACTTCTAGATGCTTGTTTCAATCCATAGATTGATTTCTTTAACTTGAATACTTTATTAGGATGTTGTGGATCGACAAAACCGTCGGGCTGAACCATATAGACATCCTCTTCAAGATGTCAGTTTAGAAAGCGGTTTTGACATACATTTGCCAAATCTCATAGTCATAATATGTGGCTATGGAAAATAATATCCTAATAGACTTTAGCATCGCCACGGGCGAGAAAGTTTCATCATAATCAACCCCTTTCGTTTGAGTGAAACCCTTTGCTATGAGTCTCGCTTTATAATTATCCAAGTTTCCATGCATATCAGTTTTCTTCTTGAAAACCCACTTACTTCCAACCAGTTTGGAATTAAGAGGTGGAGCAACCAAGTCCCATACTTGGTTGTCATGCATGGATTTCATCTCAACTTTCATGGCTTCTAGCCATTTATCACAATCAGATTGCTACATTGCATCTCGGCATGTGGTGGGTTCATTCGAATCTACCACGTGTTGATTGCTAGTGTGTTTCGATCAACCATTTGATCATCATCAACAACCTCTTGTTGATTGCTAGTGTCAACCAAACGTGTATTGGCTTGTGGTTCTCGATCCTCCTAGAGTTCCATAGTTCTATCAGTTCCTTCCATAAGGAACCTTCTTTCCAAGAACTTAGCCTTGCGAGCTATAAACACTATATGCTCATTTGGATTGTAGAAGTAATATCCCATCGAATCTGCGGGATATCCTACAAAGATACACTTAGTGGAACGGCTTTCAGGTTTATCAGGGGTGTAGATCTTAACATAAGCCTCACAGCCCCATACCCTTAAATATGATAATGACGGAACCTTTCCATGCCGTATTTCAAAAGGTGTCCTTTCCACTTTCTTGGCTGGTGCCATATTTAAAATACGGGCAGCAGAGATCAGTGCGAAAACCCAAAATGATAGAGCTAATGTGCTTTTAGCCATCATGGATCGAACCATATCCAATAAAGTTCGATTACTCCTTTCAGACACACCATTATATTGTGGTGTTCAAGGTGGAGTAAGTTGTGAGAAAATCCCACAACTCCTAAGATGTTATAGAAACGCATCATTGAGGTATTCACCTCCTCTATCGGAACGTAGTACTTTGATTGTTTTGTTGAGTTGATTTTGTACTTCATTTTGGAAGACTTTGAACATTTCAAAGGCTTCCTTTTTGTTTCTTAACAAGAACACATACCCATAGCGACTATAATCGTCGGTAAAGGTAATGAAGTATCTTTCACCATTCCTTGTCATTGTCCTAAAAGGACCACATACATCCGAATGTATGATACCTAATAAGTCTTTCGCCCTTTCATTAGTTCCATTAAAAGGTTCCTGGTCATCATTGCCAATAAACAAGATTCACACTCATCAAATGAATCATCATTTGATTACAAAAGACCATTCTTTTGAAGTGTACCTATGCGACCTTGTTTATGTTACCAAGGCGACAATGCCAAAGACAAGTCTTACTCAAATCCACTTTGAGTTTCTTGGTGCTAGATTGGTACAACGTGTTATCAGAGGATGTGTTATCATGAACTAATTCGTAAATGCCATTAGATGGAATCGCTTTAAAATAAAAGACATCATTCATGGAAACACAAATACCATTGTCTACAAACTTTAAATCATAACCACATTGTCTTAAAAGAGAAACAGAGATAATGTTCTTAGTCAAACTAGAAGAATACAAAATGTATCTCCTCGGGCTTGGACGTTAACCTTTGATCCATTGCCCATGAAGAGACTTGTATCTCCTTTCTTGAAATGTTTATTTCTTTTGAACTCTTGCAATAGCTGCAAATATGAGTTCCAAATCTGGTATCCAATACCCATGTGTTAGAAGAAATAACATTAAATCAATGTGGATCATGAAAGTTGTACCCGAGGTTTGCCCCGCATCCCTCTTGTTTTTCAACTCTTTGAGATAGGTTAGAAAATCCCCTTTCCAATGTCCTATCTCACCACAACCAAAGCACGAGTCGTTTAAGCTAACCTTTAGCTTCTTTTCTTTTGGTTTGGGTGGTTCCGCTTTAGCTTTCCCTTTGACGTTACCCTTGACGTGTCCCTTACCTCTAGCAACCTTTGCTTTAGGTTCCGGGTGATGCATCTTCACCGATTGTGTTTCTTCCATATGACATGCATGAAACGCTTGAACCCTTTCAAAGCGTGCCACCCTAACTTGAATAAGGAACATTTCCTTAATTTGGGTGATCATGTCATATGCCCCATGATTTTCAAAACCCTTTTGAATCTCGGGAATCATAGTTCCCAACATGAGGCAAGAAACTTGCACCGAATCCTTGTTGTAGTTTAACCAATTTGCATGGGCATCTAAAACGTCAATGTTTGGTTCATCAAGAATAGGATCGTCCAATATGTAGGACCTTTTTTCTTGTTTTAGAACAATTCTCAAATTTCGATACCAATCCATAAAATTATTATGGTTAAGACGATCCTTATCAAGTATAGCTCTTAGTGATAGGTTATGCACGGGTGGGATAATTTCATTAGGTGGATTGTAGATTGTGGACATCTAGGCAATTTAACAAAGTTCACTTTTAGTATTTTCGATATAAATAAATTAATTTTAATCTTTAATACCCTTTATGTTTTCAAGACAAATAATGATTAAAATCTAGAATCTAACGTTTCATTCATATAGTAGTTAAGTGATCCTTATCCTACTATTCAAATTAACAAGGTAGTCAACGTTTGAAAATTGCAACCCTTTGCAACTTCTAGTTTTATGGGATCGGTTAAACATCATATGTTTAGTTGGCATGTTTAATCCCATCAACGCCTTTTAACGCCAAGTGCCGGTGACCCTATTCACATGGTTTCAAATCAAGTCGTCCTACTTACACACACGTGTGAGTTTACACATACAAGTGGTTAGGTGACCCTCACCCCACATCAAGTCTACAAATGACTTAAGTGTTGTATAAAAGGATGGTGTTTAACTTATTTTAAAAAGGGATTTAAGTTTTCTAAATTCTAGGTTGGAAAACTATGTACCTTGCATTTGCATTCATTCAAATGTATGGTACTTTATTTGAAAACCCATTTTCAAATTTCCTTTTTAATAAAACCCATTTTATTGTCAAATCATTATCTTTTAATAAAACCAATTTTATTACCTAATGATTTCTAAGGAACCAATTTTATGCAAGCTGTTGATATTAAGTTTGTTAATTATCCTTATCCAAATAAGGTAAAACAAAATATATAAATCAACCATGCAAGCATAAATAAACAACCAAAAGTTCATAACCTTAGCCAACCTAATCTTGGCCACACTTGTTGACCGAAACAAGTGTGCCAAAAGGTCTCTCCTAAAGGACGAGAAATGATACAAGGCATGTGTCGGTGAACTCCCACTTGATCCCGCATCCAAATGCTTCAAGCATCCACCTTGTGTTGTGACTCTTCCACTTTATTTGGGCTTCCAATGGGCTCCAACTTCAGCTCCATTCTTCCTTGGGCCTCCACGTTTGGGCTTTGGCCTTTGGGCTAAAATCCTATTTTGGACTATAAGGTCCATTAAGGCCCAAAACCAAAACCGTAACCTTGTTGCATCTTCTTTTACAAAAAAATATATCCTAATACATTTTTCTCTAGTAAAAGAAATACAACTAATCTACTTATTATTACAAACCAATATGAATGAATAAATAGATTACAAACCCAAATAAAATATTACAACCAAATTGAATATTGAATAAATCACAACACAAACACACATCCAAACACAAGGTCATGGCTAGGTTATGAACATCCAAATGCACATCCAAATATGCAAGTATTACATCTCTAAATGGTTCCCCTTGTGAACCTCAAACTTTCGGCCAAGAATAAGAAAACCGAAAGTTTCGGGTTTTGTCCAAACAAAACAACCAATCATCCAAATGACTTAATTCTTCAAGATTATCACACGCATGTAAAGTATAATCTTGGAGAACCAAGGGGTAACCAAAAGCTCCAAAAATTTCGGCCATATGGTGAACCACACCATAAAACCCGAAAATTTTTTAGATCTATTGATGCATGTATCCGTATAAGCGGCTCATGATGCCATTGTTGGGTTTTAACAAGATTATCAAAGCCATATAAACCCATTTATATGAAAAACGCAATGGACTAAATGTTTTAAATCTTGTTATATTGATTGATATAAAACCCGTTTTATATGTAAAACCCAAGCCCCCGATCCATATACGAATTACATGCATACCAAAACCATCAACCATAGGGGGTTTATGTAATACAACCTTTCAAGAGGCAAGAAGATGAAGGAGATGACGGTTTGAATGGCTAGCCTTCAATGGAGAAGAGCCTCAAGCTTGTATACCCTCCAAGCCTTCAACAAACACCTTGCTTGCTAGGATTTAATGACTCTTGCACTTGAAAGATTAACCCTCTTGTGTTCTTCTTCCTTGAACCGATTAGATCTATTGATGTAATTTGGTTGGTGTTATATGTTGTGTCCCAAGGTAGATATTAATAAGAGAAAATATTTCAAACAAATGGGAGGGAAATTTCTCCCCAAAAGTGGGCTGGTCCTACCAGATATTATTTTCTCTTTTTTCCTGGAACAGACTAATACTCCATGTATTAGTCGCATTACTAATACTCCATGTATTAGTTCACAGGTCTATTGAAACTTTATGACCTTTAACACTTTTAATATGCCATAAGTTTTGAGCAACATACCTCAACCATTATCATATTTATATTATTTAACCAACTTAAATAATATCATAAGATTATCTCTCTTAATAATTTATCCTTATAATTTACCGATTTCTCAAGTGCAAGTATTTAGAAACCCATTTTCTAAATATCATGAGTGCTAATATTTACTTGTTAGATCATATCTACAATAAATATTATGGTGTTTGTCTAGCTTGTTATTGGGTATGACCTGAGTTGGATCATAACGTACTAGCCATATCAACTCTAATATGTGTCTTGGGCAGACCGATTCCTACGTATTTTACTTGGTAAAATACTCTTCAAGTAAAGTCTACCCGGAAACTGATCACGGGAACACTTTTATGTTACCAAGTTGTGAAGGATGGCAGAGTACACAGCGTACTCGGAAAATGAAGATTGATGCAAAGCCTACCCGTAAGACTTGTTTTACACTTAGAATCTTTTCTGATTATGTAATTTGAATATGTATTTACTTTTGGGGTTTCTAGAAGGAATGACAGCTGTCCTAGGGTGGCAGGCCTATAAATAGAATGTCGTAGGGCACGCCGCCCAAGACAGATTTTAGCCTTTACACTTTTGGATAAGAAAGAATATTTTCTTAAAATTGTCGGCTATCCTAGGATACGTACGAAAAAAACCCTCCTTCAAGAAACCCTAAATCGATTATCCAATTTGTATGATAAATGTTATATGAATGGAAATATTTTGAGTGAATCTTGTTTGTGTTGGTTACCTTTTAATATTGATTAAGCAACCGTATGTTTGTTATTGGTTCCGCCTTTAACAAACGGTCATCTTTCTAAATATAGCAACCCGTCATTAACTCTCTTGTAAACACATCTATTTGTGTGAGTTATGACATGATTAAGTAAGATCCAGCTGAAATCAAGGGACCATACAAATGGTAACAGAGCGTGCTATTTTGGAAAGACTTTTGCTGATTGAAGATTTGAAGAAGAATGACGTCAGCAGACCACTGTTACATTGAAACGTGACGTCAGCAACTATGATCTTCATTTTTCATCCAGATCTACAATCATTTGTTGTTTTCTCTTCCTTATTTTAATTAAAGTTTTAATCTTTATATATAAATCTTGTTCTTATCGCATCAGACACCTCAGATCTGAATAATCGGTTTTCAGATCTGATTATTTTGAACTATGTTTTTACAAAGAAACTACTTTTGATTTCTCAAAATTTCTGGTTACGAGGAACAAGAAGTCTCTACTAACAAGATTCCTAAACTGTATGGACAGGAAAATTTCACTAAATGGAAGGTCTTGTTTGAAGCCGCCATTTGCTATAATGATGTTGATATGTGGAACTCCATCAAGAATGGTCCACAAGGGGAAGTTGAAGAAGGTGCAAATCCAGCAGCAATTGCTGTTGTGAGAGAAAGGATGAGGAAAGTAGATGACAAGGCTTTAGCTATGTTGAAGCTAGGCCTGTCTTGGGAAATACTTACCAAGGTTGCACATCATCCCAATGCCAAGACAATGTATGATGCAATACTTGTAATGTTTGAGGGAAATGTTGAACTCAAAAACATCAAGAAGTAGAGATTGAAGCAGTTGCTAGAAAGATTCAAGTATAAAGAAGGAGAAAGGTTGAAATCAATTCTAGAGAGGTTCTTAGCAATTGTGAATGATCTCAGAACCACAGACTATTTCATGACAAATTTTGACCTCAATACCAAGTTGCTCAACTCTATGCCAAAGGAATGGTACAATGCTTGCAAGTTCATCCTTATAAAAGACAACTTCAATGAGCTGAAAGTGGATGATGTAGTGGTCTTTCTTCAAGCTGCTGAAATAGAGATGATAGAGAATGAAATGATTAAGGAGGAAAGACCTTGCTTCAATGTTTAAAATGCATTGATTGCACCTATGGGTAATTTGACTACCAAGAATCAACAACAGATTCCTATCATTGAAGAACCTGTTGAACTAAATTCTGATACTCCAAAATCATTTGTTGGTGTTAGCACAAGCAATCAAGGAAACCAGCAACGATTCAATGTGCAGCTGATTGATGACACTGATTCTGCCTCTATGGCAAGTGGGAATGCTCCTCACACTATTAGTGGAAATGGGCAAAACAGTGATACCCAGGCATTGCTGTCAATATTCACTGAATCATATAATGTATTTGTTGCACAGAACTTAATTCACACGAGTGTAGTACAAGATGATCTTGAGTAGATAGATGCTAATGATTTGGAGGACA
This sequence comes from Bidens hawaiensis, assembly GCF_021521415.1. Classification (NCBI taxonomy): domain Eukaryota; kingdom Viridiplantae; phylum Streptophyta; class Magnoliopsida; order Asterales; family Asteraceae; genus Bidens; species Bidens hawaiensis. The sequence goes on from NW_027491099.1 coordinate 1,330,080, forward strand.
TGGATTTGAAGTGGCAAGCAACTATGTTGGCTCTTAGAAGCAAGAGGCTTTACAACAGGACTGGTAGGTCACTCCTATCAGGACCAAATGAAAGAATTGGTTTTGACAAGTCAAAAGCCATTTGCTACAATTGCCAACAAACTGGTCATTTTGCAAGAGAATGTAACATGCCAAGAAATTTCCAAGTAAACCAATTTAAGAACCAACCAAGAAATCAACACCCTTAGTATCAACAGCAGCCTCAATGTCAGCAGAGACCAAACACCAACAACTTCAACAACAATCCCAACAACAACTATAATCCCAACTTCAACAACTTCCAACCTCAAATGAATAATCATGATCAAGGAGTTCCTCATAATCAAGGATTTCAGAGAAACAACAATCAAAACCTTCATAATGTTTCAAACAACACTGTTCCTGCCAATCAAAGCCAGATCAGAAATCAAGGAAATGTTGCTGTAACAACACAACATGAAGGTAACTTTTATTTGAGCAATCATGAAAAAGATATTGCAGATGATATCAAGTGGGCAAATGTAGCATTCATGGCTATAATTGAGAAAGAAGCTGGATCATCATCTCAGGTACATTCTGCTCCTACTATTGATTTAACTGAAGTTATCAATGAACTGAAAATGAAAGTAGGCAAGAAGGAAAGTGAGTGTTTTAAGAAACAAAGTATCATCAATGCATATGAGGCAAGTGAACTAGTGAGTGAAGAAAGAATGAAAAGTTTGGAAGAAGACTGTGTAAACAGTTACAGAGCTCAGAAAAGATTCACCACTGAAATTGATGGGTTGAAGAAAATGATTATAGAAGAGAAGGTGCTGAACACAAAACTACAAGCTGACAATGAATTTTTGAAGAACTTGGTCTCCACTGGAAACATCTGTGGAATTTTAAACTAAGTTAAAAAAGAAGACAAGTACAAAGCAGTACCACCACCTTTCAACAACAACTTTATGCCTAGAGTTGATAAAGAGTAAAGAAATGCATATCTACAACAATTCAAAGATGTCTTTCAAGACAAGAAGAACTTGTGGATTTGTGAATGTTGAGGTGAGTGAAGAAGGAGAGTTTGTTGTGAAGAAAGATTTGAAAGAAGAAAAGTCAATTGGAGTTCAAGTCTCTGAAGATGACCTTGGGTCTGATGATTTGAACCAAGATGACTTGAGTTATTTAAGTGATCAAATTACTGAAGAGGAAATTAAAGTTGCTGAAAGAGGAAGAAAATACATGAAACCAGAGTCAGTTGATAAACTTCCAAAGTATCCACCAGTCACTCCAAGAATGAAGAAACAGAATGATAAAATGAAAAGAGAACATTTTTCTTTTTCCATTTGTGAAAGGAAGAAGATAAGCTACAATGCAGTCAGACCACCAAGCAAGGCTGTATTGGAAAGGATAAAACAAAATAAAAAGATGATAGTGACTAAAGAAGTTTATACAGAAAACTTTATCCCAGTTTATCCAGTGTTTTCTAGTCATGAGGTGTTAGATGTTGGAGAAGTGGAAACTATGGAAGAATATGAAAAGATACAATCAAGGATTAGAGAGAGCAGTGATGAAGAACCTATGATTATGGACAAAGTTGTCTTTGTCAATAGAAAACTTGAAAGACAAGATATCAATATTGTGGAGTTTGTGCCATTCTCAATTAACTTTGATAGTTTAAAGAATCAGAAGACTCTAGGAGTCAAGTCACCTAAGCCTAGTGAAAGGTTCAAGAAACCAAAAGAACATGAAATTTTCAAAGGAAAGGTATGGTGTAAGAAGTGTGATGAATATGGTCATCACACAGACTCATGTAATGAAAGATTGAAGTTTCGACCATTTCATGTCCCAGATGGAACAAAGTATGGCCAAGACTTTGTCATGTGCAAACAAAAGTATGATGAATATCTGGAAAAAGGTAAGGTTTTTGGAAATGAAACCATAGACAAAGGTGAAATGAAATCAGCAAAGGAGACAAGGATTGAGATGAAAACTGATGTCATAACAAAGAAGCAAGTGACTAAATCAGCAAGAAGAAATATGTCTCCTAAGAAGCATGAAAATGTGACCAAAAAGAACTATCAGCCTTTGAGAATCAAACAAGATACTTAATCTGTCAACTCAGACAGTTCTCAAGGATCATCAAACAGTGAGAAGACAAGAAGAAAAGATGCATATACTAAAAAGAAACCAACAGAACTCCCTAGTGATAAGAAGTTTCTGCTAAAGCATGGAAATGAACCACAAGGTTTTCTTTGGAAACCTAAAACAGAAACAAAGGTTGAGAAAGTTCCTGATGTGAGAGACTACTATGAAAAGAAGGACTATGTGATAAAAGAGTGTGCCATGGACTCAACTGAGTACCATAACTCAACCTCACTAGTCAAAACCACAAGAGAATGTGGTTATGAAACAGACAATTCAGACAATCTAGAACTCACTCATGAAGATGCTGAACCAACAACACTCACTTCCCAAGCTGTTTCTGAAACTGAATCTGATAAGCTGCAAGTTGATAAGGCTTGCACTTCATCACTCAACTAATCAAACTTTTCTTATGTGCAGGAACAGTCCACTCCTCTGAATGACATATGGTACACGGATAGTGGTTGTTCTAGGCACATGACTTGTGAAAAGAGGTCTCTTGTCAATTATGAAGAAAAGTATAAAGGTCATGTAGCTTTTGGGAGTGATGAAAATGGTGGAAAGATTGTTGGAAAAGAAATTTTAACAAATGGAAAAGTTTTATTTGATAATGTGTTTCATGTTGAAGGTCTTCAGTACAATCTACTAAGTATATCACAAATGTGTGATAAGGGATACAAAGTCAGTTTTTATAATTCACACTGTTTCATTCTAAAACCTGAGTTTGTGATTCCACCTGAAATGATTATGATGATGGAACCAAGAAATGGCAACTTATATGAACTGAATATGAAAGAAGCTGTTTCAAGAGGAGGTGCATGCTTTGTTTCCAAAGCCACTGAAAATGAATCAAAATTGTGGCATAGGAAACTGTGTCATGTGAACTTAAAAAACATGAATAGAGTTGTCAAAGGTGAGCATGTCATAGCTTACCTACAAGAGAGTTCAAATTGGAAGATCATTGTAGTTCATGCCAAAAGGGAAAGCAACACAAATATACTCATAAGCCAAAGCTCATCAACTCAATTGATCAAGTACTTGAACTACTTCACATGGATCTCTTTGGTCCTGTGAGTGTGCCAAGTATAGGGAAGAAAAGATATTGTCTTGTGATCATTGATGACTATTCAAGATATACTTGGGTTTGTTTCTTAAGTACCAAGGATGAGACTGCCGAGTTAATTAAAGGTTGTGTAACAATGATTGAGAACAAGTTGAATAAGAAAGTTAAAATGATGAGAAGTGACAATGGTACTGAGTTCAAGAATGGAGTTATGCAAGAATTTTCTGCAGAAAAGGGAATACTGCAACAATTCTCAGCCCCTAGAACTCCTGAACAAAATGGTGTTGCAGAAAGATGAAATAGAACTTTGATTGAAGTTGCAAGAACCATGTTGGCAGATGCTAATTTACCTGCCACTTTTTGAGGAGATGCTAAGAACCATGTTGGCAGATGCTAATTTACCTGCCACTTTTTGCAAGAACTTTGATTGAAGTTGCAAGAACCATGTTGGCATATTTTTAACTTTTGATATGTAAAAAGTTTGATTTTCATTTGAATATGTATTTTGACTAAGTGTATGTAACCTTAGAAATGTTTTGGGACAGCTGGGGTGTTCCAATCTAGGGGGAGATTGTTGAGTCAAGATTTGACCTTAAATGATCGTAAGGAAGATTGGAATCTTCTCTACCTCCTTAGAATTTGCTAAGTATAGAACCGGGCACACCTGAGACATCTGAGCAGGGTTTTACCTAGCCAGGCATGATATTTTGCCTATCGAGCAGGGTTACCTTCTTGAATTCTTCTTTAGTGATAATCCGAGTAGGGTTCACAACATCTAGCAAAGTTGTTCTTAACGGGCAAGGTTTGCTTAAGAAAGTGGAATCCGGCAAGCTTGTTGAAAGTTTATTTACTTTCTCGGGCAAGGTTCAACTCAGAGCAAGCTACAGTGTACCGAGCACACTGTGGTTGCTTAATAAGTTATCTAACAAATGAGTTGGAGGGATTCATGAAGAAAATTATGGTAGTAGGATCTTGTCGGGCAAAGTCTGATAAAGTCAAGAAGATTGAAGTCTACCCGGTGAGTGGTTTCCTTGGTGAAATACTCTTTAAGTGAAGTCTACCCAGAGATCCGTACCCGATCACACTTTTTGGTTACCAAGTCTAAAGGAAGGCAAAGCACAAAGTCTACTAGGAAAAGTTTACTGCTACAAGGCCTACCCAGAAGACTTGTTTTAATCTTAGTATAGTTTTGAATATGTAATTTGAATATATTTTAATCATTAGGGTTTCTAAAAGGAATGACAGCTGTCAGTAGGTGACATGCCTATAAATAGAATATTTTAGGGCACGCCTCCCACAGATTTTTGCCTTTACACTTTTCAGATAAGATCGAATATTCTTTTCTGAGTGTGACGGATGTCCTAGGTTTTCATTGATTATACATTCCGACAAGAAACCCTAATAGATCATCAGTTGTATGAATTGCTTTATATAAATGGAAATATTTTGAGTTATTGTTCGTGTCTGTTACCATTATTAACCTATTTTTAACAAAACTTGTTTGTTTATGATTCCGCCATTAACATACAAGAATCTTTCCTTATTTAGCAATCCGTCATTAACCTTCTTGTCGACACAATATGTGTGGGTTATGACATTGTTATTGAGTATTGAGTAATTATTCGGGACCGACAGACTGATGTGTTGACCGATGTCTTAACTGCAACTGAAGCACCAACTGATGTGATTAATGATGATGATGCAGCTACTGAGGAGCTTATACTCACTGAACATGAAAATGAACAACCTGAAAGCTCCAAGAGGGTAGAGCATGGTGAGGAAATGGATGATTTGGATAAAGACATTGATGATTTCCCATCTGTAACTGAAAGTGATTTGAAAAGAAGACTTGATAAAGGGAAATACATTATTGATGAACCTAAAGAGGAAAAATAGCCTGAGAAGGAAGTTTCTGAAGAATAAGAGATAGATGATGAAAGTGTTGCTGCTGCTAGGAGACTCCGTCAAGTAGTAAGAGAAACAAGGGAAAGGGAATACATTGTGTTGGGTCAAGAGTTTGACCCAAATGAGGAGATTTGACCTAAATGAAGAATATTGAAGATTGGAATCTTCTCAACCTCCTCAGAAACTGCTAAGTATTGAACCCGGGTACACCTTGGACCTTCGAGTAAGCTTTTACTTAGCCGAGTACGAGATTTTGCCTTCCGGGCACGGTTTACTTCAAATAATCTTCTTAAGTGGATATCCGAGCAAGGTATACTTTTTGGTGATTTCCGAGTAAGGTTCATCTATTTGGCATATCCGAGTAAGGTTCACTTTGTCAAGCAGGGTTGTTCTTCAAGACCAAGTATTTTACTCTTCCGAGTAAGGTATGGTCAACCAAGTCCAAGAAGCCAAGTAATTGGAAGACCGAGCAAGGTATTATTTAATAATTATGGTCCGAATATACTTGATGAGTTGATGGAATATCTCCAAGTTATATCGAGTAAGGTTCTGCTCGAGTAAGGTATGTACTTGTCACACCCCGACTAGGTAGTTGCGGAAGCGTAATACGGGAATGTAACAGATAACACTGGTATCAACCACATTGTTTATAAAGAAATTCAACAACTAAATTACATCATACTACATTGGTAGGTACTATGTTTACAAACTAGGTGAAAAACACATAACCGGTTTACGAGCTTCTTATTCAGTATTATATCAGCGTCTATTCTCAGCTATTCAACTTTCCTTATAACACCAAGCATGTAAGCAAATCATTCCACTTTTGCTTTACCTGAAAAGCATGTTAAAACGGGTCAACTACGTCTAGTTGGTGAGTTTCAAGTTTCACGAGTGTCAATGAAATTAGTACACGAGTTCGTAAAGTTTACAGTGTGTATGTATATATGTATGTGTATGATGTATTATACTAAGCCACAAGTGAAACCGAAACGAGCTAAAACACATGGCCTCCACTGCCCATGCACTCCCGTTGGCATTTAACAGCCACCTTGCCCCAAGTATGTACTATGTCTAACACCACATAGCAGTATGTAAAAATATAATGACAATGTGCAACTGGGTTTACATATGTTCCGGCATACCCCTCCGGCTCTGTCAGTTGGGTTTGTCAAACCGATAGTACTATCCACACGTCACCGGCACGAAGTTAATCACTTGTGTTTGTGGGGACTTGTCAAGTGTTAGTACTTAGATAATCCACATCATCACACGTTTTCAAGTATATCAGTATATGTAAGCATGTTTTTCACCCCAAAAGTTCGTAAAGCAGTTTAGAAAGTGGGGGTCGTGAAACTCACCTTATCGTAGTTCGCACGGTAATTACGTATCAATAAGTCAGATGCCTCGTTTATAGCCTGATTCCTATAAACGGTATCGTATCGTTAATACTAGTACAGTGTTCAAGCTAAGTCGGGCTGTATAGATAATCTGGGTATAGCTGTTCGGCCCAGAACATGACCATAGTCTTAGATTGTGACGTTGTATACTATGAAATGTTTAAAACTGGATTTGGCTCAGTTTCACCGTTTCCCGAGCCTAGCCCAGTTGATCGTTTATACGTTTCGGGATTAGGTAAGATCATATAAACTTAAGTAAATATATTGATTGATAAAATGATTTGATTTATGAAAGAATTTTAAGGTTTCGGTGTCTGGTTTGATCGCAGGGTTCGTTTCCGTTTTCACACGGGTTTGATTATACAAAACGCGCACAATCCACCCGATTTGTCCGGAATTTTCGTAAAAAGTTCGTTTTTATCAATATCATTCAAAAATATGATATTTGACCACTTTTGACATTTTGACATACCAGTCAGTCCGTTAAACACAAAACTGCCGGTTTCGTTAAAACAATTATAATTTAAATCTTTGATTAATCATAACTAAATATGTACTTATATATAAACTATGTAAATTTTTGTAAAAATACATTAAGACATGGAGAATTTTATAAAAATATTTTCAGAAATTTTATGATTAATTATTTATTTATAAAAATTCATTTAATAGGTTATAATCGTGTAATAAATGGCCCGTTTATATCAAACGACCTCCGAAAAATCCGATAATTTTTACAAATGGCCTCAATGTTATTACATAGCCCCTGCAAAATCTCCAGAACCTAACTCTTTTGACAAAATGCCTTTTTGTGCGTTTTTCGGCTGTTAAAATTCGGTTAAACCATGATTGCACAAACCATACTTAGGCATTTCCAATGGTTCCCAAACTTTACCAGTGATCTTACCATCACATATTAAACTCCAAAACCAAGTTTCATAATGTTTCAATATGTTTAGCTATTTTTCCCAAATAAACGCTCATAAACGGAAATAAATTCACCAAATATTCTCCGTTTATCGAACAATTACCAAATTTGAACAGGGACTCATTTATATGATCCCTAATGTTCCTACAAGTTTTCACAAGCTAACAACAAGCACGTCACAACCTAATACTAAACAGCCCCTAAACGAGTGTTACGGGTTTACCTTGTCGGTTTTCGATGAATTTTGCTAGCTTAAACGACTCTCCGGGTCTCGGGTTGCAAACTCAGTATATCTACATATCATATAACATCAAACCAAGCATAAATCATCTATGTAACAACCTTGATAATTAGGGTTTCGGTTTTGGGTTCAAACCGAACTTTCTAACCGTAAAAACGTTGTATTCATGTTCTAATCCGCGTTTTTGACCAAAAAAGTATATGTTCCTGGTTTGTAAACATGTTTAACATCAAAACATGGTTTTACTTGATTTTTAGGGTTTTTTTTCATGGTTATGAATGATTTTTGGTAATCAAACTATGTTTATATGGTTTTAAACATGTATAAATGAACTAAAAAAAATGATCAAAATGATGTTTTCACCTTGGTTTTTACAGGGCTTCGTCTGACCAGAACATGGAGCAGCTAATGAATTTGATATATTTGTTAAATATTATAATTAGGAGCTTAAACTAGAAGATATAGGAAAGGGGGGGTTGACCCTTACTTTGGCGGCCGCAAAGGATAAGGCTCACATGGGCCATCATTTTAATCCATTCCTCTCGATTTGCGTGCCCATGAGTGAAATCTCGACCCAAATTTATTTCAGGTCCGGTTTTTGGCGCGAAAAATTTATCGGATACGACAAATAGTGCGAAAACGAGTGTTTTTCGGCTAATTTATTGTAAATTTAGAAAAACCTACTATTTTTTTGAAAAATCAAAAAATATTTTCACGGATCGCTTAAAACATTTTAAATAAGTGTTTGGTAAGTCTTTTTCGGCTTAACGGCTGATACAATGCTTGTTTTGATATTAACGATTGCGTTTAAGCTTATAGCGTATCGATAAACGAAACCTTTTTCGTTTAAAGAGTTTTAAACGTACTGGGGCCTAAATATCAATATTTTAGCCTCTATAACATATATATAACTCGTATATGACCCCTCAGTATGTATACGGGTCATAATTAGTATCGGTCGGTTACTCGTTTAAGCACTACGAATTAACCGATTTATCATTTACTTGTTACGTAATGAATATAGTGTACCTCGTTTTGTCGCGAATGTCACATTCTCCCCCCGTTAAGAAATTTCGTCCTCGAAATTTAATGTGTCATCGGTTTTCTTTTTAGGGAACAGGTGTGGGTATTTCTTTCGGAATTCGTTCTTTCGTTCCCAAGTATATTCGGGTCCTTGTTTTGAATTCCACCGAACTTTTACCAATGAAATTTTGTTGTGTCGTAACTGTTTGGTTTTCCCGTCTACAATTTCTACCGGTTCCTCTACGAAATTAAGCTTTTCGTTGATCTGAACATCTTCCAGTGGTACTATTGTCGTTTCATCAGTCAAACACTTTTTCAGATTCGATACATGAAACACGTCATGAATAGTGCTCAGTTCTAAGGGTAGTTTTAATCGGTAAGCTACGGGACCAATTTTTGCGACAATCTCAAAAGGTCCGATGTATCTCGGGGCTAGTTTACCAGTCTTTCCAAATCTTATAACACCCTTCCATGGCGATACTTTTAAAAATACCTTATCACCTATTTCAAAAGATAACGGTTTTCTGCGAACATCGGCATAACTCTTTTGTCGGTCACGGGCAGCTTTCAATTTTTGTTTAACCTGGTGAATCTTATCGGTGGTTTCCTGAATTAAATCGGATCTTGAAATTTGAGTATCATCCACTTCTTTCCAACATAGTGGTGATCTACATTTTCGCCCGTATAGAGCTTCATAAGGTGCTGCTTGTATACTACTGTGATAACTGTTATTGTAAGAGAATTCAATGAGCGGGAGGTGTTGATCCCAATTCCCTTTGAAGTCCAGTACACAAGCACGAAGCAAATCTTCTAAGGTTTGGATGGTTCGTTCAGATTGACCATCGGTTTGGGGATGGTAAGCCGTACTTAGGTCGATTCGGGTTCCCAAGGCTTCTTGTACTGCTTGCCAGAAATGTGAAGTAAAGTGACTGTCTCGATCGGAAATAATCGAAAGAGGTACTCCGTGTCGAGATACTATTTCATCGATGTAAATTTGAGCAAGTTTTTCGGTGGTGTAGTTGTTACGGATGGGAATAAAGTGTGCGGATTTGGTTAACCGGTCCACAATTACCCAAATTGCGTTGTGTCCTCGAGAGGTTTTAGGAAGGTGTGTCACAAAGTCCATGGTAATTTGTTCCCATTTCAATTGTGGGATTTCGGGTTGTTGTAACATTCCAGAAGGTTTTTGATATTCCGTCTTTACCCTTGCACATGTTGCACATTTACTTACATACACGGCTATATCCTTTTTCATACCAGGCCACCAGTAAAATTCTTTAACATCCTTATACATCTTATCAGCACCTGGATGAATAGAATATTTGGATTTGTGTGCTTCATCAAGTATCAGCTTTCGGAGTTTATGAAGTGTTGGAATCCAGACCCGGTTTTTGTAATAATATACTTCATCAATTTTCTTCTCAAAATTTCTTTCATTTCCATGTAGTTCTTCTTTTTCTAGCTGATCTGCCTTCAAGGCCTCATCTTGTGCAACGCGAACTTGTTCGGTTAGGCTACTTTGAACAATCATTCCGAGTGCTCGTACCCTTAATGGTCTGATTCTGTCTTTTCGGCTTAAAGCATCAGCTACTACGTTGGCCTTACCCGGATGGTATTTAATCTCACAATCATAATCATTTAACAGTTCTACCCATCTCCTTTGTCTCATGTTTAGCTCTTTCTGATCGAATATGTGTTGTAGGCTTTTGTGATCAGTATAGATGGTACATTTAGTGCCATACAAGTAATGTCTCCAAATCTTCAATGCAAATATAACTGCTCCCAATTCCAAATCATGGGTCGTATAATTCTTTTCATGTACTTTTAATTGTCGGGAAGCATATGCTATTACTTTCTTTCTTTGCATCAGTACGCATCCTAAACCTTTACGAGATGCGTCACAATATACCACCAATTCATCAGTTCCATCTGGAAGGCTTAATATTGGAGCCTCACATAACTTCTGTTTTAACGAATGGAAGGCCATTTCTTGTTCTTCTCCCCATTCATATGCTCGATCTTTTTGAGTTAGGAGGGTTAGAGGTTGTGCAATACTTGAAAAGTTTTCAATGAATCTTCTATAATACCCGGCTAGTCCTAAGAATTGACGAATTTCTCTTGGTGACTTAGGCACTTGCCAATTTTTAATGGCCTCAATTTTACTTGGGTCTACTTGGATCCCTTGATGGTTTACAATGTGTCCCAAAAACTGTACTTCTTGTAGCCAAAACTCACATTTGGACAACTTTGCGTATAACTTCTCTTGCCTCAATAATTTTAAGATTTCCCGCAAATGTTGTTCGTGTTCCTCCTTACTTCTCGAATATATCAAAATGTCATCAATAAACACTATCACAAACTTGTCAAGGTAAGGTTTGCAAACTCGGTTCATGAGGTCCATAAACACTGCAGGTGCATTTGTCAACCCAAACGGCATAACCAAAAATTCATAGTGACCATACCGAGTTTGGAAGGCTGTTTTTGGTACGTCTTCTTCCTGAATTCTTACTTGATGATAACCAGATCTAAGATCAATTTTTGAAAAATACTTCGCACCTTGGAGCTGATCAAACAAGTCATCAATTCGAGGTAAAGGGTATCTAGTCTTTATAGTCACTTTATTCAATTCCCGATAATCAATACACATTCGAAAACTCCCATCCTTCTTCTTTACAAACAACACTGGTGCTCCCCACGGTGAGTAACTAGGGCGAATAAAACCCCTGTCCAGTAATTCTTGTAACTGGTTGGACAGTTCTTGCATTTCAGAAGGTGCAAGTCGATAAGGTGCCTTAGCAATGGGTGCTGCTCCCGGTATCAAGTCAATACGGAATTCAACCTGTCGGGTCGGTGGTAAACCAGGCAACTCATCGGGGAATACATCTGAATACTCGTGTACCACTGGGATGTCTTCCATTCTTTTTTCCTCGGGTTCCTTAACTGTTACACTCGCCAAGTATAAAGTACAACCTTGGCGTAAATATCTCAATGCCTTAAGTTGAGATATGAGAGGCAGTACCGTACCAGATTTCTCACCTTGAACAATCATAGCTTCATCATTCGAAAGAGGTATCCTAACGGTCTTATCCTTACAGACAATTTCAGCTTTATACTTAGATAGCCAGTCCATACCGACTATAACATCGAAACTTCCCAATTCCACTGGAAGTAAATCAATAAGGAATGGGTGGTCGCTTAGGATAAGGGAACAGTTTCGGGCTATTCGGTTAACAAGTATAGACTTACCGTTAGCGAGTTCTATAGTATATGGTTTTGTTAGTTCACTAACCGGCATAATTTCTAAAGGTAAGAAATTAACAGATACGAAACTTCTATCGGCGCCCGTATCAAACAAAACTGAAGCATACTGACCCGAAACTAAGAATGTACCTGTCACCACATTTGGATCATGACGCGCTTCACCCGGTCCTAATACAAACGCGCGTCCCCTAGCTGCGTTGGAGGTTGATGCTTGTGCTTGGTTCTGCCTTCTCACTGTACCCGGGTTCAAATTGGGGCAGTATCTCCGAAAGTGTTCCGTACTCCACATTCATAGCAGGCACGGAGGTTCGTGGTAGGTGGGGTTTGTTGGTTGAGTTGTGGGCGGGTTGGTTGAGGTCGAGGGAGTTGAGTTGATTGCGGTGGACGGTTAACAGTGTTGGTGGGGGTTCTACAGTTGGGGGCATAGTGTCCCATTCTTCCACACTTTTGACAAATGATCGGTTTGCAATCACCCACATGATGAAAGTTACATCTTCTGCACTTCGGTAACGTCCCTTTATAGGTCTCTTGTTTTACATTAGAACTGGTCATGGCATAACTTCGGGTATTCGGACGAGCCCGCTTGTTTTGAGGGTTTCCTTGCATTCTTGTCCCATAATCAGTTCGTTTTAAACTTGTTGTTTCACCTGGCATCCTTATCACTCCACTTCTCATCAGATCAAAAGTAACGACACCCGTTTGAGATACAGCACTTTCTAATGTCGGGTGGGCAACTGAATTCACTATACTTCTCACGGCAGGGGTCAGTCCCCAGATATAACGTTCAATTCGCTTCGCTTCCGGTGTAACTAACCATGGAACTAAGCGGGACAGTTCGTTAAAATGATTCGTGTATCCCACATGGTCCGCTCCTTTCATTTCCAGATTCCTTAACTCGTGTTCCAACCTCTGAATCTCACTTTTAGGACAAAAATGCTCTAGCATGAGGGTTTTTAATTCAGTCCATGACATACGATTAATAGCATCTTGTCCCCGTATTTGGACTACCGTGTTCCACCACATCAGCGCTTGGTCTAGAAACATACTGGTAGCAAATTTGACCACGCGGTTCGGTGGACACTCACTGATATTAATTACTGATTCGGTCTTTTCTATCCATTTGACCAGCCCGCTAGGTCCTTCAATACCCTTAAACTCAATCGGTTTACATGATGTAAATTGTTTGTATGAGTACTCCTGACGCGGGGGTTCTCGGTTATTATTATTATTATTATTATTATCGGTATTGGTCCGAGTATTATCATTATTAGTTGTGTTAACAACCGGTACAGGGTTCGGGATATTATCAGGGTGCACAACAGGTTCTGGGTTCCCAGTGACATTCATAGTTGGGAGAGTGCTATTATTATTTATGACATTATCAGTATTCACCGGGGTAGTAACACCCGGGGCTACATTAGTGTCCGGTGGAGGTGTATTAACAGTGGCCGTGGTGGTGCTCGTAGGTTGATTAACAGTATTGTTAGCACGTATGCCTGCAGTGACTTGGGCTACAATTGTTGGTATCACTGCTTGTAGTTGACGAGCAATCATTGCGGCCACTTCCGCCTCAGACAAAGGGTTTGCTTTCTTCGGGGCCATTCTATAAAATAATCAATTATATAATAATCAATATCGTTTCTGTAACGATTCCGGCAAATCCAGGTATACCCTAGCCGGTATATACTATTTGCGTGTTATTTAATATTGATTATATGAGTTATAGCACGTTTATACGAATATATATGGTTCACAGTATGAATCATACTCAATTATATAGTGAATCGTATTGGAATTACAATCAACCAATGAACGATTATTGAAACCCGAACGAATCGGGAATTACATTATAGACGAAATATATAATGTTTAGTGATATTTACGAAGTATTAATGCTTCGGGATAAGTGAATTATAGCACAGAAAAAGGATTTCGATTTATTGGTACGTCGGTACGATAAACGAAACCTTTAACATCAAACCAAGCAAGAGATGATCAATCAAGCCGAAAAAGATGCGTAATTATTAATGATATGATGTTTTAATGTCATGGGTTAAGTTTTGAAAGTTTTTAAATCAGTTTTATGAAAATTTTACTTTAACCCGAAAAACGACCATTTTAATTTCGTTTCAAGCCGAATTACGAGTTTAAACGAGAAACGAACTGAACCAGATTATCCACAACATTATCCGGATTGTGTAATCCAAATGTGTGGACAATATTTGAGATGTGGGCCCCCCCACACACCCCAATAGAACCGGCCACCCCCCCACACCCTCCTTTACACATTCCATTTTTCTTTTTTTTCATCCAAACTCTCCCAAATCCTCTCAAACTTCAAGTGTTCATCCAAGACCCATCCATTTTTCACCAAGATCTCAAGGTATATGCATGAATTGATGCTTGAATCTTGTTTTTTATTTCATAATTCTTGAGAAAAGGAGGTTTTCATGTGAAAGGGGTGAAAACCCGAGATGAAACCGATTCTCGTATGATCAAGGGATGTATACAAGTTATACAAAGGATCTTGATCCAAGTAATTAGTTAAAAGTGGTTAGAATGAATTTTTACGGTTGAAATCTTGTCAAATGAATTTTCCATGTGAAAGACGGGTGAAAACCCGAGATGAAACCGACTCTTGCATGACCAAGAGATGTATACAAGTTATACAAGGGATCTTGGTCCAAGAAATGAGTAAAAAGAGTCGAGAACGGATTTTTACGGTCAAAATCGTTGTTTTGATGTTTTAACCGACACTAGGAAAGAAATGGCTTGATTGTGGGTATAACTTGCTTGGTGTGGTGTTGATGTGCTTGTAAGTGTTGTATCTAGCGGCTAGCAAAGGCTAGAAACCAAGATCTTTGCGATCTAAAGCTAGAAAACACAAGATAGTTCGGTTTTCGTGTGTATATGAAATTTGGACAGATTTTCGTGTGCTTAGAGTTGGGTCACGAAATTTCACAGAGATGATCTACACATGGAAATATGAGATCTGTGAATTTTTGGTAATTTTTGGATAAAAGATGAATATTCGGTGAATTTAATGCTCGGTTTTGGCCAAAAATAGTGAAAAATAGCAAAACATGATGAAAAATTCCGTAAAATTTAAGATAAGCTTTTTATATCATATAAAAGTCACCCACAAAATTTTAGCTCAGTTGGAAAAGCCTAAGTAGGCTTTTCGGTGAAACGAGTTCTAGGGCTTTCTAGCTCGGTTTTGGGTGAAATTGGCTTGAAAAATAAGTTTTAAATTCTGGAAAAATTCCAGGAAGTTATGATGATGATAGAGATCATCCCAGAAAAATTTGGGATTTTTCTAAAGTGTTTTGGTATTTTTGACATATTTAGTGTTTTAATAAGATTTAAAAATAGATAAATAAATGTAAATATAGGAAAATAAATCTGGAAAAATTCCAGAAAGTTATGAGGATGATAGAGATCATCCCAGAAAAATTTGGGATTTTTCTAAAGTGTTTTGGTATTTTTGATATATTTAGTATTTTAATGTGATTTAAAAATAGATAAATAAATGTAAATATAAGAAAATAAATCTGGAAAATTTTTACAAAAATTCCTTACTGTCAAATTAAGTTTTGTGCAAAATTTCAAGACCCGAGACTAATCGAGTAATTATTTGTGCTAAAAAGAACATAAAAACAAGTTTTTAAAGCTTAAAACGTGTAAACCGGCAAAGTTCGCATAAGCGAGCTGACTGGTACATGAAAACTCTAAAAATGGACTATTTCATAAATCTAAGTAAATTAAGTAAAAATAAATCATCCGAAAATAATTCGGATGATTTGGGTAATTTTACCCGATTTTACCGTTTCCGGCACCGAAATACCGGAAACGGGCCCCACGGCCAAACGGGGTGTCAAACCGAGCTATAATTTCATCACCTTAACTAAATTGACTGTCAAACTCTAAGAAATGTCACAATCTGAGTCCTTAGAAGTGTCACGGGGTTAACATAGTCCCCGAATCGAGTACAGTACTGGGTTAACAATGTTCCCAGATGTACCGATTGATACGTATTTAAGTTATGGGAATTATATAGTAATGACTAGATATTATATTACAGATCCAGGCACGTAGCTGTTCCTTGTATTACTCACCGACTCACAAAAGGTGAGTTTTCACGAGCCCCTTTTAATGAATTGTTTTAATTATATTTTCCCGGGGCGGAAAACATGTCTTATTTAAAGTATTTAAGTACATACCGATCGTATGGAAATACTTGTACATTTATATATATATGGTCTGATGCACAGAATATATAAAATGTTTATCATGTGTTATTGTTCTGGGGTAACATAGTTCCCAGGGGTTATTATTGTTCTGGGGTAACATAGTTCCCAGGGGTTATTATTGTTCTGGGGTAACATAGTTCCCAGGAGTTATTATTGTTCTGGGGTAACATAGTTCCCAGGGGTTATTATTGTTCTGGGGTAACATAGTTCCCAGAGGTTGTGATTGTTCTGGGGTAACATAGTTCCCAGGGGTATTTATTGTTCTGGGGTAACATAGTTCCCAGGGGTTATTATTGTTCTGGGGTAACATAGTTCCCAGGAAGTTAATGGAAATGTTCTGGGGTAACATAGTTCCCAGCATGATTATATTGTTAATAAATGATTATTAAAATGATTTGTCAGTGTTTATTTAAATTAGTGAAACTCACCAACTATTCGTAGTTGACCCGTTTTCTTTACATGTTTTCTAGGTATGCCCAAGTTGGATTGATTGATGTGTGCTTAACTATCTGTGCTACCTGTTGGAAGCTTGCTGCTCTATGTTTTGTAATGAATTTATTAATGTCTTATCGGTAAAATATGTGTGTAACACCTAGACAGTAATGAAACTCGCAACAATGTAACGTGTTATAAATTAATGTAGTGGTATTTTCTTTATAAGCAATGCTGTTGATATCAGATGTGTCTGTTGCATCCCGTGTACGTTTCCGCTGCGGTTACGGGGTGTTACAGAACTTGGTATCAGAGCCATTGGTTATAAAGAATTAGGATGTCTGAAAAAGATACCTAAAATATAACCAGTAGCTCAAGTATTATAGGATCTGAATATCAACTAATAATATATTGTGACGAGATCGGGATGAACTTGGATGGACAAGTGGGTTATTATGGTCCGGAACATAATAACAGACTTGTCTGCACGAGGGAATTCAGGGGAAGTCACGGGGAATTTAAATAGGTAAAATTGGCAACATATGTGTAAGTATATGATAATATTATTATGTGGTAAAATTGTATAAGTAAGTGCATGTTAATTTGATTTTGAATTACACTATAAAAAGGGACTATATGTTTGTTAACTTGTGTGCAGGTAAAAATGGCAAGAACACCTAGTGTGTCGACGGAAGAGGACCCGGAAGAGGTCAGTTCCGGGGCCTCTGGAAGCCCAAGTGTAGCACCCAGCTCCGAGCCTTCGGAGGCTAGTCATAGTACTTCTAGACAGACCACCCCAGCTAGGAGTGCTAGTTTACCCTCCCCTGCTAGGGTTACCAGGTCTCCTACCCCGCCCGCACCACAGACCGCTCCGATCCCCCCCAGACACGGTCCCCGCCTCACGGCGCGGATCAGTGCCCCGTACGTTCCGCCCACCGTTACCCCACCCAGATCCACATACCACCGGGGCGAGTCTTCCCGCCCCCAACCCGAGCCTGCGACCCTACCTGTGTGGGGTCTTCCGAGGCAGGAACGGGACTTGGCGGCCTGGCTACGTGTTCTCACCGAACAGGTGAACGAGCACTCTGCCGCCCTGGTCGTGGGGGTACAGAGGCGAGCGTACCTTGGGGATAGCATACAGGACCACCAGTATGCTATTAACCAGTTAAAGAGGGAGTGCTCATACTCCCACTGGTTGATCGACCAGATGGAAACCCGAATGCGGGTTATGGTGGCGGTGTTGGTGGTGCTGGTGGCGGTGTTGGTGGGGTTGGTTTACCACCATGTGTAGATGTGTTAGATGGTAGAATCTTGAACCGCTTTTTGATACTCCGTGTAAGTAGTTAGTGGTGATACTAACACGGAGTGAATCTTGTTTAGTTATAGTACAACCACTGGCCCATAGGGGGTCTCTTGTAGGGCATATCATTATCGATACTTTTGGGTATCATTCAAGCACTGACCCATTGCGGGTTATGTCGAGGATGATACCAACATAGGCCCTTTGTATTAAAACCTAGTTATGTAATGTTGACTGAAAGTATGTAAACTGATGTTTGTGTAATATGAATCAATGTTTACTAATGAATGAAATATGTATTGTGTTTTATGATTTGAGATGGTATTGATTATATGTATTTCTTTGATGATTGTGTAGAATGGCACCGAAACGATCAACGAAAATATCGGAAGTAGATGTGAGCCGTTTGATTGCTCAACAGTTGGAGGCGGCGATACCAGATATAGTATCGCGCATCGCCGCCAGTATTAATAACTCGACCAATCCAACCCCTCCGAGCAATCAAACGCCCATAAATAATGACGGGGAACAAAATGCTAATCCTCCAAGGAATGATAACACTATTCCGAGTAATGACGCACCGCCTAGGGTGGTCGTTACTGACAGCAATGGCCCTATACCTACGGTAGAGACAAACCGTACGGAACCAATTCGTGCATCCAGGGGATGTTCGATCAAGGATTTCATGTTGTGCAAGCCATTAGAGTTTAGCGGGTCGGAAGGACCGAATGGGTTAGTTAAATGGATAGAGAAAATCGAATCAGTGGTGAATATTAGCAACTGTCCCGAGGACTGTATCGTTAAGTACGCCACCTGTACATTCACCGACCATGCCTTGACATGGTGGAACACCATAGTACAGACTCGAGGTCAGGTGGCGACAAACCACATGACCTGGACGGAGCTTAAGGCTCCTGTGTTGGAACATTTCTGTCCAAAGAATGAATTGCAGAAACTGGAAAATGAGTTGTGGAATCTGGAGATGAAGGGGGCGGACCACTTGGGTTATACCAATAGGTTCAATGAACTGTCACGATTAGTACCATGGTTGGTCACCCCGGAGACGAAAAGGGTGGAACGTTATATTTGGGGACTTACTCCAGTAGTGAGGAGTATAGTCAACGCGGGGGGACACCGGACGTATGAAAGTGCAGTGACATAGGCTGGCATAGTCACGTATGATTTCTTGCGGAGCGGATCACTAAAGGTGACAGGAGAATCCGCTGGGGGAAAACGGGGTGCGCATGATCATAGAATCCAAGAAAAGCAGCAAAGCAAACGAGCTAGGCCCGCTGCCCAGAGCTATGCCATGACTAGTTCGGGCGGAAGGCAAGAACCGCAGAAGGGAACGTTTCCTAGGTGCGGGAAATGTGGTTACCACCATAGTGGCGTGTGCAAGGAGGTGGTGTGCCACCGGTGTGGCAGGGTTGGACACTACGCACCAAATTGTAAGACAAATCTGAACAACCTGAACCGACAACCACAACCTATTCGGGCGCAACCATTTAGAACTCAACCAGCCCGACAGCAGAACCCGCAAGGAAACCAGATGGTGACCACTAGCCGTGCTTGCTACGAATGCGGCAGCACGGATCACTTCAAAAGGAACTGCCCGAAACTGAATCAGGGAGGAAACGGGAGACAACTCGCGGGTCAGCCATCGTCGTCCAATCCGGCGCGAGGCCGAGCATTTGTGATGGGGGCGAACGAGGCGCGCCAGGACCCCAGCGTAGTGACAGGTACCTTCCTCGTCTCTGATCATTACGCTTCTGTATTATTTGATACAGGCGCCGATAGAAGTTTTGTCTCCGTTAGATTCCTTTCGATAGCAAACCTTCCTATTGGTGAAACCATAGAACCCTACACCGTAGAGGTCGCTAACGGTAAAACCATGATAGTTAATCGGATTGTTCGGAATTGCCCTTTTATTCTGAGCGAACAATCCTTCCTGATTGACTTGTTACCGGTAGAATTGGGTAGTTTTGACGTGATAGTGGGAATGGATTGGTTGGCACGTAACAGGGTAGAAATAAACTGCGAAAAGAAAACCGTCAAGATCCGGGTGTCGGATGACGAGGAGGTATTAGTGCATGGAGAAAAATCCGGCACCATGATACCATTCATATCCCATCTCAAGGTGTTGAAATATATACGTCAGGGATGTGTGGCGTATCTAGCGAGCCTGACGGCCGCTGATTCTGAGGAAAAACGGGTGGACGATATTCCCGTGGTACGCGAATTTCCACAAGTTTTTCCAGAGGAACTTCCTGGTTTACCGCCAACCCGACAAGTCGAATTCAGAATCGATTTATTACCTCAAGCCGGCCCTGTTGCTAAGGCCCCTTACAGACTTGCACCGTCCGAGATGCAAGAACTATCCAACCAGTTGCAGGAATTGTTGGATAAGGGGTTTATACGTCCCAGTTATTCCCCGTGGGGTGCACCTGTACTATTTGTGAAAAAGAAGGACGGAAGCCTTCGAATGTGCATTGACTACAGGGAATTGAACAAATTAACCATCAAAAATAGGTATCCTCTTCCCCGAATCGATGATTTGTTCGACCAACTACAAGGCGCGAGCTATTTCTCAAAAATTGATCTTAGATCGGGATACCACCAAGTTAGAATTCAAGAGGAGGATATCCCAAAAACCGCGTTTCGGACTCGCTACGGCCACTACGAATTTTTAGTTATGCCTTTTGGGCTAACAAATGCGCCAGCGGTGTTCATGGATCTCATGAACCGAGTCTGTAAACCCTACCTCGACAAATTCGTCATTGTATTTATTGACGATATTTTGATATATTCAAAAAGTAAAGAAGAACATGAGCGACATTTGAGGTTAATTTTGGAGCTTTTGGATCAGGAGAAGTTGTATGCAAAATTCTCCAAGTGTAACTTCTGGTTACAAGAGGTGCAATTCCTCGGTCACGTTATAAACCACCAAGGAATACACGTTGATCCGAGTAAGGTTGAAGCTATTAAGAATTGGCAAGCGCCTAAATCTCCGAAGGAAATCCGCCAATTCTTAGGCTTAGCTGGATACTATCGTCGATTTATAGAGAACTTTTCCAGCATCGCCCAACCTTTAACCCTCCTGACTCAAAAGGATCGGAAATATGAATGGGGTGAAGAGCAGGAAACGGCGTTTCAAACGCTAAAACAAAGATTGTGCCAAGCGCCAATCTTAAGTCTTCCCGACGGAGACGATGGATTTGTTGTATATTGTGACGCATCCCGTAAAGGGTTAGGATGCGTGTTAATGCAAAATAAAAAGGTCATAGCCTATGCGTCTCGACAGTTAAAAGTTCATGAGAAAAACTACACTACTCATGACTTGGAACTGGGAGCAGTCATCTTTGCACTTAAAATCTGGAGACACTATCTCTACGGTACAAAGTGCACCATATTCACTGATCATAAAAGTTTGCAACACATATTCGATCAGAAAGAACTGAATATGAGGCAACGAAGATGGGTCGAGTTGCTGAGTGACTATGACTGTGACATACGATATCACCCTGGCAAGGCTAACGTTGTAGCCGATGCCTTGAGTAGAAAGGATCGAGTCAAGCCACTACGCGTGCGAGCGTTGGGGATGATAGTCCAGTCGAGCCTTTCGGATTTGATTCGAGTCGCTCAACGCGAGGCGTTGAAAGAGGGCCAATTGGATAAAGAAGGACTTTACGGGAATGAGAAGAATTTCGAACAGCGTGTGGACGAAATTCTCTATTTCAAAAATCGGATTTGGATCCCGACCCTCCATGACCTTCGTGATTTGATCATGGATGAAGCACATAAATCGAAATATTCCATACATCCGGGATCAGATAAAATGTACAAGGATGTGAAAGAATTTTACTGGTGGCCAGGAATGAAAAAGGATATAGCCACATACGTCGGCAAATGTACGACGTGTGCGAGAGTTAAGGCGGAGCACCAGAAACCTTCGGGAATGTTGCAACAACCGGAAATTCCGGAATGGAAGTGGGAGCAGATCACAATGGATTTTGTGACACACCTCCCCAAGACGCCCCGAGGTCATGATGCAATTTGGGTAATCGTGGATCGATTAACCAAATCAGCACATTTCATTCCAATTAGGAATAATTATAACACTGAGAGACTTGCGCAAATTTATATAAATGAAATAGTGTCTCGTCATGGCATCCCCATCTCGATCATCTCCGATAGGGATAGCCATTTCACCTCCAAACTTTGGCAAGCTGTCCAAGAAGCGTTGGGAACACGTATTGACCTAAGCACAGCTTACCACCCTCAGACCGATGGCCAGTCTGAGAGGACCATTCAAACTTTGGAGGATTTGCTTCGTGCCTGCGTACTGGACTTTAAGGGAAATTGGGATCAACATCTCCCACTCGTTGAATTTTCCTATAATAACAGTTACCATAGCAGTATAAAGGCAGCACCTTATGAAGCATTGTATGGGCGGAAGTGCCGATCACCACTTTGCTGGTCTGAAGTGGGAGACCCGCAGATCATTAGATCGGATCTGGTCCAGGAGACGACCAGCAAGATTCTTGAAATTAAGAACAACCTAAAAGCCGCGCGGGACCGGCAGAAGAGTTATGCCGATACCCGTCGAAAACCGTTGTCATTTGAGAAGGGTGAAAAAGTATATCTAAAATTATCACCCTGGAAAGGAGTGGTCAGATTTGGAAAGGCGGGGAAGTTGGCCCCTAGATATATTGGACCATTCATTATTACTGCAAAGATCGGTCCGGTAGCTTACCGACTAGAACTGCCTGAGGAACTAAGTGCAGTTCATAACGTGTTTCATGTGTCGAATTTGAAAAGATGTCTGGCGGATGAGACATCGGTGTTACCCTTAGAGGGTGTGCAAATAAGTGATAGGCTCAACTTCGTAGAGGAGCCCGTCGAAATAGTGGACGGTAAAATCAAGCAACTTAGACACAATAAGATCTCGTTGGTCAAAGTTAGATGGAATTCGCAACGAGGCCCAGAATTTACTTGGGAACGAAAGGACGAATTTCGGAAGAAATACCCCCACCTATTTCCTCAAAAGGAAGTAGTTGACGCGTAAAATTTCGAGGACGAAATTTTTATAACGGGGGGAGAATGTAACGATTCCGGCAAATCCAGGTATACCCTAGCCGGTATATACTATTTGCGTGTTATTTAATATTGATTATATGAGTTATAGCACGTTTATACGAATATATATGGTTCACAGTATGAATCATACTCAATTATATAGTGAATCGTATTGGAATTACAATAAACCAATGAACGATTATTGAAACCCGAACGAATCGGGAATTACATTATAGACGAAATATATAATGTTTAGTGATATTTACGAAGTATTAATGCTTCGGGATAAGTGAATTATAGCACAGAAAAAGGATTTCGATTTATTGGTACGTCGGTACGATAAACGAAACCTTTAACATCAAACCAAGCAAGAGATGATCAATCAAGCCGAAAAAGATGCGTAATTATTAATGATATGATGTTTTAATGTCATGGGTTAAGTTTTGAAAGTTTTTAAATCAGTTTTATGAAAATTTTACTTTAACCCGAAAAACGACCATTTTAATTTCGTTTCAAGCCGAATTACGAGTTTAAACGAGAAACGAACTGAACCAGATTATCCACAACATTATCCGGATTGTGTAATCCAAATGTGTGGACAATATTTGAGATGTGGGCCCCCCCACACACCCCAATAGAACCGGCCACCCCCCCACACCCTCCTTTACACATTCCATTTTTCTTTTTTTTCATCCAAACTCTCCCAAATCCTCTCAAACTTCAAGTGTTCATCCAAGACCCATCCATTTTTCACCAAGATCTCAAGGTATATGCATGAATTGATGCTTGAATCTTGTTTTTTATTTCATAATTCTTGAGAAAAGGAGGTTTTCATGTGAAAGGGGTGAAAACCCGAGATGAAACCGATTCTCGTATGATCAAGGGATGTATACAAGTTATACAAAGGATCTTGATCCAAGTAATTAGTTAAAAGTGGTTAGAATGAATTTTTACGGTTGAAATCTTGTCAAATGAATTTTCCATGTGAAAGACGGGTGAAAACCCGAGATGAAACCGACTCTTGCATGACCAAGAGATGTATACAAGTTATACAAGGGATCTTGGTCCAAGAAATGAGTAAAAAGAGTCGAGAACGGATTTTTACGGTCAAAATCGTTGTTTTGATGTTTTAACCGACACTAGGAAAGAAATGGCTTGATTGTGGGTATAACTTGCTTGGTGTGGTGTTGATGTGCTTGTAAGTGTTGTATCTAGCGGCTAGCAAAGGCTAGAAACCAAGATCTTTGCGATCTAAAGCTAGAAAACACAAGATAGTTCGGTTTTCGTGTGTATATGAAATTTGGACAGATTTTCGTGTGCTTAGAGTTGGGTCATGAAATTTCACAGAGATGATCTACACATGGAAATATGAGATCTGTGAATTTTTGGTAATTTTTGGATAAAAGATGAATATTCGGTGAATTTAATGCTCGGTTTTGGCCAAAAATAGTGAAAAATAGCAAAACATGATGAAAAATTCCGTAAAATTTAAGATAAGCTTTTTATATCATATAAAAGTCACCCACAAAATTTTAGCTCAGTTGGAAAAGCCTAAGTAGGCTTTTCGGTGAAACGAGTTCTAGGGCTTTCTAGCTCGGTTTTGGGTGAAATTGGCTTGAAAAATAAGTTTTAAATTCTGGAAAAATTCCAGGAAGTTATGAGGATGATAGAGATCATCCCAGAAAAATTTGGGATTTTTCTAAAGTGTTTTGGTATTTTTGACATATTTAGTGTTTTAATAAGATTTAAAAATAGATAAATAAATGTAAATATAGGAAAATAAATCTAGAAAAATTCCAGAAAGTTATGAGGATGATAGAGATCATCCCAGAAAAATTTGGGATTTTTCTAAAGTGTTTTGGTATTTTTGATATATTTAGTATTTTAATGTGATTTAAAAATAGATAAATAAATGTAAATATAAGAAAATAAATCTGGAAAATTTTTACAAAAATTCCTTACTGTCAAATTAAGTTTTGTGCAAAATTTCAAGACCCGAGACTAATCGAGTAATTATTTGTGCTAAAAAGAACATAAAAACAAGTTTTTAAAGCTTAAAACGTGTAAACCGGCAAAGTTCGCATAAGCGAGCTGACTGGTACATGAAAACTCTAAAAATGGACTATTTCATAAATCTAAGTAAATTAAGTAAAAATAAATCATCCGAAAATAATTCGGATGATTTGGGTAATTTTACCCGATTTTACCGTTTCCGGCACCGAAATACCGGAAACGGGCCCCACGGCCAAACGGGGTGTCAAACCGAGCTATAATTTCATCACCTTAACTAAATTGACTGTCAAACTCTAAGAAATGTCACAATCTGAGTCCTTAGAAGTGTCACGGGGTTAACATAGTCCCCGAATCGAGTACAGTACTGGGTTA
The DNA here is from genome assembly GCF_021521415.1 of Bidens hawaiensis. Taxonomy (NCBI): domain Eukaryota; kingdom Viridiplantae; phylum Streptophyta; class Magnoliopsida; order Asterales; family Asteraceae; genus Bidens; species Bidens hawaiensis. Next base: position 1,355,486 of record NW_027491099.1, read on the forward strand.
ACAATGTTCCCAGATGTACCGATTGATACGTATTTAAGTTATGGGAATTATATAGTAACGACTAGATATTATATTACAGATCCAGGCACGTAGCTGTTCCTTGTATTACTCACCGACTCACAAAAGGTGAGTTTTCACGAGCCCCTTTTAATGAATTGTTTTAATTATATTTTCCCGGGGCGGAAAACATGTCTTATTTAAAGTATTTAAGTACATACCGATCGTATGGAAATACTTGTACATTTATATATATATGGTCTGATGCACAGAATATATAAAATGTTTATCATGTGTTATTGTTCTGGGGTAACATAGTTCCCAGGGGTTATTATTGTTCTGGGGTAACATAGTTCCCAGGGGTTATTATTGTTCTGGGGTAACATAGTTCCCAGGAGTTATTATTGTTCTGGGGTAACATAGTTCCCAGGGGTTATTATTGTTCTGGGGTAACATAGTTCCCAGAGGTTGTGATTGTTCTGGGGTAACATAGTTCCCAGGGGTATTTATTGTTCTGGGGTAACATAGTTCCCAGGGGTTATTATTGTTCTGGGGTAACATAGTTCCCAGGAAGTTAATGGAAATGTTCTGGGGTAACATAGTTCCCAGCATGATTATATTGTTAATAAATGATTATTAAAATGATTTGTCAGTGTTTATTTAAATTAGTGAAACTCACCAACTATTCGTAGTTGACCCGTTTTCTTTACATGTTTTCTAGGTATGCCCAAGTTGGATTGATTGATGTGTGCTTAACTATCTGTGCTACCTGTTGGAAGCTTGCTGCTCTATGTTTTGTAATGAATTTATTAATGTCTTATCGGTAAAATATGTGTGTAACACCTAGACAGTAATGAAACTCGCAACAATGTAACGTGTTATAAATTAATGTAGTGGTATTTTCTTTATAAGCAATGCTGTTGATATCAGATGTGTCTGTTGCATCCCGTGTACGTTTCCGCTGCGGTTACGGGGTGTTACAGAACTTGGTATCAGAGCCATTGGTTATAAAGAATTAGGATGTCTGAAAAAGATACCTAAAATATAACCAGTAGCTCAAGTATTATAGGATCTGAATATCAACTAATAATATATTGTGACGAGATCGGGATGAACTTGGATGGACAAGTGGGTTATTATGGTCCGGAACATAATAACAGACTTGTCTGCACGAGGGAATTCAGGGGAAGTCACGGGGAATTTAAATAGGTAAAATTGGCAACATATGTGTAAGTATATGATAATATTATTATGTGGTAAAATTGTATAAGTAAGTGCATGTTAATTTGATTTTGAATTACACTATAAAAAGGGACTATATGTTTGTTAACTTGTGTGCAGGTAAAAATGGCAAGAACACCTAGTGTGTCGACGGAAGAGGACCCGGAAGAGGTCAGTTCCGGGGCCTCTGGAAGCCCAAGTGTAGCACCCAGCTCCGAGCCTTCGGAGGCTAGTCATAGTACTTCTAGACAGACCACCCCAGCTAGGAGTGCTAGTTTACCCTCCCCTGCTAGGGTTACCAGGTCTCCTACCCCGCCCGCACCACAGACCGCTCCGATCCCCCCCAGACACGGTCCCCGCCTCACGGCGCGGATCAGTGCCCCGTACGTTCCGCCCACCGTTACCCCACCCAGATCCACATACCACCGGGGCGAGTCTTCCCGCCCCCAACCCGAGCCTGCGACCCTACCTGTGTGGGGTCTTCCGAGGCAGGAACGGGACTTGGCGGCCTGGCTACGTGTTCTCACCGAACAGGTGAACGAGCACTCTGCCGCCCTGGTCGTGGGGGTACAGAGGCGAGCGTACCTTGGGGATAGCATACAGGACCACCAGTATGCTATTAACCAGTTAAAGAGGGAGTGCTCATACTCCCACTGGTTGATCGACCAGATGGAAACCCGAATGCGGGTTATGGTGGCGGTGTTGGTGGTGCTGGTGGCGGTGTTGGTGGGGTTGGTTTACCACCATGTGTAGATGTGTTAGATGGTAGAATCTTGAACCGCTTTTTGATACTCCGTGTAAGTAGTTAGTGGTGATACTAACACGGAGTGAATCTTGTTTAGTTATAGTACAACCACTGGCCCATAGGGGGTCTCTTGTAGGGCATATCATTATCGATACTTTTGGGTATCATTCAAGCACTGACCCATTGCGGGTTATGTCGAGGATGATACCAACATAGGCCCTTTGTATTAAAACCTAGTTATGTAATGTTGACTGAAAGTATGTAAACTGATGTTTGTGTAATATGAATCAATGTTTACTAATGAATGAAATATGTATTGTGTTTTGTGATTTGAGATGGTATTGATTATATGTATTTCTTTGATGATTGTGTAGAATGGCACCGAAACGATCAACGAAAATATCGGAAGTAGATGTGAGCCGTTTGATTGCTCAACAGTTGGAGGCGGCGATACCAGATATAGTATCGCGCATCGCCGCCAGTATTAATAACTCGACCAATCCAACCCCTCCGAGCAATCAAACGCCCATAAATAATGACGGGGAACAAAATGCTAATCCTCCAAGGAATGATAACACTATTCCGAGTAATGACGCACCGCCTAGGGTGGTCGTTACTGACAGCAATGGCCCTATACCTACGGTAGAGACAAACCGTACGGAACCAATTCGTGCATCCAGGGGATGTTCGATCAAGGATTTCATGTTGTGCAAGCCATTAGAGTTTAGCGGGTCGGAAGGACCGAATGGGTTAGTTAAATGGATAGAGAAAATCGAATCAGTGGTGAATATTAGCAACTGTCCCGAGGACTGTATCGTTAAGTACGCCACCTGTACATTCACCGACCATGCCTTGACATGGTGGAACACCATAGTACAGACTCGAGGTCAGGTGGCGACAAACCACATGACCTGGACGGAGCTTAAGGCTCTTGTGTTGGAACATTTCTGTCCAAAGAATGAATTGCAGAAACTGGAAAATGAGTTGTGGAATCTGGAGATGAAGGGGGCGGACCACTTGGGTTATACCAATAGGTTCAATGAACTGTCACGATTAGTACCATGGTTGGTCACCCCGGAGACGAAAAGGGTGGAACGTTATATTTGGGGACTTACTCCAGTAGTGAGGAGTATAGTCAACGCGGGGGGACACCGGACGTATGAAAGTGCAGTGACATAGGCTGGCATAGTCACGTATGATTTCTTGCGGAGCGGATCACTAAAGGTGACAGGAGAATCCGCTGGGGGAAAACGGGGTGCGCATGATCATAGAATCCAAGAAAAGCAGCAAAGCAAACGAGCTAGGCCCGCTGCCCAGAGCTATGCCATGACTAGTTCGGGCGGAAGGCAAGAACCGCAGAAGGGAACGTTTCCTAGGTGCGGGAAATGTGGTTACCACCATAGTGGCGTGTGCAAGGAGGTGGTGTGCCACCGGTGTGGCAGGGTTGGACACTACGCACCAAATTGTAAGACAAATCTGAACAACCTGAACCGACAACCACAACCTATTCGGGCGCAACCATTTAGAACTCAACCAGCCCGACAGCAGAACCCGCAAGGAAACCAGATGGTGACCACTAGCCGTGCTTGCTACGAATGCGGCAGCACGGATCACTTCAAAAGGAACTGCCCGAAACTGAATCAGGGAGGAAACGGGAGACAACTCGCGGGTCAGCCATCGTCGTCCAATCCGGCGCGAGGCCGAGCATTTGTGATGGGGGCGAACGAGGCGCGCCAGGACCCCAGCGTAGTGACAGGTACCTTCCTCGTCTCTGATCATTACGCTTCTGTATTATTTGATACAGGCGCCGATAGAAGTTTTGTCTCCGTTAGATTCCTTTCGATAGCAAACCTTCCTATTGGTGAAACCATAGAACCCTACACCGTAGAGGTCGCTAACGGTAAAACCATGATAGTTAATCGGATTGTTCGGAATTGCCCTTTTATTCTGAGCGAACAATCCTTCCTGATTGACTTGTTACCGGTAGAATTGGGTAGTTTTGACGTGATAGTGGGAATGGATTGGTTGGCACGTAACAGGGTAGAAATAAACTGCGAAAAGAAAACCGTCAAGATCCGGGTGTCGGATGACGAGGAGGTATTAGTGCATGGAGAAAAATCCGGCACCATGATACCATTCATATCCCATCTCAAGGTGTTGAAATATATACGTCAGGGATGTGTGGCGTATCTAGCGAGCCTGACGGCCGCTGATTCTGAGGAAAAACGGGTGGACGATATTCCCGTGGTACGCGAATTTCCACAAGTTTTTCCAGAGGAACTTCCTGGTTTACCGCCAACCCGACAAGTCGAATTCAGAATCGATTTATTACCTCAAGCCGGCCCTGTTGCTAAGGCCCCTTACAGACTTGCACCGTCCGAGATGCAAGAACTATCCAACCAGTTGCAGGAATTGTTGGATAAGGGGTTTATACGTCCCAGTTATTCCCCGTGGGGTGCACCTGTACTATTTGTGAAAAAGAAGGACGGAAGCCTTCGAATGTGCATTGACTACAGGGAATTGAACAAATTAACCATCAAAAATAGGTATCCTCTTCCCCGAATCGATGATTTGTTCGACCAACTACAAGGCGCGAGCTATTTCTCAAAAATTGATCTTAGATCGGGATACCACCAAGTTAGAATTCAAGAGGAGGATATCCCAAAAACCGCGTTTCGGACTCGCTACGGCCACTACGAATTTTTAGTTATGCCTTTTGGGCTAACAAATGCGCCAGCGGTGTTCATGGATCTCATGAACCGAGTCTGTAAACCCTACCTCGACAAATTCGTCATTGTATTTATTGACGATATTTTGATATATTCAAAAAGTAAAGAAGAACATGAGCGACATTTGAGGTTAATTTTGGAGCTTTTGGATCAGGAGAAGTTGTATGCAAAATTCTCCAAGTGTAACTTCTGGTTACAAGAGGTGCAATTCCTCGGTCACGTTATAAACCACCAAGGAATACACGTTGATCCGAGTAAGGTTGAAGCTATTAAGAATTGGCAAGCGCCTAAATCTCCGAAGGAAATCCGCCAATTCTTAGGCTTAGCTGGATACTATCGTCGATTTATAGAGAACTTTTCCAGCATCGCCCAACCTTTAACCCTCCTGACTCAAAAGGATCGGAAATATGAATGGGGTGAAGAGCAGGAAACGGCGTTTCAAACGCTAAAACAAAGATTGTGCCAAGCGCCAATCTTAAGTCTTCCCGACGGAGACGATGGATTTGTTGTATATTGTGACGCATCCCGTAAAGGGTTAGGATGCGTGTTAATGCAAAATAAAAAGGTCATAGCCTATGCGTCTCGACAGTTAAAAGTTCATGAGAAAAACTACACTACTCATGACTTGGAACTGGGAGCAGTCATCTTTGCACTTAAAATCTGGAGACACTATCTCTACGGTACAAAGTGCACCATATTCACTGATCATAAAAGTTTGCAACACATATTCGATCAGAAAGAACTGAATATGAGGCAACGAAGATGGGTCGAGTTGCTGAGTGACTATGACTGTGACATACGATATCACCCTGGCAAGGCTAACGTTGTAGCCGATGCCTTGAGTAGAAAGGATCGAGTCAAGCCACTACGCGTGCGAGCGTTGGGGATGATAGTCCAGTCGAGCCTTTCGGATTTGATTCGAGTCGCTCAACGCGAGGCGTTGAAAGAGGGCCAATTGGATAAAGAAGGACTTTACGGGAATGAGAAGAATTTCGAACAGCGTGTGGACGAAATTCTCTATTTCAAAAATCGGATTTGGATCCCGACCCTCCATGACCTTCGTGATTTGATCATGGATGAAGCACATAAATCGAAATATTCCATACATCCGGGATCAGATAAAATGTACAAGGATGTGAAAGAATTTTACTGGTGGCCAGGAATGAAAAAGGATATAGCCACATACGTCGGCAAATGTACGACGTGTGCGAGAGTTAAGGCGGAGCACCAGAAACCTTCGGGAATGTTGCAACAACCGGAAATTCCGGAATGGAAGTGGGAGCAGATCACAATGGATTTTGTGACACACCTCCCCAAGACGCCCCGAGGTCATGATGCAATTTGGGTAATCGTGGATCGATTAACCAAATCAGCACATTTCATTCCAATTAGGAATAATTATAACACTGAGAGACTTGCGCAAATTTATATAAATGAAATAGTGTCTCGTCATGGCATCCCCATCTCGATCATCTCCGATAGGGATAGCCATTTCACCTCCAAACTTTGGCAAGCTGTCCAAGAAGCGTTGGGAACACGTATTGACCTAAGCACAGCTTACCACCCTCAGACCGATGGCCAGTCTGAGAGGACCATTCAAACTTTGGAGGATTTGCTTCGTGCCTGCGTACTGGACTTTAAGGGAAATTGGGATCAACATCTCCCACTCGTTGAATTTTCCTATAATAACAGTTACCATAGCAGTATAAAGGCAGCACCTTATGAAGCATTGTATGGGCGGAAGTGCCGATCACCACTTTGCTGGTCTGAAGTGGGAGACCCGCAGATCATTAGATCGGATCTGGTCCAGGAGACGACCAGCAAGATTCTTGAAATTAAGAACAACCTAAAAGCCGCGCGGGACCGGCAGAAGAGTTATGCCGATACCCGTCGAAAACCGTTGTCATTTGAGAAGGGTGAAAAAGTATATCTAAAAGTATCACCCTGGAAAGGAGTGGTCAGATTTGGAAAGGCGGGGAAGTTGGCCCCTAGATATATTGGACCATTCATTATTACTGCAAAGATCGGTCCGGTAGCTTACCGACTAGAACTGCCTGAGGAACTAAGTGCAGTTCATAACGTGTTTCATGTGTCGAATTTGAAAAGATGTCTGGCGGATGAGACATCGGTGTTACCCTTAGAGGGTGTGCAAATAAGTGATAGGCTCCACTTCGTAGAGGAGCCCGTCGAAATAGTGGACGGTAAAATCAAGCAACTTAGACACAATAAGATCTCGTTGGTCAAAGTTAGATGGAATTCGTAACGAGGCCCAGAATTTACTTGGGAACGAAAGGACGAATTTCGGAAGAAATACCCCCACCTATTTCCTCAAAAGGAAGTAGTTGACGCGTAAAATTTCGAGGACGAAATTTTTATAACGGGGGGAGAATGTAACGATTCCGGCAAATCCAGGTATACCCTAGCCGGTATATACTATTTGCGTGTTATTTAATATTGATTATATGAGTTATAGCACGTTTATACGAATATATATGGTTCACAGTATGAATCATACTCAATTATATAGTGAATCGTATTGGAATTACAATCAACCAATGAACGATTATTGAAACCCGAACGAATCGGGAATTACATTATAGACGAAATATATAATGTTTAGTGATATTTACGAAGTATTAATGCTTCGGGATAAGTGAATTATAGCACAGAAAAAGGATTTCGATTTATTGGTACGTCGGTACGATAAACGAAACCTTTAACATCAAACCAAGCAAGAGATGATCAATCAAGCCGAAAAAGATGCGTAATTATTAATGATATGATGTTTTAATGTCATGGGTTAAGTTTTGAAAGTTTTTAAATCAGTTTTATGAAAATTTTAATTTAACCCGAAAAACGACAATTTTAATTTCGTTTCAAGCCGAATTACGAGTTTAAACGAGAAACGAACTGAACCAGATTATCCACAACATTATCCGGATTGTGTAATCCAAATGTGTGGACAATATTTGAGATGTGGGCCCCCCCACACACCCCAATAGAACCGGCCACCCCCCCACACCCTCCTTTACACATTCCATTTTTCTTTTTTTTCATCCAAACTCTCCCAAATCCTCTCAAACTTCAAGTGTTCATCCAAGACCCATCCATTTTTCACCAAGATCTCAAGGTATATGCATGAATTGATGCTTGAATCTTGTTTTTTATTTCATAATTCTTGAGAAAAGGAGGTTTTCATGTGAAAGGGGTGAAAACCCGAGATGAAACCGATTCTCGTATGATCAAGGGATGTATACAAGTTATACAAAGGATCTTGATCCAAGTAATTAGTTAAAAGTGGTTAGAATGAATTTTTACGGTTGAAATCTTGTCAAATGAATTTTCCATGTGAAAGACGGGTGAAAACCCGAGATGAAACCGACTCTTGCATGACCAAGAGATGTATACAAGTTATACAAGGGATCTTGGTCCAAGAAATGAGTAAAAAGAGTCGAGAACGGATTTTTACGGTCAAAATCGTTGTTTTGATGTTTTAACCGACACTAGGAAAGAAATGGCTTGATTGTGGGTATAACTTGCTTGGTGTGGTGTTGATGTGCTTGTAAGTGTTGTATCTAGCGGCTAGCAAAGGCTAGAAACCAAGATCTTTGCGATCTAAAGCTAGAAAACACAAGATAGTTCGGTTTTCGTGTGTATATGAAATTTGGACAGATTTTCGTGTGCTTAGAGTTGGGTCACGAAATTTCACAGAGATGATCTACACATGAAAATATGAGATCTGTGAATTTTTGGTAATTTTTGGATAAAAGATGAATATTCGGTGAATTTAATGCTCGGTTTTGGCCAAAAATAGTGAAAAATAGCAAAACATGATGAAAAATTCCGGAAAATTTAAGATAAGCTTTTTATATCATATAAAAGTCACCCACAAAATTTTAGCTCAGTTGGAAAAGCCTAAGTAGGCTTTTCGGTGAAACGAGTTCTAGGGCTTTCTAGCTCGGTTTTGGGTGAAATTGGCTTGAAAAATAAGTTTTAAATTCTAGAAAAATTCCAGGAAGTTATGAGGATGATAGAGATCATCCCAGAAAAATTTGGGATTTTTCTAAAGTGTTTTGGTATTTTTGACATATTTAGTGTTTTAATAAGATTTAAAAATAGATAAATAAATGTAAATATAGGAAAATAAATCTGGAAAAATTCCAGAAAGTTATGAGGATGATAGAGATCATCCCAGAAAAATTTGGGATTTTTCTAAAGTGTTTTGGTATTTTTGATATATTTAGTATTTTAATGTGATTTAAAAATAGATAAATAAATGTAAATATAAGAAAATAAATCTGGAAAATTTTTACAAAAATTCCTTACTGTCAAATTAAGTTTTGTGCAAATTTCAAGACCCGAGACTAATCGAGTAATTATTTGTGCTAAAAAGAACATAAAAACAAGTTTTTAAAGCTTAAAACGTGTAAACCGGCAAAGTTCGCATAAGCGAGCTGACTGGTACATGAAAACTCTAAAAATGGACTATTTCATAAATCTAAGTAAATTAAGTAAAAATAAATCATCCGAAAATAATTCGGATGATTTGGGTAATTTTACCCGATTTTACCGTTTCCGGCACCGAAATACCGGAAACGGGCCCCACGGCCAAACGGGGTGTCAAACCGAGCTATAATTTCATCACCTTAACTAAATTGACTGTCAAACTCTAAGAAATGTCACAATCTGAGTCCTTAGAAGTGTCACGGGGTTAACATAGTCCCCGAATCGAGTACAGTACTGGGTTAACAATGTTCCCAGATGTACCGATTGATACGTATTTAAGTTATGGGAATTATATAGTAACGACTAGATATTATATTACAGATCCAGGCACGTAGCTGTTCCTTGTATTACTCACCGACTCACAAAAGGTGAGTTTTCACGAGCCCCTTTTAATGAATTGTTTTAATTATATTTTCCCGGGGCGGAAAACATGTCTTATTTAAAGTATTTAAGTACATACCGATCGTATGGAAATACTTGTACATTTATATATATATGGTCTGATGCACAGAATATATAAAATGTTTATCATGTGTTATTGTTCTGGGGTAACATAGTTCCCAGGGGTTATTATTGTTCTGGGGTAACATAGTTCCCAGGGGTTATTATTGTTCTGGGGTAACATAGTTCCCAGGAGTTATTATTGTTCTGGGGTAACATAGTTCCCAGGGGTTATTATTGTTCTGGGGTAACATAGTTCCCAGAGGTTGTGATTGTTCTGGGGTAACATAGTTCCCAGGGGTATTTATTGTTCTGGGGTAACATAGTTCCCAGGGGTTATTATTGTTCTGGGGTAACATAGTTCCCAGGAAGTTAATGGAAATGTTCTGGGGTAACATAGTTCCCAGCATGATTATATTGTTAATAAATGATTATTAAAATGATTTGTCAGTGTTTATTTAAATTAGTGAAACTCACCAACTATTCGTAGTTGACCCGTTTTCTTTACATGTTTTCTAGGTATGCCCAAGTTGGATTGATTGATGTGTGCTTAACTATCTGTGCTACCTGTTGGAAGCTTGCTGCTCTATGTTTTGTAATGAATTTATTAATGTCTTATCGGTAAAATATGTGTGTAACACCTAGACAGTAATGAAACTCGCAACAATGTAACGTGTTATAAATTAATGTAGTGGTATTTTCTTTATAAGCAATGCTGTTGATATCAGATGTGTCTGTTGCATCCCGTGTACGTTTCCGCTGCGGTTACGGGGTGTTACAGTTTCACTATGATCAACACAACTTTACAATATTACAATTACACAACACATAACTATGCCAAAGAAAACACGTTTGTATTAATTATAATCATTACTGTACATATGCATCCAAAATTAGCGCATAGGCTTAACCTGGTATAGGCCAGCGCTTGTATATGCGTATCAAAATTTGTCACTAAGTGACATGTAGACTTAACCCGATAAGGGCCAGTGCTTGAAATAGTACTAAACCACAAATAACTCCCAAGCCAGCCAACACGCTGTAACAAAATGCTGCTTGGGATATCAAAAGACTATATACATAAGGCTAAACTACTATGTCCTATCCATTCTTTGTAACATGAAGCCACAACCAAACAACAGCTGCCACTAGGGCCGCATTAACCGCTAAGCATACCCCTAGTAGTATCATTGCCCGATCCTGACGCCCGTGGCTGTGAGCACTGGATCTTTGCACAATTCTGATTTCTTGCTGTATGTACCGCATGTGATCTTGCATATCATGTCTATGCTGGTTTAGGTTATTTATCGAATGTGATTGTTCTAAAAGCTGATCAGTTGCTAAACCAAACCATGCTGAATCAGAATGACGAGGTGGCTCGGGTACCGGGGCGGGTAAACCCCAAGTAGGAATAGGTATCTCAGTGACCTGGACACGTGATGTTTCTCCCCTATGGTACGTAGATCGAGGTGGGGGAGAGGTGTGCTCAGGTGGATGCACTGAAATGCGAGCGGTCTGACGGTTTCTAATAGTGGGTGGGGGTACTGGTGTATGCTGTACAGGTGGAGTAGGGGATCTGGGTGCTCTAACAGGTGAATGATAAGCACTAGTAGCTCCCTGTCCTGCAACATTCCTAGGGGATTCCCTAGGGGGGTAGGTGTCACAACGGTAACCCGATAAATCGGGTTGATCTGAGGGTACCTCGTGAGGAATTACCGCATCTGCACCTTCTTCCATTTCCTCTGATTCCTCCCCAGTTTCTTCTTCTGGATCCTCCTCCTCCTCCTCAGACCCTGTTGGTAGGGTATTAGGTAAACGATCAGTAGATCTTGACATATTCCTGCACAATTGTTAGTGATAAGAATAATATCCTTCTATATTAACAATAGTAAAATACATGCAGGTATTTATACACATAAGCACAAATAATCGTTTATATACACAAATATTTATCTATTATTATATTTTATACACATATGTTGCTGTTTTTACCTATTCGATTGTTTATCGACTTCTTCTCGAATTTCCTCGTACAAAAAAGTCTGTTATTACGTTCCGGACCATAATAACCCACTTGTCCATTCGCGTTCATCACGAGAATCATTCGTGTATATTATTTAATATTATTTTATTCCCAAAGTTAATCGAGCCTACGGTTATCTTAAGGTATCCTAAGGGACATCCTAATTCTTTATAACCAATGGCTCTGATACCAACTTCTGTCACACCCCGACTAGGTAGTTGCGGAAGCGTAATACGGGAATGTAACAGATAACACTGGTATCAACCACATTGTTTATAAAGAAATTCAACAACTAAATTACATCATACTACATTGGTAGGTACTATGTTTACAAACTAGGTGAAAAACACATAACCGGTTTACGAGGTTCTTATTCAGTATTATATCAGCGTCTATTCACAGCTATTCAACTTTCCTTCTAACACCAAGCATGTAAGCAAATCATTCCACTTTTGCTTTACCTGAAAAGCATGTTAAAACGGGTCAACTACGTCTAGTTGGTGAGTTTCAAGTTTCACGAGTGTCAATGAAATTAGTACACGAGTTCGTAAAGTTTACAGTGTGTATGTATATATGTATGTGTATGATGTATTATACTAAGCCACAAGTGAAACCGAAACGAGCTAAAACACATGGCCTCCACTGCCCATGCACTCCCGTTGGCATTTAACAGCCACCTTGCCCCAAGTATGTACTATGTCTAACACCACATAGCAGTATGTAAAAATATAATGACAATGTGCAACTGGGTTTACATATGTTCCGGCATACCCCTCCGGCTCTGTCAGTTGGGTTTGTCAAACCGATAGTACTATCCACACGTCACCGGCACGAAGTTAATCACTTGTGTTTGTGGGGACTTGTCAAGTGTTAGTACTTAGATAATCAACATCATCACACGTTTTCAAGTATATCAGTATATGTAAACATGCTTTTCACCCCAAAAGTTCGTAAAGCAGTTTAGAAAGTGGGGGTCGTGAAACTCACCTTATCGTAGTTCGCACGGAAATTACGTATCAATAAGTCAGATGCCTCGTTTATAGCCTGATTCCTATAAACGGTATCGTATCGTTAATACTAGTACAGTGTTCAAGCTAAGTCGGGCTGTATAGATAATCTGGGTATAGCTGTTAGGCCCAGAACATGACCATAGTCGTAGATTGTGACGTTGTATACTATGAAATGTTTAAAACTGGATTTGGCTCAGTTTCACCGTTTCCCGAGCCTAGCCCAGTTGATCGTTTATACGTTTCGGGATTAGGTAAGATCACATAAACTTAAGTAAATATATTGATTGATAAAATGATTTGATTTATGAAAGAATTTTAAGGTTTCGGTGTCTGGTTTGATCGCAGGGTTCGTTTCCGTTTTCACACGGGTTTGATTATACAAAACGCGCACAATCCACCCGATTTGTCCGGAATTTTCGTAAAAAGTTCGTTTTTATCAATATCATTCAAAAATATGATATTTGACCACTTTTGACATTTTGACATACCAGTCAGTCCGTTAAACACAAAACTGCCGGTTTCGTTAAAACAATTATAATTTAAATCTTTGATTAATCATAACTAAATATGTACTTATATATAAACTATGTAAATTTTTGTAAAAATACATTAAGACATGGAGAATTTTATAAAAATATTTTCAGAAATTTTATGATTAATTATTTATTTATAAAAATTCATTTAATAGGTTATAATCGTGTAATAAATGGCCCGTTTATATCAAACGACCTCCGAAAAATCCGATAATTTTTACAAATGGCCTCAATGTTATTACATAGCCCCTGCAAAATCTCCAGAACCTAACTCTTTTGACAAAATGCCTTTTTGTGCGTTTTTCGGCTGTTAAAATTCGGTTAAACCATGATTGCACAAACCATACTTAGGCATTTCCAATGATTCCCAAACTTTACCAGTGATCTTACCATCACATATTAAACTCCAAAACCAAGTTTCATAATTTTTCAATATGTTTAGCTATTTTTCCCAAATAAACGCTCATAAACGGAAATAAATTCACCAAATATTCTCCGTTTATCGAAAAATTACCAAATTTGAACAGGGACTCATTTATATGACCCCTAATGTTCCTACAAGTTTTCACAATCTAACAACAAGCACGTCACAACCTAATACTAAACAGCCCCTAAACGAGTGTTACGGGTTTACCTTGTCGGTTTTCGATGAATTTTGCTAGCTTAAACGACTCTCCGGGTCTCGGGTTGCAAACTCAGTATATCTACATATCATATAACATCAAACCAAGCATAAATCATCCATGTAACAGCCTTGATAATTAGGGTTTCGGTTTTGGGTTCAAACCGAACTTTCTAACCGTAAAAACGTTGTATTCATGTTCTAATCCGCGTTTTTGACCAAAAAAGTATATGTTCCTGGTTTGTAAACATGTTTAACATCAAAACATGGTTTTACTTGATTTTTAGGGTTTTTTTTCATGGTTATGAATGATTTTTGGTAATCAAACTATGTTTATATGGTTTTAAACATGTATAAATGAACTAAAAAAAATGATCAAAATGATGTTTTCACCTTGGTTTTTACAGGGCTTCGTCTGACCAGAACATGGAGCAGCTAATGAATTTGATATATTTGTTAAATATTATAATTAGGAGCTTAACCTAGAAGATATAGGAAAGGGGGGGTTGACCCTTACTTTGGCGGCCGCAAAGGATAAGGCTCACATGGGCCATCATTTTAATCCATTCCTCTCGATTTGCGTGCCCATGAGTGAAATCTCGAGCCAAATTTATTTCAGGTCCGGTTTTTGGCGCGAAAAATTTATCGGATACGACAAATAGTGCTAAAACGAGTGTTTTTCGGCTAATTTATTGTAAATTTAGAAAAACCTACTATTTGTTTGAAAAATCAAAAAATATTTTCACGGATCGCTTAAAACATTTCAAATAAGTGTTTGGTAAGTCTTTTTCGGCTTAACGGCTGATACAATGCTTGTTTTGATATTAACGATTGCGTTTAAGCTTATAGCGTATCGATAAACGAAACCTTTTTCGTTTTAAGAGTTTTAAACGTACTGGGGCCTAAATATCAATATGTTAGCCTCTATAACATATATATAACTCGTATATGACCCCTCAGTATGTATACGGGTCATAATTAGTATCGGTCGGTTACTCATTTAAGCACTACGAATTAACCGATTTATCGTTTACTTGTTACGTAATGAATATAGTGTACCTCGTTTTGTCGCGAATGTCACAGTACTCCCGAGTACGCCTTACCAATAAGTTATTCAACTTACAAAGAGCCGAACAGGATCATAGAAGAACAAGGTTGCTCGTGAGGATTTGTCGAGCAAAGTTTGATAAGTCCAAGAAGATTGAAGTCTACTCGGTGAATATTTTACTTGGTAAAATATTCTCTAAGTAAAGTCTACCCGGAAACTGATTCCGAGTACACTTCTATGTTTACCAAGTCTGAAGGAAGGCCGAGTACACTGCGTACTCGGAGACTGAAGTTTAATGAAAAGCTTACCCGGAAGACTTGTTTTACACTTAGTATATTTTTGAATATGTAAATTGAGTATGTACTATCGGATAGGGTTTCTAGATGGAATGACAGCCTGTCTTAGGTTGGCAGGCCTATAAATAGAAAAATTAGGGCACGCTGCCAATAACACACGGAATAGAGAGGAGATAATGCGAGAGACAGAGTGGATAAGACCGACACATTAATTAAGAGAATATTTTGTGTGTGACGGCTGTCCTAGGATTCCTCCTAAACCCTAATCGATTATCCTTTTGTATGATTAACGTTATATAAATGGAAATCTTTTGAGTGAATCCTTCGTGTGTCTTCGTATATTGAATATTCATTGCAACCATATGTTTATTATTGATTCCGCCTTTAACAAACGGTCATCCTTCTAAATATAGTAACCCGTCATTAACTCTCTTGTCAACACGATTAATTTTGTGTGAGTTATGACATGATTGATTAAGATCCGATTCGAAACGACCATCATATTTTGGGACCTGACAAGTGGTATCAGAGCTTGTTGCTGCTATTTTTAGAAAGATTGTTGCTTATTAAGTTTTGAAGAAGAATGACGTAAGCAGAGCACTGTTCGATTGATTTGTGACGTCAGAGGCTCTGTTCTTCATTTTTCTTCCAGATCTACAAGTTTTAGGTGTTTTCTTTTCCTTATTTCACTTAAAGCTTTGATTTTTATTGTTGAATCTTGTTCTATTCATCTCAGACACCTCAGATCTAAGAATTTATTCTCAGATCTGATTATTTTACTCTATTTTTGATAAAAGCTTAACTTTTGTTTTAAGAAAATGTGTGGATATGAGGAACAAGAGGTGTCTACTAATAAGATACCTATATTGTATGGTCAGGAGAACTTTACCAAGTGGAAAGTGCTTTTTGAGGCTGCTGTTTGTTATAATGATGTGGATATGTGGAATTCTATCAAGAATGGACCACAAGCTGCGGTTGAAGAAGGTGCTAATGCAAACGCTATTGCTGCTGTTAGAGAGAGAATGAGAAAGGTTGATGACAGGGCATTGGCTATGCTCAAACTTGGTCTGTCTTGGGAAATCCTCACAAAGGTTGCACATCATCAAACTGCTAAGGCAATGTATGATGCAATCCTTGAGATGTATGAAGGGAACACTGAATTGAAGAACATTAAGAAGCAAAGACTGAAGCAACAGTTAGAAAGATTCAAGTATAGAGATGGTGAAAGGTTGAAGTCAATACTAGAATGTTTTCTGAGTATTGTGAATGAGTTGAGAACACCTGACTATGTAATGACTGACTTTGATTTAAATACAAAGTTGCTCAACTCAATGCCAAAAGAATGGTATACTGCTTGCAAATTCATCCTTCAAAAGCAAAATATCAATGAATTGAAATTGGATGATGTAGTATGTTTTCTTCAAGCTGCTGAACTTGAAATGATTGAGAATGAAATGATCAAGGAAGATAAACCAAGTTTCAATGTGTCAAATGTTTTAATTGCTCCAATGGGGAATCTTACAACAAAGAATCAACAACAAATTCCCATCATTGAAGAACCAAGTGATCACAACAATGAGACTGCTAGGTCTTTCATTGGAGGTGGTTCAAGCAATCAAAGTGGTCAACAGAGATTTAATGTTCAATTGATTGATGATGATTCAGTTTCTGTGGGAAATGGAAATGCTAAAATTGCTGGTGCAGGGCATGTTCAAGGGAGTGAGGCACAAGCCCTAATGTCTATGTTCACTGAGTCCTACCATGCATTTGTGGCCAAAAACATGATTCACTCAAGTGTAGTGCAGGATGATTTGGAACAAATAGATGCTGATGACCTTGAAGACATGGATCTCAAATGGCAAGCTGCAATGTTGGCATTAAGAAGCAAGAGACTGTACAACAGAACTTGTAGATCACTAATTTCTGGTCCAAATAAGAGAATAGGATTTGATAAGTCCAAGGTTATCTGCTACAACTGTCAACCGCCTGGACACTTTGCAAGAGAGTGCAATTTGCCAAGGAACTTTCAAGTCAATCAGTTCCAACAGCCTAGAAACCAACAACAATACCAGCAGAATGTGTATAGAAACAACAACCAGCAGAACTTCAACTTTAACCAAGGATTCAATCCCAACAACAACAACTTCCATCCAAACAACAACTTCAATCCCAATTTTAATAACCACTATCAGCCTCAGATGAACAACCAGCAGGGAATGAATCATAATCAAGTATATCAAATGAACAACAATCAGAATCAAGCTGTTCAAATCCCTGCAACTCAAAACATTCCAGCAAACCAAAATCAACCAAGAAATCAAGGCAATGTGGCAGTAACTACTCAGCATGAGGGAAGCTTTGACTGGAGTAACCATGAGGAAGATATAGCAGATGATATCAGAAGAGCTAATGTGGCATTCATGGCCATAGACTCTGCATCTTCATCTAAGGTACATTCTGATCCGAATGCTGATTTACCTAAACTTGTCAATGAATTAAAAGAAAAGATTGGTAAGTTGGAAAGTGAGTGTTTTAAGAAGCAAAGCATTATCAATGCTTATGAGGCAAGTGAGATTGTTAGTGAGGAAAGAATGAAAAGTTTGGAAGAGGATTGTATGAATAGCTATAGAGCTCAGACAAGATTCACAACAGAAATCAGTGGGTTGAAGAAGATGGTGATTGATGAAAAGGTGCTGAATACAAAGCTGCAAACTGAAAATGAATTCCTAAAGAACTTAGTTTCAACTGGAAACATTTGTAGAATTCTGAATAAAGTAAAAGAAGATGAAAAGTACAAGGCTGTTCCACCACCATTCAACAACAACTTTATGCCTAAAGTTGACAAAGAAAAGAGAAGTGCTTATCTACAACAATTCAAAGATGTGTTTCAAGACAAAGAAGATGTTGCAGATTTGTACAAAAATGTTGAGGTGAGTGAAGATGGTGAATTTGTTATGAAGAAAGAAATGAAAGAGGAAAAGTCAATTGGAGTTCAAGTCTCTGAAGATGACTTTGATTCAGATGAATTAGATCAAGATGATCTAAGTGATTTGAGTGATCAAATCACTGAAAAAGAAATTCAAGCTACTGAAAAAGGAAGAAAATATAAAAAGCCTGAATCTGTTGATCAACTTCTAATGTATCCTCCAGTTACACATAAAATGAAAAGAATGAATGAGCAAATTAAGAGAGAACATGTTTCGTTTGACATTGGTGAAAAGAAGAATGTGAATTACAATGCTGTCAGAAAAGTTTTTGGAGAAGTTAGAAAAGAACAAGAAAAAGAAGGTAAATAAGAAAGAAATGGATATAGAATATTTTACTCCCATTTATCCTATCTTTTCAAGTGTTGAAGACTTTGATGTGGGAGAGGTAGAGACTGTTGAGGAATATGAAAGAAGGAAGTCAAGATATAGAGAGAATGAAGATGATCAACCACTAAACTTAAAAAAGGTTGTCTTTGTTAAAGGGAATGTGGAAAGAAATGACATTAGAATGGCTGAGTTTGTACCATTCTCAATTGATTATGACAATCTGAAAAACAAAAAGACAATTGGTGTAAGAGAGCCCAAACCAAGTGAACGATTCAGGAAACCACAAGAACATGAGATGTTCAAAAGAAAGGTGTGGTGTAGAAAGTGTGATGAATATGGACACCATACTGATTCATGTAATGAGAGACTCAAGTTTCAGCCATTCCATGTCCCAAAGGAACAAAGTTTGGTCAAGACTTTGTTTTGTACAAAGAGAAGTATGCAATGTATTTGGGAAAGGGAAAAGTGAATAGAAAAGAGATAAGAGTTGAAGTGAAGCGTGAGACAAAGAAGAAGATGCATATGACTGAAAATGGGAAAAGAAGTAAATCACCTCAGAAGCAAAAGCAGGTGAAAAGGGAAAACCAGTCATTGAAATTCACCAAGAATACACATTCAGTCAAGTCTGATGAGTCACAAGAATCATCAGGCAGTGAGAATTCAAAAAGAAAAGCTGTATATCAAAGAAAGAAACAAGCTGTACTCACTGGTGATGAAAAGTTCTTGTTGAAACATGGATATGAACCACAAGGTTTCACATGGAAACCCAGACCTGGAGCTAAAGTTGAAGCTGTAACTGATGTAAGAGACTTCTCAGAATCTAAGGACTATGTCTTACAAGAAAAGAGAACTGCCTCAGTTGAGCTTGACAATTCAGCTTCACTTGTCAAGACACCAAGATAGTGTGGGTATGAAACTGACCATTCAGACAACTTGGAGATCACTCATGAAGATCCTGAACCTACTACACTCATTTCCCAAGCTGCCACTAAAATTGACACTGATAAGTTGCAAGTTGAAGAAGCTTGCATCTCATCACTAAACTAATCAAATTTCTCTTTGTACAGGAACAGGACACTCCATTGAATGATATATGGTATATGGATAGTGGTTGTTCTAGGCACATGACTTGTGACAAGAGGTCACTTGTGAATTATGTAGAGAAGTATGAGGGTCCAGTTGCCTTTGGGAGTGATGAAAATGGAGGAAAGATTGTGGGTAAAGGGATATTGACAAATGGGAAGGTGTCTTTTGACAATTTCTTTCATGTTGTGGGACTACAATACAATTTGTTGAGTATATCTCAAATGTGTGATAAGGGTTACAAAGTCAGTTTTGATGATTCTCATTGTTTCATCTTAAAACCTGAGTTTGTGATCCCACCTGAGATGATTATGATGATGGCACCAAGAAATGGCAACTTGTATGAGTTGAATATGAAAGATGCTATTTCAAGAGGTGGTGCATGTTTTGTGTCCAAAGCCACTGAAAATGAGTCTAAATTGTGGCATAGGAAGTTGTGTCATGTGAACTTAAAGAATATGAATAGACTGGTCAAGGGTGAACATGTGATTGGTTTACCTACAAGAGAATTTAAGTCAGATGATCATTATGAGTCATGTCAGAAGGGAAAACAACACAAGTCTACTCATAAGACAAAGCTCATCAATTCAATTGGTCAATCTCTTGAGTTACTCCACTTGGATCTTTTTGGTCCTGTGAGTGTACCAAGTATTGGAAAGAAAAGATACTGTTTGGTGATCATTGATGACTACTCAAGATATACTTGGGTTTATTTCCTAAGTACCAAAGATGAGACTGCTGAGTTGATTAAAGGATGTGTCACAATGATTGAAAACAAGCTGAATAAGAAAGTGAAGATGCTGAGAAGTGACAATGGTACTGAGTTCAAGAATGGAGTTATGGAAGAATTTTGTGCTATGAAAGGAATACTTCAACAATTTTCAGCTCCAAGAACTCCTGAACAAAATGGTGTTGCAGAAAGGAGAAACAGAACACTAATAGAAGCTGCAAGAACCATGTTGGCTGATGCTAACTTACTTGTCACATTCTGGGCTGAAGCAATCAACACTGCTTGTTATGTTCAGAACAGAGTGCTTGTGAACAAAAGGCATGATAAAACTCCATATGAGATTTTCAACAATAGAAAGCCTTACATCAAGTTCTTCAAGCCCTTTGGCTGCAAATGTTTCTTACTGAACACCAGAGACTATTTGAACAAGTTTCAAACTAAGTCACTAGACTGTTTCTTTGTTGGATATTCTACTCACTCAAAGGCTTACAGAGTTTATGTGAAAGATCACATGAGTGTAATAGAGTCATCTGACATTATTTTTAATGAGAATCAATTCAACACAGTCAGTGGTGCAACATGGCTGTTTGATCATGAAAAATTGATAAAGTCATTCAAGATTTATTCTGAAGACTTTGGTGAAACATTCTACAAGATCAGTGTACTTGAAGAAAATAAGAAGAAAGAACTAGACTTGGAAGAATTGTGGAAGAAAGTTGCTAGAACAGAAAAAGAATACACTTTTGTGAATAGCTCCACAAACAATGACATTGAACAAGATCAGGAAATGACAAGTCAAGATAGTACTGATGTACAAAATGATCATATTCATAATGGGAGTGACACATGCAACAAAACAAATGATGAAGAAGCTGCAACAACAGCAAGATTCCTAGACTTGTTTCAAAGTTTGAATCTGGGAAACAATGGTGCATCCACTTCAAGACAAACCAATGATGAAGCACCAGAGTTTCATGATGCAGAAGCTGATTTGATCATTGAAGAACCTGAAATCAATGAAAAAAATCTTGACATAAATTTGTCTACAAATATGATAATACAAACTCCTACTGTTGAAAAGAATCATCCTGCTGGAAATATCATTGGTGACCTGCATGAAAGAGTAACAAGGAGTCATTCTGAGATAGCTAACATATGTCTGTACTCTTGCTTTCTATCCCAATTAGAACCAAAGAATATTGCTCAAGCTTTAAAAGACAATAGTTGGGTAGAGGCAATGCAAGAGGAATTGGCCCAGTTCAGAGATTTACATGTATGGGATCTTGTAGACAAGCCACATGACAGATATGCAATAGGAACCAAATGGGTGTTCAGAAATAAAAGGGATGAAAGGGGTTTGGTGATTAAGAACAAAGCAAGACTTGTAGCACTGGGATGTCTTCAAAAGGAAGGGATAGACTTTGAGGAAGTGTTTGCACCAGTTGCAAGACTGGAAGCCATAAGGACTTTTCTTGCATATGCTGCCTCAAAGAACATTAAAGTATTCCAGCTTGATGTCAAATCTGCATTCCTTAATGGAAAGTTTGATGAAGAAGTGTATGTGACTCAACCACCAGGCTTTGAGGATCCCATGTATCCAAACAGGGTGTATAAGCTAAACAAAGCCCTTTATGGTTTACATCAGGCTCCTAGAGCATGGTATGATGAGTTATCAACTCATTTACTTGAAAATGGCTTCACAAGGGGAGTCATAGACAAGACACTCTTCTACAAAAGACAAGGGTCAGATTTGCTGCTTGTACAAGTCTATGTTGATGATATCATCTTTGGATCTACAAATGAAAATATGTGTTTGGAGTTTGAAGAGGTGATGAAGTCCAAGTACAGCATGAGTTCCATGGGTGAAATGAATTTCTTTCTGGGATTACAAGTTCAACAAAAGGATGAAGGAATCTTCATTCACCAAGCTAAGTATGCGCAGGACATTCTAAATAAGTTCAACTGTCATGATTACAAGGCTGCGTCAACTCCAATGGACACCAAAGAAAAGATGATAGCTGATGAAAAGGGGGAGCCTGTTGATGAACATGAATACAGAGCCAAGATTGGATCACTGATGTATCTGACTGCAACAAGACCAGATATCATGTTTGCTGTGTGTGTATGTGCTAGGTTCCAATCAAATCCAAAAGTCTCCCACATGAATGCTGTGAAAAGAATATTCAGATATTTGAAGGGAAGACCAGACTTAGGAATTTGGTATCCTAAGAACCAATCCTTTGATCTGATTGCATACACAGACAGTGATTATGATGGATGCAATATGAGTAGAAAGTCAACATTAGGGGGATGCCAGTTTTTAGGTGAAAGGCTAGTGTCATGGCAATGCAAGAAACAGACCACTGTGTCAATCTCCACTGCAGAAGCTGAATATGTTGCTGCATCTACCTGCTGTGCACAAGTTCTCTGGATTCAGAATCAGATGTTGGACTATGGTTTGAACTTTCTAAACACCCCTATTCTGATTGATAATAATGCTGCATATTTTACTGTTAAGAATCTTGTGCAACATTCTAAGAGTAAGCATATTGAAATCAGACATCACTTCATCAGAGATTGTAGTGAAAAGGGTTTGATTGAAATGCAAAGAGTTGATACAAGTGATAATCTGGCTGACCTATTCACCAAACCACTTGATAGAACTAGGTTCAACTTTCTGTTGAAAGCCCTGGGGATGATCAACTCTGATGAAATCTGATTAAGGATGTGTGCTTAGTTGTGTACCTCTATGAGCTACTTGAATATTTTAAAAGAGGTCACACATGCTGAATATGTTGCTGAATATGTTGCTGAATATGTTGTTTAATATGTTTTGATTATGTCACTGCTTTGATGTTAACTGATATGTACTTGAGTGACTACTTGTGCAATTTGGTTGATTTTGATGATAATACTTGACTATCTTGTTAACTGATCTGATGTTATGATAAGTAATTAGATCTGTTTAGGTGAGATTAATTGCTTATATAATGTCATGAGTAATCACATATTTATGATTACTTGAATATGATCCTAATCTGATCTTCTGAAGTTGTTAAGGTAGAATAGACATTGAATGAGATTACAGTCTGTTTTTCTTAATGATGATAGAATGATTAAGATTTGAGTATGAGATGCAACTGTTTGTGTCAAAATGTGTTTTATGTCAAAATTATGTGATTCAATGAAATTTTTAATGAATTTTGCATAAATACTAGATTTTGGTCAAAACATGAGCATGTTGATTAATGGTGTAGAGATATGATAAGATTATTCAGTTCAAGCTTTTAAGAAGCTTAAAAGAAGGATTTTTAAAGGGAAAGATCTCAAACTGTTGTTTTTGCTGAAAATTATGTCATTTGCCCAGTTGAAAGGACATGCACTTGTGTATGTTTGGTCCTTAAATCTCTATAGATTCAAAGGATAGCCATTGACCTGAAAACTGAATGCATTTGGGGCAATTATGACTTGTTTCTTATTCCTTCACTTAAAACTATGTCAATAACTCTGACTTTGACAGGACATATATTCACATGTATTTTTGGTCCTGTTGATCACCTTTGGTCAATACAGGTTAGCCATTAACCTGACAATGAAGAGGTATTGGGGTGATTGAATATTAAACTGTATATTTGGGAAATGATAGTACATTGACTGCTTAGCTAATCATATGGAATTAATAGGCTATAAAAGGCCTTAGTATAGTCATTAACATGTATGGTTACTTTCCCATGATGATGTAAAATCTAAGGTGATATAAACATAATGAATATGCTAATCTTTATGTGGAGATGCATAGTTGTTTTGCATGTCTCAAGATAGATCTCTCCGAATGATATGGCAGAAAAGTGATTACCCAGTCATACACAAGCCTGTTGTTATTTGGTCAACCAAAATGAAACATTTTTTATATGACAAAGAACATGCTTTAAGAAAATTTGAGAAAATATCAAAAACAAGGGGAATAATGAATAAATCAACCAAAGTTGATAAATGTTTTAAATATTTTATCAAACAAGAGGGTTACAACAAGAACTACAAAGATGTTGGCAAAATCTGTCTCATCTTGAATGAAAGGCATGTTGCTAACTGTAAGTCCAACGTTCAGCCTCTATATATGTTTGAATCTAAAAAATACAATAAGTTCTGTCATACAAAAACTATTTTTGGCCAAATACAGGTGGTTGGAGTCAAATTGGGGTGATCTGGGGAAAGCCAAATAAGCTTTGAGAAGAGATATGAGGCATCATAGCACAGTGTTGACCATTATTGCATTATGCTCAAATTGAATCTTAATCATATCACCAAAGGGATGAAATCATGCTAAATTTATACCTGCTGTTAACCTATCTAAGTTGTCATAATAATGCTGAGAGTGAAGTAATGAGATAGCTACTTAGTCAATATGATCCCATTCCTGAGATCTTTTCAGTTTATAAAAGAATTTGTTTTGAAGTGAAGTATAACTGAAATTTGATCTCTTAATGCATCATTTGCTCTTAAACTATGTTCTGAAATGATACATAACTTAGAAAGGTCTTTGAAAAGTGGTTTAAGTCAAAAAGTGTTGCATTTTGCCTAAAATAGCTGAATATGTAAGTTCGAGTAATGTTGGATGATTTCCAACCTTCTCGAGCACAAACTGTTTGAATATGTATTTTCGGGTAAGGTTATTGAATTATAACCTTTCCGAGTACAGAACAGTTGATTATGTGTGAATATGTTGTTTCGGGTAAGGTTTGACAACTTTCAACCTTTCCGAGTAAGCTTAGTCATTTTTGACTAACACTATGATTTTCGGCCATGCTTTGAAATGTTTGCACTATTGCACTCACTTTCCGAGCAAGCTTGAAGTCTTGAGATGATTATGTGTTGAAATAGCTAACTGTCAACAAGAAATTCTTGTTTCGAGTAAGCTATGCATGTTATATGTTAGCTTCAAGTAAGCTATGCATGTTATATGCTGATTGTGTTGTCAAGCAAACTTTGTGCACTTAAGTGAGTGTACCGAGTAAGCTTTGAGTGAATATGCTGTTAGGAAAGACTTGTTAATCTTTCCGGGCACGCTTAAATGTTACTGTTTAAGTTTGTCATTTTCGGGTATGGTTTGATATGACAAGTTCCCTCGAGCAAGGGCATACCTGATGTTTGAATGTGTTTATCCTAGCAAGCTTTATGCTAACTTAGGATTTTCGAGCAAGCTTCATGAAATTTTAGACTATGGCAAACTTAACTGTTTATGTGTTCAATTTCATTCCAAGCATGCTCTGTGACATTTGTGTTTATGATTTCTTTGAAATTACAAGTGTTTTCGGGCAAACTTTGTTTTCCGAGCACACTTTATATATCGGGTACACTTGTGTTCCTTTAATATACTTGGTAATTTTCAAAACCCAACTTTCCGAGTACACTGTCTACTAGAATTTGGTTTCGAGCACACTTTTTACTATAGGAAAGTTATTCGAGTATAATTAGTACAAGATTATTGTCCGAGCACACTTTACATTTGAAAGAATGCTCGAGCACAATTTTCATACAAGCATACTTGAAAGAATGCATTGATTGAATATGTGAGTTAGTATGATGAAATTGTTTAGACTCATACTTGAATGAATACGTTGTTTGACTATGTTAGTGATTGTGATTTTTAGGGTTCATGCTAGATAAGTTTTAATTTGAATTTGAGAAATTTTTGGGAGGATCTTAATTGATTCTTAGTAAGAATGTTTATTTGATAACTATATTTGATTATTTGTCTTGCGATTTATTTCTCAAGAAATCAAGTATTTCGGGTAAGCTTTCTTCATTATATCTTAACTTTAAATTAATTTACTTGATCGAGCAAGGTTGGAAAAGAGAAGTATTCGTGCAAACTTTATATTCAAAATGAAAATCTTTTCGAGTAAAGTTTGACCGAGTAAAGCTGTTAGTGGAAGAAGATCGAGTAGACTTTGGTTAAATTAAATTTTCGAGTAAGGTCTTATGATTTTAAATGAGATTAAATGTTTTTAATATATCAAGTGGATAATGTTACTGGTTGACAGCTAGTAATTCACAAAAAGACAAAAAGCATTTAAAACCCACTTTCAAAATGTATAAAAGAGGGACTTAGGCAAATTTCTTCTACATTATTTCCCTCTATCTCTCTCCTTCCACTGCAAATCTCTCTTACTTAGAAAATTAACCGACTTATCGAATTCAAGATTAATCCAAACCCTAATTTTTATCAGCCACTTATTTCCGACTCGGTAAGCATGAAATTTTATGTTTTCCGATCACGATTAGATTGTGATTGTGACTTGATTATGTATTCGAGTACTAACACTCTGTTTATGTGTTTAGGTTATTAATTTGTCGAAGATCAGGTTCTTAAATATTTTTTATCTTTCTTCTTCATTTTTATAACTAGAAATTGTCTAAAGTTTTAAACTTTATGTCTAATTTCACTTTGAATATGTTTGTTTATGTTTTACAGATATGGCAGACAACGAGCCGAAGTATGTGTTTGATCCAAAACACAATATGTGCGCACTACTTCAAGTAACACCAGAGAATGAACCGATGGCTCGGATGATCCTATGGATGGCACGGTCAAACATTTGCTTTGCACTAACTGAATGCTCGATTATCTACAGAAATCACTCTTTGGATTTCTGGAGATCAGCAGAGCTTGTTGAAGAAGGTAATGAAAGATGAATCGAGGCGACCGTGGCCAGACAAGAGATTCAGATTACTGAAAGGATGATAAGAAGGTGTTTAAGACTGAATGACGATGATCACAATCACATCAGCTTCGATACAAAGCATCTGTTGAAGATTTTCAGAGAAACAATGGGGTATCAAGGAAATGTCCATGAGGGACAGTTTCAGAAGGGTTTATTTCCGATGCTGTACAGATTTCTGATTCACCACATTATTCATGGATTTGCTCCAAGAAAGGGATCATGGACTCTAATGAGCCTTGATCTAGCAAATTTCAGTTATATTTCTCTTCAAAACATTTTCTTCCATTTTCTGAAAAGATCTCAAGAATGGGATCATATTGACTAAGTAGCTATCTCAATACTTCACTCTCAGCATTATTATGACAACTTAGATAGGTTAACAGCAGGTATAAACTTAGCATGAATTTCATCTCTTTGGTGATATGATTTAGGTTCATTTAAAGCATAATGCATTAATGGTCAACACTGTGCAATGATGCCTCATATCTCTTCTCAAAGCTTATTTGGCTTTCCCCAGATCACCCCAATTTGACTCCAACCTCCTGTATTTGGTCAAAAATATTTTTGTATGACAGAACTTATTGTATTTTTGTATTTTTTAGATTCAAACATATCTAGAGGTTGAACATTGGACTTACAGTTAGATGCATGTCTTTCATTCAAGATGAGACTGTTTTTGCCAACATCTTTGTAGTTCTAGTTGTAACCCTCTTGTTTGATAAAATATTTAAAACACTTATCAACTTTTGGTTGATTAATTCATTCTTCCCCTTGTTTTTGATATTTTCTCAAATTTTCTTAAAGTATGTTCCTTGTCATATTTAAAGATGTTTCATTTTTGGTTGACCAAATAACAACAGGCTCGTGTATGACTGGGTAATCACTTTTCTGCCTATCATTCGGAGAGATTTATCTTGAGACATGCAAAACAACTATGCATCTCCATATAAAGATTAGCATATTCATTATGTTTATATCACCTTAGATTTTACATCATCATGGGAAAGCAACCATACATGT
This sequence comes from Bidens hawaiensis, assembly GCF_021521415.1. Lineage (NCBI taxonomy): Eukaryota > Viridiplantae > Streptophyta > Magnoliopsida > Asterales > Asteraceae > Bidens > Bidens hawaiensis. Next base: position 1,383,529 of record NW_027491099.1, read on the forward strand.
TAAGTACTATACTAAGGTCTTTTTAGCCTATTAATTCCATATGATCAGCTAAGTAGTCAATGTACTATCATTTCCCATTAAATACAGTTTAATATTCAATCACCCCAATATCTCTTTATTGTCAGGTTAATGGCTATCCTGTTTGACCAAAAGTGGTCAACAGGACCAAACATACATGTGAATAAATGTCCTTTCAAAGTCAGAGCTATGGACATAGTTTTAAGTAAAGGAATAAGAAACAAGTCATAATTGCCCCAAATGCATTCAGTTTTCAGGTCAATGGCTATCCTTTGAATGTATAGACTGTAAGGCCCCGAACCCGGTAGCCCTACTTTAGCGTCGGATTTACTCATAAACACAGTCCTTCAAATCAGAGTTTATTAAAACTTTTCGCGGAATATAAAACATCAATCATTTGTTACAAAACATTAAATCTTTTCTTTGATACCATAACACCAAACTTTATATCCAAAACATTTTTACTTCTTTCTTCAGATGCCAGCCGTTCAATCCATGCCATGCGTCATCCTCTCGCTAGCTCTGTAATCGGCTCACCTGCGTGCATACTAAAAGTCAGCTACGCTGAGTGAGTTCTAGTTAATCAGGCAACATACAATCCATTCCCATATGTTACTTCCCGTATCCGAAGACACATATTACTACCTTAACCTTGTATAAATATCCATAGGAGGATCGTCACGTAATATCTATTAAAAGAACCATTACCATTACCCTACCATATATAATTTCCATAGGAGGAACACTATACTTTCCATAGAAGGAACACTTTACTATCCACAAAAGGAACACTATACCTTCCATAAAAGGAACACTATACTCTCAATAAAAGGAACACTATACTTTCCATAAAAGGAACACTATACCTTCCATAAAAGGAACACTATACTTTCCATAAAAGGAACTCTATACTTTATTATTTAATATCCATGTAAGGAGCTAGTCACTTCCCTCGACGATACGTGCAATATCCGAAGATCGTTCACGTACCGGCAAGCAATCATTCATCTATTTCACATTATCCATATAAGGCATACACATAAAATTTATATCCTTTCGTTCATACTTTCTTACTTTCTTTAGTATTATCTTACTTCCATATCTTACGTTATAAAGAGCATTACGCCCTACGTTCCTCGAGTATTACTAGGGCTCGGTACCCTCTTCGTAACCATACAACCATACGTTATCATTTCTTTCTTCTATTATCTCTATCATGTTCATACACATAAACATACATAACATACTTACCTTATTCTTAGCGCTGCAACCTAACAGTACGTGCAATATCCGAAGATCGTTCACGTACCATCAAGTAATCATTCATACATTTCACATTATTCACATAAGGCATACACTTATCTCTTAGGATAAGCGTATTAACAAACATATTGAGTATGCACACAGCCCCGAAAACGTAACACATAAATGGGGCTAGAAACTCACCTGAATTCTGCTTCTTTTTCTGATAGCTGTAAATCCCTTCTCTATCTGAGCTCGGCTGACTGTACAAGTTACACGTATCAATACTCGTTTGATCTAATCTGGTGGCCTAGTATTAGCTTACTTTAACTTATCGCTTTATAATTTATTTTCTAATCAAACTTGGCTTTAGGCGAAGTTAACCATCGGGCGAACTTAGCTCTAGGCGAAGTTAACCTTAGGCGAACTTAGCTGTAGGCGAAGTTGCCAACTAGGCGAACTTAGCTTTACAGCGAAGTTGCCATCAGGCGAACTTGGCTTTAGGCGAAGTTAAACCTCAGGCGAACTTATCATCAGGCGAACTTAGCTTGCAGGCGAAGTTCATCAGGCGAACTTAGCTTGCAGGCGAAGTTCATCGCTTGAAGGCGAAGTTGCCCAGATGAAGGCGAAGTTGCCCAGATGTCCGCTGTTTCGGTTTCTGATCAACTTTTCGGGCGATTTTAACACCCTTGTTAAGGTTCAATACCACCCACTACACTTCCCGACCATTTTCGGTCGTTTATACACTAAAAGCTCGGATCTTTAAACTTCCAAGATCAAGAATCATACCTTTTGAGCTTGTTTGGATCTCGTTTATCTTGGTATCACCACTAATCTTTCTCTCTTACCCGGACCTCGCTCGATCCTTCCTTCTTTCTCGGCCCGGCCGGCGGCGGTTTTGGGTGCTTGGTGTGTGTGTATGTGTGTGTTTAGGAGAGTGGGGGGAAAATGAAGATATTTTGGGATTTTGCGGGTATTTATATCCCTGAAATCCCATTCTCATTTAACCCATCTCAATTAATCCAAATCCATAACCAACGTCCATTACCCGACACTAGCCCGACCCATACCAACTCCTATTCTTTTATTTATTTCCTGATAACCCGAGTAAACTTTCCCTCTATTATTAAGTAATATAATTAATATTACTTTGAAATTTCGGGATGTTACAAGTCTTCCCTCCTTAAAGAGGTTTCGTCCCCGAAACCTAACTTATTCCCTATAAAAGGAAAACTTCTTATATTTACACGCTTTATTTAATCGCCTTCGCTTTCTGAGTTATCCTTCTTACTCCTGACTTTGCTGCCATCGAATGGTGGTCATGTGTTTTAGCTATTTAAGGTAGCTCGTCCATGAGACCCTCGATGTACCAAGACTCATCTCATCCTTCAGTGCACTCTCTTGCCAAATGGCCTGTCTTGCCACATTTGTAACATGCTGGCTTCGCACCGCACTCATTAGCATAATGCCCTACCTTTCCGCACTTATAACAGGCATTCGACCCCATTCTGCATTCTCCACCAAGAGCCTTTCCACATTTGAGACAAACATCAGAATTTCTACCCCACTTGCACTCACCACCATGCATCTTTCCGCAGGTCTTACACGATCTCTTCTCCCACACTTTCTGCTTCTTATCTTTGGGGTTCCATAACTGAGTACCGGGTCGTTTAGCAGGAGCGACCCATTTCTTCTCCTTCTTCTCGTCTCCCACCACCACGTGATCCGCAGCCAAGTCTGCATAGACCATTTCTGCGAGTTCGACAGCAGAATCGAAAGTAGCAGGTTTACTTGTCCTGACTAACATGCGGACTCTCTGTGGTAATCCCCTCACGTAACACTTGATTCTATTCTAAAAGGGAAAATACAAACATCATCACTCAAGGAACTATTTAGTACAAGGATAGCAAGGCTAACAGGTAATAACAGTGGCCAGCTGTGACTAGCTGATCACGTTGCTTTCCGTGTCTATTCGCTTCCCTTTATGAGTCCATTTGTGCTGGTTCTACTTAAGCAGTTAGTCAAATCAAACAATCAATTACTTCTATCCTTATCGTTCACGTATCCTTTCTTTCTCATTAACATATATCATTTAATCATACACCTTACCTTTACTGATTTTTGCTTGAGCGACACATGGCATTCTTGAACTGGCATCTTCTTTCTTTTCTTACTTAAATCCCATTCTCTGTTCGAGTCTAAGCATGTAGGATGCTTAAATCTCTCGAACTTATGCTCCGATACCAACTTGTAAGGCCCCGAACCCGGTAGCCCTACTTTAGCGTCGGATTTACTCATAAACACAGTCCTTCAAATCAGAGTTTATTAAAACTTTTCGCGGAATATAAAACATCAATCATTTGTTACAAAACATTAAATCTTTTCTTTGATACCATAACACCAAACTTTATATCCAAAACATTTTTACTTCTTTCTTCAGATGCCAGCCGTTCAATCCATGCCATGCGTCATCCTCTCGCTAGCTCTGTAATCGGCTCACCTGCGTGCATACTAAAAGTCAGCTACGCTGAGTGAGTTCTAGTTAATCAGGCAACATACAATCCATTCCCATATATTACTTCCCGTATCCGAAGACACATATTACTACCTTAACCTTGTATAAATATCCATAGGAGGATCGTCACGTAATATCTATTAAAAGAACCATTACCATTACCCTACCATATATAATTTCCATAGGAGGAACACTATACTTTCCATAGAAGGAACACTTTACTATCCATAAAAGGAACACTATACCTTCCATAAAAGGAACACTATACCTTCCATAAAAGGAACACTATACTCTCCATAAAAGGAACACTATACTTTCCATAAAAGGAACACTATACCTTCCATAAAAGGAACACTATACTTTCCATAAAAGGAACTCTATACTTTATTATTTAATATCCATGTAAGGAGCTAGTCACTTCCCTCGACGATACGTGCAATATCCGAAGATCGTTCACGTACCGGCAAGCAATCATTCATCTATTTCACATTATCCATATAAGGCATACACATAAAATTTATATCCTTTCGTTCATACTTTCTTACTTTCTTTAGTATTATCTTACTTCCATATCTTACGTTATAAAGAGCATTACGCCCTACGTTCCTCGAGTATTACTAGGGCTCGGTACCCTCTTCGTAACCATACAACCATACGTTATCATTTCTTTCTTCTATTATCTCTATCATGTTCATACACATAAACATACATAACATACTTACCTTATTCGTAGCGCTGCAACCTAACAGTACGTGCAATATCCGAAGATCGTTCACGTACCATCAAGTAATCATTCATACATTTCACATTATTCACAAAAGGCATACACTTATCTCTTAGGTTAAGCGTATTAACAAACATATTGAGTATGCACACAGCCCCGAAAACGTAACACATAAATGGGGCTAGAAACTCACCTGAATTCTGCTTCTTTTTCTGATAGCTGTAAATCCCTTCTCTATCTGAGCTCGGCTGACTGTACAAGTTACACGTATCAATACTCGTCTGATCTAATCTGGTGGCCTAGTATTAGCTTACTTTAACTTATCGCTTTATAATTTATTTTCTAATCAAACTTGGCTTTAGGCGAAGTTAACCATCGGGCGAACTTAGCTCTAGGCGAAGTTAACCTTAGGCGAACTTAGCTGTAGGCGAAGTTGCCAGCTAGGCGAACTTAGCTTTACAGCGAAGTTGCCATCAGGCGAACTTGGCTTTAGGCGAAGTTAAACCTCAGGCGAACTTATCATCAGGCGAACTTAGCTTGCAGGCGAAGTTCATCAGGCGAACTTAGCTTGCAGGCGAAGTTCATTGCTTGAAGGCGAAGTTGCCCAGATGAAGGCGAAGTTGCCCAGATGTCCGCTGTTTCGGTTTCTGATCAACTTTTCGGGCGATTTTAACACCCTTGTTAAGGTTCAATACCACCCACTACACTTCCCGACCATTTTCGGTCGTTTATACACTAAAAGCTCGGATCTTTAAACTTCCAAGATCAAGAATCATACCTTTTGAGCTTGTTTGGATCTCGTTTATCTTGGTATCACCACTAATCTTTCTCTCTTACCCGGACCTCGCTCGATCCTTCCTTCTTTCTCGGCCCGGCCGGCGGCGGTTTTGGGTGCTTGGTGTGTGTGTATGTGTGTGTTTAGGAGAGTGGGGGAAAATGAAGATATTTTGGGATTTTGGGGGTATTTATATCCCTGAAATCCCATTCTCATTTAACCCATCTCAATTAATCCAAATCCATAACCAACGTCCATTACCCGACACTAGCCCGACCCATACCAACTCCTATTCTTTTATTTATTTCCTGATAACCCGAGTAAACTTTCCCTCTATTATTAAGTAATATAATTAATATTACTTTGAAATTTCGGGATGTTACATAGAGATTTAATGACCAAACATACACAAGTGCATGTCCTTCCAACTGGGCAAATGACATAGTTTTCAGCAAAAACAACTTTATGAGATTTTTTTTAAAAAAAAATCCTTCTTTTAAGCTTCTTTAAAGCTTGAACTGAATAATTTTATCATATCTCTACACCATTAATCAACTTGCTCATGTTTTGATCAAAATAAAGTATTTATGCAAAATTCATTATAAAATTCATTAAATCATTTAATTTTGACATAAAACACATTTTGACATAAACAGTTGAATCACATAATCAAATCTAATCATTCTTAACATCATCAAGAAAACAGACTGTACTAACATTCAATGTCTATCTTATCTTAACAACATCAGAAAATTAGATATAGCACATATTCAAGTAACCATAAACATGTGATTACTTATAACATCAGACAAGTATTTAATTTCACCCAAACAGATTAAACTACTTATCATAACATCAGATCAGTTAACATGATAGTAAAGAATTATCATCAATTTCAAAAAAATTGCACAGATATTTACTTAAGCACCTATCAGTTAACTTCAAAACAGTGACATATTCAAAACATATTCAATCAACATGCAGTTGAAACATATTCAATATGTGTAATCTCTAATGAAATAAACAGTTATCTCAGAGAGACACACATACATACAGTTAAGGCACACACATTTAACATACTCAGTAACATACTCAGTAACATACTCAGCAACATACTTCAACAAAACATTCAACATGTGTGACCTCTTCTAAACTCTTCAATTAACACATAGAGGTACACAACCAAGCAAACATCCTTAATCAGATTTCATCAGAGTTGATCATCCCCAGAGCTTTCAAAAGAAAGTTGAACCTGGTTCTGTCAAGTGGTTTGGTGAATAGGTCAGCCAAGTTATCACTTGTATCAACTCTTTGCATTTCAATCAGACCTTTTTCACTGCAATCTCTAATGAAGTGATGTCTGATTTCAATGTGCTTAGTCTTAGAATGTTGCACAAGATTCTTAACAGTAAAATATGCAGCAGTATTATCAATCAGAATATGGGTGTTTAGAAAATTCAAACCATAATCCAGCATCTGATTTTGAATCCATAGAACTTGTGCACAGCAGGCAGATGCAGCAACATATTCAGCTTCTGCAGTGGAGATTAACACAGTGGTCTGTTTCTTGCATTGCCATGACACTAGCATTTCACCTAAAAACTGGCATCCCCCTGATGTTGACTTTCTACTCATATTGCATCCATCATAATCACTGTCTGTGTATGCAATCAGATCAAAGGATTGGTTCTTAGGATACCAAATTCCTAAGTCTGGTCTTCCCTTCAAATATCTGAATATTCTTTTCACAGCATTCATGTGGGAGACTTTTGGATTTGATTGGAACCTAGCACATACACACACAGCAAACATGATATCTGGTCTTGTTGCAGTCAGATACATCAGTGATCCAATCTTGGCTCTGTATTCATGTTCATCTACTGACTCCCCCTTTTCATCAGCAATCATCTTTTCTTTGGTGTTCATTGGAGTTGAAGCAGTCTTGTAATCATGATAGTTGAACTTGTTCAAAATGTCCTGCACATATTTAGTTTGGTGAATGAAGATCCCTTCAGCCTTTTGTAGAACTTGCAGTCCCAGAAAGAAGTTCATTTCACCCATGGAACTCATGCTATACTTGGATTTCATCACCCCTTCAAACTCCAAACACATAATTTCATTTGCAGATCCAAAGATGATATCATCAACATAGACTTGTAAAAGCAACAAATCTGATCACTTTTTTTTGTAGAAGAGTGTCTTGTCAATGGCTCCCCGTGTGAAACCATTTTCAAGTAGATGAGTTGATAGCTCATCATACCATTCTCTAGGAGCCTGATGCAATCCATAAAGGGCTTTGTTTAACTTATACACCCTGTTTGGATACATTGGATCCTCAAAGCCTGGTGGTTGAGCAACATACACCTCTTCATCAATCTTTCCATTTAGAAATGCAGACTTAACATCAAGCTGGAACACTTTAATGTTCTTTGAGGCAGCATATGCAAGAAAAATCCTGATAGCTTCAAGTCTTGCAACTGGTGCAAAGACTTCCTCAAAGTCTATTCCTTCTTCTTGAAGACATCCCAGTGCTACAAGTCTAGCTTTGTTTTTAATCACTAAACCCCTTTCATCCCTTTTGTTTCTGAAAACCCACTTGGTTCCAATTGCATATCTATCATATGGCTTGTCTACAAGATCCCACACATGTAGATCTCTAAACTGTGCCAATTCCTCTTGCATTGCCTCTACCCAACTATTGTCTTTTAAAGCTTGAGCAATGTTCTTTGGTTCTATTTGAGATAGAAAGCAAGAGTACAAACAGATGTTTGCAATCTCAGAATGACTCATTGTAACTCTTTTATGCAAGTCACCAATGATATTTTCAGCAGGATGATTCTTTTCAACAGTAGGAGTTTGTATTATCAAATTTGTAGACAAATTTGTGTCAAGATTTGTTTCATTGAGTTCAGGTTCTTCAATGATCAAATCAGTTTCTTCATCATGAAACTGTGGTGCTACCTCATTGTTTTGTCCTGAAGTAGATGCACCATTGTTTCCTAGATTCAAATTTTGGAATAAGTCTTGAAATCTTTCTGTGGTGACAGCTTCTTCATTTGATTGGTTGCTTGTGTCACTCTCATTCTGAACTTGATCATTCTGTACATTTGGGCTGTCTTGATTGTTCATAGCCTGATCCTGTTCAATGACCTTGCTTGAGGAACTGTTCACAAAAGTTTATTCCTTTTCTTTTCTAGCAACCTTTTTCCACAATTCTTCTAAGTCCAATTCTTTCTTCTTATTCTCTGCAAGTACATTGGTCTTGTAGAATGAATCATCAAAGTCTTCAGAATAAATCTTGAATAACTTTATTAACTTCTCATGATCAAACAGCCATTCTGCACCACTGACTGTGTTGAACTGATTCTCATTAAAAATGATGTCAGAAGACTCTATCACACTCATGTGATCTTTCACATATACTCTGTATGCCTTTGAGTGACTAGAATATCCAATAAAGAAACAATCTAGTGACTTAGTTGAAACTTGTTCAAATAATCTCTAGTGTTCAAAAGAAAACATTTGCAACCAAAGGGCTTGAAAAACTTGATGTAAGGCTTTCTATTATTGAAAATTTCATATGGAGTCTTGATATGCCTTTTGTTTACAAGCACCCTGTTTTGAATATAACATGCTGTATTGATTGCTTCAGCCCAAAAAGTGACAGGCAAATTTGCATCTGCCAACATGGTACTGGTAGCTTCTATCAAAGTTCTGTTTCTTCTTTCTGCCACTCCATTTTGTTCAGGAGTTCTAGGAGCTGAAAATTGTTGAAATATCCCTTTCTGTGTGCAAAATTCTTCCATAACTCCATTCTTGAACTCTGTACCATTGTCACTTCTCATCATCTTGACTTTCTTATTCAGCTTGTTCTCAATCATTATGACACAACCTTTAATCAACTCAGCAGTCTCATCTTTGGTACTTAGGAAATAAACCCAAGTATATATTGAATAGTCATCAATGATCACCAGACAGTATCTCTTCTTTCCAATACTTGGCACACTCACAGGACCAAAGAGATCCATGTGAAGTAACATAAGTGGTTGATCAATTGAATTGATGAGCTTTGTCTTATGAGTAGACTTGTGTTGTTTTCCCTTTTGACATGAGTCACAATGATCATCTAACATGTATTCTCTTGTAGGTAATCCAATTACATGCTCACCTTTGACCAGTCTATTCATGTTCTTCAAGTTTACATGACACAGTTTCCTATGCCACAATTTAGATTCATTTTCAGTGGATTTGGAAACAAAACATGCACCTCCTCTTGAAATGGCTTCTTTCATATTCAACTCATACAAGTTTCCATTTCTTGGTGCCCTCATCATAATCATTTCAGGTGGAATTACAAACTCAGGTTTTAAAATGAAACAGTGTGAATCATCAAAACTAACTTTGTAACCTTTATCACACATTTGTGATATGCTCAGCATATTGTACTGAAGACCTTCAACATGAAATACATTATCAAATGAGACTTTCCCATTTGTTAAGATTCCTTTTCCTACAATCTTTCCACCATTCTCATCACTCCCAAAAGCTACTGGACCTTCATACTTCTCTTCATAGTTGACAAGAGATCTCTTGTCACAAGTCATGTGCCTAGAACAACCACTATTCATATACCATATGTCATTAATAGGAGTGGATTGTTCCTTCACATACAGAGAAAATTTGATTAGTTATGTGATGAAGTGCAAGTCTTATCAACTTGCAGCTCATCAGATTCAGTTTAAGTCACAGCATGGGAAGTAAGTGTTGTTGGTTTAGGATCTTCATGAGCCAATTCTATGTTGTCTGAATGATCGGTTTCATAGTCACACTCTCTTGGAGTTTTGACAAGTGAGGTTGAACACTGGTATTCAGCTGAGTTAGTGACATACTCCTGTATCACATAATCCTTCATCTCAGAGTAGTCTCTTACATCATCAATTTGTTCAGCCTTACTCTCAGTCTTAGGTTTCCAAAGGAAACCATGTGGTTCATATCCATGTCTTAGTAGAAACTTCTCATCACCAGTGAGTTCTGTTGGTTTAATTCTAGAATGTGCATCTTTTCTTCTTGTCTTTTCACTGCTTGATGATCCTTGAGAACCATCAGATTTGACTGATTGAGTATCTTGCTTGATTCTCACAGACTGATAGTTCTTTTTGGTCAATTTCTCATGCCTTTTAGGAGATTTGCTTCTTCTTTCTAGTTCAGTCATTTTCTTGTCAACCCTTGTCTCCTTTTCAGATTTCTTCTTTTCTTTGTTCATGGTTTCATTGCCACACACATTTCCTTTTCCCAAATATTCATCATACTTCTGTTTGTACAGGACAAAGTCTTGACCATACTTTGTTCCATCTGGTACATGAAATGGTTTGAATTTGGATCTTTCATTACATGAATCTGTGTGGTGACCATATTCATCACACCTTTTGCACCAAACCTTGCCCTTGAAGACTTCATGTTCTTTTGGTTTCTTGTATCTTTCACTTGGCTTAGGTGTCTTGACTACTAGAGTCTTCTGATTCTTTAAACCATCAAAATCAATTGAAAAAGGAACAAATTCCTCAATCTTGTTGTCCTGTCTTTCAACTTTGCTTTTGACAAAGACAATTTTCTTCATAATCATAGATTCTTCATCACTGCTTTCTCTAACCCTTGTCAGTCTTTTCTCATATTCTTCCATAGTTTCCACTTCTCCAACATCAAGCACCTCATGACTAGAAAAGATTGGATAAACTGGGATAAAATTTCCTGTATCAACCTTTTCATTCACCTTCTTCTTCTTGTTGTTCAGTTTTATCCTTCTCAATACAGCCTTGCTTGGAGGTCTGACTGCATTGTAGTCTATCTTCCTCCTTTCACAAATATCAAAAGAAACATGTTCTCTTTTCATTTTGTCATTCTGTTCCTTCAATTTTGGTGGGACTGGTGGATACTTTGGAAGTTTATCAACAGATTCAGGTTTCTTATATTTTCTTCCTCTTTCAGCAGCTTTGATTTCCTTTTCAGTAATTTGATCACTCAAATCACTCAAATCATCTTGATCCAATTCAACTGAATCAAAGTCATCCTCACAGACTTGAACTCCAATTGACTTATCCTCTTTTACTTCTTTCTTAATCACAAATTCTCCTTCTTCATTCACTTCTAAATTTTTGTACAAATCAACAACTTCTTCCCTGTCTTGAAAGACATCTTTGAATTGTTGCAAGTATGAATCTCTTTTCTCTTTGTCAACTTTTGGCATAAAATTGTTGTTGAATGGAGGTAGAACTGTTTTGTATTTGTCTTGTTCTTTCACCTGATTCAGTATACCACATATGTTGCCAGTTGAGACTAAATTCTTCAGAAATTCAGTTTCGACCTTTAGTCTTGTGTTTTGCAACTTTTCTTCAACATACATCTTCTTTAATCCATCAATCTCAATGATGTATCTGGTTTGAGTTCTGTAAATGATCATGCAATCATCTTCAAGGCTTTTAATCTTTTCATCACTGATCATCTCACTTGCCTCATACTCATTTATGATACTTTGTTTTCTGAAACACTCACTTTCCAGCTTGCCTACTTTTGTTTTCAATTCAATGATAAGTTCATTTAAATCAACTGTAGGAGCAGAGTGTACCTGAGATGATGATCCCTTTTCTTTCTCAATTATGGCCATGAATGCCACATTTGCTTTCCTGATGTCATCTGCAATGTCCTCTTCATGATTGCTCCAATCAAAATTTCCTTCATGTTGTGTAGTCACTGCCAAATTTCCTTGATTTCTGATTTGATTTTGATTTGCTGGAACAATGGTGTTTGGTACATTTTGAGCTGCTTGAAGGTTTTGATTGTTTTTCATTTGAAAACCTTGATTCTGTTGCATACTTTGTTGTTGACTATTCATGTGAGGCTGAAAGTTGTTGAAGTTTGGGTTGTAGTTGTTGTTATTGAAGTTGTTCATTGATTGCTGTTGTTGTTGAATCTTGGCTGATTTTGTTGGTAATTCTGCTGACCTCTTGGTTGATTTTGTTGATATTGATGCTGACCTCCTGGTTGATTCTGGAATTGATTCATTTGAAAGTTTCTTGGTTGATTGCATTCTCTTGCAAAATGACCAGGTTGTTGACAATTATCAAAACCAATCCTGTCATTAGGACCAGAAACCAGAGACCTACCAGTTCTGTTATACAGCCTTCTACTTCTCAAACCCAACATGGCAGCTTGCCATTTCAAATCCATGTCTTCCAAATCATCTGCATCAATTTGTTCCAAATCATCTTGTACCACACTTGTGTGAATTAGGTTCTTTGCGACAAATGCATTATATGACTCAGTAAACATAGACAACAAGGCTTGTGTTTCATTGCTTTGACTATGTTCTGTTCCAGTGTTAGGAACATTTCCACTTGACATAGAGGCTGAATCAGAATCATCAATCAGTTGCACATTGAACCTCTGCTGATTTCCTTGATTACCTGTGCTACCCCCAATGAAAGATTTTGGAGTGACAGCATTATGTTCAGCTGGTTCTTCAATAATGGGAATTTGCTGTTGGTTCTTGGTGGACAGATTTCCTATTGGTGCAATCAATGCATTTGAAACATTAAAACATGGTCTATCTTCCTTGATCATCTCATTCTCAATCATTTCAAGTTCAGCAGCCTGAAGAAAGCATACTACATTATCCAATTTAAATTCATTGAAATTTTGCTTCTGAAGGATGAATTTGCAAGCAGTATACCATTCTTTTGGCATTGAGTTGAGTAACTTTGTATTCAAATCAAAGTCAGTCATTACATAATCAGTTGTTCTCAACTCATTCACAATACTTAGAAACCGTTCTAGTATTGATTTCAACCTTTCTCCATCTCTATACTTGAACCTTTTCAACTGTTGCTTCAATTTTTGCTTCTTTATGTTCTTTAGTTCAGTATTCCCTTCATACATCTCAAGGATGGCATCATACATTTGCTTGGCTATTCTGTGATGAGCCACCTTGGTCAGAATCTCCCAAGACAAACCTAGCTTAATCATAGCTAAGGCTTTGTCATCCACCTTTCTCATTTTTTCCCTTACAGCAGCAGTTGCAGTAGCATTTGCACCTTCTTCAACAGCAGTTTGTGGACCATTCTTGATGGAGTTCCACATGTCAATATCATTGTAGCATACGACTGCTTCAAAAAGTACCTTCCATTTGATAAAGTTTTCCTGTCCATACAACCTAGGTATCTTGTTAGTAGACACCTCTTGTTCCTCATATCCAGACATTTTGAGAAATCAAAAATAAGTTTCTTTAAAAAGAGTTTCAAAATAATCAGATCTGAAAACAGAATGCTTAGATCTGATGTGTCTGATGTGATTAGAACAAGATTTAGATATAAAGATTAAACTTTAATTGAAATAAGGAAGAGAAAACACCAGTAGATTGTAGAGCTAGAAGAAAAAATGAAAAACAGAGTTGCTGACATCACAAATCAATCGAACAGTGGTCTGCTTACGTCATTCTTCTTCAAATCTTCAATCAGCAACAATCTTTCTAAAATAGCAGTAAACTAGCTCTGATACCACTTGTCGGTCCCTTGGATTTCAGCTGGATCTTAATCAATCAAGTCATAACTCAAACAGATTAATCGTGTTGACAAGAGAGTTAGTGACGGGTTGCTATATTTAGAAAGATATCCGTTTGTTAAAGGTGGAATCAATAACAAACATACGGTTGCAATAAATAATCATAGGTAGAAGGCACACTCAAGATTCACTCAAAAGATTTCCATTTATATAATGTTAATCATACAAAAGGATAATCGATTTAGGCTTTTCTAGGAATCCTAAGACAGCCGTCACACAATATTCTCTCAATAAATGAGTCAGTCTTATCCGTATTGTGTGTTCTGCCTTCCTCTTCTGGCTGCGTGCCATAAACATTCTATTTATAGGCCTGCCAACCTAGGACAGCTGTCATTCCTTCTAGAAACCCTATCCGATAATACATATTCAAATTACATATTCAAAATAAACTAAGTGTAAAACAATTCTTCCGGGTAGGCTTTGCATCAATCTTGTCTTTCCGAGTATGCTCGGCCATCCATCATAACTTGGTAACATAGAAGTGTGCTCGGAATCAGTTTCCGGGTAGACTTTACTTAAAGAATATTTTACCAAGTAAAATATTCACCGAGTAGACTTCAGTCTTCTTGACTTTACCAGACTTTGCCCGACAACCCTTTACGAGCAACCTTGTTCTTCGATGATCCAATTCAACTCTTTGCCATAAATAACTTATTAGCAAAGCGTACTCGGGAGTACAGTTCCTTGCTTGAGTTGAACCTTGCCTGATGTTACTTAGAGATATATTCCATTTATACATCAAGCTTGCTCGGACCATAATTATTAAAGAATACCTTGCCCGGTCTTCCAATCACTTGGCTTAATGGACTTGGTTGACCAAACCTTACTCAGAAGAGTAAAATACTTGGTCTTGAAGAACAAACCTGCTTGACAAGGTGAACCTTGCTCGGAGACACCAAATCAGTGATCCTTACTCGTGAATGCACTAAATTAGTATACCTTGCCTAGATATCCACTAAAGAAGACTAATTGAAGTAAACCTTGCCTGGGATGCAAAATCTCATACCCGGCTAATTAAAAGTTCACTCGGATCCCAAGGTGTGCTCGGATTCAATACTTAGCAGATTCTGAGGAGGTTGAGAAGATTCCAATCTTCCATATTCTTCATTTAGGTCAAATCTCCTCATTTGGGTCAAACTCTTGACCCAACATGTCAAATCCAATCCTCTCATTTGGACCAGAGACTAGAGATCTTCCAGCCCTGTTAAATAGCCTCTTGCTTCTGAGTGCAAGTATTGCAGCCTGCCACCTCAAGTCCATATTTCAAGATCAGCAGCATCTATTTGTTCCAAATCATCTTGAATGACACTTGTGTGGATCATATTTTTGGCTACAAATGCATTGTATGACTCTGTGAACATAGAGAACAATGCTTGAGTTTCACTTCCATAACCACTTTTTCTACCAGAGTAAGGTAAATATCCACTTGTCATGGAGGCAGAATCATTGTCATGTATGATTTGAACATTAAACCTTTACTAGTTTCCTTGGTTACTTGTACTATCACTAGCAAATGCTTTAGGTGTATCAACACCATGTTCATTTGGTTCCTCTATGATGGGAATTTGTTGGTTTTTGGTGGACAAGTTTCCCATAGGTGCAATAAGAGCATTGGACACCTGGAAACATGGCTTCTCTTCCTTTATCATTTCGTTCTCAATCATCTCTATCTCAGCAGCTTGAAGAAAGAAAATTACATCATCCAACTTGAGTTGTTCAAAATTTGGTTTTTAAAGGATGAATTTGTTGGCCGTATACCACTCCTTGGCATTGAATTCAGTAACTTTGTGGTAAAATTAAAGTTTGTCAACACATAATCAGTAGTTCTCAGTTCATTCACAATTGCAGAAATCTATCAAAAATTGATTTCAATCTTTCTCCATCCTTGTACTTGAATGTCTCAAGTTGTTTCTTGATATTTTTCAACTCAGTGTTACCTTCAAACATCTCAAGGATTGCATCATACATCGCCTTGGCTGTTGTGTGATGAGCAACCTTGGTTAAGATTTCCCAACACAGTCCTAGTTTGATCATAGCTAAGGCCCTGTCGTCCACTTTCCTCATTCTATCACGCACAGTAAGGTTAGGATTTGAACCATCTTGAGCTACATATGGACCATTTTGATTGATTTCCACATATCAACATCATTATAGCACACAGCAGCCTCGAACAATACCTTCCACTTGGTGAAATTTTCCTGTCCGTACAGTCTAGGAATTTTGTTAGTGAAAACTTCTTGCTCTTCAAAACCAGACATTTTGGTATTTTGAAAAACAGAAACAGAGAATAGCTAAAAACAAAGTAAAAATCGAGTTTTGAAAATAATCATATTTGAGAATCAAATCTTCAGATCTGATGTATCTGGTTCGATTGGAGCAAGATTAAGTAATAAAGATGCAAACTTTAACTTAAATAAGTAAAAGAAGACACCGGAAATTTGCAGATCTAGACAAAAATGAAGAACAAAGGTGCTAACGTCAGTATTCAATGGAACACTTCTCTACTTACGTCATTCTTCGTCTTCAATAAATCATCAAACAGCAACAAATCTTTACCAAAACAGCAACGAAAAAGATCTGATACCACTTGTCAGGTACCGAAAATGATCACTAACACTCACAATAATGTCATAACCCACACAATAAATTTGTTGATAAGAAGGTTAATGAGGGATGCTATTTTAGGTAAGGAAAACTGTTTGTTAACGGCGGATCAGAAACAAACAGAGTTGCTGCTTAAGGATTAATATACGTAACAAACGCAAACAATAACTCAAAAGATTTCCATTTATAGAAATGATTCATACAAATGTTAATCGATTAGGGTTTCTTTTAAGGATTGTATTATCCATACTAATCTAGGACAGCTGTCACACTCAATCAGAAAGTATTCTTTTAGGTTTTAAAAGTGTAAAGTGGCTAAAACGCCTGTCTCTTGTTCTGAGGTGTGGCGTAAATTATTCTATTTATAGGCCTGCCATCACCTGACAGATGTCATTCCTTCTAGAAACCCTAATGATTGGTACATAATCAAATTACCTATTAAAAAATATACTAAGTGTAAAGAAAGATCTTCCGGGTAGACTTTATGTCAGTTGTCTTCAACGAGTAGGCTTTGTGCCTTTTGTCTTTTACGAGTAAACCTGGTAACCTTGAAGTGTACTGGTGAACAGTTCTCCGAGTAGACTTAACTTAGAGTAAAAATACTCACCTAGAAAACTTCAATCTTCTTGACTATAGCAAACTTTGCTCGATATGGTCCTACGATCAAACTTTTCTTCATGAATCCTTCAACTCTTTGTTAAATAATAACTTTTTAAGCAAACCATAGTGTTCTAGTAACACTGTTTGAACTGTGCTTGTAGCACTGTAGCTTGCTCGGAGTTGAACCTTGCCGGAGAGAGTACTTAGAATATTTCTTGATTACTTTCAACAAGCATGCTCAGACTACTGTTTATTAATCAAACCTTGCTAGATCTTCCAATTACTTGGCTTCAAGAGCTTGGTTCAGTCAAGGGTTTGCTAGTAAGCAAACCATGCTCGACTTGAAGAACACCTTTGCTAGACAAAGTGAACCCTGCTCGGGTTAACACTTAAGAAGACTTCAAGAAGATAACCTTGCCCGAAAGGAAAAATACCTTGCTAGGACAAGTAAAACCCTACTCGAATATACAAGTGTGCTCGGTCTCCATACTTAGCAATTTCTGAGGAGTGTTGAGAAGATTCCAATCTCCCTTAAACTTCCTTAAGTCATTTCAAGTCAAAACTTTGAATCAACAGATTATGATGATTTGAGACCGTAACGATAGTTTATCGATAATAAAAGTTTCAAAGCGCATGCGGTATAAAAAGTTTAGAAATGTCTTGCGTGAATGATTTTTGTGATGCTTTATGAAATTTGAGATTCATGGTCTTTGTTGGAGTACCGTTTTTCAAGCTCAAAGCAATAGCAAACATGCTTAAGGTGCTAAGGTCGGTTAAAGATCTGGCTCTAGTACCCCACCGCTAGCATATTGTTAGTGCTTAAATATAGGATGTACCGCAGCTAACCCACCACACTAATAGAACATTGCAAGTGACTCCTATCACCGATCATTACTTTGCCAATGTGAAGTATAAGTGAAGAAGAAATAGTATTGTCAGAATATGTTCCTTAACTTTAGCCCGAAGGATATAGCTTAGGTGTCTTATCTAGGGTCGTATCCACAAGAATAATTGCATTGCCCACCAGATGCTTGCGCTTCGTTAATTACATAATTAACGAGTTTGGTTGGTTACGCAAAGGAGGGTTTCGAAAATGGAGAGCCTTACTCCAGCAGAGGTTGTTCTTTCCGGTTGGTTGCATGATGGATTTATTCATTATATGTGCGCTATAAGATGCTTCAAGTGTAGAGACAATTTCTTATGTGAAAGAAGTTTCAAATCAAGATTTTGTACCGTGGGAAAAATATGTGGAAAAACAAAGTGAAAGAGTGCTTATGTGATCATCACATATAACGTCGATGCAGGAGGGTGATCTATTATTCGGAAATGGTGTCCATACGATAAAGGTCGATTAGCACACAGCTTAAGGTTTTGAGACAACATGATTATCGTGCAGAATGTCCTATCGTAGAGTTTGTTTCGATAAAGCATAAAAAGGTAAGGCTGATGTTTAAACATAGGTCAGAAAAGTAGAATCAAAAGGGAATTCATAGTCAGAGCATAAGAAATAGGTTGTCAATTTATGAGGCATTGTTCAATTTCCCTGCACAAGAGAAAGCTGAAGATCCAACCATGAGATTCTGGAAAGTTTAAAATCAAGAGGGTTTTCTTAACCAAGTTTTGATGAGGTTCACAAATTCTTGGAAACACTTATAATAATTAATCAGGATATATAAAAAAAATTCAGTTATGAAAGTCGAGGGCTTGTCGTCATTAGTAACTTTAGATGACAGAGCTTAGAGTTCCAAGAATTTGTTTTAAAAAAATGTTTACACGATGGAATCCCATGTCACACCAATGTACCCATAGATTCACGATTACGTTACGGATCGTACTCGGCAATTTATCTTACATTAGGGTGTTATGTCCTTTCCATTATGCCTTTATATGATAGTGATGATATCGTAAACATAAGTAGTGAACGTCAATGAGGTAATGCCGAAAGCATAGGAAAGAGGGAACTTGTTATCGATGTATTCAGTATCTAACTAAGTCTGGTAATCACTGCCATTCGTTGGTGTTACCAAGGGTGTTGCCGTGTGATGGCTCCTCATATGCCTCCTCACCTTTCACCGGTGCTAGACTGGCCTCTTCTGAATTAGGGTGGCGTCAAAAGACATATCAGGATGCAAAGCAAGGCGTAAAATAACAAGTTAAATGATATCTAATCAGATAAGGATGGTGACATGGTTATCATGGGCATACTAGTGACATAGTGTGTGTGCGTGTGAATGCTATGTATGTATGTATGTATGTATGTCTGTGTGTGTATGTATGTATGTATGTATGTATGTCTGTGTGTGTGTATGTATGTATGTATGTATGTATGTATGTATGTATGATGTAGTGCAATGTATGAAGACAATGTACTGATTGGTTGACACGATTGAAAAAATGTAGTTGAGCTTTAAAAAGGTCATAGATCAGTTTATTAAAAGCAAACCGAGTTCACTATAAACAATGGCTCTGATACCAATCTGTCACACCATCAAATTTCGACTAACGGAGTTTTACCGTGAGGCGCGTGACATACCAGGATCCAGCTCATTCTTTATACCAAACAATCATTTAATCTATATAAAACACCATTTGAGTTTAATCCAACTAATTGATAAAACAAAAACAAACCAAGCAGTTCAAAAGTGCGGAAGCGTTAAGTAAAACAATAAACCATATGATCAAACATGCAAAACCCATCAAATGTAAACAATGTGAAATAAAAGTTCATGCAACAAGTGTGACTCCAAACACAATCAATGCAAACCCACTCCTTAGAACATCAAGCAACTTGGGCAAGTATAAATACTCAAGGGTCAACACGAGGTTGGTGAGTTCATAAGTTGTAGTTAAAAGTAGTATATATATAATAGATAGTAAATGTAGCATAAGGAGTGTATGTATAAGTAGATTTAGCACATTTCAAATATACCAGGGTAGCTAACCCATTTACAAGCCACTAGATGTTTGAACCGAAGATGACTGTCTGTATGCCTTCTTACCAGGTATATCACAAAACGTTGGCACAAGTATGTTAGGACAATTTACACCTGTCCGACCTCCGGTCGACTTTTAGCAGGTGGGGTTTCTCAAACCTAGTAGTACTACTTAAATTTCCCTGCGATCCCATCCTAACGTTTCAAGGTATGTAAGGACTTTAAGTTATATGAGAGCATCTAGTATAAACTTGTGATATATAAGAAATTACATAATTCCAAAATAAGTTGCTGTGTTTTCCTCCAGAAAACCAGTATGTAAGTGTGACATTCATGACAAAACGGGGTACACTATATTCATTACGTATCAAGTAAACGATAAATCGGTTAATTCGTAGTGTTTAAACGAGTAACCGACCGATACTAATTATGACCCGTATACATACTGAGGGGTCATATACGAGTTATATATATGTTATAGAGGCTAACATATTGATATTTAGGCCTCGGTACGTTTAAAACTCTTTAAACGAAAAAGGTTTCGTTTATTGATACGCTATAAGCTTAAACGCAATCGTTAATATCAAAACAAGCATTGTAGCATCCGTTAAGCCGAAAAAGATTTATAAAACACTTATATGACATGTTCTAAGCCATTCGTGAAAATATTTTGGAATTTTACAACGAGTCAGTACGTTTTTCTTATTTTACAAAAACAAGCTGAAAAACACTCGTTTTTGCGTTATTTCTCATACCCGAATTAATTTTCTTGCGAAAAACCGAACCCGAACTAAACTTGAAATGGGCTTTTCATGTTTGGGCTTGTGTGTAAAGTTAAATGGGCCAAAACAGCCCATTAAGGGGCTCCCAAATAGTTCCGATCGGACAGCCCAAAGCACCCCACATGTTTTTCTTTTACAAAGCTTATAACTTAAGCATTGTTATTCATTTCAATACATCACACACTTTCAAGTCCAGAGCAGCTCCCAACCTGTTCTTTCAAGCTCCTTCCAAAAACCTAAAGGTAAGGTTCAATTTTAATAAGTTTTAGCAAGAATTGATCCATATGATTATCATATAAACATGTTTTGATTAGTGTTAAACATGTTTAACCATCCAAAAACCCTAAAAATCAAGTAAAATTATGTTTTGATGTTAAACATGTATACAAACCTGGAACATATACTTTTTTGGTCAAAAACGCGGATTAGAACATGAATACAACGTTTTTACGGTTAGAAAGTTCGGTTTGAACTCAAAACCGAAACCCTAATTATCAAGGCTGTTACATGGATGATTTATGCTTGGTTTGATGTTATATGATATGTAGATATACTGAGTTTGCAACCCGAGACCCGGAAAGTCGTTTAAGCTAGCAAAATTCATCGAAAACCGACAAGGTAAACCCGTAATACTCGTTTAGGGGCTGTCTAGTATTGGGTTGTGACGTGCTTGTTGTTAGCTTGTGAAAATTTGCAGGGACATTAGGGATCATATAAATGAGTCCCTGTTCAAATTTGGTAATTTTTCGATAAACGGAGAATATTTGGTGAATTTATTCCCGTTTATGGGCGTTTATTTGGGAAAAATAGCAAAACATATTGAAAAATTATGAAACTTGGTTTTGGAGTTTGATATGGGATGGTAAGATCACTGGTAAAGTTTGGGAATCATTGGAAATGTCTAAGTATGGTTTGTACAGCCATGGTTGAACCGAGTTTTAACAGCCGAAAAACGCACAAAAAGGCATTTGGTCAAAAGAGTTAGGTTCTGGAAATTTTGCAGGGGCTATGTAGTCACATTGAGGCCATTGGTAAAAATTATGGGATTTTTCGGAGGTCGTTTGATATAAACGGGCCATTTATTACATGATTATAACCTATTAAATGAATTTTTATAAATAAATAAATAATCATAAAATTACTGGAAATATTTTTATAAAATTCTCCATGTCTTAATGTATTTTTAAAAAAATTTACATAATTTATATGTAATTACATATTTAGTTATGATTTATTAAAGATTTAAATTATAATTGTTTTAACGAAACCGGCAGTTTTGTGTTTAACGAACTGACTGGTATGTCAAAATGTCAAAAGTGGTAAAATATCATATTTTTGAATGACATTGATAAAAACGAACTTTTTACGAGAATTCCGGACAATTCGGGTGGATTGTACGCGTTTTGTATAATCAAACCCGTATGAAAACGGAAACGAACCCTGCGATCAAACCAGATACCGAAACTTTAAAATTCCTTCATAAATCAACTTATTTTATCAATCAATATATTTACTTAAGTTTTATGTGATCTTACCTAATCCCGAAACGTATAAACGATCAACTGAGCTAGGCTCAGAAAACGGTGAAACTGAGCCAAATCCAGTTTTAAACATTTCATAATATACAACGTCACAATCTAAGACTATAGTCATGTTCTGGGCCTAACAGCTATACCCAGATTATCTATACAGCCCGACTTAGCTTGAACACTGTACTAGTATTAACGATACGATACCGTTTATAGGAATCAGGCTATAAACGAGACATCTGACTATCTGACACGTAATTCCTGTGCGAACTACGATAAGGTGAGTTTCACGACCCCCACTTTCTAAACTGTTTTACGAACTTTTGGGGTGAAAAGCATGTTTACATAAACTGTTATACTTGAAAACGTGTGATGATGTGGATTATCTAAGTACTAACACTTGACAAGTCCCCACAAACACAAGTGATTAACTTCGTGCCGGTGGCGTGTGGATAGTACTATCGGTTTGACAAACCCAACTGTGACAGAGCCGGTGGGGTAAGCCGGAACATATGTAAAAACCAGTTGCACATTGTCATTATATATTTACATACTGCTATGTGGTGTTAGACATAGTACATACATGGGGCAAATTGGCTGTTAAATGCCAACAGGAGTGCATGGGCAGGAGAGGCCATGCAGTATAGCTCGTTTCGGTTTCACTTGTGGCTTAGTATAATGCATCATACACAGACATATATACATACACACTGTAAACTTTACGAACTCGTGTACTGATTTCATTGAAACTCGTGAAACTTGAAACTCACCAACTAGACGTAGTTGACCCGTTTTACATGCTTTTCAGGTAAAGCAAAAGTGGAATGATTTGCTTACGTGCTTGGTGTTAGAAAGACAAGTTGAATAGCTGTGAATAGACGCTGATATAATACTGTTTAAGAAGCTCGCAACCGGTTATGTGTTTTTCACCTAGTTTGTAAACATAGTACCTACCCATGTAATATGATGTAAATTAGCTGTTGAATTTTCTTTATAAACAATGTTGTTGATACCAGTGTTATCTGTTACATTCCCGTATTACGCTTCCGCAACTACCTAGTCGGGGTGTGACAGAAGTTGGTATCAGAGCCATTGGTTATAAAGAATTAGGATGTCCCTTAGGATACCCTAAGATAACCGTAGGCTCGATTAACTCTGGGAATAAAATAATATTAAATAATGTACACGAATGATTCTCGTGATGAACGCGAATGGACAAGTGGGTTATTATGGTCCGGAACGTAATAACAGACTTGTTTGTACGAGGAAATTCGAGAAGAAGTCGATAAACAATTGAATAGGTAAAAACAGCAACATATGTGTATAAAATATAATAATAAATATTTGTGTATATAAATGATTATTTGTGCTTATGTGTATATAATACCTACATGTATTTTACTATGATTAATATAGAAGGATATTATTCTTATCACTAACCATCGTGCAGGAACATGTCAAGATCTACTGATCGTGTACCTAATACCCTACCAACAAGGCCTGAGGAGGAGGAGGAGGATCCGGAAGAAGAAACTGAGGAGGAACCAGAGGAAATAGGAGAAGGTGCAGATGCGGTAATTCCACGTGAGGTACCCGCGGATCAACCCGACTTATCGGGTTATCGTTGTGACACCTATCCCCCTAGGGAATCCCCTAGGAATGCTGCAGGACAGGGAGCTACTAGTGCTTATCGTTCACCTGTTAGAGCACCCAGATCCCCTACTCCACCTGTACAGCATACACCAGTACCCCCACCTACTATTAGAAACCGTCAGACCGCTCGCATTTCAGTGCGTCCACCTGAGCACACTTCTCTCCCACCTCGATCTACGTACCATAGGGGAGAAACATCGCGTGTCCGGGTAACAGAGATACCTATTCCTACTTGGGGTTTACCCGCCCCGGTACCCGAGCCACCTCGTCATTCTGATTCAGCATGGTTTGGTTTAGCAACTGATCAGCTCTTAGAACACTCACACATGATAAATAGTCTAAACCAGCATAGACACGATATGTATGATCACATGAGGTATATGCAGCAGGAAATCAGAATTGTACAAAGATCCAGTGCTGACAGCCACGGGCGTCAGGATCGAGCGATGATACTACTGGGGGCGTGTTTAGCGGTTAATGCGGCCCTAGTGGCTGCTGTTGTTTGGTTGTTGTTCCATGTTACAAAGAATGGATAGGACCTAGTAGTCTGGTCTTATGTATATAGTCTTTTGATATCCCAAGTAGTATTTTGTACAGCATGTTGGGCTGACTTGGGAGTTGTTGGTGGTTTAGTACTATTTCAAGCACTGGCCCTTATCGGGTTAAGTCTACTTGTCACTTGGTGACAAATTTTGATACGCATATACAAGCGCTGGCCTATACCAGGTTAAGCCTATGCGCTAATTTTGGATGCATATGTACAGTAATGATTATAATTAATACAAACGTGTTTTCTTTGGCATAGTTATGTGTTGTGAAAGTGTGATATCGTAAAGTTGTGCTGGTCATGGTGAAACGATGTTGATTATTACATAATTCATTATTTTATAGAATGGCCCCAAAGAAAACAAACACTTTGTCTGAGGCGGAAGTGGCCGCAATGATTGCTCGTCAACTACAAGCAGTGATACCAACCATTGTAGCCCAAGTCACTGCAGGCATACGTGCTAACAATATTGTTAATCAACCTACGAGCACCACCACGGCCACTGTTAATACACCTCCGCCGGACACTAATGTAGCCCCGGGTGTTACTATCCCGGTGAATACTGATAATGTCATAAATAATAATAACACTCTCCCAACTATGAATGTCACTGGGAACCCGGAACCTGTTGTGCACCCTGATAATATCCCGAACCCGAACCCTGTACCGGTTGTTAACACAACTAATAATAATAACCGAGAACCCCCGCGTCAGGAGTACTCATACAAACAATTTCCATCATATAAATCGATTGAGTTTAAGGGTATTGAAGGACCTGGTGGACTGGTCGAATGGATTGAAGACATCGAATTAGAAATTAATATCAGTAAGTGTCCACCGAACCGCGTGGTCAAATTTGTTACCAGTATGTTCCTAGACCAAGCGCTGATGTGGTGAAACACAGTAGTCCAAATAAGGGGACAAGATGCAATTAATCGTATGTCATGGGCTGAATTAAAAACCCTCATGTTAGAACAATTTAGCCCAAGAGATGAGATCCTGAAATTAGAACACGAACTTTGGAATTTGGAAATGAGAGGCACTGATCATCGAAGTTACATAAATCGTTTCGTTGAATTGACTCGTTTGGTACCATGGTCAATTATTCCGGAATCCAAGCGCATTGAGCGTTATATTTGGGGACTAACCCCAGCTGTGAGAAGTATAGTCTGTTCCGCAGCCCACCCAACTTTAGAGAGTGCCGTGTTACAAGCCAGCATCGTTACTTTTGACCTTACAAGAAATGGTGTATTAAGAGGTCCAGGAGAATCATCCAGTTTGAAACGAACTAGTTATACCTCTAGAACACAAGTGAAATCTCAGAATAAACGATTATGCCCTACAACTCAGGACTATGCTATGACCAGTTTCGACATGAAACATGATACATACAAGGGGTCATTTCCGAAGTGTGGAAAGTGTAATTTTCATCATACTGGAAATTGTCAAACGATCATATGTCAGAGAAGCGGGAATATTGGGCATAATACCCCAAGTGGTAGAACAATAATGAATACTCCAAACCGACAGTTTCAAACAACCCAACCCCGTCGTTCACAAACACCTAGTCACCAACCAATCCGACAACAATCTAATCAGCAAACTCCATCTACAATGAACCCTCATACATGTTATAAATGTGGCAGTACGGGACATTTTCGGAGATACTGCCCCAATTTGAACCCGAGTACAGTGAGAAGGCAGAACCAAGCACAAGCATCAACCTCCAACACAGCTAAGGGACGCGCGTTTGTGTTAGGACCGGGTGAAGCGCGTCAAGATCCGAATGTGGTGACAGGTACATTCTTAGTTTCGGGTCAATATGCTTCAGTTTTGTTTGATACGGGCGCCGATAGAAGTTTCGTATCTGTTAATTTCTTACCTTTAGAAAATATGCCGGTTAGTGAACTAACAAAACCATATGTTATAGAACTCGCTAACGGTAAGTCTATACTTGTTAACCGAATAGCCCGAAACTGTTCCCTTATCCTAAACGACCACCCATTCCTTATTGATTTACTTCCAGTGGAACTGGGAAGTTTCGATGTTATAGTCGGTATGGACTGACTATCTAAGTATAAAGCTGAAATTGGCTGTAAGGATAAGACCGTTAGAATACCTCTTTCGAATGATGAAGCTATAATTGTTCAAGGTGAGAAATCGGGAACAGTACTGCCTCTCATATCTCAACTTAAGGCATTGAGATATTTACGCCAAGGTTGTACATTATACTTGGCGAGTGTAACAGTTAAGGAACCTGAGGAAAAACGATTGGAAGACATCCCAGTGGTACACGAGTATTCAGATGTATTCCCCGAAGAGTTGCCTGGTTTACCACCGACCCGACAAGTTGAATTCCGTATTGACTTGATACCGGGAGCAGCACCCATTGCTAAGGCACCTTATAGACTTGCGCCTTCTGAAATGCAAGAACTGTCCAACCAGTTACAAGAGTTACTGGACAGGGGTTTTATTCGCCCTAGTTACTCACCGTGGGGAGCACCAGTGTTGTTTGTAAAGAAGAAGGATGGGAGTTTTCGAATGTGTATTGATTATCGGGAATTGAATAAAGTGACTATAAAGAATAGATACCCCTTACCTCGAATTGATGACTTGTTTGACCAGCTCCAAGGTGCGAAGTATTTTTCAAAAATTGATCTTAGATCTGGTTATCATCAAGTAAGAATTCAGGAAGAAGACGTACCAAAAACAGCCTTCCGAACTCGGTATGGTCACTATGAATTTTTGGTTATGCCGTTTGGGTTGACGAATGCACCTGCAGTGTTTATGGACCTCATGAACCGAGTTTGCAAACCTTACCTTGACAAGTTCGTGATAGTGTTTATCGATGACATTTTGATATATTCGAGAAGTAAGGAGGAACACGAACAACATTTGCGGGAAATCTTAAAATTATTGAGGCAAGAGAAATTATATGCAAAGTTGTCCAAATGTGAGTTTTGGCTGCAAGAAGTATAGTTTTTGGGACACATTGTGAACCATCAAGGAATCCAAGTAGACCCAAGTAAAATTGAGGCCATTAAGAATTGGCAAGTGCCTAAGTCACCAAGAGAAATTCGTCAATTCTTAGGACTAGCCGGGTATTATAGAAGATTCATTGAAAACTTTTCAAGTATTGCACAACCTTTAACTCTCCTAACTCAAAAAGATCGAGTATATGAATGGGGAGAAGAACAAGAAATGGCCTTCCAAACGTTAAAACAGAAGTTATGTGAGGCTCCAATATTAAGCCTTCCAGATGGAACTGATGAATTGGTGGTATATTGTGACGCATCTCGTAAAGGTTTAGGATGCGTACTGATGCAAAGAAAGAAAGTAATAGCATATGCTTCCCGACAATTAAAAGTACATGAAAAGAATTATACGACCCATGATTTGGAATTGGGAGCAGTTATCTTTGCATTGAAGATTTGGAGACATTACTTGTATGGCACTAAATGTACCATCTATACTGATCACAAAAGCTTACAACACATATTTGATCAGAAAGAGCTAAACATGAGACAAAGAAGATGGGTAGAACTGTTAAATGATTACGATTGTGAGATTAAATACCACCCGGGTAAGGCCAACGTAGTAGCTGATGCTTTAAGCCGAAAAGACAGGATCAGACCATTAAGGGTACGAGCACTCGGAATGATTGTTCAAAGTAACCTAACCAAACAAGTTCGCATTGCACAAGATGAGGCCTTGAAGGCAGATCAGCTAGAAAAAGAAGAACTACATGGAAATGAAAAGAATTTTGAGAAGAAAACCGATGAAGTATAATATTACAAAAACCGGGTCTGGATTCCAATAATTCATAAACTCCGAAAGCTGATACTTGATGAAGCACACAAATCCAAATATTCTATTCATCCAGGTGCTGATAAGATGTATAAGGATGTCAAAGAATTTTACTGGTGGCCTGGTATGAAAAAGGATATAGCCGTGTATGTAAGTAAATGTGCAACATGTGAAAGGGTAAAGGCGGAATATCAAAAACCTTCGGGATCCCACAATGGAAATGGGAACAAATTACCATGGACTTTGTGACACACCTTCCTAAAACCTCTCAAGGACACAACGCAATTTGGGTAATTGTGGACCGATTAACCAAATCCGCACACTTTATTCCCATCCGTAACAACTACACCACCGAAAAACTTGCTCAAATTTACATCGATGAAATAGTATCTCGACACGGAGTACCTCTTTCGATTATTTCCGATCGAGACAGTCACTTTACTTCACATTTCTGGCAAGCAGTACAAGAAGCCTTGGGAACCCGAATCGACCTAAGTACGGCTTACCATCCCCAAACCGATGGTCAATCTGAACGAACCATCCAAACCTTAGAAGATTTACTTCGTGCTTGTGTACTGGACTTTAAGGGGAATTGGGATCAACACCTCCCGCTCATTGAATTCTCTTACAATAACAGTTATCACAGTAGTATACAAGCAGCACCTTATGAAGCTCTATACGGGCGAAAATGTAGATCACCATTATGTTGGACAGAAGTGGGTGATACTCAAATTTCAAGATCCGATTTAATTCAGGAAACCACCGATAAGATCCACCAGGTTAAACAAAAATTGAAAGCTGCCCGTGACCGACAAAAGAGTTATGCCGATATTCGCAGAAAACCGTTATCTTTTGAAATAGGTGATAAGGTATTTTTAAAAGTATCGCCATGGAAGGGTGTTATAAGATTTGGAAAGACTGGTAAACTAGCCCCGAGATACATCGGACCTTTTGACATTGTTGCAAAAATTGGTCCCGTAGCTTACCGATTAAAACTACCCTTAGAACTGAACACTATTCACGACGTGTTTCATGTATCGAATCTAAAAAAATGTTTGACTGATGAAACGACAATAGTACCACTGGAAGATGTTCAGATCAACGAAAAACTCAACTTCGTAGAGGAACCGGTAGAAATTGTAGACGGGAAAACCAAACAGTTACGACACAACAAAATTTCATTGGTAAAAGTTCGGTGAAATTCAAAACAAGGACCCGAATATACTTGGGAACGAAAGGACGAATTCCGAAAGAAATACCCACACCTGTTCCCTAGAAAACCGATAACACATTAAATTTCGGGGACGAAATTTCTTAACGGGGGGAGAATGTGACATTCATGACAAAACGGGGTACACTATATTCATTACGTATCAAGTAAACGATAAATCGGTTAATTCGTAGTGTTTAAACGAGTAACCGACCGATACTAATTATGACCCGTATACATACTGAGGGGTCATATACGAGTTATATATATGTTATAGAGGCTAACATATTGATATTTAGGCCTCGGTACGTTTAAAACTCTTTAAACGAAAAAGGTTTCGTTTATTGATACGCTATAAGCTTAAACGCAATCGTTAATATCAAAACAAGCATTGTAGCATCCGTTAAGCCGAAAAAGATTTATAAAACACTTATATGACATGTTCTAAGCCATTCGTGAAAATATTTTGGAATTTTACAACGAGTCAGTACGTTTTTCTTATTTTACAAAAACAAGCTGAAAAACACTCGTTTTTGCGTTATTTCTCATACCCGAATTAATTTTCTTGCGAAAAACCGAACCCGAACTAAACTTGAAATGGGCTTTTCATGTTTGGGCTTGTGTGTAAAGTTAAATGGGCCAAAACAGCCCATTAAGGGGCTCCCAAATAGTTCCGATCGGACAGCCCAAAGCACCCCACATGTTTTTCTTTTACAAAGCTTATAACTTAAGCATTGTTATTCATTTCAATACATCACACACTTTCAAGTCCAGAGCAGCTCCCAACCTGTTCTTTCAAGCTCCTTCCAAAAACCTAAAGGTAAGGTTCAATTTTAATAAGTTTTAGCAAGAATTGATCCATATGATTATCATATAAACATGTTTTGATTAGTGTTAAACATGTTTAACCATCCAAAAACCCTAAAAATCAAGTAAAATTATGTTTTGATGTTAAACATGTATACAAACCTGGAACATATACTTTTTTGGTCAAAAACGCGGATTAGAACATGAATACAACGTTTTTACGGTTAGAAAGTTCGGTTTGAACTCAAAACCGAAACCCTAATTATCAAGGCTGTTACATGGATGATTTATGCTTGGTTTGATGTTATATGATATGTAGATATACTGAGTTTGCAACCCGAGACCCGGAAAGTCGTTTAAGCTAGCAAAATTCATCGAAAACCGACAAGGTAAACCCGTAATACTCGTTTAGGGGCTGTCTAGTATTGGGTTGTGACGTGCTTGTTGTTAGCTTGTGAAAATTTTCAGGGACATTAGGGATCATATAAATGAGTCCCTGTTCAAATTTGGTAATTTTTCGATAAACGGAGAATATTTGGTGAATTTATTCCCGTTTATGGGCGTTTATTTGGGAAAAATAGCAAAACATATTGAAAAATTATGAAACTTGGTTTTGGAGTTTGATATGGGATGGTAAGATCACTGGTAAAGTTTGGGAATCATTGGAAATGTCTAAGTATGGTTTGTACAGCCATGGTTGAACCGAGTTTTAACAGCCGAAAAACGCACAAAAAGGCATTTGGTCAAAAGAGTTAGGTTCTGGAAATTTTGCAGGGGCTATGTAGTCACATTGAGGCCATTGGTAAAAATTATGGGATTTTTCGGAGGTCGTTTGATATAAACGGGCCATTTATTACATGATTATAACCTATTAAATGAATTTTTATAAATAAATAAATAATCATAAAATTACTGGAAATATTTTTATAAAATTCTCCATGTCTTAATGTATTTTTAAAAAAATTTACATAATTTATATGTAATTACATATTTAGTTATGATTTATTAAAGATTTAAATTATAATTGTTTTAACGAAACCGGCAGTTTTGTGTTTAACGAACTGACTGGTATGTCAAAATGTCAAAAGTGGTAAAATATCATATTTTTGAATGACATTGATAAAAACGAACTTTTTACGAGAATTCCGGACAATTCGGGTGGATTGTACGCGTTTTGTATA
Source organism: Bidens hawaiensis (assembly GCF_021521415.1). Lineage (NCBI taxonomy): Eukaryota > Viridiplantae > Streptophyta > Magnoliopsida > Asterales > Asteraceae > Bidens > Bidens hawaiensis. The sequence continues at coordinate 1,415,069 of NW_027491099.1, forward strand.
ATCAAACCCGTATGAAAACGGAAACGAACCCTGCGATCAAACCAGATACCGAAACTTTAAAATTCCTTCATAAATCAACTTATTTTATCAATCAATATATTTACTTAAGTTTTATGTGATCTTACCTAATCCCGAAACGTATAAACGATCAACTGAGCTAGGCTCAGAAAACGGTGAAACTGAGCCAAATCCAGTTTTAAACATTTCATAATATACAACGTCACAATCTAAGACTATAGTCATGTTCTGGGCCTAACAGCTATACCCAGATTATCTATACAGCCCGACTTAGCTTGAACACTGTACTAGTATTAACGATACGATACCGTTTATAGGAATCAGGCTATAAACGAGACATCTGACTATCTGACACGTAATTCCTGTGCGAACTACGATAAGGTGAGTTTCACGACCCCCACTTTCTAAACTGTTTTACGAACTTTTGGGGTGAAAAGCATGTTTACATAAACTGTTATACTTGAAAACGTGTGATGATGTGGATTATCTAAGTACTAACACTTGACAAGTCCCCACAAACACAAGTGATTAACTTCGTGCCGGTGGCGTGTGGATAGTACTATCGGTTTGACAAACCCAACTGTGACAGAGCCGGTGGGGTAAGCCGGAACATATGTAAAAACCAGTTGCACATTGTCATTATATATTTACATACTGCTATGTGGTGTTAGACATAGTACATACATGGGGCAAATTGGCTGTTAAATGCCAACAGGAGTGCATGGGCAGGAGAGGCCATGCAGTATAGCTCGTTTCGGTTTCACTTGTGGCTTAGTATAATGCATCATACACAGACATATATACATACACACTGTAAACTTTACGAACTCGTGTACTGATTTCATTGAAACTCGTGAAACTTGAAACTCACCAACTAGACGTAGTTGACCCGTTTTACATGCTTTTCAGGTAAAGCAAAAGTGGAATGATTTGCTTACGTGCTTGGTGTTAGAAAGACAAGTTGAATAGCTGTGAATAGACGCTGATATAATACTGTTTAAGAAGCTCGCAACCGGTTATGTGTTTTTCACCTAGTTTGTAAACATAGTACCTACCCATGTAATATGATGTAAATTAGCTGTTGAATTTTCTTTATAAACAATGTTGTTGATACCAGTGTTATCTGTTACATTCCCGTATTACGCTTCCGCAACTACCTAGTCGGGGTGTGACAGTAAGTACGTCCGTGTCTTCAATCCAGAAAACATGTATAGGCAAATGTTTTGTGTTTTCAATCCAGAAAACAAGTATACTAAAATAGCTTAGTGTTTTTATTTGGGAAAACATGTATACAAAAATAGTTTATTTTTTTCAATCTAGGAAACAAATAAGGAAAATGTTTGGTGTTTTCTTTCTTGAGAACAAGTATAAAAAAATAGTTTTGTGTATTCTGTCCAGAAAACAAATAGGAAAAAGCATGAACTCACCTGGTGTCGCGTTTAATAGACTTTCCTTAAAACCAAAAGGATGCACTTGACTAACTAATTGTTACCTAGTACAAGTGTTTAAGTTATGAGAATGTGTTCAACAACACATGACTCTAAAACCCTTGTATGGACTCACACACAAACACTTGACAGGACAACTCGTTGGTGATAATAAGTAATGTCAACTGTACCAAAAAGTCTTAACATGTACAACTCAACTTATGATCATTCAGTTCATGACACAGATTATGACATGTACAAACTGATTTTATTCACCAAGTAAAACTTAAGGATAAATTATACAAAATTTACCACATTCGCTTATAGGAATTAGGTTTCTCAAACAATTTTTATTATATTTTCTCAGGCATACAAAACTCAAAATAATTCAATCATTGTAGATAGGTACCAACAATTCATCAGATTGCGCAACAAAACATTGTTTTCTGGTTCTGTCAATTCATTTATCCAAATTGTACAAGTCCAATTGGGTTGTCTTCTAGAATCATAATTATAAGTTCCAGATCTTGAACCAACCCATTTAAACTTTCCAAGAAATAGTTATGATGTTGAGAAAACATAACAAAAATTAACTCCCCGTATCTTCTTTGACACATGTTTTGACAAAATCATAAAAACTATTCAAAACTTATCCAAAAATTACAAAATTTACCTTCTAGAAACTAGACTCAGAATACTATGTCCTAGAATCAAAAATCGTCATTTAGCACCAAGTTACAAATCAATCAATAAACGAGACCGAATCTGTCAGCAAACAGTTGTCATCAAAATACAAACCCTAACATGTTTATGTCATCCCTAGGGTTCTAAATAATAAATTAACATTATAATCATCAAAGTTACAGAGATTCAACATCTATGGTTTCACAATAACTCATCAAAACATAAAAATTGATACATAAAACTTACCAATTAACATTAAGAATCATGTGAATCACTCAAGGACACCACTAATTGCAAGAATCGAGCTTGAATCGAAGGGTTTGTGTGTGTGGGGGTGTGAGGCAGATGGAGGCTGAAGGTTGACAGTTTATGGGTGGGGATTAGGGTTGGTTATTTTATTAATATTATAATTAATCATATTTACAACAATAGTCCTTCTAGAATCAGTTTTGGCTTTAAACTAACTTTATAACACCCAAACCGGATTATAATGAATCATTACAAATAAAATACTAACCCAAGTTAATAAATCTAAGCCTCATTTTTCTTTCATAAATATTAATTTGTAAAAGGTGAAAATATACAAATTACGCGCAATCGATCGAAATTTCATGATACAAGGTATGAATTAAACACTCAATCATTTAGCATGTATTTTCACATAGATAATATTATAAACATATGCTCGAGACGTTATCTTCTTATTTAATAACTAATAGCATGTTAAGCGAGCTTAATGTACTAAATCGTGTAACACATAAAATCATCTAGCACATAACAATTAAATCTGAATTATTTAAACATATCTAACTCGACATTAAACTCCAACGTGTACTGACAGATACATGTGTGTGAGTCATTTTTGACTTTTGTAAATGTTATGGATAACGTGTAAGATAACGGATTTTGGGTTAACGGTGTTAACGTGAAAGTGTAGGGTGTCAATTATCCCCTTGTTGAAAGAATTTTCGTCCCGAAAATTGATTGTTGCCGCTAAGTAAATAAGTAGACTCCCTGTCTATGTGTATGATCAAAATGAAATTTAGTAGACATTCCGTCTATATGTACGATCAAAATAAAGCATGTAGACATTCCGTCTATCGATTAGTGTCGCAAATGTTTGGGCAAAGTTTTCAATGTTTATAAAATAAAAAAAAAATTCTCGGTTGTTACATCATCCCTTTGTTAAGAGAAATTCCATCCCGAAATTTTGATTATGATGGTTTGAGACCGTAACGATAGTTTATCGATAATAAAAGTTTCAAAGCGCATGGAGGTATAAAAAGTTTAGAAATGTCTTGCGTGAATGATTTTTGTGATGCTTTATGAAATTTGAGATTCATGGTCGTTGGTGGAGTACCATTCTTCAAGCTCAAAGAAATAGCAAACATGATTAAGGTGCTAAGGTCGGTTAAAGATCTGGCTCTAGTCCCCACCGCTAACATACTGTTAGTGCTTATATATAGGGTGTACCGCAGTTAGCCCACCACACTAATAGAACATTTCAAGTGACTCCTATCACTGATCATTACTTTTCCAATGTGAACTATAAGTGTAGAAGAAATAGTATAGTCTGAATATGTTCCTTAAATTTAGCCCGAAGGATATAGCTTAGGTGTCTTGTCTAGGGTCGTATCCATAAGAATAATTGCATTGCCGACCAGATGCTTGCGCTTCGTTAATTACAGATTTAACGAGTTTGGTTGGTTACGCAAATGAGGGTTTCGAAAATGGAGAGCCTTACTCGGCATATGTTGTTCTTTTCCGTTGGTTTCATGATGGATTTATTCATCATATGTGCGATATAAGATGCTTCAATTGTAGAGACAATTTCTTATGTGAATGAAGTTTCAAATCAAGATTCTGTACCATGGGAAAGAAAAATGGAAAAACAAAGTGAAAGAGTTCTTATGTGTTCATCACAAATAACGTCGTTGTAGGAGAGTTATCTATTATTCGGAAATGGTGTCCATACGATAAAGGTCGGTTAACAAAAAGCTTAAGGTTTGAGACAACATCATTATCGTGCAGAAAGTCTTATCGTAGAGTTTGTTTCGATAGAGCATAAACAGGTAAGGCTGAGGGTTGAACATAGGTCAGAAAAGTAGAATCAAAAGCGAATTCATAGTCAGAGCATAAGAAATAGGTTGCCAATTTACGAGGCGTTGTTCAATTTCCGTGCACAAGACAAAGCTAAAGGTCCAACCATGAGATTCTGGAAATTTTTCAATCAAGAGGGTTTTCTTAACCAAGTTTTGATGAGGTTCACAAATTCTTGGAAACATTATAATAATTAATCAGGATATATAAAAAAATTCAGTAATGAAAGTCTATGGCTCATCGTCGTCAGTAGATTTAGATGATAGAGTTTAGTGTTACAAGAATTTGTTTTAAAAAAATGTTTACACAATGGAATCCCATGTCACACCGATGTACCTATAGATGCATGATTACGTTCCAGACCGTATCGTCAATTTATCTTACATTGGGGTGTTATGTCTTTTCCATTATGCCTTTATATGATAGTGATGATATAATAAACATAAGTAGTGCACGTCAATGAGGTAATGCCAAAAGCATAGGAAAGAGGGAACTTGTTATTGATGTATTCAGTATGTAACTAAGTCTGGTAATCACTGCCATTCGTTGGTGTTACCCGGGTGTTGCCGTGTGATGACTCCTCATATGCCTCCTCACCATTATCCGGTGCTTGGCTTGCCTCTTCGTAATTAGGGTGGCGTCAAAAGACATATCAGGATGCAAAGCAAGGCGTAAAATAACAAGTTAAAAGATATCATATCAGCTAGGGATGGTGAAATGGTTATCGTGGGTATACCAGTGACATAGTGTGTGTGTGTGAATGCTATGTATGTATTTAGTGCAATGCATGAAAATAATGTACTGATGGGTTGATTGACACATTTGAAAAAATTTTGTCAAGCTTTAAAAAGGTTATAGACCGGTTTATCGAAAACAAACCGAGTTCACTATAACCGATGGCTCTGATACCAATCTGTAACACCCACAAATTTCGACTAACGGAGTTTTACCGTGAGGCGCGTGACATACCAGGATCCAGCTCATTTTTTATACCAAACAATCATTTAATCTATATAAAACACCACTTGAGTTTCATCCAACTAATTGGTAAAACAAAAACAAACCAAACAGTTCAAAAGTTTTGCGGAAGCCTTAAAAGTAAAACAATAAACCATGTGCTCAAACATGTACAACCCATCAAATGTAAACAATGTGAAATAAAAGTTCATGCAACATGTGTGACTCCAAACATAAGCAATGCAAAACCAACTGCTTAGCACATCAAGCAACTTGGCAAGTATAAATACTCAAGGGTCAACACGAGGTTAGTGAGTGCATAAGTTGTAGTATATATATTATTGATAGTATACGTAGCATAAGTAGTGTATGTATAAGTAGATTTAGCATATTTCAAATATACCAGGGTAGCTAACCCATTTACAAGCCACTAGACGTTTGAACCAAAGCTGACTATCTGTATGCCTTCTTACAAGGTATATCACAAAACGTTGGCGCAAGTAATTTAAACCCGTCCAACCTCTAGTCAAGTTTTAGCAGGTGGTGTTTGTCAAACCCAATAGTACTACTTAAATTTCCCCGCAAAAGGATGCACTTGACTCACTAATCGTTACCTAGTACAAGTGTTTAACTTATGTGTTGGGTCCATATTCGGTGGTTTGTACTTAGTTATGTGTTTATTGAGTTTAGTGTTGGGCTATGTATGTAAACCGAGATCACCAAGGTATCTCGGTGGGCTTTGGGCTTTACTTTGGGCCTGATTGTTAGCTTCCCTATATATAGAGAATACATGTATAGGGTTTAGTGTTGCTAGTCGAGGTCATAGAAGTATTGAATCAGTTGTAGCCACCATCTAGAGAGCATAAGATTCTGTGTGAATCGGTTTATGTATTAGACGATTTATTGTTAATATAATCATATGCATTGAAACCATATTACATCGGGTTCTTCATTTTATTGTTCTTGAATCACCACGTTAACTAGATTCCGCATATATGACGTGTGTTGGTTGATATCATATTGTAGTGATCCAGATTCGGGACTTACAATTGGTATCAGAGCCTTGGACGAATTCAGGCTCATTATTGTGATATCAACATATTCAAGATTTCGGTTTGTTTTTGGCTGGGTGATTTTTCCGGCGAACTGTTCATTGGAGGAGAAGAGACTCAATTCTGGTTATAGATTTGATTGATTTGGAAAATATTTGAATTCCATAATTCACGGAAGTTAGTTGGTTGCAAATCTGAATTAGTCAACTTTATTTTCGGGCAATCTTGTTTGATTTTGGGGATTTCGGTCAAAGATTCCAATTAGTTGATCAAACATTCATCATTTTCGGTCAATCAGGACAGAAAACCCATTGTTCTCGGCCATTTTTAAGGGTTCTCGGTTTTGATTCCATAGTTCTCGGTGAACTTTAGTGGTTCTCGGTCAACTTTAGTGGTTTTCGGTCAACGATTTGAGTTCTAGGCAGATTTTTGGAGTTCTCGGTCAAAATTTTGTTCTCGGTTAGAGGTTCTCGGTCAAAGGTTCTCGGTTGATTTTTTAGGTTCTCGGTTAAAAGGAAGGGTTCTCGTTCAAGGAGTTTTTTGGCGGGAAAAATTTTCTTGAACGAAAATTTTCCAGAATACTCCTTATAAGTAAAAATTCATTTTTTGAAAATTTTGGCAAAAACAATTTTTTTCGGGTGATTTTCGGTGAATTTTTTGCGGGAAAAATCGAAAAATTTGTCTTGAACAAAATTTTTCCTAGACGCTTCTTTTGAGTGGGACATCTTTCTCGAAAATTTTGGCGATCATATTTTTTCGAAATATTTTGGTGGGAAAATCAGATCAATTTCTTTTAACTACTCAATAGATTCTCCTCAACTCATCTTAATGTTTGGAGTTACTCTTAATCAGTCTGCTCCCTCACAAGTAGCAAATTCATCTGAGCTAAGGTTTCAACCATGTTCTTTAAATTGTTGTGAGAAAATAGAAATGCATAAGCTTCATAATGATAATCTAAGTAGAGATATGGAAAGAATAAAATTAGAAAATTTTAAAATTAAGAAAAATGAAAAGGGCTTTCTAGACAAAATAGAAGCACATAACAAGGACATTAAAAAGCTTAAGTCTGATTTTAGTATAAAGAGTTGTCATTACCTAGATGCCAAACAAGAAATTGCTGAGTTAACTTCTAAACTAGAAGCTTCCAAGTTAGAAATCTTAAATCTAACTAGTAAGTTTGAAAAGGCTGAACTTGATTTTAAAAAATTCGATGGTTCCAGTAAAGTAGTTAACTCAATGATTGAAAACCAATTGTGGTGGAAGGAAAATAAAGGTAAAGAAATAGGATACAATCAAGTTCCCCCACCTTAAAACCACAATTATGGCCCTACCCCTGTTACCAAAGAACAGGAGGAAAAGATAAAAGACATGAAGTATGGTAAACAGGTTCAATCTGAAACTGTTGGATCAGGATCACTAGAGGAAATCAAGCCTGTTTTTAAATGTGTGAACAATTTTGATGCTTCTACTTCATGTGCAGATATAGTAAATGATGTTGCTTCTGATAGTAAAGGGGGTTCAGGCTAGTGAAAATGAATCCTTTTCTAACGTGTCATCAAACTCAGATGACACAACTAAAACTTGTACTAATAATAATACACATAGTTGTGGCAACAAAGGGAAGGCACGTAAGAAATCATCACAACAAGGACAGTCTCGTCCTCATAGATCCTACGGATCTCCATGTGTTGATAAATCATCAGGTGCTACTTATATTAAGAGGCAAACATGTTATCACTGTGGCACACTAGGACATAGCCAGAACTTGTGTCCATCGTCTATATGTTCCCTATTACAAGCAAAATCAGAAGGCTGCGCCAAGGGGCAAGAAGAATGGAAAAACCTTTCTTAAAAAGGAATTCCAACATGAGGCAAGTGCTTCCGTCGACTTTAGAAGAAGGATGAAGGCGTGTTTCGTATGTGGGAACGGTGGGCATTTGGCAAAGGAGTGTCACTATCATGCTGTTAATAGACAAGCTTCTCAAGTGAAAGGTAACAGGTTTCAACCGAATCCAGTGGTTAAACAAAATGCTTATTTTAGAAAACCACGAGTATCTGTACAACGGGTCACGGATACTCAAGGATTCAAAGCTAAAATGACAGGTTTGCACTCAAAAGATTTAAAAACTGTTAAAAGAAAAATAAATTTTTAGAAATCAAAGAGTGTAGAGAGTTCTAAGAGTTCGATTTCGAATTGCTCCACTCCAAAGTCTGTTCTTTCAAATTTCATTAAACCAAGACAGACATGGAAACTTAAAACTCAGCAAACAGAATCTGTTAGTGTCTTGCCCAGTCATACACGAGCTCGTTAGTGTCTTTATCAACAAATATATTATGTTTCTAAGTTATTGCTCCAGTTATAAAAAAAAAGGAGAGAAAAATATATAATAAAAAAATAGAAAAAAGGGGATTATTGTGAAGCAAAAATAAAAAAAATCGTATTTCAAAAGCTTAAAGGGTCAAACAAGAACTACAGAGATGGGGGCACAAAAATAAGTCATGTCATGTTCGAATGAAAGGCTTGTCAGTTTACTGGAACTAGGTCCAACGTTCAACCTTAAAGCCTAAGCTTTCTCTTATATAAAATCTTTTGATCAAGCACTAGGGGGTTGGAGTCAAATTGGGGTGATCTGGGGAAAGCCAAATATGCTTTGAGAAGAGATAAGAGGCATCACAAGTCCATGAGTGATGCCCATCTAAGCTTTATGCCGAACTGAACCTAATCATATCACTAATGCAATGAAAATCATGCTAAGTTCATTATACTTACTATCAACCTGTCTCTTTATGTCATAATAACGCTGAACATGAATCCTTGTGACAACACCTTAAACAATATGATTCCATGTTCGGATATTTTCATAAAGGCGGCATTTTTATCAAAAACTGAAATTTGATCCCAATTTTTAGCTAAATTACAAGAAGACCGAGTGATTAAATTTGTTTTATTTGTTGTTTTTGGTTTTATTTTGTTTCATTTATTTTGTTTTTACTTCTTGATTACTCTTGTCGAAACAAATGTGTTAAGAAATTTTTTGGAAGTTTTCAGCTCATGAAATCTGATATCGGTTATTGTGTTATAGTTGGTTTAGCTGGTATGATCTCATTTCAAGTCTTTTCAAGAAAATTAAAAAAAATTACAAAAATATGTCTGTCTTATTTTGTTTTATTTAATTATTTTCAAAAATATTTTGGTTGATCTTTCTATCAAAGTTGATTGTTCTTTCAAGACTGATTTCTTGCAACGGGAAGCATATGAAGTATCTGAGATTCAAATTGGATGATGCTATCAAAAAGGGAGAGATAGTAGAGTATTCGATGCAGATGCTGAAGTTGCTGATCATTGAAGTTGCTGATCATGTTCAAGTAAAGATTCTGAAGATCTTGAAAGCATCAATCTAAAAGCGAGATTGTTGTGTCATAAATTGGTTAGACTGACGCATATCAAAAGGCTACGAGATGATCAAGACTAAAGTGATGTAAACGAAGACGAGTTGAAGAACTACATTGGTGTAATACCGAAATCCCTATGAATTTCGGTTAGGCTAGTTTGAAGTGAAATAAACAAGAACGAAGCTACAAACCAAGGGGGAGATTGGTGGGTCCATATTTGGTGGTTTTTACTTAGTTATGTGTTTATTGAGTTTAGTGTTGGGCTATGTATGTAAACCGAGATCACTAAGGGATCTCGGTGGGCTTTAGCCTTTACTTTGGGCCTGATTGTTAGCTTCCCTATATATAGAGAATACATGTATAGGGTTTAGTGTTGCTAGTCGAGTTCATAGAAGTATTGAATCAGTTGTAGCCACCATCTAGAGAGCATAAGATTCTGTGTGAATCTGTTTATGTATTAGACGATTTATTGTTAATATAATCGATGCATTGAAACCATATTACATCGTGTTCTTCATTTATATTGTTCTTGAATCACCACGTTAACTAGATTCCGCATATTTTGACGTGTGTTGGTTGATATCATATTGTAGTGATCCAGATTCGGGACTTACATTATGAGAATGTGTTCAACAACACATGACTCTAAGACCCAAGTATGGACTCACACACAAACACAATCTTGACAGGACAACTCGTTGGTGATAATAAGTAATGTCAAATGTACCAAAAAGTCTTAACATGTATCCACACATCATATCATGGCAACTAAACCAAATATTCATCATACAACTCAACTTATGATAGTTCAGTTCACGAGACAGATTATGACATGTACAAACTGATTTTATTCACCAAGTAAAATTTAAGGACAAATTATACAAAATTTACCACATTAGCTTATAGGAATTAGGTTTCTCAAACAATTTTTAATATATTTTCTCAGGCATACAAAACTCACAATAATTTAATCATTGCAGATAGGTACCAACAGTTCAGCAGCTTGCGCAACAAAAAAATTGTTTTATGGTTCTCTAAATTCATTTATCTAAATTTTGCAAGTCCAATTGGATTGTCTTCTAGAATCATAATTATTAATTCCAGAACTGGAACCAACCCATTTTAACTTTCCAAGAAAGAGTTATGATATTGAGAAAATAGACCAGAATTTAACTCCCCGTATCAGCTTTGACACATGTTTTTGTAAAATCATAAAAAACTATTCAGAACTTGTCCAAAAATTAAAAAATTTACCTTTCTGGAAACTAGACTCAGAATACTATATCCTAGAATCAAGAATCGATCAATAATCGTCGTTAGCACCAAGGTACAAACCAATAAATAAACGAGAATGAATCTGTCAGCAAACTGTTGTCATCAAATTACAAACCCTAACATGTTTATGTCATCCCTAGGGTTCTAAATCATCAATTAACATTATAATCATCAAAGTTACAAAGATTCAACATCTAGGGTTTCACAATAACTCATTAAAACATAAAAATTGATACATAAAACTTACCAATTAACATTAGGAATCATGTGAATCACTCAAAGACAACACTAATTGCAAGAATCGAGCTTGACTCGAATGGTTTGTGTGTGTGGGGGTGTGAGGCAGATGGAGGTTGAAGGTCGACGGTTTATGGGTGGGGATTAGGGTTGGTTATTTTATTAATATTATAATTAATCCTATTTACAAGAATGGTCCTTCTAGAATCAGTTTTGGCTTTAAACGAACTTTTTCACACCCAAACCGGATTATAATGAATAGTTACGAATAAAATACTAACCCAAGTTAATAAACCTAAGCCTCATTTTTCTTTCATAAATATTAATTTGTAAAAGGTGAAAACATACAAATTACCCGCAATCGATCGCAATTTTATGATACATGGTATGAATTAAACACACAATCATTTAGCATGTATTTTCACATAGATAATTTTATAAATATATGCTCGAGATGTTATGTTCTTATTTAATAACTAATAGCATGTTAAGCGAACTTAAGGTACTAAATCGTGTAACACATAAAATCATCTAGCACATAACAATTAAATCTGAATTATTTAAACATATCTAAATTGACATTAATCACCAATGTGTACTGACAGAACCATGTGTGTGACTCGTTTTTGACTCGTGTAAATGTTATGCATAACGTGTAAGATAAAGGATTTTGGGTTAACGACATTAACGTGAAAGTGCATGGTGTCACATAAGGAAACTTTATCCATATGTTTAATTTGTTTTTTAAGACGTCTTTTATTCCTTACAAACTATATTGACGATTTATTATTTTGTAAAATGATTAAATCTTATTGAAAATTTTTTACTTTGTAAAATATAACCTTATGTCCATGATTACTCTGTTAAAACTCTTAAACCTATCTGATTTAGTCAGGTACAAAAAAGATTATAATTTTATTCACGTTGGCTTAGTTCAAGTTGCTTTTAAACCTTTAACATTACAAGGTTTACTAGAAACTTTTATAGTAGTATTACGATATGCTCATAATTTATATTGGAAACAATCATTAATGGGCATATTAGAAACCAATTTAGCACATGGTCCGGAATATTTTGATGTTTATCCATACCTACATTTGATTTATCCTATCAAAATATAGATGATGCTTTAACTTCATATATAAACACTCATGGATATAATTATGCCCAGGGTTCAGAAACAATTTGTGTCTGTTATAGTATATATTATAGGTTATTAACAACGATGAATGCTAGATGCAAAAGAATAAATAAACAAAATAATGAAACAATTCTAATTGAAACAAATTATGGGAAGTCAAATATTTTCATAAGAATACAAGATAAATGGGAATAAATAACATTCCTAGAAAATTGGGTCATAAATAAAGCAATAAAAAAACAATCACAAATAAAACACAAGTTAAAACAAACTTATAGAAACACTTGAAGGTAATGTAGAAATAGAAGTTGAAGATAATGAATTTAAATCAATATCACAAAGGCTTGCTAGGTCATCATATGCTAAGTCTTGTATTTCACCTCTAGATTATAAAGTAAATTTTCCTGAGCCTTCTAGGGCCTCTACTTCTCAAATAAGATCCAGTAGAGCAGAAAATTTAAATATAAATCATGATAATTTAGTTACATGTGTCTATCACCAGCAAGTTAGAGAGGAAGATAACGTCTCTCAAATGAGTTTTACGTTATAATGCAATACAAAAGACTAGATTTTAGTCCAGAATCTGCTGTTAGAAAGCAGATATTTGAAAAATATAAACAAGAAAAGTGGAAAGCTTTTATAAAATGATTTATGGAATCGTTTTCAAAAGATGAAAGGATAAGACTAGGAAATGAGTTTTATAAAGATCTTGAAATCTTAAAACAAATTGTAGAATTTCCGGTTTGGTTCATAAACAAATATTCTCAAAAATATGTTTCTATAATAAAAAAAATTATAAACTAACGACATGAACTATTGTTAAATTAGTATTTTCTCCCCAAAAAGACAAATGAAAAGAGAAAACGAAGAAATATATTTCTCTAATTTTAAAAAGGCAATGGCCGATGATTCCTATGTTCCTATCCCTAGAAGATGCGAAAAAAACAAAAGAAGAAGAGGAATCAGAACCTGTCGGTGAAACAGAACGCTCTCTTTCGGGCTGGACTATCTCGATATCGTCAGACGTTTCAAACTTCAGAGGTCCTTGTGAGCGGGTATGACGCATACGACTAAAAAGAAAAACTAAAATTAACTAGGCTAAAATAAAACTAAAAACAAATAATCAAGTAACAAAAAAAAAGAAAACAGGTAAGTACCCAAACTCGGGTCGTTCTCTAATTGCCTCATACCGTGTGCCCCGCAACGGCGCCAAAAAAATTGATGTGCGAAAATATATATAAAAATTAAACATAAATAACAACTAAGCTTTAAAAAACCCAACAATCTATCCTAGTTCACACAAACGGCAAGTGTACCGGTCGCGGATAGCAAAGATAAGGAAAGTCCGGATATCAAACTCGAATACACGTGAGAACGGCTCAGATTATAAACCCTAATCCAAGTCCTACCCTGAAAGATTTCTAATTGATTTTATTTTATTTTAATTAATATAACTAACTTGCTAAACTTAACGAAACTAACGAGAAAACTTAACAAAATTTAACGGGGTTTTAATGAATATAGCGAAACGACTACCTAGGCAAGAATCCTATTGACTGTTTAACGGCTAACAGAATTAACTAATCACAAGATACCGGGATCTTAAAATAATCAACCAAGGCTCATTAAAGTTCTATAGATCACCTCTCGGTCACACCAACTAACCCCTCACAAATCTATGAAGATTGAATAAATGCACCGGGGATAAGATTACTAAAGTACCCTAATGAAGCATCTCCTCTCGGACTCAACGACACAAAACCCGCTAAAAATTGGTACTAACAATTCTAGGGATAAATGGGTAAAATCTAATCCGATCTAAGACACATATTTGCAAGCAAAACTAAACCGGACAAGACCAAAACTCGCTCTCGCGCAATTCTAACCTAACCGAATAAAGACGCGAGACAAACCGACTCCCTATTACCTCTTGGTCGCAAGGAAGGTGAAACTATTGGATTTTAATAATTAATTACACTCAAGATTCATATGGTCGCGCTAACCACAGAGAGATCAAAAACACCAAGTCTATGACCTAACCGAATAACCCTAACCAGACGATACAAAATCAATCAATCAATCAAGGTAATAAGGAGAATCACATGCAAAAATTATATAAAAACAATAACTAACACATCCAAGATCAAAATAGATAAAGCTTTTCAAAAGTAATATGCCGTGTAATTAATAAAAACCAAATAAACCGTCAAACAACGTCAATAATCATCTCAACCTAGGTAGTGCAAATAGATTTAGCCTCTCGTAATCATGAAAGCAAAAATAGAAGTCTTATTAATGAAAGTCAAAGTAGAGAGTAAATTGTGCAAACTAAATAATACCCCGAACCAAAGCTTAAACTCTTTTTTGCTTGTCTAACACTTTTCAACAACCCCTTGTGTTTCTTTCTTGTGTTGTGCGCCGCTATCAAGAAAATAATAATAGTTTTGCCTTGAATTCTTGCTTCCCTCTCGTACCAGCAAACAAGAGCACAGTGAACTTCTATTAAAACCTATTTAATAATTGACTCTCTTTTGTTCTCCTACTCCACCCACCAAGTTTGATTCACAAATACTAATAATATTTTTCTTTTGTGTTACTCACTCCTAGCCGACAATACTTTAACCAAAAAACCAAAAGTAGGTTTTATGTTTATCTCTCTTTTTTGATTATATGCCACACGGACACACTTATTAGAGGTTAGGGTTTTATTTTTTTTATGTTACAATATATATATAAACCAAGTAAGGCCTTCCCCTAGTGTGCTTGGGTCAGGCTTAAACTTAGTTCTTCAAGATTTGATCAAAAATGCCCTTTAAGTCTTGTTAAAACTTGGTTCTTTTTCTCTTTAAAACTCGCAACCTACGAAAGATAGTAAACTTTGTAAGATCATGTTAAAACAAGCAAAAACCATTATTTATTAGATAGTTAAGTAATAAAAAGATGATAAAATGGTGCGAAAAACGAGTCTTGCTTTGTTCTGTAACATCCTAGCTACCACCGCACCATAATATTGTTCGCTTTGGCCCGGATGCACCACCATCGCCTCGCGGATTTGCTTTTGTTTGCCCAGGTGGTCACTCATTCCCATGCTACTCCCATATGAGCACGCTTAACTGTGGAGTTCTCCTCTCATCCACTACTATTAAGTGCCCAAAACGCGTTATGATGGGGAAGATATCCACCTCATTATAAAGAAGGCTTAGTTCTCCTTCCCAACCGATATGGGATGTCACGATCCACCCCCTTTATGGGTCCCGCGTCCTTGTCGGACCTGGCACCACCGGTCCGGCCCTGGCTTTGATACCATTTGTAACATCCCAGTTACGACCGCACCATAAAATTGTCCGCTTTGGTCGGGACGTACCACCATCGCCTCACGGATTTGCTTTTGGTTGCCCAGGTGGTCACCCATCCTCATACTACTCCCACCTGAGCACGCTCAACTGTGGAGTTCTCCTCTCATCCACTACCATTAAGGGCCCAAAACGCGTTATGATGGGGATGATATCCACCTTCTTATAAAGAAGGCTAAGTTCTCATTCCCAACCGATATGGGATGTCACAATCTGTAACATCATGATTTCTCGTTTTAGTTAATAAAATAAAAATATGAGTTATTATGAGTCGGGCTAGTGTTGGGTTAAATAGATATGAGTTATGGACTTGGATTAAAAAGGAAGGAAGAAAAGACCATGGGCTTAAGCCCATGACCTTTAGTATATAAGCCATACTCATGAATTAATCTATTCATTTCCACTAATTTCATACACCATCAAAAACACACACTTAAGCTCTCTCTCATATTTCTCTCTTTCTCTAACCAAAACCAAGAAGAAGTACCGATCCCGACCCGAGGTATTGATAGTATGATATTGTACGGATCCAAACCCACTAGATTTAGTCGTGAAACGACGAGCTGACACCCTTAAACCGTTAAAGTCATGAGATCCGGGTGGAATCGGGTATAAAACGATCAAAAGATGAGCTTAGGGATCACCCTAGCTCATATCTGGATCGAATGGAACGAGAAACGGTGAAAAACGGTGGAAAATAACTGAGATCTCGCTTTTCCGGCGAGATCCCGGTTTTTCGGCGATGACGGCGCCGGAAAAGGTGCGTACGAGGTTGACGAATGTCAGTGAATATTTCTGACATTCTCTGACCTAACCCTAGTTCGTTAGCAGAGACATAACGAATTAACAAGCAATTCGTTATACCCATTCGTTAAGAAGAGATAACGAATTAGAAGCAGTTCGTTAAGCCATTCGTTAACGGAGAACTGACGAATGAACCCCAGTTCGTTATAGAAAGCCAGTTCGTTATAGAAAGCCAATTCGTTATAAAGATCCATTCGTTAAGAAATAACAAAGGATCCTCCTTCGTTAAAGAACTGGATGACGAACTAAAGTTTGAAAGAATGACAGAAAGTTCCCTGGACTTAAGATAAAATGGATTTTTACAAAGAAGTACTCGAACTTTATGAGTTAGCAAGTAAAATAATAATTAAGAATTCTATTAAAAAATGTGTTAAGACAGTTAATGGAAATAAATTTTTTCCAAGCTGACTGGCAGCTCGACCCCAGCCAGGGGCTCTGCCCCTTGGACCCTTCTAGGGGCTGCCGCTCCTAGAACCCCGCTTCCAGGGGCGCTGCCCCCGGACCCTTGTTCGTTGAGGGTTATAATTAGACTAGAAACGCGATATTGGTAGTGAAAGTTAATTGATACGTGTAATTGTTATACAGTTAGTCACGCACAGCTACAGAAAGGGATAACCATTAACGGTGAACGTAACCGCATTCAGGTGAGTTTCTAGCACCATTCCTTGTTATGTTTTCGGGGCTGTGAGCATACTCGATGTGATTAGTTAATACACTTACCTTAAGTGGTAAGTGTATGCCTATATGATTTATATATGAATGAATGTTTGACGATGCATGAACGATCTTCGGATATCGCATGTACCGTCAAGGAATAGTTTAAAGGTATTATTGACATATATATATATATGTGTGTGTGTGTATGTGTGTGTGATATACAAATTGTGTATGTACGTATGGAAGGTATGGTTAGAAAGGGAACGGACCCTAATAATATCCGTGAACGTAGGGAATGGACCCTAATAATATCCGCGAATGTAGAGAACGAACACTTATGATATCCGCGAATGTAGGGAACGGACCCTAATAATATCCACGAATGTAGGGAACATACCCTAATAATATACGTGAATGTTATAGGACGAAGTATATGTATATATGTATGTATAAAATGAAAGAATGAAAGTATGATTGTATGAATGTATGAAGAAAGGTAAGGAACTATGAATGAATACGTACCTTCGGGTGCATATATAAGAATGTGTATGGATGTATTGTATGTTATATGTGACACTCGTCAATTTCAGGTTAACTCCGTTAACTCAAACTCCGTTAATTCAAACTTAAGATCACTTGATCTATAACGCACATCTCATTACATTTAAAATAAGGTTTTAAATGACGCTTGACAACTACTACATGTGCAGTCTTTCGGGAATTGTACCGAAACGCAAACGAGTTGACACAAACCTTTGGGGAATAAACGAAAAACATCAAAACAATAATTATGTGATAATTATGTGTTAGACTTATGTGTTATGTGATAACATTGTATGAAACGTTATCTCAAGATGCAAACAAGTTAATTTAAGCTAGAAAAATAATATTTAGAAGTGGAGGGGCCTAGATGTAACATGTTATTATTTAATAATAACAAAACCCTAATCTCTTTCTTCCTCCCTCACACCGATCGGCCTCTCTCTTCTCCCTCCCTTGGCTGCCGTCAACATTACACACACATACACACAAGATTTTTCAAGTTTGGTTGAAGATTAAGGTGCTAGGAAGGTATAAACAACTATCCTATGTATTTTACATGTTTAATTTTGATCTTGAATGGGTTAATCTAAAACCCTAGGTCACGAAAATTATGAATAAGTGTTCTTATGATTGATTGTTGCTAGAGGGTGATTGATTATGTGTTAGCTATTGATGTTGATGATCATATGTGATTTTGAACGGTGAAAGATTATTGAATCATTGATTGTTTGTAAACCTTAGATGGTTACTACTGATTTCTATGATTAATTATGTGTATTACATGTTTTGGGTTATGTTGTATGCTTAGGATGCATGTTAGATGATTGTTTGTGTTTGCTGAGTTTTGACAGCAGTGATTGTTAAACTTGAACGACATGTAACTTGTTGAATATAAAAGCAAACTGAGCTATATATGAATCTAAAAGGTAGTACTCTGAGTCTAGTTTTCAGAAAGTCCAACCACACCTAATTTGGAGGTGTTTTGGTTACTCAAACGATTTAAATATGATTAAAGGTCAAAACTGGTACTGGACAGATTGTAAGTTATGATTAGACAACTGTAACTAAATGTTAATGTGGAAATTGGTCGAGTTTGTTAGCACTACAAGGTGCTATGTTGAGTCTAGTTTCTATAAAGTCTAAGTTTGTAATTTTTGGACGAGTAAAAGTTAATCTTTATGATTTTACAAAACTGAAGTGTAAATCTGAGTTGTGAGACCTGCTGTTAAGTTGTTTTGTAATTAGCATATCTCATGAACTACAAGACCAAATGGGTTGGTTACACTTCTGGAAGTTAACTTGTTGAGTTAAGAACCTAACCCAATTGGTCTTATATTAATTATATTTTTCATTCAACGGGGATAACAAATAACATTCTGTTGCGCATGAATTTGACTGCTGTGAGTTTGTTGTAATGTTTTGATCATTATGAGTAAACTATGTAGAATAAAAATACAATAAAATATGTTCTGGAAACCTAACTCATTTATCTTTTTGTGACGATTTTTGGTGAATTATTTGATATGTTGTGATCTATTGTGTAAGGCCCCGTTGCCGGTAGCCCTACTTTCGTGTTGGATTTACTCATAAACGCAGTTCTAAATATCAGAGTTAATTAAAACTTTTACGCGGAATATAAAACTTTCATAAAACATTACATAATTCATAACTTGTCTCAAAACATCCTTTGTCTTTCAACACTAAAGCATTAAATTAAAACATCATAAGTCTTCAGACGCCAGACTCTTGTTCAATGCCACGTGTCTCCTCAAGCGAGCTGCCTCATCCTACTCACCTGCGTGCATACTAAAAGTCAGCTACGCTGAGTGAGTTCTAGTTAATCATACACTATACAATACACATAAACTTATATTCATTCTTTCATACTATCATACTTTCATTCTTTCATACTTTCATTCTTTCTTTTGTATTAACTTACCTTCATATCTTACGTTATAAAGAGCATTACGCCCTACATTCCTCGAGTATTATTAGGGCTCGGTACCCTCCTTCCTCGAGTATTATTAGGGCTCGGTACCCTCCTTCCTCGAGTATTATTAGGGCTCGGTACCCTCCTTCCTCGAGTATTATTAGGGCTCGGTACCCTCCTTCCTCGAGTATTATTAGGGCTCGGTACCCTCTTTCCTCAAGTATTATTAGGGCTCGGTTTCCCTCTTTCCACGAGTATTATTAGGGCTCGGTTTCCCTCTTTCCTCGAATATTAGTAGGGTTCGGTTCCCTAGTTCTCGAATATTAGTAGGGTTCGATTCCCTCTTCGTTACCATACAACCATACATCATACCTCGAGTATTATTAGGGCTCGGTACCCTTTTCGTAACCATACAACCATGCAACCGTCATTTCCTTCTTTTATTAACTTTATCACGTTCATACACATAAGCATACATATCATACTTACCTTACACATAGCGTTACAACCTGACAGTACGTGCAATATCCGAAGATCGTTCACGTACCATCAAGCAATCATTCCTACATATCATATCATTCACATAAGGCATACACTTATCTCTTAGGATAAGCGTATTAACAAACATATCGAGTATGCACACAGCCCCGAAAACTTAACACATAAATGGGGCTAGAAACTCACCTGAACACGGTTACGTTCACCGTTAATCGTAATCCCTTTCTTCAGTTGTGCACGGCTGACTGTATAACAAGTATACGTATCAATTAACTATCACTTCTCATAATGTATTTCTATCTTTATATGACCCACAACGAACGGGGGTCCGGGGGTAGCGCCCCTGACAGTGGGGTCTAGGGGCGGCAGCCCCTAGCAGGGTCCAAGGGGCAGAGCCCCTGGCTGGGGTCGAGCCCCTAGAACTGTCTTAACACATTTTTCATTAGGTTTTTAATTTATTTTCTAATCGAACTTGGCTTTAGGCGAAGTTAAACCTTAGGCGAACTTAGCTTTAGGCGAAGTTAAACCTTAGGCGAACTTAGCTTTAGGCGAAGTTAAACCTTAGGCGAACTTAGCTTTAGGCGAAGTTGTCATCAGGCGAACTTGGCTTTAGGCGAAGTTAAGCCTCAGGCGAACTTAGCTCTAGGCGAAGTTGTCATCAAGAGAACTTAGCTTTAGGCGAAGTTGCCATCAGGCGAACTTAGCTTGCAGGCGAAGTTCTTCAGGCGAACTTGGCTTGCAGGCGAAGTTCATCGCTTTAAAGGCGAAGTTGCCCAGATGAAGGCGAAGTTGCCCAGATAGCCGCAGTTTCGGTTTCTGTCCAACATTTCGAGCGATTTTAACACCCTTGTTACGGTTCAACATCACCCACTACGCTTCCCGACCATTTTCGGTCGTTTATACACTAAAAGCTCGGATCTTTAAACTTCAAAGATCAAGAATCATACCTTTTTGAGCTTGTTTGGGTCTTGTTTATTTGCTTAATCACAACTAGTCTCTCTCTCTCACACTCTCGGATCTCGCCTCTCTCTTCCGGCCGCCGGCGGTTGAGGTGTGTGGTGTGTGTGTTTTGGAAGTGTTAGAGAGTATGGTAAAAATGAAGATATTTTGGGATTTTGGGGGTATTTATATCCCTGAAATCCCATTCTCATTTAACCCATCTCAATTAATCCAAGTCCAAGACCCGCTCCTTACCCGATATTAATTAATTACGCGAAATCACTAAACATAACTTCCTTTATTCATCGTTAAAATTTTAGGATGTTACAAGTCTCCCCTCCTTAAAGAGGTTTCGTCCCCGAAACCTAACTATTACATAAACAAACTAGGGTAAAACTTGCGCATCTCATCCTCGGCTTCCCAAGTAGCATCTGATCCCTTGCGGTGTTTCCATATCACTTTTACCAAGGGTATAATCTTGTGACGAAGCTGCTTCTCCTTGCGATCAACGATCTCTATCGGTTGCTCGATGTAGTTCAATTGTTCATCAACCTCAATGTCCATTAATGGCACGTGAGACGTGTCATCAGCTAGACACTTCCTCAGATGAGAAACATGGAAGGTTGAATGAATTCCTTCTAACTCATCGGGTAAATCCAGTTTATAAGCTACCTCACCCACACAACCTACAATCTTGAACGGTCCAATGTACCTCGGACTCAACTTTCCTCTTTTCCTAAAACGGATAATTCATTTCCAAGGCGAGACCTTAAGCATCACATTGTCACCAACGTTAAACTCAATTGGTCGTTGCCGCTTATCTGCATAAGACTTTTGTCTGTCTTGAGCGGCTTTCATTCTTGCTTTGATCTGATCGAACTTTGAAGACGTTTCTTGAACCACTTATAGGCTTCCCATTTCTTTCTGACCAATCTCACCCCAACACACCGGGGTTCTACATCGTCTACCGTAAAGCATCTCAAACGGTGGCATACCAATACTTGAATGGTAACTGTTGTTATAGGAGAACTCTGCCAGGTGCAGATGATCATCCCAACTTCCACCAAAATCTAAAACACAAGCACGTAGCATATCCTCAAGGGTTTGGATCGTCCTTTCAGACTGTCCATCAGTTTGAGGATGATACGCCGTACCGATGTTCAACCTCGTCCCCATAGCTTCATGGAATTTCTTCCAAAACCTCGAAGTAAACCGTGTATCTCTATCAGACACGATCGACAACGGTATTCCATGCTTGGTTACAACTTCTTTAATGAACAAGCTTGCTAACATTTCTGACGAGATGGCCTCTCGTATGGGCAGAAAGTGAGCACTCTTGGTCAAACGGTCCACAATCACCCAGATGGTATCATGTTGCTTTGCTGTACGAGGTAGCTTAGTTATGAAATCCATGGTGATGTGTTCCCATTTCCACTCAGGTATCTCTAGCGGTTGCATCTTCCCATAAGGCTTTTGGTGCTCGGCTTTGACTTGTAAGCAAGTTAAGCACTTACTAACATAATCCACTACATCGTTCTTCATTCCTGGCCACCAGTAATCTCTTTTCAATTTTTGGTACATCTTTGTAGCTCCTGGATGGATTGAGTACCTTGACTTATGAGCTTCATCTAAGATTCGACTTCTAAGATCACCATGGCGTGGGATCCACATACGGTCGAACCTAGTCTTAACTCCATGAGTGTTTTCCATCAACTCATCTTGCTGGCCATAAATCCTTTCTTTCTTTACTAACCCTTCATCTACTAACACTTCTGACTGCACCTTGATGATTTCTTCAAAAAGACTCGGGTTCATGATCAACTTGTATGACTTCACTGTTGCAAGGACTTCCTCATTCTTATGACTTAACGCATCAGCGACCACGTTAGCTTTACCGGGGTAATACTTAATCTCACAGTCGTAATCCTCTATCAATTCTAACCATCTTCTCTGCCTCATGTTCAGTTCTTTCTGCTCGAAGAAGTACTTTAAACTCTTATGATCGGTATAGATAGTACACTTAGTGCCGTACAGATAATGCCTCCATATCTTAAGAGCATGCACTACAGCTGCTAACTCCAAATCATGCGTCGGATAAGTACTCTCATGGACCTTCAACTGTCTAGACGCGTAGGCTATCACCTTCCCTCGTTGCATCAACACGCAACCTAACCCTTGATGCGAGGCATCAGCACAAACAACAAAATCCTCATCACCATCGGGTAAAGTAAGGATTGGAGCTTGCGTGAGTCTCTTCTTCAATTCTTCAAAGGCTTCCTCCTGAAACTTTCCCCAACTGAATACTATCGACTTTCGGGTCATACCGGTCAGCGGTGCGGCTATCTTGGAGAAACCTTCGATGAATCTCCTATAGTAGCCAGCTAACCCTAGGAAGCTTCGTACATCAGTCGGATTCTGCGGAGTCTTCCAATTCGTTATCGCTTCAATCTTAGCTGGGTCCACGGTAATCCCCTCCGGATTAACCACATGACCTAAAAATTGCACTTCTCTTAACCAGAACGCGCACTTCGAAAACTTGGCGTACAACCTTTCTTTCTTCAGAACTTCCAATACCTCTCTCAGATGCTCGGCATGGTCAGACTCACTCTTTGAATAAATTAATATATCGTCAATGAAGACGATAACCGACTTATCCAACATCGGCCGACACACCCTATTCATCATGTCCATAAATGTTGCAGGAGCATTTGTTAGACCGAATGACATTACGAGGAACTCGTAGTGTCCATACCGCGTTCGGAACGCTGTTTTAGGGATGTCTACCTCTTTCACCTTCAGCTGATGGTAGCCTGATCTGAGATCTATTCGTGAGAACCAACTTGAACCTTGCAGTTGGTCAAACAGATCATCAATCCGTGGCAAAGGATATCTTTTCTTTACCGTAAGCTTATTCAACTCACGATAATCTATGCACGTTCTCATACTTCCTTCCTTCTTTTTCACGAACAATACGGGTGCGCCCCACGGGGAAACACTCGGTCTTATGAAACCTTTGTCGAGGAGTTCTTGCAGTTGTGACACCAATTCTTTCATCTCGGACGGCGCTAGACGGTAAGGCGCTTTCGCGACGGGCTGGGCTCCTGGTATTAAATCTATCTGAAATTCTATCTCTCGCTCCGGTGGCAACCCCAGAAGATCCTCAGGGAATACTTCTGGGTAGTCGCGTACGATAGGAACATCTTTCATTTCTTTCGCCTCGGCCGTAGCGTTGACGACATACGCCAGGTAGGCACAACACCCTCGCCTTAACAAACCCTCGGCTTTTATCATTGAAATGACATTAAGCCCAGAACTTTCCTTATCACCATAAACTGTCACCGCACTACCATCCAATGATTTTAACCTTACCATCCTACTCTTACACACTATCTGAGCCTCAAACTCAGACAACCAATCCATTCCCAAAACCACATCGAACCCTCCCAAGGTCATAACGTACAAGGTAACCGGGAACTCATGTCCTTCCAATTCTATCTTACAGTTCTTAACCATCTTTGTTATTTTAACCGAAGTGTCACTGGAGGTTTCTACTACAAAAGTTTCAGACACTCGGCAGCCTTTCATTTTAGCGAGTTTACTAAATGTCGTAGCTACAAAACTTCTATTCGCACCAGAATCAAATAATACTGAAGCAGAAATACCGTTTACTAGAAACGTACCTGTGACAACATCCGGAATCTGCTTGGCTTGTTCTTGGGTCAGCATGTAGGCTCTAGTTCTTGGCCTAGCTTGATCGGCATTTTTCCTTCCACTACCTCCAGCTTCACTCTCGGTACACTCCCTAGCAAAGTGACCTGTCTTACCACACTTGTAGCATGCAGGCTTAGAACTGCACTCATGAGCATAATGACCTGCCTTCCCACACTTGTAGCAAACATTCGACCCAAATCTACATTCTCCGGCATGAATCTTTCCACACTTATGACATGTATCTGAACCCTTTCCCCACCTACACTCACCACTGTGTGCCTTGACACAGGTCTTGCACGACCTGTTCTCCCAAACTCTCGGCTGCTTGTTCTTAGGGTTCCACATCTGGGTACCGGGTCGTTTAGCAGGAGCGACCCATTTCTTTTCTTTCTTCTCGTCTCCCACCACCACATCATCCGCAGTCAAGTCTGCATAGACCATTTCTGCGAGTTCGACAGCAGAATCGAAAGTAGCAGGTTTACTTGTCCTGACTAACATGCGGACTCTCTGTGGTAATCCCCTCACGTAACACTTGATCCTTTTAGCCTCAGTGTTGACCATATCAGTCACCAACCTAGACATTCGATTGAACTCGGTGGTGTACTCACGATGTGTCATTGTCCCAGCTTTCAAGTTTAGGAACTTCATCTCCGCCCTTTCAACCTCGGCGTCAGCACAGAACTTCATCATCACTAACTCCTTCAGATCGTCCCATTTCATCTCCTTAATCTCTTCACGGGTCTTCCTCTGCTCCACACTCTCCCACCAATACATAGCCTCATCCTCGAATGATTGAGTAGCATAACCTACCGCTTGATCGGGACGGCACTCGCTAATGCGGATAACCTTATCCATGGCGGTTATCCACTGAAGAGTAGCGATTGCGTCTTCTAAACCAGTCAGCTTAGGCGGGTCACAACCTTTGAAGGACTTATAGTTGCAACCGCCTCGGCCCCTCTTCCTATCATCATCTTTCACAGACCTTACCTCACTTGAGTCACCCCTTTCCCTCTCGTCATCCTTTCTACCTGTAACACCCCGTAACCGCAGCGGAAACGTACACGGGATGCAACAGACACATCTGATATCAACAGCATTGCTTATAAAGAAAATACCACTACATTAATTTATAACATATTACATTGTTGCGAGTTTCATTACTGTCTAGGTGTTACACACATGTTTTACCGATAAGACATTAATATATATTCATTACAAAATACAGAGCAGCAAGCTTCCAACAGGTAGCACAGATAGTTAAGCACATATCAATCATTCCAACTTGGGCATACCTAGAAAGCATGTAAAGAAAACGGGTCAACTACGAATAGTTGGTGAGTTTCACTAATTTAAATAAACCATAGATCAGTATAAAAATCATATGTTAATGATGAAATTATGCTAAGCCCGTTAATGAAAACTCTATAAAGCCAAAAACACAATAAATGACCCCTGGGGACACTGTTAACCCAGAATATATCCAATAACCCCTGGGGACACTGTTAACCCAGTACATATCAAATAACCCCTGGGGACACTGTTAACCCAGTACATATCAAATAACCCCTGGGGACACT
Organism: Bidens hawaiensis; assembly: GCF_021521415.1. Classification (NCBI taxonomy): domain Eukaryota; kingdom Viridiplantae; phylum Streptophyta; class Magnoliopsida; order Asterales; family Asteraceae; genus Bidens; species Bidens hawaiensis. The sequence goes on from NW_027491099.1 coordinate 1,441,365, forward strand.
GTTAACCCAGCACATATCAAATACCCTCTGGGGACACTGTTAACCCAGAACCATATCCAATACCCTCTGGGGACACTGTTAACCCAGAACCATATCCAATAACCTCTGGGGACACTGTTAACCCAGAAATATATCCAATAACCCTCTGGGAACTAAGTTACCCCAGAACAATTCCACCCGATAAACAAATTATCTATTCTATGCATCATACCATATATATATATATAAAAATATACAAGTGTTTCCATACGATCGGTATGTACTTAGATAATTTAACACAATCATGCTTTCCGCCCCGGGAAAATATTTAAAACAGTTCATTAAAAGGGGCTCGTGAAAACTCACCTTTTTGTGAGTCTGTGGGTAATACAATGAACAGCTACGTGCCTGGATCTGTAATATAATATCTAGTCGTTACTATATAATTCCCATAAACTAAATCCGTATTAATCGGTACATCTGGGGACATTGTTAACCCAGTGCTGTACTCGATCCGGGGACAATGTTAACCCCGTGACACTCCTAAGGACTCAGATTGTGACATTGCTTAGAGTCGGACGGTCAAAATTATCATTTTTATGTTTTCCTTGATTTGCGTGCCTAGCACGGTCATCCGTTTTTAGTTTCAAAAATAAGTTTATTCACACTTAACCCAAAAATGGTGTTTGACTGTTATTTTAGTTAAAGTGATGAAATTAGAGCTCGGTTTGACACCCCGTTTGGCCGCGGGGCCCGTTTCCGTCATTTAGGTGCCGGAAACAGAAAATCGGGTAAAATTACTCAAATCATCCGAATTATTTTCGGATGATTTATTTTTACTTAATTTACTTAGATTTATGAAAATAGTCCATTTTTAAAGTTTTCGTGTACCAGTCAGCTCGCTTATGCGAACTTTGCCGGTTTACACGTTTTAAGCTTTAAATATTTGTTTTTACGTTCTTTTTAGCACAAATAATTACCCGTTTAGTCTCGGGTCTTGAAATTTTGCACAAAACTTATTTTGACAGAAAGAAAATTTTAAAAAATTTTTCCAGATTTATTTTCTTATATTTACATTTATTTATCTATTTTTAAATCTTATTAAAACACTAAATATGTCAAAAATACCAAAACACTTTAGAAAAATCCCAAATTTTTCTGGGATGATCTCTGTCATCCTCATAACTTCCTGGAATTTTTCCAGATTTATTTTCCTATATTTACATTTATTTATCTATTTTTAAACCTTTTTAATACACTAAATATGTCAAAAATACCAAAACACTTTAGAAAAATCCCAATTTTTTCTGGGATGATCTCTGTCATCCTCATAACTTCCTGGAATTTTTCCAGAATTTAAAACTCATTTTTCAAGCCATTTTCACCCAAAACCGAGCTAGAAAGCCCTAGAACTCGTTTCACCGAAAAGCCTACTTAGACTTTTCCAACTGAGCTCAAATTTTGTGGGTGACTTTTATATGTTATAAAAAGCTTATCTTAAATTTTCCAGAATTTTTCATCAAGTTTAGCTATTTTTCACTATTTTTGGCCAAAACCGAGCATTAAATTCACCAAATATTCATCTTTTATCCAAAAATTACCAAAAATTCACAGATCTCATATTTTCATGTGTAGATCATCTCTGTGAAATTTCGTGACCCGACTCTAAGCACACGAAAATCTGTCCAAATCTCATATACACACGAAAACCGAACTATCTTGTGTTTTCTAGCTTTAGATCGCAAAGATCTTGGTTTCTAGCCTTTGCTAGCCGCTAGATACAACACTTACAAGCACAATAACACTATACCAAGCAAACTATACCAACAATCAAACCATTTCTTTCATAGTGTCGGTTTTTATGTAAAAACAAAGGTTTTAACCGTAAAAATCCGTTCTCGACTCTTTTTACTCACTTCTTGGACCAAGATCCCTTGTATAACATGTATACATCTCTTGATCATGCAAGAGTCGGTTTCATCTCGGGTTTTCACCCATCTTTCACTTGGAAACTCATTTTAACAAGATTTTAATCGTAAAAATTCGTTATAAACTCTTTTAACTCATCACTTGGATCAAGATCCTTTGTATAACTTGTATACATCACTTGATCATGCGAGAATCGGTTTCAACTCGGGTTTTCACCCATTTTTACATTTGAAACCTCCTTTTCTCAAGATCATGAAGTTAGAAAACAAAATTCAAGCTTAAAAACATATGTTATACCTTCAAATCTTGGTTAGAACTTGGGTTTTTGGATGAACTTTGAAGGGTTTAGAGAGTTGAGAGAGTTTTGATGTGTAGAAAAAAGAAAAATGAATTGATTATGGAAGTAAAGGGACCGATCGGTCCACCATATGGGTGGGGGGTGGGTCCCACAAATCCATTCTAAGCCACATATTCGGATTACGCAATCCGGATAATGTTGTGGATAATCTGGTTCAGTTCGTTTCTCGTTTAAACTCGTAATTCGGCTTAAAACAAGCATAAAATGGTTGTTTTTCGGGTTAAAAATAAAATTTACCTAAAACTGATTTAAAAACTTTAAAAAACTCAAACCATAACATTAAAACATCATATTGTCGGTATTTGTGCATCTTTTTCGGTTTGATCGATCGTCTCTTGCTTGGTTTGATGTTAAAGGTTTCGTTTAGCGTACCGACGCACCATTAAATCGAAATCCTTTTTCTGTGCTATAATTTACTTATCCCGAAGCATTAATACTTCGTAAATATCACTAAACATTATATACTTCGTCTATAATGTAATTCCTGATTCGTTCGGGTTTCAATAATCGTTCATTGGTTAATTGTAATTCCAATACGATTCACTATAAAATCGAGTATGATTCGTACTAGGAATCATATATACTCGTATATACGTACTATAACTCATATAATCAATATTTAAATGACACGTAAATGGCATATACCGGCTAGGGTATACCTGGATTTGCCGGAATCGTTACATTCTCCCCCCGTTATAAAAATTTCGTCCTTGAAATTTTACATGTCAACTACTTCCTTTTGAGGAAACAGGTGGGGGTATTTCTTCCGAAATTCGTCCTTTCGTTCCCAAGTAAATTCTGGGCCTCGTTGCGAATTCCATCTAACTTTGACCAACGAGATCTTATTGTGTCTAAGTTGCTTGATTTTACCGTCCACTATTTCGATGGGCTCCTCTACGAAGTTGAGCTTATCATTTATTTGAACACCCTCTAAGGGTAACACCGATGTCTCATCCGCCAGACATCTTTTCAAATTTGACACATGAAACACGTTATGAACTGCACTTAGTTCCTCAGGCAGTTCTAGTCGGTAAGCTACCGGACCGATCCTTGCAGTAATAATGAATGGTCCAATATATCTAGGGGCCAACTTCCCCGCCTTTCCAAATCTGACCACTCCTTTCCAGGGTGATACTTTCAAATATACGTTTTCACCCTTCTCAAATGACAACGGTTTTCGACGGGTATCGGCATAACTCTTCTGCCGGTCCCGCGCGGCTTTTAGGTTGTTCTTAATTTCAAGAATCTTGCTGGTCGTCTCCTGGACCAGATCCGATCTAATGACCTGCGGGTCTCCCACTTCAGACCAGCAAAGTGGTGATCGGCACTTCCGCCCATACAATGCTTCATAAGGTGCTGCCTTTATACTGCTATGGTAACTGTTATTATAGGAAAATTCAACGAGTGGGAGATGTTGATCCCAATTTCCCTTAAAGTCCAGTACGCAGGCACGAAGCAAATCCTCCAAAGTTTGAATGGTCCTCTCAGACTGACCATCGGTCTGAGGGTGGTAAGCTGTGCTTAGGTCAATACGTGTTCCCAATGCTTCTTGGACAGCTTGCCAAAGTTTGGAGGTGAAATGGCTATCCCTATCGGAGATGATCGAGATGGGGATGCCATGACGAGACACTATTTCATTTATATAAATTTGCGCAAGTCTCTCAGTGTTAAAATTATTCCTAATTGGAATAAAATGTGCCGATTTGGTTAATCGATCCACGATTTCCCAAATTGCATCATGACCTCGGGGTGTCTTGGGGAGATGCGTCACAAAATCCATTGTGATCTGTTCCCACTTCCACTCCGGAATTTCCGGTTGTTGTAACATTCCCGAAGGTTTCTGGTGCTCCGCCTTAACCCTCGCACACGTCGTACACTTGCCGACGTATGTGGCTATATCCTTTTTCATACCTGGCCACCAGTAAAATTCTTTCACATCCTGGTACATTTTATCAGATCCCGGATGTATGGAATATTTCGACTTATGCGCTTCGTCCATGATTAATTCACGAAGGTCATGGAGGGTCGGAATCCAAATCCGACTTTTGAAATAGAGGATTTCGTCTACACGCCGTTCGAAATTCTTCTCATTCCCGTAAAGTCCTTCTTTATCCAATTGGTCCTCTTTCAACGCCTCGCGTTGAGCGACTCGAATCAAATCCGAAAGGTTTGACCGGACTATCATCCCCAACGCCCGCACTCGTAATGGTTTAACCCGATCCTTCCTACTCAAGGCATCGGCTACGACGTTAGCCTTGCCGGGGTGATACCGTATGTCACAGTCATAGTCACTCAGCAACTCGACCCATCTTCGTTGCCTCATATTCAGTTCTTTCTGATCGAATATGTGTTGCAAACTTTTATGATCAGTGAATATGGTGCACTTTGTACCGTAGAGATAGTGTCTCCAGATTTTAAGTGCAAAGATGACTGCTCCCAGTTCCAAGTCATGAGTAGTGTAGTTTTTCTCATGAACTTTTAACTGTCGAGACGCATAGGCTATGACCTTTTTATTTTGCATTAACACGCATCCTAACCCCTTACGGGATGCGTCACAATATACAACAAATCCATCGTCTCCGTCGGGGAGACTTAAGATTGGCGCTTGGCACAATCTTTGTTTTAGCGTTTGAAACGCCATTTCCTGCTCTTCACCCCATTCATACTTCCGAACCTTTTGAGTCAGGAGGGTTAAAGGTTGGGCGATGCTGGAAAAGTTCTCTATAAATCGACGATAGTATCCAGCTAAGCCTAAGAATTGGCGGATTTCCTTTGGAGATTTGGGCGCTTGCCAATTCTTAATTGCTTCAACCTTACTCGGATCAACGTGTATTCCTTGGTGGTTTATAACGTGACCGAGGAATTGCACCTCTTGTAACCAGAAGTTACACTTGGAGAATTTTGCATACAACTTCTCCTGATCCAAAAGCTCCAAAATTAACCTCAAATGTCGCTCATGTTCTTCTTTACTTTTTGAATATATCAAAATATCGTCAATAAATACAATGACGAATTTGTCGAGGTAGGGTTTACAGACTCGGTTCATGAGATCCATGAACACCGCTGGCGCATTTGTTAGCCCAAAAGGCATAACTAAAAATTCGTAGTGGCCGTAGCGAGTCCGAAACGCGGTTTTCGGGATATCCTCCTCTTGAATTCTAACTTGGTGGTATCCCGATCTAAGATCAATTTTTGAGAAATAGCTCGCACCTTGTAGTTGGTCGAACAAATCATCGATTCGGGGAAGAGGATACCTATTTTTGATGGTTAATTTGTTCAATTCCCTGTAGTCAATGCACATTCGAAGGCTTCCGTCCTTCTTTTTCACAAATAGTACAGGTGCACCCCACGGGGAATAACTGGGACGTATAAATCCCTTATCCAACAATTCCTGCAACTGGTTGGATAATTCTTGCATCTCGGACGGTGCAAGTCTGTAAGGGGCCTTAGCAACAGGGCCGGCTTGAGGTAATAAGTCGATTCTGAATTCGACTTGTCGGGTTGGCGGTAATCCAGGAAGTTCTTCTGGGAAAACTTGTGGAAATTCGCGTACCACGGGAATATCGTCCACTCGTTTTTCCTCAGAATCAGTGGCCGTCAGACTCGCTAGATACGCCACACATCCCTGACGCATATATTTTAGCGCCTTGAGGTGAGATATAAATGGCATCATATTGCCCGATTTATCACCCTGCACTAACACTTCTTCGTCATCCGACACCCGGATTTTGACGAGTTTCTTTTCACAATTTATTTCTACCTTGTTGCGTGCTAACCAATCCATTCCCACTATCACATCAAAACTACCCAGTTCTACTGGTAACAAGTCAATCAGGAAGGATTGTTCGTTTAGAATAAAAGGACAATTCCGAACAATCCGATTAACTATCATGGTTTTACCGTTAGCGACCTCTACGGTGTAGGGTTCTATGGTTTCACCAATAGGAAGGTTTGCTATCGAAAGGAATCTAACGGAGACAAAACTTCTATCGGCGCCTGTATCAAATAATACAGAAGCGTAATGATCAGAGACGAGGAAGGTACCTGTCACTACGCTGGGGTCCTGGCGCGCCTCGTTCGCTCCCATCACAAATGCCCGGCCTCGCGCCGGGTTGGACGCCGATGGCTGACCCGCGAGTTGTCTCCCGTTTCCTCCCTGATTCAGTTTCGGGCAGTTCCTTTTGAAGTGATCCGTGCTGCCGCATTCGTAGCAAGCACGGCTAGTGGTCACCATCTGGTTTCCTTGCGGTTTCTGCTGTCGGGCTGGTTGAGTTCTAAATGGTTGCGCACGAATAGGTTGTGGTTGTCGGTTCAGGTTGCTCAGATTTGTCTTACAATTTGGTGCGTAGTGTCCAACCCTGCCACACCGGTGGCACACCACCTCCTTGCACACGCCACTATGGTGGTAACCACATTTCCCACATTTAGGAAACGTTCCCCTCTGCGGTTCATGCCTTCCGCCCGAACTAGTCATTGGGCAGTAGGTCTAGCACGTTTACCTTGCTGTTTCTCTCGGACCCTATTGTCATACGTACCTCGCTTTCCCCCAGCCGACTCTCCTGTCGCCTTTATCGATCCGCTCCTTAAGAAATCATACGTGACAATACCAGCCTGTGTCACTGCACCCTCATACGTCTGGTGCCCTCCCGCGTTAACTATACTCCTCACTACTGGAGTAAGTCCCCAAATATAACGTTCCACCCTCTTTGACTCTGGGGTGACCAACCACGGCACTAATCGTGACAGTTCATTAAACCGGTTGGTATATCCCAAGTGGTCCGCCCCATGCATCTCTAGGTTCCACAACTCATGTTCCAGTTTCTGCAATTCATTCTTTGGGCAGAAATGTTTCAAAACAAGATCCTTAAGCTTTGCCCAGGTCATGCGGTTCGTCGCCGCCTGACCTCGAGTCTGTACTATGGTGTTCCACCATGTCAAGGCATGGTCTGTGAACGTACAGGTGGCGTACTTAACGACACAATCCTCGGGACAGTTGCTGATATTCACCACTGACTCTATTTTCTCTAACCATTTCACTAACCCATTCGGTCCTTCCGACCCGTTAAACTCTAAAGGCTTGCATAACATAAAGTCCTTGATTGAACAACCCCTGGATGGTCCAGTGCGGTTGGTCTCTACAGTAGGGATAGGGCCATTGCTGTCAGTAACGACCACCCTAGGCGGTGCGTCATTACTCGGAATAGTGTTATCATTCCTTGGAGGATTAGCATTTTGTTCCCCATCATTATTTATGGGCGTTTGATTGCTCGGAGGGGTTGGATTAGATGAATTATTAATACTGGCAGCGATGCGCGATACTATATCCGGTATCGCCGCCTCCAACTGTTGAGCAATCAAACGGCTCACATCTACTTCCGAAATTTTCGTGGATCGTTTCGGTGCCATTCTACACAATCATCAAAGAAATATATATAATCAATACCATCTCAAAATATAAAACACAATACATATTTCATTCATTAGTAAACATTGATTCATATTACACAAACATCAATTTACATACTTTCAGTCAACATTACATAACTAGTTTTATTACAAGGGCCCTATGTTGGTATCATCTCGACATAACCCGCAAAGGGGTCAGTGCTTGAATGATACCCAAAAGTATCTAAAGTGATATGCCCTACAAGAGACCCACCCTAGGGGCCAGTGGTTGTACTATAACTAAACAAGATTCACTCCGTGTTAGTATCACCACTAACTACTTACACGGAGTATCAAATAGCGGTTCAAGATTCTACCATCTAACACATCTACACATGGTGGTAAACCAACCCCACCAACACCGCCACCAGCACCACCAACACCGCCACCATAACCCGCATTCGGGTTTCCATCTGGTCGATCAACCAGTGGGAGTATGAGCACTCCCTCTTTAACTGGTTAATAGCATACTGGTGGTCCTGTATGCTGTCCCCGAGGTACGCTCGCCTCTGTACCCCCACGACCAGGGCGGCAGAGTGCTCGTTCACCTGTTCGGTGAGAACACGTAGCCAAGCCGCCAAGTCCCGTTCCTGCCTCGGAAGACCCCACACAGGTAGGGTCGCAGGCTCGGGTTGGGGGCGGGAAGACTCGCCCCGGTGGTATGTGGATCTGGGTGGGGTAACGGTGGGCGGAACATACGGGGCACTGATCAGCGCCGTGAGGCGGGGACCGTGTCTGGGGGGAATCGGGGCGGTCTGTGGTGCGGGCGGGGTAGGAGACCTGGTAACCCTAGCAGGGGAGGGTAAACTAGCACTCCTAGCTGGGGTGGTCTGTCTAGAAGTACTATGACTAGCCTCCGAAGGCTCGGAGCTGGGTGCTACACTTGGGCTTCCAGAGGCCCCGGAACTGACCTCTTCCGGGTCCTCTTCCGTCGACACACTAGGTGTTCTTGCCATTTTTACCTGCACACAAGTTAACAAACATATAGTCCCTTTTCATAGTGTAATTCAAAATCAAATTAACATGCACTTACTTATACAATTTTACCACATAATAATATTATCATATAATTACACATATGTTGCCAATTTTACCTATTTAAATTCCCCGTGACTTCCCCTGAATTCCCTCGTGCAGACAAGTCTGTTATTATGTTCCGGACCATAATAACCCACTTGTCCATCCAAGTTCATCCCGATCTCGTCACAATATATTATTAGTTGATATTCAGATTCTATAATACTTGAGCTACTGGTTATATTTTAGGTATCTTTTTCAGACATCCTAATTCTTTATAACCAATGGCTCTGATACCAAGTTCTGTGACACCCCGTAACCGCAGCGGAAACGTACACGGGATGCAACAGACACATCTGATATCAACAGCATTGCTTATAAAGAAAATACCACTACATTAATTTATAACATATTACATTGTTGCGAGTTTCATTACTGTCTAGGTGTTACACACATGTTTTACCGATAAGACATTAATATATATTCATTACAAAATACAGAGCAGCAAGCTTCCAACAGGTAGCACAGATAGTTAAGCACATATCAATCATTCCAACTTGGGCATACCTAGAAAGCATGTAAAGAAAACGGGTCAACTACGAATAGTTGGTGAGTTTCACTAATTTAAATAAACCATAGATCAGTATAAAAATCATATGTTAATGATGAAATTATGCTAAGCCCGTTAATGAAAACTCTATAAAGCCAAAAACACAATAAATGACCCCTGGGGACACTGTTAACCCAGAATATATCCAATAACCCCTGGGGACACTGTTAACCCAGTACATATCAAATAACCCCTGGGGACACTGTAACCCAGTACATATCAAATAACCCCTGGGGACACTGTTAACCCAGCACATATCAAATACCCTCTGGGGACACTGTTAACCCAGAACCATATCCAATACCCTCTGGGGACACTGTTAACCCAGAACCATATCCAATAACCTCTGGGGACACTGTTAACCCAGAAACATATCCAATACCCTCTGGGAACACTGTTAACCCAGAAATATATCCAATAACCCTCTGGGAACTAAGTTACCCCAGAACAATTCCACCCGATAAACAAATTATCTATTCTATGCATCATACCATATATATATATATAAAAATATACAAGTGTTTCCATACGATCGGTATGTACTTAGATAATTTAACACAATCATGCTTTCCGCCCCGGGAAAATATTTAAAACAGTTCATTAAAAGGGGCTCGTGAAAACTCACCTTTTTGTGAGTCTGTGGGTAATACAATGAACAGCTACGTGCCTGGATCTGTAATATAATATCTAGTCGTTACTATATAATTCCCATAAACTAAATCCGTATTAATCGGTACATCTGGGGACATTGTTAACCCAGTGCTGTACTCGATCCGGGGACAATGTTAACCCCGTGACACTCCTAAGGACTCAGATTGTGACATTGCTTAGAGTCGGACGGTCAAAATTATCATTTTTATGTTTTCCTTGATTTGCGTGCCTAGCACGGTCATCCGTTTTTAGTTTCAAAAATAAGTTTATTCACACTTAATCCAAAAATGGTGTTTGACTGTTATTTTAGTTAAAGTGATGAAATTAGAGCTCGGTTTGACACCCCGTTTGGCCGCGGGGCCCGTTTCCGTCATTTAGGTGCCGGAAACAGAAAATCGGGTAAAATTACCCAAATCATCCGAATTATTTTCGGATGATTTATTTTTACTTAGATTTATGAAAATAGTCCATTTTTAAAGTTTTCGTGTACCAGTCAGCTCGCTTATGCGAACTTTGCCGGTTTACACGTTTTAAGCTTTAAATATTTGTTTTTACGTTCTTTTTAGCACAAATAATTACCCGTTTAGTCTCGGGTCTTGAAATTTTGCACAAAACTTATTTTGACAGAAAGAAAATTTTACAAAATTTTTCCAGATTTATTTTCTTATATTTACATTTATTTATCTATTTTTAAATCTTATTAAAACACTAAATATGTCAAAAATACCAAAACACTTTAGAAAAATCCCAAATTTTTCTGGGATGATCTCTGTCATCCTCATAACTTCCTGGAATTTTTCCAGATTTATTTTCCTATATTTACATTTATTTATCTATTTTTAAACCTTTTTAATACACTAAATATGTCAAAAATACCAAAACACTTTAGAAAAATCCCAATTTTTTCTGGGATGATCTCTGTCATCCTCATAACTTCCTGGAATTTTTCCAGAATTTAAAACTCATTTTTCAAGCCATTTTCACCCAAAACCGAGCTAGAAAGCCCTAGAACTCGTTTCACCGAAAAGCCTACTTAGACTTTTCCAACTGAGCTCAAATTTTGTGGGTGACTTTTATATGTTATAAAAAGCTTATCTTAAATTTTCCAGAATTTTTCATCAAGTTTAGCTATTTTTCACTATTTTTGGCCAAAACCGAGCATTAAATTCACCAAATATTCATCTTTTTTCCAAAAATTACCAAAAATTCACAGATCTCATATTTTCATGTGTAGATCATCTCTGTGAAATTTCGTGACCCGACTCTAAGCACACGAAAATCTGTCCAAATCTCATATACACACGAAAACCGAACTATCTTGTGTTTTCTAGCTTTAGATCGCAAAGATCTTGGTTTCTAGCCTTTGCTAGCCGCTAGATACAACACTTACAAGCACAATAACACTATACCAAGCAAACTATACCAACAATCAAACCATTTCTTTCATAGTGTCGGTTTTTATGTAAAAACAAAGGTTTTAACCGTAAAAATCCGTTCTCGACTCTTTTTACTCACTTCTTGGACCAAGATCCCTTGTATAACATGTATACATCTCTTGATCATGCAAGAGTCGGTTTCATCTCGGGTTTTCACCCATCTTTCACTTGGAAACTCATTTTAACAAGATTTTAATCGTAAAAATTCGTTATAAACTCTTTTAACTCATCACTTGGATCAAGATCCTTTGTATAACTTGTATACATCACTTGATCATGCGAGAATCGGTTTCAACTCGGGTTTTCACCCATTTTTACATTTGAAACCTCCTTTTCTCAAGATCATGAAGTTAGAAAACAAAATTCAAGCTTAAAAACATATGTTATACCTTCAAATCTTGGTTAGAACTTGGGTTTTTGGATGAACTTTGAAGGGTTTAGAGAGTTGAGAGAGTTTTGATGTGTAGAAAAAAGAAAAATGAATTGATTATGGAAGTAAAGGGACCGATCGGTCCACCATATGGGTGGGGGGTGGGTCCCACAAATCCATTCTAAGCCACATATTCGGATTACGCAATCCGGATAATGTTGTGGATAATCTGGTTCAGTTCGTTTCTCGTTTAAACTCGTAATTCGGCTTAAAACAAGCATAAAATGGTTGTTTTTCGGGTTAAAAATAAAATTTACCTAAAACTGATTTAAAAACTTTAAAAAACTCAAACCATAACATTAAAACATCATATTGTCGGTATTTGTGCATCTTTTTCGGTTTGATCGATCGTCTCTTGCTTGGTTTGATGTTAAAGGTTTCGTTTAGCGTACCGACGCACCATTAAATCGAAATCCTTTTTCTGTGCTATAATTTACTTATCCCGAAGCATTAATACTTCGTAAATATCACTAAACATTATATACTTCGTCTATAATGTAATTCCTGATTCGTTCGGGTTTCAATAATCGTTCATTGGTTAATTGTAATTCCAATACGATTCACTATAAAATCGAGTATGATTCGTACTAGGAATCATATATACTCGTATATACGTACTATAACTCATATAATCAATATTTAAATGACACGTAAATGGCATATAGCGGCTAGGGTATACCTGGATTTGCCGGAATCGTTACACTACCATTACCACCGGCCCCTTCAACAGTTCTTTCACGGCTTTCAGCAGACCTTCCCGGGGTAATATTCTTCACAGCAGTGGCCACAGCTTGAACAATAGCGTCTTGAATGGCGGGATCCAGTTGAACTCCTTCATTGTTTTCCGGGTTTCTTCCAGCTGCGCTTCCTTCAGCTTCGGTGTTGGAAGCTGTCTCAACCGAAGGTTGCTGGACACGACGAGGCCTGCCGCGTCGTCCAGTGCGACCTCCAGCTCCAACAATGTCTCCAGCTCCAGCCATTGTATTCTAAGGGGAAAACACAAACATCATCACTCAAGGAACTATTCAGTACAAGGATAGCAAGGCTAACAGGTAATAACAGTGGCCAGCTGTGACTAGCTGATCACGTTGCTTTCCGTGTCCTATACACTTCCCTTTATGAGTCTATTTGTGCTGGTTCTACTTAAGCAGTTAGTCAAATCAAACAATCAATTATTCCTATCCCTGTCGTTCACATATCTTTTCTTTCTCATTAACATATATCATTTAATCATACAATTTACCTTTACTGATCTTGCTTGAGCGACACATGGCATTCTTGGACTGGCATCTTCATTCCTTTCTTACTTAAATCCCATTCTCTGTTCGAGTCTAAGCATGTAGGATGCTTAAATCTCTCGAACTTTGCTCTGATACCAACTTGTAAGGCCACGTTGCCGGTAGCCCTACTTTCGTGTTGGATTTACTCATAAACGCAGTTCTAAATATCAGAGTTAATTAAAACATTTACGCGGAATATAAAACTTTCATAAAACATTACATAATTCATAACTTGTCTCAAAACATCCTTTGTCTTTCAACACTAAAGCATTAAATTAAAACATCATAAGTCTTCAGACGCCAGACTCTTGTTCAATGCCACGTGTCTCCTCAAGCGAGCTGCCTCATCCTACTCACCTGCGTCCATACTAAAAGTCAGCTACGCTGAGTGAGTTCTAGTTAATCATACACTATACAATACACATAAACTTATATTCATTCTTTCATACTATCATACTTTCATTCTTTCATACTTTCATTCTTTCTTTTGTATTAACTTACCTTCATATCTTACGTTATAAAGAGCATTACGCCCTACATTCCTCGAGTATTATTAGGGCTCGGTACCCTCCTTCCTCGAGTATTATTAGGGCTCGGTACCCTCCTTCCTCGAGTATTATTAGGGCTCGGTACCCTCTTTCCACGAGTATTATTAGGGCTCGGTTTCCCTCTTTCCTCGAATATTAGTAGGGTTCGGTTCCCTAGTTCTCGAATATTAGTAGGGTTCGATTCCCTCTTCGTTACCATACAACCATACATCATACCTCGAGTATTATTAGGGCTCGGTACCCTTTTCGTAACCATACAACCATGCAACCGTCATTTCCTTATTTTATTAACTTTATCACGTTCATACACATAAGCATACATATCATACTTACCTTACACATAGCGTTACAACCTGACAGTACGTGCAATATCCGAAGATCGTTCACGTACCATCAAGCAATCATTCCTACATATCATATCATTCACATAAGGCATACACTTATCTCTTAGGATAAGCGTATTAACAAACATATCGAGTATGCACACAGCCCCGAAAACATAACACATAAATGGGGCTAGAAACTCACCTGAACACGGTTACGTTCACCGTTAATCGTAATCCCTTTCTTCAGTTGTGCACGGCTGACTGTATAACAAGTATACGTATCAATTAACTATCACTTCTCATAATGTATTTCTATCTTTATATGACCCACAACGAACGGGGGTCCGGGGGTAGCGCCCCTTGCAGTGGGGTCTAGGGGCGGCAGCCCCTAGCAGGGTCCAAGGGGCAGAGCCCCTGGCTGGGGTCGAGCTGCCAGGTCAGCTTGGAAAAATTTTATTTCCATTAACTGTCTTAACACATTTTTCATTAGGTTTTTAATTTATTTTCTAATCGAACTTGGCTTTAGGCGAAGTTAAACCTTAGGCGAACTTAGCTTTAGGCGAAGTTAAACCTTAGGCGAACTTAGCTTTAGGCGAAGTTAAACCTTAGGCGAACTTAGCTTTAGGCGAAGTTGTCATCAGGCGAACTTGGCTTTAGGCGAAGTTAAGCCTTAGGCGAACTTAGCTCTAGGCGAAGTTGTCATCAGGTGAACTTAGCTTTAGGCGAAGTTGCCATCAGGCGAACTTAGCTTGCAGGCGAAGGTCTTCAGGCGAACTTGGCTTGCAGGCGAAGTTCATCGCTTTGAAGGCGAAGTTGCCCAGATGAAGGCGAAGTTGCCCAGATAGCCGCAGTTTCGGTTTCTGTCCAACATCTCGAGCGATTTTAACACCCTTGTTACGGTTCAACATCACCCACTACGCTTCCCGACCATTTTCGGTCGTTTATACACTAAAAGCTCGGATCTTTAAACTTCAAAGATCAAGAATCATACCTTTTTGAGCTTGTTTGGGTCTTGTTTATTTGATTAATCACAACTAGTCTCTCTCTCTCACACTCTCGGATCTCGCCTCTCTCTTCCGGCCGCCGGCGGTTGAGGTGTGTGGTGTGTGTGTTTTGGAAGTGTTAGAGTATGGTAAAAATGAAGATATTTTGGGATTTTGGGGGTATTTATATCCCTGAAATCCCATTCTCATTTAACCCATCTCAATTAATCCAAGTCCAACACCCGCTCCTTACCCGATATTAATTAATTACGCTAAATCACTAAACATAACTTCCTTTATTCATCGTTAAAATTTTAGGATGTTACATATTGAATATAGTAATCTTTCAAGTAGGATTCTGTATTGATGAAACTAGCTGCTAAACTTTGTGAAAATACATGAAAAGTGCTAATTGCTAGATAATTGTTATGTTTTGACCAAATTGCCCTTGCGGGGAATAATTGCTAGTAATGTACACCATTAACACTGGACACGTAGAAAGTTGTTTACACACGTAACGTATCACTAATGTGCTTGTTGAGACACACACGATTCACAAACGAAACACGAAACGTATCTTGTGCATAGGTATTATGTGCCGAGTCTAGAGACTCGATAAAAGTTCCGACACTTAGAAAATCTAATTGTTGTTTTAGAACGCTAGTGAGAGTTTTCTGTGACGCGCATCACTTGGGTGACTTGTTTTTGGAATTCTTCGCAAACAGTGAGTTTCACTTTCCCCTTTAAACTTATTAAACGCTTTTCACTTGGGGGAGATAACATACTCCGAAACGCTTTTAGATTTTGTTATGAAATTATATATCACTTGTAAAGGCTAAGTGGCAAACGAAACAATTGAAGTCCTTCACACATCGAACAGTTTAGTATTGGAAAATAGCGAGTCATTGTTGAGTAGTACTATTGGGTTTGACAAACCCCACCCAACGCTAAGCTCGACTGGAGGTCGAGTGGGTGTAATCTTGGCTAAACACATTACCATGGTCGGGATAGACCTGGTGGCAAGGCACATGATAAACAGTCAGCTTCGGTGTCGAACACTTAGTAATACTTGCTTTATAGGCTAGCTACCTATCGATATATAATTGATTTAACACTATCTAGTAACGCAAAACGCTAAACGCAAAACGCTAAAAGCTTTATTTTATATAAACTTGTGAACTCACCAACCTCGTGTTGACACTTTTAGTATGTTATTCTCAGGTAGCCGAGGCGGGCGCGCGGTATAGGATCATGCATTACTTTGAACGCTTTCGTTTATGCAAACTTGTTTTTAAACTATTATTTGGGTTTTTAAGTCGTCCCGCGTGACGCAACTTTTGGTTAAAGGTTTTACGCTTCCGCACTTATTTACACTTAAACGTTTACGTGGTTTGAAAACTCTATTTATGGTTTGATTATAACTAATGATTCCGATCCTGTTAGTTCACACCCTCTGACGGTAAAACTCCGTTAGTAGATTTGAGGGTGTGACAGATTGGTATCAGAGCCATTGGTTATAGCGAACTAGAAACTGCATGCATACTAGACTATAACCGCAACGACCCATTAGTTATAATTATACGCACTGCATATATAGTTTGTGTAGTCTTTCGTTATCTCTATCTCTTTACCTTATTCACTCATGCGCGCGCATGCACGACTTACCTGTAGGGATGTCGACGCTACCATCATCATCATCATCAGATCAGATGACTCATGCTCATGGGAAGGAACCGCAGTTACCTACCTCATCGCCACCCCGAGTAGTCCCGGAGCTAGAAGCCCCTGCACCGAAGAGGTATCGCTTATCCGGAGGCATGTACGAAGACGAAGTTAGCTGGGATTGGTACCCGAATATGATCAGGCGTATGGTCTATCGCGAACAAGTTCCCCCACTACCTCACCCGAGTCGTCCTGCTTACCCCAACACTCTACCACCCATAACCGAACCTGTAGAGCGTGTTCTCGCAGCTGTTGTTTCTTGTTTGGAGCGTGATGTTGGTTTTATGCGCTATACGAGAGCGAACGTTTTTGGACTGTTAAAAGATGGAACCGAAACTAAGGAGGAAATTTCCCGCCTGACAGCGGCTATGAAGGAAATGCAAGATGCTAGTGATCAACAGATGAAGATTATGAGAAAAATGCAAGCCGAGATGATAGACTTGCAAGAGCAACTCCAAGTGGCAAGGACCCGAACCGAGATAGCTTTAGGGCGTTGCGATGTCTTACAAATGCAAATTGCTCAGAACGCAGCGGAACCTGAGGCAGAGCCTGAGGAGGAACCCGAGGAAGATCCCGTAGAGGAGCCTGAGGAGGATCCCAAGGAAGACCCCGAGGAGGAACCCGAAGAGGAACCGGAGGAAGAACCGGCTGAGCCAGAGGAACACTCAGAGGTGTCCTCAGACGATGACATCTAAGGATGATAACAGCTAGATGGAGGGGTTGTCTCCATCCAAACTATTATTTTCTATGATTTTAAGGATTGGTTTTAAATACTTTGTAGCGAATACAATGGTTTTAATCATGAATTATTATTTGGATTAATATATGGTTGAGGTGTGATGTTTGTTCCTTTTATTTCTTTCTTACCTATCTTTTTATTACATGTATGGTGTGTTGCATATGAAACCGAGAATTCATGTCTGACATTTCATGCTGTGATTCTAGGAAATGGCAGGAAGAAACGCTGGACACGGTCGCGGTAATATCAACTTGACTGCAGCAGAACTCCAAACTCTGCTGAACGACCACGCGGCGGCCGCTCTAGCCGCACATGTTCAGAATCAAGCTGGAGGTCCAAAGGGAACGTGTACTTTCAAGAACTACCTGGATTGCAAGCCCAGTTCATTTAAGGGCACTGAGGGAGCTATAGGCTTCCTGCGTTGGGCTGAGAAGGCCGAATCAGCTTTTGAGATGTGTAATTGTCCACCTGCCAGTAGGGTCAAATTTGCTGCTGGGACACTGGAAGATTCTGCTCTCACATGGTGGAATTCGAATGTGCAGATTCTTGGATTAGAATTGGCGAACGCTATGAACTGGGAGGAGTTCAAGAATATGATGCGGGAAGAATATTGTCCTAGAGAGGAGATTGCAAAGTTGGAATCTGAGTTTTGGTCGTTGAAGATGGTGGGTTCCGAAATTGAAGCCTACACCACCCGTTCTCACGAGTTAGCAGTGATGTGTCCACGGATGGTAGACCCGCCGAGCAAGAGGATCGAGATGTATATTGATGGGTTAGCACCGCAAATTCAGGGCATGGTGACGTCTTCCAGACCGACTACGATTCAACAAGCTATCCGGTTAGCTCACAAACTGACGGATCAAGCAGTGACCCAAGGTGCGTTACCACCTAGAGGTTCAACCACTAAAGCCCGTGACAACCCGAACACTGACAACAATAGCACAACAACCCGAGTAATGGAAAGAGAAAGTTCGACAACGTCAGGTCCTAATCGTCGAACCCCCCACAGCAACAACACTACCGTAAGCCCGAACTCACTCGGAGCTTTCAATAATCAGGGTCACAACAATAACAACAATGGTAGCGGGCATGGTTCAAGCGGCTATGCTGGGAAACACCCGAAATGCAACAGGTGCAACTACCACCATGCTGGCCCGTGTGATCGCGTCAAGTTTCTGAGATGCGGAAAAATGGGTCATCAGGCCAAGGAATGTAGGGGAGACCTAGCGGCAAAGGGTGCTCCTAAACCACCTATGACGACTAAAGAGTGTTTCGAGTGCCGTCAAGAGGGTCATTTCAGGAAGGATTGCCCCAAACTAAAGCAGAACGAGAATAATGGAGGCAGTAGTGGTGGCGGAAGCAATGGTAAAGGTAGAGCTTTCGTCATTGGGTCGGGTCAAGCCCGCAACGATCCATATGTGGTGACTGGTAAGTTTTCTGTGAACGACTGTTTTGCTTCTGTTTTGTTTGACACTGGAGCTGATAGGAGTTTTGTGTCGAAAGCCTTTAGTAAACTCTTAGACTTAACTCCAACCCCGTTAGATGCTAAGTTTCCTGTTGAATTAGCTGACGGAAAGTCTATAGAAACGACTCATGTACTTGCGGGATGTAAGTTGAAACTGTCAGGTCATATTTTTGATATCGACCTCATACCTTTTACGCTTGGTAGTTTCAATGTCGTTGTCAGCATGGACTGGTTATCCGAGAACCGAGCGGAGATTATATGTCACGACAAGATAGTCCACATCACTACACCTTATGGCGAGATCATTTCGGTTCAGGGCGAGAAAAGCGGCATGACCACAAGCGTCATCACCCTCATGAAGGCGCAGAAGTATCTACGAAAGGGTCATCCGGCAATTTTGGCCCATATTGTTGAGAAACCCGCGGAGGAGAAACGAATCGAAGACATACCGATTGTGCGAGATTTTCCGGAAGTTTTCCCGGAGGATTTGCCTGGACTCCCTCCTATTCGACAAGTCGAGTTCCAAATCGAATTGACCCCCGGTGCAGCATCCATAGCCCGAGCCCCGTATCGACTCGCACCGGCGGAGCTTCAGGAGTTGTCCTCCCAATTGCAAGATTTGTTGGATAAAGGTTTTATCCGACCTAGCTCATCGCCCTGGGGAGCCCCTGTCTTATTTATCCGAAAGAAGGACGGGACTTTCCGCATGTGCATCGACTACAGAGAACTGAACAATGTGACGATTAAGAATCGTTATCCCTTACGCCGAATTGATGATCTGTTCGACCAACTTCAAGGATCGAGTTACTACTCGAAGATCGATCTGAGATCTGGTTACCATCAATTAAGAGTGCGCGAAGAAGATATTTCAAAGACGGCTTTCAGAACACGGTACGGACACTACGAGTTTTCGGTTATGCCTTTCGGCTTGAACAACGCACCAGCCGTATTTATGGATCTCATGAATCGAGTATGTAAGGCGTACCTTGACAAGTTTGTGATTGTTTTTATTGATGATATTCTCGTCTACTCCAAGGACAAGACCGACCACGAAGAACACTTGAGGTTAATTCTGGAATTGCTGAAGAAGGAACAACTGTACGCTAAACTCTCGAAATGCGAATTTTGGCTTCGCGAGGTTCACTTTTTAGGATCTTCATGAGTCAATTCTAAGTTGTCTGAATTATCAGTTTCATAACCACACTCTCTTGAAGTTTTAACAAGTGAGGTTGGACACTGGTATTCAGCTGAGTCAGTGGCATACTCCTTTATCACATAGCCCTTCTTCTCAGAGTAGTCTCTCACATCAGCAACCTGCTCAATTTTACTCTCAGTCTTAGGTTTCCAAAGGAAACCATGTGGTTCATATCCATGCTTTAATAGAAACTTCTCATCACCAGTGAGTTCTGTTGGTTTCTTTCTAGAATGTGCATCTTTTCTTCTTGTTATCTCACTGTTTGATGATCCTTGAGAACCATCAGATTTGACTGATTGACTATCTTGTCTGATTTCCACAGGCTGATAATTCTTCTTCACCAATTTCTCATTTTTCTTAGAAGACTCACTTCTTCTTACTGATTTAGTCATTTGTTTCTTTATTGTTACTTCAGCTTTCTTCTCAATCATTGTCTCCTTTGTAGATTTCTTTTCTTCTCTGTTTATGGTTTTATTTCCACACACCTTTCCTTTTCCCAGATATACATCATACTTCTGTTTGTACAGGACAAAGTCTTGGCCATACTTTGTTCCATCTGGGACATGAAATGGTTGAAACTTCAATCTCTCATTGCATGAGTCTGTGTGGTGACCATATTTATCACACCTTTTGCACCAAACCTTGCCTTTGAATATTTCATGTTCTTTTGGTTTCTTGAATCTTTCACTTGGCTTAGGTGACTTGACTCCTAGAGTCTTCTGGTTCTTTAAGCTATCAAAGTTAATTGAGAATGGCACAAATTCCTCAATCTAAATGTATTTTCTTTCAAGTTTGCTTTTGACAAAGATAACTTTCTCAATAATCATAGGTTCTTCATAACTGCTTTCTCTAACCCTTGACTGTCTTTTCTCATACTCTTTCATAGTTTCCACTTCTCCAACATCCAACATCTCATGACTAGAAAAGATTGGATAAACTGGGATAAAATTTTCTGTATCAACTTTTTCAGTTACCATCTTCTTTTTGTTGTTCTGCTTTATCCTACCCAATACAGCCTTGCTTGGTGGTCTGACTGCATTGTAGTTTATCTTCCTCCTTTCACAAATGTCAAAAGATACATGTTCTCTTTTCATTTTATCATTCTGTTTCTTCAATCTTGGTGGGACTGGTGGATACTTTGGAAGTTTATCAACAGATTCCGGTTTCTTATATTTTCGTCCTCTTTCAGCAGCTTTGATTTCCTCTTCAGTAATTTGATCACTCAAATTACTCAAGTCATCTTG
This sequence comes from Bidens hawaiensis, assembly GCF_021521415.1. Lineage (NCBI taxonomy): Eukaryota > Viridiplantae > Streptophyta > Magnoliopsida > Asterales > Asteraceae > Bidens > Bidens hawaiensis. The sequence continues at coordinate 1,462,722 of NW_027491099.1, forward strand.
ATCCAATTCAACTGAATCAAAGTCATCCTCAGAGACTTGAAATCCAATGACTTATCCTCTTTTACTTCTTCCTTAATCAGAAACTCTCCTTCTTCATTCACTTCTACCTTTTTGTACAAATCAACAAATTCTTCCTTGTCTTGAAAGACATTTCTGAATTGTTGCAAGTATGCATCTCTTTTCTCTTTGTCAACTTTTGGCATGAAGTTGTTGATGAATGGAGGTGGAACTGCTTTGTATTTGTCTTGGTCCTTCACCTGGTTCAGTATACCACATATGTTGCCTGTTGAGACCAAATTCTTCAGAAATTCAGTTTCAACCTTCAGTCTTGTGTTTTGCACCTTTTCTTCAACCAATATCTTCTTTAATCCATCAATCTCAGTGATGTATCTGGTTTGAGTTCTGTAATTGATCATGCAATCATCTTCAAGGCTTTTAATATTTTCTTCACTGATCATCTCACTTGCCTCATACCCATTGATGATACTTTGTTTTCTAAAACACTCACTTTCCAGCTTGCCTACTTTTGTTCTCAATTCAATGATAAGTTCATTTAAATCAACAGTAAGAGAAAAGTGTACCTGAGATGATGATCCTTTTTCTTTCTCAATTATGGCCATGAATGCCACATTTGCTTTCTTGATATCATCTGCAATGTCCTCTTCATGATTGCTCCAATCAAAATTTCCTTCATGCTGTGTAGTCACTGCCACATTTCCTTGATTTCTGATCTGATTTTGATTTGCTGGAACAGTGTTGTTTGGAACATTTTGAGCTGCTTGAAGGTTTTGATTGTTATTCATTTGAAAACCTTGAGTATGTTGCATACTTTGGTGTTGATTATTCATTTGAGGCTGAAAGTTGTTGAAGTTGGGGTTGTAATTGTTGCTGGGATTGAAGTTGTTGTTGTTGAACTTGTTCATTTGATTGTTGTTGTTGTTAAATCTTAGCTGATTTTGTTGGTAATGCTGCTGATTTCTTGGTTGATTTTGTTGATATTGCTGCTGACCTCCTGGTTGTTGATTCTGGTATTGATTCATTTGAAAGTTTCTTGGTTGATTGCATTCTCTTGCAAAATGACCAGGTTGTTGACAATTGTAGCAGATTGCTTTTGACTTGTCAAATCTAATCCTGTCATTAGGACCAGAAACCAGAGACCTACCAGTTCAGTTATACAGCCTTCTACTTCTCAAACCCAACATGGCAGCTTGCCACTTCAAATCCATGTCTTCCAAGTCATCTGCATCAATTTGCTCTAAATCATCTTGTACCACACTTGTGTGAATTAGGTTCTTTGCAACAAATGCATTATATGACTCAGTAAACATAGACAGCAATGCATTTGTTTCATTGTTTTGACCATTTACACCACTAGAGTGATGCACATTCCCATTTGCCATTGAGGCAGTTTCAGTATCATCAATCAGTTTCACATTGAACCTCTGCTGATTTCCTTGATTACTTGTGCTACCTCCAATGAAAGATTTTGGAGTAACAACATTATGTTCAGTTGGTTCTTCAATAATGGGAATTTGCTGTTGATTCTTGGTAGACAGATTTCCCATGGGTGCAATCAATGCATTTAAAACATTGAAGCAGGGTCTATCTTCCTTAATCATCTCATTCTCTATCATTTCAAGTTCTACAGCCTGAAGAAAGCATACTACATCATCCAATTTCAATTCATTGAAATTATGCTTCTGAAGGATGAACTTGCAAGCAGTATACCATTCTTTTGGCATTGAGTTGAGTAACTTTGTATTTAAATTAAAGTCAGTCATTACATAATCAGTTGTCCTCAACTCATTCACAATACTTAGAAAACGTTCTAGTATTGATTTCAACCTTTCTCCTTCCTTATACTTGAACCTTTCCAACTGTTGCTTCAATCTTTGCTTCTTTATGTTCTTTAGTTCAGTATTCCCTTCATACATCTCAAGGATGGCATCATACATTTGCTTGGCAGTTGTGTAATGTGCCACCTTGGTCAAAATCTCCCAAGACAAACCTAGCTTAATCATAGCTAAGGCTTTGTCATCCACCTTTCTCATTCTTTCTCTTACTACAGCAGTTGCAGCTACATTTGCACCTTCTTCAACAGCAGCTTGTGGACCATTCTTGATGGAGTTTCACATATCAATATCATTGTAGCATACGGCTGCTTCAAAGAGTACTTTCCACCTGGTAAAGTTTTCCTGTCCATACAATCTTGGTATCTTGTTAGTGGACACCTCTTATTCCTCATATCCAGACATTTTGAGAAATCAAAAAAAGTCAGTTTCTTTGTAAACAGAGTTTCAAAATAATCAGATCTGAAAACAGAATGCTCAGATCTGATGTGTCTGATGTGATTAGAACAAGATTTAGATATAAAGATTAGAACTTTAATTGAAATAAGGAAGAAAAAACACCGGTAGATTGTAGATTTGGAAGAAAAATGAAAAACAGGGCTGCTGACATCACAAATCAGTGGAACAGTGGTCTGCTTACGTCATTCTTCTTCAAATATTCAATAAACAACAATCTTTCCAAAATAGCAGTAACAAGCTCAAATACCACTTGCCAGGCCCCTCGATTTCAGCTGGATCTTACTTAATCATGTCATAACTCACACAGATTAATGTGCCGACAAGAGAGTTAATGACGGGTTGCTATATTTAGAAAGATATCCGTTTGTTAAAGGCGGAATCAATAACAAACATACGGTTGCTATGAATAATCAAAGGTAGAAAGCACACACATGATTCACTCAAAAGATTTCCATCTATATAATTTTCATCATACAAAGTGGATAATCGATTTAGGGTTTTAGGAATCCTAGGACAGCCGTCACACGATATTCTCTCAATAAATGTGTCTTTCTCTGTCTATGTGTATTCCCTTGGTGGCGTGCCCTAAACATTTTATTTATAGGCCTGCCAACCTAGGACAGCTGTCATTCCTTCTAGAAACCTTAAATACAATCATACATATTCAAATTACATATTCAAAGTAAACTAAGTGTAAAACAAGTCTTCCGGGTAGGCTTTTCATAAATCTTCATTTTCCGAGTACGCTGTGTGCTCTGCCATCCTTCAGGACTTGGTAACATAGAAGTGTACTCGAAATCAGTTTCCGGGTAAACTTTACTTGAAGAGTATTTTACCAATTAAAATACTCACCGGATAGACTTCAGTCTTCTTGGCTTTGTCAAACTTCGCCCGAAAAATCCTTACGAGCAACCTTGTTCTTCAATGATCCATTTCAGCTCTTTGTTATAAAATAACTTATTAGCAAAGTGTACTCGGGAGTACTGTTTCTTGCTTGAGCTGAACCTTGCCCGATATTACTTAGCGATATTCCTTTAGACCATCAAGCATACGTGGACCATACTTATTAATGAATACCTTGCCCGGTCTTCCAATCACTTGGCTTCTTGGACTTGGTTAACCAAACCTTACTCGGAAGAGTAATATACTTGGCTCTGAAGAACAGACTTGCTTGATAAAGTGAACCTTGCCCGGATTTACATAAACTAGTGAACCTTGCTCGACAATACACTAATTTGCAAACCTTGCTCGGATAACCACTAAAGAAGACTACTTGAAGTAAACCATGCCCGATAGACAAAATATCATACCCGGCTAAGTAAAACCTTGCTCGGATGTCTAAGGTGTGCTCGGACCCATACTTAGCGAATTCTGAGGAGGTTGAGAAGATTCCAATCTTCCATATACTTCATTCTGGTCAAATCTTTGACTCGACAATCTCCCCCTTAGGTCAATTGTTAGACTCAACATCCCAACTATATTCTTACATATCTATGACTCTAGGTTTTGCAACCAGATAACAAGTGAATTATGACCTATATGAGATTAGTTCTAAGAAAAACCTAGCTAATTTCTATATCATTTTTTCGGATGTTTCCCATAGGTAACTCATATTTTATTGATTATTTACCGCCTTGTCTATAAGGGTTAGGTTTCAAGACCTAGGTTAACATATGTCAATAAAACCTAGCGATAAACTAGATCGAATCTAACTAGCACAAATTTATTGAAAGATCGAAATAATTCACACAATTCAATAGAGCAAGCAATAATACACATCACAAGATCATCATAACAAACCATTCAAATCAATCCTAGAAAATCAAACATCCACAACAATCAAATCAACGAAGAATCAATCCATAAGAATCATCGGCAAAAAGAGTAGGAGAAGGAACAAGGATGAGGGAGAAAAGAATGGGTAATTTAAAATTAATCCTCAGAGTTTGGTTTGTCTGGTTCAAAATATAATTAAATTGTACCAAAATAAAAGATAAAAACTTTTTATTAATATTTTTATAACTTAATTGAACAACATAAATTATATAATATAAAAGATCAAAACTTGTGACCTAGTGATCAGAGGCTTGAGTTCTCGAGTGAAGACCAAAATTTGATACCAGTATCGATCGGTACTTGTATTGAATCGGTACAAAGTTTTGAGTTTTCAGTATTTGTATAGTTCTGTACGGTACCTATAGCATGAAATACTGGTACCGTCAAACCGAACATTTCAGTACCGGTACCATATATTTTTGAATTTCAGTATCGGAATTTTCTAGATCGGTATTGATACTATCTGTGCAACCTCAGATCTAAGATCTAAGATCTTAATACGATTAACCGGATCTAGTTCATTGAGTACCCTTAATTGATATTAGTTGTATATATATATATATGATACATTATTATTAGTATTAGGTGTATTATGTAATAGCTTAACGAAGTTTGGATCGAGAGAGAAATCAAGTAGACTGTTGATGAGTTAATTCCAAAACTTAAATTAATAGATGTATGAACCTCTAAATATAGAAGATGGATCTAATTCGTTACACATTCCGTAACTAATTAGACTCCACTTCGTTACATTACAATAAAGAAAAAATAAATAAAGAACTACAATCCATTCGTTAAACATACTTAACGAATGGGAGGGACATTAACTTAACTGTCTAGTTCGTTAAACACCCTTAACGAACTAGACTTACTTTAACGAACTAGAATATAATATTAATAACTATTCCATTAAAAAACTAATAAAGACCAAACAATAAATACAAAGACTCGAGACGCAAAATCGTATACTAACAGACACCCCCTCGTCTTGAGTGCTTTGTCTCTAAATTATTTGAAGCGCCTTGTTTGCCAGTCTCTGCAGATGTGAATCCCGAACTAATAACAAACACGAACAACACGTTGAAATTGCATTGCTCGGTCATAGTCTTCACGGCACTCGATTAATATCTTTTTCTTAAACAGCACATCATTGTCGGTCTCAGTCAAGTTCACGAGCCACATCGGATCAATAATCTAAATAAGCTCAGTCTTTAAGCCCTTTTCCTAAACAATAACGGCCTCTCCGGTACGACTATCATAGTACCAACGGTTGAACGATAAATAAATATGCTGATTCAGCGTCTTGACTGGCACAATCATCATTGTCTTTGGTGGTTTAACTTTAAGCACAAGCTTCCTCCAACCCGTTCTTGGATCTATCTCGTCAATGCGTTTAAGGATTGGAATCTACGTCTTAAAGAATTTAAACCCGTGATTGACCTCGAAAAGCAAATGTTGATGAAACCATTCTGCTTGACTATTTCCACCACGGTTGATGAAAGGTCGGCACGCGAGGGTCCGTACATCCCACCGCGGTAATGAGAGAACGTCAGTAATGTTTTCGTATTACTGAACGTCGTTCTCCCATTTGATGATACAAACCTTAAAATCAGAATCAAAAAGCCATGAAATAATATCACCTCGAAGTTTTGACACGGGCTTGAAGGAAGTCATCTGATTGGCTTTAGCACGTGTAATGGCTTCCAGCTTTCGTTCTTCATTAACATATCTGTATGCATCAATAATCTTACGATTTCTCTTGTTTCGACAAGCAACGCACCCTTGAATATTAGAAACAATCGGATTTGGCTTTGAGTCGAATCTTGTATCAATACTCTTACCCTTTGACGCTTTCTCCAAGTGGTCTTCGGCCGCTTTAACATTATCTTTTGTAAATACAGGATCACCCTGATCAACATTAGTTCTTTGAAACAGATCAGGGTTTTCGTCAGCCGTCACGTCCTCAATCTCAACCTCCTCATCTTCATAAATAAATGACGTGTTCATCTAAATCGTTGGATCATTCAAGATTTCCTCGTCTTTCTCAACCTCCACATCATTCTCAGTCTCTAACACGCCCAACTCATCTTCATTCAAACTCAGCAATATAGATATATGCTCTCGTGTTAAGGACCATTCCACAAACTGTCCCATTTCTATCTCATCAGCATTTACAATGCTTTTGACCACCCCCGTACCATCAATAAATATAACTATATTGCCTTTTATCGACTCAATGGGTTTAGCATTCGTCGAGTCCTGATAAACAACCACTGTTTATCAACATTACCAACAACCCCGCTCATACCTGCACTAGAGGATGAGCCATGAGCTTGTTTCGGCTCACTTCCCCCTACACCCGAGGCATCTGGATCCTCTTCATCAATTCTGAGCTTCTTCAATACATCATCTTTACAAGTAAGCTGCTGAATCATGTCCTCTTGTTCTTTTAACTTCACCCCCTGAGATGTAACAATCTCACGAAGGGCTTTTGTCTGTTTTTGGTAGAAAGAGACATAACTCATCAGCCTTATTTGATTTTCCAGCATCCGATCCTGAGCCAGACGATCAATAGCCATCTTATTTTCATACAGATGGACTAGACTCAATAGCATGTTCATCTGAGTCTCATGAGGCATAGCATGAAAAGAAGTTGGCACTAGCTGTACAGGTCCTTGAGGTCGATTAAGCCTCATAAATGAAATATCCATAGGTGGGGAGGCATCATCGTCTGTGTTGGAGAAACCACCAATGTGGCTGTAGTAGGTCTTGGAAATGTAGATAGGACAGATTGTGAAATCATGCCAAGCCGAGGATCCGATGTGAGTGTGGTCGTCAAAGTGAGTTTCGGGGTGCTAGTAAAAAGCGGCACCGCCGGTCTTTGAATAATAGACGACCTTGGAGGTTGAACTCCAAATGAAACACCAGCACCAGCTATCACACGAAGTTTAGATGACCCTTCACCGGCCACCTCTTTCCCTTTTTATTTACTTTGAGCAGCTTGAGCAGCAGCTGCTTCAACCTCAACTTTTCATTGACCCGGATCACCACCATCACCATCCCCACCATCATTATCATCACCACCATCACCACCATTACCACCTGCACCTTCTTCACACTCAGAATCCAAATCGTCGTGGATTCAGCAATCATTAGAAAGACATACATAATCTGGATTAACCAGATGACCAATCAATCTTTTGGTTCACGGATGTGTGTCCTGCCTATAACTCTTCATACGTCGGACAATATCAACAGTCATATGTTCCGGTGGCATCATATCATCTTGTATTATCTGATCAATCACCAGATCTGGAATCAGGTCTTTGACAATAAGCTTGAATAAACCGAGGATACATTAAGAACTTCAGGCGTCTATTCATCACAAGACTATTCTCCTTGAGATGATAAAAGATCATCTCAGAAAAGTTGAAGGGGTTGTTTAAAATCAATGCTGCAAAAGCAGATTGTAACATGACGCGACACTCGTCAAAGCCGCCCTTTCGTCCACCAAGGCAGTGCATTAGCACATGCAGCAGATACTTGTATGTTGAACACAAGAATGCCTTGTTATACATGGACTTGCCTAGATCTCCAAAATAAAATACACGAGCAAATAAACCTCGAATCAAATCTCGATCAAACTCTCACGGGTTATCCATATTGTCTCCAAACTGCAACACTCTTCTGATTAATCCATGAGTGCTAATAATAGACTTCCTATTGATAGTAGTTGTTATGTGATTCTCGGCTTCAACGTAGCGTGCTGAGTTCCATAATTGACGGATAATACTGAAATAAACATTCGGTCTCACCGTCACAGCATAATGGATGACTGATCGTCTGATAAACGTCAATAAATCTCCAAACACATCCTCGTCATCGAAATTCGTACCAAAAAAGGCACAGATGCTATGCTTTTTGTCGTACGATAGTAAAGAAAGAACTTGTTCTTGTAGCTGTTGTTGTTTCTATGGCTCAGCAGCCGGAGGAGCTTGAACATTCTCATCAGCCATAATTATAACACACTAAAGACCCGAGATTTAGTAAAAACAAAAATGAAATAAATATAGTATTAATATGAATTATTTGTATAGACTTTCATAATAATAATTTATAAAAGTATTTACATTTATAATTAATTTAACATATGTCATTCGTTAATTAGGTTGATTCGTTATAATGAAATGATAATTCGTTTTGACGAGTTGGCTAATTCGATATCAAGTAAATAATGCGAATTAGGTCTAACGAATCATGAGTGAAAGAATAACGAATTAAAACTTGATTCGTTATAATTTATGATGAACATACTGATTTGTTTGACCTTTGTAACGAATTGGACACAAATTAGTTCCAATTCGTCACATCATAACGAATGGCCCTTAATAGGTTTAATGTTTGACTAATTAAGGTCCAATTCAAAATTGGCAAGAACTGCTAAGGTCAAAAATGCAATCTGAATTCAATTCGCACATAATTAACGACGTAAAGCCAAACAGATGATCAAAAGTATATTGGAAACACATCGCAACATGTATAACTTAAAACCTATAGTATAATCGATTAATTAACCCTTAAAACGTTCATCAAAACTGACGAAAATCATTACCTTGTGATTTAGAATTGATGATGAAAACAAAGTTTCGTTAAGTTCGGAAATATCAGAAAATTTGGGTAGAGGTTCGTTGCTTAAGTGGGAAGAAAAAGAATAGTGAATACGAATAGGACTCACGAATCCCTATAAGCAACACCTTGGCGCAGTGTTGACTCAAGATTTGACCTAAAAATGATCATAAGGGAGATTGGAATCTTCTCAACCTCCTCAGAAATTGCTAAGTATGGAACCGGGCACACCTAAAACATCCGAGCAGGGTTTTAGTTAGCCGGGCATGATATGTTGCCTATCAGGCAGGGTTACCTTCTTGAATTCTTTTTTAGTGATAATCCAAGTAGGGTTCACTACATCTAGCAAAGTTGTTCCTCTAGTCGGGCAAGGTTTGCTTAATAAAGTGGAATCCGGGCAAGCTTGTTGAAAGTTATCAAGTACTTACTTTCTCGGGCAAGGTTCAACTCCGAGCAAGCTACAGTGTATCGAGCACACTATGGTTGCTTAATAAGTTGACAAACAAATGAGTTGAAGGGTTTCTTGAAGAACATTATGGTAGTCTTCGGGCAAAGTCTAATAAGGTCAAGAAGATTGAAGTCTACCCGGTGAGTAGTTTCATAGGTAAAATACTCTAAGTTAAGTCTACCCGGAGAACTGTACCCGAGCACTCTTTAAGGTTACCATGTATTAGTAAAGGAAGGCAGAGCATAAAGTCTACTCGGAGAAGATTACTGATACAAGGCCTACCCGGAAGACTTGTTTTACACTTAGTATAGTTTTAAATATGTATCAATCATTAGGGTTTCTAGAAAGAATGACAGCTGTCAGGAGGTGGCAGGCCTATAAATAGAATATTTTAGGGCACGCCTCCTACGGATTTGCTTTTACGCTTTTCAGATAAGATCAAATATTCCTGATTGAGTGTGACGGCTGTCCTAGGTTATCATTGAATATACGTTCCGACAAATACCCTAATAGATTATGATTTGTATGAATTGCTTTGTATAAATGGAAATCTTTTGAGTTACTGTTCGTGTCTGTTACATTTATTAACCTATCAACAACAAATCTTGTTTGTTTTTGATTCCGCCGTTAACGAACAAGAATCTTTCCTTATTTAGCAATCCGTCATTAACTTTCTTGTCGACATAATATGTGTGGGTTATGACATTGTTATTGAGCATTGAGTGATTATTCGGGACCGACAAGTGGTATCAGAGCTTGTTGATTGCTGATTTGGAAGATTTGTTACTGATTGAAGATCTGAAGAAGAACAATGACGTAAGCAAAGCACTGTTCCATTGGAGAGTGACGTCGGCTGTTCTGTTCATCTTTTCAGTCCATATCTACAAACATCCGGTGTTTCCTTTTCCTTATTTCAGTTAAAGTTTACATATTTATTATCATTTCTTGTTCCAATCGGACCAGATTCATCAGATCTGTGGATTTGATAGTCAGATATGATTATTTTCAATTGAAAACATGACTTTTACTCTGTTTCTGATTTTCAAACCATCAAAATGGCTGGTCTTGAAGAACAAGAAGTGTCCACTAACAAAATACCTACACTTTATGGGCAGGAAAACTTCACCAAATGGAAAGTTCTATTTGAAGCGGTTGTGTGCTACAATGACGTAGACATGTGGAGTTCGATTAAAAATGGGCCACGAGCCACTGATGGTGAAGCTACTGGAGCTGTAGGAGATAGGTTGAGGAAAGTGGATGACAGGGCCTTAGCAATGATAAAGCTAGGACTGTCTTGAGAAATACTTTCTAAGGTTGCATATCATCCTACCGCAAAGGAAATGTATGATGCCTTTCTTAAAATGTTTGAGGGAAACACTGAGCTCATGAACATAAAGAAGCAAAGGCTCAAGAAACAGCTTGAGAGGTTTAAATACAAAGATGGAGAAAGGTTGAAGTCCATCCTTGAGAGATTCTTGGCAATTGTGAATGACCTCCGAACAACTGACTATGTCATGACTGATTTTGACCTGAATACCAAGCTGCTCAACTCAATGCCTAAGGCATGGTACACTGCCTGCAAATTCATCCTCCAAAAGCCCAACTTCAATGATTTGAAAGTGGATGATGTAGTGTGCTTCATTCAGGCTAAAGAAAAGCCTTGTTTCAATGTTTCTAATGCATTAATTGCACCCATGGGAAATTTGACTACCAAGAACCAACAGAAAATTCCCATCATTAAGGAACCAACAGAACATGGTGGTGATACACTTAGATCATTTGTTGGAGGTAGGTCAAGTCATGGAAATCAGACAAGGTTCAATGTCCAACTTATTGAAGAAAATGACACTGCCTCAATGGCAGGTGGACATGTGCCATACCATGGTGGAAACATTGGTCAACCAAATGACACTCAAGCATTCTTCTCAATGTTCACTAAGTCATATAATGCATTTGTGGCTAAGAACTTAATCCATACAAATATCATCCAAGATGACTTGGAACAAATAGATGTTGATGACCTTGAGGATATGGATTTGAAATGGCAAGCTGCAATGCTAGCACTGAGAAGCAAGATGCTATTCAATAGGACTTGAGTGATCAAATCACTTATGAATAAATTAAGGCTGTTGAAAGAGGTAGTAGGTATAAGAAACCAATTTCAATTAAGAAATTACCACAACTGCCACCAGTGACACCAAAGATGAAGAAAATGAATGAAAGACATAGAAAAGAACATGTGTCTTTTAACATATGTGAAAGGTCTAAAATTAGCTATAATGCAGTAAAACCTCCAAGCAAGGCTATGCTGCAAAGAATTAAAGAAAACAACAAGCAGAAAGTGACTGAGACAGTGGTATGTGACAACTTCATGCCAGTTTACCCAATATTTTCAAGTTATGACTTATTTGACATTGAGTAAGTGGAAACCATGGATGAATATGAAAAGAGACAATCAATACACAAAGGAAGCCTAGATGAAGAGCCCGGAATATGAACAGAATTGTGTTTGTCAGGGGAAAGATTGAAAGAAATGATATCAACATTGATGAATTTGTTCCTTTTTCAATTAACTTTGATGGTCTGAAGACTCAAAAGACAATTGGGGTTGATCCACCAAGACCAAGTGAATGGTTTAAGAAAGGAGTTGACCATGAAAAATTCAAAGGAAAAGTGTGGTGCAAAAAATGTGATGAGTATGGTCATCACACTGACACATGTAATGATAGACTCAACTTTAAACCTTTCCATGTTCCAAATGAGAAAAAGTTTGGAAAAAACTTTGTTCTCTATAAACTGAAGTATGAAGAATACTTGGGAAAGGGGAAAGTGAGTGAAAATGAGAAGAAGAATGAGTCTGATCAGCCAGCTGAAAAAGAAAAGAAAGCTGAAGTGAGATTGAAGAAACCAATTGATTAGCAAAGTAGAAGAAGTCAATCTCCTAAGAAGACTAAGTATGTAAAGAAAATGAATTTCCAACCATTGAGAATAATTCCCAACAATGACACACAATCAGTTAAGTCTGATGATTCTCAAGGATCTTTAAACAGTGAAAAGAAAAGAAATAGTAGTACTTTTCCTAGAAAAAAACCTACTGAATTAATGGGAGATGAGAAATTTTTGTTGAAACATGGTTATGAACCTCAAGGTTTTCTATGAAAACCTAAAGTTGATAACAAAGAGGAGAAAAGTTTGGATGTGAGAGACTTTTCAAGCAAAAAGGACTATGTTGTTCAAGAATGTAACAATGAAGATTCTGAGTATGAGAGCACAACCTCATTTGTGAAAACTCCCAGAGAGTGTGGATATGAAACTGATGATTCAGATCACATTGAAATTACCCATGAAGACCCTGAACCCATAACACTCACTCCCAGTGCTGCCATTGAAATTGAATCTAATGATTTGCAAGTTGAAATAGCTTGCACTTCATCACCTAACTAATCACTTTCTTTGTATTGTGCACTAATAGTCCACTACACTTAATGAAGTATGGTATTTGGATAGTGGATGTTTTAGGCACATGACCTGTGACAAAAGGCCACTTGTCAACTATGAGGAGAAGTTTGAGGGACCAGTGACATTTGGAAGTGATGAGAATGGAGGAAAAATTGTTGGAAAAGGAATTTTGACAAATGGCAAAGTTACTTTTGATAATGTTTTCTATGTTGAAGAGCTTCAATACAATCTTTTAATCATATCCCAGATGTGTGATAAAGGTTACAAAGTTGGCTTTGATGATTCTCATTGTTACATCTTAAGTCCTGAGTATGTTATTCCACCTGACATGATCATGATGATGGCCCAAATAAATGGAAATTCGTATGAACTGAACATAAAGGATGTTGTTTCTATGGGTGGCACTTGCTTTGTTTCTAAAGCCACTGAAAATGAGTCAAAGCTGTGGCATAGAAAACTTTGTCATGTCAATCTGAAGAACATGAATAAGTTAGTCAAGGGTGAGCATGTCATTGGATTACCTACAAGAGAATTAAATTGGATGACAATTGTGTCTCACACCAGAAAGGAAAGCAGCATAAGTCTTCTCACAAGACTAAACTCATCAACACAATTGATCAAGTGCTTGAAATGCTTCACATGGATCACTTTGGTCCCCTGAGTGTACCAAGCATTGGGAAGAAAAGATATTGTCTTGTGATCATTGATGACTATACAAGATATACTTGGGTTTATTTCCTAAGTACAAAGGATGAGGCTACTGAATTCATTATGAATTGTGTTAACAGAGTTGAAAATCAATTGGATAAAAGGGTTAAAGTGATGAGAAGTGACAATGGTACTGAGTTCAAAAATGGAGTGATTGAAGAATTTTGCAACAACAAAGGAATACTTCAACAATTCTCAGCTCCTAGGACTCCTGAACAATATGGTGTTGCTGAGAGAAGAAATAGAACACTCATTGAAGCAGCAAGAACCATACTTGCTGATGCTAATCTACCTGTCACCTTTTGGGCAGAAGCAATTAACACAGCCTGCTATGTTCAGAACAGGGTACTGATAAACAAAAGTCACAACAAAACTCCATATGAAATTTTCTATAACAGAAAACCCTATATCAAGTTTTTCAAAGCATTTGGATGCAAATGTTCTTTGTTGAACACAAAGGATTACTTGAATAAGATTCAAGCTAAATCCTTAGACTGTTTCTTTGTAGGCTATTCTACACACTCAAAGGCCTACAGAGTGTATGTGAAAGATGACTTGGTTGTAATTGAATCCTCAAATGTTGTTTTCAATGAAAACCAATTCAACAAAGTTGATGGTGCATCATGGTTATTTGACTTAGAGAAATTGATCAAGTCTTTCAAGATCTATCTTGAAGACTATGATGAAACCTTTCTGAAAACCAATGTGCTTGAAGAGTCAAAACAAAAGGAACTGGATTTGGAAAAGCTGTGGAAAAAGATTGCAAGAAAAGAAAAGGAATACACATTCATAAAGAACTCCTCCAGGACAGATGTTGATCAAGCTCAAGATGACAATTAAGTGAACAATGAAAGCCCAGTACAAGATCAAGCAAATGATGTTCAAGACAATCAAGAAATGCAAAATGATCAAGTACAAAATGAGGAGGATCCAAGCAATTAAAATGAAGAAGCAACTGCTACAAGTGCAAGATTTCAAGACTTGTTTGAGGAACTAAGATTAGGAAACAATGGTACATCCATCTCAGGTCAGATCAATGAGGAGACACCAGCAGTTGATGATTCTTCACCTGATTTGAGCATTGAAGATCCAGAACTCAATGAATCAAATCTTGATACAACTGTGTCTACTGATGTGATTATTCAAACCCCCTATGTTGAAAAGAATACTCCAGCTGAACACATCATTGGCAATATACATGAAAGGGTCATAAGAAGTCACTCTGAAACTGCAAACATTTGCTTATACTCATGCTTTCTATACCAAATAGAACCAAAGAATATTGTTCAAGCTCTTAGGTACAACAGTTGGGTGCAAGCAATGCAGGAAGAGTTGGCTCAGTTTAGAGATCTACAGGTTTGGGAACTTGTAGACAGGCCAAGAAATAGACATGCAATTGGCACAAAATGGGTGTTCAGAAACAAAAGGGATGAAAGGGGTATAGTGATCAAGAACAAGGCTATACTTGTAGCATTGGGATGCCTTCAGGAAGAAGGAATTGTCTTTGAGGAGGTCTTTCCACCAGTTGCAAGACTAGAAGCAATAAGAATCTTCTTAGCCTATGCTGCCTCAAAGAATATCAGGGTATTCCAGCTTGATGTCAAATCTGCCTTCCTAAATGGAAAGATAGAAGAGGAGGTATATGTGTCTGAACCACCAGGTTTTGAGGATCCTATCTATCCTAACAGGGTGTATAAATTGAACAAAGCCTTGTATGGACAGCATCAGGCTCCTAGAGCATGGTATGATGAGCTATCAAATCACATACTTGAAAATGGTTTCCAAAGGGGAGCTATTGACAAGACCCTCTTGTACAAGAAGAAAGGAAGTGATTTGTTCTTGTTGCAAGTCTATGTGGATGGCATTATATTTGGGTCAACCAATGAAAAGATGTGTATGGAGTTTGAAGAGGTGATCAATCAAAGTATATCATGAGTTCAATGGGAGAAATGAACTTCTTCCTTGGCTTATAAGTTCATCAAAAGGCTGATGGGATTTTCATTTACCAGTATAAGTATGTATAAGACATACTTGAAAAGTTCAAGGTCAATGATCTATAAGCCAAGGAAGAAGTTCCCATCAGCCTTTTGATGAACTTATAAGCCAAGGAAGAAGTTCATTTCTCCCATTGAACTCATGATATACTTTGATTGATCACCTCTTCAAACTCCATGGGATTTTCAACAAGAACAAATCATTGGTTGACCCAAAAGGCTGATGGGATTTTCATTTACCAGTATAAGTATGTATAAGACATACTTGAAAAGTTCAAGGTCAATGATCTAAAGAAATCTTCAACTCCTATGGATTCAAAAGAAAAGATGGTAGCTGATGAAAAGGGGGAGCCAGTGGATGAACATGAATACAGAGCAAAAATTGGATCACTGATGTATCTAACTACTTCAAGGCCTGATATCATGTTTGCAGTTTGTGTTTGTGCTAAATTTCAGTCAAGACCCAAGGTCTCCCACATGAATGCTATGAAAAGAATCTTTAAATATTTAAAGGGAAGACCTGACTTGGGAATTTGGTATCCAAAGAACCAGTCTTTTGATCTGATAGCCTATACAGACAGTGACTATGATAGATGCAACATAAGCAGGAAGTCAACTTCAGGAGGATGTCAATTTTTGGGTGACATTG